>NC_136914.1:206768757-209168757 GCF_949752795.1 Hyperoodon ampullatus
CAAGGCAGTATGGTAGTGGCACAAAAACAGAAATAAAGATCAATGGAACAGGATAGAAAGTCCAGAGATAAACCCACACACACATGGTCACTTTTTCTTTGATAAAGGAGATAATAATATGCAAAGGAGAAAAGACAGCCTCTTCAATAAGTGGTGCTGGGAAAACTGGACAGGCAGCTACATATAAAAGAATGAAATTAGAACACTCCCTAACACCCTACACAAAAATCAACCCAAAATGGATGAAAGACCTAAATGTAAGGCCAGACACTATCAAACTCTTAGAGGAAAACATAGGCAGAACACTCTATGACATAAATCACAGCAAGACCCTTTTGGACCCAACTCCTAGAGAAATGGAAATAAAAACAAAAATAAACAAATGGGACCCAATGACACTTAAAAGCTTTTGCACAGCAAAGGAAACTACAAACAAGATGAAAAGACAACCCTCAGAATGGGAGAAAATATTTGCTAAAAAGCAACTGACACAGGATCAATCTCCAAAATATACAAGCATCTCATGCAGCTCCATATCAAAAAACAAACAACCCAATCCAAAAATGGGCAGAAGACCTAAATAGACATTTCTCCAAAGAAGATATACAGATTGCCAACAAACACATGAAACGATGCTCAACATCACTAATCATTAGAGAAATGCAACTCAAAACTACAACGAGGCATCACATCACACAGGGAGAATGGTCATCATCAAAAAATCTAGAAACAATAAATGCTGGAGAGGGTATGGAGAAAAGGGAACCTTCTTGCACTGTTGATGGAAATGTAAATTGATACAGCCACTATAGAGAACAGTATGGAGGTTCCTTAAAAAACTAAAAATAAAACTATCATATGACCCAGCTATCCCACTACTGGGCATATACGCTGAGAAAATCATAATTCAAAAAGAGTCATGTACCACAATGTTCATTGCAGCACTATTTACAATAGCCAGGACATGGAAGCAACCTAAACATCTATCAACAGATGAATGGATAAAGAAGATGTGACACATATATACAATGGAATATAAGTCAGTCATAAAAAGAAACAAAACTGAGTTAGTTTTAGTGAGGTGGATGGACCTAGAATCTGTCATACAGAGTGAAGTAAGTCAGAAAGAGAAAGACAAATACCGTATGCTAACACATATATATGGAATTTAAGAAAAAAAGAAGGTTCTCATGAACCTAGGGGCAGGACAGGAATAAAGAGGCAGATGTAGAGAATGGACTTGAGGACACGGGGAGGAGGAAGGGTAAGCTGGGACGAAGTGAGAGAGTGGCATGGACATATATACACTACCGAATGTAAAACAGATAGCTAGTGGGAAGCATCCTCATAGCACATGGAGATCAGCTAGGTGCTTTGTGACCACCTAGATGGGTGGGATAGGGAGGGTGGGAAGGAGACGCAAGAGGAAGGGGATATGGGGATATAAGTATATGTATAGCTGATTTACTTTCTTATACAGCAGAAAGTAACACAACAATGTAAAGCAATTATACTACAATAAATATGTTTAAAAAATAATAAAATAAAATAAAATGCCTTGGAGGCACATATTATTTAGTCTTATCTTTCAGTGAGCCATATTAAATTGAAAATAAGTATTCTGTTATATAAGCAATATGGGCCACCATACTTAGGACTTTAATTCAGCAAGATTAATTAAACTTGGGACTATCTATAATTTTTTTCATCAGGATTTGCAGACATCTATTTAATCTGTTCCATTTCCATGTGTAAAGTAGTAACATGCCTTAAAACTGGTCTTCCTCTGCCTCCCCGGAGCCCCTAAGCCCCACCATCAAATCCATATGAGAAAATGAAGATGTTAAAAACGCTCATTACATTCAGGACTCAGTGTGGTAGCCAAGACCCATTTCACTTTCTCTGCCCCATGTCCTAGCACACAGGAAGGTGTGCCAGTCCTCAAAGTGCCTCATTCCTTTCCTCTGCCCTCTGTGAGCCTCTGTATGTTTTTCTCTCCAGCTTGAAAGGCCCTTCTCCAGTTTTGACTCATTATGAGACACATCTGAAAGGTCACTTCCTCCATTAACTATTTCCCAGTTACACCAGGAAAACTGCTCTCTTCCTAAGTTTTTTTTTTTTTTTTATACAGAGATGTTTAAATTATAGAATTTTTTTTTTCGTCTCCCTCCCACCCTCCCTATCCCACCCCTCCAGGCGGTCACAAAGCACCGAGCTGATCTCCCTGTGCTATGCGGCTGCTTCCCACTAGCTATCTACCTTACGTTTGGTAGTGTATATATGTCCATGCCACTCTTTCACTTTGTCACAGCTTACCCTTCCCCCTGCCCATATCCTCAAGTCCATTCTCAAGTAGGACTGTGTCTTTATTCTTGTCTTATCCCTATGTTCTTCATGACATTTTTTTTCTTAAATTCCATATATATGTGTCAGCATACAGTATTTGTCTTTCTCTTTCTGACTTACTTCACTCTGTATGACAGACTCTAGGTCCATCCACCTCATTACAAATAGCTCAATTTCGTTTCTTTTTATGGCTGAGTAATATTCCATTGTATATATGTGCCACATCTTCTTTACCCATTCATCCGATGATGGACACTTAGGTTGTTTCCATCTCCGGGCTATTGTAAATAGGGCTGCTATGAACATTTTGGTACATGTCTCTTTTTGAATTATGGTTTTCTCAGGGTATATGCCCAGTAGTGGGATTGCTGGGTCATATGGTAGTTCTATTTGTAGTTTTTTAAGGAACCTCCATACCGTTCTCCATAGTGGCTGTACCAATTCACATTCCCACCAGCAGTGCAACAGTGTTCCCTTTTTTCCACACCCTCTCCAGCATTTATTGTTTCTAGATTTCTTGATGCTGGCCATTCTGACTGGTGTGAGATGATATCTCACTGTAGTTTTGATTTGCATTTCTCTAATGAGTAAAGATGTTGAGCATCCTTTCATGTGTTTGTTGGCAGTCTGTATATCTTCTGTGGAGAAATGTCTATTTAGGTCTTCTGCCCATTTTTGGATTGGGTTGTTTGCTTTTTTGTTATTGAGCTGCATGAGCTGCTTATAAATTTTGGAGGTTAAGCCTGTGTCAGTTGGTTCATTTGCAAATATTTTCTCCCATTCTGAGGGTTGTCTTTTGGTCTTCTTTATGGTTTCCTTTGCTGTGCAAAAGCTTGTAAGTTTCATTAGGTCCCATGTGTTTATTTTTGTCTTTATTTCCATTACTCTAGGAGGTGGGTCAAAAAGGATCTTGCTGTGATTTATGTCATAGAGTGTTCTGCCTATGTTTTCCTCTAAGAGTTTGATAGTGTCTGGCCTTACATTTAGGTCTTTAATCCATTTTGAGCTTATTTTTGTGTATGGTGTTAGGGAGTGATCTAATCTCATACTTTTACATGTCCCTATCCAGTTTTCCCAGCACCACTTATTGAAGAGACTGTCCTTTCTCCATTGTACATTCCTGCCTCCTTTATCAAAGATAAGGTGACCATATGTCCGTGGGTTTATCTCTGGGCTTTCTATCCTGTTCCATTGATCTATCTTTCTGTTTTTGTGCCAGTACCATACTGTCTTGATTACTGTAGCTTTGTAGTATAGTCTGAAGTCAGGGAGCCTGATTCCTCCAGCTCCATTTTTCGTTCTCAAGATTGCTTTGGCTATTCGGGGTCTTTTGTGTTTCCATACAAACTGTGAAATTTTTTGTTCTAGTTCTGTGAAAAATGCCAGTGGGAGTTTGATAGGGATTGCATTGAATCTGTAGATTGCTTTGGGTAGTAGAGTCATTTTCACAATGTTGATTCTTCCAATCCAAGAACATGGTACATCTCTCCATCTATTTGTATCATCTTTAATTTCTTTCATCAGTGTCTTATAATTTTCTGCATAGAGGTCTTTTGTCTCCTTAGGTAGGTTTATTCCTAGATATTTTATTTTTTTGTTTCAATGGTAAATGGGAGAGTTTCCTTGATTTCACTTTCAGATTTTTTCATCATTAGTATATAGGAATGCCAGAGATTTCTGTGCATTTTGTATCCTGCTACTTTACCAAATTCATTGATTAGCTCTAGTAGTTTTCTGGTAGCATCTTTAGGATTCTCTATGTAGAGTATCATGTCATCTGCAAACAGTGACAGCTTTACTTCTTCTTTTCCGATTTGGATTCCTTTTATTTCCTTTTCTTCTCTGATTGCTGTGGCTAAAACTTCCAAAACTAGGTTGAATAAGAGTGGTGAGAGTGGGCAACCTTGTCTTGTTCCTGATCTTAGTGGAAATGGTTTCAGTTTTTCACCATTGAGGACGATGCTGGCTGTGGGTTTGTCATATATGGCCTTTATTATGTTGAGGAAAGTTCCCTCTATGCCTACTTTCTGCAGGGTTTTTTATCATAAATGGGTGTTGAATTTTGTCGAAAGCTTTCTCTGCATCTATTGAGATGATCATATGGTTTTTCTCCTTCAATTTGTTAATATGGTGTATCACGTTGATTGATTTGCATATATTGAAAAATCCTTGCACTCCTGGAATAAACCCCACTTGATCATGGTGTATGATCCTTTTAATGTGCTGTTGGATTCTGTTTCTTAGTATTTTCTTGAGGATTTTTGCATCTATGTTCATCAGTGATATTGGCCTGTAGTTTTCTTTCTTTGTGACATCCTTGTCTGGTTTTGGTATCAAGGTGATGGTGGCCTCGTAGAATGAGTTTGGGAGTGTTCCTCCCTCTGCTATATTTTGGAAGAGTTTGAGAAGGATAGGTGTTAGCTCTTCTCTAAATGCTTGATAGAATTCACCTGTGAAGCCATCTGGTCCTGGGCTTTTGTTTGTTGGAAGATTTTTAATCACAGTTTCAATTTCAGTGCTTGTGATTGGTCTGTTCATATTTTCTATTTCTTCCTGATTCAGTCTTGGCAGGTTGTGCATTTCTAAGAATTTGTCCATTTCTTCCAGGTTGTCCACTTTATTGGCATAAAGTTGCTTGTAGTAATCTCTCATGATCTTTTGTATTTCTGCAGTGTCAGTTGTTACTTCTCCTTTTTCATTTATAATTCTATTGATTTGAGTCTTCTCCCTTTTTTTCTTGATGAGTCTGGCTAATGGTTTATCAATTTTGTTTATCTTCTCAAAGAACCTGCTTTTAGTTTTATTGATCTTTGTTATCGTTTCGTTCATTTCTTTTTCATTTATATCTGATCTGATTTTTATGATTTCTTTCCTTCTGCTAACTTTGGGATGTTTTTGTTCTTCTTTCTCTAATTGCTTTAGGTGCAACGTTAGGTTGTTTATTCGAGATGTTTCCTGTTTCTTAAGGTGGGATTGTATTGCTATAAACTTCCCTCTTAGAAGTTCTTTTGCTGCATCCCATAAGTTTTGGGTCGTCGTGTCTCCATTGTCATTTGTTTCCAGGTATTTTTTAATTTCCTCTTTGATTTCTTCAGTGATCACTTCGTTATTAAGTAGTGTATTGTTTAGCTTCCATGTGTTTGTATTTTTTACAGCTCTTTTCCTGTAATTGATATCTAGTCTCATAGCATTGTGGTCGGTAAAGATACTTGATACAATTTCAATTTTCTTAAATTTACCAAGGCTTGATTTGTGACCCAAGATATGATCTATCCTGGAGAATGTTACATGAGCACTTGAGAAAAATATATATTCTGTTGTTTTTGGATGGAATGTCCTATAAATATCAATTAAGTCCATCTTGTTTAATGTATCATTTAAAGCTTGTGTTTCCTTATTGATTTTCATTTTGGATGATCTGTCCATTGGTGAAAGTGGGGTGTTAAAGTCCCCTACTATGATTGTGTTACTGTCGATTTCTCCTTTTATGGCTGTTAGTATTTGCCTTATGTATTGAGGTGATCCTATGTTGGGTGCATAAATATTTACAATTGTTATATCTTCTTCTTGGATTGATCTCTTGATCATTATGTAGTGTCCTTATTTGTCTCTTCTAATAGTCTTTATTTTAAAGTCTATTTTGTCTGATATGAGAATTGCTACTCCAGCTTTCTTTTGGTTTCCATTTGCATGGAATATCTTTTTCCATCCCCTTACTTTCAGTTTGTATGTGTCTCTAGGTCTGAAGTGGGTCTCTTGTAAACAGCATATATATGGGTCTTGTTTTTGTATCCATTCAGCCAATCTGTGTCTGTTGGTGGGAGCATTTAGTCCATTTACATTTAAGGTAATTATCGATATGTATGTTCCTATTCCCATATTCTTAATTGTTTTGGGTTCATTATTGTAGGTCTTTTCCTTCTGTTGTGTTTCTTGCCTAGAGAAGTTCCTTTAGCATTTGTTGTAAAGCTGGTTTGGTGGTGCTGAACTCTCTCAGCTTTTGCTTGTCTGTAAAGGTTTTAATTTCTCCATCAAATCTGAATGAGATCCTTGCTGGGTAGAGTAATCTTGGTTGCAGCTTTTTCTCCTTCATCACTTTAATTACGTCCTGCCACTCCCTTCTGGCTTGTAGAGTTTCTGCTGAGAGATCAGCTGTTATCCTGATGGGGATTCCCTTGTGTGTTATTTGTTGTTTTTGCCTTGCTGCTTTTAATATGATTTCTTTGTGTTCAATTTTTGACAGTTTAATATGTGTCTTGGCGTATTTCTCCTTGGATTTATTCTGTATGGGACTCTCTGTGCCTCCTGGACTTGATTAACTATTTCCTTTCCCATATTAGGGAAGTTTTCAACTATAATCTCTTCAAATATTTTCTCAGTCCCTTTCTTTTTCTCTTCTTCTTCTGGAACCCCTATAATTCGAATGTTGGTGCGTTTAATGTTGTCCCAGAGGTCTCTGAGACTGTCCTCTGTTCTTTTCATTCTTTTTTCTTTATTTTGCTCTGCATCAGTTATTTCCACTATTTTATCTTCCACCTCACTTATCTGTTCTTCTGCCTCAGTTATTCTGCTATTGATCCCATCTAGAGTATTTTTTATTTCATTTATTGTGTTTTTAATCGATGCTTGATTCATCTTTAGTTCTTCTAGGTCCTTGTTAACTGTTTCTTGCATTTTGTCTATTCTATTTCCAAGATTTTGGATCTTGGAAATAGAATCTTGGATCATCTTTACCATCATTATTCTGAATTCTTTTTCAGGTAGACTGCCTATTACCCCTTCATTTGTTAGGTCTGGTGGGTTTTTATCTTGCTCCTTCTCCTGCTGTGTGTTTTTCTGTCTTCTCATTTTGCTTATGTTACTGTGTTTGGGGTCTCCTTTTTGCAGGCTGCAGGTTCGTAGTTCCCGTTGTTTTTGGTGTCTGTCCCCAGTGGCTAAGGTTGGTTTAGTGGGTTGTGTAGGCTTCCTGGTGGAGGGGACTAATGCCTGTGTTCTGGTGGATGAGGCTGGATCTTGTCTTTCTGGTGGGCAGGTCCACGTCTGGTGGTGTGTTTTGGGGTGTCTGCGGACTTTTTATGATTTTAGGCCACCTCTCTGCTAATGGGTGGCGTTGTGTTCCTGTCTTGCTAGTTGTTTGGCATAGGGTGTCCAGCACTGTAGCTTGCTGGTCGTTGAGTGAAGCTGGGTGCTGGTGTTGAGATGGAGATCTCTGGAAGATTTTTGCCGTTTGATGTTACATGGAGCCAGGAGGTCTCTTGTGGACCAGTGTCCTGAAGTTGGCTCTCCCACCTCAGAGGCACAGCACTGACTCCTGGCTCCTCAATTTGGGATGATTTGTTGTCTATTCATGTATTCCACAGATGCAGGGTACATCACGTTGATTGTGGAGCTTTAATCCGCTGCTTCTGAGGCTGCTGGGAGAGGTTTCCCTTTCTCTTCTTTGTTCTCACAGCTCCTGGGTCTCAGCTTTGGATTTGGCCCCGCCTCTGCGTGTAGGTCGCCGGAGGGCGTCTGTTCTTAGCTCAGACAGGACAGAGTTAAAGGAGCAGCCGCTTCGGGGACTCTGGCTCACTCAGGCCGGGGGGGGGGGGGGGAGGGAGGGGCACGGAGTGCGGGGCGAGCCTGCAGCGGCAGAGGCCGGCGTGACGTTGCACCAGCCCGAGGCGCGCCGTGCGTTCTCCCAGGGAAGCCGCCCCTGGATCCCGGGACCCCGGCAGTGGCGGGCCGCACAGGCTTCTGGAAGGGCGGTGTGGACAGTGACCTGCGCTCGCACACAGGCTTCTTGGCAGCGGCAGCAGCAGCCCCAGCGTCCCACGCCCGTCTCTGGGCTCCGCGCTTTCAGCCGCGACTCGCGCCCGTCTGTGGAGCCCCTTTAAGCAGCGCTCTTAATCCCCTCTCCTCGCGCACCAGGAAACAAAGAGGCAAGAAAAAGTCTCTTGCCTCTTCGGCAGCTCCAGAGTTTTCCCGGACTCCCTCCCGGCTAGCTGTGGCACATTAGCCCCCTTCAGGCTGAGTTCTTCCCGTCAGCCCCAGTCCTCTCCCTGCGCTCTGACTGAAGCCCGAGCCTCAGCTTCCAGCGCCGCCCGCCCCGGCGGGCGAGCAGACAAGCCTCTCGGGCTGGTGAGTGCCGCTCGGCACCGATCCTCTGTGCGGGAATCTCTCCGCTTTGCCCTACCCAGGTATGTGGGGAGTTTCTTGCCTTTTGGGAGGTCTGGGGTCTTCTGCCAGCGTTCAGTAGGTGTTCTGTAGGAGTTGTTCCACGTGTAGCTGTATTTCTGGTGTAGTATTTCTTTTTTTAATACAAATTTTGTAAGAGTTTGTTACAAATAATTATTTTGTGTTTTTCCCTATATAAAAGCCCCATCCCACCACCCCGCACACAGGCACACCAAACTGAGAGCCCCTGGAGCAGCTTTGTTTTAAACACTTTATATTCACATGTATATATGAATAAAATAATGCCTGAGCTGTAACAGATAGTCAAATGTTGAAAGAAAGAAGGGAGGAAAGGAGGAAGGGAGGGGGAGAAAGGGAGGGAGAGTGTTTAATGGTCTGTGAGCTCTTTGAAATAAGTAAATGAATCATAGTCCTAAGGGCATTCCCAGAACTCTTCTTATTTGAACTCATTTCCCAACTCAGAGTCTGAAGCCTAGCTAGCTTAGTCTTTCTTTATCTTAAGAAGTCTCCTTAAAGCCCTACTATTACTGTCAGTAACTTTTCTTTGATTGATACATGGCCTGAAATTCAGAGCCTATGTTTGAAACACTGAACTCTGCTTTCTTCTTCTCCCAGGAAGCAGAAATGTCCTAACAAAGGTTTTATAATTTTCCCCAAAGAGACAGGGAACGTGCACTTGGACATTTCCCCTGGTTAGAATCTGTACACAGGTGGATGGTGATACTTTCACCATCATTTCAGTCACGTACACGAGTGACTGCTTGTTCAGATAGAGATGGTAGCTCTGCACTTCCCATAGTGAAGCATTGATTGCATCCATAGGTGACCTCTACTGACAAGGCCAAAGTCATGAACAATTAAAAAAAAAAAAAAAAGACAAGCTCCCCTTCTGACAACCCTCAAACTAGAAAGCTCAGCAGGTAACTGGTTTTTGTAAATTATTTTTGCGTAGTAACATGTTCTTCACCTCCCACCTTATCTGATGCAAGTTTCTTCCTTGAAACGACCAGTACCTATGACGCTGGCATCCCAGAAACACAGGGTTGCAACTATCACACAAACCTAACCTGCTTGGCTTGTGCTTAGTTAGGGTCGTGAGGCAAAATGATTCTCCTGCATCCAGTTGCATCTTCCCATGTGCATATGACGACAAATCAATAATAGCAGGAGTCTCTTAAGATCTTTTATTACCTCTATAGGCAGGAGCTGTTGTTTCAAGTGGCATGTCCCTCTTATCAACTAATGTAAAGAGACAGGGACAAAACAGAATCCTTTGTCTTTCCAAAGTCTACTGTGGCAACTCCCTTACCCTGGCTAAAATTTTTTCCATGTCTAGTAAAACAACTGCAACAACAAAATAAAACTTTAAAGTCAGGCCATGGTGTTTCCAACAATTTTTATTTGCAGATGTGCTCGCCCTTTTTCCTGAAGGCCTAAGGGTGCCTCTAGATCTGCAGTCACACATTATAAAGAATTACTGCTGCTTTTACTTTGTGGCTCTGGTGAGTTCTCAAGAGGTGAAGCCAAACAATGTTAAATGTTCACAGATGTGCTGGTTTTAATGGTGGTGTCATTGATCAGACACCTTGTGGAAACACATCACTGCAGATGACCTGCAACGTATCATTTTCTAGCCCATTTATGCATTTTAGTTGGGACTGTAGAGTTTAATGGTTTTCTGCATGTTTTTAAGACCAATTGTTGTGATTAATAATGATGATGATGATGATGATGAGTAGTTGCCAGAGGCTTGTGGGGTGGGGATGGAGAAATGGGGAGAGAATGGTAAGAGTGCACAAACTTTCAGTTATAAGATGAATAAGGTCTGAGGATCTAATGTATAACATGGTGACTATCATTGAAAATGCTGTATCATATAATTGCAGTTTGCTGAGACAGTAGAACTTAAGTGTTCTTACACACACAAAAAGGTAAATATGTGAGGTAATGAATGTGCTAACTCGATTATGGAAATCCTTTCACAATGTATAGGTATATCAAATCATCATGCTGTACACGAAGTATATCATGCTCCTATGTGTCAGGTATGCTTCAATAAAGCTAAAAAATAAGAAATCAAAGAAAACCAGCATAAACATAAAATTTAATCCAAAATATTCTCTTGACGATCTCATTTTTGGAGGGAGATCTCAAGAATGGCTTCAAGAATCTCTAACCAATCATATAGGTAACTCTGACTTCAGGTATTAAGCACAAAGGTTTGGGTGCCTTTGCTTTATGCTTCTAGACTGCCCTGTACACATCACTGTCATGGTTCATAATGATTTGCTGGATCTCTTTGCATACATGCTTCTCTTACCTCACTGAGCTCCCAAAAGGCAGGTGCTCTGTTTTTTGTCACTGTGTTCTCTGTGCTTACAAGAGCATAGGGAAGAATGTTTCCTCAACAGACATACAGACATGTTTACACTGGTCAATATTTACTATAATATCTGATATATTGGGCTGTTCAAGTCTGGGACTCAGAAAGAATCTCTCTGTAAAAATGAGATGAAAAATTTTGGTTCAGGGTCCTTTAATTATATAAAAAGACAATAGGTGGCTGTATCTTGTATATCTTTATATCGCCTTTATGTCTAATTGGGAAAATGAATTCCCTTCTTGAGCTGAATTTCATGGAAGGGAAGGAACACCATGCTTTGCACATGCTGGTACCTCTGCCTGGAATAACTTCTCACCCTTCTTCTGCCTTCTTAACTCTTATGGTCTGTGGTTCAGCTGCAGATGAGTGAAGTTGAAAACAGTCTCCCCAGTGGGGGTGCCACTTGAGCTAAGTTGGTTATCCCTTCTCAGACTTCCAGAACTGTGCACATACTTTTGCATAGCACAAATTAGGCCATGTTTCAGGTGGTGGCTCCTTTGTCTGTCCTTCTTATTGACAGACAAGCTCAAACCTTTCTGTTTTTCTGTGTCAGGTACCATGCATGCTATATATAGATATTCAATCAATGTTTACTGAAAGCTTTTGGATAAAGGAGAAGTATACAACCAGCCATATCAGCATTCATCAGTTTATCTGTGTGTGTGACATTTGGTCAGTGACTTAACAATCTCTGTGCTTTTATTTTTGAATGATAAAATGAGACTAAAATAAGTTCTCCTAGAATATACATCTTAAAGCACCAAGCAGATTCCTGGCACACAGCAAGGGTGTGTAGATAGATGGGGAATATTAATCCTGATGTGAAAATTAATCCTCATATGAAAATTAAAATTCGTATTGGTAATAAAAGCTTCTTGGGATATCAGGGGTACCCCGTTAGCAAAAATGATTTATCATCGTAAATCAACAGACAAAATAAAAGGGTCAGTAGCCCAGAGATCAACTATATGAATAAATAAAATCATTTATTTATTTAGTGAAACACTCTAATGCTCTATTACATGGTAAGAACAAGGGCTACAGATTCCCTGGCTTTACAAGCTTTAGAGCTATGGGAGAGACAGTAATCCAATGAAACAAGAATTCTAATATTCAAGTTGGTATTTGAAGACATAGGAGAAATGTCTGGAGAAGCATGAATGTCCTGTAAATCTTTACAGTAAATAGATGGAATCTTCAAGGATATGAAATGATATGATCAATGGATAGAGGGAGTGGAAGAACATTCTCCTTAGAGATAAATATCAAGTGAAAAGGTCCCAGGTCAGAGAGAGGTTGATCCATAGAGGTGTCTACTAGTAAGTCAACATGGTGGATCTAATGTTTTCACAGTAGAGCAGCAGCAGATAAAATGAAAATTTAGGCCCTGTGTACATCATGCTAAGGTGTTGTATTTGATCCTAAAAGCCCCATGATGCCACTGAAGAAAGTTATGCACATAAGTTTACAAATGGCTGAAAAGAAGAACTTGTGCCCCTGTCTATCTGTGTGTAGGTCTCCCTGCCCAAGGAAAGCATAAGGTGAAGGCCCTCTAGGACATACTAGACTCAGCTCTGTTGATACAGACAAGACAAAGCCAGCCTTGTGCATCTCCGCTTCCAGCATCTTGAGTTGGTGCTCACATTTAGGAGCTGTTTGGGAATAAAATCTAAGGATTATCACAGTGAAGAATGCAAATAAAACACTCACTCTGATATAGTGCACTGTGAAGTGAGGAGTGCAACATCAGCCTTCTGAAATACAATCAGCCAAATGCAGCCTTTGTAGACACTTTCCACAGAGAAACTCAAAAATGTCACTAGTTTATCATTCTCCTGGCATTTTGTCTGAGTTTATACCAACTTAATATACTGCTCAATAAATGCTGAGGAGCCACAAAATGTCCTGATATAGATAAGCACAGAGCAAGTATTAAAAAGTAAACACTGTGACGGGAGAGCACCTATTTATTCAGATTTAGATTTGCAGCTAATGGCCAAGGGAAGAATGCGGAGAGATCTGCACAGGAGCAGAGACTGGGGAGTTGGAGACACCTGCACTCCTCCTTTTTTGTTTTAGATGGAGCATTCATGTTCCTGCAGGCTCTTCGTAAATAAAGCCCATAGAAGCAAGTGGTTCTGTCTGCTACAGAGAGAAGCAGCAAAGTGCCAGCCTGTATTAGCGGCTGGATACCCCGATTTCCTCTTCTGTAGTCAAGGGTTTCCTCTTCACCTAATGCTACAGTTAGGCTCTCAAGACAAACATCGTCAGGAAGGTCCTGGCTGATGCTGCAACTTTTACTCCTGAACAAAGCAGCTTAGCCTGAGGTCTCATCTCCTGCCCATGTCAGGGAAATGAGCTAGAAAAAATAAAATAAAAAGCAGGCTAAAGGTGGCATCTTAACCTCCGCTGTAAGCCTAAGAAACATGCTTGCTTGCTTTCTTCTGGTCTCTACACGGTTACACTGGTTTCCCAGAAATAAAGGAAGCAAATAACAAATAGACAAATAACAATGATGCTTAGTTTTTTTAATGCATAATGGCTACAGAGAATCAGCATGGCCAACATCCTTAAGCTCCTTAAATTCTGCATTTTGTCATTTTTACTCCCCAAACCAGAAGCCTGACTGTTAAGTTATGACATTTACAACAAAAGGCAGAGCAGAGAGAGACAGACAGACAGAAAGACAGACAAAGAGAAAGTGTGTGTAGGAGAGCAAAGCAAGGAATGGGGTGTCTGACCTAGAGTGAAGGAATACATAAAGCTCAGGATGGTTGTGAGAGGTGAGGTTTGTTGCATGACGTGCTGGGTAGAAGTAAAGCTGAAAGTTGAAAGAGAAATCCAAGTGCTTAGAAGTAAGCAGCATGTCTCTCCAGTTATCAACCATTCTTCTAAATCGGTCGAGGCAAACCATTCTTCTACAGTGCTTCCCTATCCTTTCCCATTTTCCCTTGTTCTAATGTAATGATTTTGCTTCTTATACCACTGGTTGCATTTCCTGTTTCCCTCTTATTTCACCACTTTTATAGCCCCTCCCCATCTTTGTCTTTGTTGTTTCCTGAATACAGATGAGGAGATCTAGAGAGACACCAGGGAACCTGACCAGATCACGAGCCTGATCCCCCAAAAGAACAACAGTGCCAATGAGATATAGAGAAATATAATTTAAATGATCAAAGAGTGTGGGATTGAGGCAAAAGAGGAGCTCGCAATATTTTTTTAAGAAAGTTTCTTGTTATCTTTTAAAACTGTAGTGGTATCATACCCTATGTATTTTTAGCAACTTGTTAATTTTACTCAATAATATATCTTGGAGACTGTTCCATGCCAGAACATAACATTAATGAGAGAGATCTCTAACTACTTTATTGCAATCTATTAAATGAAAATACCCTATTTATCTAACTATTGTCTATTGATTAACCCAAAGCAAAAATGTATATAAAATGAAAAAAATGCTACTGGAAATGCACATTCAAAATTCATAATGGTAGTCACCTCTGGGAGGCTTTAGAATGGTGGGGTAATAGTCAATGGGATCATTATACTTATCAGTAATCTTTTAATACAAAGAGGATGTATTTATGCATTACTTTTAATAGTAATAAACCTGTACTATTAATATAAACAAGAAAATATCTACAGTCAGGAAAACAAAGACTAAGGCAGGTGTAATCGATGTGTGCAAATGACAAAGGGTTGAGAGGAGAGATGAGTGATGTTTGTATGAGGAAGAGATATGGAATTTCCTTAAACTTCAGAATACTTACAACTCGGGTACCATCTTACTACAGAGTGCTTGCAAGGCTTAAGCTGTGACAGGAAAAAAAAATGCCAGGGATACCAGGAGGCATGTGTTTGTGCTGATCTTAAATTCAGAGTGAGAGGAGGAAGGTGTGAAGGTCTTGCTTGGGACTGGAGGGGCCATATTAACAGAAAACAAGGAGAGGAGAACTTCAATTCCCCTTTCTTTCCATATCTGTTAAGGACAAAGAACTTCAGACTAGCAGGTAGAACAAATATGAGTGTAAAGGAATGGAAACCTGAGTATTTTACTGCTAGAGACAATCTGACCCAGAGAAATTATATTCCATAAGAGAATTCCAAGGGCAGCAATCTCCAAAATTTTTGTTTGAACACAACAAGCAAGAGAAAAAAAAAATGAGCACACACCCATATATGAGTTGTTAGTAATAAGCTGTGGAAATACACTAGAGTATTTATACATTAACTTTAAAAAGTATACACAAAATAGAAATCAAAATATAAGCAAGCAAAAAGTCAGAAATTCTAATATTTTCTCTCCAGGTCTCCATGAATCATCAAACCTCCCAGCACCCTGGGTGCTGTTGCAGGTAACTCACCATGGAGACCGTTGCTCTAGACTGAGGATTCCTGAGACATCCTTAACACTTAACACACAGCAGGGCAGACAGCGGATCCTCAATTAAATTTTTTAATGAATGAATGAATGAGTTCAACAAATATTTACTGAATACCAACAATGTGCCAGTGGTAGTTCTAGGTGCTGAGGGTTTAGCAGTGAATAACAGAGAGGAAAATCCCTGCCCCTCATGAAGTTTACATTTCAATAGAGAAGACAGGGAGTGTATAACTATAAATACATATCAGGTGTGTATTATATACAATGTATCATTTCTTGAAAGCTGTGTAGAAAAAATATATATATAAGGGACTTAAACTATATAAAAAAAAACTATTGTCAAATGGTGTTGATCAATGGCTGGTGTCCATCTGTTAACTGTGGGATGGATGTCACACAGGGCCTGCAAGGCTGTGCCCTTGTTAGTGTCCTGCTCAACAAGAGTCAACAACTTGGATAAGAATACATATCATGTGCCTAGAATATTCACATATGACACAAATTCAGAAAAATAATGATGAGATAAGAGAAAGGGTATGTTAGCCCTGAAAGCAATTTACTTGCCTGAAGTCATAGGGCTAATAAATCATACAATCAGATTGGAACCTAGGCTTTCTAATTTCTCTACAACTCCATGTACCACCTGTAGAAAGGTTGATAATAATAATACTTAATAATAATAGTGTTGTAAAGAGTAAAAAAGAGTACACACAGCTACCACTATTGTCAACAGTATGAATTAAGGGATCCTTTAGAGATGAAAAGACTGTTAGAGGAACTAGTCCAAACACTGCATGTCACAATTAAGGAAACCAAGGCTTCAAGAGAGTAAATACCTTGCCCAAGGTCACACCACCCAGAGAGTGTCAGGTTGGAACTACTAACCCAGGCTCTTGACTCACTTGTGATCCTTCTCTTGGAAAAAAAAAAATCCCTTTTCTTTTCACCCCTTTGTGTCTCAGAAAAGGCAGGATTAACTCAGAAGGCAATGTGTGTGTCTTACACTAAAAAGATAAAGAGAAATAATGGGCAAACTTCAGACATTCTGAAATCCTGCAAGGATTAAGTGTTGCTATGGTCTGAATGTGTCTCTCCTAAATTCACATGTTTAAACCTAAACTCCAAGGTGATGGTATTAGGAGGTGGGGCCTTTGGGGGTGATGAGGTCATGAGGGTGGAGCCCTCATGAATGGGATCAGTGCCTTTATAAAAGAGGACAGAGAAGCTCCCTTGCAGCTTCCACCATATGTGGACACAGTGAGAAGGTAGCTGCCTACAATCTGGAAGAGGGCCTTCATCAAAATCGTACTACGCTGGTACCCTAATCCCAGACTTCCAGACTTCAAACCTGTGAGAGATAATTTCTGTTGTTCATAAACCATCCAGTATGTAGTATTTTGTTATAGCAGTCCAAGTGGACTAAGACAAATGTACTGGGGAGTACGGTTGCATGGGCCAAGGCATATTTGAGAGGGTTCCATGTCCTAGAGATTAGAAACAGAATGGATATTAAGTTTAGTTTAATGCACTCCAATGTTCATTGCAGCACTATTTACAATATCCAGGACATGGGAGCAATGTCCATCAACAGAGGAATAGATAAAGAAGATGTGGAACATATCTACAATGGAGTATTACTCAGCCATCAAAAGGAACAAAACTGGGTCATTTGTAGAGACATGGATGGACCTAGAGACTGTCATACAAAGTGAAGTAAGAAAGAGAAAAATATCGTATATTAACACATATATGTGGAATCTAAAAAAATTGGTATAGACGATCTTGTTTACAAAGCAGAAATAGAGACACAGACGTAGAGAATAAATGTATGGATACCAAGGGGGAAAAGGGGGCTGGGATGAATTGGGAGATTGGGGTTGACATAAATACACTATTGATTCTATGTATAAAATAGATAACTAATGAGAACCTACTGTATAGCACAGGGAACTCTACTCAGTGCTCTGTGGTGACCTGAATGAAAAGGAACTCCAAAAAAGAGGGGATATATGTATACGTAGAGCTGCTTCACTTTGTTGTACAATATAAACTAACAAAATATTGTAAAGTAACTAAATCCCAATAAAAAAAAGAAACAAAAAAAAATTTAGTTTAGACACTCAAGTATCAGGGCTTCAGCTTGAAGGTGGCTTCTCTGTAGTTACTTGCAAAATGACTAATGAATTTTGACCTTTCTGAGAAACACAGTATCAATCTCCACACTGGGCTGCCACGTCCCTGGTCCACACGTAAGGTTGATTTAACCACCCTTGAGTAGCTTCTCTATACTTTTTCAGCTTATGATTACACAAAAACATGCTCTTGCTTTGCTGCTGGGTATTGGTACTTCTGAAAAAGTACCCTGAGAGGCTACTGCTTACAAGGCCCTCAGTGGAAAAGGGAAAGTGATCTGGTCAGTAGAACTTGGGTGGGGAGCAAGGGTAAAATAGGGAGGAAATTAGATTTATCTTCACCACAGAGACAAATTCCTGGGGTGTCAAATGGCAGCTATTCTCCTTAGTATTTTGTTTATTCACAAAGCATTTCTGGAGTTTTGAATACAAGGTATGAAGAGATTTGAAACTGGGCAAATACAGAGGTGATATCCTGTGAAAATACGTTGAACGCTGTGTCAGTTGGCCTTTGAACTCTTATTAATTGCTTGGCCAAGGAAACCAACATGATGATGGAAAATGAAAAATATACACCTTTTAATTTGCCTTAAAAAATCAGTACCCCATTATGGATGGAAACATTTCAGAGCGATAGAAAAAGAAGAGAGGAGAGGGCTTCCCTGGTGGCACAGTGGTTGAGAGTCCGCCTGCTGATGTGGGGGACACGGGTTCGTGCCCCCGTCCGGGATCCCACATGCCGCGGAGCGCCTGGGCCCGTGAGCCATGGCCGCTGAGCCTGAGCGTCCGGAGCCTGTGCTCCGCAACAGGAGAGGCCACAACAGTGAGAGGCCCGTGTACCACAAAAAAAAAAAAAAAAAAAAAAGAAGAGGGGAGAAAGGGAGAGGAGAGAAGGGGAAAGGAAATCAGAAAGGAGGGGAGGTGGGGGAGGAGGAAGGGAGAACAGGCAGAAAAGGGAGTGAAAGAGGAGGTGGGGAAGAGAAGATAGGGAGAAAAAGAAGAGTATATGAAAGAGGTGGAGACATGAGGAGGAGAGAAGAGATTGCATTCTCTGGGGCTATCCTGCCGCGCTCACAGTGTCTCTCTGTTGGTTGTCTCCCACCAGCCCCAACCCTTGGGAAATATGCTTGACTGCTTTATTGTTATTATTATTGGTATAATTTATTTAAATAACACTGCTTTAAAAAATCTAATTGTAGAAGTAATATGTGTTCATTTAAAGTATAATGAAAAGTACACCAAAATATATAAAGGAAAATTAAACACTTAGAAATAACCACCTTAACATTTTGTTGTTGATCCTTTAGTGCTTTTTCTGTTTGTGTAGGCATTCCTTTTTTAAAATGACTTTTGCATCATAGCACTGACATAACGTAACAGAATATTGGAATGCACTGTTCTACCAACTGTACAATTGTCTGTTTCCTTGACTAACATTCTGACCATAGAGTATTGTTAGGTCTGTACATGACACTGTACTGATTATTTCTGTAGGTAAATATCTGCATGTGAGATGAAATATTTTTATGTTAACTGCCACTTTCTTTCTTTTCATAAATTGCCTGTTCCTGTTCTTGGTCCTTACATCTATATACATATTTTTTTCATTCAGGTTTTTCAATTATAAGAGTGCTTAACTGTTCAGAATACTTACCCATTTCCTATACTGCATTTTTCATATATTTTTCAATTGGTCAATTTGGAACCTGCATTCTTTGTCTTGGGAATTAAAATCATGGTTGAGCAACAGAGGTCAGTATACTTTATAGAGGTTTGCTTTATTTTGGAGAGAGCCTGAAGCCTGCATTTTTCCATGGCCAGGAAAGAAGAGAGATGGGGAAAGGGAAAAAAGTGTGCATGTGTGTGTGTGCGTGCGTGTGTGTGCATTCACACGTACCTCCAAGTCACCCTCTTTAGGGTGAAGATGTTGTGAGATGCCCAACTGAACAGAGGGGAGAGCCCAGAACTCCTGGGGGAATCCCCTCCTGCAAGGCCAATAAGGTGAATGTGTCACTGGGAAAAGGTATTCCCTTCTGAGTTCTTCATCCCAGCTCAGACTTTAAAATGTTCCTTTAAGAAGGACTTTATTAGGCAGAGAGGTCTTGCCCTGAATTAGCAGGTGGCACATTAATGGCACCTTAATGACTAACAGGGATTATTTGACCACAGGCTCAGCACCAAAGAACAGAGATTCCTGAGGTGAAGAAGAAATAACAAAACATAATCCAGAAATGGGCTTATTCACTGTCTTTTCTGGTCACCTCACTGGCTGAGCAATTAAATAATGCTATAAATAAGTAAATTGTCAAATGGAGCAATTATTCCTTCAGAAGAATTCCAATGAATACATATATGAAATTATCAATATGGAAAATTTCCATTAGAATACCACAGTCATAACTGTTGCAGGCAAGATTGACTGAAGAGTCCTAAAATTAGTGAGCAAAACACAGAGCCTCAAAATATCTCTCTCAACATATTTAATGATCATGGTGATTTTGACATATATTCACACAGTTTTTAATACTCCTTGTACCAGGAGTTGGAGCTTGATTCTCCTTCCCTGGCATGGGAACTGGACTCAGGGACTTGCTTCCAACAAAAAAGAGGTTGGAGCAGGGAAAACAGTACCTCTGCAATGGAGAAACCTGGCAGATACCACCTCAATCAAGTGATCCAGGTTACCATCATCAGTAGTAGGACGTATTGATATCTTGCACTCTTTGATGTGATGTCATGAGAAGGGCACACCATTTCTGTGATTTTCTTCCCAACCATATATAACATTGCAATCAGGAAAAAATAACAGACTAACCCAATCTGAGGAACATTCTACAAAACACCTGACTAGCACGCCTCAAAACTGTCCAGGGGGAATTCCCTGGTGGCGCAGTGGTTGAGAATCTGCCTGCTAATGCAGGAGACACGGGTTCGAGCCCTGGTCTGGGAGGATCCCACGTGCCGCGGAGCAACTAGGCCCGTGAGCCACAACTACTGAGCTTGCGTGTCTGGAGCCTATGCTCTGCAACAAGAGAGGCCACGATAGTGAGAGGCCCGTGCACTGCGATGAAGAGTGGCCCCCGCGTGCCACAACTAGAGAAAGCCCTCGCACAGAAACGAAGACCCAACACAGCAAAAATAAATTAATTAATTAATAAAGTCCTACCCCCAACATCTTCTAATAAATAAATAAATAAATAAATACTCAGTCTCTAAGTATCATTTATAAAAAAATAAAATAAAATAAAATAAAATAAAAAACTGTCCAGGTCATCAAAGACAAGGAAAGTGGGAGATTTGAGGAGACAAAAAAAGACATGACAAATAAATGCAATGTAGGATTCTTAATTGGATCCTAGATGGGAAAAAAAACAAAAGGACATTAGTAGAAAACCTGGAGAGATCCAAATAAAGTCTCCAGCTTAATTGATAGTATTAAATCAATGTTAATTTCCCAGTTATGAATATCACACCATGGTTATATAAGCTGTTAGCATGAGGTGAGTTTATGGGAACTCTCTTATTCTTTGAAATTCTTCTGCAATTCTAAAATTATTTCAAAATAAAAAATTAGGGAGAGTAAACTACCCACATCTCATAATGATAGACTCTATTATAGCAAAGCTACTATAAACAGGAACACAATCTGTTGTAACTAAATCATTGTTACCACGAGGAGTGGATTGGTCCTGTTGTCATTTCATCCTGTAAAGCAGGTAAAATACTGTTTCATTTCCACTGTCAAGAGTGTATGATTCATAGATTTCAACAATCACAAAAGATGAAGTTGTTTGATTTTTTAAAGAAATGTTAAGATCAGAGAAATGGCTCTTATTACTGGGATGTTTTTACTCTCCATTTGTTTACAAATAGAAAACAGTGTGGAGAGCCAGAATCTATTTATTCTAGGGCTGCCTTGGTTACCATGGGAAAAGCCTGATTTCAGCTGACAACGTAAATATGTTGGGCCCAGGAGCTGTTGAAATTTGAGGTCAGATGTGAGGTGTGGCTGTACGCTATGGCTGTCTCAGATTCCTCTCAAGCATCTCGTTTTCCTTGGCTACTGAATTACTCAGGAAGGCCAACTGCTCATAGGAGACACATGGAAGAGCGAGTTTGTTCTCTGGGTTGGGGTTGGTGATGCAGAAGCTATCCCAGGCACATAAATATTCTAACAAGTTTCATCTTGTCACAACAGAGTCATAAAGTTGCTCTGCTCAGCACATGATAATGGCTTTGTAATTCAATTACTGGTGGCATTTGTCTTCTGGGATTTATCTGCCTTTAACTTCAACACCCATGTAAAACCCTTTACCACAAATCTCATAAATGCTGCAGCAAGTTCCATTCCCCCCACCCCACCCCAGGGCACATCTTGCCATGCCTGTGAAAACCTTGACAGCTTTCTCTAAATTATGGAATTGCTCTGTTTAGAGGTGTTGATGTTTTAAGTGACAGAGCCAACAGTGAAAAAACAGTGGGACTAGTGTATTTCCTCTAGTTATTGTCTTCAGAGGAAGACAGATCCTGACACAGATAGACAAAATTCCATTCTTAACCCAAAGGGCTGTTTTCAGCCACTTACTTAGAATTTTGTAGAAGGGATTCCTGCAAGTCAGAAGCCAGATATGATGAGCCCTAAGTTTTTTAAGAATCCTGAGATTCTGATGCATAAACACATCAGGGCTAGTCATCTACAAGGATTCAGCATCTTACTGTTGCTTTTAAGATATTCCTCAGCCCAGTCTGCATTTCATTCCTACCCAGTCAAATGATCCAGGTTCTGGGTCTCCACTACCCTCCTGTGTAGAATTCACAATTCTATATCTCATTAGTTATCTATTTAGACAACCCTATCTAACCTTTGATTTGAAAAATAAATATCTATGGTTGTCTTATCTCCAGTATCCACTCCTCACCTTTCAATCATTCAACAAATATTTATTGTGCACCCATCTCATCAATTCCAAAACGCTCTTTTTTAAAATTTTAACATCTCTTAAATTAGTAGGTCTTAAAATCATTGAAATGATAAAGTTTAATAGGCAGAATTATTTTGACAGATACACAAAATAAGGGTGGATCCTCATTTAATGAAATTTTAGATTTGAAGCTACATGGTGTATACCAGGTACAGTTCTGGGCACTTTACTATCCTAGATTTTTGGTCAATTTCTTCTCATCTTTGGCCTATTAACAGACAAATTCCTTTCCTTAGGAGCCATTCCCTAGAGACCCATCGTCATCTAATTTAATATAAATATATTTGTGTGTGTGCGTGTGTGTGTGTAAATCTTTTCCTTTCTTTTTCCTCTTTCCCATTCCTCTGTTTTGACATAAAATGTGTTAAGGTGGCTGATCTTACATGTTGGTATTTTACTTATGGAATACAGAAAGGGGAAGTATGACTCCCTAGAAGAAGAATATCACCCAAGGATATTCCCGACATGGGCAATTGCTTTTTCATCTTTTTAGGAAGATATTTATCATGTTTTAAGTTGTATGGGGGGTTCTCTTATGCTAGGTAGATGCATAATTTTGTTTTCATTTGGAAGTCATACATGATTTAAAATGATGTGCACAGGTGCCAAGTTTTCAAGGGGTGGACTCTGGTGATTTTGCAGTGGATCAACCTGGCGAAGATGTGACTATGTTTTCCAGAGTCTCTGTATGGTTTCCAGTTATAATGGCCTGAAAGGAAATATGCGTGACATCTGCAAGGCAGGAGGGAAGTAGTGGCTATTTCACTCTGAAGATCCCTTTGGCTAGAGGTGGTGGGAGGCACTGCAGAAGGACTGGAAGTTTCTATCGAGTTTGTCCTTGCTCTTCCCTTCACAATTACAAGTCCAGCTTTTCTTCCAAACTTCCAGTCTTAGGACCTTAGGCGTCAAGCCAGATGCTTGGCTGCAAACTCACAGAGGGGCAGCTATGCAGGGGCAATATCCTTCCACAGACTTCTCTAGGGGCTCCCTTTGCAACCCCACCTCAGCAGCTGCAGGCCCCCTTCAGGGCAGGGGCTGTTTCCTCTATCTTTATGGCCAGGAGTTAGCTCTGAAAATGACTCAACTGATGTAAATTAAATGAATTGTAAGATAGGAGTTTTCAACTATCTGAGAAGCTACAAAATAAAACAGTAAGCTGATTTTCTACCCATTGTTCTTAATTCTGGGGCAACAAAAACAAAACTCATGTACACATTAAAAATGCCCACTGGAAGTATAAATTATTAAATCAAATATCAAAGTGAGATGGCCACATTGCAGAAACTCATTAATACCCACCTTGTCCTATCCCTCTTTTAAGTAATAGTTTATATTTATTCACCATGTATTATGTGTTTAGAGTATAACTTGGAATCTCTTTTTAATCCTGACAACAAACATATGAGGAAGACACCATTATGATGACTATGGTACAAATGAAGACAATAAGGCTTAAAGACGTTAAATAGCTCATCGTCACACCCCCTGAAAACAGGATCCTGCTGATACCACAGGCATTCTGACTCCAGATCCCTCACTCTGAAACACCAAACAACATTTCTCATTGGCTAAATGGAACACACAAAGGTGGACAATGATTAACTGAGCAAGGGAAACCACATATACAGACACTGGACACATCCACAGGCTCTTGAACTTGAAGGCTAAATGAAGTCTGATCACTAGGGCATAAGTCAAATTTTTTTTAATATTAGTATAAATTAGGAAGCCATAATTATGAGGATTTCCCCCTCTTTCACTCCCATCTCTTGTACTCTGCCATCACAAGAGTTCGTAGTGGAAATCTAGAGAAATGACTGAATCTCAGTTGCTCAGAGATAGAGGAGTTACAGTCCATGGAGCCAAGAAGTCATCAAGGAGGAGAGTAATCAGTAATGGCCATTAGCGAATGCAGGTCACGAGAAAAGTGATGGGCTCACAGTGTAGCAGGGGAAATGTAACTTAATTTGTAGGGAAAACTTGCTAATCACAGGAAGAGATTAAGAAGTGGAGGAAGGGGCTTCCCTGGTGGCGCAGTGGTTGAGAGTCCACCTGCCGATGTAGGGGACACGGGTTCGTGCCCCAGTCCGGGAAGATCCCACATGCCGCGGAGCGGCTGGGACCGTGAGCCATGGCCGCTGAGCCTGCGCGTCCAGAGCCTGTGCTCCGCAACGGGAGAGGCCACAACAGTGAGAGGCCCGTGTACCACAAAAAAAAAAAAGAAGTGGAGGAAGGTGCAAGTGGATAGGGAAATAGCACTCAAGTGGAGCTCATTAACAGGATAAAAAAAAAAAAAAGATAAAACACCAGTCCTCTCGAGGATAATGAAAATCCTCTTATCCAGCACGCCTAGTATAGGTGGAAGAAATGCCCCACTGGAGCTCTTGGTATGTGATCTCAGGAATGATTTCCTGCTACTTCTCTCTGCTCCTTACCCAAGCCACGCACATGGTTCAGCTCAGCGTCTCAGAACCAGAAAAGACTGCCAGAGAAGCGAGAATAAAGTCCATGCTCCAAAGGACGGAGGGTTCTGAGTTCCTCACCTGAATTCCACATTCTGAAGTGTGTAGAGGATCTGTCAATATTCTACGGCACAGCTGCCTGTGAGAGCAGTCTAGGAGGCGCCACTCTGTTTTTGTTTAAATTCCTCTGCTAACATGGATCTCATGACTCCTTAGGACAGCCTGTCGAGTTAATAAATAACCTACTGCATAGAAAGCTGTTCCTTTTACTGATCTAGAATCCTCCCCACCTTTCAATATACACTTTGATGGCCTCAATGGCTTAGAAGTCTAACCTATTCAGGCTGGAAGGAAAAACAGGTCATCTATTATGGTTCCCTGATCAAGTCCATTCAAGATGAGTTTCAACTGGAGGTTTATGTTTGTGCATATACATATGTATGTGTACTTGATGAATTTCTGTGTGTGTGTGTATGTGTGCGCACACTACAGTTTCTGCTATTCCATTTATTGTTGTACACAAGATAGAAATACATTAATGACAGTCTTGGTCCTTAAGGAACTTATCCTCCATCAGGAGATGGAAATGAGGAAATAAAAAGATAGAGCACATACTAAGTGCTAAGTTACTTAATAATAATTATGATTATATGCCTTTTTTTTTTTTTTTTGCGCTACGCGGGCCTCTCACTGTTGTGGCCTCTCCCGTTGCGGAGCACAGGCTCCAGACGCGCAAGCTCAGTGGCCATGGCTCACGGGCCCAGCCACTCTGCGGCATGTGGGATCTTCCTGAACCGGGGCACAAACCCGTGTCCCCTGCATTGGCAGGCGGACTCTCAACCACTGTGCCACCAGGGAAGCCCTAATATGTCATTTTTGATTCTCAAAATAAGCCTTTGAATAAGGAAACTGAAGCTCGGACAGGTGAAGTAGTTTCTCAAGATCACCCAGGTAGTAGATAGTGAAGCTCAGATTTGAAGCTTCATATGCTGGCTCTAAACCTGTACTCTTTCAACCAATCCTACACTCAGACCTGTAATACAATGCATGCTATGACACATTATGTTTTATTTATGACATAATCACATTTAAATTCGAAGAAAGAGATTCTTCTTGCCTAGAAAAACAAGAAGAAAGAACCAAAAAAGGCTACATGGTAGATGTAGCCATCAGCATAAGCCCATAAAGGTCTGATACTGTGATCCTAATAATGACAAATACTCTCATACATTATCTTTGCATTCAAAGACCAAAACTGTCCTGATACATAGTAGGTGCTAAAGCTAATCACTGCAAAAACAAAAAAGGACAGTTTATCCCCAGGTAAGAGTTGTATAAAACCATAGAGATAAGAGGTATAGACTGCTCCATAGATGAACCAGTGCTTAGACTTTTTATCTGGCCTTCTGGAATTTAGCACAAAGAACTAGGAGCATGGTGGTTGGCTCAAAAAATATATATCTGAACCCAGGTTTGCAAGAACCTGGTTACATTCTTACTCTTTTTAATTTTATGTTGAAGGCAATGAGGAATGGGGCAAACACTCGATCAGGGAAATGCTTACACGACTACTTTGGCAGTAGTTACGATATGAGGGGATGGATGGAGGGGCCTTTTCACTATTCCTAGTGACGGGGATGCTGAACCAGTGTAATGCTAGGGAGGGTGGAAGAGGAGGTGGACAGACATAACTTGCCTGATTTAGAACCAATGGGACGTGGAAACCCAAAGATTTAAGAGTGAGTAAGAGAACAGAGTTGAATATGGCTCTAAGGTGCTGAGGCTGGGATATAGGGAATACAGAAATATGGAAGCTCTAGAAATAGTTGATTTTGAATGGTGGGATGTTCCACTGCCAGCTCACATAAAATTGAAAGCGAGTGATGGTGTTTTTTAAGATGTTCTCTGCAGAAAATGACTAGTTTCATAGATATGGGTGAAGGATGAGGCAGAGTATCTTTAAAAAATAGCCATACACCCTATCTAATCCAATACTATCAAATACAGTATCACATTTTCTAGTTATTTTGATAGCACAGAGTTTTACTTTATACATTACATTTTACAAATATATGTATATATACATATATATATTTGGTTTTTTTGTAACATCATTAGACTTCACCCCGTTCCCAGTTTGCAAAACCTGAGAAAGGAAAAGTAGAGAGAATTCTCCTGTTACTGAATCCATTAAACCCATCTGGGGAAAGAGACAAGAGTCATCTCATGCCATATCCCCTCCAAGCCCCTTTGGTGTGAGTGGCTTAGAAGTCTTGGAGATGCTGTGTTGAATGCCAGCATATCTGAAGGAAGAAGAGGAAGGGTCATGGTGACCTGGTGAATATAAAACAAGCTATCAAACAACAAGGTAAATAAAATGCTGAAATTGGCTTGGCAGCAATATTCAACAAGGACTAGATGATGAGCACTCGTGCCATGAATCAGCACAGAGAGAAACTATCTTAAGCCCCAGAGTGTTTTCTGACTATAGCCAGATACAGTAACAAAAGTTTATGGATCTGGGCTTCCCTGGTGGCACAGTGGTTGAGAGTCCGCCTGCCAATGCAGGCGACGCGGGTTCGTGCCCCGGTCTGGGAGGATCCCACATGCCGCGGAGCAGCTGGGCCCGTGAGCCATGGCCGCTGAGCCTGTGCGTCCGGAGCCTGTGCTCCGCAGCAGGAGAGGCCACAACAGTGAGAAGCCCGCGTACCAAAAAAAAAAAAAAAAGTTTATGGATCTGCCTCTTATGCCTGAGGTTAGATAAGAGGACCTTGGGTAGGAAGTGATGACTTCATGTATAACTTTGCTGTACACCTGAAACCAACACAACACTGTAAATCAATTATACTTCAGTATAAAAACAAATGCCTTTGGAAACAAAAGAAAAGAAAGAAGAAAGAAAATAGCTGATGACTTCAATGAGCCTCTGGATCAAGTAGAGTCTAGAAAAAGTTAGACCTGATTTATCAGATCCATGAGCCAATACTGCTTAAAATTTTTTTTTTCTTAAAACAGGTTGCATTTTTCTATCACAGGTCTTGATGGAGTTTTGATCAATAAATCATTTCACATCACTGGTCTGAGGATTGTTTAAAACAACATATGCAAAGCACACAGCAAAGAGCTAGGCACACAGTAAGTGCTCAAGAAATGGGACTTGTTGCCAAAGATGTGCAATGGGGAGTCATTCATACTGACTGGCATTGAACAATGGGGATGAATGAGAATGTGGAAACTTGCTCAAACACACTGAGTATGGAGCCGGAAGTATCCCTATATCCCTCTGCTATATAATACAGCTGTCTTATGCCCCCTGAAGGATACCACTGAAACAAGATGGCATTCCAGAATAACAACAGGTTCATTGTCGAGCCGACTCTTCATTTTCCATGTGTGAATTTGTCACAGAAAACATGCAATCGCCATTCAGCTGTCCCTGTTTCCAGCCAGCCCCCTATACGTCAGAACAACATAATCAATAAGGTACACCTGAATGTTTTTGTTTTTGTTTTTGTTTTTGTTTTGTGGTACCAGGGCCTCTCACTGTTGTGGCCTCTCCCGTTGCGGAGCACAGGCTCCGGACGCGCAGGCTCAACGGCCATGGCTCACGGGCCCAGCCGCTCTGCGGCATGTGGGATCTTCCCAGACCAGGGCACGAACCCGTGTCCCCTGCATCGGCAGGCGGACTCTCAACCACTGCGCCACCAGGGAAGCCCTGAATGTATTTTTAATTAACTGAAACAGTTCTAAGGTTGCCTTGTCTTTTGCATAGATACTAGATCACTGAGTGGTTTCTAACGAAAACTGCCTTCCATTGCTTTGTCCTAAACTCGAATCAGATGCCAACAAACCACATTCATCAACCTCTAATAGTAAACTTGGCTTTTGGCAAAAGCTTCACTTATTCAAGGTATTTGGCTAACATTGGTCCTCCATTTCATGTTCTTCTTCAGTGCCAAATGCAACACGTTGGCTCTTATCTATCCAACTGTTAAACTAACAGTTATTGGGGGGGGATACAGGTGGAAAATAGGTCTTGAGTTTTGAGCTGATCTTTATTATCACAAGCAAGAGCCATGGACCCCGAGAGACCAAGTTTCAAAACCCGGCTGTATTACATTTTATGTTGGGTAAACTACATCACTTTTCTATTTCATCAAAATGAGAGTAGAAATCCCTACCTCACAATCCTGTTATGAGGATCAAAGGGCATGATTTATCATGTGCCCAGACCACTGTGTATAGTTAATTAACAAATATAAATCCCTAATATGGAACAGTATTTTGCTGGCACTCAGTTCTCCCATCTGTATTTTTTCCGTAATGAAAATCTATCCCTCTATTTTATGATAACAGAATCTTTTTCTCTCTTTTTTCCTTTTTAGAAATCTTCTCTCCTCCAACCTTGAGCCATGCAGTTTAACTGGGACTCAACACCATCTCCTATTTCAGTTCCCAGGGAAGATATGTGTCTGACCTACACGAGTAATGCAGCCTACTGGGATTCAATCCCTGGAAACATGAGGAAAGAGGCAGACTGGTTTGATGGAGCTTCCAAATTGTTAGATTGTAAGACTAAAGCTGATGATGTCCATCATTGCTACGAATGGGGAAAGCGACCGGAGAATGAAGCCAACATGGGGGAGAAACAAAGCTAAGAGACATAAAAAGTCAGCTACTGGGCTTCCCTGGTGATGCAGTGGTTGAGAGTCCACCTGCCAATGCAGGGGACACGGGTTCGAGCCCCGGTCCGGGAAGATCCCACATGCCGCAGAGTGGCTGGGCCCGTGAGCCATGGCCGCTGAGCCTGCACGTCCGGAACCTGTGCTCTGCAACGGGAGAGGCCACAACAGTGAGAGGCCCGTGTACCACAAAAAAAAAAAAAAAAAAAAAAAGTCAGCTACTATTAATAATATGACTATTAGCCAGTGGGAACTTAATACAACTCTTAGATGCCAGGCATATAACCAATTCACAAGAAACATCTCATTTGATTAAGTAGGTATTAATTATCTTCACTTTACAGGGGAAAAAAACTGAGGTACACAGAACTTAACTTCTCCATGACCCCTTACTTAGTAAATGGCAAAGCTAGAACTCACACCTCAGTATCTCTGAGCCCCTTAACTTCCAGGCCGTACTGCCTCCCGGTATAATTGATTTCTGACATAGTAAAGAACAAGACTGCTATAGCAGTTAGTTGAATGAAAAGACACCTATTCTATTAAGGGCAATATTGTGCTAAAATATGTTTTATAAGACCCCCTAAACATGTAAATCAGTTTTGGAAGCAATTTAAACTTCTTGGAAGAAAGTTCATATGTATGTCAGTATGACAGTACTGTCAACAACCACCATGAATACAAGGATAAATTGTTACACTCCATAATTGTTTCACAATTGCCACTGATTACTTCCAGGTGTGGCATTACTACTGCCACCCAAAATAAAGATATTTCTTAAGTGTACTAGGTGATGAGGAAAAGATATGAATTCATCTTCATTTTTCTCCATGGGAGATGCTATATTATTACCCAGGGTCACTCGTCAATTCAATTTAGCACTAGAAAAGTTCCTCTTAGTCACCTCTACACTCCCACAGCCAGGCTTCAAGCAGAAATGATTAATGAGAGCTTCTTTCAATTAAGCTTGCTGAATAATCCTAGGTAGCCCTACAGTTCTTGTGTAATTTGAAGCAACTGATTTCCAGGAGTCTAATAAATACTGCTTTGAATGACACCTTTTCTGCCAGCCTTAGGAAGTTGCTCAGGGTCAGAAAATACATACCATGTGGCCAGAGACCAAGAGATTTCATCAACAGTCAACACGCACTGTGCAATTTACAAGGTCTCATGCTTTCTCTGGAAAAAACCAACCTAGCTTAAACAACCCAAGAAGGCCATTTGCCAAGCCCAGTTGGAGAGATACACACGCAGGCATGGTGGCCAAAAGAGCTTTGGATTTTCTCTACTCATCTTCCTGAATGGGCTAGATTTCTAGGGCTCACAGCTCCAGCCCAGAAAAAAAATTCCAAGAGGCCTAGGCAATAGAGTCCACTGATTTAGTAGCTCATGGGCTTTGAAGCCATTCTGCCTGCATTTGAATCCTGGCTCTGCCACTTTCCACCTGTGTGACCTTGGCTAAATTACTTGACCTCTCCATGCCAAAGGTTCCCGATCTGTTACGGATGATAATGCAAGGCTTACTTCATAGAATTGTTCTGAGGATTAAATTGCTTACGTTTGAATAATGCCTATCACAATATCAGGACTTGAATGGAGAGACTCCATTCCCAGAGGCAGAGAAGGGGTATCATTCATTTCACTCAACAGACAGATTAATTAGAATTTATATATGATCATGTGTATCATTTTTATAAAGATAATGATATGACATTTGGTTACAAGGGCTTTGCTAATCAGGCTTACAGATAGAAGAACCCCATTCCAAGAACAGATAAGAATGGGTTCAATTACTACCAGCCAAAGCAATGATGGATTTGTTCACCTCCCAAAGCTGTGTGTAAGTAAGCCCTTCAGTGAGCTAGAAGATACTGTGTACCCTGTCCCACTTAACATGGGAAATTCTCTCATCCGTTTTTTTTGTTTGTTTTTTTTTTGGTCAATGTTTTTCTTTGTTTCTATTGGTTGGAACAAACTTCTCTCCAGTCATTTGAGAACTGCAACTTTCTGCCTTCAATTGCTAGGTCCACATGCAGATATACTCAGTCACTTGGAAGCAGGACTTAAGGAATGATTTGTCCCTCATACCTTCTCATTGGCAAAGCATCAACTTCATTTCCAGGTTAAACCAGGGGAACCACATTAATTTAGTTTGGTCTTTTATTTATTTATTCTCTGAGGCTTTTCTATGAACATATAACACCCAGTAAAAGAGGAAAAAGTATGGACCTGCTTTCCAAAAAGTGACTTTATAATTTACAGGCAAAACACATGGAGATGCAAGGTATCTCATGAATAAGGGACAAAATGAATAAGTGAGGAAGAGAAGAAATGCTGATCAGAGAAGGGAGACTCAGTGACAGCTACCACTGAATTCCTGGAGAGGGGCATCCAACTTAGATGCCAAAAACAAAGCTTCAGCCATTCCTGAGTGGGAGCAGCAGGGAAGAGGTGAATAATTTCTGAGCAAGAGAAACCCTATTTAGTTATCAATGTCTCTGTGATGGGGAAAGAAAAAGTATCTTTCCATATACAAGTCTCTATGTGTTAACTTTGAGCCAGTTTGTTTGCAAATGACTTGTCTTTTACTTTTTCAGGCAGTTTCACTAGTGTCTTAAGAGATTTATCTGTTCTCTGGCTTTCAAATCCCACAGGGTCTTAGGGAAGTGTTTGAAAATAAGAAAGATAAAAATGCATTCCTCTTAGAAGTGAGATAATTGGAGTGGTGGGGGAAGCTATTAGGTATGTGGAAGTCCCAAGGCATGACGAGAGGCAGTGTGATTTCAGGAGGAGTAAAGGGGGGGCAGCTTTTACTGTCCTAGCTGCAGGAAGCTCATTGGCTCCTAAAAGGTCATTGCAACAATGATTCTCAATGATGTGAACAAGGGATATTTAAACTCTTGTCTGAGCTAGTTCTGCAGGGCACTGTTTATACTAGCAGAAGTCTGGAAACAACCTAGATGCCTTTTCCATAGGCAGATTAGATAAATTAGGATAAGGCAGAATCACATCTTTTATAGGGTTTAGGTGGTAAATTCTAAAGGGATTGATAAGTAATGTCAACATTACACTAGAATGCTTTGTACTTTGTTCTTATTTTGCTGGGATCTAGGCCCTTGGAAACTCAGAAGCTAAAAGGAACTTGTATTATCCCTTCTTTTCAATTGTAGTAACCCAGGGAGGGAGGCCACCTCTAATTTAACCAGGGGGAAGGGCTCAGGAGGTAAAAAAAAAAAAAAAAAAAAAAAAAAAAAGAATATTACTTTCTTTGCCTCCTTCTTTTCTGTGTTGTTCAAGCCACCCAGTCTATGGCATTTTGTTATAGCAGTCAAAGCTGACTAAGAAAAAACAATTACTAATATGTATATTTATATTTACATGCATTTAGTAATTCAGAGAACATTTATGGAAGGATAAGTAAGAAATTAAAAACATTGGTTGCGTCCCATTTGATGATGAGAATGTCTAGAAGACTTGAAAGCAGGAATTGGAAGAGGATCTGCCTTTTAGACTAAATAAGATCTACTTATTTACACTGAAAGCCTTTATAGGAACATGCCGTATATGTGTGTATCATGCTTTTAGTAATAAAAGTCACTATTAAAATGTTCTTAAGTGTCTGTCTCAAAGTCTCATCAAAATATAACAGAACAAGTTACAAAGCCCCTGTTGTCCATTAATCTCAGTTATCTATGTTGGGTTTGTTAAGTGATTTATGACACTGCTTTAACATTCCCTTAAGATGTTTACCACTCCAATGTCACCTTCTGCCCTAGGGGATGTGTGCGTAACCCAATAAGAACAGACTTCATGTGCAAGTTCTGGGTGAGGAAAAGATTCCAATGCTCATTTTCACAGGTGATATCTTAAATGTGCTAGAAAATAGAGTGAGACTTACCAGTAGAACCTGTTCGGTACGACCCCTTCCTGGATAAGCTGCCACCTTCTCCCAAATTCAGCAGAGCTGTATAACTGTGGACAACAGAAAGTATTCAACACCACGACTTTACAGTACATTGAATGCACAAACATCAGTTCACCGGATTATTATTATTTTTTTATTATTATTATTATTAACAATAATAATATCTACCATTTATTTAGCACCCACTCTATGCCAGATGAGTGCCTTGCATATCAGTTCTACTCCCCATGTACATTCTGCAAGGCAGACATTAATATCCCCATTTTACAGCTGAGCAAACTGAAGCTCACAAAGATTAAGGGATTTGTTGGAAATCACATGCCACTAAATATTAGAGTGAACTGGGATTCATACCCCGTTTTGCCTGGTGAGCTGTACTGCTGGCCCTAGCCTAGGCAGACCGTTGTCTGGAATACAAAGAAGTCCAAAATCTAGACCTGGCTCTCAGAAAGCCAATAGTATAACCAAAACCTGACTGAAATAACGAGCATGCCACCAGTGATAAAGGAATGCAAAGGAAGGAGACTCAGAAGTCCATCAGGGATGCTTCCGAGATATGTGGGGATTCAACTGGGACCTGAACGAATGGCAGAATTCAAACTGACAAAAATGGGACGGGCGTTACTCACAAAGGGGACAATGTGGGTCAAAGGTGAGAAATGCAGGGACGGTATATGAATAAGCCTGGCTTATCTAAATAAATTTAGATGAAAATGTTGAGGGCAACTTGAAAAAGGCTTTGAAGGCCAAGTTAGGGGGACCAGAATCGATCCTGCAGGGAAGAGGAGCCAGTGTTGGTTTCTTAAAAAGGAAGCAGAGGAACTTCAGGCTCTAACAGCAGCCCACATGGACTAAGCTCTTACTATGATCCAAGTGCTTCTCCTGCATTCCTTCATTTATCCGCACACCATCACTGCCAGTATTATGGCCATTTTACTGATGGTTATCGAAGATTTCAAGTCCAGTTGCTACACTGCTTCAGTGCTTTCCAAGGGCAACTGCAAGGAAACACTTCTCATGAGACAGGGTCTAACCCTCCAAATACTCCTTCCCCTCCAAAGGTCTTTCTTCTCTTACATCTCATTCTTCATTGCTGGCTTGCTCCATACCCCTGTTCTTCTCCAGTAATTTTTATAGCACCATGGAACCTTTTCTGCCTCTAGAAGTGTCCTCTGATGGCAGCCCAGAGATTCCTATTACTCTGGGTATTCTGGTTCCCATGGACATTTGGCTGCTGATTGGAAAAATACCATTTGGAACATCTCCTTTCTGCCATGTGCCTGGTCTGTAACCCACTCACATCACAGTCGTCCACCACTGCATTTGCCAAGTCCCACAGTGAATGGATGGTGAGTCACTCTGTACTGAGTACTATGATTGTCCTCCCTCTCCAGCCCCAGCACTCAGTGAAGGGTCAAATGACTCACCAAGTGACTCACCAAGGCTGCAGATGTACCAGCCATGTCCAAGAAATAAGTCAGCTCAAGTGGGTACTTACTGACCCTTGGAAGAGCTTGCTACTACGACATTGTATCCACTGGATCAAAACACATCCTGAAGTCAAAAAAAGGCTGAAATATTTGGCTACCAAAGCGAGCAGCTCACTTGGCCCCAAGTACAGAGTATTTGGGCATCCAGCCAAGAAGAATCTGTGGCTTTTTCTTTCAAGTCTTATTACTTTTCTCTGCCCCATCATGCCTGGGGGAGAAAGGTTTCCTGGGTACATTTCATGCTTGATTCATTTTAAGGGCACCAAGGAGAAATGGGGAGACAGCTTCCCTCGTAGAGATAACAGAAGATAAGACAACACCCTCCCTCTTGATTCAGAACCCAAGCAGCCAGAGGGTGCACGTCCTGCTTCTTGTTTCCCAGCATGTCCTGAACACTTGCATTTTGATATTCAGACTTGGATTACAACAGCAAGCACTTGATCCAGAGTGTCTGATACTTCCTCTCCCCTTGCACCATCTTTTTTAATTGAAACCCAGAGCTGCACTGCTTTCTACAAGTTTAAAGGACACAAAGCTCACACCACTGTGTGTGCCTATATCTATTTATAAATGTATGTTAATACCTATATTTATATACAAAGATTTATGCAAATGTAAGAGAATCAGGGTGGCTTGAAATAATAATAATTCTCTGTGAAGGCTAGACTCGCCACATATATTCTGAAAATTATGTATAAACTCTGAGCTCTCCTAAGGCTACACCAAGGGATTGCCATCTCTGCCTTTACACAAAATTCATCTCTGTGAGTAATTGTTGGGTTCCAGCATCTGTGTGTAAATTTTTTTTTTCTTCTATGTCTTTTTTAATTGATTCCCCTAGGCTTGGATTCAGAACCTGTGGACCAGTCAGGTATGTCCCATGATATTTGTTTTTATCCTCTTCAAGGGGATGCTTTGTTATTTGTGAGCATCCAGAGGCCCCTCTACCAGTGGGTACACCAAACAATCCAATAAACCAAGCCTCTCTTATTCAGCTAAATGACATCTTTTATAGTTTCCTATCTCAAAAGGTACCCTTTAGTGTCAGTGGACTCGCTTTCTGACCTTTCCATTCACATGTGGGCACATGCCCCCTGCCATGTCTTCACTGGTGCTACCCACTCTGGCAGAGGTGGCTTCAAGACTTGCCTACCTCAATGCCAGTCTTCTTTTTCAGTCCAGATCAGAGGACATCTTTTCTATGAACCCTCTCCTACACACTGAGATTTCCCAGTGGCCTCATTTCCAAAGAATTACGGTACAAGGAATGCTATCAAACTGTAGTCCATGTATTTATATTTAACTTTCTTAGTAGCCTTCCAAGAGAGCCTTTTATTAATGCAAGGCAGAAATTCCTTCCTATCTAAAATCACTCTAAAATATCTGAGATCACTCACTGACTCTTTGATGAGATCACAAAGTTTTTAGGTGTCTGGAATCCCATCCTTCTGTGTCTATAGAGTACCTAGCCCATAGTAGATGATGAAGGTAGAAAAAAAAAGTATTGACTTTACATCATGCAAATTGCCTAGCCATGGATCTACCTAGTAAAACACTCAGGTTTCCCAAAGGATAGACAAAGGTAATTTAGCAGAGGAATTATGTTTTACTTCCATGGATCCATAGCTAGAGGTCTGTACCTAAAACCAACAAACAAAACTATAAATATCAGTACATTTGAAACTTGCAAGGACTTGCAGGCAGGGTCTTGAATATTCACCCCTAGACAGAGCTGCTCTGTATACTCCACCTACAATTTCAAACCTTTTCTCCCTAAGAAGTTAATTCTCCAGCCTGATGTTATACCAAGAAAAGAAGAAAACAACTCACAGCCATCCAAGATAATGTGCTAATTAAACCTGCAGAATCTGGCAGCAAAGTCTTCCTCCACTAAAAACAGTGCAATCAAAGCCTTTTTTACCCAGTGGCTGTCTCAGCCACCAGTGGAAGGCTTTCCGTGTAGAACGAGTCAATGTCCTTTAATAAAATTCATAGTGTTGGCAGCACCTAAGTAAGATTTATTTCCCTCCCTGTCTGTCTCCGGCTCCAAGGTTTCTCAATTCTGTCAGAACACAGAACTGAGAACTATCATTACTATCTGTCACATCAGAGAAAGCATCGGCCGCTTTCTCCAGCAGTGCCAAGCCTAGAGAACGAGTGAGGTAGAAAGATCAGGGGGAGGAAGAGAATATTTCAACTAGTTTTAGGAGAGCGCTGCTCACCTACTAACCCTCTGTCTTGAACCCCCAAAGGCCATTCTTGGAGGGGTTTAGTTTTGTTTTGTTTTGCTAACACTGGTACAAAATATTGGGAAAAAATGGAGTAGACATTTTAGAAAAGGAGCGGGGGAGGATTCTGGTTAACTAAGAATGCAAGGCAGACAATTCTTCCCGTTTAGAATCACTCTAAACTATCTGCGACCACTTCCCCATCTCAGTAGATACAACTTAATGAACACAAACCCACTGTTCATCTATGCTCAAGACCTATTAGCAGCCTCAGGGCCCAACCCTCTACTTCGTTATTATGCTGGTCTGGGGCTGTCAACACTTCTTGCCATGTTCCTCCTCTGAAAATTTAGCCCGTCCTTCCTCACTCCCTCCCTCCCTCCCTTTCTTCTTTCCTTCCTTCCTTTCTTCCTTCCTTCTATTTTTTTTTGACATCTCTCACATTGACTTGTTTTCTTCCCATCTGCCTTTGTCTGCTATAAGAAGAGTGCAGATTAAAATACAGTTAATTGCAAAGGATCCAATTTCAAGGGTTGGTTTTATTATGAGCTTTTAACCAATTGTACAATCATCTCTGGTGTCATGCTCCAGAGGCCTGCAGGACTGCAAGTTGGCTGAGGGGCACAGGTTCCAAGGGGGAATAAAGAGAGAGGCCACAGGAGGACAAATAGCTTGGAGGTGGGCAAAAGTGAGATTCATTGACTTTGCTCAGGATACCTAAACTATAGCAGATTAAGATGGGCTGAAAGAAGTGGGGTATGAGAGCAGCTGTTTCCAACTTTCATTTTCCATCTTCTCACCATTCACATTTTGGTTGAATCCCCAGCAGAGTGGCATCTTTCTTTGAATAGAAATTCCACTTCCTTGTGTTAACGCAAAAGCTTGCAAGCACCACTGTCTCCAAAAAGTCTTCTCCATAGTTCTAAATCAGATCAATGCAGCCCCTCATTTTAGACTGTTAGATAGGTACACATTAGGAATTTTCTTTTGCAGCTAGGAAATCGGTGCAAGGACACCATTTGGTAGAAGGTAAGAGTGACAGCATGTTTCAGTCTTTGGTCGATGGGATCGGATGCTTTCACCACAAAGGTCCCCATGGTGACTTTCCCATCAGGAGGCAGGTCCCTGGGTCTCCCCCACGTGGGCTCCTGCAGAGGTTTCCTGGTTGGAGGAACACTTCCTGCAGTTGGTTCTTTTCAAGGTTGCCTGCTCCCTCCCCTTTCCTTCTCTGCCCTTAACATTTTAGAGGCAGGAGGCTTGCAAATTGCCCTTCCTGAAAACGCTGACAGAAAACCCTGCCAGTTCTATTTGATTTGCCTCATCCTAATACCACCCTAGGGATGGCCTGGGTGCAAAGCACTCATCCACCTCATGACTCTCCAGTTCTCACTGCTGTTACTGCATTCTTTTTAGCAAGAAAGAGATGGGATCTTGAGGACTTCAAATAAATTTCTAATGCCAGCCCCCAAGGCATTGGAAATATCAAGCACTCTCCTCCCCCAGCCTCAATAGGAAGAAAATCAGTCCAGAGAAATCCATGGTCTTCAGAGATAAGCTCTGCTGCTCTAGTTGCACAGCACAGAAAGCCAGAACCCACTCTTAGGGGAAATTACATTATAAAGGACCTAAAACTCCACCCAGCGCTGACACAAGCCTTCTCCGTGGCCGGTGGGTACAGGGATAGATAGAGAACCATGATGACCCATCCAAGACCAGCTCCCCCAAACCCCGAGAGACGTAAGTTCCCCAAAGAAAAAGCTAGCTTCTCAGGGGATATCACACACAAAGTATAGTAAGTGTTATATTTTGTCCAGAGTGCTATGGTGGCTTTATGTAAGACAGGAAGAAGCTGGGAATCTGCCAAAGCTTTCAAGGTGGGACTAGGAAAACAGTAAAAGGTCTTAATTTGAAGATGTGAAAAAAGAGTGTTCCAGGGCAAGTGGGTCAGTGTGAGCAAATACACAGAGCAGCAAAGGTTAGAGCGGTATCTTTGTTCTTCTTTTGTCAACTTCAAGAGACCCAGTTTGGTGGAGGTGCGTAAAGGGAAGTGACGTGGGAGTAGAGGCTATAAACATGGCCTGGGAGCAGACTGGATGAATGCAATCCTACCACAACTTGCGGGGAGCTAATGGAGACTGTTCCCAAAGGTCAAAAAACAAGGGCGCCAAGGCTGAGCGCTCAGGCTTTGCTGATGAAGAGAGAGCAGGAATGATGACACGTCACCGGCTCCATCAATCTCTCTGAAGGCTGGATTTATCAAATCTGTCACTGGCCATTCCCCAGCTGTCACCGAAGTCTGTCACACACCCCATAGTTGTGTTTTGCACTTTGAGGCAGGCTTGGGGGATTCGACATATGGAACTGGGGCTGGCTGGACAACAAGGGCCAATATGTGGCTGTGGACCAGTTCAATTCACGGACTTTTCCTGTGCTCCCACGTCTGGAGGTACTTAGGGAAATTCCAAATGGACTCTCGGCCTTAAAGCTTCTATAATATAGATATAGAAATAAATGGAAGATAAGTAAAACGATTAGAAGCTAGTAAGGATCTGTATCACAGATCCCCAAAATCAAGACACTGATGGGAAAAAATGAATAGCCCTCAATAACCATGTAATCATACCATTATTTAAATGAATATATGATGAAGCTCAGCAGGTTTTGAGAGACAAAAATAAGCAGGAGGTTGGGGCTTCCCTGGTGGCGCAGTGGTTGAGAGTCCGCCTGCCGATGCAGGGGACACGGGTTCGTGCCCCGGTCCGGGAAGATCTCACATGCCGCGGAGCGGCTGGGCCCGTGAGCCATGGCTGCTGAGCCTGCGTGTCCGGAGCCTGTGCTCGGCAACAGGAGAGGCCACAACAGTGAGAGGCCCGCGTACCACAAAAAAAAATAAAAATAAAAAAAATAAGCAGCAGGAGAAAATTGTCACTTGGGACATAACTGGAAGTGTTCCTCCGTAAGATGGATCCATTAGCCGTGTGAAGATGGAACAGAGGAGAGAGATCAGTTAGAAGGTGACTGCATCAGGGCAGGGAAGAGATGGGTGCCTGGGTGAGTCAGGGCCCCTGGATGTGGGAAGGAGGAAAGGCAATAACAACAACAATAACAACAATAATAATAAACAAAATTTTAAAAGGAAAAAAATCTGACTAGAAGTAGAGCGTAAGAGAGGGTCACTTTTTTTTTTAATTGAAATATAGTTGATTTACAATGCTGTGTTAGTTTCAGGTGTACAGCAAAGTGATTCAGATATATATATATATATATATATATATATATATATATATATATTTGAGTGTGTATATATATATATACTCTTTTTCAGATTCTTTTCTATTATAGGTTATTGCAAGATATTGAATATAGTTCCCTGTGCTATATACACACAGGGAACTATAAATTTTGTCTTAAATTTGAACGATGGGCTTTAGATGCTTTTCTGGAATATCCAGATATTTAATCTAATCATTCCAAGGACTACTAATTTATTTTTATTTATTTATTTATTTTTGCTTTTTAATTTACTTATTATTGAAGTATAGTTGATTTACAATGTTGTGTTAGTTTTTGGTGTACAGCAAAGTGGTTCAATTATATATATGCATATATATATATTATTTTTCATATACATATTCTTTTTCCATATATGTATTCCTTTTCATATTCTTTTCCATTATAGGAAAGAATGTCTTGTTATTACAAGACATTGAATATAGTTCCCTGTGATGTATAGTAGGACCTTGTTGCTTATCAATTTTATATATATAGTAGTGCGTATCTGCTAATCCCAAACTCCTAATTTATCCTTCCCCCCACTCCCCCTTTCCCCTTTGGTAACCATAAGTTTGTTTTCTATGTCTGTGAGTCTGTTTCTGTTTTATAAATAACTTCATTTGTATCATTTTTTTAGATTCCACATATAAGTAATATCATATGATATTTGTCTTTGTCAGACTTACTTCACTTAATATGATAACCTCTAGGTCCATCCATGTTGCTGCAAATGACATTATTTCATTCTTTTTCATGGCTGAGTAATAAATACTCCATCGTGTGTGCGTGTGTGTGTGTGTATACCACATCTTCTTTATCCATTCGTCAATGGACATTTAGGTTGCTTCCATGTCTTGGCTGTTGTAAATAGTGCTGCTATGAAATTGGGGCACATTTATCTTTTTGAATGAGAGTTTTCATCTTTTCTGGATAAATGCTCAGGAGTGGGATTGCTGGATCATATGGTAGCTCTATTTTTAGTTTTTTAATGAATCTCCATACTGTTTTCCATAGTGACTGCACCGATTTACAGAGAGGGTCACTTCTGAAAGCTCCAGTCATTTTACCTGGGCAGGGGGAGATGTTACACACAGACCCCTGGGACTAGAGCTGGTGCAAGGTTGGAAGAGATGAGCAGGGGTCACAGTGTTTCAGTCACAAGCTGGTCCAAGGGGTCACAAGGGACTGCTGGCTGCCTGGGAAGCAGCCAGGGGTAATTCCCCTCTGACATGCCGGTCCCTCCCTCTCCCTTCCTCTGCTGTGTGATCTTCAAACAACAGTTTTCTCTCTGCTGTGAAACTCAGCTCTTGAAATGTGTACTAGTGCATCTGTCAGAGGGAACAGGTCTCATGGTAGGTTGGAGAGTGGAAAGATGGTTACATAAAAATAGAAAAAAAATTGGCAGTTAAAGAAAAGGAAAAAAGAAAAGTACCGCAATGGCTTTTGTAGGGAGGCAAGTGTTTTGGTGGAGCGAGGACTGAGTGAAGAGGCTCAAGCCTGGATAAGACTCCTGTGGCTCCACCAACCACCTTGGGAATGTTCTTAACCTTTCAGAGTCTCAGATTCCCCAAATTCTAACTGGCATAATGATACATCAGATGTTTCATGTAAGAATAGAGTTGAGGTATCAATGTGAAAAGTCTGGCATAAGGCTTGCCACAGAATAAAAGGTCAGTACTAGTTCTCACACTCTCCCCTTTCTGCTGATTATTGCCTCTAGCCTGAGCTTCCACAGGCCCTGAGGAAGGGAGGAATGGCAAAGAGAACTTGTGATTGCTCTTTTCTTCCTGACTTTCAGGAAGCCAAGGAAGGACCCTAAACAATGCGTCCATGTCCCCAGCCTCTGAGGTTGGATATTGCTTAGCATGGCCTTTCCTGGAGTAGTGGAGGCTGTTTGGCTTTGGATCACAAGTCTTCTTGTTCTGGGACATTGTCTCATCATGACTATAGTTAGATCAGCCAGGCAGGCATTGGAATTAAGCAAGTCAAGAGAGTGAGAGCCTTTCAGATGAGAATTTGTGACTCTATCTCATAGAATTTTTTTAACATCTTTATTGGAGTATAATTGCTTTACAGTGTTGTGTTAGTTTCTACTGTATAACAAAGTGAATCAGCTATATGCATACGTATATCCCCATATCCCTTCCCTCTTGTGGCTTCCTCCCAGCCTCCTTATCCCACCCCTCTAGGTGGTCACAAAGCACCGAGCTGATCCCCCTGTGCCATGCAGCTGCTTCCCACTAGCTATTTTACATTTGCTAGTGTATATACGCCAATGCTACTCTCTCACTTCGTCCCAGCTTCCCCTTCCCCTTCCCCATGTCCTCAAGTCCATTCTCTACATCTGTGCCTTTATTCCTGTCCTGCCCCTAGGTTCAATAGAACCAATTTTTTTTTAGATTCCGTATATATTTGTTAGCATACGGTATTTGTTTTTCTCTTTCTGACTTACTTCACTCTGTATGACAGATTCTAGGTCCATCCAACTCATTACAAATAACTCAATTTCATTTCTTTTCATGGCTGAGTAATATTGCATTGTATATATGTGTCACATCTTCTTTTTTTTTTTAGACACTGTTTTTTATTTAACAAATTTAATCAGTTAAACATATACATATGTTCCCATATCCCCTCCCGTTTGCGTCTCCCTCCCACCCTCCCTATCCCACCCCTCCAGGCGGTCACAAAGCACCGAGCTGATCTCCCTGTGCTATGCGGCTGCTTCCCACTAGCTATCTACCTTACGTTTGGTAGTGTATATATGTCCATGCCGCTCTTTCGCTTTGTCACAGCTTACCCTTCCCCCTCCCCATATCCTCAAGTCCATTCTCTAGTAGATCTGTGTCTTTATTCCTATCATACCCCTATGTTCTTCATGACATTTTTTTTCTTAAATTCCATATATATGTGTCAGCATACAGTATTTGTCTTTCTCTTTCTGACTTACTTCACTCTGTATGACAGACTCTAGGTCCATCCACCTCATTACAAATAGCTCAATTTCGTTTCTTTTTATGGCTGAGTAATATTCCATTGTATATATGTGCCACATCTTCTTTATCCATTCATCCGATGATGGACACTTAGGTTGTTTCCATCTCTGGGCTATTGTAAATAGGGATGCTATGAACATTTTGGTACATGACTCTTTTTGAATTATGGTTTTCTCAGGGTATATGCCCAGTAGTGGGATTGCTGGGTCATATGGTAGTTCTATTTGTAGTTTTTTAAAGAACCTCCATACCGTTCTCCATAGCGGCTGTACCAATTCACATTCCCACCAGCAGTGCAAGAGTGTTCCCTTTTCTCTACACCCTCTCCAGCATTTATTGTTTCTAGATTTCTTGATGCTGGCCATTCTGACTGGTGTGAGATGATATCTCACTGTAGTTTTGATTTGCATTTCTCTAATGAGTAAAGATGTTGAGCATCCTTTCATGTGTTTGTTGGCAGTCTGTATATCTTCTTTGGAGAAATGTCTATTTAGGTCTTCTGCCCATTTCTGGATTGGGTTGTTTGTTTTTTTGTTATTGAGCTGCATGAGCTGCTTATAAATTTTGGAGATTAATCCTTTGTCAGTTGCTTCATTTGCAAATATTTTCTCCCATTCTGAGGGTTGTCTTTTGGTCTTCTTTATGGTTTCCTTTGCTGTGCAAAAGCTTTGAAGTTTCATTAGGTCCCATGTGTTTATTTTTGTCTTTATTTCCATTACTCTAGGAGGTGGGTCCAAAAGGATCTTGCTGTGATTTATGTCATAGAGTGTTCTGCCTATGTTTTCCTCTAAGAGTTTGATAGTTTCTGGTCTTACATTTAGGTCTTTAATCCATTTTGAGCTTATTTTTGTGTATGGTGTTAGGGAGTGATCTAATCTCATACTTTTACATGTCCCTGTCCAGTTTTCACAGCACCACTTATTGAAGAGACTGTCCTTTCTCCACTGTACATTCCTGCCTCCTTTATCAAAGATAAGGTGACCATATGTGCGTGGGTTTATCTCTGGGCTTTCTATCCTGTTCCATTGATCTATCTTCCTGTTTTTGTGCCAGTACTACACTGTCGTGATTACTGTAGCTTTGTAGTACAGTCTGAAGTCAGGGAGCCTGATTCCTCCAGCTCCATTTTTCGTTCTCAAGATTGCTTTGGCTATTCGGGGTCTTTTGTGCTTCCATACAAATTGTGAAATTTTTTGTTCAAGTTCTGTGAAAAATGCCAGTGGGAGTTTGATAGGGATTGCATTGAATCTGTAGATTGCTTTGGGTAGTAGAGTCATTTTCACAATGTTGATTCTTCCAATCCAAGAACATGGTACATCTCTCCATCTATTAGTATCATCTTTAATTTCTTTCAACAGTGTCTTATAATTTTCTGCATACAGGTCTTTTGTCTCCTTAGGTAGATTTATTCCTAGATATTTTATTCTTTTTGTTGCAATGGTAAATGGGAGAGTTTCCTTGATTTCACTTTCAGATTTTTCATCATTAGTATATAGGAATGCCAGAGATTTCTGTGCATTAATTTTGTATCCTGCTACTTTACCAAATTCATTGATTAGCTCTAGTAGTTTTCTGGTAGCATCTTTAGGATTCTCTATGTATAGTATCATGTCATCTGCAAACAGTGACAGCTTTACTTCTTCTTTTCCGATTTGGATTCCTTTTATTTCCTTTTCTTCTCTGATTGCTGTGGCTAAAACTTCCAAAACTAGGTTGAATAAGAGTGGTGAGAGTGGGCAACCTTGTCTTGTTCCTGATCTTAGTGGAAATGGTTTCAGTTTTTCACCATTGAGGACGATGCTGGCTGTGGGTTTGTCATATATGGCCTTTATTATGTTGAGGAAAGTTCCCTCTATGCCTACTTTCTGCAGGGTTTTTATCATAAATGGGTGTTGAATTTTGTCGAAAGCTTTCTCTGCATCTATTGAGATTATCAGATGGTTTTTCTTCTTCAATTTGTTAATATGGTGTATCACGTTGATTGATTTGCGTATATTGAAGAATCCTTGCATTCCTGGAATAAACCCCACTTGATCATGGTGTATGATCCTTTTAATGTGCTCTTGGATTCTGTTTGCTAGTATTTTCTTGAGGATTTTTGCATCTATGTTCATCAGTGATATTGGCCTGTAGTTTTCTTTCTTTGTGACATCCTTGTTTGGTTTTGGTATCAAGGTGATGGTGACCTTGTAGAATGAGTTTGGGAGTGTTCCTCCCTCTGCTATATCTTGGAAGAGTTTGAGAAGGATAGGTGTTATCTCTTTTCTAAATGCTTGATAGAATTCGTCTGTGAAGCCATGTGGTCCTGGGCTTTTGTTTGTTGGAAGATTTTTTATCACAGTTTCAATTTCAGTGCTTGTGACTGGTCTGTTCATATTTTCTATTTCTTCCTGATTCAGTCTTGGCAGGTTGTGCATTTCTAAGAATTTGTCCATTTCTTCCAGGTTGTCCATTTTATTGGCATAGAGTTGCTTGTAATAATCTCTCATGATCTTTTGTATTTCTGCAGTGTCAGTTGTTACTTCTCCTTTTTCATTTCTAATTCTATTGATTTGAGTCTTCTCCCTTTTTTTCTTGATGAGTCTGGCTAATGGTTTATCAATTTTGTTTATCTTCTCAAAGAACCAGCTTTTAGTTTTATTGATCTTTGCTATCGTTTCGTTCATTTCTTTTTCATTTATATCTGATCTGATTTTTATGATTTCTTTCCTTCTGCTAACTTTGGGATGTTTTTATTCTTCTTTCTCTAATTGCTTTAGGTGCAAGGTTAGGTTGTTTATTCGAGATGTTTCCTGTTTCTTAAGGTAGGATTGCATGGCTATAAACTTCCCTCTTAGAACTGCTTTTTCTGCATCCCATAGGTTTTGGGTCGTCGTGTCTCCATTGTCATTTGTTTCCAGGTATTCTTTTATTTCCTCTTTGATTTCTTCAGTGATCACTTCGTTATTAAGTAGTGTATTGTTTAGACTCCATGTGTTTGTAGTTTTTACAGCTCTTTTCCTGTAATTGATATCTAGTCTCATAGCATTGTGGTCAGAAAAAATACTTGATACAATTTCAATTTTCTTAAATTTGCCAAGGCTTGATTTGTGACCCAAGATATGATCTATCCTGGAGAATGTTCCATGAGCACTTGAGAAAAATGTGTATTCTGTTGGTTTTGGATGGAATGTCCTATAAATATCAATTAAGTCCATCTTGTTTAATGTATCATTAAATGATTTATCAAATAAATCATTTCCTTATTTATTTTCATTTTGGATGATCTGTCCATTGGTGAAAGTGGGGTGTTAAAGTACCCTACTATGATTGTGTTACTGTCGATTTCTCCTTTTATAGCTGTTAGTATTTGCCTTATGTATTGAGGTGCTCCAATGTTGGGTGCATAAATATTTACAATTGTTATATCTTCTTCTTGGATCGATCCCTTGATCATTATGTAGTGTCCTTCTTTGTCTCTTCTAATAGTCTTTATTTTAAAGTCTATTTTGTCTGATATGAGAATTGCTACTCCAGCTTTCTTTTGGTTTCCATTTGCATGGAATATCTTTTCCATCCCCTTACTTTCAGTCTGTATGTGTCTCTAGGTCTGAGGTGGGTCTCTTGTAGACAGCACATATATGGGTCTTGTTTTTGTATCCATTCAGCCAATCTGTGTCTTTTGGTGGGAGCATTTAGTCCATTTACATTTAAGGTAATTATTGATATGTATGTTCCTATTCCCATTTTCTTAATTGTTTTGGGTTCGTTATTGTAGGTCTTTTCCTTCTGTTGTGTTTCTTGCCTAGAGAAGTTCCTTTAGCATTTGTTGTAAAGCTGGTTTGGTGGTGCTGAACTCTCTCAGCTTTTGCTTATCTGTAAAGGTTTTAATTTCTCAATCAAATCTGAATGAGATCCTTGCTGGGTAGAGTAATCTTGGTTGCAGCTTTTTCTCCTTCATCACTTTAATTATGTCCTGCCACTCCCTTCTGGCTTGTAGAGTTTCTGCTGAGAGATCAGCTGTTATCCTGATGGGGATTCCCTTGTGTGTTATTTGTTGTTTTTGCCTTGCTGCTTTTAATATGATTTCTTCATGTTTAATTTTTGACAGTTTGATTAATAAGTGTCTTGGCGTATTTCTCCTTGGATTTATTCTGTATGGGACTCTCTGTGCCTCCTGGACTTGATTAACTATTTCCTTTCCCATATTAGGGAAGTTTTCAACTATAATCTCTTCAAATATTTTCTCAGTCCCTTTCTTTTTCTCTTCTTCTTCTGGAACCCCTATAATTCAAATGTTGGTGTGTTTAATGTTGTCCCAGAAGTCTCTGAGACTGTCCTCTGTTCTTTTCATTCTTTTTTCTTTATTTTGCTCTGCATCAGTTATTTCCACTATTTTATCTTCCACCTCACTTATCCGTTCTTCTGCCTCAGTTATTCTGCTATTGATCCCATCTAGAGTATTTTTTATTTCATTTATTGTGTTTTTAATCGATGCTTGATTCATCTTTAGTTCTTCTAGGTCCTTGTTAATTGTTTCTTGCATTTTGTCTATTCTATTTCCAAGATTTTGGATCTTGGAAATAGAATCTTGGATCATCTTTACTATCATTATTCTGAATTCTTTTTCAGGTAGACTGCCTATTACCTCTTCATTTGTTAGGTCTGGTGGGTTTTTATCTTGCTCCTTCTCCTGCTGTGTGTTTTTCTGTCTTCTCATTTTGCTTATGTTACTGTGTTTGGGGTCTCCTTTTTGCAGGCTGCAGGTTCGTAGTTCCCATTGTTTTTGGTGTCTGTCCCTAGTGGCTAAGGTTGGTTTAGTGGGTTGTGTAGGCTTCCTGGTGGAGGGGACTAATGCCTGTGTTCTGGTGGATGAGGCTGGATCTTGTCTTTCTGGTGGGCAGGTCCACGTCTGGTGGTGTGTTTTGGGGTGTCTGCGGACTTTTTATGATTTTAGGCCACCTCTCTGCTAATGGGTGGCGTTGTGTTCCTGTCTTGCTAGTTGTTTGGCATAGGGTGTCCAGCACTGTAGCTTGCTGGTCGTTGAGTGAAGCTGGGTGCTGGTGTTGAGATGGAGATCTCTGGAAGATTTTTGCCGTTTGATGTTACATGGAGCCAGGAGGTCTCTTGTGGACCAGTGTCCTGAAGTTGGCTCTCCCACCTCAGAGGCACAGCACTGACTCCTGGCTCCTCAATTTGGGATGATTTGTTGTCTATTCATGTATTCCACAGATGCAGGGTACATCAAGTTGATTGTGGAGCTTTAATCCACTGATTCTGAGGCTGCTGGGAGAGATTTCCCTTTCTCTTTCTCAGAGCTCCCGGGTCTCAGCTTTGGATTTGGCCCCGCCTCTGCATGTAGGTCGCCGGAGGGCGTCTGTTCTTAGCTCAGACAGGACAGGGTTAAAGGAGCAGCCGCTTCGGGGACTCTGGCTCACTCAGGCCGTGGGGGAGGGATGGTCACGGAGTGCGGGGCTAGCGTGCAGCGGCAGAGGCCGGCGTGACGTTGCACCAGCCCGAGGCGCGCCGTGCGTTCTCCCAGGGAAGCCGTCTCTGGATCCCGGCACCCCGGCAGTGACAGGCTGTACAGGCTCCCGGAAGGGCGGCGTGGACAGTGACCTGCGCTCGCACACAGGCCTGTTGGCGGCAGCAGCAGCAGCCCCAGCGTCCCACGCCCGTCACTGGGCTCCGCGGTTTCAGTCGTGACTCGCGCCCGTCTGTGGAGCCCCTTTAAGCAGCGCTCTTAATCCCCTCTCCTCGCGCACCAGGAAACCAAGAGGGAAGAAATAGTCTCTTGCCTCTTCGTCAGCTCCAGAGTTTTCCCGGACTCCCTCCCGGCTAGCTGTGGCGCATTAGCCCCCTTCAGGCTGAGTTCTCGCTGCCAGTCCCAGTCCTCTCCCTGCGCTCTGACCAAAGCCCGAGCCTCAGCTTCCAGCACCGCCCGCCGCAGCGGGCGAGCAGACAAGCCTCTCGGGCTGGTGAGTGCCGGTCGGCACCAATCCTCTGTGCGGCAATCTCTCCGCTTTGCCCTTCCCAGGTATGTGGGGTGTTTCTTGCCTTTTGGGAGGTCTGAGGTCTTCTGCCAGCGTTCAGTAGGTGTTCTGTAGGAGTTGTTCCACGTGTAGCTATATTTCTGGTGTATCTGTGGGGAGGAAGGTGATCTCCGTGTCTTACTCTTCCGCCATCTTCCCCGGAAGTCTCTCACATCTTCTTTATCCATTCATTTGTTGATGGACACTTAGGTTGCTTCCATGTCCTGGCTATTGTAAATAGTGCTGCAATGAACAGTGTGGTCAATGACTCTTTTTGAAGTACGATTTTCTTAGGGTATATGCCCAGTAGTGGGATTGCTGGTTCGTATGGTAGTTCTATTTTTAGTGTTTTAAGGAATCTCCATACTGTTCTCTATAGTGGCTGTATCAACTTACATTCCCACCAACAGTGCAAGAGGGTTCCCTTTTCTCCACGTCCTTTCCAGCATTTAATGTAGATTTTTTGTAGATTTTTTGACGACGGCCATTCTGACTGGTGTGAAGTGACACCTCATTGTAGTTTCGACTTGCATCTTTCTAATGATTAGTGATGTTGAGCATCTTTTCATGTGTTTGTTGGCAATCTGTATATCTTCTTTTGAGAAACAACTATTTAGGTCTTCTGCCCATTTTTGGAATGGGTTGTTTGTTTTTTTGATATTGAGCTGCATGAGATGCTTGTATATTTTGGAGATTAATCATTTGTCAGTTGCTTTGTTTGAAAATATTTTCTCCCATTCTGAGGGTTGTCTTTTTGTCTTGTGTATGGTTTCCTTTGCTGTGCAAAAGCTTTTAAGTTTCGCTGGGTCTCATTTGTTTATTTTTGTTTTTATTTCCATTTCTCTAGGAGATGGGTCCAAAAGGATCTTGCCGTGATTTATGTCATAGAGTGTTCTGGCTAGGTTTTCCTCTAAGAGTTTTATACTGTCTGGTCTTACATTTAGGTCTTTACTCCATTTTGGGTTTATTTTTGTGTATGGTGTTAGGGAGTGTTCTAATTTCATTCTTTTACATGTAGCTATCCAGTTTTCCCAGCACCACTTATTGAAGAGGCTGTTTCTCCATTGTATACTCTCGCCTCATTTATCAAAGATAAGGTGACCATATTGTGCGTGAGTTTACCTCTGGGCTTTCTATCCTGTTCCATTGATCTATATTTCTGTTTTTGTGCCAGAACCATACTGTCTTGATTACTGTAGCTTTGTAGTATAGTCTGAAGTCCAGGAGCCTGATTCCTCCAGCTCTGTTTTTCTTTATCAAGATTGTTTTGGCTATTCAGGGTCTTTTGTGTTTCCATACAAATTGTGCAACTTTTTGTTCTAGTTCTGGGAAAAATGCCATTGGTAGTTTGATAGGGATTGCATTGAATCTGTAGATTGCTTTGGGTAGTAGAGTCATTTTCACAATGTTGATTCTTCCAATCCAAGGATATGGTACATCTCTCCATCTGTTTCTGTCATGTTTAATTTCTTTCATCAGAGTCTTATAGTTTTCTGCATACAGGTCTTTTGTCTCCTTAGGTAGCTTATTCCTAGGTATTCTATTCTTTTTGTTGCAGTGGTAAATGGGAGTGTTTCCTTAATTTCTCTTTCAGATTTTTCATCATTAGTGTATAGGAATGTAAGATATTTTTCTGCATTAATTTTGTATCCTGCTACTTTACCAAATTCATTGATTACCTCTAGTAGTTTTCTGGAAGCATCTTTAGGATTCTCTATGTATAGCATTGTGTCATCTGCAAACAGTGACAGATTTACTTCTTTGCCAATTTGGATTCCTTTTATTTCTTTTTCTTCTCTGACTACTGTGGCTAAAACTTCCAAAACAATGTTGAATAATAGTGGTGAGAGTGGGCAACCTTGTCTTGTTCCTGATATTAGTGGAAATGCCTTCAGTTTTTCACCATTGAGAACGATGTTGGCTGTGGGTTTGTCATATATGGCCTTTATTATGTTGAGGTAATTTCCCTCTATGCCCACCTTCTGGAGAGTTTTTATAATAAATCGGTGTTGAATTTTGTCAAAAGCTTTTTCTGCATCTATTGATATTATCATATAGTTTTTATCCTTTAGTTTGTTCATATGATGTATCACATTGATTGATTTGTGTATACTGAAGAATCCTTGCATTCCTGGGATAAACTCCACTTGATCATGGTATATGAACCTTTTAATGTGCCGCTGGATTCTGTTTGCTAGTATTTTGTTGAGAATTTTTGCATCTATGTTCATCAGTGATGTTGGCCTGTAGTTTTCTTTTCTTGTGACATCTTTGTCTGGTTTTGGTATCAGGGTGATGGTGGCCTCATAGAATGAGTTTGGGAGTATTCCTCCCTCTGCTCTATTTTGGAAGAGTTTGAGAAGGATAGGTGTTAGCTCTTCTCTAAATGTTTGGTTGAATTCGCCTGTGAAGCCCTCTGGTCCTGAGCCTTTGTTTGCTGGAAGATTTTTTATCAGAGTTTCAATTTCAGTGCTTGTGACTCGTCTGTTTATATTTTCTATTTCTTCCTGGTTCAGTCTCGGAAGGTTGTGCTTTTCTAAGAATTTGTCCATTTCTCCTAGGTTGTCCATTTTATTGGCATATAGTTGCTTGTAGTAATCTCTCATGATCCTTTGTTTTTCTGCAGTGTCAGCTGTTATTTCTCCTGTTTCATTTCTAATTCTATTGATTTGAGTCTTCTCCCTTTTTTCTTGATGAGTCTGGCTAATGGTTTATCAATGTTGTTTATCTTCTGAAGGAACCAGCTTTTAGTTTTATTGATCTTTGCTATTATTTCTTTCATTTCTTTTTCATTTATTTCTGATCTGATCTTTATGATGTCTTTTCTTCTGCTAACTTTGGGGGTTTTTTGTTCTTCTTTCTCTAATTGCTTTAGGTATACGTTTATGTTGTTTCTTTGAGATGTTTCTTGTTTCTTGAGGTAGGATTGTATTGCTATAAACTTCCCTCTTAGAACTGCTTTTGCTGCATCCCATAGGATTTGGGTCATCATTTTTTCATTGTTATTTGTTTTTAGGCATTTTTTAATTTCCTCTTTGATTTCTTCAGTGATCTCTTGGTTATTTAGTAGCATATTTTCTAGCTTCCATGTGTTTGTATTTTTTACAGTTTTTTTTCCTGTAATTGATATCTATTCTCATAGAGTTGTGGTCAGAAAAGATACTTTATACAATTTCAATTTCTTAAATATACCAAGGTTTGATTTGTGATCCAAGATATGATCTATCCTGGAGAATGTTCCATGAGCACTTGAGAAGAAAGTGTATCCTGTTGTTTTTGGATGGAATGTCCTATAAATATCAATTAAGTCCATCTTGTCTAATGTGTCATTTAAATCTTGTGTTTCCTTATTTATTTTCATTTTGGATGATCTGTCCACTGGTGAAAGTGGGGTATTAAAGTCCCCTACTATTAATATGTTACTGTTGATTTTCCCTTTTATGGCTGCTAGCATTTGCCTTATGTATTGAAGTGCTCCTATGTTGGGAGCTTAAATATTTACAATTGTTATATCTTCTTCTTGGTTGATCCCTTGATCATTATGTAGTGTCCTTCTTTGTCTCTTGTATTAGTCTTTATTTTAAAGTCTATTTTGTTTCATATGAGAATTGTTACTCCAGCTTTCTTTTGATTTCCATTTGCATGGAATATCTTTTTCCATCCCCTCACTTTCTGTCTGTTTGTGTCCGTAGGTCTGACATGGGTCTGCTGTAGACAGCATATATACAGGTCTTGTTTTTGTATCCAATCAGCCAGTCTATGTCTTTTGGTTGGAGCATTTAATCCATTTACATTTAAGGTTATTATCAATATGTGTGTTCCTATTACCATTTTCTTAATTGTTTTGGGTTTGTTAATGTGGGTCTTTTCCTTCTCCTGTGTTTCCTGCCTAGAGAAGTTCCTTTAGCATTTGTTGTAAAGCTGGTTTGGTGGTGCTGAATTCTCTTAACTTTTGCTTATCTCTAAAGGTTTTAATTTCTCTGTCAAATCTGAATGAGATCCTTGCTGGGTAGAATAATCTTGGTGTAGGTTTTTCCCTTTCATCACTTTCAATATATCCTGCCACTCCGTTCTGGCTTGCAGAGTGTCTGCTGAAAGGTCAGCTGTTAACCTTATGGGAATTTCCTTGTATGTTGTTTGTTGCTTTTCCCTTTTTGCTTTCAATATTTTTTCTTTGTATTTAATTTTTGATAGTTTGATTAATATGTGTCTCGGCATGGTTCTCTTTGGTTTTATCCTGTTGGGACTTTCTGCACTTCCTGGACTTGACTATTTCCTTTCCCATGTTAGGGAAGTTTTCAACTATAATCTCTTCAAATATTTTCTTAGACCCTTTCTTTCTTTCTTCTTCTTCTGGGATGCCTATAATTTGAATGTTGGTGCACTTAATGTTGTCCCAGAGGTCTCTGCGTCTCTCCTCAATTCCTTTCATTCTTTTTTCTTTATTCTGCTCCCTCGCAGTTATTTCCACCATTTTATCTTCCAGTTCACTTATCCATTCTTCTACCTCAGTTATTCTGTTATTGATTCCTTCTAGAGTATTTTTAATTTCAGTAATTGTGTTTTTCATCACTGTTTGCTCTTTAGTTCTTCTAGATCCTTGTTAAATGTTTCTTGTATTTTTCCCATTCTGTTTCCGAGAGTTTGGATCACCCCTACTATCATTATTCTGAATTCTTTTTCAGGTAGGTTGCCTATTTCATCTTCATTAATTTGGTCTTGTAGGTTTTTACCTTGCTGCTTCCTCTGCAACAAATTTTTTTGTCATTTCATTTTTTTTTTTTTTTTTTTTATGGTTGGTGCTGCTTTCCTGTCTTACTGGTTGTTTGGCCTGAGATGTCCAGCACTGGATTTTGTAGGCAGTTGGCTAGAGCTTGGTCTTGGTGCTGAGATGAAGACCTCTGGGAGGCCTCACTCTGACTGATATTCCCTGGTGTCTGAGGTTCTCTGTTAGTCCAGTGGTTTGGACTCAGAGCTCCCAGCGCAGGAGCTCGGGCCCAACCTCCACCCTGGGAACTAAGATCCCGCAAGCTCTCAGGCTGCAACTTCTTTCCAGTGACTAAGTTGGAAAAGAAGGGCTAATTTCTTTAAGCAGGAACACAGCAAGAGGGCAGGCAGGCAGGGCCAAAAAACCATTCTTATCCACTCTGATTCTGAAAGTATTATTCTGGTATATTAATCACCTGCTATTCACAGTCAGATTATACTTTGCAATCCAAAAATGTTAATACACTGACTGAACTCACCAATCTGGCAAGAATCCTTTATATCAATAAATACTGAATTACGGCCTATGTTCTTCTTTTTACCTGGAGTAGCGGGATATTAATACTTGAACCATTCATTATGATTAAAATGTCCTTGTTGCTCGTGAAGATTAGAGGACCCAACCCTTTGCTCTGTTCAGTGGCCACCAACTGGATCCTTAGTTTCACTTAACTTCTTGGAAAATGCATGTTGTTGTTCACAAAGAGAACAGGAGGGTGGTGAGGAAATGTTTCACTTCTTCAGTAATAAGTGTTGACATGCAGCAAAAATCGATTGAGTGGAACCGAGGTGGTGGCAGTAGCGATGGCTGGAGGGGGGACCCGCGTGGGAGCGGCAGGGGCGAGGGAACACACTGCACTGGCTCGGGAAGTAGGCTTTTCTCACTTGAAGGGAAAAGGAGGTGCAGAAAGGGGCCGAAGAGCAAGCAAGGATGGGTGAGGAGGGTAATTCTCCCATCTGGAAGTCCTGGGAAAGCCATCTCATGGTATTTTATATTAAGGGTCTAGCTCAGTAAAGGGACCTGGTCATTTTAGAAGGGTAGCTGACTTCTGGTTTCTCTTCCTCTTGCCAGCTATGAGATCCTGGCTGGGCCTCTGGATCTCTTGGAACACCTAATGTGCCATTTGTAATCTGAACTTACAATATCCTATTATACTGAAGGGAGGAAGTTGGAAAAGATAACATTTTTTTAAAAATTTAGTATGAAACCTACGGTCATAACTTCACAAAATATGTCTATTTACAAGGCCAAGACTCCCTCCTTCTCAAAGCACTCCCCTCCTTGGCAACACTGCTGGCAGCAACCATGCTTGACAAGGCAGGATACAAGAAAATTTTACCATTACTAGATTCTAAAGGGCCACACTCAGAGATAAGTTTTTTTCTGGATATCCCTCGAGCTCATTTAAGAAAGAGGTCCATGCCCTCTTAGGATGTCAAATGTCTTTCAAACTTTCCCAGACTGGTGCCTGGATTAAGGATGCATCTTAATCCATTTAGACAAGTGTTGGTGGGTAGAATAGATCAAAATAGCTGGCTAAAAAATTGCACAAGCAAAAATGTAATTTATTTCAAAGTTTAAATAGCTACCAAAAAGCATAATTCTATCTGTCCAAACCTTAATCCCAATCACTCATTCAAAAATGTCCATTTCTCCTTCTTCTTGTAGCTCATTTCGTTCAAATTTGAGAACGGGTAGATCAAACTGCTTCAGGTAGCAATTGAAAAATAATGATACAACCTGGTTAAACAAGTTAGCTAAAGTGAACACAGGCCTTCCTCGTTTGCATAAGATGGCATTTCAGCTGGAGAATTTGTTTTATAAACAAGCATTGGGGTTGACGTTCAGCAAGCTCCCTGGTTTCCACTCTAATTGCCAGTTTTGTACTTGAATACTTAAATTATTTACATATTTATGAGATTAGAAATCAGCTCTGACATTGGGAAATTTCAAGCACATGGAAATCTTGCCGAAGCAGCATGGTATATAACGCTCCACATATTTCTTATGAATAACTGAGTGCCTTTTAATGTAGTGCCTTGGGAAACGTGATGGCATTAGGTAGGTATCAGTTTCTTAAGTGTTTGTGCTTGTGCAGAAATCATTTGAATATCCCCAGGGGGTTGAATTTGAAGGATCCATTTATCTTTCATTTCAATCTTGCCCTTTTGACATTAAGGGGCTGCTAGGTCTACTTAAAAACAAACAGAGTTGCTGTAAAGGGAAATACTTTAATATTTAATGGCTTACTGTTATTACAATAATATTTTCTGAGTACTATATATTTGTTCTTGCTTGCTCTGTTCATTCTGGTTCAGTGGTACCTTTTAGTGATTGTCTAAGGGGACATTCAACGTTGACTAAATACGTATAACGTCATGTATTGGGAAGACACTGGATTATGGCTAAGGAAGCCTTGCGTCTAAACCTAGTTATGCCACACCAGGTGGCTCTCTCCTAGGTCTTTGAATAATACATTGGCTGGCATTCATGTGGTGCTAGCCATGTGCCAGGCTCTGTGTTGAGTGTTTTACATACATTATCACAGCATCCTCAAACAGTCCTGTGAGCCAGGTACTGTTATTGCTTCCACTTCACAGCTGGCGAAACTCTAAAAGTTAAATGACCTGCTGAAGGTCACATGGCCATTTGGAGGGCCTGACAGAGTAGAGAGCTGATGTTCCTGCCTCACTTGCTGTGCTGTCTATTGCTGGTGAGAAACCAATATGACTAAGTTTTGGAAAATGCTGACAACTCTTCCCTTATCAAGCAGTCATTATTTCCCAGAGAATTCCTGGCATTCAAAGCTGTCGTGATAAGCAATGGCCATCTGTTAGTGCTCAGTCAGGAAAAGTAGGAAAGATTAAAAAGAAAGTTGCATTCTTTTTTTCTTTTTTTTTAAAGAAATGTATATGAAACTGTTTAAATAAAATTGCAGGACTGGTAGAAAGAAAGAAGGGAGAAAGCTAAAAGCAGTTCTTCTTCTAAAAATTTACTTTTATGCAAGTTACTAAAATTCTATTGTATGCTCTCAAATACACTGGCAGTATAATTTTCCTTTTCTATCAATATATGATTTTAATTCAAACTCTGCCTTCATTTATACAGAGAACACCGCTGTTAATATTTAGGGTTTCAATTATTTGTGAATAGGGTTTCCTTACGAAAACGTGATTTCCTCCTTTAAAGCCATGTTTTGGTTTTAAGTGTATCTTACACATATTTACCAAAATACTGAAGGTGAGGCCACCATGCAAGCCTTAGGATTTCTTATTTCTTTCATAAACTTTGATACTTTGGAATACAGAGGAGAACAGAGATCCTGCAAGCTCCTACATGGTATTACTTGGACTGCTGACTCAGGGCTCCAGAACAAGTGAGACAACACAAACTCATGAATATTCTAGAACTGCCACAAAATGAAAGGTGACCCACGAAACTGTCCTAAGGGTTTTGTCCTCCCTCCACAGAATTGATCACTCATTTGTATGCATTTTTTTTTTTAGTTCACAAAACAATGGAACATTTCCTGAAATAAAACTGACAGGAAGATCCATGAACAGGAGAAAAACAAAGATAATGGGAAAGACAGAGAAATAAGAAAAAAGGTGATCTGGGGACGAAGACAAGGCAGCAGATGAGGTTGACTTGCCCTGCACGGCTTTCTGTTTTAAGTTTTTGAGTTAGTTATAAACACTTAAAAATAGGAAAATGTCATATCTCAAACAAAGCAGGATTACTTCTCTCGAAAAACTCTGAAAAGTCTGGTGACATTGAATGAGCTGTCCTCGGGGGCAAGAACAGCAGGCTGGAGCTCACCAAGACCCCCCACCACACCCCACCCTCCTGAAGGAACACCTGCTCTCCAGCTTCTCACAGCCCAGACCCAGCCGCCGTGTTCAGTTAGTTGCTTGCTTATCTGTGTAGGACCTGAGTCCACGGTCTAGAAGGGCTTGGGTATCCAGAGTGGGGAGAAAAAGCTCACCGTAGAGGACTGGAGAAAAGTGGACCCTCCCGCTCACAGTCAGGGGCAGCAGGTACATCCGTAGGAGAGGCCTTGCCGCCTGGATAAGCCGAGCAAGGGGGTCTCTGCTCCCCAGCTGTGACGCACTCTGAGGCCCAGGAGCGTTCACGTTGGCTTCACAACATTGCAGACTCACCCCTATACAGTTCGCTCCACGGTGTAACCCCTAACAGAGAGGCCCCGAGCCCAGCGCCCCAGGATGGTCAGCAGAGCTGAGGTAGATGCCTATTCTTACGCATTTCTCCTGTTGTTTTCTTTCAGTCACATCTGCGTTTTGTTTTCCCTCATTTCCACTGTCTCCCAACACATCATGTTTAGTGAGGTGTTTGAGACAGACGGAGAGATGCCATTGGAGGCAATGTTTCCTAGCACAGTTTGTACACTAGTTTATTGCCAAATTAAAATAAAGATGTAATCTGGCACACTTGGCCTGCTGCTAAGCCTTCCTTGGGTGGTTTCCGGTATTGAGGCAAGAAGGTGGGGGGAAAACAAGGAAGGAAGCGGAAGCTCTGTACCTCTGTTCTCCTGGCTGCTCGGTTTCCAAATGCCAAGAAACAAAAGGAAGGAGCAGAATGTTTGGTTTGCCTACTGCTTAATTACAGAAATAACAAAACTAAATAATGGAGAGTGAGATGTTGGTGGTCCTGGCATAAATGCTGTGGAATTCTTCACGGCATCCACAGTGATTCACTGCTGTTTTGTAAGAAGCTTAAAAGGTGTGGCTGTACATAACAGGTATCCCTCTGCCCATTTGGCATGAAGTTTCCATAATGTCTATAATGCTTATTTTTCTGAAAATTCCAGGGCTTTCCAAAGGCACATCCTCACATAGACCCTTCAGAGGCCAAGGAGTCTATCGCCTGTGTCTATACCATGGAAGTCCCCCAACAGGGCTTTTTAAGAAGTCAAGCTACTTCTTTTAGAGCTTCAAAGGGGAAAAGGTCCCAAACCTTTTCTCTTCAGTCATTCTAGTGGTAGCTGGAGAGTCACATGCTCATTCAAAAAAATTTTACCTCTTGGCAATCACCTAGATATTTAATATCACAGGTAGATTTCTCTAAGAAAAAATAAGAAAAAAGGCTAAAATATCAAAATAACCTGATCTTATGAATTTTGAGAGCATCTGATCATACATATTTCTCCCTGATTAAAAGCCTTTTTTTTTTTTTTTTTTAATCTGGCTTCCTATGGAATGATGGCCGGTAAAACTCTGTCTTGGGCCAGAAAGCACAATCTGTTCAACCAAACTCTTTTGAGTCCCTTAAAATGCTCACATCAAAAAGCCTCTACTGAGAGTCCAGACACTCAAGATGAAATGCAGTTGGAGCAGAATGCCACGGACCACATGGGCTCTTTCCTGCAAGCCAGAGATCCACACTTTGTCTTCGGGGACCTCGAAGTCTCATTCACTAAAGGTGAGAGAAAGCAATGGCAGGGAAATAAGGGAAAAGCAAAGGTGGCTATGTATTAAAAAGGGGAGCGTATGCCTCAAAAGACTGACAGCAAACAAGGGAAGAGAGGAGAGGAGGACTGTGCACAGGTGAGTGCTGACGGAGCTGCCACCTCAACGCAATAACTTCTAACAGACGGTGCTCTCTACCTGAGGATTCTGTTCACCACAGGCTGGTTGAAAACAGCATCTGGCAAAGGGAATCCTAGCACCAAAGTCACCATCTTTGCCGAGAGTTCTGCAACAGTAGCAACTGTCACAGACATATTGATGAACAACACTTACATGAAAAAATAAGTGTTCCCATTTCCAAAAGTCACTGGCCTGCCAACACTAGCATGGGGCTCTCCTTAGGGCCCATTGCTGCATCTCATCAGGGTTCAAAGCTCCGTGATTCATGGGTGATTGCCAGCTATTATTTCCATATCACTGACCCACGTGAGTGGCCATAGACCTTCTCCACTTGACTCCGGGCCAACACCACCAGCTAATGGCTCATTGGATGGCTGCAGCCCACTCCACTCCCCGCTAATGCCCCACTCCTCATGCTGTGATTCAAGCCCTGATATGTGGAGCCCTTCCCTGACCCCTACTCATATTAGCAGGTGATTCTTTTTTCCCAGGATGATTTCTCCTTCATTGTCTTCTGGAGAAACAGAGAGCTTAGCAGAAAGGCTGGCTTCTGCCCCTTTGCTAATCTCCAGATATCACCATCCATTTAGTTGCGAACCCTACTAAATATCATATTCAAATTCCAATTGCTGAACTTAGACATGTGACACCAATGAGTGGTTTTCCCCTTTGGGAAAATGCATTAACGTCTAAGATTTTTGGTTTGTTAGCTACATACAGAGCAAAGACTTTTAAGGCTTCTTCTACCTCTAAAATGATAGAATTCATTCAGTCTGTGGTCACAAAAGATACTTTCTGGTCCTGACCAAGACTACTGTGATACCATCCTAACTGGTCTCCTTGGTTTTGACCTCACAGCACCATAGTTCATTCTAATATTACTACCAGATTAATCTTTGTAATCTATAGCTCTGAACACATAATTCCACTGACCAAAATGTTCAAAAGGCTCCTAATTGGGAAAACAAAAATTATTTTGCCTAACAGTCAAAGTGGTCCCAAAAAAATTAAGATTAGGTTCCAGGAGTACATGTATAACTTTCCCAAATTTCAGTTTCAGCCAAATAGACATATTCACAATCCTGTTTACATGAGTTTTCTAACTTTACAACTTTATATTATTGTTTATGACATCCCTCTTGTGGAAAAAGTGCCCCCGCCACCCCCCACAGAAATACGACATTCATTAAAGTCCAGGTGAAATCATTTTATAAGATCTCCATCTCCTAAACTTGGGCTGCCAATTTTATATAATCCATCCGCTACTCTGAGTGGGTATCTACCATGTGTGAATGAAGGATCTATCTGCCTTTTTAGTCCCTCTTGGACTACTGAACTCACATGTATTTATATTCTTTCCCTAGATGGAATGAATACTCCTCGATATAGTTATTTTATACCAACAGTGCATCATGCTGAGCACATAAAACAGACATGGAGTCTAATATTTGTGGGGTTTTGTTTCTTTTCAATCTCATTGGAAGTGCACCTGCAATTATAAATATCCACACAAACACATTTTAAGGCAAAGAAAGCCAACCCCAAGTACCAATTCCCATATGTGGCTGAGTCGGAGCCGCATGTCCCAACTCCTCCAGAGTTATCCACTCTGCCACAGTGCTCATGGCATCACTGTCTGAAGTACTGGCACATGAAGGGTTAAATTTTGGGGCATCTCCTCTGACACAACTGCAAAGATGCATAGTTTTCACTTAGCCAGGTAAATCTGGCCCTCAGTGTGCCTCTGGCATCAGGGGGAAAATTAACCAACTGTCCAATAAAATACAAAAACCCAGTGGATTAAATGACTAATACTCTGTGTCCTGAGCTGCTCAGCTTTGCCTCTGGTAACTGCACCATCCTGGACTAGATGCACTGTGGCTTGACTCCAGGAATGAAATTGTACATTCTGCTGAAAGGGGAGCCAGGCTGCTCGAGAGGAAAAAAATACTAATTGTACGTCTTTCCTATTTTTAGGCTAATGTGCATTTTATTTGGCAGTAAGGCCAGTGTGAATAAAACTCCAAACCTAAGAATTTTAATTTGCTTCCTCAAAAATGCTCATGTCAGTAGAGACCTTGAAAAGTTGTTTATACTATTCCCCTCCCTTCAGGAAGAACCCCACACGTCTATACCAGCCCAGACGGTTTTAACCACCTGGTTAAGTATTCTAGGGTTTTAACCCTAGAATATTCTCCTCACTCAGGGAAGTCCAGTATTTCTTTAAATATATGTAATTTGTAACATATAATTCCTCTGAGGATAATTCTCAGACTGACCTCACTGAACCATGCATTTCACAAAGAGCATTCGAATATTTTACCTATTTTCCTTTTGGCTTTTATGGCTAGAGCCTCTCTCACATTTGCCTTTGTATACTTTTTTCCTCTAATTCTAATCTGATTGTATTTGCTGTTGCTAGCCTTACATTCTACCTGAAAATGTAAGTTCCTTAAAAGCTGGAGCTACTGGGCTTCCCTGGTGGCGCAGTGGTTGAGAGTCTGCCTGCTAATGCAGGGGACACGGGTTCGAGCCCTGGTCTGGGAGGATCCCGCATGCCGCGGAGCAACTAGGCCCGTGAGCCACAACTACTGAGCCTGCGCGTCTGGAGCCTGTACTCCACAACAAGAGAGGCCACGATAGTGAGAGGCCCGCGCACCGCGATGAAGAGTGGCCCCCACTTGCCGCAACTGGAGAAAGCCCTCGCACAGAAACGAAGAACCAACACAGAAAAAATAAATTAATTAATTAAAAAAAAAAAAAAGATCTAGTCTTTAAAAAAAAAAAAGCTGGAGCTACATGTATTTTATAATGTATCTGCAATACAGATTACATGATATATTTTATAGCATTTATCCCATAAAATACATATACATATTGCGTGTACATGCACACACATATATACACACAGATAAACATACAATAGCATAACTTCATTCAATGCCTTCCTAAAACATAGACCTATCCTTCAGCCTAACCACCAAGAGAAGAAAAGTCCTGAGATTGCCTGATTCTGAATGTTCTCTATGTACATTTCTCTCACTATTTTAGCATATCACTAGCTAATGTTCTTCACTCTTTCAGGGTCATCCTTCCCTTTAAGGCTCTGAGAAAAGCTATGGGTTCTTTATTCCAAAAAAAATGATCACATCTCACATACACAAAGCACTGTCTCAAATTCCCTGGGGCTTTCCTGACGGCCTGAAGCTTCCAGGTAAGGACTACTTCTCCACAATGTCTTCCTTAGGGTCTAGCTTTTCCTTTGTGTGCTGTTTCAGATGCTTACACAGCTCAAACAAGCAGCCTGAGATCCACACGGCTGCCCCTCACCCCACCGGCACAGGGTTCAAGCTGCTGCACAGAACAAACCTGACAGCTGAGAAGAAATGTAGCCATGACTAAGTAGTGGTCTTTCCCTAGGACAACCATGCACCACTGTCTCGAACAAGGGGATCACACTCACCTTTTGGTCTTGGCTGTATGCCAGAATCCAGTCCTCTTGCTTGGGGTGGAAAAGTAAGCTCTGGATGTAAAAGTTCAGCCGGTACTTTTGATAGGTTGCCCCTTCGTCCGAGCTGATCAGTAAGCTGCTCTCAATCTCCGGGTCTGTGAGCAACATAATCTGCGGCAGAGAATTGTTCAGGAAAGAAAACAACAGAGAGGTAAGTGTGCAAATTTACAAGGCTTAAAAATGAGCTAAATTTTGATGAGGGAAAAGGAACAGGCAAAGAACGCTTGGCCAAACAAGGACCTTGACTCTGTCAAGTTTGCTCTCCTACCTTGGACCAAGGCCATGAAACTCTTCACCAAGAAATGAAAGAGGCAGGACAGACTGAAAAGAAGGAGGAGGAAATGTAGGTGTGCATTTTCTTCCCTCCTATAGGGCTCCTTGGTTTTTTTTCCCAAGGTTATTTCCTTAATCTGAAATATTTCCCATTGTTCCCCTAACCCCAGCCCTCCTTCCTGCTGAGCCTTGTCTAGTCTCCATTTTGGGGGGATGAAACTTGTCACAGTCTTTTGTGAGAAAGGTGGAAAGAAGTAGAAAGAGGATGGAGTCCACTGGTTTTTCTCTCCATCACAAACCCTCCTGTTCACATCAACAATATCCCATGTCATCCTGCCTTTAGTCTGATTTTCTGAGTCTTGAGTCAAAGACTGTGCATTCAAAAGCCTGCTCTGGGTATTGTCCAAAGGCTCCTTTACCACCTGCTAACATATTAATAGTTTACTTATTTATTTTCTTTATTGTCTATATATTCTCTCTAGAACACAAACCCATTAGAATAGTGATATTTCTCTATTTTTATCCCCACAAGTGCCTTCCCAGCAGCTAGAATGAGGTCCAGCATATATTATATATTCAATAAATATTTGACATGAATGAACGAAAGTTAAAGGAATGAATGGAAAGTTTTCAGAGTAGTTGCATGGATCTAGAAAGATGCCCAGAGTAATTTGAGCAGATATGAATGTAAGTTCCATGGAAAAAGTCATTGGATGCCCTCCTCCATCTTTGGCCTATTGACAAGAGAATATGCTATACTCATGTAAAAATTCACAGCTCCAGAGGCTTGGGACTTTCTCCTTTTGAGGGTTAATCTTGGCCATAGCAGTGTGAACAATCCACAATAGGAGCAAGGTGGAGGAGCTGCTCTGAAAACGGCTTTTTACTCTCGTTTTACGCCTCTAGGAATATGTCATAAAGCACCTCATTCCCGACTCTGCAGGGTGCCTTTCGCTCAAAGTGCACACCTAACGCCTCCAGTCAGGTGGCCTTAATGCTACCCACTGACTTCTTCCCCAACAACTTATTCATTGGCACTTTCTGAGTTTGGTTTGGAGAAGCATGAAAGATGTGCTTAATGTGTGGCCATATGAAGAGTGATCACTGCAGCCCAGCGTTTAAAGATTACCAGCTAAGGGTGTGGCAGTTCCAGGAAAAGGAGAGAGAGAGAAAGGAAGAAAAAAAACCCCCAAAAAACTAGAGCCCTGTCATAAGAGAACAGAGTGCCAGGCAAACGCACAGGGCTTTCTCAGGCATTGGGAGGCAATCGTATTAAAACCTCAGGATAGTTAGTGTCATCTTCCAAAGTGGTGTCCGATCACTGCGAATGGCACACGACGATCGCACACCAGACACGCTCAGCCTGAACTGTGTTTATGTTACCCAGGATGAATTTCAGGTTCCTTGCTGTTCTTTCACCCTGCCCTTCTCGAAGAGGAGAAAGGGACGGATGAAGTGGAGTGAGCGGAACGCTGCGGCTGTCAGCTCTGTTCTGGACAAGGTGGAGAGCACACACAAAACTGGAGACTAACTGCCTCCCCTCCCATGTTCTGGTGAAGCCACTGTCCATCGACCATAAATTCTGACAAAGTTATAGGTCTCTCTGTCTTGTAGTCACCAAGCAGACAGTGTTCCCCTTCTGGATAACTGATGCAGAACCATCAGGTAATCTCCTAAGTACAACTTCCGTGTCATCATTAAAGTCTATTGTATGTCACATGGCTCCTAAATTCACAAGAATATTTCCAGGGGATTTCATATTTACTGGCACACAAAAGCTGTCATTTTCCAAAAACAAATAAGTCATCAAATGATCATATTGCTTTGTGTCTCCAACCACAATTAACAATAATATATAACAGCCTTTTGCACTACTGCCAGCAAGTAATTTCTATGATAATATGAAGAGGCTCAATTTTATAGAGCATCTATTATCTCAGGCAAGGTGATTCCATCCCCCACCCTGCTTTTCTATTTCTCTGTAAACCAGAATATGTTTACTCTCTTCCCACAAGTGCGGATCTCACCACCTCCTTCTCCTGGCAGACTACTTCATCAAAATAAAAACTCTGGGTCTACAGAATATCCTCAAATCAAGTTGATTATTTATCATTTATTTAAAATACTTCTGATACTCATTTATACTCTGAATCATCAAACTGTATGAGATATTCTGCATCCAAGTACTATTGGATGGGGGAGGTAGAATAATACAAATATTTTCAAACATATGGTTATTTAACATTAAGTAAATAAAACTCCTGGCTTCCTCAGTCTTTTCTTCTGGGTACTAAAAATATGTAGACCAAAATCTCACCATTTCTTTTTTTTTTTTTTTTTTTTGTGGTACGTGGGCCTCTCACTGTTGTGGCCTCTCCCATTGCGGAGCACAGGCTCCGGACGCGCAGGCTCAGCGGCCACGGCTCACGGGCCCAGCCGCTCTGCGGCATGTGGGATCCTCCTGGACCGGGGCACGAACCTGTGTCCCCTGCTTCGGCAGGCGGACTCTCAAACACTGCGCCACCAGGGAAGCCCTCACCATTTCTTTACAGTCTTCACCTAAAACCTTCTATTTGGGAATTTGACATTTTGGAAATTATAGAAGATGTCAGGATATTCCCCCTGTAAGATTTACAGATGTATCTGTATTACACAAACCTTCCAGTGGTTCCTCTTTCAAATCTCTGCTCCAATCCACTCAAAACAAACAGGTCAGTCTGGATCCATTTTTGTTTAGCCATTTTTTATTGCAAAAACAACTTTGTAAGACTGCCAGTAGAATTCAAAATAAAAGAAAAATAGGGACTTCCCTGGTGGCACAGGGGTTAAGAGTCCGCCTGCCAATGCAGGGGACATGCCGTGACCCCTGGTCCGGGAAGATCCCACATGCTGCGGAGCAACTAAGCACGTGCGCCACAACTTCTGAGCCTGTGCTCTAGAGCCCACGAGCCACAACTACTGAAGCCTGCGGGCCTAGAGCCCGTGCTCCACAACAAGAGAAGCCACCGCAATGAGAAGCCCGTGTACCACAACGAAGAGTAGCCCTGCTCACCGCAAGTAGAGAAAGCCCGTGTGCAGCAACGAAGACCCAACGCAGCCATAAAGAAACAAACAAACAAACTTACAAAGAAAAATAAATTGACCCTATCCCATCAACAAGTGAAACCATGTTTGTGCCCCCTTCTACTTCTTTATCCGCAGCTACATATCATATCACGGATTGAGTTTTTGCTTGTTTTTTTTTTTCATTTACTATTATGGCCTATATTCATTTCCACCTGAACTGAAAACACACAAATGCATACACACACATTAATACACACCACTGTGTACAATGTATTTTAATTGCTTAATCACAAGCTTCAACACAGTTAGGTTATAACTGGTTCAGTGGTTGAACCATAGTAAGTGCTTAATGAACTATTAACTGGATTAGTGGAATCTTATTATTTCAGTCTTCAGATTAGAATCTTTTAGTAATTATATTTCAAATGAGTTAAAGTTTGTTCTGTCATGTTGTAGGTTATGAAAAGTAAATATGTTAGTAAGCAAATAAAGAATTTAAGTAAGACCTAAATAGAAAATGTTTAACCCATTTGAGAAAAAAGATACAGTGTAAATGATAAGTGTGATCCAATCTTTAGACGAAAATGATGCTCTTTATAAATAAAGTTCTATCTTCTCAAGAAGGTATTCTACTAGGAAATATTATCAAAACAGAAACTTCAAATTAGTGAATATTCCTCAAAAAATAATAGATTACATTCCTTAAATATATTCAGTGGTCCCTGTTTTTGCTGATTTACATTGGCTATCTTCTTTTGGCTTTTTTTTTCTTTTTTAATTAATTTATTTATTTTTGGCTGTATTGGGTCTTCGTTGCTGCACGCGAGCTTTCTCTAGTTGTGGCGAGCAGGGGTTACTCTTTGTTGTGGTGCGTGGGCTTCTCATTGTGGTGGCTTCTCTTGTTGTGGAGCATGGGCTATAGGCGTGTGAGCTTCAGTAGTTGTGGCATACGGACTCAGTAGTTGTGGCCCACAGGCTCTAGAGCACAGGCTCAGTAGTTGTGGCACATGGGCCTAGTTGCTAAACGGCATGTGGGATCTTCCCAGACCAGGGCTCGAAGCCATGTCCCCTGCATAGGCAGATTCTTAACCACTGCGCCACCAGGGAAGCTCCCTTCTTTTGGCTTTTCATGTGACTCTGAATAAATGGTGTTTTGCTGTGTTTAATCCTCTGCATTCTGGAATACGATCTGAGTGACAGAACTTTAAAAGACCTTCATAAAAGGCATGACTCCAAACTCTGCAGGATTCCTGAAGTGAGCTCTCTAAAAAGAGGGCTTGCTTGCCTAGCATAAAGCTTGCTCCATAGTAGGTCCATACATCTTTGTAAATGAACAAATGAATGAATAAAGGAATGAGTCCTCTTCATCCCTGCTTCTGCTAAATGCAGTTCATGGATCCCTGTGACATTGAGAGTTCTGAGTCCTCTGAAACAAATCTCTGCTGTTCTACTTGGAAGTAAGTGGGGTGGGTAGAGACAATGGGAAGAGTCTGCCCTTAACAGGAAAGTAATTATTCTCTGTTCAGATCAGCCCATGAGTGATTAGAACCAGTTTACTCCTGTCCTGCAGGGTGTGCTGCACTCACTGCATCTACAGGTGAACTGTTTTCCGTAGAAAGTCAGTAATGGTGACACCGGCTCTTAACCACCCAATTCTAAGCAATCGTTCATCATCCACTTCAGGGGAAGGAAGAAACTTTATTTGCTCTTCCTAGAGGTGATAAATGAACGTGAAATGCAATGTATAGATTTCAAATATGTCACTTCTACCTTTTTTTTGTATTAGTCCCTCTGAAAGCTCAGTGTCATCAAACATCAAATGCATCTCCACTCTCTTTGACTTGCTCCAGATTCAAAATATGGTTACATGATGTAATTCTACAAAACACTGCTTGACAACTTTCTGATCCTTCCAGATGTCTACTCAGAACATTCCTCCCAGAAGAATGCACCTACTATTCAGTCTTCCAGATTCTTTTCCTAGGTGTGTTGTTCTTGGAATTCCATTATCTACCTATTTAGGCAGGGTGGAGTTATTAATAAGGGGCAGCTTCACCACTCCAAGGCATACATTTTTTCCCACCATTTCTTTGGTCCTAAAGCAAAGAGTATTTACTTTATGTGTTGTTCATTATTTGTTTGCTCATTTGTCTACTCCTTGTCATTCATGGACTGGAATCAAGAAGAGGTAATATACTAGGGATATCTCCCTTGCTTTGCTCAAGGCTTAACTCAGATCCAGATGCCCATATCACAGGTGCATAATAAGTAATTTCCATAGTGATAATGACAATGACAAAGAAAAATAACAATAGCAGCAATTGGGCACTCTAGTTATCTAGCCACTCTATTCAAACAAAAATCTATCTATAAATAGTATAAAAGGCTATCTGCAAAACTCTGGCTCCAATATAAAAAACAAATTAAGCAAAATATAATCAGAGCAAGTAAATAATTGGCTGACCGATGTGGAGGGAAGAGTTGCCTATTCCCAATGTGAGGTGGACATTTACCCTTCCCAGATGAGCTGAGGGTGAAAGCAACAAATGCTTAGCAATGGGCAACTATTTAGAGGACAGTATTAGGGAAAGTTACACAGGATCCCAGAATGACCCATGAAAAGGAAGTCACTGAAGTACGAACAACAGTGAGAAAAGGAGAGGAAAGTTATTAAAAAGAAAAAGGTTCAATCAAGTAAACACCAATAGAAAAGAGTCTGTAGAAAGATGTACCCAGTGAGCAATCATTTGTCCTAAGTCTCACTCTCACCCTCTCCCCCAAACTCAGTGAAGCTCACCTAATGTTCAGTAACCCACCCATGTTCATTAACACGAAGGAGGGTCATTCAATACTAAGAGACCAGGAGACCATTTGGACAATAGACCATCTTCTTGTGACCTGAATATTGATTCAATAAAATTGGAGAGAAACTTTTGCACTGTCTTCTGTAAGTTTACTTTTGAACTTTTTTTTTTTTTAATGAGGACTCAAAGATTTTGAATTTTCAGGGGGGAAAAAGAGTTTTCAAGAAGTGTATCAAACAATTTCAGTCCTTCAAACTTCTCTTAATAGCCTTAGAAGACGCAACCTATTACCTATTATGTAATAATAATGATAATTCAGTCAATACTCTTTTTGCCAAACCCTGTAAGGCACAGAACAGTAACATTCACCAGGAATGATAACATATGGGTTACATATCGGTTACACTCCTTGCAAGACAGTTCAAGGAAGAAAGTTTATGGAAGATTGCTTCCGATTTCTCTTGGGACTATGGAACACAACCATCTCTTTCGAGTTAACTCAGAGAATCTCAAACTAAAAAACACCATTTTGCTGTGAGACTCTGTTCCCATTACTGTGACCCTCTGCATGCATCTGGGCAGGTTGATATGCTGGCCTGAGTGTGGGGATACTGAACCACATGCTTGTTTTCCACAAGAAGAGCCACGACCAAATCCTAAACCTGACCTTTGTCAATGTTGTGGATGTGTGTACTTCCTCAGAAAAGAGGAAGAAAGTGAGTTGAGTGAATCCCACTCATGCCATGAGAAGAAGGAAAAACAAACCATAAATATATACTATAATCACAGTATCCCATGGGGCCTAACTCCAAAGATGGATTTGAGTTTCATTTCTGCCATGTCTCTGATGCCAACTTGAAGATCTCACAGCTCACTTAATCTTTTTTTGAGCCTCCGTTTCATCACTGAGGGTAGTGATACTATAAAAAAGCTTATATGTATTGAGCATCTGCTATGTACCAGGCTCTCCACTAAACCTTTAAAATATATTACGTCATTAAACTACTTAAAAGAAGTTAAAATACTTCAGATAGATATTACTTCCATTTGACAGAAGAGGAAATGAGGCTTTGAGGAATGAGGTGATTTGTTCAAGGTCACACTGCTGATCAGTGGTAAAGGTATCTATGGGATCAAATAAGATCATCTGTGTGAAAGCAATGTTGAGCTTTGCGCCAATGATACCGTTATTACTTCACAAAGAATGTCACATTAGTACTGTACGTTCTGATAAAATGTGATAGTTGAGTTCTAAAAAAGAAAGAGATAAACCTTGTTTTACAAATATCTCATAAAAATATTGCCTAGATGGGAAGAAGGGGGGGCAATCAGGGACTAGGAGTTAAATAATGGAGATTCAATAACAAGATGATTGGTAAGATATTCTTGAAGAAATATAGATACTTTTGGGAGGGGCTTTAAATATTAATCTATGGAAGCACAATACCCAGTCCTGGTTCACACTCAGATTTTTCACAATGGTGCTGGCCTCCTTTTCCTTATTCTTCTACCTTCGCTCCTCCATAAAACTGGTTTTATGCTTTATCATAAGTATGGGTGAGAAAAAAATGATAGAAATGGTCAAAAAAGCTCTGACCTAATGACAGTACAGGTAGAGAAACAAACATTTCCATACAAGCTTGTTCTCAAAAAAGTTTATGCTAAAGTCAATAAGAATCATTACAACGTAATTATTTTCCTCATAAACAGATCCTATGTCTAATTGGCATTTAAAAAATAAACTCATTTTGCGGGAGAAATTGCTATTATTACACTAAGGGGATAGTAGGGTATATGGACTATTCATTAATGCTTAGCATTGTGTCATCTGGTTTTAAAATATGGGATTTTTAAAGGAAAAGAATGATGTACAAACTTGAGATTTTTCTTTTTGCAGTCACTATGGAGACTGATTAAATACCTTAAGAATATTTGAGCTGCCTTAAAAATCCCAGCATTATCCATAGCCTCTGCTCAAACTCAATCAGAACACACTTCCATGGTCATTACAAGTCCCATAGTAACTTCTCTCTTAAATCCCCAAAGAGGGCTTCCCTGGTGGCGCAGTGGTTGAGAGTCCGCCTGCTGATGCAGGGGACACGGGTTCGTGCCCCGATCCGGGAAGATCCCACATGCGCTGGTCCCGTGAGCCATGGCCGCTGAGCCTGCGCGTCCGGAGCCTGTGCTCCGCAACGGGAGAGGCCACAACAGTGAGAGGCCCGCGTACCACAAAAAAAAAAAAAAAAAAAAAAAAAAAAAATCCCCAAAGAGCTATAAATGCCAAAAGGTTACATCATTTTAAAATGTTAGCTGGTATCAGAGGGAGCCGTGATTCTGGGAGAAGTGGACATTCATCTTCTTCGCTCATGGGAAACTTTATAAGAAATGATGTTCATTTAATGGTAAGAAATCTTTTTATTCCACTAGAAATGATAAAGGAGAGGAGGTGGGGAGAAAGAGCAAGAAAGAGAAGCTATCAGTATATGTTAACATTGATTTAGGTGAGAGACATAGCATTTGGGGTAAAGTTGCTAAGTTGTGCATTTGATTTTAGAGTTTGAATAAATATCAAGTTGAAAGTCAGAATGAGAGGAAGAGCCTGTAGGAATGAATCCATTCTGAAAATCAGGGAAAAGAACATACCCACATGCTTCATTCTTTGCTCTCCTAGTATCATCATTCTGAGGAGTATGGTTTAATTTTACTTATATTAATGCTTCATGGTAAACGGACAAATATACCAGGGTATATTGGGGAATATTAATAAAGTCTCAGCCACATGACACCTTGCTAATGTATTTGGCTATTAAAGCTTTCCTGGGAAGACAGTGGAGACCACCAGGGGTTTCTCTCCAACAGGATTTGCAGATTAGTGAAGTGACAGTTGCCTCCCAGCCCCTCTGCAGAGCTCTCAGGAAGATGGGGCGGGAGGGGAACATCCAGAAAAAGTGCCTCCAGTTAACAAGGAGATCTATTTCACTAACATTTTTTCTTAGTTCCTTAATTATTTAATGCCAGACACTGATCATCTCAAGTTGTTTTTGAGAGGCAGACAGGGTGGATATGCTTAATCAAGCTGCCCCGGAGCATAATTACATTCTGCTGCTGCTTCTCCTCTCTTCTTTCCCTTCCATCAGCGCAGACAATATAGTAATGCAATGTTTTAAGAAGATTCTTTTCCCATAATTGCATGGCAGTTCTATATCTTGGGCTGATTCCATTTCAAAACAAGTATCTCAGAAGCAGCAGAACTCATCCCATATGTTAAGAGAAAAGGACCTCTGTTCCACTTATTTATTGCCGTGCAATAAACTACATCAGAATGGTGGCAAGAGACAACCATTTATTTTGTTCTTGGTTTTGTGGGTCAGGGATTCTGAAAGTGCTCAGCTGGGCAGTGAGTCTTAAATCCACTTGATGTCAACTGTGGTGGCTGGAACTGGAGGTTCCTCTTCCAAGATGGCTTCTTTACTCATGTGTTGGTCTTAGCCTCTCTCTTTCTCTCCATGTTGAATCCCATCCTCCAGGCCCTTCCCATGTGGCTTGAACTTCACAGAGTATTACAGTTACATGGTTGTTGGATTTCATAATTGGTGGCTGGCTTCTCCCAGTATGAGGGTCCCAAGAGTGAATGTTCAAGGGACTCCAGTGGAAGCTACAAGGCTTCTTATGACCTGTCCTCAGAAGTTCTAGATGTCCATTTTGCCCCATTCTATTGATCACACACGTCACTAACTCTGAGCTAGATTTAACGGGAAGAGAAAAATGGACTCTACCTCTCAAGGGGGGAAGGACATGTGCACACACAGAAGAATGGCAAGAATTGACGGCAGCCATCTTGGAGATATATGACAACAACTATTTTCTGTACAATATGTCACTTATAGTTAAAAGAAGGGGGGTATGATAAAAACATTATTATTATATTCAATATGAATTTAAAAGTCTTTTCACAATCATAATACATCTGGAAATCAAACAACTTGAGGTTATCAGATTTTTCATTGGGTTTCGGCTGTGAAATAGTTGTTACCTTAAATTTCTGAAGGCTATAAATTCCCAATCTGGTATCAATTCAAGGTGAATATTTATTGAAGCCTAAATGAATTTTACTGTTAGTCCGTCTCAGAGATATCAAGAGACCCAAGGTCAAGAAATTTTAGTTTGGGGCTTCCCTGGTGGCGCAGTGGTTAAGAATCCACCTGCCAATGCAGGTGACACGGGTTCAAGCCCTTGTCCAGGAAGATCCCACATGCCACAGATCAGTTAAGCCCGCACGTCACAACTAATGAGCCTGAGCTCTAGAGTCCGCAAGCCACAACTACTGAGCCCACGTGCCACTACTACTGAAGCCCGCACACCTAGGGCCTGTGCTCCGCAACAAGAGAAGCCACCGCAATGAGAAGCCTGCGCACGGCAACAAAGAGTAGCCCCCACTCGCCGCAACTGGAGAAAAGCCCGTGCGCAGCAATGAAGACCCAATGCAACCAAAAATAAAATAAATAAATTTAAAAAAAAACAAAAACACCATTCACTTAAAAAAAAAAAAAAAAGACATTCTAGTCCGTGGATTTTCAGGATACATAAATTGCCCGGATTAAATTATAGAAGAATATATCCGTTAAATATTCATTAAAATGTGCATAATTAACTATTCAATAAGAGAGCCCATATCTAGGCATTACAATCCCATCATTTAATTAAGGATCTCATGCTATAAAAAGTGAGTTTCTTAAGAGCAAAACCAGTTCTTGTCCCTTTATGTTCACAACAGAACCACCAATATCAATTATGACATGATCTAGCAATTGAAAACAGAATATTTATTGTTCTCTTGGGTCTTAAAATAAACTGACTGACTTTTAGGTAGCCTTGGACCAACAAAAACAACAAAAGGCCATTTGTGAATGGTTGAATGGTAAATGTGTCCCAGAAACATACAGCAAGTTTAATTTTCATTGTGCACAGGCTGGTGTAAAACCATCTACAATTTTCATTTTATGTTTTTAATTTAATTTAATTTTATTTATTATTATTATTTTTTTTTTGCGGTACGCTGGCCTCTCACCGCCGTGGCCTCTCCCGTTGCAGAGCACAGGCTCCAGACACGCAGGCTCAGCGGCCATGGCTCATGGGCCCAGTCGCTCCGCGGCATGCGGGATCCTCCCGGACTGGGGCACGAACCCGTGTCCCCTGCATCGGCAGGCGGACTCTCAACCACTGTGCCACCAGGGGAGCCCTGTTTTTTATTTTATATGCATCCTGCTGTGTAGCTCAATTCCTATGGCTACTAGGCCAACCCTATAAAACACTCATCTGCTCCAGGTTACTACCAACAGGGAATCCACACTTTAAGAAAATATCCACAACCCAGCCCTCTTGACTTCAGTGGTATTTTTCAGCCCCACGATTCAAAAGGAATAAAAAGGATCCCCAAAAAGGGTTCAAAAAGAACAAAAATTTTGCCTTCATAGAACCTTTGCAAACACATGATCTTTATGTATCTGGGCTAATGTCTTTTATGTATCTAGTCACCACAGTTGCTCAGAGGTTAGCATCGTTAATGATCAGAATGATACCTAATCAAGGTGCTATCATGCAATCTAATTATAGAAGTTCCATTCTATTTTGTGACTATGTAAAAGCATTTTCCTATTGAGATTCATGTTTGTGATGGGTTGAATATGCCCATAAAGGTACCATCATTTACAAAGTTGACTGATCTTGATTTAAGAACTGCTTTGACCATATGAGAGACTGTTCACAGGCAGTTTGGTTTTCTCTGAATGGATCGGAGATGAGGTGAATATATGTCATCTTTTGTCCTGTAGAGTCCTGGTTTCCTCCTACTGTACCATCATAAATATTATTACTGACACTCAGAAATATATGGTTTGAACTATAAATTATATGGTCATCCTACAGAGTGGAAGATTTCTTTATGTGAAACCCTCAGAGAATTCTTCCCAAAAGTGAATTTTCCCAATAACTGAGCAACTTTTAAAAAACAGTGACCATGTTGAATTAAAGAAGAAAGTGCTATGTAATGTTTAAATGAAAATGACATGTATGTTATATACATGAGGTCCTACAAACTCATGGATAGACCACACCTTCCTTGACAGAATATACCATATATTATTTACCATTCCCTGAAATCCAGGGTTTTGAAAATACAACTCAGTTAATTCATTTGACTATAATACAGCAATGCTTTCTGGAACTACTGAAGTGTGCTGAGCTCTCTGCTGAACATGAAATAGTTTTCTAGGTTCAAATAATTCCATACTCCACCCATTAATTCCATACGTTTCCACTGTCAGACAGGCTCCTACTAAGATAATAGAAACCTCTTTTCCACCTTCAATCTAAATAATTCTTCTGATGACATATTTTATTAAATTAAGAACACATTCTCAAAGTAAACCCTGTTCTAAAATCAATTTATGTTTTTTCTAGAACCCTCACTCAAATATCTTGATCACCAAATGAAGCCTTGCCTGTATAACACTGATGGCCACTTGACTGTATAACACTTGCCTATTCTTAGACATTCTAGAATTTCAGTTGTGTGGACCAGCCTATAAACCTGGCAGGCTCTTCTTTGGAGCCCACATTGATCATCATGTTTTCCTCTGAAGGTCACATGTGAACTGTGTCAGGCTGCAGCTTAGTCTTGTCACTGGGGAGCCTCTCAAACCTGGCACCTCCTCAGTTCACAAACAGCTGGTACTGAATCTAATTCCTTCAATTCAGAGTAAAAGGAAGAAGAAAAAGAGCGCTCCTAGTGATAGGGTGTAGGCTTTAAGTTAGCTGGCAGGTGTCCAGTTTTTGATAAATATCAATGTACCAATGATACAATAACTTGTTTCTTTTAAAGTATTCATTTTATTTGCTTTAAAATTTAGTATTTTTTTCAAGTTTGAGTAAGAATTAACATGTGCTCATTGCAGAAAAGTTTGAAAAATGCCACCTCAAAAGTACTCAGAAATAAGAAAAGAAAAATCACTCAAACATCACTATGCAGAGATAATTGTCACTAACATTTTGAAGTTTGCTTTTACAATCTTTGTTTCCATGCATATATAGATACACACACATACATAAATAGGGGGGAGGCAGACAGACAGACAGACAGACACACACACACACACACACACACACACACCGGGAGGAAGGGAAAGAGAGAGAAAGAGAGATTGGTTTACATAGCAAGAGAGAGTTCCAAGTGATACTTTCTGCTTTTTAACCTGCTTTCTCCACCTTAAAACTACATTGCAAACATTTTCCAGGCTATTAAATATTCTTTAGTATTATCATTTTTTATTGGCTACTATTGTAGCCAATTCAAATTCTATTGAATTTGATTGATGGAAACACCACTATGCAATTAATCCCTTATTAGAAGGTTTTTAAATTTCACTGATGTACTCTTATGACCTAATGTACATTAACACTTCTGTACATCAACTGTTATTTCTTCAAGTAATTTCCTTAAAGTAGAATTTATGTTTCAAAGAATAGGAAGTTTGTTACCTCTTTTGATACATATTACCAAATGTCTCTCAGAAAAAGAATACTAATTCATGGTTCCCTGTCAGGGACATGGGAAGTACCTATCACCAACACTACCTTTTTTTTTTTTTTTTTTTTCTCCTCTCTCTTTATAAGGTTTTCTAAGCTGACTAGGGAAAAAGGTATATTTTGTGTCAAGACACATTACTAATGATAGTGAATTTTTCTTTCCTCCCTCCCTCTTTTTCTTCCTTTTGCCACGTGTGTTTAGTCATTTGAATATCCTCATTTGGTAGATTGCCAGTTCATTGTTTTTCTCCATTTTAAATCATGATTGTTACTCTCTTTCTTATTGATTTATATATATTGTCATTCTTACTTCATAGTCTATTTGTAACAGTCTATTTATGCACATTTTCAATCTTTATCTAAGTTTCTAGAAAAAAGCAAGAAAGTATCATTCTGCACATATTATAAAGAAGTAGACACAGAAGACCCCAGATAAGCATTTCAAGTTTGAAGGCAATTAAGAGATTAAAAACTCTAAATCACATGGCACTTCAGTAATTGTGTTCCCTGAATAAAGGAGCCACAGAAAACATGATTTCTCCATTTTGACTCTATCATCAACTCATAGGCAAACCTTTCCTGTCATCCATTTATCATAAATTGTAAGACGTTAAAAAATACTTCACTTCACAAAAAAACCCTGCAAGTTAAGCTACTATTTAAGAAGATTTTATACATACATGACATTTTCATTTAAACTTTACACAGCCCTTTACGAATGTTAATTAAGATATTCCAACCGGAAATTGAAGCAAACCACAAGGGAGTGAAATTAGCCAGTGAGGGACATGACAATTTCTCCAAGACAATTTCAGAGCATTTTTGGCATTTGTATGGCTAACACCCAAGAACCTGGTTCCCAGGTCTGCCTTTTAAACATGAGACCACCAAATAAGCAGGTCTTCTAACCAGTGAGTATGAGCTCAGAGTGGTTATTAACCAACATGTGTAAATTTGTCTAAAACACAAGAGAAACTGTCAACTAAACTGAATATTCCCTCTTTGATACAATTTACATTGAATGCATAATTGAGGCACTAAATGGAACCTTATAAAGTCTGTCTTATCTACTGTCTTATCTATTTTTTAACAAAAATACAGAAATACCCTCAACAAAATTCTTAGATTCGGCCTTCAGGTATTTCAAGAATGAATAGAAAAACATGACTTTTGAAATATAAAGGATTTTTTGAGGAAAATGTTTTCACTCCACTCTAGGCCAGATGTTCACCATTCAACCATTTCTTTCTTCTCTCTTTCTCTCTTTTTTTCTTCTAATTTATTTAAGTAAGTTTTAGGTACCAAGTGATAGCTATTGTACTTAAGACTGGGGATTAAATTATAAATGAGACACTGAATGCCTTACTACACTGTGAATTCTTCTACAACTGGCTCTGCCACAGAAATAAGAGGTAAAATTCAGTGGAAAATGTACAGTCGTACAGGTAGTAACACATACAAAGTATTGTGAGAACACAAAAAAAGTACTTTTTTTCCTGTTGTTGGAATGAGGTAAGGAGCCATAGTGCACTGGATTCTACAATGGGTTTTGAAGGAATGTGTAGGCATTTGATAGAAGGGGCGGGAAGGATTTCATGGCAGAGGAGTCAACCTCTACAAAGACAGAGAAGTGTGAACACACACTGCATGCTCAGGTAATAGTGTAACAGGGAAGAGCCAAATCTTACTACATGTTGGATCTGTTTCTTTTATCTTAACCTTTGCTTTCCGCTGCTTTTGTTCACTAAAAGGCTACTGTCTCTACATAATGGCCTGCCTTGGGGAACCCTGCCCCTCTGCCTGAATGCTAAACCAAAGTGCCTTTGTTCAGGGAAACATCCGGACCCTGTCCACCTGTGGATGGCTGCAAGAAAGAAGAAATTAACACATCCCCTCCCTGAGGCTGGCCATTCCAAGGGACATTTGCAAATCTTACGGGCTTTTTACTTTACTTCCTCATCTCCTCCCCCTCTCTGTTCTATAAAAGAAACTGGCATCCAAACCCCGATAAGATGGTTATTTTGAGACTTTAGTCTGCCATCTTCTCAGTCTGCCAGCTTTCCAAATAAAGTGTTCCTTGCCTCAACACCTCGTTTCCAATTTATTGGCCTGTCGTGCCTCAACACCTCGTCTCCATTTTATTGGCCTGTCGTGCGGCGAGCAGTGCAGCTTGGACTTGGTAACAATAGCAAGTTCCGCAGTATGCCAGAAGTTAGGTAAAGCAGTCTGCAGCCAAGTTAGAAGAGCTTTACTAGCCATGCAAAGGGGTTTTGACTTAAATAGCAAGGGAGTTTATTTATTCTGAGCCATACACACAAATTCAAGATTTTAAAGCGGGAAATAAAAAGACTACAGCTCATGTAGATTGACCACTTCGGAGGTGATACAGAAGTTGGATTAAAGAAAAGAGAAGTTGGAGGCAGGAAGCTCACTTAAGAGGCTGTTGCAATAGTTCAGCTAAGAGAAGTGTCAGGGGACTTCCCTGGTGGCGCAGTGGTTGACAGTCTGCCTGCCGATGCAGGGGACACGGGTTCGTGCCCCGGTCCGGGAAGATCCCACATGCCGCGGAGCGGCTGGGCCCGTGAGCCACAGCCGCTAAACCTGCGCGTCCAGAGCTTGTGCTCCGCAACGGGAGAGGCCACAGCAGTGAGAGGCCCACGTACTGCAAAAAAAATTTTTTAAATTAAAAAAATAAAAACTGAAGTGTCAGGAACACACACAATCTTAGACCAAATAACAGTATCCCTGAAGCTGGGCAGTTAAGCATTTACCACGAGGAGTCCAATCCACCAGAATGCCAATCATACTTTATAGTTATTTCCAGCCCAATTTATAAGTACTGGAGATTCCAAAAAAGATTTTTCAGAAGCACACCCCTTGGGAAAAGACAGCTGAGTCTGACAACGTTCTTCAAGGATCTAACAGGAGAGAAGAATAAAGAAAACATGTCTCCCCAATTTCACACTTGCCAATGTAAATGAGCACACGTGCCTGTTTAATGTTCAACAGATTCTCCAAGCCACAGAATGTGGAACTGCCACAAAGAAAACCATAAGGCTACAAGGAATCATTTCAGTGAGAGACTTTTTTCCTTGGCAAGTAGCACAGTGAAATACAGAGGTTAAAACTCCATGGTGCACAGGCTGACTCTGACCAGTCCCCAAGTTCTGTTTGATGTAAATAATGTTGGCCCAAAGAGCACTGTTGATCAGCCAATTTTCCAACAAGGTCCAGATTGACCAGGACCATTTTCCCATATGGTCAGAATCAACAAGAGCTTTAGAGCTGTTATCTCCTATAGAGAGAGGTCAGGTCGTATGATCTCTAGTTTACCACAATCCACATTATCTTCTGCTGCCTTCTCAGTACTAAAAGCTGGATCTGTTGGCTCTTGTCATCAATAAGAGAAAAAAAAATGCAGCATAACTTCAGACCTTAAATAAAAAATAAGTACTGCATCCTTGTTGCTATTCAAAATGGGACATCAAACAACAAACTGAGAGGATGGAGATTACATTAGACACTGGGGATATTCCTCATTTCCCCCAATTCATAGGCTATCTCACTTTTTTTCTTTGAAATAAAACACCTGTGCCCAATGAATCCTTAGTCACATCTCCAGTTGCCTGTTCAAGCGATAGGTATTTGAATTGAGACTCCTCCAGGAGCTAAGAACACAGACTTGAACTTGATTCTCAGTTCTTATTACTAGTTATGTGACCTTGAGAAATCACTTATTATCTGATTCTTTATTTTCATGGCTATGAAATGGGGCTAAAAATGTCCATTTCACAGAGTAGGTGTTTACTACGATTAAATGAAACCAAAGCACAGAGCTCAGCATTTTCTAAGCAAAATTCATAATTGCAATATCATAAAGATTCAATGGTCATGCAAATTTGAGGAATAGTAGAATAAAGAAAAATTTTTAAGGAGTATTTGATTTACTAATGTCTCTGAAAAGCACATTTGGAAGCAAAAAGGGAGATACTTTTTAACATTTGCTGTATGTATTTGAAGACAAAATCTGTTTTTGTTCATGGAGCTTCTAGAGAACTAGGGCTCTGAGGAACAGACTTTAGGAACTACCAATCAACTGTCTACTTTGCTGGCTCACAGAAGACATGTAACAGTTGTTAGTTCACTCTTATAACTGGCTCTAGGCTTTCTGGGGCTTTAGATGAATCTCATTACTTTGAAATTTATCTGTGAGAACAAGATACAAAAGAATAAGGATGGGAACACTGAGGAAGAGATCAGGTGATGTTGTGCTGATTATAGGGCTGGAAAGAAGCTCTGGCTCTGATGACCCTTCTTGCTGGGAAAGATGACCAAAACCACATCGATTCTGAACCTTTAGAATAACAGTCCTTTCTGTTATCTTTGGCGTTTATGGGGGAACAAGACACTTGCTTCATGTACTCAAGTTATCCAACATGATTAAGTTAAAAAATGTGCCACAATTACAGGACTAGGAGAGAAGTCCAGTGTTCCAAAGGGGAATGGTCTGTAAAGTGGGTGAACCACTTGACAGTCAAGGGGGAAGGAAGTGTGTAGTGAAATGGGAAGTATCGTTCACTTCTGCCGCTGGCTGGTTCTGGGACATTAGGAAAGTCGCTTAAACCTCTCTGAGCACAAATGTCATCATCTTAAAATACTGGGTTGGAAGAGAAAGTTAGTTTCTAGTGTCTCTTTCGGTTCAAACATTTTACAACTATTCTGGGGTGAAAGCTATATTCTAATGAGGTAGGCAAATCAAATTTTATTGAATCAAATCCTTTATACCTATAAATAATATTACCTTTTCCAAAGATATCATTCTTCATCTTCAATTGATCTTTTCTTGGCACTACATCTTGGCATGTGAGTCTTAAGTTTTGTCCTTATTTAGCAGAGTGTGCAAGGAATACCTGTTTAAAAGAAGTCCCTGCTGTTTCTTTGTGTCAAGTGAATAATGTCTTAATTTACATATTGGCCGTTCAGGTTTTCTGAAATCAGAAATTTACCATAAGGACAGTAGAAAGAAAGTTTGTGCTAAGTGGAAGCTTTAAATCACAGAAACTTCATCATGCTTCTCAATCTAAGACTGTAAATTTTTAAGAAGATGTAGATCTTCTCGACATACAGTGTTTCTCACCAGTCCCTTTATCAAATCTGCTTTTTCCCTGAAGGTAAATTCTTCTAGTGCTGCATTATAAGTGTAAGTCCCACCCCATCCAGGCTCAGTTGCCAATGAAACCTATGAGATTATATTTACTTTTTTGAGCTAGAATGTAAAGGTCACCTTATTTATTAAAGTTCAGCCTTGAGCAAATATCTTTCATCACTTTTCCTGGAGAAAAGGGTAGAGAGAAAGAGAAGTCTGGGAAATAGAAACTATTACAGATTAATTGATCTGAAACTGAGTTCCCTGGATCCTCACCAAATTTAATTGGGCTCATCCATAGCTGAACCAGAGTTTTCACTTCCAAACAAGAATAAATCTTACATAGAAGAGATAGCACCTTTCTCCGATCAAATAACAACTGTTTTTCTCACTGATCTATCATCTGTAAGAGATTTGGTAAGATTATCTACTGAGAAAAACAGTGCCGCTTTGCTCTGGCTCTTTTTGTCTGCAACTGATCCATCAAACACCTCTGAGCATTTTGGAATTCGTAGGCGATAGGATCCAACTCAAATTTCCATTTTTCAAATATATCACTGAGCTAAAGGGTGTTTCGCTTTAAGACTAATTGAAAAGCAAACTACACGATGCTGCTAACTTTCAGAAATCCTGACCTGAAAAACACCCCATCTTCTCAGTTCATGGCACCTATACTTAGGCGAGTTTCCTGAAAACTGCACAGTTTTTCTTCTAAGCTCTGAACCTAACCCTTTTCCAATTTAGTCTCTTGCTGAGGAGGGTTTATGGCTGTGCCAGAATATTTGAAAAACAGAGGACAGGAACAAACAACCAGGTGCAGCCATGAATTTTTAAACCAGGTCTACTGAAAAAGATGCAAAACAAAGCCCCCCTAAGCACCCTTGGGGTAAAACATCAATCTGAATATTATCCAGAATCATCTCCATTAAGCATCTATACCAACCCCAGACAGATGGCCAATGTGCTTTTACCACCTTCAAGGCCATGCAGCCAGCCACTCCTAGTTGATGGCTTTTGCAGGCTGGGGCTCTGAGAGAGCAGTCTGGACATGAAGGGAACAGCACATCCCCAGAGTGGCACAAGGATGTAGAAAGTAAAGTGAAGCACACAATACTCCAAAAAAAAAAAAAAAAAAAATCAAACTATGTATATAATTGAACAGTAGGCAAAGACTGGCTAAGAAATAAACCTATCTGACACAAAAAGTTTACTTTACCTTTCTTTGAAATATGAGGTACCATTTCTTAAAGGTCCTGAAAGGGGAATTGCCTTCTGTCACTTTATTCTTCCACGTCCTGCAAGGAAGCCTAGGAGTCTTAGATTCAGGCAAAGATCTCTATGACTGAAGGCAGAACTATTACATGCATTTCCACAAACACAGCATTTGGCCTAAGGAATAAATCAGGCCCTATTACAAGGAATCAAAATTGTCTGCCTGCCTTATTTTGCTGCAACTTAGACAGACTGAGCTTCTGATTTTGATGCACCATTGCATCTAGATATGCTGTCTCATCTGTAATCGACCTATAGTTAGTATCTCCTAGCACTTTAGCTCTAAGTTATGGCTTCAATCTCTCAAGCAAGAAATGACAGCCTATTACTAAATAATTAAATGCACAAGTGGGACTTACATGCCATTGAAGTAACTGCTCACCTCCATGAATCATTTTGAAAATAAGTATTCCCTAAACAATACTTACATAAAGCCAGCATATGAATGCAAGACTTCCTAAAGGTTGGTATTGATATCTTGTATCCTAGAATATTTCTAGGATTGTAAACAAAACCATAAATGAGGGGTTACTGTGTCTACATGTTATACTTCACCAGTGAACCACCACCACCACAGACTGAGGGGCCAAAAAGTAAATAGGTTATGGGTCCATCCTGTGAAGAAACAGGAAGTCTCCCCTGCCCCAGCAGGCTGGGTAGGGTGACTTTCCTCTGTCCTTCCAAAGCACACTGGGTGTAATGCTGTCTCCCCAAACCAATTACTCAGTGTTGTTGCTGCTGTTCTTATTGTTTGTTTGTTTGTCTCCTCTACCAGATTGGAGTATCGATACCAGATATGGAATCTTTCATCTTCCTCTACTGCCTTCTACATAGTAAGTTGTTAATCAATATTTGGTAGTAAAATAGATAGAAACATAACTTTTTAAAATTTTAGGATAATTTACCCATCAATTAACTCATCAAGTATTTAGATGAGCACTAAATATCCAAATATGATTATATTACATATGTGTCACGGTTCATAATTCTAAGGAGAGCAGTCGGGACAAAGAAAGAAAAGGAAAGAGAAAAATAAGGAAGGAAGGAGAGTAAGGAAGAAAGGAAAGAAGAAGGAAGGGAGAAAGTCTCTAAATAGTACTGTTTGGGGCATTAAACTAAATTCCTGTATGTTCTTTATAATTAAACTATAATTTTGATTTTTTACTAATTCACATAACATATTTAAGAGCCCTTACCATATGCTAGGACCCGTTCTAAGGACTTGACACAATATTAACTCATGTAAGGCTAGAATTCTATCCATCAGCTACCATTAGTATTACCATTTTACAGATTATTATACTGAGACACAGAGAGATTAAGTGACCAGCCCAAGATCACACAGATAATAAGTGGCCAGTGTCAACACTTTCACCCCTTATGCTATACAGCCTTATCTTGAATTTATAAGCATTTATTGAGGACATTCAAATTCCAAGTCACTCAGGCACATGAGGGATATATATGTCTAAGCCACCGACTCGCAAGGCCTTATATTGTCAGTTCCTTTACTAAGTACAGGTTGTACCTTCTAAAATAGAAAGTAAGCATCCTGAGAGTAAAGACAAATTCCAAACAGGATAGAAGTAGAAGTAGAAATTGAAGTTCAGGGTTAGAAAACATATTTGCAGACTGGACAGTCATATAAAGTATGAGGAGATAAGGTAAGCTGGCTTCAGGGAGGATGTGCTTGTAGAGAAAAGCAGGCAATGAAATAGGTGCTCGGCAAAACTTGACTTTATACAATTAAAAAAAAATGCAGGGCTTCCCTGGTGGTGCAGTGGTTGGGAGTCCGCCTGCCGATGCAGAGAGCGCGGGTTCGTGCCCCGGTCCGAGGGGATCCCACATGCCGCGGAGCGGCTGGGCCCGTGGGCCATGGCCGCTGGGCCTGCGCGTCCGGAGCCTGTGCTCCGCAGCAGGAGAGGCTGCGACAGTGAGAGGCCCACGTACCACACACACACACACACAAAAAAAAAATGCAGGAAATGCTGGTGTAAAAGCAGATGGCACGGGAAGGAAAGAACCATCCTTCATTCAGGGATGATCTTGTCCCTTCTGATTAGGAAGACTGGGTCACCTCTCTTTTCACCTGATCACATGTGATGGCCTGGACACAGACCTTAGGCCCAGACCTCTGCTCACCAAAGTGAAATCACCTTGCTTGCAGATTTAAAAGGAGACAATTAACCAACATGCCAAGAGGTAAAACTCATGGATCTAGAATAAGAGTCATATTCTTGATGAAACAGATTTATGAAGACACAATCATGCCTTTAAACACCGTGCCTTTACAAAGAAGTATATTTTATATTATAAGTGGAGCACGTATTTATTTGGAAAATATCGAGTAGTGGGGAAATATGCAAAACTGGGGCACCTGTCTACACTTCTTAATGTATTTATTACAACAGGCTATAAGCATTCACCTACGCATGCACATGCAGAAACACAGTCTTCTGCCAGATTTTCACTCTCACAATACTTTGTGTGTTTGAGCGATTAGATTCTGCCTTCTTGATAGCAATGGCTGAGGGCTGTTAGAATCCAAGTTATTCTGGGTACTGGTAATGCTCAGTATCTCTTCCCCAACATCTATCAGCTCTTTAGGCCTCATTATTGCAATGACACATCTTGGCTTCTCTCCAGCTAGTATATTGTTTATTGATTGATGCGAATAAGGTAGGAAGAGTAGGACATTCTCTGAAAGTTATGAAGCACTGATAAAAGAGGTTCTGAATGCGGTATCTGTTGGAATTGTAACAGTTGAGGGATACAATGAGATAGATTACTGTGCATCTTCTCCCTGGCTACCAATCTAGGCTTGCAGCAGAGAACTACTGGAGAAAGTTTCCTATGACGGTTGATTTCTACAAGGACATTTTTCATATCAAAATCTCCAAACATCTATTGTACGGATGATTCCTGTGACTGAAACTGACATGCAACCATTTAACCATCAGCGTATCTTAAAGGTTAAATTTGAGGAGGATACGGGGCCAATTTGTGGGGAATAGTGTCAAAAAATGAGGGCATTTAGGAACAAGGGGTTTCGTTAGAAAGAGAAAGTTGGGCAAGGTGCAGGTTATTCAAAGAAATTGATGGGAGAGAGAGAGTGGAAAAGTACTTGTTATAACTTCTGCATCAAAGAAAATCTCTTCTTATTCCAAAAAGGAGACAGTGTGCCCAGGGACTAATTCAGCAAGTTGCCACATTGGTCGCCGTTTGGATACATAATTAACAGCTGTGTTTATGGAAATAATCTCGTGCTCTGGGGGAAAATGTATAGTGAAATGTTGTTTTTTAGAACAGACAAGGGAGGATTATGTTTAGGAATTTGGACATCTGGAAACAATGCTTGAGAAGGAGAAACGTCTAGTGCAGTGATAACATGGATCCAGCCTGCATGCTTCTTGGATGTCACCTGAGACAAGAGATGAAGGAAAGTACACTAGCTACACACACAGACCTAAAAACCCTATTCTAGGAAAGCAAAACATCTTCAGATATCCCTGAAATCTAAGGTCAGGTAACACTATTCCCAGATTCAGAGGACTTTTGTGTTTAAATCACCAAAGTCAAATCCTTCCACAGGAGTCTCTGAGTAAATGTCAAGTAAGTATAAAGAGTTTTTAGCAGTGGGAAAGGGGTTTTCATCTCAGAATCTCTGAAGGGCAATGGATGAATGAGGGAATTCTTGAAATTCTTCCGGGTGAACACTCCACCCGCCTCTGAGCCTTTTACACCAGGACTTTGTGGATATAATGGTAATTTTATTCCTGGTTTCCCCGAATCTCAAATTTTCATATCTCGGTATGCTTGGATTTCTATTCTTTAATCAACTCCCTGATTCCAGTCTATTACAGGTACTTCTTCCTGTCTCATCCACGGTAGATAATACAGACTTGGTGTTTCCATTTGCTATGTGATTTCTCTCAAAGTCAGTTGCCTGGAGGATAGAAATGTATCATCTCTTTCAGAGGTTGGTCTCACGCTGCTAAATCCTTGCCCTGTCTGCACTCCTGCCCCTCTCTGACTCTCCAAAATGGATATCTGACAATACCCATCTTCTGTCTAAAATTTCCAATGTAATCCTGTACCTTTCAGCACATTATTTAACTTCTTTAGCATGGTACACAAAACCTTTCATGGCCTGACTCCTGGCTCGTGTAACTCAATTTCCCCATCCACACTCTAAGTGACTCTCAGGAACTGTCTGCAAGCCCGTGAATGCTCTTTGTCACCACTGTTTGTTCAGACAGATGTATTTTCTTATCCCCTCCACTAAGAGTAAACTGATCCCTCTTTATTTTCCTAATCTGCTTAGATATCACTTCCCTTGGAATGCCTTTCCTAGCCCTCTGCCTACCATACATCTGGGTCAAGTTCTCTTTCCATGAGCTTTTATTTCAGGAACCCTGCCTTCAGTGTGGCATAATTAGAAGTTAAGTATTTACTATATGATATAATATGCATTTTTTACTAGATTGCCAACTATGGAGAAGGTGTATCCTGCTCATCTTATTCCATATCCAGATTATTACCTCACATATAGTAGATGGTCGATAAGTGATGGCTGAATCAATTAAAGAGCATGGCCTTGTCTGTGACACAGCCAGAAGCTTGGCACAGACCATAAAACCTTGACAAACAAGTTGAGTGGCCCGTAAGCAATTTGAAAACTCGTGATAGGATGTGTCTCCCTTCTTCAGCTATATTTTACGTTGCCCTTCCAAGCCCGTCATTAACAACCCCATCCCAGAGTGGGAACCATGTCAAGTCATCCAGCCCAGGTCGCTAGTGGAGGCATACGGTAGGACTCTGGACCATGTTCCTTCTTAAACAGAAGGCTCTTACTCAACCTAGGAATGTCATACTGATAGAAACTGGGCCCATTTCTGTGGATCTCTGTCATCCATTCTGGAGGTGAAAGGGAGGATAGAAGCAGGTGCAGAAGATGGTTCCTAGTTCTTTTTGTTTTTTACTCCGAAGGTTCCCATTTCTTCTCTGCTTCAGATACACTGGGTGACTCTACTCTGAAGAGCCTATACAGAACTTCAAATAGAGCTATCACTCCAGCAAAGCTGCATCCTAGAAGTGTGAGAGAATCAAGCTAGAGTTTCACGGTGACGCGTTAGTGATAAGTAAATACCACTATCTGAAAGTATTACAGGATGGGAATTGGAAGCCAGGCAGGGAAAATTAATAGCAGTTAGAAAGAATGAGCCTCTTTCTCAGAGAGATGCTACAGGTTAGTATGAAATGCACTAGTTCAGAGGTTCACAGAAGTCCTTCACTTTAATAATGCCTAATCAAAATTAATTATTTCAGTTGAAGTCTTTATAAAACTTTCATTTCTTTCCTGTTTCAAATTTGAAATTCCTTTTAAAGTAGCAAAATGAAAACCTTAAGAATGTAGCTTTGAGAAACTATTTATCCAAGGACAAATTCTATGTGATAAGCAGAAGCAAGGAAAGCAGGTTACCGACAATAAATTTTTAATTAATTCAATCAATAAAGTAAAGAAGATAGATATCATTTATATACCACAACCACTGCAAAGAATAATAACATTTAAACTTTACATAATAAAGGAAGCAACAAATATAGAATACTTTGTTTAAGGAAGGTGAAGATATAATTTTGAAATATTTTTAAGTAAAATAAAAGGAGGGAAGACACTATTGTCTTCTAAAGATAAGCTTTGATCCTCTAGAAAATTCACTTAAATAGAGCACTAAAATCTCCTAGCATGGTGCACCTACAAAACAACATTGAAATATGTGGATCTCTTAATGAACATATTATATTGCAGCAACCCCACAACACAGAAGTATACTCAGAATTAAAGCAGATATTCTGGGAAACAATATCACTATTTCTAAAGATAGATAACCCATTGTATGGGATATAAGTGCTCTAAGAAAAGGGTATTCATTTATATCTACTTTTGCAAACTAGTTCCTGGTTATTTCGTATTTCCAGAATGACCTTTCACTGATGCCCTAAGATTATGTGCAAACTATAAACATGAGAAATTGAACTGCAGAACCATTTGTATCAACCTTAGGATCCAATTGTCATAACCTTTTAAGCCTTCCTACACACTACAGATTTATCACTCCCAGGACTTCCAAAGGACCCGAAAAGGCATTTTATCTCAATATACAGCTTTTAAGTTAATTCATTGTAATCACTTGCTAATGGACATCATAGCTGCAAATTAGATGAAAATGGTGTTTAGAGATAACAAATCAATTGGTTAGATTAAAGTATGTTATCCAACACATATCAGAAAGCCTGATAAGGATGCTAAGAAACTAACTGGAGATATTAAAGGATTAATTTACTCCTTGAAGAGGTTATAGATCTTGGAATCTATTACCTTCAGGGCCTCCATGCAGAAAGCCAGTAGCTGCAAATTACTACTTAGTTTTACAAAGTAAAGGTCAGGTAAAAAGAGCAGATTGCAGTAGGCATCAAAGAAACTAGAGTATGTTAATTAGTAAAGACCCCATGACACTTACATGAGATCTTAAGGTTACTATCCATTTAACTCATTAAAAAAAAAATCTTATGACGCTAACTATTTTATTCCCACATGCCAGGAAGATTAGACAAGTTGCCCAAGGCCATCCAGCCTGTTGACTGGCTTGTCATTCAGAGTTCCCAATAGTGCATCAAGCCATCAGAGAACTGATTTATGTACCCATGTGGCATTTGGGAATGGCATTTATTAGTTTTCATTTTATTTTATTAGTACAATATATATTTTGCACATGACAATAATCTAAGGAAATAGAGAAAACAGGGTTTGATGGAGCCACCTCTACACTTGGGTATTCAGAACAACAGTGAAACTACAAATTATACAGCAAGCAAAGTCCTGTGGGACAAGAACCCATATGATGGGAGAGGAAGCCTTTTAAATAAAGAAGGAAACTCCCCCTTCCGTATTACCCATGACAAATGCATAATTGCTTGGCTGTTTTCAACATCCTGTCCCACTCACTTAGTATCATGCTATAAGTGGAACTGAGACACTGTATTTTAATTTTCACAGTCCTGAGCAGAATAACAATAAAGGCATGGGAGAAAAGCACATATGTTTACCATCCTTCTCTTGGAAATTGAGCACAATGAGATTAACTCAGGGGAACCCATCAAGCTTTCCCTTTTTTTCTCATCTTTAGACTACTTCTGTAGCTGCTTAGCTTGTACTCTAATGTAGGTCAATGACACTATCAGAGGTTTTTTGCTAACATGACCATCTGCTTTGGAAAAAGAAGGAAGGAAAGAAAAAGGCAAGGGAGACAGGGATTCCAAAACTTAGGAGGATGCGGGGCTGGATATATTAAAAAAAAAAAAAAAAAACTTCCTCCTAATGTTTGGGTCTGGATAGAGACCAAACCACAACATTGAATAAGGAGCTGGCCCTTTTGAAAATGTAAACTTCTGTTTAAATGGCACTTAAGGCATGATATAATAAACTGTTTCACTGACTGAGCACTGAGACTCCGGTTGCCATCTCTACCTCAAAAGCCCTAAGGTCCTATTGCTTGCCCTTCCCCTTTGGGCTCAGATGTTGAGTTTGCAGATCTAAACAAGAATAGTGATTTCTCTTGACTGTTGATTTCCGGCTATGGTTTTGCAGGCTTTTCACTGAGACGTAAAAGGAGGTCCTGGCCATGCAAAGGTATAAAGCCTCCCTGGAAACTTTCTGAAAGGGTAGTGATATTAGCAGCAATTGCCCTGGCCAGATCCCATTCCAAGTAACTGAATTCCACCAGGCAGTTTGTGACAAAAGCCTTTTCCCATGCCATCTTCTTGGGTTCTTTTGCCAGTAAGATACAGGCTGCTGAGCTCCAACTCCTTTTGGGTTAAAATAGAGTTTCTGGAGCTAAGTCATTTGCAGAATATGCACAGTGAGTCCAGTCACCACAGCCTCCTTTGCCATCGGCAGTGATTCTCCCATTAGCTTACAACATCGAAGCATTCTTGAAGTCTTCCCATTTTCCAACATCCAGCTCAAAACTTTTCTCTTTCAAAGAGTCCTTCAAAAGCCTGTCCTGTAGGAATTAATCGCACAGTCTCTCAAGTTTCCTCGTCATGGTGTTAATGCAGCTTTAGAATATGTAATTCAGCTCAATAACTAGGCATCCCTTTGTGTTTGTGATTTCCTGGTCCTTGCCACCATACAATGAGCTAACAGGACACGTGTTATTATCCCTATTCACAGATGAAGAAATACTGGTACCTAAAACTGTGTGGTTTTACGTGTACATCAGAGGAGAGTATATTTAAGGCGAAGTGATGAATGATGCCTTTTGATAAAGAGGGTGGTAATTGAAATCAGAAGACTCCGCCATCTTCATCCCAGTTAGGGATCTTTGTTTTCTTTCTGAAATTCCCTCTGCACTGTAGGTGGCACTTCCCATTTATAATTTTGCAAAATCCAAGCCCCCATCTCCCCCCAAAAATGACTGAAAGGTGTAATCCTTCAGAAATCTGCTTCCTACTTCTTTTTTTTCCCCATACACATTCGTTTGTCCATACCTCAACTAATGCCTCTTCCATATAAAGCACACCCTCCTTCCCCATGGTCACATTTTTCCAAAAAGTTGTCTTGGAAATAACTATAAAAACATTGATCTTGTATATCTGAACCTGATTTTTCAAATCAAAATATCTTTTCATATATGATTACATTTTTCTCTTAATAAGAGGCAGGAGAATGAATACTTTCTCCATTTTCCAGATGGAATAAAATGTTTGGGATTCTACTACTGGTTCTGAAATAAAACCACCTGCTATGCATCTCAGAACAAATGGCTCAAACCCCTCTGGGCTTCACTTTCTCCAAGACTGGTCCCGCTACTCACACTTGCCTGAAATAGGACCATCTGCCCCTTGTAGCAAAAGCTCCCTGCAACAGCAGGTATAGATGATCTCCCATGGGGGAAAAAAAATCTCCTACTTTGCAATTGTTCTTTGAGTCTGCCCACAAAGGGCACATCAGAATCGAAATGTCCAATGGATTCTGAGTTCACAGAAGGCAAAAACCTGGTACCTTGAAAGAAAATTCGTGTCTAGTACATCGTACTCAAGGCTATTCACCATGTGCTTTGCGTGTGTTGTTTCCTTTTTTCTTTTTATTGAATATAGTTGATTTATGATATTATATTAGTTTCAGGTGTACAGTGTTCATTTCGTGTTCACCACACCCCCCATCCACGTTATCTTCCCCACTGCATAGAGGAATACATCCTCAAGCACACACACCAGTGCCACTGAGGTTGAGATTTGGGTGAAGTTTGGGTGCTTCTGGAGCCTCACTCTTTTTTTTTTTTTTTTTTTTTTTGCGGTACATGGGCCTCTCACTGTTGTGGCCTCTCCCGTTGTGGAGCACAGGCTCTGGACGCGCAGGCTCAGCGGCCATGGCTCACGGGCCCAGCCGCTCCGCGGCATGTGGGATCTTCCCGGACCGGGGCACGAACCCGTGTCCCCTGCATCGGCTGGCGGACTTTCAACCACTGCACCACCAGGGAAGCCCTGGAGCCTCACTCTTAACCAACCACTCTTCAGCATTCACCTAAATGCATGGAGGACAAAGCTACAACACTCCCTGATGTTTTCAGCCCCTTTCCTGCTGCCACATACAGCAGTCACACTGCTTCTTCTTGTTTCCCTACAAAACTTTAGAGCTAAACCACAAGAGCAAAAGGAAATAAAAAGGATATTGAACTTGTTCAGAGAAAAGCTGAGAGGTTCTGAAGCAGTCGTCCATTTTACTGCCAGTTGTAACAGAAACAAGATGTGGGATTCGAGCCAAGTCATCAGACTCAGATTCCTTCTTTCCATGTTTTTCTTCTAGCTGAGGCACACTTTCTCCCTTTCTTTCTTTCTTTCTTTTTTTTTTTTTGGAGGGAGGGGCTATTTAGTCAAAAACAAACAAACAAAAAACCCCCATAAAAACAAAAGAAAAAACGTCCCAGACTAAAAGCCAAGTTCCTGGACATCAGAAATGAAGCCTGACTTTGGCCTTGGCACAGGGACAGAAGGTGCCAGGGATGGAAGAACTCACTGTTCTCTCTTGGCTGAGAGGCTCTGCAGCCGGGGTGCCCTTTTGAGAATACAGCGGGATCGGCTCTGCACTGGTCTCCCAGGAAGGCTCTCTCCTCTTGCCAGGACCCCCCGGCCAACCCTGTTCAATTCCACTTGTCACTGCAGGAATTTGAAAGACATGACAGCCAAACCAGAAAATGGAGATGAGTGACAGCCACACTTTGGCGATGCTGGGACAGGAGAAGGCTGAGTTGTTGAGTACAAAGGAAGGGGCTAGAAAAGGAGCAGCTGGTGGTATCCAATCCATTTATTCTTCCACTCATTTTATAGCGTTCATAAACTCTCCTTCACTGTGAACAAAATCTCCAGAATCTGGTAGGTAGATCTGAGCACCTGGCCCTGGATGAAAGTGAAAGAACCCTCTCTGTGCATTCATGTCTGTCTCTTTCCAAACAGCAGTCATCTTCTCCTCTTGTTTTTTTAAAATTTCACTTATCTAGAGTTTGTGGGTGGGGAAGGGGAGGTCTCATAGACATGAAATGAAAAGTACCAATGTTCACTACCATCCTTCTTTCTTTTGGAAGGTGGTGAAGGTTCAAGTTCAGTGATAGATGAAAGCTCACACACACATGCTTCCTTAAAATTACCCTTTCCTTGGTCCAACCTCAAAGCAGTGATAACTCCTCTCTTCGCTCATCTTGCAGACCCTGACACGTTAGAATTTATTTCCAAATCTGTTTTTCAAAAAACACCTGCATTTTTTTTCATGTTCCTCTCTCATGGGATCTTTGAATAGCGATTTGTATCTAATAAGCCTGGTGGGCTGCCTGGGTTTCATGCCAAGACAGAGCTACTTGCTGTGCAAAGGAATGAAACTAGAACCCTGGAATAACGGAGTAGAACTCTCAAAAAATAAAATTTCAAGAAGCCCCCCTCCCTGAGTTTATCAAATATCTTTGAAAACCCTGTAAAAGCAGCCTCCCACACCTCTGCAAAGTTACATGGCTAGGAAGCAGCTCTCGGAATTATTTGTTCTAGCCCCTCCCTCATTCCCAGGTGGGAGAGTAGAGGGCACCATGCAGCCTGCACCTCATGCTTTCCTAATCCACTCCTAAAGACTGGGCTTCACCACTTTCTTAAATCTCAAAGATGCCCTGAATGTGTCTGTGTGTTCTGGACCTTTATCCCATCCAGTGGTCAAATGCATAACACAGCTGTCTTTCTGAGAGGGGAATAATGAACACAGTTTTAATGTCAAAGGTACAAATGGAGAGAAACAGTCTAATTTCACATCAAATTTTCCATTGTCCAGTAGAGGGCAGTTGGCTCCAAACACACAACACATATTTTATACTCTGTCACCAACACCAAGAGTTCTACCTACTTATTTTTATAAAGAAAAATGAAACCAAGAGATTCCTGGAAAAATGATACCTTACTATTAGGACAGCTCATCTCTGTTCAGGAAAGTGTGGCCCTAGGTCCATATGCAACAGAATTATGGGGGGATGGGGAGGTGGTACCTGCTTGTTAAAATGCAGATTCTCAGAGCTTCTGACCCAGATTTTCCTAGAAACAGGCCCTCAGAATCTACATTTTTACAAACTCTCTAGATGATTCTTACATATGCCAAGGTTTAGGAGCCTCAGTACTAATTTGGTCACTTCATTCCACGAATCTCTGAAAGGCAGGTAGACATACCCTTAAGTATTTTCATACAGAGAGGGAAATCCAAAGATATCAGAACATTCAAGTTACAGCACTCTTCTATAAATGGCTAAAAAACAGAGTCACTCTTACTGCTTGCTTCATTGAGCAGAAGTGAGTATCTCACACGCACCATTCAAAGAAATAACTGTGGCCGTAGGGAGATTATACTCTTTAGTTAATAGGTAGGGAAGGTGAATGTTAACCAAGAAGCTTAGGAAAATTTCCATGTTGCCAAGTCCTCGTGCATGTACCAGCTACACTATCTGGACAACCCCCTCTCTGAGCCTTAGTTTTCTCAACATTAAAATGGCATTTATGGTACTTACCCTGATTTCAGAGTTTTGTTTTATTTCCTTTCTGCATCAACTATCATTATGCATGGGAATGTTCTTAGTACATTTCACATATGTATATCTTACAGCTTACAGTTTATTACAATCACTTACTTGAGAAGCATGAACCATTGTTTTTCTACTACTTCTTTGTAAAGTGTGAGTCTGGGTTACTTCAGACACCACTTAAGAGGCTTAAGGGAGGTTTCTTGTTCTAATTTAGGTCTAATTTAAACAATGTCCTTTCTAATACTTCCTTTTATATCTCTCTCTCTCATAGTTTTAATTATTTCCTTTATACATTTGATGTAGAAAGAAAAAATTGGGGAGGGGTGCAAGAAGTTTATTCATGAGGGCCCATGTGTCCAGTCTTAGAAGAGTAAATAATATTTTTCCACTGATGCTACAGAGGAAATTGCTTGGAAGAAAAGGATCTCTTTTCTAAGAAATTGAGAGGAAGCAGTGGCTCCTGCAGAAAAAGTGGGTGCCTAGAGATTCAATGATGGTTCAGTATCTCAAAGATTAAAGGCAATGATGGAGTCACAAGGTCTAATCAGAGCTCATGAATAAAGCTGTGCAAGGGGAAGAACACACCCATGACAGCGTGTGCATGCAGTGACAGGAGGACAATTTCTCAGTGGTGATTTCTCCAAGGAGCATCGCTCAGGACAATGGAATCTACCTCTAAGCAGGTCCTGTACCAAACACTGGACGATTATCTTGTTCTTCCTGTCACTGGTCACAGGTGTGATGGTGGGATAGGTGTATTTCTTTTTTCTTCTTTTTTTATATTTTTATTTTTAGCTGCATTGGGTCTTCGTTGCTGCGTGTGGGCTCTCTCTAGTTGCAGTGAGTGCGGGCTACTCTTCCTTGTGGTGCTCAGGCTCAGTGGTTGTCGCACACGGGCTTAGTTGCCCCGTGGCAACTGGAGCCAAATGGTTTGGGTTGGTTAATCTTCTGGGCTTTATCATATGAGCTTAACCAGTTCCCACTGGTTGCTGGGAAACGGGATGCTGACATGGACCTCCAGGTAGCCAGATGATTCCCACTCACTGCACTACGCTCTCAGGCTCTACCAAGACCTGTGGGGTGGGAAGAATGAAGTGTCGTGGCTCCTGGGAAATTTTAAGCCCTCATACAAGTATAATCTTCACGAGTCTATAAAATTTCAACTAGTAAAGATGGGAAAATGGGGGAGGCTAGTAAAACTGCAGGAACCATTTTCTCTGCAGATCAAAGAATTAAAAGCATTATCTCAGTCTGGTTGTTCTCACTAATGGTGCAGGGAGAAGGTGGGAGGAAGAGGCTATTTCTACAAGAAGAGGATGGTGCTTTCTGTCCAACTTCAACCTGCTTAGATCTGGAATTTTAAACTAAGCAGGGAAAGGCAAATTTCAAGCTCCATTCACTTTTAGCAAATGGGGACTTCTTGTCTCAATGTGAGTACAGAGAGACTTGTTCTTGGGCCACTGTGTTTACGGACGGCCATTTCTACCAAAATAACTGGGTTGGTAGAATTTGGCTTCAAACCTTATTAAAGTGTCAGCAGCATCGTACCTCTGTCACAATAGAAGATGGGGGAAATAGAAGTCAAGAGTGAAAAGAATCTAAAAAAGAGTGGATATATGTATATGTATAATTGATTCACTTTGCTGTATACCTGAAACTAACACAACATTGTAAATCAACTGTACTCTAATAAAAGTTATTTTTAAAAAGTCACGTTAGATACAAAGATTAAAAAAAAAAGAGTGGAAAGAATTACAAAGGAGATGTTACACCTCTGAACACATCATCAAGTTTATTTCCCCAAATAAGAATGTTTTAAGGCTCGTGGTCCGCCAGAGTTACCAATCTTCTTATGATGGACATCTGTGATCTCAAACTACTACTGGCTCTGAATGCCCTGATCTCACACTCCATTAAAGAAAGGAATTTAATATTACCTAAAATGCTACCATCCTAGCAGTGTGCTAGTCACACTTAATTTGACATGCAGAGGGCTCCGTGCCTGACTTCTGCACTCTGTGGCTTCAGTCTCTCTGTCAGCCTGCCATGGAGCAGGCCAGCTATACCTAGGGCAGAACGGCCCCGCAGTTAGCAACAAATCACCATCCTGAAGTAACTGGCAGCTCTGCTGATATGTGAATCTGGGATAAACCTACAGGCAATGTCCCAATTTTTGCCTAATTATTTATTTATTTAGGGTCTTCATTTGTGTTGACACAAAAGGTGATTGAATTGAAAACTTGTTCACTCTTGTGGTCTGCCTCTTTTTCTTCCAGAGAAAACATATGTTTCCATTCGCACATCACTCTCTTATGGAAGAAAAACAATACCACGACTAAGAAGAATGCATCCCACCAGTCATACCAGGCACTGAGCCAGAATTACAGCAAGCACAGGCAGGGGTAAGAAGCAATAGATTTTAATTGGTGCCTAGGGGTAAAGGTCGGCTCTCTTGGAACAATGGGCATCTATGGTGGTAACTGACTGAGTCCTCTGTGGGAGTTTGTAAATGTCAATAATGCATTTCCAAATAGAAGCACAAAGGGCTTGGGCCCACAAAACAAAAACAGCTTTAGCCAGTGGAGAAAATATGTCAATCTGTGGGTTAAATAATACATTCATAAAGCATAAGGGGTGGGCACACACAAACACACCACATAACTTAAATTCAAAAGGAATCGGACTGCTTCCAATATCAGACAAGTGCCTTCCTGAGATCCAACGTCTTTTTCCCCAGCAGAAGTTCAGCTCTTTTCCTGGATCCCTCTGTAATTCAAACACTATAATTATTGGAGTCAAACTGGATGCGTGGTTTGGCTGCTAAAGCTACTGTCTTCCTCGTGAAATTTTACTGAAGGAGAAAGCGTCAGCGTTTATTAAGTCGTAGCTGTCCTTTCAAGAGAATTTGGGCCCCTTTTAGAAAATAGTGGGGCAAAGACGAACGACTAGTCATTGAAACACCAGAAGTGCCCACTGATCCCCCAAATCAGGAGGACCTGACGGAGCCCCCTTGACTGCTTGGACTGCTTCTCTTATGGCCATGTTTCACTCCATTCTTCTCACCTCCCCATCATCCTCAATATTCAATAATGCTGCCCTGATCTGGGTGCTCTCCTAAGTGTTCAATAAGTGGGACCATATTTTCTAAATCAACTATTAGGTTAAACAGTGTGTCAAAGGAGCATTGTAAAGGGCACTTTTAAGATGCAAAAGAGTAGGACATATAATATATATTATCAGATTACTGGGATTTCAGGAAATGAAAGGTACAGCATCTGTACCAATGTTAATCCCATGCTTATCTCTACTTGCATCCTCCCCCTTCAATCTCCCTGTCTTTGCACACAGGGCCCCCTGTTATATGAATCTCTACTGCCTAGCACTCAATAAATGTTGGTTCAACTAAATTATATATATTTTTTGTGAATGTCATGACCCTGTGTTGTACTGGTCTGCTTCATTGATCAATCTAAGCCTTCTAATGCCGTTTTCCTGACTATCCCAGACTACAGTCCTCTCCAAACTCTTAGAGTCTTTGTCATCTGTCCCATGAAATCCATCATCTTCTGTCTTGCACTATTCTTTAATTGCATCCTCACAGGGGGGATGTGAACTCCATAAGGGCAATGCAAGGTTCACACTTTTTTTTTTTAATATTCACCAATATGCTTGCAAAGAACTGGGTACAAGCCAGGGTGTTCAATAAAATATGTGTCAATTGATTTCTTAAAATTGCACCTCCAAATCTCATCAACAGTTCTGTCTGACCAACAGTTACTTAAGATAAATGCTGAATATATCTAATTTATAATAAGGTAAAATATAGTTTTATTAATTCAGTTTTAATAATGTCATCATTGCCTATTTATTCATTTTATAAAGACAGGGAAAATTTATAATAATTGAAAAAATTTATGTTACTATTATAATTCAGTTGGGTCATGGGGACTTCTATTTTGGTTTGATTAGTCAGTATAGTCAGGTATAAATGGAAATTAGCATGTTAACATAGCCACAAATAGTCAAAATAGGCACGGCTTATTTCTTTAATATTTGCAAATCAATCAATGCTTGTATGCACTGTGATCTGTGAACACTGGTTTCTCACAACACATACACTGAAAGACACTTTTCATCTGCTTTTTCCCTTCTCCTTTGACAAATATCTGCTTCTCTGTGAAGTCTTCCTTGAGTCCCCCAAAATAGTGTTCTATGTACATAGCTATTATGATACATAACTTCTCTACTGTAGTTGACTGTTTATACATTCATCTCCTCTGCCAGACTGTGTGATCCTTAAGAGCAGACAATGTCTTCTATTTCTATTCTGCTTCCTAGTTCTTAAAAAAGATCTGGCACAACACAGGCATTTAACAATTTCAGTTGAGTTGACAAATGATAGCATAAGGCATGGCCATATAATCTGAAACAGATAAAAATGATAACAATGAGACTAACATTTATCGAATACTTGCTGTTCCTCTTTGCTTGTTGTAACTCTTTTCGTAACTTCTTGATATGGACACAATCGTTATGTTTTATTTTACAGATGAGGAAACTATATCGTAGCGAGGTTAATAACAAACCAACAAATAAAACCTTGTCTAAGTGTACACACCTAGTATGTGGCTTAGCTGGAATTTAAAGCTAGGCAGACTGGCTCTAGTGTCCATCAGATTAACCATTACATGACTAATGACCCCACCAGGCAAAAATTCACAATGACCACCTTCAAATGACAAAGTGTAGCTCCACCATGACTGCAAATAGAGGCTGAGTTGGTGCATTTGCCAAGTGCAGAAACTATCGGATGTACACATAAATAGAAGAGGCCATTCCATAGAGGCATGGGGAGCAGCCACAGGAGACAGCATTAAAAGGACAGAAGTTCATTAAGCACAGGCAGCGGCAGTGATATTTGAACTTGCCACTGGGGAGCCTGGATCTAGGCCTGCCACTCCTCCACACTTGAGTCATAATTGTATTTTCCTTCCTGGCAAAACCAATTTCGGCCACAGCCATCAACATCTTTTCCCGCTTTGAAAGCACTCAGGAAGAACAGAGAGATAAAGGTAAATTGTACTCCATCTGAAAGCCTTAATAAGTTCCTGGTGAGTTAGCCAGCCCTCCTCTCTCTGAGAGATCTCAAGAGGTCCTTAATCTACTGCTGAAAATATTTATGATTTTGTTTCTTTTTCTTCAACTTTATGTCTTCACTGTGCTTTATACTAGCTTTCTCACATCACCATTTTGTTACTTCAAATGCTTTGTACTAATCTCTGCCATCATCCCTCTTAGCTTTTAACATATGTGTCTTTCCTCCTATACCTTTTTTTCTCTTATCTGTGAGAGACTGTGTACTCAGGCTGTTTTACTTTTCCCCATTCTGTATTTTTTGGATTCATCCGCATAGTCCTTTTTTCCACTACAGGTACGCTCATTTCCTGGTTGGCAGATGCTGTCAATCATGGAGATACTTAGTATTCTAGTCCCCAAACAAGCACACACAGCCCCAAGCAGGAAAAGAAGAAACTACTCTGTCCCAGGCATCAAATTGTATATCCCATACTACAGGCCTTTTTACCTATGAAGATCTAAGCCCATCTTGTACCTACAAGCTATGGTATTTTGTCCTGCAAAACTTATTTTAAGCAGTTGACTTGGAGGGTTATGGAATGAGAAACATGTTACCAGTTGGGAACCCAGTACAATGGGAGGTGGATGCCTAGAGGAACAGAGGGAAAAACCATCAAAAGAAGATTTGGTCAAGGGGAAGGTCAGGTCAGAAAAAGGAATGTTTAAATGGAAACAATTTAGCTCCTGAGGCTGAGCTATTCTCTTAATTTCTATGCAGCTATTCAGAATACCTCAGCTATTCTCCTGAAGTATTCTCTTAATTTCTCCAGGGAAGAAAAAAGTGATTTTATTAAAGATTCATCGACATCAACTCTGTTTTTCCTGACAGCACCGAGAGAAAGCTTGGGGCAGATCTGATATATTGGAGTGAAACGTTCCCACCCTAGTAAATATGGCACATTTCCTGTAGCAGCAGGCATTCATCTCCATCCATCATGAGAGAGGCACGGCTATTCACTAGAAACAAATGTTCTAGATACAGTGTGTCAAACACCAAATGATGGAAACCTCTGAGAAACCACAGGGAGTATGCTGGAAGCAAACAGACCAGAATGTTGAAAAGACCTCTGACCACTTTCCACAGCAGAGCATAACATGGAACCAACCTGAAATAATGCATCTGACCTTCATAAAAGGGTAATGGATGGGCATTTAACATTAGGTCAGCCAGAACTTCAGAGAACAAATTCTAATAAGGACAGATGATGAGACAAAAATAAGTGAATAAGGAGGTAGATAACTAAATATAAAAGATCTCCCCAAAGAAGGTTAAGCAGATAGTCTATTAGGCATATCTGAAGAATGATCAGCCTCTGATACAGGTTTCCTTTCATTTTTGAGAACTTCTGTCCACCTGGCCACAGAGGAAACCTACCTTCTGAGACCCACTCAGTGGTGTAAGAAACATGCAGTTTCCAGATCAATCTTACTTCATAATATTTCTAGACTAATTCAGGCTACCTCTACCCTGATTAATTACATTTGTTAAAAAGGAGTAACACCAAAAGACAGAGTTCTATTTTCCCCCTTGGGAAAGAAATACCACCTGAAGTCAACTAGAAGGCATTATCTAAACTTAGAAAAGGTTGATCTGTGGATATATTTATCATATCACCATTCTACCTATTTAAAATCTAGCTAGCTACCTGTATGTTATTTTTTAACATAGATGTGGCTAATAAAACTCTGAATTATAACATCAACATCATATAAACTTGATCCTTATACAGATATAACTTAGTTGTTTCTTTTTAGTTCAGCAATTCATGATTAATATTTAATGTATCAGTTGCTTATTATGTGTGATAGATACAACATCTTAAAATGAGGAATAACAAATATGTGATGTTAATTATGCAAGAAGTTTCTTTCTAACAACAATAAAACAATACTTAGTGCTACTTAAAGCTGCATGAAATACAACAGTGAATTACTAGTTAACCTGATAAGTTCTGAGAAACCAGGCACATTCTGAATCTGCCTTTCTTTTCTTTTTTAACATCAGTGTTAGAGAGGCACAGATAAGAGTCAATAAAAATCAACTGTGTACCTACTCTGTAATATACTAAAATTGAAAAGACCGTGGTTTGATTAGCTTTTTTAATCTATGAATGTTATCATAGGTGCTTTGATTTATATAAAATAGTACAAAGTACATCGCTGTTTCAAGTGTAGTTCCATGTACAGAGGGAGAATGGCTTAGATCAGTGTTTTCATTTTTGTTTTTTTACAACTGTGTTCTGTGGAGCCCAGGAGTACCAGAGGGCTCCCTGGGGCCAACTTGGGGTGATGAGGGAGTTCGTTCATGGGGACTGCTCCTGGCACTCTGCCCCTGTTTCAAACAGAGAACTTTGCACTTAGTATTCTGTAGCTTGTTTGAAACTCAGGGGCTTGGATCACTGTTGGAGCATCACCCAAAGGAAAAAAAAAATGTAGATGTGGCATGCTTTCTTGGATTTGATCTGATTTTTTTTTTTTTTTTTTTTTGTGGTACGCGGGCCTCTCACTGTTGTGGCCTCTCCCGTTGCGGAGCACAGGCTCCGGATGCGCAGGCTCAGCGGCCATGGCTCACGGGCCCAGCTGCTCCGTGGCATGTGGGATCTTCCCGGACCGGGGCACGAACCCGTGTGCCCTGCATCGGCAGGCAGACTCTCAACCACTGCACCACCAGGGAAGCCCTGATCTGATTTTTGAACACTCAAGAAAAGAACGGAACAATGCGTGATGGACAAAAACAGTACAAACACTCAGTTGTACCCAGAAAGGATCAAAGGAGATTCTCCCTCCCTTTAGCCATCATTGTCCAGGTTAAGGGCAGGCGAGTTAGCATTTGTTGCCAAAAACAGTCACTTCTACTGAAGTTTGGAAAATGCCACTTCCACTCTGTCCCTGAGTTCATGCATTGCACTTCTTTATGAATGAAACATACATGATTTTTTAAAAGATTAGAGGCAAAGGCATGATCCTGTGTACAAAGGGACAGATAAAAGAGTTAGAGTAGAATGAGCAAGTGTTGCCCGTCTGCTGAGGGAAATGTCATGCACCCCCTTTGATGTATTATACAATACACTCGTTCCCCTCAGCCTCGCCGGATAATGTCGAGTGAGTGCTATGCAGCGTCCTGGCATCTTAAATATTAATCATGCTCTTCTTGGCTAGAAAACATAAAATTATACACTATGACTTAGAAATTACTAAAACCTATAGGGATAGTTTTCTTTTCTTTTTTAACTGTCCTTGTTTATTCACTTGAAATAATTAATTTTACAATTCGAGAAAATAAATCAGCCACAGATGGTTTCACACTGTATTTTTCTTTTCAAGTTCCAGCCTAGGAGTCCAAAACCCAACCTAAGTTCAATTCAAATCCTCAGCCATGTGTTGGATATGACTGAACCCCAGGACCCTGTGCTCCGCATGTTACAGACAACAAAGTGGATCAAGGCACTTATCCCATCCAGGACCCTGCGTTCTCAAGGGGCAAGTATACAGGGTCAAAAACAACTATAATCAGAAGAGAGAAGTGCAGGAAAACAGAAGCAGATGCCTGGGAGGTCAGGGGGAGTGAGAAAATCTCATTAGGGGAATTGATTCGATTTTATGGACTAGGTGGCAGGAAGAGGTGGACCGGTGCCAGTCCGCGGCCTGTTAGGAACCAGGCCGCACAGCAGGAGGTGAGCGGCGGTCGAGCAAGCGAAGCTTCATCTGCTGCTCCCCATCGCTCCCCATCGCTCGCATTACCACCTGACCCATCCCCTGCAACCCCCCACGGCTCCGTGGAAAAACTGTCTTCCAAGAAACTGGTCCCTGGTACCAAAAAGGTTGGGGACCACTGCTTTAAAGGTCTAATGATCTTTGCTCTTTTATACACCAGTTGCATGTAGCCTCAGGCAAGACACTAGTCTCTCGGGACTCAGTTTCCATATCTGTTAAATGCAAAAGCAGAATCTTAAAACTTCCAAAATCCTTTAGGCTCTGATTCAACGATTCCATAATTTTTCCTAAGAGAAGCTGGAGGACACTATCAAGCACACCTCTTTCGGGTCCCCAAAGGTCACGTATATGATATAGACCACCCAAGCAAATGACAAGAGGAATTAAGCATGCCCAGGATATAAAGAGAAGAGGCAAGAAGTCAATAATCATACCCTTATTTAGAAAGTGCCACATACAGTACGGTAATTAAAACCTAAACATCTGGAGAAAATGCAAACAGTGTCTAATGTTGGCATGTACCAAGAGACTGGCAAGAATGGTCAATGTGGGCTTCCCTGGTGGCGCAGTGATTGAGAGTCCGCCTGCCGATACAGGGGACATGGGTTCGTGCCCTGGTCCGGGAGGATCCCACGTGCCGCGGAGCAGCTGGGCCCGTGAGCCATGGCCTCTGAGCCTGTGTGTCCGGAGCCTGTGCTCTGCAACGGGAGAGGCCACAACAGTGAGAGGCCCGCGTACCACAAAAACAACAACAACAAAAAAGAATGGTCAATGTGTTCTGAGGAACCAGGGTCCTATTTATAGGATACAAGTCTTGGAAGGCTCTCTCAGCAGGAAAGATATTAATTAAGTGGTGATAACACAGAAAGGAGAAGGAACTGGGATATGCAGGGGGGACAGGAAATATAAAGAACAAATAGTCTCTAGGTTTTTTCTTTGCTGGGAACACACTGTACAGACAGTACAAGGATATAACAACTAAATGAACTGGCTGTTCTGAGTTTAAAAAAACAAAACACTTTTTCTTCTTCTCTCCCCCCAGTGAATTCCACTTGGGATTCTGTATTCTTTAATCCTTAAAGATGTTATACAATACCGCGTGAAGGAAGCATAGCTAAGGTTGGTTGGGGGCGATAGGAAAGGTACTACGGATAGATGCACATTGAGTATAAATAAGTTTTCTTTTTTAGGCAGAAAACAATGCGAATTTAAGAGTAAGAGTAAGACTGAAATTTCAGCGTTGATTTTTTTCTCTTTGATACATTTGTATTAGCTCTCCCCATCACCATCCTACAACCCAGATATTCATTTCTGCTGCAGGTTAAGTCATCTTTTCTCATAGAATATTATATGTAGGAAGCCAATAAACTACTGCTGAAACCAACAAGACTTGGGATTTATCATGAACTGGGGGTGGGGGAGTACTTTCCCTAGGAGGCACGGTGACGAATAGGTAGCCTGCCTCTCCTCTGGCACTAGGACCCACTCATCCTTGTACTTTTTTTTGTTTGTTTGTTTGTTTGCTTTTTTTTGCTTTTTTTTGCAGTACGCGGGCCTCTCACTGTTGTGGCCTCTCCCGTTGCGGAGCACAGGCTCTGGACGCGCAGGCTCAGCGGCCATGGCTCATGGGCCCAGCCGCTCCACGGCATGTGGGATCTTCCCGGACTGGGGCACGAACCCGTGTCCCCTGCATCAGTAGGCGGACTCTCAACCACTGTGCCACCAGGGAAGCCCTCATCCTTGTACTTTTGAGCCTACCTCATATATCAGAGGCCAGGTGCTGAGTTCCTTCGAAAGAGAGGATGCTTGAGCTAGGATAATACCTGGGAGCCAGATTTCTATGTCTCTTAGTCAAGATTTCCTAGACTGATCTATGATGAGATTACAGTTTTTAGTGTAACAGACACATCCAAGGAAAGCTGCAGTAATTTACAGCAGGCTTGCAAAGAAGTAGCCAATGAATGATCATCAATTTAAACTGCAAATAAGGGCCTGTTTCGTTCTGGATGCTGATCCCAGTAATGCCCCTAACAAGCTGCCTGCAAAGCCAGGGCCTGATGCCTGCTGTTGGAGACACTGATCGAAGAAGAACTGTGCTTGTCCACATAAGCATCTAAAAATAGCCAGAAGAATGCAAAGGCAAAACAGGTTTCTGGGAATGGAAGACAGTTACTCCGATGTCAGTTTTATTCCAGTTGCTCTCACTGATGTGAAGAGGAGAGAGAAGTATCTGGTACAAAAGATGTTAACTTGTTAGACAGTACCCCAGAGACCTAAAAGAATTAATACAACCCTTTAAAGGAGCCTGCCTTTTCACTGGAGGACGCAGAAGTCCTAGGAGAATTAGAGCAAACCTGAATGCCTTTGTCCTGCATAATTAATACAGCCTGATATTTCTTTTCTTCTTCTTCTTCTTCTTCTTCTTTTTTTTATAACATAAACTCTCATTGATTGGGGGAAATATATTCACACTTTAAAATGTTGGGCAGGTACTATCTCTTTGGTTCAAGTATGTCCCTTTGTGGGGGAAAGTCCATATTTCATGGTGATAAATTCACCTCATAAGTAGAAAAACTGAACACAAATATACTGCTATGTCAACTTTATTGATTTTTGCACCATTGTAAAGACCTTCATCGTCCTCCAATATTTCTTAAATCTATCAGCATCTCAGAAAGTCACCCTGAAGGCCTTATTTATCTGTAGAGAAAAAGATCCCTTCTCCTAGGTTCACCCATAAACACTGTGATTTAAACAGCTCAGGTCTGCCTCTGCTTCTGGAAGTTAACCTGCAGAGAGAAAGCTGTTCTCAGAGTCACGGGCAATGGCTACTTCTTCTCTGGAAAAAGGATCAGCCAGGTCTTAATTTTAGCTAAATGCCCACGGCCAAATGTCTTTTTTTTTTTTTTTTTTTAATGCGGTACGTGGGCCTCTCACTGTCGCAGCCTCTCCCGTTGCGGAGCACAGGCTCCGGATGCGCAGGTTCAGCGGCCATGGCTCACGGGCCCAGCCGCTCCACGGCATGTGGGATCTTCCTGGACCGGGGCACGAACCCATGTCCCCTGCATCGGCAGGCGGACTCCCAACCACTGTGCCACCAGGGAAGCCCCAAATGTCTTTTTTGAAAGCCCTACAGGTAACTATAGATGAAATATGCAGCTTGATTGATATTGATGTATTGACATAAATAGATTCAATGGCAGGGCTCCCTTCTGTATTACGTCTAAGCTTTCCTTCTAGTCTTAGGAGCTACATCTGGACTTGAGATCTCACTCTTCAAGTCCTGCTCCTGTTAACAGTGTTGTAGTCTTCAGGTCACCACATACTCTGCTGCTACAGAAAAGCCTATGCCTATATTCAATATTTGACATCCTATTTTTTTTTTTTTTTTTTTTTTGCGGTATGCAGGCCTCTCACTGCTGTGGCCTCTCCCATTGCGGAACACAGGCTCCGGACGCGCAGGCCCAGCGGCCATGGCTCACGGGCCTAGCTGCTCCACGGCATGTGGGATCCTCCCGGACTGGGGCACGAACCTGTGTCCCCTGCATCGGCAGGCGGACTCTCAACCACTGCGCCACCAGGGAAGCCCTGACATCTTATTTTTAAAAATCATATTCCTTTCTAATGGCATTAATAAATCAGAGACTGTCACTAGATGAGAACAATTCTAAGGTATCTTCCAGCTGTAAATTCCTTTGTTTTTGCCTGTATCACTTTACAAACAGGAAAATGTAAATGACTCACCCAAAGTAACCTGCTAGGTGGAAGCAGAGTCAGAGACTTCTCAACTACAGAAAGTCATAGTGCATTTACTACTAGAATACAGGATCTTTGAGGGTAGAAAGCTGGCTTATTTCTTTTTGTATCCTATAGTGCCTACAGATTGTTGATTGCTAAATGAAATTTACTAAAAATGTGAACTAGAGGAAAAATCAATAGGGATTACAAGAATCAATTCAAAGCCAACAAACATAACTCAATCTCATTATAAAAAATAGAGGATATAAGTTCAGCTCCTCAATTTAGGACTGTATACAGCAGATCAAAGTTGTTTAGATGTAATTGTTGATGATGGACTGGTCATCGGCCACGAAGGGGAAGATAGGAGTATTCAAGGTAAATCTCTAAATTTGTGAGGTTGACATTATTGAGCTGTGCTGTCCAATACTGTGGCCATCAGCCACATGTGGCTACTTACATTCAAATTAATTAAGACGAAATGAAATGTAAAATCTGGTTCCTCAGTCACACTAGCCATACTTCAAATAATAGCGCCAAGTGGTTAGTGTCTATAGTATTGGATAGCTTAGAGGAACATTTCTATCATTGCAGAAAGTTCTACTGGACACAGCTGCTTATAGAGGATAATCACTACCATCACTTCCAATAATTATATGAAGAAGGAGAAGGAAGATGAGAAAAGGAGAAAAAAGTGAAGAGAAAACATGATTAAGCCTTAACTATTCTGTGCTAAACACCTGACGTGCCTTAGTTCATATAATTCTTACAACTTTCCCCATGAGGTAGGTACTATAATTATCCCCATTTTCAATTTGATGACACTGTGCTTGGAGAGATTAAGTAAATCACCATAGTTACATACTTGGTAATTGGCTTAGCTGGGTTTTTACTCAAGCCATCTGACTCCAGAGTCTATGCACAGTGGGAAATTATGCTGCTCCAAAATAAAAACTTGAAATGTTTACAGTCAGAAGAAACATTACACCCTACCTAGGTGGTTCTTAATCCCAGATACGTACCAGAAGCACCTGGGGAGCTTACGCGAGATACAGTTCCCTGAGGCCTAACCCAGAGCAACAGGAGCAGGGCTGAGGCTTGCGTATCTGGGGACGCCTAGTGCTCTGAATGTACAGCCAGAGTGGAGGGTGACTGTTTAGAGATGTACTAATCTACCTTCCACAGGCCAGATGACAAAATGCAGCACCTACCTACCCACGGTCACTAACAGTACCCACTGACAGATCTGAAATGAGAACCTAGGTATCAGGGCTGCCATCATAACAGAATATGGCTTAGGGCACATGAATGCAAAACCTTTTTCTGTTTCCTGATGGATACTCATATCTATTCATATAACTCTCACAATACTTAGACATTACATGTCAGAATTCAGAATCGGATAGTGCAAAGTTTTAAAACCAAACAATGAATGTAGCGCCACTCTCCTCTTGAGACAAATCGGTCTTTCTCATTTAAAAGCAAACATTTTCTTCCTAAGAAAATAACATCTTTCTCTGAAGAGTAAATAAACCCTCCTCATAAGAGTAGTATAATACAGTGGAAACGGTATGACTGCCAAGCAAGAAACCTGAATCGTGTCCCAACTGTGCCAGTAACTCTGTGATGGGGGCAAGTCATTTCCTTTCTTTGAACCTTAGTTTTCTCATCTGTAAAATTAGCATGTGGTTTATGATGATCACCAAGGTTCCTTCCCAGCATTGCCTCCATTCTGACATTTGTGTGCAGGCTGAATAAACTTTCGAAATGAAACTTCCAACCTGCTGTAGGACAATGCATTTACTTCAATTCTAGCCAATCTATTTACTCCATGTCAAGGGAAATCAGGGGGACATCACATGAAAATCCCATCTTTTCTTTTGTTTTGTCAAGGCTCATTCTGATTCTTGTCACTGATTGGTCAGAGCTCTTAACAAGAGTCTGAACATCCACTCAACAAGACGTTCCCTGTAGCTGTCTTTAGGAAATGGTAATGATATACCTACCCCATCTCCCTCCTACATTCACAGCTGCTGATCTGAAAATTATGATGTGTCAGACATTTTACCACCTTAACATCCATCAGCTCATCTTTATATCTCTTAAAGCTTAACTGTATTGGATTTTTAGGTGGTTTAGAGAGGTTAGCCAGCCAAGACAGAAGTCACATCATGAATAAATAGCATTCTGAATATACATTTCTTACCTTACGCTTGTTGGTAGGACACACGTAGAGATAGCTTAAAATTGTTTTCAACCCAACTTTATCATTCAGCTTCTCATAGGTTGTCCCATAATCGGTTGACCTATAATTCAAAAGGAGCATTAATGAGGACAGAAGTATATACGTCATTTGTCTGCTTGTCAGTATAATGCATGTTTTACATAGTAGAATGGCCCTCCAGAGGTTTCTAAATGATTCATGTAGTACATAATGATGCTTAATTATGTACACAGTAGCATCATGTGAGTGGTTATCATTTGCATTTAAATTGAATCGGTAAAAATTAAAACTCCATCTCTCACTGCTCCTTAAGGTACGTGCATTGCATAAAGAAAGTGTTTAATTTTCAAAGATTGAGAATGAGGGTGTCCCCTGAATTAACCAAAGAAATAAAGACCTTTTACTTAGATTTGACATTTCCAAACTTCTGCTTTATCTTTGGCAAGTGGAAAAGCAGGTTCTCCTGATTTATCTACAAGCTGTGGTTTCTCTCATGAGCCACAGAATATATGGTGGGTCAGTCCCCCCAAAGGTCATTCAGTCTTTTCCTATTATTTAAGAATAAGAAAATGTCTTGATAATAAGTGAAATTTCACAATTCTAGTTGGTGGCCTTTTCCAGTGTTAAGCCACCTGAAGTTGGGAGAATATTACTTCTTGGTACTGACTCTGTCTTTTTTGGAGATTCTCTCATCTCTTCTTGATGCTGGTCAGTAACTTATTAATTCAGACTGAATAAATAGGCCTTAATCACCTCTTCTATGTAAGTCTATCACATATTTCAGAATTGTACATCTTATTAGATCAACATTGCAACCACGTACAGTAGGAAATATTATCTGTATTTGAAGAAAGTGGTTCAGAGAACTTAAGTGACCTATTCAAAGCCAGTTAGAATTTGACTCTAGGTATCGTGGCCCTAAGCCCTGTGTTGTTTACATTATACCATAGCTTTGTTTGTTTTTTGTTGTTTTTTTTTTAATTTAAAGGAAACATATAAAATCTCTTGTCAGCCATCTTTATACATATAGGAGATTCCCAATGAAAATTCATTCATTCATTCATTTACATTTGTAGAGCCTCTAAAATGGACCAGGCCCTGTGCTATGTAGCAGGATACAACACATGCCCCTACTCTCAAGAATCTAACAACTTTTTATTTAATTTAATTAATTTATTTATTTTTGGCTGCATGGGTCTTTGTTGCTGCACGTGGGCTTTCTCTAGTTGCAGCGAGCGGGGGCTACTCTTTGTTGTGGTGCGCGGGCTTCTCATTGCAGTGGCTTCTCTTGTTGCAGAGCATGCGCTCTAGGCGCACGGGCTTCAGAAGTTGTGGCTTGCGGGCTCTAGAGCGCAGGCTCAGCAGTTGTGTTGCATGGGCTTAGTTGCTCTGCGGCATGTGGGATCTTCCCAGACCACGGCTCAAACCCGTGTCCCCTGCATTGGCAGGTGGATTCTTAACCATTGTGTCACCAGGGAAGTCCCAAGAATCTAACAGCTTTGAGAGGCAGGAAAAAAGTTGCAATGTGTTATGTGTAATGAAAGAGGTAAAAATGAACAAGACTCAGAAAATAAAGTTGGTTTAATTAGAAAACCACAAAAATGTAATTATTTTAATTTATTTCTGATATTGATAGAAGTTACATATTCCCATAGACCATAAAGACTAAATAGAAGAATTTTCTGTTAACAACCTCAATACCATATATTAAGAGCCTACTCTGGACCAAGCACTGGAGACAGAAAGCTATGAAATATAAGTTCCTGGAATTAAGGAATTAAGAATTATTGTGGGGCTTCCCTGGTGGTGCAGTGGTTGGGGGTCTGCCTGCCGATGCGGGGGACGCGGGTTCATGCCCCGGTCCGGGAGGATCCCACATGCCGCGGAGCGGCTGGGCCGGTGGGCCATGGCCACTGGGCCTGCGCATCTGGAGCCTGTGCTCCGCGGCGGGGGAGGCCACGACAGTGAGAGGCCCGCGTACCGCAAAAAAAAAAAAAAAAGAATTATTGTGGCTGGGGATCCAGGGATCTCTTTACCCTAAAAATTTATATATACATACATATAATACATAAATATTATAAATGACATATTATTATAATATATAACATTATATATAAATTATAAGTAAATAAATATAAATAGTCAATACTTTATAAAATTTAGATTATACTCCAAATCACTAAAGATTGGAGTGGTATGAAAAGTTTCTTGGAAGGACTATGGACCTTGAAAATGGAAAATCGGTTGGGCTTTAGAAGAGGGATGTAGAGTTGACCCTTGAACAACAGGGGAGTTAGGGGAACCAACTAAATATTCCAGTAGTCAAAAATCAGCCTATAACTTACAGTCAGCCCTATATATATATGTGGTTTCTCCACATCTGTGGTTCTGCATCCAAGGATTCAAACAACCACAGACTGTGTAGTACTATAGTATTTACTACTGAAAAATATCCATGTATTAGTGGATGCACACAGTTCAAACCTGTGCTGTTCAAGGGTCAGCTGTAGTCAGAGCATCAAAAACTAGAAGTACCTTGTGTAATCCAAATATATAACTGGATTTCCTCAGGACCAGTCTGTGCTCTAGCCAAACTGAACAAACGCTGGCTTGATAACCAAGAATATTTGAAGAATAATCCTAAACTCTTCACAGAAGATCTTATCCATGAACCACAACAAACTTCTTTAAATTCTCCTTCCATATTTACTTTTTTCTCCTCAAACTCATCTTGATGTGAAAATCCCTCCTACTTTCTAAGAAATATCTGAGACTTCTTCCCTTACTCAGTCTAATCTTGGTGTTTGACTATTTTTTCCCACTCTTACCCTGGCCTTACTGGGTCTACTTTCTCTTCTTACTAAGACTTGCTTGTCTCCAAAGTTTCACTAGTCTTTCTCTAACTCCTTTTATTGGATAACTTTTTCTATTTAGTATTCTGAACAATACTCACAAGTTCAAGGACAAAAAACCCAGATGCAAAATCTATGGGGGGCGGTGATGGGAGGAGGATGCAATATACAAATATCTCTACATTAATAAATTTTGCCTAGTGATAGGTGGAAATCAATAGGACTATGTTGGAGATGAGAGAACGGTTCAATTTTTCTAGGGGGATAATGGAAAGGAGGCCAGAGAGGTAGGGATCAGTCTATAAAAGCATGATCATTAGTTTCTTATCATTTCTATCAACTTGATCTCTGAGCTACTCAATGAATATTTTTACATTCAAAAAACATACTACAGGGCTTCCCTGGTGGCGCAGTGGTTGAGAGTCCGCCTGCCGATGCAGGGGACACGGGTTCGTGCCCCAGTCCAGGAAGATCCCACATGCCGCAGAGCGGCTAGGCCCGTGAGCCATGGCCGCTGAGCCTGAGCATCCAGAGCCTGTGCTCCGCAACGGGAGGGGCCACAACAGTGAGAGGCCCGCGTACCACAAAAACAAACAAACAAACAAACAAAGAAACATACTACAAGGGCAAACTCCGTGTGTGTGTGTATTTAACTGAAATCCCAATGTGACAAGATGATAATGGAGTGACTATTTCAGATTTATGTTAACAACTTCTTTTTCAGATAGCTTACAACATGTTATTGGGCATTTTTCTCTTATTATAACATCACCAGTCCAGATACTTCAGGTATCTTCCATTACTTTTTGTGCCATTTTTTGCCCCTTGATTTTCCAAAGCTCAAAAAGTGAATCGAAATTTGTTAATTCTCAATTCCAGCAGAACTAAATGTTTAAACATTATGGTATTATAATAATTGATAGATAGAAAAAAATGTATTTCCACACACCCCAAATGGCATAGACTGGCAATTCTCCATGGCTGTCCCACAGAACTAGAATTAGAGTGTTGACGAGTATCATGGGTAAAACTAACAAACAGCTGGAATACACTGGTACAATGACACAGGAGTGAAAATACTCAATACTGGCAAACCAGCTGGCAAACAGTTACTGCACCAAGTTCACAGAATAGCTACTTCCACCAGCTTCACCACCATGGTCTCTTCTTGGAGGACTCCCAGATCCCTCACGGTCCCAGCAACCAAAAGATTGAGGGCTGGCACAGCAGAGGTCCCCAAGAAACTTGCTCCAGCACCTGTTCTGAATGGCCACTGCCTACTCCAGTCAGCCTGAGCCCCAGTGGAGGAGACAGTGACCTTGGAGGAGGCACTGCACCCTGGGAGACAATTCCTAGTGCCCATCTGCAAACTCCCCTTGTCACAGCTAACACATGCTTCTAGTTATGCCTGCATGGTCAAATGCGGGAAATTCAGTCTCCTAGGTATGTGGGCTCCGAAAGAGTAGGGGAAAGACAGACAGTTGAGCAGCAGGCTGGCTGCTGAGCCAGTGCACTAGCTGTTAAATATTTTAAGTATCATCTCTAGATATGGGGGAGAGGAGTGTGACCTAAGGTCAAAAAATATTAGGAAACACTTGATAAGGCAAAATTTAATGTTTCTTCACTTCAGAACTTAGAAATTTTATTATTCTTATATACATGCATACATTTTATTATTCTAATATACACTGTGAACCTCTTACATGCATATGTCATGAAGCATTTTCAAAGCATATTTGATTATAGGATCCATTCTTGAGAGATATCTAATGAGATTACTGTTCTGAACAACATACTTTGGGAAACAATATGAAGAACAACAACAAGAAAAAAAGCCAAAAAAGATTATGGATCTTGGTTTCATAAGAAAAGGAGAACAATAAAAATATTTTTAAAAAATCACATTGGCAAAAAGAAATGCCAGTTATGCTAACCACAGTGACTGCTGTTGTAAAGGCAATAAAGGGAAGTAATCTTAAAAAATATGTATCATACACAGACATATTTAAGACACAATATAAGCAGCCTTGATAAATAGCAAATGATTAAATCAAGGATTGCAGGTTCTTGCTTTTGATCCTTAATCCTTATTCTACCCTTTAAAAAACATATCTTAAATAGTGACTTTTAGAACATTTCAAAGATGTCTTTATTTAAGAATTTACTATATGCATAGAACTAAGATGAGCTTCTCTATGGGGTAGAGAAACCACATTCAAGGCATGGCACCTGCCTTCCAAGAACTTACGATCTCTTTGAAAAGACAAAGTCCCTCAGTTGAAGGGATGAATACAGGGCACGGTTAGTTTCCACAAGAAGTGGCACAAATAAAATGTGTGATTGGATTTCCTCTACTATAATTTTATAACATCAAATGAGATAATAAATAAGCACAGAATCATCTGTAAACTAAATTAATCCATAAAAAGTGCTGAGCACAATAGCTGGTATGTAATAAACAATCTACAAATGATAGCTTTTGTTGTTCATTTTATCACTCATCTTTTTTTTCTTGATTTTTCATATTCTTTGCCTAACACTTAACTAAAACCCATCACATGAACCCTCAAGGAAAATCTGAATCACTGAAAATGAGTTAGAGTTAGTTTGCTTAGAAGAAAGGACTATTTCATCAAGCTATTACCATTTTAAAATGTAACCACATTTAGCCTATCATATTTTAAAGGATATGTGCTAGTAGCTTTGTGTGGGACTTGGATCAGAAAGATAAGGGTAAGAACTGGAATTTGATAGTTAAAGATTCTACACTCTGCTTCTATAATAATTGTGCCAGGATCCCATTGCTGAAGAGACTGCTATGCTTAAGAAACCTAACAGAAAATAAAAATGAACATTTATTGGGTGCTTACACTGTGATCTAAGCTCTTCAGCTCATACAGAATCCCATGAGATGGAAACTGATAGTCACATGCTACAGACAAGGAAGGCTCAGATGTATAAGTAACCTGCTTAACTAAGGCCACAGAACTTGGAGGTACAGCCCTCATTCTGGGCTGTATCCTTAACCTCATGCTGCATTGGCTCTCTCAAAAGTTACAAGAGGAAAAGGAAATACACTTACAAAATCTAGCTTTGTATTTCTTAGTAAAAGGAATATGAACTGAAATCATTAGAAGTCCCTTGTGGTATAGGTCAAAACTTCACTTCTCTTCATACTTAGTAAAAATACAGAGGTGCTGCCAGGGAGAATCGATATTAAGAAAAGTATAACCAGGGCTTCCCCAGTGGCGCAGTGGTCCGGGAAGATCCCACATGCCACAGAGCAACTAAGCCCGTGCACCACAACTACTGAGCCTGTGCTCTAGAGCCCATGAGCCACAACTACTGAGCCCACGTGCTACAACTACTGAAGCCCATGCGCCTAGGGCCAGTGCTCTGCAGCAAGAGAAGCCACAGCAATGAGAAGCCCGCACACCGCAACGAAGAGTAGCCCCCGCTCTCCACAACTACAGAAAGCCCGTGCGCAGCAACGAAGACCCAACACAGCCAAAAATAAATAAATTTAAAAACAAAACAGAAAAGCATAACCAGAAACTCTCACAACGATGTACGAGGAAAAGAAAGTATGTCTTTGATCTGGTCCACCGTGGCTCCTGGGAAGCCTAGAAATATGGACAAAGTGAGTGGGTCAAACTGTTAATGATTTGATGATGGCTCATGAAGATTACCAAGATGTCACAGCCTAACAGCACAAGCAATGACTTGAAGTCGAACAGAACTGGACTCAGGAGCTCACTATCTGAGTAACCAAGCAGTCAGTGTACTGGTCTCCATAACAAACTCCAGACTTGCTAAAGAAAAGTCACATTTACTTTTATATCTAATAGGTTTGCAATATAATTCTGAGATGCGCATTCCTCAATCCCTCTCCTTTTCCCCTCTCCTGCCTACCCCTGCCCACTCCAGCCTTGTTATTCTCTGTATCTAAAAAGCTCTTTCCCCAGATACCCTGACAGATGGCCCCTCACTTCTTTCTGAACACCATTCGTGCTGTATGAAATAGTGACCCCTCTCACTCTCCCAGCACACTGCACCTCCTTAGCCTCTTTTATTTTCATAGTATTTACCCCCCTCTGATAGATTTTTATTTTGTTTTATTGTCTGTCATCTTCCACCAGAATGTAAGCTCCATGAGAGTAGGAAAGATGTCTGTTTTGTGCACAGCTATCTTCCTAGCTCTCAGAAGAGTCCCCCAGACACTTGTGAAACCCAATTGTTTTTGGCTGAGTGGCTGACTTCACAGATGTTTGCTCTTCTTGTGTGGCCCACTGGATTTCTATTAATGCAAAATTAAGAGGCTCACTTAGTCTGGCAGAAACCACTGCAGTCCCTGCCGTGCGCAGATACAATCAGCTGTGCAGGATGAAGTGGGACTAGGGCAGTGAGCGTGTTCTATGCTCCTCTACCTTTTCATGGAGAAACCTCTGCCTGGCGTCTCTTTCCTGACTACTCTAAGTACCATAAAGACGGCACACATCTTTGCTCATCCCCAAGTCCCTAGTCTCCAGGACGAGGCTGGCACATAACAGGCACCTTCTACATACCGAGGCTGAATGAATACATGAAGCCTGATGGACACACTCTCTGAACCAAGGATGGGCCAGGCTACTTCTTCAAAACGGCTTTAGAAAGTATCCAGATAACCTGACCCCCTCCTTCTCCACCTCCAGGCCCCAGAGAGGGGAGATAGATACTCTCTCCCAGACACCGTGCCACATTGCCAAGGTCACAAAACCAAGACTCAGGCTGTAGAGGGAAGCCTGGGAACAGGAAGCATCAAGACATCACTGAGGGCTTCCCTGGTGGCGCAGTGGTTGGGAGTCCGCCTGCCGATGCAGGGGACACGGGTTCGTGCCCCGGTCTGGGAGGATCCCACATGCCGCAGAGCGGCTGGGCCCGTGAGCCATGGCTGCTGAGCCTACGCGTCCAGAGCCTGTGCTCCGCAACGGGAGAGGCCACAACAGTGGGAGGCCCGCATACCAAAAAAAAAAAAAAAAAGAGACATCACTGAAATCAGCTCAAAGGAGATGTCCTGAAAGCAGAACAGTGTTTACCTCTAAATCAAGCGGCTGCGGCTTCTGTGTTTTGTTTCTTTCCTAAAATCATTAAGAGCAGCCGCCTCCATTGTTCCTGGTGCATTTGGAGGCATAAAAATAGCTTCCAAAGGCAAAGGTGCACTGGCTGCATTGCAGACTCCGCTCCTGCATAACTCAGGATGCATGAGGTTAAAGCAGTGAGAATAATTTAGGGTTTGGAAAATGTTTGCGAGTGAGTCGACATTTAAATAACTTCATTATCATTCATTGACAGATTTTTTTAACTTGTCAGTGCAACTGATATTTCTATTACCATGTTATAACAAACCTCTGCACATTTAAAGCACAGTCACCAGATTCCATTAGTCTACCCATTGTCAAGAAAATATCTCCCAATCCATTTTTCATAATACCTCGAGAATAGGCAGTCTACATCAAATGATGACGTGGGGCTGAAGGAAACTGTCTCCTGCTTTCTAAGGATTCTGCCCTGAAATACGTTTGCTTGTCAGCCTAAACATATAATTTAAATGTGCTGCTGAGACATTATGGTGAATCCAGAGCTGAACAAGCTTCCCTCCATTTCTTGGATACACTGAGCTTTTCAGATCAACCTGCAGAATCAGAGCAAAGGGGGTTCAAGAGGAGGATCAGGGGGCGGCATGTCAACGCGCTATACAGATGCTTCCACTCTGCCATATGCCACAGTATTTGCAATGTAATTTAATTTGTAATAAAAAACTTTATTTTTTAAATGGAAGGGACAGTACTTATGTGTTAATAAGCTGTGAAAATCCTCTCTCATCTTTCTGGTCTTTGTTTGCTATCATTCTTCCTTTCCTTGTATCATCACACTGTGCTTTTTTTTTTTGATTGAAGTATAGTCGATTTACAATGTTGTGTTAATTTCTGCTGTACAGCAAAGTGATTCAGTTATACATAGATATATATTCTTTTTCATTCTTTTCCATTATGGTTTATCACAGGATATTGAATGTAGTTCCCTGCATCACACTGTGTTCTTGATGCTTCCAGTCACACAGGGCAGCTGAGATAAGAAACTTGAATATATTTGATTGTAAGTGTATGGATATTGCTCCGTGGGAAAGCGACGATATAGAATACAAGACATTGCCACCCACAGACGTTTCTGCAGTAAGTAAACCGATCTATATTACAGTTAACATTAAAGAAAGGGGTTACCCTTACCTCTGAACTATCTTCCAATTCATTTTTTGAGTATAAAAATAACCAAAATTGGCACTGATACCCAGATCTCTGACTATGTTGCTTAAGAAAGGGAGGACAAATTAATTTAGGCAGAGGTTCAGCTTTTTGGGGAATGGGTACAGAGAAGAGTAGTTTTCCTAACGAGGTGATGCCCATGAGGTCCTTCTGACACACACACATACACACATATGCATACACAGGATAGTCTGTCTCCAGTGTCTCTCTTTTTTAAAAAATTTATTTATTTTATTTATTTATTTTTGGCTGCATTGGGTCTTCGTTGCTGCATGCGGGCTTTCTCTAGCTGCAGTGAGCGGGGGCTACTCTTCGTTGCGGTGCATGGGCTTCTCATTGCGGTGGCTTCTCTTGTTGCGGAGTACGGGATCTAGGAGGGCTCTAGAGCACAGGCTCAGTAGTTGTGGTGCACGGGCTTAGTTGCTCTACGGCATGTGGGATTTTCCCGGACCACGGCTCAAACCCGTGTCCCCTGCATTGCCAGGCGTATTCTTAACCCCTGCGCCGCCAGGGAAGCCCCCCGGGAAGCCCACCCCCCCCGTCTCTTATGTGTACCCTCCACTTCAGCTCTCCTTCCATCTCCGGGGCAGGCCGTTGTCATCTCTGCAGTGGCTATATCTTGTTGCAACAGTCCAGGAGAAACTACTACTCACTCCTTTTCATAGATACGGCCTCCCTCATGCCGTCATGTCTTTGCAAATACAATACCCATTGCTCAAGAGACATGCTGGTGGCAGTGGGGAGGTCAGAGGACACACGTTCCTTATCATCTTTCAAGATTCCACTCCACCGTCACTTTCCCTGGGATGTCTTTCCTGACAACGCCAGTTGACTGGCAGCCTTTATTCTTTCTTCTACGACATCCCAGACACCCCCTATGTTGTACTGAAATTGTCAAGGTTCACAGTTTCCCGTGCCAATAGACTGCCTTCTCTGAAGGCAGGACTAGTTCACGTTTTTCCTTTCACCCTTCTTTTTGCCCATCAAAATTCATTTATATACTTCCAGGCTGGACTCAAATATCCCTTCCTTCTTGGAGCTTTTCCACATCCCTCTGCTGAATGGAATGATTCCCTCCTTTACACCCATGTAACTGCCTTGAACTTTTCTTATGTTGCTTTTCATATTCTGCCATATATAACCCTTATCTGGGTCTACTCTCCTCTCACCTGATGGTCATCTACTAGACAGCAAGTTGCATTTATGCTTTACTCTGCTGTCTCTCTCCACCACTGTAGCTTCTCCTTGTCATCCAAAAGGTGCTCAGACAACGTTGCTGATTGAATTCAACACCCTGAAATCTTTTCCTCTATTACCAGAAGATGTAATTTGAGAAATTTCACATGTGTTTTTTTGCTATTTCTTTTTGGAGGGCGAGGGAGCAAGAAAATGTCAGGGCTCCCCGCTGAGTTTGAGTCAGGCAGGAGTAATTCCGAGGCACAATCTAAGAGAATAGGGGCTTACTTAGGAAGCACTCAAATATGTATGTAAAATGTATTATGCATTAATATATTAAATACTATGTATAAATGGAGCAATGGAAAACATAACAGGCATTTTTCAGTTACAGGGGTAAAGATAAATTTAGGAGAAAGGCATGTCTGCTCAGCTTTCTAAAGGGTTCTCTCTTTTGATATGACCCTAATCCCCAGGCATTTCTGATCCAACACAGAGAGCTTCCATTATCATGCTGAGGTCACATCCTCATAGGCTGCATCACCCTACACTTATAAATGATTGTGTCAAATATTTTACAAATAATCATAGTGGACATTCACTGAATGCTTAAAACATTCCACACCCTGGGCTGACAAGCACTTTGCAAGGATTACCTCATTTAATCTTTGGAACACCCTATGAGTTAAGTACTGGTATGATCCACATTTTACAGATGTAGAGATTGAGACTTAAAGAGGGAAGGCAACTTGCCCATAACACAGAGCAATGATGAGCAGGGCCTGGATTCAAACTTGGGCAGTTAGTTCCCAAAGCCAGCTTCATACAGACACAAGGTGGCTCATCCATTTAAGGTCTGTGTTCTTTATAGAAAGATGGAATAGTTTGCCTGGGAAAAAAATGGAATTTTCCAGTGGAGCCCCTGAAATTAGATCACCTTCCTCCCCCCAATAATGAAACACTACTGTTTATAATATTTGCCAGCTATCATTCTAAAGTCAATTTTCTGTTTGAACAAGGACGCTTAGCCAAAGCATCTAATAAACCAAGGCTCCAAAGGTATATGATGGTTCTAGGGACTCTGCAGTCTATCTCCCTACTTGTGAAGAATGCACAGTACCAGCCATGAAATGATATCCACGTGCATATCCCTTGTTTTAGAATGCTTATCAGAAAATGAATTTAACCTGCAATTGCTCATCGTCGTGTGCTATTTCTGCCAGCGTGCTGCACGTTCCTCTCACGTGACGCTCTGGTTGGCTAAAGGAGCACTGTGATTATCTTGCCTGGAAATACGCAACTATAAGTAAAATATTTATCAAATGAAGCCAATGTTACTCGGTCGTCCTAGTCTTTCAATCAGAACATACAAATGAAAACTATGAAAAAATGTATTCTGGAAGCATAAGCGACTAATCATTTAGTGGTGACAACAGGACATACTTGATTCCCTGATATTAAAATGATTCAATTATCCTAAATGATAGAAGTTGTTCTCTGGGTGTCATGATATAAGGTTATCTTTTTTTTAAATTAATTAATTTATTTTTGGCTGTGTTGGGTCTTCACTGCTGTGCGCAGGCTTTCTCTACTTGCGGTGGGCAGAGGCTACTCTTTGTTGAGGTGCATGGGCTTCTCATCGCGGTGGCTTCTCTTGTTGTGGAGCACAGGCTCTAGGTGTGTGGGCTTCAGTAGTTGTGGCTCACAGGCTCTAGAGCGCAGGCTCTGTAGTTGTGGCACATGGGCTTAGTTGCTCTGTGGCATGTGGGATCTTCCCGCACCAGGGATCAAACCCGTGTCCCCTGCATTGGCAGGCGGATTCTTAATCACTGCGCCACCAGGGAAGTCCGATATCAGGTTATCTTGTTAGGTTCTTTTTTTTTTCTATAAAGGGTAGGAACCTCAAACTCACAGGATGGTGTGTAACCGAGCTTTTGCTACGTTTAGTTTTCTAAAAGTTAAGTGAAGTGGAAATTGGAGAGGACTGGACCATCTGATCTCTAGCCATGACTGTAACATCCAAGAATTCCTATAGCAGGAGTTTTGGGGAACTCCACATCTATAGTGAAGCCTAGAGTTAGGCTTGGAGATAAATATCATCCCAAAATTGTAGGAGACAACCCGGGGTTGGAGTGTGGAGATAGGGGTACACCCTCTGTCTGTTGTATGTTGTCGGTTTTCTATTTAGCTTCTTTAAGGATGAAATGATTGTGTCTGGTTGGAAAACATGGTTTGTTCACTATTGCACAGTATTGCAATGTCTTAAATAATCACCATTTATTGTGGGGGGATCCCTACCTATTACTGTGAGGAAAGCTAAAAATTCTAAAATGGTAGCTCTTCAATAAGGTCTTAGAGATAATCTCATTATCTCTGTTCAATGGTTTACATTTTTTTATTAAAGCAGTGGGGTGTTTAAGCCCTCCTCTAATTAGGTAGTAGTTGCATAAGGAGTTAGATGCATTGAAACCCCGTCATCCACCCCAACAGACCCCCCAGACACCCTAGTTAACCTCTTTTAGTAACTCTTCAACACTTTCACACGACCTCTTGAAATCAATAAAGTACAGTTTCCACACAATAGAATAACTCTGACCTTATGATTCTGCAGATAAGCATTTAGTTGAGACCCAAGTCATGAAGAAAACCCAGGCTTTCTGATTCGTGTGCTAAGGCATTTCTCAGAATTACAGGATATCAAATATGCAAAAGTAGCTTCATCTCGTCAGAGAAAAAAATTATAAAACTTAGCCAACTTAGAATTAATTCATACTGTAAGAAAGAAACATGATTCCATATATGAAAGTTAATTCTCCTCCAAAACTAAAAACAAAGCAAGCAAATAAAAAAATCAGAGGCATAAATGTATAAGAAACTATGTGTAATCACACTTTGGAAGCACATCAAACTGAAAATAGTGTTTACATTCAGGAAAGGGACCAGGATGAGGGATGATAGTCAAACAAAAAGGATAGTAAAAATCACAAATGATATATAGTGTTTACAGAGAATATATTCCAGCATCCCTCATGGAATGAGATTTAAAAGAAAAGCCCCAAAATACTTGTCATTGATCTTTATCCTAGCCAGTCTGCATGCAGTGATATCTAACCCACCCTCAGGAAATATCCCTTTCACAAAATCTGACGGTCCAGCCAACTGAAGCTGGAGCTCTAACCAATACCATCACTCTAGGCCACACTGACACTTGTCCACAAGTCCTCAGGAGAAATGCCAGGTCCTACTTCCCTCAGCTCTTCCAATTTTATTCAAAAAGCAAAGTAATCCAGGAAAAACTGGCAGTTCCATCCATAATCCTACCATCGTCCCTTCCCTGCATTCTTAAATGCATCGAGATGAAAATAATATAAACTAAAACACTCAGACCCTTCTTGGCCTGCACCTTTTTGTGGCACTGGTGGCACCAGAATACTTGGTAACAGGTGCTGTAAAATGTCCACCAGAAGTCTAAGACTTTGATTCTTCATGATCAAGCATGATGTGAGGTTAATCTAATTGTTAGAAATACAGTGTATGGATAGTGTAATGGTCCATTCATTCATTCAACAATTATTTGTTCTGTCTTCTATGTTCCAGGCCTTGCTCCTGGCACTGGAAATAAAACAGAGAAAGAGGAAATAAATACAAAATTGCTGTTCCTTTGGAGCTTACATTCTAGTGGAAAGAGATTATAAACACATAAACAAATGTATAAATAATTTTTCAGGTGACAGTAAATACTACGAAAGTAAAGGAAACAGAGTAAAGAGGAAGGAGACTGAGAATGGGGCACGTTACATTACACAGCATAATCAGAGAGGGCCTCGCTGATAAGGCATTTGAGGATAAATCTGAGTGACGTAAGTGGGGACATGTTGACAAAGAGTGTTACAGGCAGAGGGAAAAGCAAGTGCAAGGACACTGAGTCAGGTCCAAGCTCAGGGTGCCTGACTTATGGCCAGGAGGTGAGCATGCCTGGAGCAAAGGCTACTAACAAGGAGGATCAAACTCGGTCTCTCACCAAGATCAAAGCACCTCGACCACACTGAGCTCTGCAGGCCATGCTAAGCCTTTGGAAGTTTCTGAGAAGGGGGTGAGCTTTCTCTCACTATGGTTTTAATAGAGTGAAGGTTCTGGGATTTACACATGGGTGCTTAGTTTCCCTGTCTGCAAAATGGGAGAAAAAAATGGTATTGGTCTCATAGGATTGTTAGAAGGGTTAAATGAGATGCTCCCTAGAAAATTCTTGGCAAGTAGTAAGCATGTATCAGTGTAAGCAGTTATTACTGTGGTTGATGATTAGTTCAAGAGAAGTGGCTTACAATGAACAGAGTTAGGAGATATAAGCTGAGGGCTCAAAGGACCAAAATTATATATGATAAAACAGATCACCAATTTAGAACTACTTATCTTTTTTTTTTTTTTTTAAGTTTTAGTATGTAGCTCCATTTATGTAAGAACTACTTATCTTAAATCCTAAAGGAAGAAAAAAAAACACGGAAAAATAATGGAAAGGGAGATGCAGCATGATTTCTTAAAACTGAGATCATTTTCCTTGATTATGTATTCCTACAGGATATTTAGTAGGATATGTTGGTAACAGTGGCACCCGTGGAATTTGTATGTTGGGCTTGAAGGGCTGAAATACTATGTACTTGAAAACTAGATTTCATCCTCACAAAAACATCAGGAAACACTGCTTGATGGAGGTGAGCTGTTGGCATATTATTTTACAGAACTAAACTTATGTCTGAATGGAACTTATTTCCAATACCATGACTCAGACTCTTCTAAAAGGTTTTGACCCTATAACTTATTATTTTTCATCTCCCAAAGCCACCCAAATTGATTTTCTACATACTTCCATGATTTTTACAGTCCTATTTTTCAAACTACATTTCTCTCATTCTCTCAAAAATAATACGTCCTCCAATTCACCTCCATTAAGCAGCATTTTCAATTTTCAATATCTGGCTCCCGTTTCTAATTGTACCAATAACTTCTTCAACTCAAGGCCTTCACACTTCTCTCACTTCAGAACATTTAGTGTTTATATGCCTACCTTACAAGAAAAGCGATTAGGGGTCACCCTTCTAAGAGGGGTCAACGCCAGGACTTGTCACAGTAATGGGCTCTGAAGTTGCCAATGCAGGCTTTGCCAATGACCTGCTGAGTGACCTTGGGCAAGTTGCCCAACCTCTCTGGGCTGTTCTTTAATAATGCTGATTGACCTTACAAGGTTTCTGGGAGGAATCACTAATCAACCTGATTGGGAAACAGTCAATATAGAGAGCTTTTTTTTTCTTTTTTTTGAAGAAACGTTATTTTTTATAGAGAGCTTTATAAATATTTACTAATATAAAATGAGCTCACCGCATTTGAGAGCCAAAAGATTTGTATCATCACAGAAAACCCTTTCTGGACCCCAGAATAACAGTCAACATGGTGCCTGAAATGGTTCTTTTCTCTTAAAATTTAAGGTTATCAGCATTCTGGGATGGTTTAAGTTTTGTATCCTAAGACAGGGAAGACAGGGGAATGAATCAGATCAGTGAAGTTTTAGTCACCTACTAGACAGAAAACAATGATTCTAGCCCACTAAAGTAAAATTGTATGCAGGGAAAAAAAGTACATATAACATTTTTATAATAAAGTGTCTGTACAACTGAGTTTGTCACTCAACAAACCAGGTGAATTGAGGACAATATATTGATATTACAGACACTGTTCTGGATACTGGACATAAAATATTCAACAAAACAAGCAAGGATCCTATTCTCAAGAAGCCTGCATTCTAGCTTAAGAGCCAATCAATCCCACCAATAAAACTGTTATTTTCTTCTTTACATAAGTACTCAGAAGAAAACAAAAGAGGGTCTTGAGGCTTCCCTGGTGGCACAGTGGTTGAGAGTCTGTCTGCCGGTGCAGGGGACACGGGTTCGTGCCCCGGTCAGGGAAGATCCCACATGCCGCGGAGTGGCCGGGCCCGTGAGCCATGGCCGCTGAGCCTGCGCATCCGGAGCCTGTGCTCCGCAACGGGAGAGGCCACAGCAGTGAGAGGCCCGCGTACCGCAAAAAAAAAAAAAAGAGGGTCTTGCTGTAAAAAGCCACAGCACGGTACTGTAGATTAGATGGCCTTGGAAGACCTCTCTGAGCAGATGACATAAGTGTGCACTGGAAGCAGAAGAGGCTACAAAAGCAAAGGTTTTAAGGTGTTTTCAAGAAACCACAAGAACACTGTGTGCTGATAGCTTAGAGGGGGATGAATACAGAGAAACAGGCAGGGGCTAGATCATGTAAGGCCTGCCTTGGAGTATAGGGTAAGGAGTTTAGATTTTCTCTTGTGTGAGATCGTAAGGCATAGGGGAGGTTTGGTCAAACCTAAGTCAGAAATTGACAACATTTTTAAGGGATCATTTTGGCTACTGTGTGAAGAATGAACTAGAAAATGGAAGAAGTAGAGAAAGCAAAGAGTCTAGTTCAGTGAGAAGGATGGCCCAGATGAGGGACTCAGGCCAGGAGTCATTCATTCCTGGGCTTGACTTTTCAGTGAGAAATACCTGTAGGCTAGAGTCAAGTTATCATTTGCACCAAAACACAGTAATCTATAATTATTTCTATGAACATTTTGTAATAATTTCTATTCATTATGCATAATGTTTTCTGAGTATAACATAATAATTTCTTCAACTCATACTCTTCCTTAGCACAGTTCGGATTCAGTGCCTGATCATTCCTTTTCACTTAGGCCCAGACAGTTCCTGAGACATTCTGGTTACAGATACACTGTAAGGAGCGTCGCTTCTTTCACATTGAGGGTGTGTTTTTTTTTATAATCAACATGAATAATTCAGTAGTGTATTTATTAGTTATGCTTTATGATTATTGTTCACTTCAACTTGAGCTATAGTTTGAGAGTTATGGACTTTTTTTTTTAATCACCAGAAGCTCATCCATCACTTTGCTTCCAAGGAATCTACCAGGTTATAAAGTTTCCTGTTTATAGTAACAATTGTGATTCAAAATAAGAATCAGTATTTTGGTACCCTGACATCTAACCTTAGGTGAAGCACAGGATCTCTAGATGGATTTTTACAGGAAGTGAGATGAAAGCACAGAGCTGGAGGTTAATGCCAGCACAAGTGCTCAAGAGAACACTCTCTGGCTGCTTCCAGAAGAAAAGTGGTCAGTAATGTAGACTGTGTGTCACAGCTACACTGAGGGGTGGCAGAGGAATGACAGGCAGGATGCCCTGGCATTTCCACATCAGGATGCATGAGCCTAATTTTCTCAAAATGAAGTATGATCACCCAAAATCCTGTTCAGAGATTGCCTTAGGAAAGGAGTCTCCAGGACGCCTTACTTAGGTCACTCAATCCTCAGCTATGTACTGAGCATCATTTATGTGGTTAGCTGGGAGCTAAACGTCCCTCCCACATCACCATGTGACGTCTTGTGTCTCCTGCAAATACCACCACTGTGAACAGCAACCTAATCAGTCTTTCCATCCTGGTACCGGAAGATGTGGTATTTTCATATTGTCAAGAGGCTTTTCTAGAAGGAGCTTTCCGTGGGTAGAGACAGTTTCCTTTGTACAGTGCCTAGCATAAGGCCTTAAGTAATTAGGCATGTACCAAATGCTTTTTGACAGTTATGAGGCTAATGAGAATCAGTTACTATTTTCATACCTCCAAAGGCATTTCAACCCTTGTTTGCTTTAAAATGTGCTTGAAAATCCTGAGAGAATTTTCTTTTTGCCACAGCTGGGTTTTTTTTTTTTAATTTAGGTATTCTATTTATTTATTTATGGCTTCATTGGGTCTTCGTTGCTGCACACGGGCTTTCTCTAGTTGCAGAGAGCAGGGGCTACTCTTCTCTTTGTAGTGGTGCACGAGCTTCTCACTGCGGTGGCTTCTCTTGTTCTCTTTTTGAGCACGGCCTTTAGGCGTGCGGGCTTCAGTAGTTGTGGTGCACAGGCTTACTTGCTCCGCGGCATGTGGGATCTTCCCGGACCAGGGATCGAACCCGTGTCCCCTGCATTGGCAGGCGGATTCTTAACCACTGCATCACCAGGGAAGTTCCCACACCTGGGTTTTTATACAAATTATTAATAATAACCAATCTTCCTAAAATTCAAGGAACAAACACTCAGGCTGCTTCATGGGCTTTAGGAGAAAATTCAAGTGTCAGTTTACTTTTGAAGAGGTAGAATTCTATTCAAAAAAATGGGCACAACCCTTGGCAAAAAAGTTTTGTGAACAGTGGAAAATAAAATAAATATTTGATCTACTCATTATGACAGACTTCTAGGACCTGCTGGATTAGAATTCTGGAGAAGGACCTGGGAATTGGCAGATTCTGGGAGAGTCTGGTCTGGGAAACCAACGTTGCCATGCAGATTCAACAAGCATCGCCACCAAAGATGAATCAACTACCCTACGCAGAACCTTGCTCTGACACAGTGGTGCAGAGAAGTGATATGATGGGAGGGCATGACTGAAAAAGGCAGGGATTTCTTCTACAGTCCCTGGCAAGGTATTCTTACAGACAGACTTCGGTACTTTATAGATGGTGAAAACAAGGATCCAAGAACCTCGGGAACTTGGCCATGCTCATGCAACCTATAACAGGCAAAACCTGGTTTCAAATGTCAGTCCTTCTGACTCCTATGCCCATACTCATAACTTCTATCTTAGACTATCTTCCCAACACACTGCCCAAGAATGAACTGAAGATTTTAGGTCTCCCCAATTCTCACTCCTTACCTATGCATGGCCCTATGGTAGACATGGCCAGATCATATGTGACCTAAGGAATTTGTTTGGGGGAGCTATTAAACCTTTATGAGCAGCCCAAGAACAATCACGGCTTCTTTAAATATCCAGATACAACTAATCAGTATGTCTGAGCTGAAAAAATTCCCTTCTCACTCCCCCAGTGCTTTTCAGAGGGGTGCTATCATCCCCTAGGAAACCCTTTGTAAATGTGTGGGATGTTTTAACACTGTCATAATGATTGAGGGCAGGGGGCCTGGAGATGCTAGATGTCATCACACATAATTTTCAAATGTCCCACTACATTTTCATATAGCTAGAAAATTATCTCTAGAACCAAACTCCATTTTACAAATGAATATAACTTTGCCCATTATTAACACACTAAATTTTACAAAATCTGACTCCACTGTAACTGGAGGGAAGAGTGCATTCTTTTTTTTTTTTTTAAATTGAGAACTTTACCAAGAGATGTTCACCATTTCTGAAAATCACATAACTAATGATCATGCTGCTTGGGAAACTTGGGCTGCCAACCCTACTCATTTGTATCCGCCTTCATCACAGGTCTTCTTTTTGAAAATTTTACTTCTAACAGTGTATTGTCTAAACACTAACATATTAAAATACATTTTAGAGTTACACAATTATTTTAAATAGAAACAATACAACTAAGAAGTAATCTATTTTTATTATAGAATAAGTACAAATAACAAACCTCAAAATTTAAAAACCAACATTTGGTGTTTCTTCTGTCAACCTGTGTATTATGCTTTTTATACAAATTTTATATCAACCCTTTAAAATACTGTATTGAGTTTTGTTTTTTAATTTCATATTTGTGAATTACTTGTTTAAAAATAATTATTTTTAAGAGTGATTCTGAAACCATTTTATTTTTAATCCATAGCTTTTCATAATTAATAAAAGATCTTGTACTTGAAAAAATAAAATAAAATACATTTGAAAATGTATTCATTGTAAATCAAAACTACAATGAGGTATCATCACCTCACGACAGTCAGAATGGCCATCATTGAAAAGTCTATAAATAACAAATGCTGAAGACGGTGTGGAGCAAAGGGAACTCTCCTACACTGTTGGTGGGAACGTAAATTGGTGCAGCCACTATGGAGAACAGTATGGAGGTTCCTCAAAAAATTAAAAATAGAGTTGCCATATGACCCAGCACTCCTAGGCATATATCCAGACAAAACTATAATTTGAAAAGATACATGTACCCTTATGTTCATAGCAGCACTATTCACAATAGCCAAGACATGGAAACAACCTAAATGTCTATTGACAGATGAATGGTTAAGGAAGATGTGGTAGATATATACAATAGAATACCACTCAGCCATAAAAAAGAATAAAATAATGCCATTTGTGGCAACACAGATGGACCTAGAGATTATCACATTAAGTGAAGTAAGAAAGACAAAGACAAATACCGTATGATATCACTTATATGTGGAATCTAAAATATGACACAAATAAACTTATCTATGAAATAGACTCACAGACATAGAGAACAGACTTGTGGCTGCCAAAGGGGAGAGGGTTAGGGAAGGGATGGATTGGGAGTTTGGGATTAGCAGAGACAAACCATTATATATAGAATGGATAAACAAAAAGGTCCTACTGTACAGCACAGGGAACTGTATTCAATATCCTGTGATAAACCATAATGGAAAAGAATATGAGAAAGAATGTATATATATGTATAACTGAATCACTTTGCTGTGCAGCAGAAATTAACACAACATTGCAAATCAACTAAACTTGAATAAAATAAATTTTAAAAATGCATTCATTATACTTCTTTTATCTCCATATTACAGTTAGGAAATTTATTTTTATTTATTTGTAATGATGTGTGTAGGTGTAACGATGTCTGTAGTAGGCAGAATATTGCCTCCACCTTCAAAGATGCCCTCTCCTAATGGATATATTAGATTACATGACAAAAGGGACTCTGCATTTATAATTGAGATTACTAATCAGTCAAATAGGGAGATTATCCCAAATCATCTGGGTAGACCCAATATCATATGTGCTCTTTTTTTTTTTTTTTTTTGCAGTACGCGGGCCTCTCACTGTTGTGGCCTCTCCCGTTGTGGAGCATAGGCCCCGGATATGCAGGCTCAGCAGCCATGGCTCACGGGACTAGTCGCTCCGCGGCATGTGGGATCTTCCCGGACTGGGGCATGAACCCGTGTCCCCTGCATCGGCAGGTGGACTCTCAACCACTACGCCACGAGGGAAGCCCCATATGTGCTCTTAAAGACAGAAAAAAATAAACAGAAGAGTAAGTCAGAGAGTAAGCGTGAGAAAGACTGACTCCAGGTGCCATTGCTGGGTTGAAGATGGAGAGGCCATGTGAGAACTGATGTGGGTGGTCTCCAGGAGCACAGAACAGCCCCAGATGACAGTCAGCAAAGAAACAGTGACGTCAGGCCTACAGCCTCAGAAGCATGGAAGAGAATGCTTCTCCCAAGCCCCCAGATGGGAGCCCAGCCAGTGGATACCTGAATTTGATCCATGTGAAACCCTGAGTAGCAAACCAGCAGAATTCATCCGAACTTCTGATCTACAGAACTGTGAGGTTTTATATACATATGTTTTTTTGGCAGCTAAATTTATAGTAATTTGCTAGACAGCAATACAGATATAATACAGCTTCACGTGAGAGGTTAGTTCTGATAAGATTGATAATGACGGCACTAGGCATTTGGTAGCTAAGGTGGTTGGAATGCAAAGTGTAGTCATTGTCCTTATTTGGAACCCAGGACAGATATTGATCAGGCTCTAATGATAGTCCAAAGTGAAGTCTTTGTGTACAAAAGATTCATTTCACTTGTTATACAAGAGTGCTTTGTTCTTCCTGACAGCGAGCCATAAAAAGAGTTACTGCACTTCAGCTATATTGTTAAAAATATTATTAGCCAAAGACTAGCCTTGGAACTAAAGAGCTATAAAATAATCTTTTTGTGTTAAAAAAAAAAGAAAAAATATATATCTAAAAACATAATTAGGAAAATATTTCTAAATTGAGGCTTTCCTAAATCTTACATCTTTGAAGGGCATTAAAAAACCAATTCTCGGGCTTCTCTGGTGGCGCAGTGGTTGAGAGTCTGCCTGCTGATGCAGGGGACACGGGTTCGTGCCCCGGTCCGGGAAGATCCCACATACCACGGAGTGGCTGGGCCCGTGAGCCATGGCCGCTGAGCCTGCACGTCTGGAGCCTGTGCTCCGCAACGGGAGAGGCCACAGCAGTGAGAGGCCCACGTACCGCAAAAAACAAAACAAAAACAAAAACAAAAACAAACCAAGTCTCTAGGACAGTCTGCCTCACATTCATGATGGAGGGTGGATGAAGGGAACCCGTAAAAATTCAGATTCCTGGGTCTCTTCCCCAGACCTTCTAATCCAACAGGTCCTAGAAGTGCTCGGGAATCTACAACTTAATAACCTTCCTAGAATTAGAACAACCTATTTTGAGAAAAGGTTTATAGTGTTTGAAACTATATGGGATGAACAAAGAGTAGGCTAACAAACAAAAACAAAAAAGTAGAAGAAAGTGGAAAAAATATTAGAATTTCTCTTTGTGCCAGAATCAGCTACTACCTTCAGAACTAGTCAGTAGCCCCACTTTCAAAAGCAGAGTAAATTCCTTCAAAAAGGGCAAAAGATACAAAGTACTTTTAAACAGAAAGGCTACAATAGTCCAATAGAAAGAACTTGGGCTGGAAGAAGACAGCTAGACCTTCATTCATGTCCTGACTGGTTCACTCACAAGCTGACTACAGGTAATTTTTCCATCTTCTCTAAGTTTGAGTTTCTTTCTCTGCAAAAGAACAACAATAGTACCTAGGGTTGTGGTGAAGATTAAAAGAACTATTATGATTTGGGGATACTGTAGCTATTTAATAAATATCTATTCTTCTGTCTGTTCCCTGTTAGAAACAAAAGTTCCAAGGGTGATAAATAGATTCTAACTTGAATAATCCCCTCCCCTGGTCTTTAACCTTTTCAGAGAGAAGAGCTGGCATCCCATCATTTTTTCAAGGCCAGAAAGGAAATTCATTAACACCTCTTAGTCATTTGTTCCAATAGTATGATTTATACCAAGAATGCATTCCTCAAATCCCACCTAAAAAAACTCAGGCCTGTTATCTAACCCAACATGTACTTATGGAGAAGAACAAAACTTAAAGCAAGACAGCTGAGTTAGTTAAAGATCAACAGGCTTAACAGCAAGAGCTGAGAAGATGAAAATTTGTTGCCACTCTACTAACTCACCATTCTTAGAACAGATTTCTTACCTGGTATCCTATTAATCCCCCGTGGATTGGTAATGATTATGGTACCAATTGCCCTTTGATATGCCTGTATTCATTCAACCAACATGTACTGAACATTTAATTGTATGCCATAGGTCCTAAACGTTCCTTGAACACATAAATGAATACGAATTGGTCCATTTCATCTGGGATCACGGAGGGCAAGTTCATTTCAAGTGAAATCTAAGTTACTATCTCTTTCAGATGCACAATGAAGGCAGTAAATTCTTAAATTCTTTGCCTCTGGATTTACTGTGGTTGCTCCTGGGTTGTCTGTGTATAATTCTCATCTTTAACAAGATACCTGGAGAATGGCTTGTAATTCACCTGGTTTTACCAACCTGGAAAAACGGTTGGGAACATAGTCTAGATCAGAGTTTGACAACTTTTTTTCTGTAAGTGGCTAGACACTAAATATGAGGCACTAAATAAAGGGTCTCTCGTGCAATTATTCAACTCTGTAGTTGTAGCAGAAAAGCAGTCACAGACAGTATGTAAACAGATGGGTGTGGCCGTGTTCCAATAGATCTTTATTCATGAAAACAGGTGGTAAGCAGATTTTGGCCATAGCTTGCTGACACTGTTCTAGATTCTAGATTCTTTAGACCAGAATTCCTAGTTGCTGACCCTTTGCTTTTTATCCTGAGATTACACACACACACACACACACACACACGCAGAGCCTAAATTGGGGGGGGAGGGGGTGGATAGCAAAACAAACAAACAAAAAACAAATAAGCAGTAGTTTCCCTGACAGAGGGTTTTCCTAAAGAATTTTAGTAAGAATAGGATAAACATGAAATTATATTGTCTGGAGATTGTAGCCCAGAGCTGGATTTGAAGCTCTGTACTAAATGACCCTTTGATGGCTGTTGAGGTTGAATAACTAAATTTAAAAACAAAAACACAGCAAAACCTTCACAGACTCAAGTCCCAATCTGACTATACTGGACAACTGTCACCACATATACATTAGAATTTATATCACTGCCTACAAAAGCCAGATGATGTGCAAAATAATTGCTGAAAGACTCAAAAGAGATTTGACATAAGGTGTCCCAAGCATACTTGGGAGCTATGCACCCAGCCTGCTTCCCTTGCCATTTGTAGAAAGTCATTGACATTTCAGAGTAAGCAGATGTCTTTCAATCTGACTCAATTTTAGAAGAGCCACTTGCCAGCAACCTGAGATATGTGCCTGACCTCCATAAGCATGTTATAAGCCCTAAGAGTACCTCTGAATGATAGGTGAGGTTCATGAGTTTAGAATATATTATCAGCATTGTTAATAACACCTTCACATTTTTTTCTTTTCCCTTCAAGTTTTCATTTCTCTTTTGTCTTGCAGATTCTATAACACCTTCACATTTTTTTTTCTTTTCCCTTCAAGTTTTCATTTCTCTTTTGTCTTGCAGATTCTATGTCAAGTTCAAAGATTAAATGGAGAACACAGAGGCGAATGTGCATAAAAAATAATTAGTAATCAATGGTCCTGGTCGCATTCTTGTTGCCAGCTCTATTCATATCTTTGACTTAAGCTTCTCTGACTCACCAGGGTAAAGAAAATTATGATGTTTCAGAACTTGCACAGGTAAGTTGACCCTTTATACAGTGTCACAGCAGGAAGAACCTGGTTTGTTCACTGTTTTTATATGTTGGCATCTTTAATCAAGGCACAAAGCCTCACTCAAACTTCATAATACATGGGTAGCTGGAGTTCTGAGCCAATACATTGTTATTTTCCCCACTGAGAACATCAGTCATTTCTCAGACCACATCACTATACTGTTTCTTCCTTTCCTTAATTCTATAGCTACTTAGCATGTAGGAAAGCTATCAAAACTTAACTTCTTCCTTCCTCATTCTTTTTTTTTTTCCAGTGAAATTATTCTTTTTTTAAAAAAATTTGTTGGAGTATAGTTGATTTAAAATGTTGTGTTCATTTCACGTGTACACCAAAGTGAGTCAGTTATACATATACATATATCCACTCTTTTTTAGATACTTTTCCCATATAGGTCATTCCAGACTATTGAGAAGAGTTCCCTGTGCTATACAGTAGGTCCTCATTAGTTATCTATTTTATATATAGTAGCCTTTATATGTCAGTGCAATCTCCCAATTTATCCCTCATCCCCCATTTCCCCCCTGGTACCCATAAGTCTGTTTTCTACATCTGTTGCTTGGGGTTTTTTTTTGGCCACACAGCGCAGCTTGCGGGATCTTAGCTTCCTCATGCTTTATCTTCCTCTCTTCTTTCTTTCTCTCATTCCAAACACATTTATGGCCTTGCTACTGTGTGCTATGAGGTATGGGGCTCTTGGATTCCAGTGATATGGAACCTTAACATTCCATCTCCTTATACCAGATTCTGAAGAGTCTAGCCACAGCCTACTGTGGAATGAACAACTTTCATTGCCTCAGATAGAGTTCCATGATAATATAAGATTATCCACTTGGCAAATGAGAAAGCTTAACCTTCACATTCTTTTTTTAACCCCTCTTTTAAATTTACGGCTACCATTTAGGGAGATTTCAATTCCCATTAATAATATGTGCAATTGACCTACATTTAAGAGAATTTAATCATGTCCTGGTGACAAATTTAACTTAAAGTGGAGCTTCACTTAGGACTTCTGAGTAAATTTCTGTTGAAAAGGTCAATTTCTGACATTTGTCAGTTAAAGCCCATACCAGACAAATTAAATTTTCCTCCTCTCATCTGGAGCACAAACACTTTCAATGCTGAATATCACCACTGGCTATCAATTAGGAAAACAACCCAAAACAACAACAGAGACTGACAATATTTTTTTAAGAAGACCCGATTTTTTTTTTTAAGAGTTAGGAATTTTTTTTCACACTAAAAAGCTATCTCAAGAGGAGAATGGTTCAAGATGGCGGAGTAGAAGGACGCGCTCTCACTCCCTCTTGCGAGACCACTGGAATCACAACTAAATGCTGAACAGTCATTGACAGGAAGATGCTGGAACTCACCAAAAAAGATACCTCACATCCAGAGACAAAGGAGAAGGCACAATGAGACGGTAGGAGGGACACAGTCACAATAAAATAAAATTCCATAACTGCTGGGTGGGTGACTCACAAGCTGGAGAACACTTGTACCACAGAAGTCCACCCATTGGAGTGAAGGTTCCGAGCCCCACGTCAGGCTTCCCAACCTGCGGGTCTGGCAATGGGAGGAGGAATTCCTAGAGAATCAGACTTTGAAGGCTAGTGGGATTTGACTGCAGGACTTCGACAGGACTGGGGTAAGCAGAGACTACACTCTTGGAGGGCACACACAAAGTAGTGTGTGCATCGGGACCCAGGGGAAGGAGCAGTGACCCCATAGGAGACTGAACCAGACCTACCTGCTACTGTTGGAGGGTCTCCTACAGAGGCAGGGTGTGGCTGTGCCTCACCGTGGAGACAAGTACACTGGCGGCAGAAATTCTGGGAAGTACTCCTTGGCGAGAATCTTCCCACAGTACGCCATTAGGCCCACCAAAGAGCCTGGGTAGGCGCCAGTGCTGGGTCGCCTCAGGCCAAACAACCAACAGGGAGGGAACCCAGCCCCAACCATCAGCAGACAAGCAGATTAAAGTTTTACTGAGCTCTGCCCACCAGAGCAACAGCCAGCTCTACCCACCACCAGTCCCTCCTATCAAGAAACTTGCACAAGCCTCTTAGATAGCCTCATCCACTAGAGGGCAGACAGCAGAAGCAAGAATAACTACAATCCTGCAGCCTGTGAAACAAAAACCACATTCACAGAAAGATAGACAAGATGAAAAGGCAGAGGGCTATGTACAAGATTATAGGGGTCCCAGAAGGAGGAGAGAGAGAAAGGACCCGAGAAAATATTTGAAGGGATTAGAGTTGAAATTTTCCCTAAACATGGGAAAGGAAATAGCCACCCAAGTCCAGGAAGCGGAGAAAGTCCCAGGCAGGATAGACCCAAGGAGAAACACGCCGAGACACATAGTAATCAAACTGACAAAAATTAAAGACAAAGAAAAATTATTGAAAGCAGCAAGGGAAGAACGACAAATAGCATACAAGGGAACTCCCATAAGGTTAGCAGCTGATTTCTCAGCAGAACCTCTACAATCCAGAAGGGAGTGGCATGACATCTTTAAAGTGATGAAAGGGAAGAATCTACAACCAAGATTACTCTACCCAGTGAGGATCTCATTCAGATTCAATGGAGAAATCAAAAGCTTTACAGACAAGCAAAAGCTAAGAGAATTCAGCACCACCAAAGCAGCTCTACAACAAATGCTAAAGGAACTTCTCCAAGTGGGAAACACAAGAGAAGAAACTACAGAAACAAACCCAAGACAATTAAGAAAATGGTAATAGGAACATGCATATCGATAATTACCTTAAACGTGAATGGATTAAATGCTCCAATCAAAAGACACAGGCGTGCTGAATGGATACAAAAACAAGACCCGTATATATGCTGTCTATACGAGACACACTTCAGACCTAGGGACACATACAGACAGAAAGTGAGGGTATGGAAAAAGATATTCCATGCAAACGGAAATCAAAAGAAAGATAGAGTAGCAATACTCATATCAGATAAAATAGACTTTAAAATAAAGAACGTTACAAGAGACAAGGATGGACACTACATAATGATCAAGGGATCAATCCAAGAAGAAGATACAACAATTATAAATATATATGCACCCAACATAGGAGCACATCAATACATAAGGCAACTGCTAACAGCTATAAAAGAGGAAATGAACAGTAACACATAACAGTGGGGGACTTTAAAACCTCACTTATACCTATGAACAGATCACCAAAGAGAAAATTAATAAGGAAACAGAAGCTTTAAATGACACAATAGACCAGATAGACTTAATTGATATTTATAGGACATTCCATCCAAAATCAGCAGATTACACTTTGTTCTCAAGTGCACACAGAACATTCTCCAGAATAGATCATATCCTGGGTCACAAATCAAGCCTCAGTAAATTTAAGAAAATTGAAATCATATCAAGCATCTCTTCTGACCACAATGCTATGAGATTAGAAATCAATTACAGGGAAAAAAATGTAAAAAACACAAACACATGGAGCCTAAGCAATACGTTACTAAATAACCAAGAGAACACTGAAGAAATCAAAGAGGAAATCAAAAAATATCTAGAGATAAATGACAATGAAAACACGATGATCCAAAGCCTATGGGATGCAGCAAAAGCAGTTCTAACAGGGAAGTTTATAGCAATACAAGCCTACCTCAAGAAACAAGAAAAATCTCAAATAAACAATCTAACCTTACACCTAAAGGAACTAGAGAAAGAAGAACAAACAAAATCCAAAGTTAGTAGAAGGAAAGAAATCATAAAGATCAGAGCAGAAATAAATGAAATAGAAACAAAGAAAACAATAGCAAAGATCAATGAAACTAAAAGCTGGTTCTTTGAGAAGATAAACAAAATTGATAAACCATTAGCCAGACTGGTAAAGAAAGAGAGGGAGAGGATTCAAATCAATAAAATTAGAAATGAACAAGGAGAATTTACAACAGACACCATAGAAATACAAAGCATCCTGAGAGACTACTACAAGCAACACTATGCCAATAAAATGGACAACCTGGAAGAAATGGACAAATTCTTAGAAAGGTATAACCTTCCAAGACTGAACCAGAAAGAAATAGAAAATATGAACAGACCAATCACAACTAATGAAATTGAAGCTGTGATTAAAAATCTTCCAACAAACAAAAGTCCAGGACCAGATGGCTTCACAGGTGAATTCTATCAAACATTTAGAGAAGAGCTAACTCCCATCCTTCTCAAACTCTTCAAAAAAATTACAGAGGAAGGAACACTCCCAAACTCATTCTATGAGGCCACCATCAGCCTGAAACCAAAACCAGACAAAGATAATACAAATTTTAAAAAAAATTACAGACCAATATCACTGATGAATATAGACACAAAAATCCTCAACATAATACTAGCAAACAGAATACAACAAAACTTTAAAAGGATCATACACCATGATCAAGTGGGATATATCCCAGGGATGAAAGGATTCTTCAATATACACAAATCAAATAATGTGATATACCATATTAACAAATTGAAGAAGAAAAACCATAGGATCATCTCAATAGATGCAGAAAAAGCTTTTGACAAAATCCAACACCCATTTATGATAAAAAACTCCCCAGAAAGTGGGCATAGAGGGAACCCACCTCAACATAATAGAGGCCATATACGACAAACCCACAGCAAACATCATTCTCAATGGTGAAAAACTGAAAGCATTTCCTCTAAGATCAGGAACAAGACAAGGATGTGCACTCTCATCATTATTATTCAATATAGTTTTGGTATTCCTAGCCATGGCAATCAGAGAAGGAAAAGAAATAAAAGGAATACAAATTGGAAAAGAAGAGGTAAAACTGTCACTGTTTGCAGTTGACGTGATCCTATACATAGAGAATCCTAAAGATGCCACCAGAAAACTACTAGAGCTAATTAATGAATTTGGTAAAGTTTCAGGATACAAAATTAATGCACAGAAATCTCTTGCATTCCTATACACTAATGATAAAAAATCTGAAAGAGAAATTAAGGAAACACTCCCATTTACCACTGCAACAAAAAGAATAAAATACCTAGGAATAAACCTACCTATCGAGACAAAAGACCTGTATGCAGAAAACTATAAGACACTGATGAAAGAAATTAAAGATGATACAAACAGATGGAGAAATATACCATGTTCTTGGATTGGAAGGATCAACATTGTGAAAATGACTATACTACCCAAAGCAATCTACACATTCAGTGCAATCCCTATCAAATTAACAATGGCATTTTTTATTGAAATAGAACAAAAAAAATCTTAAAATTTCTATGGAGACACAAAAGACCCTGAATAGCCAAAGCAGTCTTGACAGAAAAAAAACGGAGCTGGAAGAATCAAACTCCCTGACTTCAGACTATACTACTAAGCTACAGTCATCAGGGCAGTAATGGCAGTAGCACAAAAACAGAAATATAGATCAATGGAACAGGATAGAAAGCCTAGAGACAAACCCACACACCTATGGTCAACTAATCTATGACAAAGGAGGCAAGGATATACAATGGAGAAAAGACAGTCTCTTCAATAAGTGGTGCTGGGAAAACTGGAGAGCTACATGTAAAAGAATGAAATTAGAACATTCCCTAACACCATACCCAAAAATAAACTCAAAATGGATTAGAGACCTAAATGTAAGACCGGACACTATAAAACTCTTAGAGGAAAACATACGAAGAACGCTCTTTGACATAAATCACAGCAAGATATTTTTTGATCTACCTCCTAGAGTAATGGAAATAAAAACAAAAATAAGCAAATGGGACCTAATGAAACTTCAAATCTTTTGCACAGCAAAGGAAACCATAAACAAGATGAAAAGACAACCCTCAGAATGGGAGAAAATATTTGCAAATGAATCAACGGACAAAGGATTAATCTCCAAAATATATAAACAGCTCATGCAGCTCAATATTAAAAAAAAAAAAAAACCTAATCCAAAAATGGGCAGAAGACCTAAATAGACATTTCTCCAAAGAAGACATACAGATGGCCAAGAAGCATGAAAAGCTGCTCAACATCACTAACCATTAGAGAAATGCAAATCAAAACTACAATGAGGTATCACCTCACACCAGTGAGAATGGGCATCATCAGAAAATCTACAAACAACAAATGCTGGAGAGGGTGTGGAGAAAAGGGAACCCTCTTGCACTGTTAGTGGGAATGTAAATTGATACAGCCACTATGGAGAACAGTAAGGAGGTTCCTTAAAAAACTAAAAATAGAATTACCATATGATCCAGCAATCCCACTACTGGGCATATACCCACAGAAAACCATAATTCAAAAAGACACATGCACCCCAATGTTCATTGCAGCACTATTTACAATAGCCAGGTCATGGAAGCAACCTAAATGCCCATCGACAGACATATGGATAAAGAAGATGTGGTACAAATATACAATGGAATATTACTCAGCCATAGAAAGGAACGAAATTGGGTCCTTTGTAGAGATGTAGATGGATCCAGAGACTGTCATACAGAGTGAAGTAAGTCAGAAACAGAAAAACAAATATCATATATTAACGCATATATGTGGAACCTAGAAAAATGGTACAGATGAACAGGTTTGCAGGGAAGAAATTGAGACACAGATGTAGAGCACAAACGTATGGACACCAAGGGGGGAAAGTGGCGGGGATGGTGGTGGTGTGATGAATTGGGAGACTGCAATTGACATGTATACACTAATATGTATAAAATGGATAACTAATAAGAACCTGCTGTATAAAAAAATAAATAAAATTAAATCTAAAAAAAGCTATCTCAAGATGGAAATGGAAAACAAAATAAAACATTATCTTACTGGATAATTAAAATCAGTTAATGCCACAAGGATTTGAACATGTATTATTAAGGAAAGTAGTAGAGGGAGATTTTAAGCCCATACTGAAGCTTATGAATCTTTCTGGGGATAAAAAACACCTTTGAACAATTGGAAATTAACAAGTTATCACCATCAAGGATAGCATTTGATAAAATCACGGTCCCCATGTTATGCTGAAGACAATTTACATTTTGGGTAGGAGAAAATCTATGTTGTTTTGAATTTCTGGGGAAAGCTTTATGAAACAGAAAGAATAGCATAAATAGTCAGTTTAGACAGATAGTGATCACATTATGGGTGTTTTTCCTTTTGCTTCTCTATGTCTACTGATTTTGTACATCATACATGAATTATTTTATTTAAAAAGATAATAAAAATTTTTGAGAGCCAGCTTAGAGAAAAGAGAAAAAAAAGTATATTTTTAAATTTCCTCAGGTCAGTCTCAGATCCAACAGGACTGGACGTTCTGCTTTTTGGCCTTCAATTATTAAATGGTTCATAATTTACTCCAAAGAAAAAGACTCATGGCCAAACATCTAAAGATGATGTTTGACCATGAGGTCAGCAGCAAAGGATCGAGATTTGGCAGGTCTTACAAAAAGACTGCATTGCATTCATTGTCTAGCACACCTGAGCAACTACTACAGCTATCTCTGAGCACTGCCGAGGGAAAGAAGTGAAAGGCAGCCTCAGAGTAGGAGAAGCAGAGATGCACATTGCCTCATTTACACGCTTATCTTTTAAGAAGGAAGATGAGGCAGTGGGAGCCATGGGGGATTATTCTCTTAGAAATCATCAAAATCAAATACAACACACTCATCTTGGGCTGAGCGGCAACACTAACTAAGTTGTCCCAAGATTATAGAGGAGGCTGTCTTTTCCAAGCACCCTGTGATTACTATCGATCTGTTCAGCTCGTTGCAACTCAACCTTACCAGGCTGGTCATGAAAGAAGGATGGATGTTATTAAAGAGGCTGAGGAGGTATCATTCATTAGAAGTAAACTAAGTGTTCTGACTTCCAAGCATATAGAGAGATTATGTAGCAGATCCATTCCCTTGCCAGAACTTATAACCTCTAATGTGCAAAAGTACAGACAGGTTTAAGTGGGAGTACTTGCTGTCGAAGGGGGATATGGACGCTCAACTTTATTAGGTGATACAAATAACTGAGCAAAGTCAGGACTGGGGTGGTTGGCTTCAGTACCCTGTAGTTATTTATTAAAGCTATCATGTGTCCAGGGCTATGCTAGGCACCAAACAGAGAATGTTTAGAAAGAGATAACCAGGGACATAGGAAAGGCCTATAACCTTGAAAACACAGTGATCTGCATAGATCAAAAGGTCAAAGCCTTCTGAAATGAAATAGAAAGATCAGTTACAAGTCTTACAGATTACCAATGGATACACATATCAGTCACATAAGAGACCATTAATGTATGAATGCCTATAATATTAATATAAATTAATATTAAGAATTGATTATGATTGAAGTATTGCAATAAATTCAAGAAAATTAAATATATTGTTAAAACTATAGAACTGGTGATAAGATGAAAATTAAATCAGAATGTGTTGAGTTACACTATTTTGCGGTAACATTATTTCATTTCAGCAATAATTCACACTATGCCTTTACGGTATTTGGGGCTAAAAAGAATAGAGATTAATATGGCAAAATCACACCAGACATTCAATAATCTTAGATGGATTAAAGGGTTACAGGAAAGTGAAAAATGTCATTACTGTGGCACAGTCATGAGACTCTAGATTAAAATATAACCTCCCAATGAAGAAGCAGATACCAAATTCTTAGCACATAGTAGGCTTTCAATAAGTGGTAATTATTAGTAGTAGGACAAATAATTAGCTTACAAAATATTCTCCTACGTGACAGTTACAGAATTGCTCTAAAAGAGACATAGGATCTACGGTTGAACACTGCAGAGATTTACTTTCTTAAGCTACACTCTGTAATGTTTAAATGACTATAATTTTCATTACGAATGTATTGTTTCCTAAAGTGTCGGCAATTTATTGAACACCCAGTGTTTTTGTGTTATTTCTCTCACATACAGATACACCATACCTGAAGAAGGAGTGGCTAGTAGAAAAAGCCACAAACTGTGTGGCTCTGCACTGTTTCTTCTCAACGTGCACTGTGCAAAGAACTACCTTCTGGGGTGAATCACCTGGGGTGTTTGTAAAAATACAGATTTCCGAGCTCTAGCAAATGCCTACTGAAGTTATTGGTGTGGGGAGCCACAATCTGAATTTTTAAATAATCCCTCCAGGTGATTCTGATGCACACTCAATTCTGGGGACCACTGCATTATTCTTTGATGGAGGCTAGCTCTGAAGACCCTTGGCTCTCTTTCCCTTCCATCTCCCTCTCTGATTCAAAACTCTGACATTTAAGGTTGACTTTCTTTTTCCCTCTATTTATACAGATTGAACCTATTTTTCCTATCTCTAAATCATCTGGGGATTGCTTTAATAAAATGGCTACACTCTTGATTAAGGAAAGTGAGAAAGCTGCTGTCAATTACCTTAATTGATCTGACAACCTGATTAGGCCCAGAAAGGGGAAGATTTCCTCAGTGAGGCTTTATTAAAAAAGAGAAAACAAAACAAAGGCCCATGTAATTAAAATGTGATCGCTGGTGATGAGTATGTAAAATGAACCCTGAGACGCATTAGTGATGAGAAAACTTTTCTAAATGGCATTTAGGAAGACAAAGGAACACAAGATGGTCAAATCAATCAGTGGGCTACTAGAGGAGAATGCTGAACAGAAATGTTAAGAGACTTTTCTCAATTGTACTCACCAGTAGCTTTTTAAAATTCTTTTTAACATCTTTATTGGGGTATAATTGCTGAACAATGTTGTGTTAGTTTCTGCTGTATGACGAAGTGAATCAGTTATATGTATACATATATCCCCATATCACCCCTCCTCTTGCATCTCCCTCCCACCCTCCTTATCCCACCCCTCTAGGTGGTCACAGAGCACCGAACTGACATACCTGTGCTATGCAATTGCTTCCCACTAGCTAGCTATTTTACATTTGGTAGTGTATATATGTCCATGCCACTCTCTCACTTCATCCCAGCTTACCCTTCCCCCTGTCCGTGACCTCAAGTCCATTCTCTACATCTGCATCTTTATTTCTGCCCTGCCCCTAGGTTCATCAGAACCTTATTATTTTTTTTTAAGATTCCATATAAATGTGTTAGCATACGGTATTTGTTTTTCTCTTTCTGACTTACTTCACTCTGTATGCCAGACTCTAGGTCCACCCACTTCACCACAAATAACTCAATTTCGTTTCCTCTTATGGCTGAGTAATACTCCATTGTATATTTGTGCCACATCTTCTTTATCCATTCATCTGTTGATAGACACTTCAGTTGCTTTCATGTCCTGGCTATTGTAAATACTGCTGCAATAAGCATTGTGATACGTCTCTTTTTTTTTTTGAAGATGTTGGGGGTAGGAGTTTATTAATTAATTAATTTAGTTTTGCTGTGTTGGGTCTTCGTTTCTGTGCAAGGGCTTTCTCTAGTTGTGGCAAGCGGGGGCCACTCTTCATCGCAGTGTGCGGGCCTCTCACTATTGGGGGCTCTCTTGTTGCAGAACACAGGCTCCAGACGCGCAGGCTCAGTAGTTGTGGCTCACAGACCTAGTTGTTCCGCAGCATGTGGGATCCTCCCAGACCAGGGCTCAAACCCGTGTCCCCTGCATTAGCAGGCAGATTCTCAACCACTGTGCCACCAGGGAAGCCCCATGTCTCTTTTTGAATTATGGTTTTCTCAGGGTATGTGCCCAGTAGTGGAATTGCTGTGTCATATGGTAGTTCTATTTTTAGTTTTTTAAGGACCCTCCATACTACTCTCCACAGTGGCTGTATCAAATTACATTCACACCAACAGTGCAAGAGGGTTCTATTTTCTCCACACCCTCTGCAGCATTTATTGTTTGTAGATTTTTTGATGATGGCCATTCTACCTCATTGTAGTTGTGATTTGCATTTCTCTAATGACTGGTGATGCTGAACATTCTTTCATGTGTTTGCTGGCAATCTGTATATCTTCTTTGGAGAAATATCTATTTAGGTCTTCTGCCCATTTTTGGATTGGGTTGTTTGTTTTTTTGATATTTAGCTACATGTGATGTTTGTATATTTTGGAGATTAATCCTGTGTCAGTTGCTTCATTTGCAAATATTTTCTCCCATTCCTAGGGTTGTCTTTTTATCTTGGTTATGGTTTCCTTTCTTGTGAAAAAGTTTTAAAGTTTCATTAGGTCCCATTTGTTTTTTTTTTTGTTTTTATTTCCATTTCTCTAGGAGATGGGTCAAAAAGGATCTTGCCGTGATTTATGTCATAGAGTGTTCTTCCTATATTTTCCTCTAAGCGTTTGATAGTGTCTGGCCTTCCATTTAGGTCTTTAATCCATTTTGAGTTTATTTTTGTGTATGGTGTTAGGGAATGTTCTAATTTCACTCATTTACATGTAGCTGTGCAGTTTTCCCAACACTGCTTATTGAAGGGGCTGCCTCTTCTCCATTATATACACTTGCCTCCTTTATCAAAGGTAAGGTGACCACACGTGCATGAGTTTATGTCTGGGCTTTTTATCCTGTTCCATTGATCTATATTTCTGTTTTTGTGCCAGTACCATACTGTCTTGATTACCGTAGCTTTATAGTATAGTCTGAAGTCAGGGAGCCTGATTCCTCCAGCTCTGTTTTTCTTTCTCAAGATTGTTTTGGCTAGTCAGGGTCTTTTGTGTTTCCATACAAATTGTGAAATTTTTCGTTCTACTTCTGTGAAAAATGTCATTGGTAGTTTGATAGAGATTGCGCTGAATCTGTAGATTGCTTTGGTAGTATAGTTATTTTCACAATATTGATTCTTTCAACACAAGAACATGGTATACCTCTCCATCTATTTGTATCATCTTTAATTTCTTTCATCAGTGTCTGACAGTTTTCTGCATACAGGTGTTTTGTCTCCTTAGGTAGGTTTATTCCTAGGTATTTTATTCTTTTTGTTGCAATGGTAAGTGGGACTGTTTCCTTCACTTCTCTTTCAGATTCTTCCTCATTAGTGTATAGGAATGCAAGAGATTCCTGTGCATTAATCTGTATCCTGCTACCTTACCAAATTCATTGATTACCTCTAGTAGTTTTCTGGTACTATCTTTAGGATTCTCTATGTATAATATCATGTCATCTGCAAACAGTGATGCTTTAGTTCTTCTTTTCCAATTTGGATTCCTTTTATTTATTTTTCTTCTCTGATTGCTGTAGCTAAAACTTCCAAAACTATGTTGAATAAGAGTGGTGAGAGTGGACAGCCTTGTCTTGTTCTTGATCTTAGAGGAAATAGTTTCAGTTTGTCACTATTGAGAACGATGTTGGCTGTGGGTTTGTCATATATGGCCTTTATTATGTTGAGGTAAGTTCCCTCTATGCCTACTTTCTGGAGAGTTTTTATCATAAATGGGTGTTGAATTTTGTCGAAAGCTTTTTCTGCATCTATTGAGATGATCATATGGTTTTTGTACTTCAGTTTGTTAATATGGTGTACCACATTGATTGATTTGTGTATATTGAAGAATCCTTGCATCCCTGGGATAAACCCCACTTGATCGTGGTGTAGGATCCTTTTAATGTGCTGTTGGATTCTGTCTGCTAGTATTTTGTTGAGGATTTTTGCATCTATGTTCATCAGTGATATTGGCCTGTAGTTTTCTTTCTTTGTGACGTCTTTGTCTGGTTCTGGTATCAGGGTGATGGTGGCCTCGTAGAATGAGTTTGGGAGTGTTCCTCCCTCTGCTATATTTTGGAAGAGTTTGAGAAGGATAGGCGTTAGCACTTTTCTAAATGTTTGATAGAATTCGCCTGTGAAGCCATCTCGTCCAGGGCTTTTGTTCGTTGGACGATTTTTAATCACAGTTTCAATATCAGGGCTTGCAATTTGTCTGTTCATATTTTCTATTTCTTCCTGGTTCAGTCTCAGAAGGTTGTGCTTTTCTAAGAATGAGTCCATTTCTTCCAGGTTGTCCATTTTATCGGCACATAGTTGCTTGTAATAATCTCTCACAATCCTTTGTATTTCTGCAGTGTCAGTAGTTACTACTCCTTTTTCATTTCTAATTCTGTTTATTTCAGTCTTCTCCCTTTTTTTCTTGATGAGTCTGGCTAGTGGTTTATCAATTTTTTTTAATCTTCTCAAAGATCCAGCTTTTAGTTTTATTGATCTTTGCTATTGTTTCCTTCATTTCTTCTGCTAACCTTGCATTTTTGTGTTGTTGTTGTTGTTCTTTCTCTAATTGCTTTAGATGTAAGGTAATGTTAGGTTAGGTGTAAGGTTATGTTTCTTGTTTCTTGGGGTAGGATTGTATTGCTATAAACTTCCCTCTTAGAACTGCTTTTGCTGCATCCCATAGGTTTTGGGTCGTTGTGTTTTCATTGTCATTTGTTTCTAGGTATTTTAAAATTTTCTCTTTGATTTATTCAGTGATCTCTTCGTTATTTAGTAGCATATTGTTTAGCCTCCATGTGTTTGTATTTTTTACAGTTTTTTTCCTGTAATTGACATCTATTCTCATAGCGTTGTGGTCAGAAAAGCTACTTGATACAATTTCAATTTTCTTAAATTTACCAAGGTTTGTTTTGTGATCCAAAATATGATCTATCCTGGAGAATGTTCCATGAGCAGTTGAGAAGGAAGTGTATCCTGTTGTTTTTGGATGGAATGTCCTGTAAATATCAATTAAGTCTATGTTGCTTAACGTGTCATTTAAAGCTCATTTTCTTATTTATTTTCATTTTGGATGATCTGTCCACTGGTGAAAGTGGGGTATTAAAGCCCCCTACTATTATTGAGTTACTGTTGATTTTCCCTTTTATGGCTGTTAGAATTTGCCTTAGGTATTGATGTGCTCCTATGTTGGGTACATAAATATTTACAATTGTTATATGTTCTTCTTGGTTGATCCCTTGATCATTATGTAGTGTTCTTCTTTGTCTCTTGTAATAGTCTTTATTTTAAAGTCTATTGTGTCTCATATGAGAATTGCTCCTCCAGCTTTCTTTTGATTTCCATTTGCATGGAATATCTTTTTCCATCCCCTCACTTTCTGTTTGTATGTGTCCCTAGGTCTGAAGTGGTTCTCCTGTAGACAGCATATATACAGGTCTTGTTTTTGTATCCATGCACCCAGTCTATGTCTTTAGGTTGGAGCATTTAATCTGTTTACATTTAAGGTAATTATTGATATGTATGTTCCTATTACCATTTTTATAATTGTTCTGGGTTTGTTTTTGTAGGTCTTTTCCTTGTCTTGTGTTTCATGTCTACAGAAGTTCCTTTAGCATCTGTTGTAAAGCTGGTTTGGTGGTGCTGAATTCTCTTAACTTTTGATTGTCTGTAGATTTTAATTTCTCCATCAAATCTGAATGAGACCCTTTCCAGGTAGAGTAATCTTGGTTGTAGGTTCTTCCCTTTCATCATTTAAAATATATTGTGCCACTCCCTTATGGCTTGCAGAGTTTCTGCTGAAAGATCAGCTGTTAACCTTATGGGGATTCCCTTGGATGTTATTTGTTGCTTTTCTGTTGCTATTTTTAATATTTTTGCTTTCTATTTAATTTTTGATAGTTTGATTAATAATGTGTCTTGTCATGTTTGTCCTTGGATTTATTCTGTATGGGACTCTCTGTGCTTCCTGGACTTGACTATTTCCTTTCCCATGTTAGGGAAGTTTTCAACTATAATCTCTTCAACTATTTTCTCAGCCCCTTTCTTTTTCTCTTCTTCTTCTGGGACTCCTATAATTGGAATGTTGGTGCCTTTAATGTTGTCCCAGAGGTCTCTGAGACTGTCCTCAGTTCTTTTTATTCTTTTTTCTTTATTCTGCTCTGTGGTAGTTATTTCCACTATTTTATCTTCCAGGTCACTTATATGTTCTTCTGCCTCAGTTATGTTGCTATTGATTCCTTCTTGACAATTTTCAATTTCATTTATTGTGTTGCTCATCATTGTTTGTTCTTTAGTTCTTCTAGATTCTTGTTAAACGTTTCTTTTATTTTCTCCATTCTATTTCCAAGATTTTAGATCATCTTTACTATTATTACTCTGAATTCTTTTTCAGGTAGACTGTCTATTTCCTCTTCATTTGTTTGGTCTGGTGTGTTTTTACCTTGCTCCTTCATCTGCTGCATATTTCTCTGTCTTCTCATTTTGTTTAACTTATTGTGTTTGGGTTCTCCTTTCGCAGGCTGCAGGTTCGTAGTTCCCAATGCTTTTGGCGTCTGCCACCAGTGGGGAAGGTTGGTTCAGTAGCTTGTTTAAGCTTCCTGGTGGAGGGGACTGATGCCTGTGTTCTGGTGGATGGGGCTGGATCTTGTCTTTCTGGTGGGCAGGGCCACATCCAGTGCTGTGTTTTGGGGTTTCTGTGAACTTAGTATGATTTTAGGCAGCCTCTCTGCTAATGGGTGGCGTTGTGTTCCTGTACTGCTAATTGTTTGGTATGGAACTTGCTGGCCATTGGGTAGAGCTGGGTTTTAGTGTTGAGATGGGGATCTCTGGGAGAGCTCTCACCAATTGATATTATTTGGGGCCAGGAGGTCTGTGGTTGTCCAGTGTCCTGAACTCGGCTCTCCCAACTCAGAGACTCAGGCCTGACACCAGGCTGGAGCACCAAGACCCTGTCAGCCACACAGCTCAGAAGAAAAGGGAGAAAAGAAGAAAGAAAAAAAATAGTAAACAAATTATTAAAATAAAAAAATAATTTAAAAAAAAGAAGAGAGTGACCAAACCAATAAAGAAATCCACCAATGAAAACAAGCGCTAAAAACTAAACTAAGATAAACATTAAAATCAGAAATAAATCAGTTGCAGACAGCAAACCCCAAGTCTACATTCGCTCCCAAAGTCCACCGCCTCAATTTTGGGACAATTCATTGTCTATTCTGGTATTCCACAGATGCAGCGTACATCAGGTTGACTGTGGGGACTTCATCCACTGCTCCGGAGGCTGCATGAAGAAATTTCCCTTTCTCTTCTTTGTTCGCACAGCTCCTGGGGTTCAGCTTTGGTTTTGGCCCCTCCTCTGCATGTAGGTCGCCCTCAGTTATCTGTTCCCTGCCCAGACAGGAGGGGGTTAAAGCAGCGGCTGATTAGGGCTCTCTTGCTCACTCAGGCTAGAGGGAGGGAGGGTTACGGTAGTCATAATTGGAATGCGGGGCAAGCCTGTGGCGGCAGTGGCCGCCATCACATTGCAACAGCCTGAGGTGTGCCGTGTGTTCTCCCAGGGAAATTGTCCCTGGATCATGGGACCCTGGCAGTGGCAGGATGCACAGACTCCCAGGGGGGTGTGGATAGTGACCCGTGCTTGCACATGGGATTCTTGGTGGCTGCAGCAGCAGCAGCAGCGCTAGCGTTTCATGCCCATCTCTGGGGTCCGAGCTGATAGCCATGGCTCACGACAGTCTCTGCAGCTCGTTTAGGCAGTGCTCTGCCTTCTGTGGGCACATGGGGAAGGAATTTCCTCTCTTTGCGCACCCTGAAACAATGGTCCCTTGCCTCTTACGCAGGTCCAGAGTTTTTCCTGGACTCCCTCCCGGCTAGCTGTGGTGCACTAGCCCCTGCAGGCTGTGTTCACGCAGCCAACCCCAGTCCTCTCCCTGGGATCTGACCTCTGAAGCCTGAGCCTCAGCTCCCAGCACTCCCTGCCCTGGCGGGTGAGCAGATGAGCCTCTCAGGCTGGTTAGTGCTGGTCGGCACCGATCTACTGTGCGGGAATCTCTCCGCTTTGCCCTCTGCACCCCTGTTGCTGCGCTCTCCTCCGTGGCTCCGAAGCTCCCACCACCACCACCCCCGTCTCTGCCAGGGAGGGGCTTCCTAGTGTGTGGACACCTTTCCTCCTTCACAGCTCCCTCCCAGAGGTGTAGGTCCTGTCCCTATTCTTTTGTCTCTGTTTTTTCTTTTCTTTGCCCTACCCAGGTATGTGGGGATTTTCTTGCCTTTTGTGAAGTCTGAGGTCTTCTGCCAGCATTCAGTAGGTGTTCTGTAGGAGTTGTTCCATGTGTAGATGAATTTTTGATGTATTTGTGGGGAGGAAGGTGATCTCCATGTCTTACTACTCCACCATCTTGAAGGTCCCCCTCCCTCACCAGTAGCTTTGACATTAACAAAATCCACTCTTGGTTTGAGGTGGGAACATAGTTACTGGCCCCATATGTGGCACTATGAACCCAAATAGAATGCCAGTTACTGGCACCATCTGTGGTTATATGAGTGATTTTTTTCTTTTCTTTTCTCTTCTGGATAACTATGCTTAAAATAGAATTTGGGGTCCAGATCTCAATAGGGACTGAATAAATTGTCCTATGGAACAGAATTCAGAGCATCAATGCCACATCATAGCAACCACAACTGCTCTAGCAAAAAAGGCCAGCACTTAGCATGTATTCCAGATTCAAGGATTATTCTTTTAGTATTATTTATGGTCCATTTCCTTCTCTGACTCACTCTCAGTGGAACATGTCTTCTGAATTTATCCCACACTTGGGTAGTCCCCAGGCCTTCAAGAACAGAAATGCAACATGGTTACTGTGTTATTTTATGCAACAAAAATATCTGGGTCCCAAGAGTGCTGAGAAATAGGATATTATTAGCTAATTAGGATGAACTATCGCACTGGAGTGTTTGATTAAATTAATTAATCAAGCTGATGATTGGTCTGGAGGGGGTAGGTAGCTGTTTTTACAGTGCACCTGGTAAATTGTGCTATTAACCAGTGGTCCCTTTGAAATTTAAGGAAAAAATATTTTGGATGACAAATAAACAAGCTAGCATAAAGTTGATAGAGGGATCAGAATGAACAATAATGCCTGTGTGCAGTAGGTGCCAAATATATGAATGAGTGAACAGATTTGAGTTTCCTTTCCCCATATCATTACACTGAAGTAATCAGAAGTTTCAATTTGGATCTTCTCTAAATTGTATATAACGATTTCCTCTTTGACAATTACACAAGATAACAGATTAAAACAGATGAAAAAAGAATCAACATCACAGGCTTTTGTCTTAATTTAGGGCTTCAACTAAACAAACCCATGCATCCATCCATCCTTTCTCAAAGACATAAAGAAGAATTAAAAGACCTCTAGCTTTATTTGACAGTCTGCTTCCATGCTTAACTTTCTTAAGAGATATATTGTTCTTTCACTTCCTTTCAGGCAGTAGATAAACTATTCCTTCCACTGCAGTGTTCCCAGTTTGGTAAGCATCAACGCTGCCTTAATTCTGAGCAATTCACTCCAAATCTAGCGTTCTATGCCAGAGGACATTTTCATGTGACCCTGAATATGCTTGACACAAAGGTTTCTCCGTATTAACTGGGAAAGCTCAGGGACTCTATCATTCCTATGTTCTATAGAACACCTAGCACATTCCACTATTCTGTGCCAGCATTTACCAAAGTGTTCTCACGGTTCAAAGCCTTTAAACTTGAATAAGAAAGGCTGTAGGCACATATGCTGGAACTTTATCAAAGCCCATGATTCATCCATCCATTTACTCATTCATTTATATGTATATCCATTCCAATTATTCCACAGTCTTTCATAGAGACTCCTTCAGGTACGATGCAGATATAAACAAGGTTACTTCATACCCTTCTAGAGTTCATAGTATTAACATTCTAAAGGTCTTTAGATAAATTAAACCCCATATATACAAACTCCATGTTTTACATGAATATTTTGGGTGTCTTAAAAGTTTTAAAAATAATAAAAAATTATTTCTAAAACTCTCTCAACAGAATCACAGGGAAAAAAAAAAAAGACACATTTTAAAACTTTATCAACTGCCATTCCCCTCCCCTCACCTAAGGAGGGAGTTTTTATTTCCCTTTTCCCCAGAGTCTAGTTCAAAGGATAAAGCTTTTGTCATCAGGTACCAAATTTGGTCATATTCAATAAATACTTTAAAAAATTATAATGTATAAAGTCAACAGAATGAATGAAAAACCCTTCTTTTGATCTAAAACACTTAGTTTAGCTCAGATTTTATAATGCCACATTCATTTTAAGCTACTTATCTATATTTTTTTTCTCCTCTATTTGCCTAAAAGCTCCACGAGGGCAAAGAATATGTATACTTCTGATCATTAATTTATTGTCTGCACCTAGCACATACTACACTCAATAATTATTTATAGAATGAATGAAATAAATTAATGAATGAAATAAATTAATACAATATAATTTGTCACATTCAAAGTTACAAACATCCCAAAACAACCTTAAAATTAAAAGATGCTGGTTGTCACATGCTACATCTAGTCTGGTGAAAAATAAGTAGAAAATGACTGCAGATAATTTCAAAGGGCCAGGGCTGTTTTTTTCCCTAGAAGATTTACAGAGAAAAAACTGTGAGTGGAAAACAATAAGAAAAGGAAGAGTGAAGGGAGAGTTTAACTCAAATGACAGACTAAACACTTTTATTCAACACTTCATAGTCTTCAAAAATGGATAATGATCTCCCCAGCTCTTCAGGCCAGTAGCATAAGGTTGAATACATCATCAGTTCTGCTATAAAACATGAGTTTGCAAGTAAACAGCAAGTTTATCTTATAAAATGGAGCTTTTATTTGCATAGAATTTCTTCATTAATAACAGAGATGGACTTTCAACTACATACTACAGCTGTGGCTCCCTGCCATATGGAGCTTTTAAAAGGGAAAAAATACAGGTCAGAGGGATTTCTCAGCAAATTCAATTCATTTTATTTTCCAGAAAGGCAGGTGTGAAGCAGCAGGTGGCAAATTCATTTTTATCTAACAAAATTTGATCGTGTGACATATTTTCACAGTTAATATAACTTAATGAATAGAAAATTGGGAAAATCTGCCAGCATGTGGGGAGTTAGGGGAGCGTATGTATGTGTACATGTGCAGTGTGTGCATGTAGAGAGATTGAGAAGGCTTATGTGGTGAAGGTGGGGAAAGAAGAAGGTTGCTGTTCTATGTCCTGTGCTGGAGACCTTTCTTTTAAGTCACTAGTTCCAATCCGTGTTGAAAACACTGTAAAGCCATTATATGTGAGGGAGAGACCATCTTTATTATATAAGATGTGGTGATCTTCAACCACATCCTTAAAGGAATGGACTTTCAAAAATAACCCCACGACTGATAAACTACTTCATAGCACAGGAAACTATATTCAATATCCTGTGATAAACCACAATGGAAAAGAATATAAAAAAGAATATATATATCTATATAGCTATATAAATACCTGAATAGCTTTGCTGTAAAACAGAAATTAACACAACTTTGTAAATCAACTATACTTCAATAGAAAAAAAAAAACAAAACCCATGACTCAAAGCAGCAATGCTGATGAGATCTCCAAGGTGAGATTACAAAGATCGTGTGGAATAAACCTCTGCAGCCTATGAAGGAAGGATAGGAATTGAGGGAGCTGTCAATTCGACCTTTTCCACCAAGAAAAATAGCTGTTCATCAGTTTCAAACATAGCTATACCTAGTTTTGATACGTGCAATACCAGCAAAACAAAGCTTTCTAAACAGATAAAACACATAGTGACTCATTATTGTATCACATTACTGACATTATAAAGAATTCCAAACTCTGGAAGAAGAGCCAAGAGCTCTGGCTGGATTCAGAAACACTTAGTGTAATTTTGGGCAAGTTGTTTTCCCACAAACCTCAGCTCTCTTACCCCACAGAATGGGATAATCAGAGTCTGTGTTTCATATGGCTACTAGCAGGACTATATGAGTCTTGTTTTGTAAGTACTCCAACTTATTAGCTTTTCTCATCATAGATGCTCCCAGATGTCAGGTGGGAGCATTCCTGACAGGGATACCCAGGTAAACGTGGTCCAGTCAAGCTTTTAGACTGTACTCACCTTAGTTCATTGTCAGTTCAGTTCAGTTAAGACCCCAAAGTTAGATGGTTTCTTGCTTACCTCCCTCAAGTCCCTCTTGGGCTTTCTCTGTCCCTTCCCTTCACAGCAGGGGTTTTGAAACCTCTGGGAGCTCCCGAGAAATGACTGAAAACAGCATTTTAGGGATCCCACCTACTCCAGATATTAATTTTTCCAAACATTGTCTGTGACCGTTAGGTAGTAGTTTTTCTTTAAAAGATAAAAATGAAGCTGGCAAAGAAGTGAAGAAATTGCAACTCTCGTGCACTGTTGGTGGGGTTATAAAATGGTACAACCACTATGGAAAACAGTATGGTAGTTCCTCAAAATATTAAAAATAGAATCACCATGACGATTTAAAGAGAATTATATAGAACTGTCATGACTGATGACTACAATGACCCTGCACTCCCACTTCTGGGTATATATCCAACATAATTGAAAGCAGAGTCTCAAAGAGATATTTGCACACCCATGTCTGTAACAGCACTATTCACAGCAGCTAAGAGGGGAAAGCAACCCAAATGTCCATCAATGGATAAATGCATAAACAAATGTGAGACACATATTCAGTGGAAAAGGAAGGAAATTCTGTCATATGTGACAACATGGATCTTGAGGACATTTCCCTAAGTGAAATAAGCTAGTCAGAAAACTACAGATACTATATGATTCCATTTATTTGAGGAATCTGAAGTAGCCAAATTCATAGAAACAGAAAGTGGGGTGGGTGGTTACCAGAGGCTGTGAGGAGGAGAAAAGAGTTGTCGTTGTTTAATGGGTATAGAGTTTCAGACATGCAAGATGAAAAAGTTCTAGAAATCTGCTTTATAGCAATATGAATATATCTAACACTAATGAACTATATACTTAGGAATGGTTAAGATGGTAAATTTTATATTATGTATTTTTTACCACAATGTTTAAAAAATGATAAATATGAACTTTGTAGACATATTATATCTACATTATCTGGAAACTTTCCCAACCAAAGCACCCACCCATAATAGATGCTAGAGCTGCACCTGTGTTCTTGAGTTCATGGAAAGAGGTGAAATGACTCAAGGTCACAAGCTTAGACCCTACCCACTCCATTTCTACCGTTCATGCCCAAATACTGTTTTGTCTTGTTTTGTTTGGCTGTGTTGGGTCTTCGTTCTGCGTGCGGGCATCCTCTAGTTGCAGCGAGCGGGGGCTACTCTTCATTGTAGTGTGAGGGCTTCTCATTGTGGTGGCTTCTCTTCTTCTGGAGTACCGGCTCTAGGTGCATGGGTTTCAGTAGTTGTGGCTCACGGGCTCTAGAGCACAGGCTCAGTAGTTGTGGCACACAGGCTTAGTTGCTCCGCGGCATGTGGGATCTTCCCAGACCAGGGCTTGAACCCGTGTCCCTTGCCTTGGCAGGCAGATTCTTAACCACTGCGCCACCAGGGAAGCCCCCAAATACTGTTTTATTTATATACCTGAGCCCAGAAATGTCAGAAGGTTCTGAGGATATTGGATTGCTCATAAACTATCTGCTGTTGCTTTTCTTGACCTTCTTTCACTTTACCCTTAAGCTATGTCCTGCATAAAATGGGATGCACCTTTTCTATTCATATACCCCCTGGCCTGAAATCTTAATATTTGACAATCCCATCATACAAAAATAAATTTTGTGATTGGACTTTTCTACCATCTCCGTACCACTTCCACACAGGAAATTTGGTTCGCGTTTGTGTGTGCGCGTGCGTGCGTGTGCATGTGTGTGTGTGTGCGTGCGTGTGTGTGAGTCAAAATCCACTCCTCCTTCCCAACATCCAAATCCCCTTATAGGGAATTACCTCTCCACCACTGAGAAGAGTCCTGGGTTGGGTGTTTAAAACAGGTGTCTACTTCTCTCTGTAGAATTCAAAGGGCTCAGGATCCTTTTCCCTCCACTCTGTAGAGCCACAGAAGGAACCTAGTACCCAAAGCTCAGACAATGGGACACACTAGTCCAGAATTTTGAACTTTAAGTAAGAAACATAAGAATGGAAGAAACATTGGCAGTTTGGTCATTTGCTATCAGTATCCTGACCTTTTGGTCACTAGATTTCCTGCTTCCACCTCTCTGGTACTGGCTTGGCCACCACCTTTTCCTAGGCTGGGACTTCAACCCTATTGATTCTATGATAGAATAATATTACTCTCCTTCAATGAAATTAGCCAAAGTTAGTTCCTGTTGTTTGCAAACAGAAAGCACTACCTGACAATGTTTATTTGAACACTGTTGGGCTGCACCCCACAGGCCTGCAAGGTCTGTACTTGCCCAGCTTCAATATCGAAGAAAGAGCCCAGAGTCAGCAACAGAGGATCAATGGTTTAATGGATGGGGGATCTTACATGTCAGAAGCAAGGTCCTAGAGCAACACCCCACTGTGTTCGGTGGACAGCAGGCAGGACATGGTGGCAGTCGTCGCTCCAGGGGGGTGGGGGGGTTGCCAGTTATGGGGGGAATTGACGTCAGGATGGCTCATCGCTTACCAGGGAAACTAGCAGACGGGCATGCCCCCTCAACATCCCTCTGACAGGAACGATCACTAGCTGGGGCCTGGGGAAAGTATGTACGGAGGTCAGTCATGTGAGTAGGGTGTAGGTGCAACAGGCACTGGTAGAGCAGGGGATGTACAGAGAGCAAGAGGATAGCCATCTTGGGTAGCCTGACCACACACACAGGTGACTTCAAAAGAGCAATGCTGTGGCTGCCATCTCAACAAGTTCCTAGAGCACTGTGAAAGCCTCTCATACCCTAGGTTCTTTAATGGAGAGATTTTGAAAGTGTCTCCATGTCTCTACTTCTAGTGTTGTCATTTTGCTCTTCATATTTCTTTTAATCCATGCAGATCAGGTGCATTTCTGCCCAACGATGTCCCAAACACTATTAAAATAAACCCACCTACAGCACTGAGCCTGCTAATCATCCTCCCACCTAATTAGATGTCTGACAGCCAATTTCTTCAGCAGGATTTCTGTCCTTCTGCTGGGCTTTCTATGCAGGCATTTCACAGGTAGATTCGAAACTAGTTAACTGCCCACGAGAGACCAACCATTCCAAAATCCCTTTGGCACAGGAAGCTGCTGTCCCACTGTCAAGCAAATGGCCACTCTCACTGATCAGAAGATAAACTTTTCTGCATGTGTCTGGGGACAGGGTTCTCAGGGTGCAGATCTAGGTTACACTGTTGCGATGTCGGTGGTGTGGTTGACAAGAGCCACAGGCAGACTTGTGGGGGAGTGAAAGACATATGAGGCTGCTAGCCTGATTATATCATTCTTCTTATTCTGTTTTTCCTTCCTCACTTTCTCCCTATGAAATGGCTCCTGATTTTATTTACATGCTGATGGCTTTTTGCTCTATTCTAAGCCACCCATTTCTACCTTTATTTTTATTATTATTTTTCCCACAAACCTTAAAGCACAATTATTTCTACTCTGTCCCTAGTTCATAAGTAAGGGACCCACTGTAGGGTCTTGACTCCTCTTGTCAGCACAATGCTGGCTTTTTACTTAATTTCTTTGCCTTAATTTATGAATTACTTGCCTTTACAACTGCACAGTCCTTAAGTGTTTACCAGACAGCTCTTTCCTCCTTATGTCATTCAATTCTCACAACAATCCTTCTGGGTGGTGAAGGGCCCAGTCCGAAGTCCTACTGGTAGGTAGTGGTACTGCTGGGATGAGAATCCAGGAACTAATCATGTTTGTTTGCTTGTCTGTTTTTCTGTCCTAGTTAAAAACCAACCCTATCCCAACCCATTTGCTCTTCTTTTCAGTCGACACCCAAGAGGCAGCCATGAAGTTTCCTGTATGGATTTCACACTGAGCCCCTGGCATTTAACAATATGGGTTTGGTAAGAAAAGTGAAATATTCTCTACTGGGAGTGAGGATTCAACTAGGCACTAATGGGCAAAGAGGGAGGGAAGGAATGGTGGATGCCAAAGAAAGACAAGTAACGTCCTGCCCTATTACATCATCCAGTTCTCCCAACCCTAGACTGTCAATCTCTTTTTCCAATATCCACATGATGAGGGGCACAGCCATGCAGTCAGTTGCCTAGTCTGCAATTCTGAAAATCATCCAGGGCTGCTCCATTCCACTTATCTCACTGCCAACTTTCAAGGCCTACCTCACATTTTGATTCTACCTCTTGACTGTTATTTAAATCCATTCTGCCACCAGGGTTTACTACCTTTTTTGCTAAACTTTCTACAGTTGCCCTGAATTGGTCTCCTTGTTTCCAAGATCACATTTCTACATTGGAAGTATCTTCCAAAGAGCTCTCTGTGTAAAGCCTTTCCCAGGGCTTTCACAAGGTTCCCACAGCTTCCTTCACAACGTCTTCCACGAGCTGGCACCAGCATGGCTCTCTAGACTCAACAGTTACCACTTGACCAAGTGAATCCTTCCTTCCAGGTATACAGGCCTACTTTAAATCCCAGGGTAAGCCATCTTAATTCACTATTCCATGTTTTGGCTCATTATATTATACAGATTTTTCTCCCTGGGTTGTCCATTCCTTCCCTCTTTGCAAGGCTATAACCTACTCATATCTCAAAAAGAAACTTAAAAATCACCTCTACTGGAAGGAATCCACACTCCTCCAAACCACACAGTCAAGAGTCATGGCTTGCAGGGCTTCCCTGGTGGCGCAGTGGTTAAGAGTCTGTCTGCCAATGCAGGAGACACGGGTTCAAGCCCTGGTCTGGGAGGGTCTCACATGCCGCGGAGTGACTGGGCCCGTGAGCCACAGCTACTGAGCCTGCGCGTCTGGAGCCTGTGCTCCGCAACGGGAGAGGCCGTGACAGTGAGAGGCCCTGCGCACCGCGATAAAGAGTGGCCCCAGCTCGCCGCAACTGGAGAAAGCCCTCGCACAGAAACGAAGACCCAACACAGCCAAAAATAAATAAATTTATTTAAAAAAAAGAGTCATGGCTTGTCCTCTTGAGTTCTCACGGTTGACTTGCCTATGAGTTTTCATTGCACCTTGTTTTTCCACTTGAAACAGTGTGCATACATCATACTGTTTGTTGGCTTACTCCTTTGTTTCTAATGACAAGACTGTGAGTGACTTGAGCTCAGAAACATGTCTTAGTCATTATATTCTCAGTGGCTTTCACTGTGTCTGGCAACAATGTTGAATGCTAGAACTGAAATCAGAAGTTACACTGCTTGTTTTTGAGGTAGGGCATGATGATCACAGCAATGTTCAGATTATAGACTTTCTAGAGATCTTTAGTCTCTCTGGGACTAGAAGAGTAGCAAAGCTGCCAGTCCTCTCCCCATGTCTCCTTGGTCTCACCACTATAATGTATTAATGGCCCTACCTCCAGCTGCCTGTGGCTTTGCTCTGGTGGCAGGACCCTACCCCGCCACCAGTGATTGCAGAGGCAGGCAGGAGGTGCCAGAGGATGAACCCTCCCTGCAGCAGCCTTCAATCAATGACTGATAAGACTTGGTATATAAATAATCTAATTCCCTCACCCCTTATATAGAATAACTCAGGGGTGTCAGTTCTACACTGACTCCTAGGCTTCCCTGATGAGATTAAGCTTAATTCACCCACAGTGCTGACTGGCTTGGTAACGTACCCTTTATTGGATGACTTTCTATACCTGACTCACTTCCCTACTCTTCAAATTTTGTTTCCAGGAATCATCTGCAAATAAATGACTTGTGCTAGAATTCTACTGTCAGTATCTGTTTCCAGGGGAACTCAACTAAGACAGCATCTTATACTATATTTTAAGTTTAAAAACAGTTTTATAACTCTATGAAGTGGAAGTTAATATTGCCCTTATTATACACATGAGGAAACTGAGGTACAGAGAAGTTAAGCTTCCATTACGCTCGGTGCATGCCACTGAAGGGATGGTCTACCTTGAGTAGCGCTGCCTGGGGTTTCTCCCCACCTGCTCAGTTATTTTGCTGGCCCCCTGAGCATCTTTAATTAAAAAGCTCACACATCGGTTGCTGAGCGCGCCCTCCATCCAAAAGGCTGACACATGGAGAGGTTTATAGCCCAGCACCTAAAATGGCTGAGCTAGCAACTCAGTAGAGTTGAAAGCTAAATTCTCCTTAAGAGAACAACAGGGCCAAACACCGAGATCACCTGAGAGACTCTCAGGAACAGTGTTGCCATAACAGTGATCACCCAGGATACAAGGGATTCATCCACAATAACTAGAGAGCGGCCCAATGCAACACACAAGGCAGAAGACGTTTCTATAGATTGTTTAATGAAAATCAAAGTAGAAAGGTATGTAAGAGACAGAAATGTATCCACAACAAGGAGAAGACATTAAAATGTTCAACTTCCTAAGCAATCACAGATACACAAAGTTTTAAAAATGAGACTTTACTATTCTATTACAAAATAAGCAAAGATTGAAAAAAGATAATGTGCAATGCTTGTGTAACTTTAGTAAAATAGGCACTTGGTATAATGTCAGTGGGAGTATAAATTGGTAGAACATATTTGAAAATCCATTTGTCATTTTATAATAGAAGCCTTAATATAGACCCTACAATTTGATGTGGTAATATTTAAAATAGTCCCTAGCTGTTAATCCAGTATTTTTCTTCCCTTACAGATTTACCTTAAGCATATAACACCCACATATATGGACATACAACAAAAATATGTCCTGAAAATCACCACAATATTATTTATAATAGCCAATTAAAAAGAAATCACCTAAATGCCAACCAAGAAAAGAAAAAGAAAAAAAAATTGTCATTCAACCATATGTTTGAATACTTAAACATTAAAATTTGAGGTTTTGAAAACTACAAAAATGACTTGCAAAAAAATATAAAAAAGTTAAAAAGATGTAGGCTTTATAATTTTATATATGGTATGAACTTTTTTCTTTTTTCTTTTTTTTTTGAACTTATTTTTTAATGTTAATAAACCTAGAAAAAAGACAGGAAGAAAATATTGAGTGATTCATAATTCATAATGGGATTATGAGTGACTTATTTTCTTATTTACATTTATGAAATTTCCAAACTTTCTGCAATCCATACACATAAATTTTATATTTATATGAAGTTATTTAAAAATATAGGTTGGTTATGCCTGGGAAGTGAATGGGTGGTTATTCCTGCCTAATGGAATACCAAACATTGAATCAAGAATAAATACTAGTAGGTGAAATAAAAATACTAATTTATCCTCCAAATCTGGGTGATGCGTGCCCCTTTCCTCTTCCGTGTTAATGTTTTCAGTCATGACGTCCACCATTGGAGAGTCTTGTGGTTACTGGGCACGTGCTAATTCTAAGGGCTCATTGTTTCTGCAACTTCAGTTAGGGTGGCAATTGACAAAAATAAGAAGCAGCAAAGCCAAGGCCATACATCTGGTAATGAACTGCTTTACTGCATTGAGAAAAACGAGGTCCACTATGAGTCCCAGCTGCTCCTTGTCATCTCTAGGAGTTGCAGCAGAGTAACTGTTAGAAAATAAAAAATACTATCTAAGACAATCCTGTTGTGACTTGCCTCTGTGTTGACTTCTCACACCATTGTCTCTTAACAATTTTGCCTAAAATTCTGTAAATTAATGAACATTGTTTATTTTGGAAGATCAAACTGACTCAGCAGAACTTTCCTGGAGACAAGAAAGAGTAAAGACTTTGAAGGGAAAATAACAAGTAAACCAAACGCATTTTTAATTACCTTTAAATTACATCAATAATAACATTCTCAGTGGGACAAAGAAATCAAATCCTACTTACTGTGAGATTTCTCATTAGCTTGGGTAAAGGCTTCCTTTCTTCCTTTGTTTGATTTTGTTTTAGGGACAGGACTGGAGATATTTGCAATTCTAATAATTTCTGTCCATGGTTATACACATAGGGCTAGATAGTTTCATTTGCCTGTTTACTGTGGTCTGAGAGAAGTAATGGGTTTTGTATCATTCCCATTATTTGCCTTGTAATAACTTAGACAAATCACCCTTCTTCCCCCAGCCCTGACTCAGAGTCTAGAAATCAGGACACTTAGCTCTAGGAAAACATGGTTTCTTTTGGTTTAGAGAGAATTGACATTGCCTAACTTCACATATTTGCTACTGGAATCATGGATATCATCCAACTCCTTTAAAATTCTGCAATAGTTCCAGTAGTTGACACCAGGAAAATCTTCCATAGAGTAGAGATATATCTCTGCCTATTCCCACCTGTATCATAGGCGGTCACATGAAATTCTCCAAATCAAGCAGATTTGCATCAAGTTTAAAATTTAAGCTTTGTCTCAACATTTACTCAAATATCTTGTAATAACCTATAATGGAAAAGAATCTGAAAAATATATATATATATGTAACTGAATCACTTTGCTGGACACCTGAAACTAACACAATATTGTAAATCAACTATACTTCAATTTAAGAAAAACTTTTATTCAGTGCTTTTTGTGTGCCTGGCATATGTTCAGGTCGATATCAAGATATACAAGAACTCAGGCAGCCTTCTAGAAGCTTACCTTCTAATAGAGGAGAGGAGATCCATATATTAATATCTCAGTCCCAGGAAGAAGAAAAGTACAAAGTGCCAAGAGAAGAATGCATCAAAGGACCATGGGATTAATGGTGAGACAAATTACACCCCTGGGCTGGTGAGGAAAGTGGAGGGCATGTACCCTGGGTACTTACACTGAGACTTGAAATATATATCATTAACTGTTCGTGATACAACTTTAGGGTTTTAATGGCATCCAGATCTTCCTCCCCTCCCTTGGACAAACCCACAAAATCAAAGAAAGATGAAAAGCCTCAGAGGTAGGAGAGATTACTGCTAAACAATGACAAGTTTTGAGAAAACCTTCCTAAACTTCCCATAGATGGGAGATGGGTCCACTTGATAGACCCCTGTAGGCCAACTTGTAATGATATACAGCCATCTGGTCTAAATAAGGCAGAAAGCTGGGACCCATGACTTCTGTACTGAGCCACATTATTTGCTATCTTCAAGAAGTAAAATTAAATTAAACAAATTTTTAAATTAAAGCAATGTTACACTAAGAAATCAAGAACACTCTCCAAAAAGAACTGAGTGAAAGAGGAAATAAAAATGACAGAGACTAATATGAAAATGCAAATACTATCAAAACATGGGACATAACACAGCTCTACTGAGCAGATAAAATAAATGTTTACCCTAAAACTGCTTTAAGAATTAGTTAAAATGAAAGTTAAAAAATAAGTATTAAATCTAAGAAAGCAGAAAAATAAACATAATCCTTACAAAAGCAGGAAGAAACAAAACAATAAAGACGAAGACTTAGAGAAGAGAAAAAAAGAAAAAGATTAAAATTGTTCAGTATATCCAGGAGTTTCTTCTTAGGGAAACATATTAATATTAAGCATTAATATATGAATCTGGTGAATTTATTAATTGAAAAATAAAATTAGAGAAGGAAAAGATAAATACATAGTGTTTAAACAATATATATAAATCCTTCTATTCATTTTGACAGTGAAATATTTGAAAGTCCAGGACAAATAAATATATTTCTAAGAAAATAGATACTAGCGGGCTTCCCTGGTGGCGCAGTGGTTGAGAGTCTGCCTGCCAGTGCAGGGGACATGGGTTCATGCCCCAGTCCAGGAAGATCCCACATGCCGCAGAGCGGCTGGGCCCGTGAGCCATGGCCGCTGAGCCTGCGCGTCCGGAGCCTGTGCTCCGCAACAGCAGAGGCCACAACAGTGAGAGGCCCGCGTACCACAAAAAAAAAAAAAAAGATACTAGCAAAATATAATAAAGATAAATCTTAAAACCTTACCAGTATTATGGGGCAAGATTATTAAAAATTAACAAACTATTAGTCCTTCTTCCTGATCTCCCCCCAAAAGTTATTACAATAGTTTAAGGCTAATTTGCAGGTGATTTAAAAATATGTATGTTATTTTCCCTCCAAGTAATTTTACAATTAAAATGGTCAGGTATCAAGGAAAACAGAGCAAAGAGCAAATAAGCCTAGGGTTTCAGGGCTCTGGTTTTCAATAATTCATTCTGTAACTTTGGTCAAATTACTCCACTTCTCTGATTCTCAGTTTCTCCCTCTGTAATATAAGCATCAGTGCATGTGTGCATGAATGTGTGTGTCGAAAGACTGAATTATATCAAATGTCAGCCAAGTCTACAACAACTGTGGAAACACTGAATTTTAGAGTTAAGAAGCTCTAGAATGCTTTAAGACAATCTCACAATTTATTATCAGTCCCTCCCATAATCTACTGCAAACTCTTTGCACTAACTGAGGTTATCCCTAACTCAATTTCTATCCTCTTACAGCGCCAATCTCAACTATCTCGCATCAGCACCTTTCCCTCCTTTGGGGAAATATTTAGGTTCAGTAACTTTAAGTTATAATAACAGGTGAGTCTGGTTTAAGTATATACCTGAGAGGCCAGACAACAGAAATTCAATGTTCTGCTTGGGTCCCAAAGGATCTCTGATTAACAGAGTGCACAATGTTCCACTGTAACCCCTGGGGAAGGGGCTGAATGTGACTAAGGGATATGCCACGTGACCCACTTGCCATACTAGAAAAGAATCAGCCTCCTGACACTACAAAGGTCATATAGACCCCCAATGCTACTTTCCCATGCCTTCTTTCCAAGGCAGCAGACTGACAAAGATTGGAAAAGAATGGTAATACCCATTTCTGCCAGGTGTGTGGGGAAACAGGCACTTGAATAACTTGCTGTAAGTGTATGTTCAGTGCAACTATTCCAGAGAGCAACAGTTCATACCATTTTGAGGGAGACTTTACAAGATTTCCTCATTATTCCCTAGTGGTGTAACTGCCAGGTCAAAGGATTTTATCCCAGTATTACATACAATAGTAACACATCGGGAGGAAACTAACATCCAATATTGGTAAATACTGTTTGCTGTATCCATTAAATAAATATTATCATATATTAAAATAATGACATAGATTGATTTTTCTTGACATGGAAATGTGATTAGCATACAATGATCTGAGAAAAAACCAAAGGATATAGATCAAACATATTATGATTAAACTATTAGTGTCTACACATATAGAAATAAAGAAGAATATATATAAAAATATTAAAAGTTCTTATCTTAGGGTACTGGGATTACAGTGGATTTTATATGCTTTCATTTTTCTAATATTTAAAAAGTACATGTTACTCTGATAACCTGCAGTGATAAAGGTATTCCTATTTTGCTAAAAATAAAATAAGAGTATCCATGAATAAAGTCAAAAAAGATTATGCCACATATATAGAAACTCTACCCATACTGTAAGGACAGTCCTGGTCCCAAATTTCCCAGGAAAGCTGAATTAGCCACAGACCATTGTCATTCCTCTGAAGTCTTGAATGTATCCATCATTTGACTCTCAGCCTACGCTGCCTTGAGTTCTTATTCAACCACTTTCTCTGGGTGTAGGTCTCCCTTTAGTGGTCAGAAATCCATGATTTATAAGCATATATTTATATGTCTCTCTATATATTTGTACCTCTACCCTTCCTCCCCCACCCCCAGCATTTATATATATACATATATATATACTTTTATATATAGCTTATTTATATATATACTGCTTTTATATATATATACACATATATATGTGTATATATATATGTGTGCATATATATACATATATATATATATGTATATATATATAGTCACACCCAAGTATTTGCATTTTTCCCAGTATTGTCAGCTAACAGTTCCCCGGGTTATGACTTGTGGGCATACACCAGGGCCCCTTGCCCTGACTTCCCAATGGTCTCGGAAATGTCTAATAGATAGGATAGGCGTTTTAAACCACTGAGTTGTACTAAGACATTTCATTTCATGAATTATGGAGAATTTAAGTGTCAAATCCGAAGCTGAACAGGGAGATCAGCTCGGTGCTGTGTGACCGCCTAGAGGGGTGGGATAGGGAGGGTGAGAGGGAGACGCAAGAGGGAGGGGATACGGGGACATATGTATATGTATAGCTGATTCACTTTGTTCTACAGCAGAAACTAACACACCATTGTAAAGCAATTATACTCAAAGATGTTAAAAAAAAAAATCTGAAGCTAACGTAACTTGCCTATCAGTACTGAGGGCCTCCCGGAGCCCTTAGCATTGATCCTCTTTTATTCCAATGACCAGTCTTCCCCCTTCTCCAAGCTGGCGTGCATGATATGGGGAGTGCATCAGCTGCACTGTGTGGGTGAGTTTGTCCCCTCCAAGGCAGAGCCGGATGCAGCCTCAGTGGGATGCACTGTCCACTCTTTTCCAAGGGCCCTTACACACAGCACACCCTGAACGCTGCAGGGACCTCACAACAGAACTGTTCCCTTTGAGGCCATCCTGGGTAGGCAGGCTGCAAGGCGCTGCTTCCCTGTCAGTTCCCGGGTGGTTCACTGATGACTTCTTCATGGTACTTGTATCCTCCCTGTCTTCCTTGCTCCTCCAGTTGCTTTGAAAGAAAAGTATGCCTGTCTTCCAGAATCAACTTTTCCTTGAGATGTGCACCTGGGCTAACCACACAACAGCCACTAAGCATGCAGTAGCTTGCCCTCGCTACCCCTTTCCTTCCCTGGGTGCAGGATCCTAGCTCCCTTGGTGTTTGGGAGGGAGGCTCTGACACAGCCTTTTGAAAATTCACAGAACACATGGTCTTTGAGGACTGTATTCAATTTTATGCTGGCTGCCTGGCTGCCTTGCTTGCCCTCAACCCGTTGCTCTCATGCTGAGGACCCTTGCTGATTTCACTGGGGTGAAAAGAATGCATTTCCTTTTGTCAGAAGTCACCATTTTTTCCTTGCAAAGTGGCTATAGGTATAGAGCAGGAGAATACAAAGTGATAGCCAGAGCAGAGGAGAGACAATATACTCAGGAACAGAAAATGAGACAGAGAAATGCAGACTCTCACACACACATAGTCACAGAGAGGGATCCTTTACCCCCCAACCATGGCATCATAGCCACTCTGAAATCCACATACACATTCCCCATTTCACCTCTGCCAAACAGCACAGAGATACGCCTTTTCTAGTTACTGCGCAGTACCGTACAAGAGGGGGGAGGGGGTGCTTATCTACCGCAGTTAACAGTTTCCTTTCTCTAGCCCACATCCTTCCTGAGACTTGTATGCATTCTCAGAATGTTTATTTATTTTTTTAAAAAATTTTTAAAATAAATTTATTTAGTTTTGGCTGTGTTGGGTCTTCGTTGCTATGTGTGGGCTTTTTCTAGTTTCAGCGAGCGGGGACTACTCTTCGTTGTGGTGTGCGGGCTTCTCACGGCGGTGGCTCCTCTTGTCGTGGAGCACGGGCTCTAGAGCGCAGGCTCAGTAGTTGTGGCGCACGGGCTTAGTTGCTCCGCGGCATGTGGGATCTTCCCAGACCAGGGCTCGAACCCGTGTTGCCTTCATTGGCAGGCGGATTCTTAACCACTGGCCACCAGGGAAGTCCCTCTCAGAATATTTAATTTTCAAAATTAATCCAGCTCCAAGCTGGTTTCCCCATCTCTCTCATTACATCCAGTGGCTATTTCTTTCCCTCTAATCCATGAAATCCAGTCTCCTTCCCTTGATATCTCCGCATACACACACACACAGATACCCAAAAATACCTAGCCACACAGTATATTTGCAGGTATTGCTGTGATGTAGTTGCTGATGTGGGGGGAGAGCTTGGCACCGTGCTCTTCAAGTGTCCAGAGCTTGGCACTGTGGAAAGGACTCCATGTTTATGTCACAGAAGGGAAAATGACTTTAAAAGTTCTCTAGCAATTTCCACTCACTCCCACCTACTGAGTGGAATTTTTTTTTTTTAGGCACACCATTCCATTTTAGCAAAGCAAAACAACTTCTCTAAATTGATTATGCTGAACAATTCTGTTCTCCATAGCCCCTACCTCCAAATTGAAATCTGATTCTGCTCCTCTCTGCATTTGGAAAAGGTCTCTAATATGGCGGAGGTGGAGGAAAGTAGTTGAAACTGGGATCTTGATATAAGGAGCTTGATGTTCTACAAGTGTGACATTTGGGGTAAGCTACTTCACAACTCTGTGCCTTAGACCCTTTATATATAAAATGCAGCTGATGACAATATTGAATCAAGGGGTTGTATGAGGTGTAAATGAGAAGACCAGGAAAGGTGATCGTCAGTTACCTGGCACAGGGTAAACCCTCTTTAGTGTTCACCTCAGAGAATCACACACGAGTTCTTATCCCATCTTTCTTCCCTATCAGTCACTACAAGAAGTGTGTAGTATGCGGATATATTATTACCAATGACATCAGTTAATACAAATGTCTCCCATGGAAGGTAAACAAAGCTCTAGTAAGTTGTTTTCACACTGCACAGTTTTTCTCCATTTAACCTATCAAATGATTATTATCTATTGAACATATACATACACACACAGTGATGGCATGACTGGAGCAGCACTGCTACAACTGTGCTCATCTGTGTGCCACTACCAGGATTCTACCTGATCTCTGGACCACAACATATGCTGTTATTTACTTTGCTTTTTTTTCCCTTCTTTAAATCAATGCAAGTATTTTTCTTAGGCCTGATCTAAGATAATAACAATAAATTATAGGTCTCATGTGCTATTAAGTATTGCATAGTATGCATAAAATAAGTGGTGAAAACTAACATTTTAACACGTTTGTCCATGTTCCAACTATGATAATAGTTCCTGCATTTAGATGAGGAATAATAAGACTTGAATTATTGCCCCACAATATCATCCAATATATTACTGATGTCTGCCCTTGGAAAGTCATTTAAACTCTCTAAGCCCCATTTGTCTCGTTTGGTCCAGTTCACAGTCTTGTAAAGGTTAAGGAAGAAAATGTATGTGAAAGTGTTTCATAAACTGTAAAGAACTGTGAAAGTGGATGGCACCAGTTTTCAATAGATGTCCAAGAACTATTTGTTGCAGTTGAAGATATCTGTAGATTTAGCTTCAACAACTGAACAGCTGACTTTTCAAAAGGAAGAGTTTCCTTCATCCACAAGATCCCCGGATGATGTGTCACTCAGGACTCCACAAGGGAGCACACCCCAGCCAGCACCATACTAGGATGTCCCACTGTAGTGGCACAGATTATCCACAACACCCTCAGAGCCCAGTAATGAGAACAAAACCTGCAGATGTCTTTTTTCCTTCCCTTGACTTTTTTTTCTTTCAGTCACACAGGCTCAGGCCTATTCAATCAACAGATGAGCTTCGTGCTGTCAGTATCAGAGTAGGATCCTGAACTCAGTATCGGGTAGTGCAGTCCCTCCAGACTGAAGACCTGACCCCTCTAGCACTGTCAGTGCTGCGGACAGCACGGCACTTTGCATTTCTGTGCCAGTTCGAGAAATTCTGTGGCTTCACACCTTTCTCTAGGCCAGTGGTCCTCAATCCTGGTTGCACATTACAGTCAGATGGGGATATTTTTTAAAATGTCAGTCTGAGCCCCATCCCAAACCAATTTAATTAGAATCATTGGTGGAGGCAGGCACTCAGACATCAGTTTATATTAAAAGCTCCTCAGATACGAAGCCTGTTTGGGAACTACCACTTAAGGCTAACCATGGCCAGACAGTAACCCCTACTTAGTCTGGAAAGAAGTAGGGATAAAATCCACTTAATGTGCTTAATTTGACCAAATCCTATAAGGCACAATAATTAAATAAGAAACTAAAGAAAACCAAGCAAAACACAGTAGCAACAACTACTGACAGTCGGCCTGTGCCACTTTTTCTCATTAGATGATCTTTTTATTTCTTGTACAAGATCTTGTTAAATTGTAGATTCCCGTCCTCACCCTGACCTACAAGAATCAGAGTCTCTGATTTGAATTTGCATTTTTACAGGCTCCCCAGAGCATCGAAGTCCACAAAAGTTTAGGACTACTGTTCTTCATGTGATTACATTAATTAGAGAGCAGCATACTCCTTTTTTTGACCGTGTAATCCTTTTTGGGGTTCTCCACTCTGGTTGCTTAAGAACTGAGCCATATGAGCTTTAAAAATACACACCTGGATTCCACCCCGGCATCCAGGTGTAGGACCTGCATTGTTAATTTTTTTAAAGCTTCATATAGGATTTTTTTTTCTTTTTTTTTTTTTTTTTTTGTGGTACGCGGGCCTTTCACTGTTGTGGCTTCTCTCGTTGCACAGCACAGGCTCCAGAAGCGCAGGCTCACGGGCCCAGCCGCTCCGCAGCATGTGGAATCTTCCCGGACCGGGGCACGAACCCGCGTCCCCTGCATCGGCAGGCGGACTCTCAACCACTGTGCCACCAGGGAAGCCCTTCATATAGGATTTTGATAGATTGTGAGTCTCCACTATAAAGGCAATGCCACTGTGTGGTAAAAAAGAAAAAAATATGCAGGAACTGTATTTCTAAAGTAACTTTTCTTTGGTCAGGTGTCATTTCCAAAACAAACTCCTCTATGCCACTGTTCTTTAGAATGAGAAAAAGAAAGCCTCCTTCCTGTCAATTTGCCTTTTGCACAGAAGGGAACACAGATTTAGAAAGTATTTAAAGCAGTGGGCACTCCAAATGTTCATTATTCAGGGCCTGAGCCAAAGGCTCCCCAGGCATTATTAAACAAATTGATGAACACTGTGGCAGGATTCAGAGGGATGAAAAATGCTGCTGGAACTGAAATACAATGTTTCTTCATCTAAATGTCTTGTAAAGACTCAGGAACTGACTTCATGGATTTTCATGTAGCTGGTGACAGTATTTACATCTCAAAAGCCCACTTCTGCCTTCTCAGTGTTGCTGGCCATTGGGGATTCGGAGAATGAGCACAGGGTGAAATAAACTTAATTCTGTCCATTAAGGAGAGACGGGTTTCACAGCTCACCTGCTGGGTGCTATGCGTGGTGCAGCAGTTATTATGGCCTGAACAAATGGAAACCCAAGCCAATTACTGCTTCAACTGCCTGGTCTGCTTTTGGGCTTTGAGGCGTGTGAGGTGGAGTGCCAGTTCTGGTGTGAGTTCATGACTTAACATAGAAGGATAATTTTTCCTGTAAATCCTGAAGGCAGAGTGAAGCCCCCAGAGCAAGCGGCACTATTCCCACTCAGCAGGGTGGCTATGGAACTGGGTATTTTTGAGGGACAGAAGCCTAAGAAATGTCCTTGTGGCAAACCCCACATTCTTTTAGGGGACAAAAGGGAAAAATAAGAGCCACCTGCCACTCAAAGAGAAAAGGAAATGCAGGTTGAGCCCTTGTGCTGCTTCTAAGTCCTGCCCAAACCAAACCAACCCTCACACACAGCCAATTAGGGGGAAGACAGCGATGAATTCCTGTCTCTCCCAAATCTGCGATTGGCTTCAAAAACACTGTCATCTATCATCCTAATAAGCACTTAAAAAGTAAATCAAAGGCTATTAAAATACTTTTGGCATTGAGCTTGCTTCCTCCAGCAAAGCATAAACCCAGAATTTACAACATTTGCTGGGGGGAGAGAAGAGGAGGCTGGGTTTTTCCTGTCACTACTATCAAGCTAGAATCCTCTAATCATAGGCTTTTATAAGGACAAATATGCGTTCTTCTCAGTACTTAACTCTATATGAACACTTACTTTCGTTTTTTATTTCAGTGGTGTCTCTCCCACTAAACTGTAACCTTCCTGAGAGATGAAACCATTTCTGACTTTGCTCACCAATACGTTTCCAAGGTCTAGAACATCAAAGACACTCAAACATATTTACTGAGGGAATGAAGTGGACAGCTGCTGATAGCAGTAAGCTTTATTTTTTTCCATAGCACCATCGGCCATTCTGAGTCCAAGTCCTTGCTTCTAAGTGTATGATTTTTCCCTGCCTAGAGATCTCTTTAACACAAAGTTGCCCGCACCAATCCCTTTACAAAGAAGAAGGGTCTACTTTTCCAAAATTTTCCTTTTCTTTGGTCACTCACATACAGTATCACCATAGAAAGGGCCCATTTTAAAAGCACTCTGGTGAAAATCAAAGTTTAGACTCTCTTATCCTGTTTTAACCCAGCCAGTCCAGATTCTTCTATTTCCCTTTATAAACAAGGCATGCTTACTTCTCTCACCAAATCATTGCCTGTGCACCCCCAGCTCAGCCAATGCCCTATGTCCTCCTCTAGATTTTCCCTGGTGACTCTTATCCCTATTTATTTCTCCCTTCTGTGAATTCGTATCAGGCTTATTGGCTTGACTATACCCCGTCTACATACACAGGCACACTGCCCCCTGCCCACACACACAGATCACTCTAAATCAAAAACTTTTTCCTGCCTCAGATCCTGGGGCACATGGCTGCCTCTGCTTGCCTTTCTCTTCCGTTGCTTTCTCAGCTTAATTATCATGCTCTCAGAGAGGTTTCCCCTGACCACCAAACCTAAAGAAATGCTTCCTGTCATTCCTTCTCAGGGCAACATTGATTTTTCCCTTCCAAATATGATTTCTCCCACTACACAGTGAATTTCGTGTGTCTTCTTTTTAACATGTGCCCTCCCCAGTAAATTCTAAATCCCTTGAAAAAGGGTCCTACCAAAACTACAAATCATCCTAAAACCTTGCAGAGTCCCTGGCATACAGTAAGCACTCAGTAAATATTTCTGGATGTGGAATTGTTTCAACTAATGGATGGGTGTATTGGCTGTCCTCTGGATTAGGGCTCTAAATTACTCGAGGGCTGAGATCATGTGCCTTGCTTGCTTTGTATCCCCCATAGTGATACACCCACAGTTAGGTTAGGCCAGGGTTTGTCAGCTCTGGCACTACTGACTTTTGGGTCCAATAACTGTTTGCTGTGCGGGGCTGCCCTATGTACTGTAGGATGCTCAGCTGCATCCCTGGCCTCTGCATACTAGGTACCAGTGGCAAACACCCACCCTCAGTCATAACAACCAAAAACGTGCCCATGCATTGCCAAATACCCTCTGAGAGCAAAATCCACCCCCAGCAACCTGCTGAGAACCACTGGGTTAAATGCTTAATTTAATCGATATTGATTAATGGATTGTAAACTGGCTTGGCAATCTCTGGATTCTATGGAGCACCTCAAACTCTTGCTGGAATTGCTCCAGTAGAGCCAAGGAATAGAATAAATATCTAAAAATACCGGACAACTCCTATGAGTGGTGCACACTTCAAGTGCTGGAAACTGGAGCCAAATTGGCCAGGAGCCTATATGACTTCTGCCTTAGTAATTGTTTTCTCAATAGCTGCAACTCATTGGAACATCCTTGGGACACTAAGTGAATTTATACCTTGTTTACTATTCCCTGAACTTACCAATTAAGTTTTCATCATTGTAACTTTTTTTTTTTTTTTTTTTTTAATTTTTCCCTCTGCCACATCCTCCTGAGGGGTAAGAATCTGTACCTGTTTCATTGCAGTACCTTCTGCCAGACGCAAGAGGACCTGAGCATAGTGGCTTCTTAATAATGAATATCTGGTTGAACTTTGCCATTTGCTGTGCACATACATTATTTCATCAAACAGTGAAAGGGGGGCGGGGGGGAGAGAGAGAGAGAGAGGAATGGAAGATGGATTGAATAGTGTATTCAGTGGTCTAAAATCTGTGACGAGGACTGAAAAACAAGTAGTTATCTCCTTCTCAGAAGTTTCAACATCTGGGCTCAGAGGCAGAGAGAGGAAGAGGCAAGGCTGAAAAGCGTCAATACTCATTTTTAGTGGTAAATGAGAAGAACTAACAGGAACTTTCAAAATGACTGCCTTGAAAGTTGTAAAATATAGAATACATTTATTTTAATGTCCTCTATAATACTGATCACGTAAACATCTCTTTATAAAGAGGGAATGGTTTGATAGCAATGCCCTTTGCATTGGGAAAATTAAATATTTGCTAAATCTCACCTGTTAAATACTAGGGTGACTTACTTAAATTCCAGTCTTCTGATTTTAAATCTTATATACTTCCCCCCCTGACCCCACTGACTCTCATAAGGAACACACCTAATTTTACCCCATCTTTTTTCCTGCCAGTTGTAGTCATTTTCTTTCTTACTCTTGAGCATGGTCTCTACCTGGGAAAAGAATATCTGCTGGGACCTCAAACCAGGAGCATGTAAGGATTCCTAGGAGATATACATGGCTTCATAATCTGATACCTCGATTTAAGTGCCTTGTCTGGATTCTGATAGGGCTGTGTGTGACCCACAATACCATCATGCATGAAGTGAATAAACAGTAAATTCCCTGAGCTACTCGGTTCAGGGGATGCTTAATGGTATTACACAGTAATTGGCACGAAGCTGCACAAAAGCAGGATATAATTTTAGCTCTCACCTCCAGCAAAAAACTAAAAAACAAACAAACAAAAAACCAAAGGAAAAAACTCTTTTTTCTATAGATTCAGAGCAGCAGATTATGGGTAGAATGACCATATATGTCCTGGTTTGCTCAAGACAATCCCAAATTATTCCTGTTGTTTCAACATGTTTAGTCCTAGTGTCCCGTTCTCTAAAGGGTCTCAATTTGGAAGTTAAATAATACAGTCACGCTAAATATAGTTTAGCACAGTTTCACACTGTGCATGACTGGCTTCGTGTATTTTCATGTTTAAGGTGTAATCACATTGAAAATGGTTATGTTTCCTCCCAGAGGTTGTTCGTGATACTAGACAGGTTTTAAGGGGTGGGCAACAAAATCCTCCCCCCCGCTGGAGGTCACACTATGGTTTCTCAAAAAAAGGAGCTTTAGGGGCTTCCCTGGTGGCGCAGTGGTTGAGAGTCTGCCTGCCGACGCAGGGGACGAGAGTTCGTGCCCCAGTCCGGGAAGATCCCACATGCCGCGGAGCGGCTGGGCCTGTGAGCCATGGCCACTGAGCCTGCACGTCTGGAGCCTGTGCTCCGCGGTGGGAGAGGCCACAACAGTGAGAGGCCCGCGTACCGCAAAAAAAAAAAAAAAAAAAAAAAAAAAAAAAAGGAGCTTTATACTCCCACCACTGTTACGCCCATCACCACAGAGTGCCAGGGAACAAAGGTCACTGCAGAGGGTAAAGCATACCCTGAGCATAAGGTGCAGGGGGCCACAGTCCACCTGCTGGGACCCAGGGCCAACATCCAAGTTCACACTTACATCTGTAAGCAGGTGCTAAACAAATATGACCAGTGATTTAAAACATAGTTTTGTTTCTGTCTTCTCTTAAATTTTATTCTTTGGGAGCAAACTTCCCCTATTCACGGATAAAATCTCTGGCAGGTCCCTGGATTCTGTGTTTATTTTAATGTAATATGTAATAGCCCCAAAGTCACTTTATGTCACGTGCATGGTCTTAATTCCATAAATAAAATGTCCAGTTGAAGACAGTAATCAAAAAGCTGCATTTGACTGTGTTAAATCCTCTTCCTTTTCTCTCCCCCTCCTCATACCTCCCACCCTGAACTCCCTGACCCCTTTCAGGCTACCGCCTGCATTGTGGAACTCTCTGAGCAATCTAATCAAGCTCCCCCAACTCTCTATCTGCTGCCTTGCTCCAGGAGAGTAGGAGAGGGAGGAAGGGCAAGGAGTAAGGGCCATTCTTACTGCTGGGTGGTTTCTAGCATTCTGGGCATAGCAGATGGTGAAAACAACTTCTTCTTTGGTGAGGTCTTCAGAGCTCCCAGCTGGGTCCCTTCCCCTGAGTCCCCATGACCTAGAGGATTGCATCTCCAATCCTAGTAATCCTAGTAATCACTGGAGACCCTCTCCCCAGCTGGTGGTCACCTGGAAGCCCAACTCCAACGCTTTCCACTGTGAGGTCTCCTGGTCCCTTCAGACAGTCCTGCTGAAAAAGACTTGAGAGGACCCCAGAGACTCTGTCTCCTTCATGGTCCTCTCTAAACACTCCTGCTTCCCCAGACCCAATGCACCAAAGCACCCCACACTCTTCGACCCACCATCTAGCAGGGAGTCAGCTCTTGCCTCTCCCTCTAGATTTCCCAGGCAGGAGTCAGACCCCATTCCTCAAACCACTTTAATTGCATCAGTCAAGAGTCAGGTGCCAGTTTTTGTATCACCAAATTTGGGGTGAGGGGGTAGAGGTGAAGGTCTCTTGAAGTCCACTCCTTCACCACGACATCATGGGGATAGGAAACAGCCCAGTACTCTAACAACTCTTTCTCAAGGAATCCTCTTCATCCAACTCCTCACATGCAAGCCCTACTGAATGTTTCTGCCGCCCTGACCTTGACCAGGCTCAACTGGATGATAGGCACCAACCTCCTGAAACAAGAAAGATGGGGTTCAGAGCATAACTTTCTCTGGATCTCTTTGTAAGGATACCCACCTTACAAAATTCTCTCACCCTCCTAACCTGTTTATATATCCTCTATTTGACTAAAGGGTGTGAATGTCACAAGACAGGTTACAACAATAATTTGCCTAGTAAATCAGAACACAGGAGGCAGGGGTTGAGGAGGGAGAGGAGTGTCCATCTTACACTTAACCTTGGAATCTATCGTGTTGGCACCTCAGTAGAAACTATAGAGACTCAGTAAAAGCTATAAGTATCTATAACCCTCTGTGAGTATTAACATCAAGGGACTGGTGCCCAGGAAGGCAAAACCAGCTAAGCAAGCTAACAACCGTCCTCTGCCCATCACAAATTCAACCTGAACAGTGCTTATTTCTTTCCATGTTGCCTGGGTTGCCAGAAAAGCTCTCTCTAGGGTCCTACTTCCTATAGTCCAAGCACCTTACTGCCACCAGGGAAATCTAAGAAATTGCTTTCTGCGTGCTGTATCTTATACCAAGTTGAGAAATCCCCTCTGATCTCCTGAACTTTTGAAGTCCCAGAAGTGGAAAACACTAAGAAATATATAAAAAGGTCCAGAATCTGAAAATGCCACTTGTGAATGGACAGTATACTGAGTAGACAGGTCTCTTCAGTTGGTGGACATTAAGACTTGAGAAAGAATGAGAGGGGGACTTTCCTGGTGACACAGTGGTTAAGAATCCACCTGCCAATTCAGGGGACACAGGTTCGAGCCCTGGTCCAGGAAGATCTCACATGCCACGGAGCAACTAAGTCCATGCGCCACAACTACTGAGCCCGTGTGCTGCAATTACTGAAGCCCGCATGCCTAGAGCTCATGCTCCGCAACAGAGAAGCCACCGCAGTGAGATGCACTGTAACCAAGAGTAGCCCCCTGCTTGCCGCAACTAGAAAAAGCCCGCGTGCAGCAACAAAGACCCAACACAGCCAAAAATAAATAAATTTTTAAAAAAAACTTAAAAAAAGAAAGAATGAGAGGGATAAGTTACTCAGGTCTCTTTCATTTTGCACCAAGAACAAAGTTTTGATTTCCTTGGGGCAGGTTTCATGGGCCATGTACTCAACATACAACCATCACTGAGCACTAATGTAGAACCTTAATAGAGGAACAAATTATGGGCCTGCCTCATGAGAGACACGGGGGGTGAGACTACTTAGCTTCAGCTCAACATGAGGACTCCAGCAGGTTCTGACACCTGCACAAATCCCCAGTTCCCCCTTTGAAGGGCTCATAAGGGTAAATACACAACAAAAACAGAAAAACTGTTGATCAGAAAGTCAAAGCATTGATACCATCAAATACTAGAACTGCTCAAAGGCTTTTTAAGTTCTTTTTTTAACAGGCTTTCTTAGATGAGTTGTTTTTTTTTTAGACGAATCAAATGTTTAATATAAATTAGATCGGTTTTAATATAGGATCTTCTTGTGGGATTTTTTTTTTTTACAGAAAGTCACAAAAATTATAATCATCCTCATCAGTTCACTCAGTTCCATGTAATTAATTTTTTTTTCATCTTGATCTTTTGTTAGCACTTTTATGAATTCATCAGTTTTCCATTAGAGTTCTGGAAATGCTTGTGCATTCAGTTCAGCAGTATAGTCAGTTACCAGAAACCTGTACTTGTCAGAGTCTTTTGCATGAATTCCTTGAAGATGAAACCCTTTTATAGGAACACTTTTGCAAAAGCATCAGAGTACACCCAGAACTGTCTGTAAATGACAAAAGACTTAAAAATGACCACGGTTGGGCTTCCCTGGTGGCGCAGTGGTTGAGAGTCCGCCTGCCAATGCAGGGGACACGGGTTCGTGCCTCAGTTCAGGAAGATCCCACATGCCGCGGAGCGGCTGGGCCCGTGAGCCATGGCCGCTGAGCCTGCGCGTCCGGAGCCTGTGCTCCACAATGGGAGAGGCCACAACAGTGAGAGGCCCAAAATGACCACAGTTAAAGGTTTGATGAAAGTTCATAATAATGCAATTGACAAGGAAATTTAGTTATTTCTGAGATATACACTTTAAAGTAATAACTAGAATTATGACATAACATTATACCAGAACATATAAGATTTTTAGAAATTTCATGTAATGTCTGAAACATTTATATTAACATATTTCCATACAAATAACCCAAAGAAAGTTTAGGATTAGTTGGTTTTGTTTGTTTGTTTGTTTGTTTGTACTGCAGGTTCTTATCAGTCATCAATTTTATACACATCAGTGTATACCTGTCAATCCCAGTCGCCCAGTTCAGCACACCACCATCCCCACCCCACTGCAGTTTTCCCCCCTTGGTGTCCATACATTTGTTCTCTACACCTTCTGCCCTGCAAACCGGTTCAATTAGATGAGTTTTAGATTCATTGCAAAATTAAGTGGAAAGTCCAGACAGTTCCCAAATGCCCTTGGCCTTCAAACACCCACAGTCTTCTTCATTATCAACATCTGCACCAGAGTGGTAAGTTGGTTGTCATGGCAGAACCTACACTAACACAGCATCATCACTCAAAGCCCATAGCTTACATCAGGGTTCACCCTTGGTGTTTATTATACAGGTTTTGACAAATGTATATAATGGCATGTATCCACCATTGTAGTATCTTACAGAATAGTTTCAGTGACCTGAATATACCCCCTACCCTATATTCCACCTATTCACCTCTCTTCCTCCCAAGATCCTGGCAACCACTGATCCTTTTATAGTCTCTATAGTATCAATACCTTCCAGAATGTTATATAGTTGGAATCATGTAGCCTTTTCAGATTGGCTGCTTTCACTTTGTAATGTGCACGTAAGGTTCCTCCATATCTTTTCATGGTGTGACAGCTCATGTTTTTTCAGCAGTGACTCATAACTCATTGTCTGGATGCACCACAGTTTATTTATCCATTCACCCACAAAGGACATCTTGGTTGCATCCAAGTTTTGGCAATTATATATGAAGCTGCTATAAACATTCATGTGCAGGGTTTTGTGTGGATATAAATTTTCAAGTTATTTGGGTAAATACCAAGGAGCAAGATTACTGAATCATATGATAAAATTATGTTTAGTTTTGTAAACAAAACTGCCAAACTGTCTTCCAAAGTGGTGGTGCCATTTTGCATTCCCAACAGCAATGAATGAGAGTTCCTATTACCCCACATCTTCCCTAAGCATTTGGCTTTGTCAGCGTTTTGGATTTTAGCCACTGTAAAAAAAATGTGTAGTGAAATATTGTTTTAATTTGCAATTTCCTTATAACATGATTATGGACATTTTTTCATAGGCTTATTTGCCCTCTGCACACCTACTTTAGTGAGGTGTCTGTTCATACTTTTTGCCAATTTTTTAATGTGGGTTGGTTTCTTACTGTTGAGTTTTATATTTGCTTTGTATATTTTGGATAACACTTCTCTGTCAGATTTTTTTGCAACTATTTTCTCTCAGTTTGTGGCTTCTCATTCTTTTGACAAAGGCTTTTTAAATGATGGTCTACTTTTTCATTAAAAACTATTTGTTCTAGTGAGAAATGCATGATGATGGTGTCTGATAAACTGCTCAATTATTTAAATGAATCTTTTAGCCTATTGAATATGATAAAACTGCCCAACCTGGTAAAAAATAAAACAAAGCCAAACAAAATAAAAAATTAACAAAATTATGACATTTGTTAATATTATGAAAAATCCCACAAATCTCACTATTGTATATACATTATTTTATATTTTATAAGGACCTTGTAAAAAGAGTTGCCCATTATCCTCTCTTTCTATTTCTGCAGGTGTTAATGCTGCTTCTGGATATCCCCTGAGAGACAGATAAATAGGAATCCCCTACTCATTTAAAAAATGTTTCACACTTAACTACATTTTCGTGTGTTTTGTTTTTGCATTTTAAAGTAACACGACTATAGTGTGAATTCTCTTTTTTATTCTGCAAGAACAGACAGCAAAATGTATTCCTTGTGTAACTTTCATAAATATCTAGGGTTTTATTAATCTTTGTTCTGCTTTCAACAAATTTCAGATGTTCTGATTTATGCAAAATGATAATTCTTTTTGCTCACTTGCAAGACATATTTATACTAAACAAACACACACATACTTTCTAAAACATATCTACCTAAAATATTATTTTTAAAATTATCCTTTTACTCTTTGATCCTATAGTGTGCATGATACAGTACACACTAAAAATATCCTTTTTTAATCAGTAAGTCCTTGCAAATTAATATATCAAAACTCTGGCAGTATTGCTAATTTGGAGCAGGCAAAGCGTCAAGATCCTGGATAAATGATTGTCTTCTATATTGTTTTTCTGTAGTGTAGCACAAAGGCCACTTCCCCCATTCTATCTTCCTCTGCAGCCAGAGCAGCCTCAGATTCAGCCCCAGGCCGATTGCTGGCCGGCGTGGCTCTTGCTGTGCCCTCTGCATGATTAGTTTCCACAAGGCAAGGCATTCACTTTAAGCCTTTGGACTCCAGGATGGGACCCACTACAACACTTAACTGGCTGTCCCTGAATCAGAAGCTTAACACCCAAATTACACCAGCTCCCTACTTAGCATGAAATTGGCTTGAAATACACATACTCTTAAACAGCCTCTCTTGATGGCCTAGAGCTTGCTCACTGATATGTAACCGCTTGAAACGCCCAGGACAAGAGCCAGAGTCTCTCCAACCCTGAATAGCAATTCCTCCCCTCACTGTCCCCTCCACTGAAAAACGGCTTGAGAGAAGAAATAAGAATGTTTCAGCCCAGACAAATTAGTTTTTCCTTTTATGTGTAGATAACCTGAAATTTGTTCATGCAACATTTTGTGTATAATTGCTTCAAGTCTATTTCTGTGTTTTTATCATGAAATTGTTCCTTTCCAGCAAAACAACATAATAGAAAACAACTGCCCATATCTTTGGGGGTAATACTAGAGCCCAAGGGACAGTATGTTTGGTGGCAAAGTGAAACCAATGATTTTGTTAAGATTTCCTTGATGGAAAGGAGTGGCTGTTGCCGTGACAATTATGTCAGACTTTCTGAAAGAGTGGTGCACCTGGAAATCTGTGCACAAAACCAGTGTTTTACATAAACACATTACCAGGGCTCTGCTATTATTAAAAAAGATTCTAAAATAAGACACCTTGAAAATAAAACATGACTCCTTAAAAATAAAGATAATAACTTCATTACTGGTAAATCTTGAGGCTCAATACTGAATATTATACATCTTTGGAGAACACAGGAGTAGGCCTAGAGACAGAAAATTCATTTAATCCCAGCTAAAGCATATAGTTATATATGTACTAGGAGTTATGTTGTCATAGCATTCTTTATAGTAATGGAAAATAGAAACAATGTAAATGTTAATCAAGAGACTTAATATCTTTCAGATAAAAATACTAAAGTAGATCCATACAAGAGCTATGATGCAGCCATTAAGAATATGCATGTTTAGGGGCTTCCCTGGTGGCGCAGTGGTTGAGAGTCCACCTGCCAATGCAGGGGACACGGGTTCGGGCCCTGGTCTGGGAGGATCCCACATGCCGCGGAGCAACTGGGCCCGTGAGTCACGATTACTGAGCCTGCGCGTCTGGAGCCTGTGCTCCGCAACGAGAGGCCGCGATAGTGAGAGGCCCGCACACCACAATGAGGAGAGGCCCCCGCTCGCCGCAACTAGAGAAAGCCCTTGCACAGAAACAAAGACCCAACACAGCCAAAAATAAATAAATAAATTTATATTTAAAAAAAAGAATATGCATGTTTAAAATAATGTGTGCCTTTAATAAAAAAACACTATTGGGCTTCCCTGGTGGTGCAGTGGATGAGAGTCCGCCTGCTGGTGCAGGGGACACGGGTTCGTGCCCCAGTCCGGGAAGATTCCACATGCCACAGAGCGGCTGGGCCCAGGAGCCATGGCCGCTGGGCCTGCGCGTCCAGAGCCTGTGCTCCGCAACGGGAGAGGCCACAACAGTGAGAGGCCTGCATATCGCAAACAAAACAAAACAAAACAAAACAAAACAAAACAACAAAAAAACCCGCTATCGTCAAAGAGAACTGAGTTTTAATACTGGCTTGCCTCCTTACCAGTCATTTAATATTGAATTAGTCATTTTGCCTTTCTGAGCCTCAATGGTCTCACTTGAAAAGTGGAGAATAAAAAATGTACAGCTGGCCCCTGAACAACACAGGTTTGAACTGTGCTGGTCCACTTATATGCAGATTTTTTTTTCAATAGCAAATATTACAGTATGATCCATGGTTGGCTGAATTCTCAGATACAGAATTGCAGATACAGAGAAACCACACACACAGAGGAACTCTGTATACAGAGGGCTGAATATAAGTTATTGTGGATTTCTGAGTGTGTGGAGGGTCACTCCTAATGCCCGTGTTAAGAGTCAACTGTGATTACCTGAGAGGATTGTTCAGAGAACTAAATGAGATGATCCATGTGAAATGCTTAGCAAATGATAAAGTTACCTTTTATCAAGCACTCACTATAATCATTAGATTCAACTGTCACCCATACATAGCCCAGGGATCTGGAAGATCTCTGTTCTCACCTATTTCTATTCTTGTTCCAAACACCTGATGTTTGTCAAAGATGTTTATCAGTTACACTTCAAAGGAAACATGATAGTCAACTGCCCTGAACAAGTTCAGCCTAACTGCAAGATCAGGGCTGTGCAGAGGAAACCTAGAAGTGTCCACAAATTGCCTTTGCTTTGTTACCATGCTAAGATCTCCGCCCAGAGGGGGCGGCTTGTACTTTACTGGGCACAATTAGTACCATGTGCAAGGGAGCCTCAGGGACTGCACATGGCCTGGCTATTCCTAGAAATCTCCACCCTTTTCCCCAGTTTGAAGACCCAAATGCCTTTTACCCCTGAAAAGTCCCCCACTTTCCTCCTTTTGGGGAGAAGCTGTCTTTAGAGCATGAGCTCTCTCTTCTCCATTCCTTGATCAATGAATAGTTTCTGTACTGCTTTATGGAACCTGGTCTCTTTTAATTGGCACGAATGCCGTCAGACAAGGGAAGGACCCAGCTGGGGTCTACCCAACATGAGAGGGTTGGTAACAGAGCCATCTTGTAGATCAAAAAGGGGAAAGTGAGGAGGGGAGGGATAAATTAGGAGTATGGGATTAACAGATACAAACTACTATACATAAAATAGATAAGCAACATGGATTTACTGTGTAACACAGGGAACTAAATTCAACATCTTATAAACCTATAATGGAATAGAATCTGAAAAAAAGTAGCTATATGTATATATGTATAACTGAATCACTTTGCTGTACATTTGAAACTAACACAATATTGTCAATCAACTGTACTTCCATTTTAAAAAATGGTTAAAATTGGGAATCTCATATGGCTAAAACTAATATAATATTAGGAAAGAAGGTAGGATACAAAAATACACTATAAAATCTCATCCAGAAGAATAAATAGACACAAATCTAACAGTTAATTCTGATGTAAGAGAATTATTAAATAATTTAGTAGTATTATGATATTAGATCAAGGGTCTTAAACCATAACCATTCTTTGCAAAATATTTCTAAGGGAGCTATATATACCCAAGAGACAATGAGTAATGCCTAGGTCTGTTGTAACAGAGTTTATCTATCCAGTTACTAGGAGTAGAACAAAAATGAAAAATAATGTACAGTACAAGGTTATAGCCGTGGTTCTTCCAAGCTAAATATGTAGTTGGAAGAGAGAGGAATGAGGAGAGGACAGTACAGCATCCTGGCCTGGACTGGTCTGGGCCCATCAAAGCAGGAGCCCCATCTGAGCAATTGATCTGGCATTTCGAGGGACTATGGGCAGAGCTATTCCATTCTCCTGGTTAGAGGCAAAGAGCAGTAAGGGCAAGGAAGGCTGCCCCACAAAGGGGAGGAGGGGGATGACAGCTTCTACCCATCTACCCTTTATGTCTACTTTTTCTCACTTTTGCCTTTTTTCTTAGCAAATAAACTTTCCATATTTTAAATGTTTTGCTAAATTGGGTATATGTGTGTAGGTGATTTTACAGGAAAAAATGTTTTCTTTACTTGCAGTTATATCTAATTAAAGAATACTGTTAAAGTATACTGATAATGAGACACATTAAAACATCCACAGGAAAGACATGACTCTCACAAGTGAGAAATCAATGGCTTCTTCTGTGTCACTCTGTCTACCTGAATATGCTTCAAATGGTTAAGAGCTGCTTCATGTTCAAGGGTGGCTTAGCCTTAGAGGAGGGAATTAGAAGAGGATTATATTGAAGTTCAGAAGAGAATGAATTTTTCCAGAACAAAAGATTTCTAAATTCTTCTAAAATTGCTCATCCATTTTCCATCTCCTTTCCACCATGCATTACATGTAGGCCTCTCTGTAGCACTTAATAGAAAAACTCAAATCATATTTAAAAAAAAAAGAAAAAAGATCTGAGATATGAGAATATAAAAAGATGTGAATTGGCCCATTAGAGATAAATGAGTTCCACCGAGATATGACTTGTGTTTACTTTCCCCCCATATTAAAATGGGCTTTTTATAAAAGAAAAGGCTTTTTCAGCAGAAGCAAGAAGAACTATCATCCTGCAGCCTGTGGAACGAAACCCACATTCACAGAAAGATAAACAAATTGAAAAGGAAGAGGACTATGTACCAGATGAAGGAACAAGATTAAACCCCAGAAAAACAACTAAACGAAGTGGAGATAGGCAACCTTCCAGAAAAAGAATTCAGAATAATGATAGCAAAGATGATCCAGGACCTCAGAAAAAGAATGGAGGCAAAGATCGAGAAGATGCAAGAAATGTTTAACAAAGACCTAGAAGAATTAAAGAACAAACACCTAGAAGAATTAAAGAACAAACACAGATGAACAATACAATAACTGAAATGAAAAATATACTAATATATACACTACCAAATGTAAAGTAGATAGCTAGTGGGAAGCAGCTTCATAGTACAGGGAGATCAGCTCAGTGCTTTGTGTCCACCTAGAGGGGTGGGATAGGGAGGGTGGGAGGGAGATGCAAGAGGGAAGAGATATGGGGATATATGTGTGTGTGTAGCTGATTCACTTAGGTCTGAAGTGGGTCTCTTGTAGACAGCATATATATGGGTCTTGTTTTTGTATCCATTTAGTGCGTCTGTGTCTTTTGGTTGGAGCATTTAATCCATTCACATTTAAGGTAAGAAAACCCTCAGAATGGGAGAAAATATTTGCAAATGAATCAACGGTCAAAGGGATTAATCTCCAAAATATATAAACAGCTCATGCAGCTCAATATTAAAAAAAACAAACAACCCAATCAAAAAATGGGCAGAAGACCTAAATAGACATTTCTCCAAAGAAGACATACAGATGACCAAGAAGCACATGAAAAGCTGCTCAACATCACTAATTATTGGAGAAATGCAAATCAAAACTACAATAAAGTATCATCTCACACCGGTCAGAATGGGGGCATCATCAGAAAATCTACAAACAACAAATGCTGGAGAGGGTGTGGCGAAAATGGAACCCTCCTACATTGTTGGTGGGAATGTAAATCAATACAGCCACTATGGAGAACAGTATGGAGGTTCCTTAAAAAACTAAAAATAGAATTACCATATGACCCAGTGATCCCACTACTGGGCATATACCCACAGAAAACCATAATTCAGAAAGACACATGCACCCCAATGTTCACTGCAGCACTATTTACAATAGCCAGGACATGGAAGCAACCTAAATGCCCATTGACAGACAACTGGATCAAGAAGATATGGTACATATATAGAATGGAATATTACTCAGCCACAAAAAGTAACAAACTGGGTCATTTGTAGAGACGTGGATGAATCTAGAGACTGTCATACAGAGTGAAGTAAGTCAGAAAGAGAAAAACAAATATTGTATATTAACGCATATTATGTGGAATCTAGAAAAATGGTACAGGTGAACTGGTTTGCAAGGCAGAAATAGAGACACAGATGTAGAAAACAAATGTATGGACACCAAGGGGGTAAAGCTGGGTGGGGGGCGGGGCGGGGTGGTGGGATGAACTGGGAGATTGGGATTGACATGTATACACTAATATGTATAAAATGGATAACTAATAAGAACCTGCTGTATAAAAAATAAATTATATTAAATTTAAAAAATAAATAAATAAAAGAAAAGGCTTTTTCTTCCTCTTTCCCTCTCTCTACTAATGAAGCCACACTGAGACAGATCAGAGTCCTAATCAGCTTCTGGAAAAGAAGATCGCACAAGAAAGGCTGTTTTGCAGGCTTTCTGGTTCATTTTCCCTCCATTGTTTTAGTGTCCTGAATGTATAGAAAATCAAACTTCGTCACTTAAGTTGCTATTCTTGGCAGAATTATAGAGTAGTCAGCAAGGTTCTATAACAAACAAATGACCACACACACACACACACACACACACACAGTATATATCAGAATACTCATTTGCTGAGATCCCTGCCAGAAAGATGAATATAAATGGTGAAGGGTCATTAAAATCCTGAAACTAATTGAGTATGGTGTAAAATGAATGATTGCTAAGAGAGAAGGGACAGGAGGGCCCCTTTTGCTTATGAAAAATAATCAATTAAAGGGTTGAGACTGATTGGTTAGAAAATCACCAGGAAAGGTCACTCCTAACAGAGTCATTATACTTACAATAAACAGCCATCAGCTTACCCAGCAAAGTAAGTGGCCTGGCTGCTGTATATCTGAATACAAATTATCTGTAGAACTCTCTGCTAGTCTTGCCTCATTTTGCCACTGCGAATATGCAGAAGCTAGCATGTGTAGGTTTATGCATGCATGTGTGCATTTGTTCATCTCATTGTAACTTATTGTCTTCATATTAAAGAAAATAGTCAGCTCACAGGCACGGCATCAATACAGGAGAGCTGTCCCTAGGTGCCAAGTGCTTGGATCAGGTGCATCTTGTTTTGTGTTTTTTTATTTTTTCTTCATAGAATCTGGGAAAACGTAGTGGTCCTCAGGAGTCAGGACCCTTGTTTTGTTTGTTTTAATCTCACTGTGAGTCAGGTAAATTTCTATCAAAAGTCCAGGAACACTAGTGGCCTAATGCTTCTATGACCTCCTCCACAAGTCATATCTGATCAAAAGCCTTAGTAAACCAAGGGCAGATGTGATGGAATCTGACTTTCAAAGACAGGACAGTCTCAGTAGATTTCAGTGGATCTCTGCAATAAGATTTCCTAGAGTCAAACTGCAGTATAACTGGCTATGAGGTGCATTAATGCATATGGAGTGGCCTTGGGATTCCTCCAAACTGTGGTGTGTGATTCTGGAAAAGCCACACGTTGTGGAGTAGAATCCTGGGAAAATAAATACTGACTGTCTGATTTCTTTCCTAATTTTGAGAAGATTTGGAAATCCTTGTCTTGCCCTTCCCCTCCTGGCAGACTCTGAGGGTTCAATAATACTTGGGAAGAGACTGCACTTAGATCCTACCTAGAGAATTCCAGAAATATTCGTTTGGATCTTTATTCATTCATTCATTCATTTAATTAATTTTAATGAGCCTACTTAATGTGCCAGGCACTCTAGTAGGCAAGGGACATACAAAGAAACGTTGTCCTATCATCAAAGGGTTTAGAATAGAAGCAAGACAGAAAAGTGATGAAATACATCCAATGGGATGGAGTGAAAAGCAGCTGCAAGAGAAGGGTCTCAGAATTCCGTGGGGAGAGCATGGAAGCGGGTAGGGGAGATACTTGGTAATAAGGGCAGAAAAATCAGTTTCACCATGCTGGACTCCAGTGTAAGGTTCTTTCTCTGAAAGTTGGCAACCTCCCCAAGTGCACAAATACAGATGTTTACTTGTTTCTAACTCCTGAACTGGAGAGCCACCAGCTCAGAGGCATAATCATGGGACAGCCTCCTGCAGTTTTCATGGATCATGCCTTATGAATAATGGAAACTTTCAAGAATCATTTTGGTTTAAGATCAGGGATAAGTCCTTTTTACGGGGCCGTATATGTCAGTACTGATCTGCAGACAGCACAGTCTACAATCTATCTCATAGTCTATGAGCCCACCATTGTTCATTTTTTTCCTGCCTGCCATGCTGTTTATTAACTACCATCCATTATTTTTAAAAACATTTCTGTAATCAAAGGTAAGAGCAAAAAGAGAAACAAAAAGGTGATAGGAGATAAATGCACTGCAAATCCGTGTCATGTGTGCCAATGAAATAGGAAAAATGTCTGGGGAAAAATATGCAGATTCTTTCAGAACAGCAGGAATAATCACAGACTTGCATGCTTCCAGAAGGCTCAAGACACACAGAACCTGGGGACACTGACAGTTATACTCTGGGGTTGTTCCTATGGATAAATGATGTGTTGAGCTGATCAGCTGTCCATCCCTCATTTTTGGAGCAGTGACATGTGAATTTCACCCACCTCAACACCCACTGCTAAAAGCACACTACGATATTAATATGTCCTACAAGTATATTATTATTTTTGAGAATTGTATGACATTTTTTTGAAATACCTGGAGATACCCCGAGGTTTTTAAAAAACAGAGTAGAAATCACTGCCTTGAGTAAAAATAACTTCACATTTGGCTGCAGATAGCTCCCCTGATACCATTCATTTGGCATCTAATCATCCTTCTTCCCTGAAGCACCTCACAGCACTCCTGTCGCCCTGTGTTACTACTGGAATCTTGAGTTGTTACTTAATTTTGTCACTGGGTGACAGAGCAAAGGTATGTGTTGCTGCCTTAGAGTGATAGCAATCTTTCCTACTGGTCTTCATCACGTGTGTGTACACCTGTCTATGGCATGACTTACATTTGCTTCTTGGGCAAAATGACACTTTAGTGGAACTAAGAGTGAAAAAAGTGTGAACATGTTAACCATCCATGAAAAACAAAGCAACATAATTATGATAAATCCAGACAAAGGTTTACTCTAAGGACATCTTCAACAAAAGTGCAGAATGAGCCTGTCTGATCGGCCCTCTGTAGGATCCAAAGTACCTTCAAGATAAGTGCTCCCCCTAGTGGCAATGGCAATATTCAGCGGGTTTGTGCCAATACAGTTGCAAATAAACACTTAAATAAGAGTTAGCCTCTAAATCAAACCACCTCCCAGGCACTGCCTTATCTCATAATGTTATAGAGAGATTACCAATAGCTTTATTCTGAAACCAGTCTGAGACCCAGACCTCTTCAATTCACAACACGTCAGTGATCTTAGACAACGTTAATTTTCTCCATCCTGATTGACATGTTTTCTTTCACACTACAAAAGGATCTAAAGTTTACGATTTGCATGGACAGCACAACTGTGTTTCAGAGCTAGATGCAAAAGAGATCACAAGCATAATGTGGATAATGCATTTGCATCCTTGTTAATGCAGAAAATTTTAGCCATGACAAATGGCAAGATGGGAGAACGTGGTCCCTGAAATTCAGATGCCCAGAAGTAAGTAATTGGCAACATTAGCAAGCAGCCCAGTCAGGCGAACCCCAGGAAAACAATGGATCAAGAGTTCATTGATCCTATGTGTCTCTCTCTCTCATTAAAATCACTTGGGTAGCTTTTAAACTACTTATGTCCCAGACTCAGTCCCAGAGATTCTGATTCAATTAGTCCTGGGTGGGACCCCATATATAATATTTTTAAAAGCTCCCCAGCAGATTCTAATGTACCCAGGATTAAGAGCCGCTGAGTATGAAACGCACTCAGCATATTGCCAGGTATATGATCAATGGGATAGAAACTAAAATAAATCAGTGATTTATTAATTCACAGACTCATTAACTAGATACTTACTGACGACTCACTATGTGACAAGCATTGTTCCCTGCTTCAGTGCTACAAGGCAAAAAAATTTCAAACTAAATACTTACTTTCCAGGAGTCCAATATCTAGTGAATTACAATGGTACTTGGACAGTTGCGTCTAGCGTGCCCTCTGCCATAGTGGGGGAAAGCACAGAGTTCAAGTTTTCCCTGCTCCCACTCCTGACTAGGGATAACTAACATCCACAGAGCACTTTATTTATTTATTTATTTATTTTGCGGTACGCGGGCCTCTCACTGTTGTGGCCTCTCCCGTTGCGGAGCACAGGCTCCGGACGTGCAGGCCCAGTGGCCATGGCTCACGGGCCCAGCCACTCCACGGCATGTGGGATCTTCCCAGACTGGGGCACGAACCCGTGTCCCCTGCATCAGCAGGCGGACTCTCAACCACTGCACCACCAGAGAAGCCCCACAGAGCACTTTATAAATTGCAGAGCCTGTGGACCAGCATGATATCTAGTTACCAGATATTTCTAGCAACCTTAGCTAAGGAAAGAATTTTTGAAATACCCATTTTACAATGAGGGAACTGAGGCTCACATAGGCTTTTCAGAAAATGATCACTAACTCTTTTTCCTCTTTTCCTTTACAATCAGAAGACTTAAGTTTCACTTGTGTTTCTACCACTTATAACTTAAAACATGCCAGGCAAGTTCTTTAAAAAAGATATTTACTCTTTACAGTAACCTGACTGATGGAGTCATTATTATCTCCAATATATGATATGGAAATTAAGGTTCAAAGACATAAGGTAATTTAGTTAAGGTCATTAATTCTCTGTTTTCTATCATTTTACTTGGCATATGGGTTCTCTAATTTAATAGCCGTGAAATATGAGTCTTCCAACCTGCAAAACCTGGACAGCTGACTGGCCTGTCTGCCTCTGATCAGCTAGTAATGAGTTGTGATGGACACATTTAAGGAAAAAACAAATCCTAGAAGAAATAGGGGTACTAACGTTTTCTCATTAGCAGCCTAAAATATATGAGGACATCGACTTTGAACAAGGCAAATATTTGGGGCAACAATTCTTAGAGATATGAATGTTAAAGCTAGGTTAAAATCAGAGTCCATGTAGTACACACTTTTCTTCTTATAAACGAGGAGCCCAAGACTCTATGAAATTAAAAAAAAAATTGCCTAAGATCACACAATTAGTGGCAGTGCTAAGATCACACAGGGCGTGTTCACACCAAATTGCAAACATGCACAGGATATATTATTTACTTTTCATAGGATGGACCAAAGTAGTTATCTCTCTAATGGATTTACAATTTTGATTATATTCGCAAAGGTCTGAGGAAAATTCAAGGAGATGAAGCGCATTCAATTTTCATTTAGAATTTCTAACATTAGAAACTTTGAAACCTCAGAATTAAACTTAAGAACCGGCAGCCCATATGCTCTGTTCTTTTGAATACACATCCCTATCACCATCTGATTGGAGCACATTTGAATGTTAACTATTCTTTACGACCTGCTGAAAATCTGCATAAGTGATCTTTGCAGGATGGTGCAAGAAGCCAACTATTCTTAAATACTGATTCATTGTTGAAAAATCTCAATTCCTTTGTGTGTGTGTGTGTGTGTGTGTGTGTGTGTGTGTGAATGTAGGAGATCTGGGTTAGGGTGCTGGCTCTGTCACTTACTAGCTGTGTGACTTTGCATAAGTCATTAAGCTTTGGGCCTCGGTATCCCTGTTTATAGGGATTTTATTTTTTTAGATTAGAATATAGTTGATGTACAATATTATACAAGTTACAGGTGTACAACACAGTGATTTGCAACTTTTAAAGGTTATACTCCAGCTAGAGTTATTCTAAAATATTGGCTATATTCCCTGTGTTGTAGCTTATCTATTTTATACATAACAGCCAATTCCCTTCTTTTCTAAATTTTGCCTTGGCCCCAAGCCATGAGTTGAGACACAGGCACTTCAGTGACCTTTTTTCTTCTTCTTTTCACATGGGACCTGATCAGCATCTTTTGGGTACTAGTTACATGATTGTCTTAGGCAAAACAGCAGGATGGCAAGTAACTCACTTCCCCAGATCCTACGCCCAGCAAACAGCACACATCTTAGAAGAAATGTAGTGAAGAGACACTCAAATCCAAGACAGAACCTTCCATTTGGTTAACAGATCTTACAGCCGGCTCTCTCTCAGACCCAGGACATCATTCCGGGGATCTATATTAATAACAGCAGGCATCAAGAAAAGAAGAATGTATGGAAAATGCTATTAACAGAGGGAAATTACATGTAATGAGACCCTACTATGCATCTGAAGCTTCAAATACATTTTTCCTCACAATAAACCTACACGAGATGTACTTGTCGGGGGATGAGGTTTTCATGGACTCTGGGCAGCTGGAAGCAGAGGTACTGTTCAGGGATTTACTGAACTCTGATTTCCTCCATAGATCAGACATGGCCTTGATGATGACAGGTTTGACGTAAGCCCCAGAAGAAAACGTTATCTGCACTCCCTCAAAAGGAAGCATCAAGTGCAAAGATTGTTCTTGAATATAATGCAAGGCTCAACTTTAAAAGCACTGTGGAAAATCAAGAGTAGACTTCTCAGACATGGCAGGGCATGGTCCTACACAGACAAAGTCACTAGTAGTTCTTTGTGCCCACGCTGTTTTGGATAAATTTCTGCCCTTGGTTAAATACAATGGAAACCTAGTCTAATCTTAAAAGAGTGCATGTATATTCTCTTGACTCTGAAATGCTGAACTATTATAAGCCCAACTGATCAGATGAGGAAAAGGAGGGCCTGAAAGGGTAGTATTAACTAAGGCTTGAATAGATTAAGTAACCATCTCAACTATTTTTTCCATAAAGATAAAGAATCCATATGAAAAGGAACGGCAGCATTATTTCCAGTGGGCATAGGGAACTACCAGGTAGTACAAAGTGTCAAATCAATGACAAAAGCAGGCCTAGGAAGTAGAGGGAAGAGGAACCCAAATCCACAGTCTTGCTCTGATCTAGACTGCAAGTCCTGTTTCAGGGGCTCACACAGCACATACCCATCAGTTTGATGTTTGCCATTATAAACTAGAATGCTACCTGCACCTTGACCTTTGCCCTACTACAGTGAGTCTTTGGAATAAGAGAAGTGGCCCTAATTTTCAATTTGAATATATCTTTCAGAGTTATATCTGGAGAAGATGAGGAACACAGATGAATCAAAGGCCTGGAGTCCAGATAGTAGCTGACTTCACTGACCCCCACCTCCCTGATCCCACATGCTTCCCGGTGATTGGAGGAGTCATTGTATCATGTGCTTAGACTGCCCAATGAAAGAGTAAGCAGGGTCTTTGTTGAGTAAGAGTCTTCCAGCTTTGCAGATACTGTCAAAGTGACCCAAACAAAAATAGTGGTGGGTATACGCAGAGTCCACAGATTCATGTGTCATCTCAGCCTCAGAGCATCAGCCTCTGACCTCTGCAGAGCTGCCGAGAAGGAGAACTCAAAGAGGCCAGACCTCTATCAAGAATGCAGCAGTAACTCAAAGCACTTGGTGTCGGCAAAACTCTATTTGCCAAGGCTACTGCAGACCAGAACCCCTTGCAGCCTGGTACAAGTACAGTCTCCATGGCAAAACACTTGTTTGTTCAGTTCTGAAGAGACAGGTCTTTGTAATTGTTTTCTGCAACCCCCAAAGAGGAACTCTCCCATGCAATGTAGAAGGGAGAGTGGAGGTTAAATGCTGACACTCCTTTGAGGTCAGAAGCCATGGATTCCCAGCTAGGAAGAAGGCAACAACAAGTTGAGAAAGGGTGATCCAGGAAGCTGGGAAAGGAAGTCAATATAAGTCAGAAAACTGATATTGCAATAAATGCTAATCAATTTCTAAGAGTTTTCAGACAAAAAAATGATTGCCCTATCAAAGAGAACTTATTCATCAACCAGTAGGTATGGCTAATCCAAATCCCCAGTTATTTCAAAGGGTATCTGTTTGTAATACTGCAATGGGTATACATTTCCCAATTAATTTGGTTTAGAGTTGGGGAAGGGGAAGATAGACTTTTGTAAAGACATCTTATTTCTTTCAAACTCAAAGAGTTAAAGCTAAGTTCACATTGGCCTGATTCAATGTTCTTTTTTTTTGTTTGTTTGTTTTGCGGTACGCGGGCCTCTCACTGTTGTGGCCTCTCCCTTTGGGGAGCACAGGCTCCGGACACGCAGGCTCAGCAGCCATGGCTCATGGGCCCAGCTGCTCCACGGCATGTGGGATATTCCCGGACCGGGGCACGAACCCGTGTCCCCTGCATCGGCAGGCGGACTCTCAACCACTGCGCCACCAGGGAAGCCCCGATTCAATGTTCTTATTTGAAAAAAACAATGAAGCAGGACATTCAATGATAAATTCTTTTCAAAAAGCTCTTTTAAGTCTTGGTCCCCAGAAAAGCTGGCAGAAATAAATATACATTTTTTAAAAGAAAAAGAAAAGTCCTGTGCCTTTCATGAATTGATTGCACCTCCTGCTTCTGCAAGCTAAGAAGTCATAATCCTCTGCAATCACAGATTGTTTGAAGCCAATAAACCAAAGGTGATGACCTTGCTAATACATCCCAGCAGGAGAAAGAAATAAAGCCGTGCTGAGGAATAAGTCTTAAGCACACCATTTCCCTTTGGAAAGAGGAGAACAGAGCCAAAAATGTCCCAGCTTGACTAATGGATGAACAGTATTTCGGAAACTTCACCTGAAATAAGAAAAAGTGTTTTCTAAAACTCTCCAGGTAATGCTGCTTTCATCCACTGTGTCCTATGACGCACAGAGCAAAGCCCCCATCCTTAGGCGCCAGCTTCATTGACACGCATGGCTCCCCTGGCCTTTGCTCAGAGATAAGCCTGGTCTATGATGGGGGCCCCTATCCTCCTACGTAAAGTTAATTTTCTGGTGACAGCACAGTGTGCATTGCTCAGGATTAGGAATTCAAAAGGGTCCAACATTACATTTGTTTTTAAAAAGCCCTCCAATGCTAGCCAAAGGAAAAACTAGGGGATACGAATAGAAATAAATTCGTCTCCCCTTTACCATCATACCAGCTTCCAACACTCACAGAAGCATCATTACAGACGTGCAGCACGGCAGTGTCCATCTACATGCTGAAATCAAATTAAATATTTTTCACCTCCTTCATGTGCAACAATGGATGAGAGCAAGACCTGACATCTGAGTAAACTACCTCCTGTTACCCTGAGACCACCTGTGATATATAGTATGAGGCAAGCTTTCATCAATTAACTGAATCCACAGATGACACAGATAATTTGTTTTTTTAAATCTTCTCTCCCCAATCTATTGTCCTGACTCCTTTTACTGAACACCTACTCTGGGCCAAGAACTGTACTTGGTGCTGGGATACAAAGGTAAATAAGATAATAGGCAACCTTCAAGATGGTCCCTGTAAGGGGGATACATACGCAGGAAGTGCTAATGATTCAAGGTAGTACATCAGAAAGAAAACTATGTACAACAGAAAGAGCACGTGAGCAGTGATTTACTCTATGTGGAAGGTCGTGGTCAGGAAGGGGATCACACAAGAGATGATCTCTGTGGCGTTCAAAGCCTGGGCTCTGGATGAAGACTGTCTGCACTCAGATCTCTTCTCTACCGCCTAGTATCCTACGACTCTGGACACAAAAACCCTCATCTATAAAATGGGCATAATGGTAGGACCAAACTCAGAGGGTACTGAGAAGATTAATTTATGGTTGATACATATAAAGCTCTTAGAGAAGGGTCTAGCACATAGTAAATCATCAGTATAAATGGCGATCATTTATTAGACAAATAGCATGGAACGGAAAAGGCATTTCAAGCAAAGAAGAAAAGAAGACCACAGAAGTACAAGCTCTAAGGCTTTTGTTTGTTTTGTATTATTTACTGTGTGTTTAGTAAGTGTTGCACATTTAAGATGTGTCACTATAATTCTATGATATAAATATGATTACAGCCCCATTTCTGATGAGGAAATGAAGCAGAGAGATTAGGAAACCTCCTTGCTATCTCAGAGCTAGTAAGTGGACAGAGTCTGGATTCACGCCCGGGCATCCAGTGCCCAAGCCCAAGTGCTGACCTGTTTATGGAACGGCCTTCCAAGGCCACATGCTGCTTAGCAGAACCTACAAGTAGTTCACCATGGCTGGAACACACAATGATCTTCCTTTAGTGAGAAATATACTAAGGGGAGTGATCAAAGTCATGTACTATAAATACCCAACAGGAGAAAGACAGGAGAAGCCAAAGGCAAGGTCTATTGAGAGTCCAGAAAATTAAATTCCAAAAACAGAGTTATAAATATGAAAAAAGCACATCTTTGGCATGGGCTCCAGAGCAAATTGTGATAAGAAGAAAAAAGTGACCAGAAAGGAAATCAACATCACTTCAATGTGACATCTGGGCTGGCCGCTCTCTCTTGACAAAGCTATCACAGTGACGACGACCAGATGTGGTCCACAAGTCTTAGCCTTGGAGTTAGTAGCCACCTGGAGAAAATCTACCATAACCCCTTCAGAGAAGGCTGCTCAGTGTTCCCCCAAGATGTGGAGGTGAGTTCTCACTCATGAATATCTGAGAAACGTGGGGGCCTGACAAGCAGATCCAGATGCTCCACACACGTGCAGAAAAAGAGCAGCTCCTTCTCCTACAGAGCTGAGTGGGTTTCTTAACAGCAGCTTTTGGAAGAGGCTTTTCTGATTAGCTCCACCTGCTCTGACCAGTTCCTTTTTCACAGAGTCCCCTGGGGGCTAGATATGGTCTAAGTTTAATATTTTAAAAAGTCGCACTCCTCCGGATATTACTTCTTCAGTGTTCTTTAGGCTTTTACACGTGCTTGGACTGGGCATCCTGCTGTTCACTCTCCACCCTCCCCCAACCCCCAGCTTCACTTTCTTCTCTGTTTGGCACAGATCCCCTCATCTACTACTCACCGTCCCCCAGCCCCCCTTGCTTTCTTGTCCTTCTCCAACACCTCTCCGCAACTACACAACCAACTGCTTTCTTGAGGATGACCCACGGCTCAATGGAGTGAAAGCACAGCCACGCTGACTCCAGGCTGTAACCTGGGCTGGGGTCTCAGCATTGCCCAGCACTGCCTTCCCTGAGTAGTCCCCCCTTGTGTCTCCTCAGCAGCTCCTCCAAACCATCTGACTTCCCTTCTTGGTGAAAGAGATGCAACACTCCTCCTTTTGGCCACCCCTCACCCACCTTGATCGACCATAGCTGGATCACCCCCCATGTAAGCTCCAAGTCCATACACTCTCTGCCACTCAATCGTCGACCAGTTTTACTCCCTCCTAAGTTCTACATTTTCATTCTCTTTCCATGGATTCAAACCCCATAAAACAAGGTTGTCCTCACTTAAGGAAAGGAAAATATTCCTTTAGTCTATGACCTCTTTCTTTTTTTTTTTTTTTTTTTTTTTGTGGTATGCGGGCCTCTCACTGTTGTGGCCTCTCCCATTGCAGAGCACAGGCTGCGGACGCGCAGGCTCAGTGGCCATGGATCCTAGGCCCAGCCGCTCCGCGGCATGTGGGATCTTCCCGGACCGGGGCACGAACCCGTGTCCCCTGCATCGGCAGGCAGACTCTCAACCACTGCGCCACCAGGGAAGCCCCAATGACCTCTTTTATGCAAAAGCATCTTTCTTCCTTTATGTCTCTTCACAGCTTCTTTCTTGAAAGAGCTGTCTCCATATCCTTTTCTCATTCACTAGGGGTAAGTGCTTGGTAGATGTCGACAGAGTAGATGTATGCAGTAAATAACCTTGCCACTCACTGGACTATGCAAGACAAAGGCAGGAACATCACTGAAGAAATGTCTCTTCCTCTCACCTTCTCCCTCATCCAAATGGTCCTATTCATTTTTACTTTATAAGGTTTATTGAAATCACCACCACCACCCATCCCATATCCCATACTCCATTCCTTCATGCCCTAAAATAAGTCAGCCCCTTCTCAGCTCTTATTCCACTGACTACTGTTCTCATGGTCACGAGTTCTGCTCTTTTCCAAGTGAATACTCAACATGACACCAAGATCAATTTATTTTCCTAAAATTCACTTTTCATAAAGTACCCCCTTGCCCCAAGTGTATTACTTCACCTGGGATAAATATCAGAATAATTAGCCCAGAACTGTCCAATTTCTATTTTTCCAAAATCATCTCCAATACCCTGTCCATACACAGAGTGTATTGCAGTCTTTTACAGTTTCCTCAATATGCCACACTATCAGCACCTAAAGGTGCCTAGAATACAGTAGATACTCAGTAAATAAACAAATAGCCTCCTTTACTTGTATGATTCCTACTTGTCCTTCAAGACTCAAATCAGATATCCTTTTAACCAGGAAGCTTTCCCGTCTTCAACCCAGGGCATATTATAGTACCTCTATTATGACACTTGACATACCAATATAATTTCTCATTTATTTATCTCTCTCCCACTAGACTGTGAATTCCTTAAGGGCAATAATCAAATCTTATTCATATCTGGATTCACACCATTTATCATGATTCCAGGCATGTATTTATTTACACATTCAATTAATTTGATATATCTCACTTGAATGTCTATGTGCCAGGCACTTTATTGGGCATTCAAAATACAGTGGAAAATAAGATAATATCTCTATGTTCAGGGAGTTTATATTCTAGTGGTGGCATCAGTCAATAAACAAGTAATAAACAGAATCATTATGGATCATGACATGTGCAATGAATGAAATAAACAAAGACCTATGGTAGAAAGAAACAAGAGATCTCTTCTTAATAAGGTGGACATAAATGTTTTTTTAAAAATAAGGTGATATTCAGGCTGAGACCTAAAAAATGAGGAGGAGATCGTCATGTTGACTGAAAAATGAGACTCTATGTTGGTAGAAGGTAAGAATTAAATTGTGTCCTGGGTATCTTTTGACCTTCTTTGTGCCCGGTACAAAGCTCCATACCCAAAGAGCATTTACTCTCCACAGTTTAATTACGTATTAGTAATAAGCTCAAGTTTTGGCTTCAAAGGATGGACCAAAGCATCAGGTGAGGAGGAAATCCCTTTGAGGGGTTATGAGGATATGGAAGCATTGAGCCTCTACTGGAATTGGATGGTGGTGACCTAAATCTCAAGGGACCCCAGGGATGTAAGATTCCACCATGTAGTGTTCAATGGCAAAGCAGCAATACCAAAACTGACATCCTAAACACTTACTGAATCTATAACCAGATTTGATGTTGGAATGCCAGTTGTTCTGCTTTTTCTCTAGTAAAATTTTCTTTATTGTTTCCTGAGGTCATACTGATAAATTTACGATACTGTCAGGGCAATGATAGCTTTTGTGCATATCTCATCCATTATTTGCTAAAAGGAGAAGTGGAGAACTCAGCGGAGCCAATCACTGAGGCAAATGAGGAGTGTAAAGATGCAGTCTGAGGCCAGAGCCTCACAGAAATCTCAGGAAGGCTTGCAGCATCTTTAGGCAGAGCTCAGCCAGATTCTAGTAGAAACAGCCTTCATGGTGGTGGGGGTGTGCAGGAAGATTTTCACAAAATCAAGGGGCCCAACATGCATGCCAAGTACCCTATGGACATAAGTGGGTTCCTCAACTTGAATCTGGGATTTTCACACTTGGCACTGGCTGTGTTCTTACTCTTGAGTGCAATGCAATGGTATTTCACAAGGTCATGTAGCACATTATCCAAAACAGTATTTCCTATATGGAAGGCATGAGGTTAAAACTTAGCATTAAAAAAGTATAAGAAACAGACCTGGCTTTCAGAAACCCTAAACCATTACTTAATATACTGCTTCTAAAAGAAAAAAAAAAAAAAAGATACTTAATATATGTGCCAAGTTGTATTTCAGGTGCCAAGCAAACAAAAATAACTAAGAGAAGATCACAGTGTTTGAGTTTCCAAGCTGGTATGGAAATAGATGAACATGGACAAGAACTTGTGCATAACTTTTACACTGCATTTGCCACACTTGTATAGTCACCCACTGAGCGTCTGCCCTTCACTAGGTTTTGAGTCTTTGTAGGGAAGGAGCAATTACTTACTCACACCTATATTTCCAGTGTCCACCTAGCACAGCGCCTGCCACAGAAATGGGGACAAGTAGTTATTTGTTAAACTGAACCAAATAAATATACATCTGACAACTATTATAAGATGAAGATACATAATACACTACAGGATTACTGAGGACGGAACAATTACCTTTGCTTAGTAGGAAAGGGGAGGTGGAGAAAATGGTTAAACATTGCCACAGACCAATAAACATATAAAAAGATGCTCAGTATCACTGGTAGTCAGGGAAATGCCCCCTAAAACACTGTGATCAAGACATCATTTTCACTCAACAGACAGCAACATTTTAAGTACTGAAAATACCAGAGACCTTCAAGATGGCGGAGGAGTAAGACGTGGAGATCACCTTCCTCCCCACAAATACATCAGAAATACATCTACGTGTGGAACAACTCCTACAGAACACCTACTGAACGCTGGCAGAAGACCTCAGACCTCCCAAAAGGCAAGAAACTCTCCACGTACCTGGGTAGGGCAAAAGAAAAAAAAAAAAAAAAAAAGCAGAGACAAAAGAACAGGGACGGGACCTGCACCTCGGGGAGGGAGCTGTGAAGGAGGAAAAGTTCCCCCACACAAGGAAGCCCCGTCACTGGCGGAGACGGGGGGTGGCGGGGGGGAAGCTTCCGAGCCGTGGAGGAGAGCGCAGCAACAGGGGTGCAGAGGGCAAAGCAGAGAGATTCCCGCACAGAGGATCGCTGCTGATCTGCTCACCTGCCGGGGCAGGTGGGGGCTGGGAGCTGAGGCTTGGGCTTCGGAGGTCAGAGCCCAGAGAGAGGACTGGGGTTGGCTGCGTGAAGACAGCCTGAAGGGGGCTAGTGAGCCACAGCTAGCCGGGAGGGAGTCCAGGAAAAAGTCTGGAGCTGCCGAAGAGGCAAGAGACCATTGTTTCGGGGTGCGCGAGGAGAGGGGATTCAGAGCACTGCCTAAATGAGTTCCAGAGACGGGCGTGAGCTGCAGCTATCAGCGCGGACCCCAGAGACGGGCATGAAACACTAAGGCTGCTGCTGCAGCCACCAAAAAGCTTGTGTGAAAGCACAGGTCACTATCCACACCTCCCCTGCCAGGAGCCTGTGCAGCCTGCCACTGCCAGTGTACCATGATGCAGGGACAACTTCCCTGGGAGAACACACGGCGCACCTCAGGCTGCTACAACGTCACTCTGGACTCTGCCGCCGCAGGCTCGCCGTGTATTCTGTACCACTCCCTCCCGCTGAGCCTGAGTGAGCCAGAGACCCCTAATCAGCTGCTACTTTAACCCCGTCCCGTCTGAGCGAAGAACAGATGCCCTCAGGAGACCTACATGCAGAGGCGGGGCCAAATCCAAAGCTGAACCCCAGGAGCTGTGTGAACAAAGAAGAGAAAGGGAAATTTCTCCCAGCAGCATCAGGAGCAGCAGATTAAATCTCCACAATCAACTTGATGTACCCTGCATCTGTGGAATACCTGAATAGACAATGAATCATCCCAAAATTGAGGCAGTGGACTTTGGGAGCAATTGTAGAGTTGGAGTTTGCTTTCTGCATCAGATTTGTTTCTGGTTTTATGTTTGATCTTAGTTTAGTATTTAGAGTTTATTATCATTGGTAGATTTGTTTATTGATTTGGTCACTCTCTTCCTTTTATTTAATATATATATATATGTATTTTTTTTTCATTTTTCTCTTTTTGTGAGAGTGTATGTGTATGTTTCTTTGAGTGACTTTGTCTGTATAGCTTTGCTTTTACCATTTGCCCTAGGGTTCCATCTGTCCATTTTTTTTTTTTTTTTAGTATAGCTTTCAGTGCTTGTTATCATCGGTGGATTTGTTTTTTGGTTTGGTTGCTCTCTTATTTCTTTCTTTTGCTTATTACTTTTTAATATTTTATTTTTAATAATTATTTTTTATTTTAATAACTTTATTTTATTTTACTTTATGTTTTTCTTTCTCATGGATCATTCTCCAGGATAGATCATATCTTGGGTCACAAAGCAAGCCTTGGTAAAGTTAAGAAAATTGAAATCATATCAAGTATCTTTTCTGACCACAATGCTATGAAGCTAGATATCCATTACAGGAAAAAAACTGTTAAAAATACAAACACATGAAGGTTAAACAATACACTACTAAATAACCAAGAGATCACTGAAGAAATCAAAAAGGAAATAAAAAAATACCTAGAAACAAATGACAATGGAAACACGATGACCCAACACCTTTGGGATGAAGCTTCTAAGAGGGAAGTTTATAGCAATACAATCCTACCTCAAGAAACAAGGAAAATCTTAAACAACCAAACCTAACACCTAAAGCAATTAAAGAAAGAAGAACAAAAAAACCCCAAAGATAGCAGAAGGAAAGAAATCATAAAGATCAGATAAGAAATAAATGAAAAAGAAATGAAGGAAACAACAGCAAAGATGGACACAACTAAGAGCTGGTTCTTTGAGAAGATAAACAAAATTGATAAACCACTAGCCAGACTCATCAAGAAAAAAGGAGAAGACTCAAATCAACAGAATTAGAAATGGAAAAGGAGAAGTAACAACTAACACTGCAGAAATACCAAGGATCACGAGAGATTACAAGTAACTATATGGCAATAAGATGGACAACCTGGAAGAAATGGTCAAATTCTTAGAAAAGCTCAACCTTCTGAGACTAAATCAGGAAGAAATAGAAAATATAAACAGACCAATCACAAACACTGAAATTGAAACTGTGATTAAAAATCTTCCAACAAGGCTTCCCAGGTGGCGCAGTGGCTGAGAATCCGCCTGTCAATGCAGGGGATGCAGGTTCGTACCCTGGTCTGGGAGGATCACAAATGCCACGGAGTGGGTGGCCCGTGAGCCATGGCCGCTAAGCCTGTGCGTCCAGAGCCTGTGCTCCACAACGGGAGAGGCCACAGCAGTGAGAGGCCTGCGTACCACAAAAAAAAAAAAAAAAAAAAAAAAAAATTCCAACAAACAAAAGCCCAGGACCAGATGGCTTCACAGGCGAATTCTATCAAACATTTAGAGAAGAGCTAACACCTATCCTTCTCAAACTCTTCAAAATATAGCAGAGGGAGGAACACTCCCAAACTCATTCTACAAGGCCACCATCATGCTGATACCAAAACCAGACAAAGATGTCACAAAGAAAGAAAACTACAGGCCAATATCACTGATGAACATAGATGCAAAAATCCTCAACAAAATACTAGCAAACAGAATCCAGCAGCACATTAAAAGGATCATACACTATGATAAAGTGCGGTTTATCCCAGGAATGCAAGGATTCTTCAATATACACAAATGAATCAACGTGATACACCATATTAACAAATTGAAGGAGAAAAACCATATGATAATCTCAATAGATGCAGAGAAATATTTGACAAAATTCAACACACATTTATGATAAAAACCCTCCAAAAAGTAGGCATACAGAGAACTTTCCTCAACATAATAAAGGCCATATATGACAAACCCACAGCCAACATCGTCCTCAATGGTGAAAAACTGAAAGCATTTCCACTAAGATCAGGAATAAGATAAGGTTGCCCACTCTCACCACCATTATTCAACATAGTTTTGGAAGTTTTAGCCACAGCAATCAGAGAAGAAAAATAAATAAAAGGAATCCAAATCGTAAAAGAAGAAGTAAAGCTTCTTTGTCACTCTTTGCAGATGACACGATACTACACATACAGAATCCTAAGGATGCTACCAGAAAACTACTAGAGCTAATCAATGAATTTGGTAAAGTAGCAGGATACAAAATTAATGCACAGAAATCTCTGGCATTCCGATATACTAATGATGAAAAATCTGAAAGTGAAATTAAGAAAACAATACCATTTACCATTGCAACAAAAAGAATAAAATATCTAGGAATAAACCTACCTAAGGAGACAAAAGACCTGTATGCAGAAAATTATAAGACACTGATGAAAGAAATTAAAGATGATACAAATAGATGGAGAGATATACCATGTTCTTAGATTGGAAGAATCAACATTGTGAAAATGACTCTACTACCCAAAGCAATCTACAGATTCAATGCAATCCCTATCAAACTACCACTGGCATTTTTCACAGAACTAGAACAAAAAACTTCACAATTTGTATGGAAACACGAAAGACCCCAAATAACCAAAGCAATCGTGAAAAAGAAAAACGGAGCTGGAGGAAACAGGCTCCCTGGCTTCAGACTATACTACAAAGCTACAGTAATCAAGACAGTATGGTACTCTCACAAAAACAGAAATACAGATCAATGGAACAGGATAGAAAGCCCAGAGATAAACCCACACACATATGGTCACCTTATCTTTGATAAAGGAGGCAAGAATATACAGTGGAGAAAGGACAGCCTCTTCAATAAGTGGTGCTGGGAAAACTGGACAGCTACATGTAAAAGAATGAAATTAGAACACTCCCTAACACCATACATAAAAATAAACTCAAAATGGATTAAAGACCTAAATGTAAGGTCTTAGCGGAAAACGTAGGCAGAACACTCTATGACATAAATCACAGCAAGATCCTTTATGACCCACCTCCTAGAGAAATGGAAATAAAAACAAAAATAAACAAATGGGACCTAATGAAACTTCAAAGCTTTTGCACAGCAAAGAAAACATAAACAAGACGAAAAGACAACCCTCAGAATAGGAGAAAATATTTGCAAATGAAGCAATGGACAAAGGATTAATCTCCAAAATTTACAAGCAGCTCATGCAGCTCAATTTCAAAAAAACAAAAACCCAATCCAAAAATGGGCTGAAGACCTAAATAGATATTTCTCCAAAGAAGATATACAGATTGCCAACAAACACATGAAAGGATGCTCAACACCACTAATCATTAGAGAAATGCAAATCAAAACCACAGTGAGGTATCACCTCACACCAGTCAGAATGGCCATCATCAAAAAATCTACAAACAGTAAACGCTGGAGAGGGTGTGGAGAAAAGAGAACCCTCTTGCACTGTTGGTGGGAATGTAAGTTGATACAGCCACTATGGAGAATAGTATGGAGGTTCATTAAAAAACTAAAAATAAAACTACCATATGACCCAGCAATCCCACTACTGGGCACATACCTTGAGAAAACCAAAAAGAATCATGTACCTCAATGTTCATTGAAGCTCTATTTACAATAGCCAGGACATGGAAGCAACCTAAGTGTCCATCGACAGATGAATGGATAAAGAAGATGTGGCACATATATACACTGCAATATTACTCAGCCATAAAAAGAAACGAAATTGAGTTATTTGTAGTGAGGTGGATGGACCTAGAGACTATCATACAGAGTGAAGTAAGTCAGAAAGAGAAAAACAAATACCATATGCTAACACATACATATGGAACCTAAAAAAAAAAAGTTCTGAAGAACCTAGTGACAGGACAGAAATAAAGACACAGACATAGAGAATGGACTTGAGGACACGGCAAGGGGGAAGTATAAGCTGAGATGAAATGAGAGAGTGGCATGGACATATATACACTACCAAACGTAAAATAGCTAGCTAGTGGGAAGCAGCCGCATAGCACAGGGAGATCAGCTCGGTGTTTTGTGACCACCCAGAGGGGTGGGATAGGGAGGGTGGGAGGGAGATGCAAGAGGGAGGAGATATGGGGATATATGTATATGTATAGCTGATTCACCTTGTTATAAAGCAGAAACTAACACAACAATGTAAAGCAATTATACTCCAGTAAAGATGTTAAAAAATAAAAAAAGAAAATACCCAGTGCTAGTGAAATCACTGGGAAATATACAGTCTGTTATTGCTTGTGGGTATATGAATTATCCTAACCATCTTGGAAAGTAATCTCAGGTATCTATTAACATTATAAATGCATTTGGTTTTGATACAGCAATATCCCCTTTAGGACTCTAGTGTACTTTACAAAGAGAAAATTACCAAAAATGTAACAACATGTTTACAAACATGTTTATTGAAGCACTATATTAAATATCAAATATTGTAGAAATTAGATAATGATCCAATAAAAAGGTCATGGAGAAGTAGTGTAGCTTGGAGTTAACAGAACACACTCAGGATCCATCTCTGACACTTACTGACTACACGAACATCGGGCACATTAATTTTTTTTTTTTTTTTTTGGCGGTACGCGGGCCTCTCACTGCTGTGGCCTCTCCGGTTGTGGAGCATAGGCTCCGGACGCGCAGGCTCAGCGGCCATGGCTCACGGGCCCAACAGCTCTGCGGCATGTGGGATCTTCCTGGACCGGGGCACAAACCCGTGACCCTGCATCGGCAGGCGGACTCTCAACCACTGCGCCACCAGGGAAGCCCGGGGCACATTAATTTTTAAGCCTTAATGTTTCTAAGCCTCACTTCTCTCATATGTAAACCTGGGATACTAGTAGTGCCTATTTTATAGGGTTGTTATGAGGATAAAAAGCACTGAAAACACTTCCTGGCTCAAAAGAAGCACTACATAACTTAATTAAGGATGCAGTTGTTAAATTCAGTATACAACATCCATACTATTTGATGCTTATAAACCTGACCCATTTTTCTTAGTGTATTCATCTGGACAGACACCCATAACTCATTGTTAAGTGAAAATAACAGGTTGTCGGAATCCTACGAACAGTTACTCCTACTTTCTCAAACAAATAAAAAAGTGGTCCACAGACGTATACATGTGTTGGCATTTTTGAGTTGGGTCATAACGATATGGACAGAATCACACAAAACTCTTAACATCACTGACCTCAGGGAAGCTGGATCAGTGTGGGCAGTAAAAGACTACTAACATTTTTTGTTTGCCTCTGCATTGTTTGGTTCATTATTATGAACATACTTTTTTCTTGATTTTTTGAAAATAATAAGATTTAATCAAATGAATTTATAAGTCCAGGACCCACAAGCAGCCCTGCATGACACAAATATGGGGATGGGAGTGGGAGTTACAAAGCTCAAAGGAATCCAGAATCCAAAGCACCCCCTGATCCTGCTGGGGAGCTTGGCTCTCTCCTGGGGGAGACTGGGAAGGCACTAAACATTTGCAAACACAGTGATGAATGAATAGCATCACTGGATTTGTGTAACACAAAGAGCCCTCTGCAGGGAAATTTCATACTCTAGCTTTATTCTTTTTCTTTTTTAGGGTGACTACCCCCATTCTCTATTCTTGTATTTGTGGCTGACTGAAAGCTGGATTGTGTGACACAACATCCTTCAAAGCTGAGACTAATAATCTATCCAAGACGCTCTATGCTTTTCCCCTGGATGAGGAGTAGAAAGGGAGAGGCTTCCAGCTAATGGGAATCACCCACAGGGTTGGCAGAAAGTCACCATCTTCACGTCAGCTTCTGTCAGCCTGAACCCCTTGAGCTCTCCAGAAAGTACTGGCTGAAGCCAACCCCACACAGATGCTGCTTCAAGGCACTCTACAGCCATTCTCTCCACAAAGACTCCACTGGGAAGCTTCTCTTGATAATCGCTGTGTGTCACATCCAAGGAGAAGCAAAGTGACTCCCGTGACAAGGAAACAGGGCTGGCTCCCAGCGCAGAATCAAATAGCCTAACCCATTCTCTCTGCTTTAACTATATGCTCCTTCATCCCACAAAAGCAGGTATTGCAGCTTGAGAAGTACATGATGGTGGAGATGTGTTCAGAAGCTTGTATTTCATGTGGATCAGAAAATAGGACACTAGGGAGTTTGAGAAGTCAGCCAGGCCAGGCAAGCTCTACAACAGACACACTGCAGGATGTGTGTCCCTTTAAGAGAGTATACCTTTACATGTCCCTGTATGAGATTAGATCACTCCCTAACACCATACACAAAAATAAGCTCAAAATGGATTAAAGACCTAAATGTAAGGCCAGAATCTATCAAACTCTTAGAGGAAAACATAGGCAGAACACTATGACATAAATCACAGCAAGATCCTTTTGGACCCACCTCCTAGAGAAATGGAAATAAAAACAAAAATAAACAAATGGGACCTAATGAAACTTCAAAGCTTTTGCACAGCTAAGGAAACCATAAACAAGACCAAAAGACAACCCTCAGAATGGGAGAAAATATTTGCAAATGAAGCAACGGACAAAGGATTAATCTCCAAAATTTATAAGCAGCTCATACAGCTCAATAGCAAAAAAAACAAACAACCCAATCCAAAAATGTGCAGAAGACCTAAACAGACATTTCTCCACAGAAGATATACAGACTGCCAACAAACACATGAAAGGATGCTCAACATCATTAATCATTAGAGAAATGCAAATCAAAACAACAATGAGATATCATCTCACACCAGTGAGAATGGCCATCATCAAAAAATCTAGAAACAATAAATGCTGGAGAGGGTGTGGAGAAAAGGGAACACTCTTGCACTGCTGGTGGGAATGTGAATTGGTACAGCCACTATGGAGAACAGTATGGAGGTTCCTTAAAAAACTACAAATAGAACTACCATATGACCCAGCAATCCCACTACTAGGCATATACCCTGAGAAAACCATAATTCAAAAAGAAACATGTACCAAAATGTTCATTGCAGCTCTATTCACAATAGCCCGGAGATGGAAACAACCTAAGTGTCCATCATCGGATGAATGGATAAAGAAGATGTGGCACATATATACAATGGAATATTACTCAGCCATAAAAAGAAATGAAATTGAGCTATTTGTAATGAGGTGGATAGACCTAGAGTCTGTCATACAGAGTGAAGTAAGTCAGAAAGGGAGAGACAAATACCGTATGCTAACATATATATATATGGAATTTAAGAAAAAAAAAAGTCATGAAGATCCTAGGGGTAAAACAGGAATAAAGACACAGACCTACTTGAGAATGGACTTGAGGATATGGGGAGGGGGAAGGGTAAGCTGTGACAAAGCAAGAGAGAGGCATGGACATATATACACTACCAAATGTAAGGTAGATAGCTAGTGGGAAGTAGCCGCATAGCACAGGGAGATCAGCTGGGTGCTTTGTGACCGCCTGGAGGGGTTGGATAGGGAGGGTGGGAGGGAGGGAGACGCAAGAGGAAAGGGATATGGGAACAGATGTATATGTATAACTGATTCACTTTGTTATAAAGCAGAAACTAATAAAATCCTTATAAAAAAAAAGAGAGAGAGAGAGTACACCTTTAGTCCTTCCAGAATTGCCCAGGGCTTCCTCACCAGCTAAGCCTCTCTCGGCAGAATGCTGATTACCCTGGCACAGAGGGAAAAAAGATTATAATTTCTTCTCAGAGATACTGTATCTAGATTTTGACATTTTATTTATCTCAACCTTTAAGCTTATCTTGCTTCAGTATGGTAAAATCACCAGCTCTACCAAATCTCACAGCTTAATCCACTGGAAAGTAGAGGACGTGTTGAGGTGTGGTTAATTGTTCTGTGTCAGATCATCCCCCTTTCCTCTCAGTTTGACTCCCTGAGTGAACGACAACACAAAACGAAAACAAAATCAACAACTTGCTCCAGGATTAAGGTGTAATCAATGACAAACCAACTGGGAGCCCAAGCTCATTCATTTGGTACAGCGGCATCTCGCTCTGTCAGCCAGGGTTTGCGGATTCAGTGAGGCTGAAAGCCCTACAACATCACGGCAAGGTCAGCTGCTTCTTGGCCTCTCTCCTATTCTAAGACCCCGGAGACGTTTGCCACTTGCCCCCTTTGGACTACTCAGCCGGTAAAAGTTGTCAAGAATATGAGCTCAATCAAAAAGCGCATGTATCTATTTGTTGGACAAGAAGCCACTTCCCTGTTGCCCAGTATTTTTCTGGAACAGGGCAAATGCTGCTCAGAATGTCATAGCACTTTGAAAACCCTATTTTTAATACACATATATGTATATAACAATCATATATATACACATACATACATGTATACATATATATATATGATAAAAATGTTGTTTACTTATGTACAGCAAGATCCCCCAGAAGACAGATGGGGTTCTGGATGATCAATAAGCAGTGAAATGACTGAAGTTTATAACTAACATGGCTGTAAGTGTGTGGGGGCTATTACTGATAAATTGTGTGACCTTGGCACACTGTAAAAATGTATTGGGAGGATGCAATAATGCAAGTCAAGCACTGAGCATCGTGCCTGACACATCGTGAGCGCTCCATCAAAGTTAATTTTTGTTACTGTTGTCATTACTTTCATGAGCAACAGCATCACTGCCGTTACCATGAAACCAGTAGCTAGACTTAAGGACATCAGGTCTAGTTGAGAAGAGAAAATATACACATGAGCAAAGTAAAGAAGCAACACTCCTGGGATCTGGCAGCTCTGGGTGCTGCGTAAATATCTTATTCGATACAATTACATAAGGCAGGTTACAGGTAGGTACAGTTCTCTCTCATTTTAACTGTCCAAAGATCTTTGTCTCTCTAAACAATGAAGTCCTGGAAGGCAGAACCTACGTGCTATGGATCTACGTACCCACCCAACTTGCCTTCCCTAGATAAGAACAATATAAGGCCTAGAGGAGTTAATCAATTCATCTTTGTTGAATAAATGAGTGAGAAAGAGAGTTATATGTTAGTGACCATGCAGTAGAGACAAAACTGTAGTATTCACTGGTCTGTTCAAAACCAGATACTTACTGAGCATTATCTATGTGCTAAGTCCTGCATTCAGTGCTGTGAGTGCCCTGAGTATCTCTAAAACCTGGCCTGTGCCCCTAAGAAGCCCCCGACGGCTGGCATAGGCAGGTTTCCTGAGAAGATTGTACAAGCTGGTACAGGAGAAAATGAGTCAACACTTAGCAGTCTAGTCTCCTTCAAGATGACACGGAATCATGAGGACCTCTCTTCCTGGTCCCATCCTTGACCCACCCAGGCCTGTCCCCCTCCACCTCTACGTTAACACCCCCAAAATGTCCCCTAAAGACCAAATATGGGCACCATGAGCCACTCAAAAAATGCAGCCCTGAAAAGCAATTGTGAAGTATTCTAAATACTCCTTTTTCTCCTTTCCTCTTTTCTAAATTGTCTTTTCAGGCATGTACTCTTCCATCAAAGTATTAAAACGGGCAGTTGTAATAACATAGAACACCCCCAGGAATCATTTGCCACATATGACATGTAGAACAGGACATATATGGCAAATGACTATTGTGGGTGTGTTAGAAAAGCAAGTATAAATGGGTATATACACACACACATCACTTGTACATATGTGTATATTACGTGTATATACGCGTGTGTGTGTGTATATGTATACGTATGAATATATCTCCCAGTGAAATTGATTCTAAGATGGAAAAGTCTGCAGGTCATTCTTGCCACACTTTCCCAGGCTTAAGCCCATGGAGTTTGCTCCCTCAGAAGGGAGGTCTGGTATACTGGAACGTGATGCCGTTTTTATTTCACTAAGCCCCTCACTTAAGGTAAGAAAAGAATACTCTTCCTGGACTGAGGCATCAGTAATAGTGCCCCATCAGAGAGAAAGAAGCATGCTGAGCGTGAGCTTCAGCAATCCAGGACAAGCTGTTCCTCACGTCCCTCCAATATGCCCTTCCCAGGACTACTCAGGCTGGGAGTTATGGCTGCTCTGCCTTTGTCCCACTGAGACAGAACTGCACATCTTTTAATTTTCTAATATGCCGACGACACTTTACATGGCAGATGCACTACACAGTAAAAGCTGGCTTTTACTTTCATTTATGCACATACATTAGAGAAATTTTCCAAGGAAGCATAAGCTTACTCAGAGATGCTGATGAATAGGTGCTGAATTTAAACAATACAGCAGGAGTCAGGCCCTTAATGTATTAAAGAACTGTACTTTTTGAGGCTCCTACCAAACTTCCCACACTTGAAATCAGTTACATAAATTTCCTTGGGACAGAAACTCTGCATAACTGACCTCCTACTTGGGGAAAGAGCTCAATAATTGAAATGCCTGACAACAAACAAAAGAACAGAATCTAGCCTTTTCTTTGATCTACTAGGGTTCTCCTAAAGCACAGGACAATTTATGTGGGGCTTCTTGTACACAATGTCAAGCCTAATAGAAAACAGACATCAGGCGAAAATAAAATTTAATGAACAATCTTCTTGTGAGGCCTGGTAGATCGCTTTGGGGTGTCTATACAATCTATGAGCCTCCTCTTGTGTGACCACTGCAATCCCCAATAAGAAGCAGGGCCTGAAACCAAATTGCTTCCACGTAAATCAACTTTCCCTCCCAAGCCACTGTTGACTGCACTGGCGGTGGGGGGGACACCTGACACAAACAGGGTGACTGCAGTCTTTCTCCCTAGACCTCAGCACTGACACTGAAAGCCAAGAGGCAGCCTCTCCTGGTCACGTGAACTGACAGGTAATGGAACCCCCCCACTGATCTTATGTGGTCAACACTCACTAGCTTGGGTCTGCCCACAGACCACTCCCCACCTTTCTGTATAACGACTCTCACTTAGTCTGTGTGTGCATGCGTGTACGTGTGTGAATACCATCTCCAGAGTTTGTCTCCATCCTCTCCCAGGTCAGGGATCATCATGTGTTCCAGGCCTGACCAATTAGAGGACGTGCTCTCCTGGACTTCAGGGATTGGTTCGGGCATGGGCCCATGACACAGGCTGGTGGAGAAGAGCCAATCAGGAGTGAGATAAATCAATATTTTTTTAAGAAACAAAACAACAGAATGTTGTTATAGTTGTATAGTTGTATGTTGTATAGTTGTATGTTGTATAGTTGTATGTTATAGTTGTATAGTTGTATGTTGTATAGTTTCCAAGGAAAAAGGAGGAGAGAATAACTGCCTGGGCATTTGAGGACCTTCTTTCGTGCTAAATCCAATAAGTTAGTCTGCCCTTGAAGAATTTGTTCATTCATTTGAAAAAGTACTAATTGCCCACTCTATATGTGTGACACAGTAGTGTGAATCCCAGAAATTAAGGCAACCGTGTAAGTGTGTGTGTGCCCCTCTGTGCTGCAGAACCACGGAAGGGAAGCTGTGAAAGAATGTTGCCCTGGTAGCCTGCCTGGGTTCTGTAAACCTAGAGGTTACACTGATCCCCTCTGCAAAGATATCCTTATTCTTTCGTTTCTGCCCCAATAAGCTCACAGATCAGTGAGAACTATGGGAACCAAAACGCATAAAGACAACCTAATAAGCCGTTTAGCAAAAGGATCTGTGACCAAAAGAAGAGGTCTATAAAAAGGAAGGGTCCAGCCTTCCTGGAAATAAACCCCAACCCATGGCTAAGGGAAACGAAGAGCAAACAGAGGAAGAAAGAGGAGGAACCAGAAACCTTCCCACCAGGAAACGGGGGTGGGGGTGAGCAGCCAGCCGAGGACATCACGTTTAAGTAACACAGTAATTATTAGCTCAGCTTCCTTACCTCCACAGCGAGCTCTCCGTGATGCTCCCCAGGTTATAGTCGTAGAGCTTTGTCAAAATGAGAATCACCTGAAGGCAAAAGAAGACATCCCGGTTAGTTTCAAACAATGACAATCTCATAGAACTGAAATGGCCCAAGGGAGGGCTTAGAATTCCTTTAATGGGCACTTCACATAATTGAATGAGTTGTTGCAGCATCCGCTGCAACAGATTGGGGAAGGGTTTGCCTGTGCCTCCCCTTAAACAGCTCAAGCCTGATGCCCTCCCTACCTTCTCCCTTTCAGCCAGTAGCAAGACTTACCTGCCCATCCAGGCATTTCTTATCCTGGTGGGCTTAACACTTTCAGGAAAGCTAACAGAGCTGTCAGATACGTGTCCTGCAAGGCAGCCACTGAGCAGGTGGCTGGGAGAGAGGAAGGTCAATGACACAGGTCCCAGCCCTCCTCGCTGTACCAGACGGGGCAGGTAACTTAGCTTCTCTGAACCTCAACATGCTCTCTCTCAAAAAGGGTGGCTGTGGGCTTCCCTGGTGGCGCAGTGGTTGAGAGTCCGCCTGCCGATGCAGGGGACACGGGTTCGTGCCCCGGTCCGGGAAGATCCCACATGCCGCGGAGCGGCTGGGCCCCTGAGCCATGGCCGCTGAGCCTGCACGTCTGGAGCCTGTGCTCCGCAACGGGAGAGGCCACAACAATGAGAGCTCACGTAACGCAAAAAAAAACAAAAAAAACTTTACTTCTTTAGCAAAACGTAAGCATGTGTGAGGCTCTGGGCACCCTATGGGCACGTCAGATGGCAGGCCTGCGGTGAGGGCATATGCTTAACAGATCCGTGTGTCAATTAAGTCGCTTGAAGTGCTAAATTTCAATCATCGCCATCCCAGGAATGCTGATCAGCGGCAGCAGGGTGGCTGTTTGAAGACACAGAATGATGTCGCTGCTCCACCTCGATATGATTTTGCAGAATAGGCCTATAAATCCCGCACCAAGAAAATGGGTGTGTGGGCATAAAGCATTTCTAGGTAGTTGCTCTCCTGGTACAAGACGGCAGTAAACTAAATAATGAAGTTCAGCTGGTCACAAACTGCCTCTCCCATCCATCTGACGAGGGAATTCACTGGAGCCCCAGAGAAGGAACCTTGTTAACCCAGCATGTAACGGTGTGGAACCTCTCACACACACACACAGAAGGTGTTTAAGCAATTCACAGGCAGGCGGGCAGGGAGGTAAAAATCCACTCCCTGACTCTTCTTGCTGGGCTAGTAAAACGAAAATGCCAGTGATACGCTCAGGCAGTTTGTCAATACTGCACCAGATGAGGTGTCATTTATGGCATTTCAAAGTATATCTGCTTGAATCAATCTAATCTTTCTGTTTTCAGAAAGAGAGCAAGAAAGAAGGGAGAACTGCTGACCTTTAGTTATGTTTTCAATCGATTATTTGAATCTCTTTCCCCCTCTTTTTTTCCCTTTCCTGTCTATATGCATTATTTACCACCTTACTTCTGGATGGTGACACGTCATTATATTAGATCGGATTTGCTGTTGTTTGTTTGTTTTTCTGCTCTGGTTAATTAGCAATACTGTTTTACAGAATTAGCATCTGTTAAAGGGCCACAGCCAAAACTACCACCATTAGATGAGAAAAAGAGGTAAACACAATTGTCTGCCTTGGCTGGTTCCACTGTCTACCATTTTCGTGTATTTTTCAAACAAACAAACAAAAAATCACTGGAACTTATTGATCAAGTGAAATGTTATAAGTACTTAAAAAATATATAAATCGTCATTTATTTTTATTCATTTGGTAAACAATTTTCACGTATAGATTTAATTCCGAGTCCAAGTGTACAGCATTTAATTGTAAATCCAATCAATGAGAACGATACTGTTCTGATAAATACATTCGCACAAAATGGAATATCTGTGAACATCTTGTTTTTTTTCCTATATCTTGTTCTCACGATACAATACCAAAATATCCTTGATTCAAAACAATAAGTGGTGACCATATGGTAATACCTTTTTTAGGTTCCTCATTACATCTTAGGATACTTTCTTTAAATAGCTATAATCTAAATATCTATGACTAGATAACCTCTACCTACATTGTGTCAGTACCTCAGTGCCCACTGATTTCTGGGACTTTCCACAGTGACATGTCTAAGGATCCCCCAACCAGTCTAGGAGCTGCTGTCACCGCAAGTCATCAGTCCTGTTCTTTTGCTGGGGCTCCTTCCTGCCATATCCACTGCTCATAAAGCTTCTGGGCAGGGTGGGTGCCGAGGAGGAACTTCATTTTCTCCATACTTATAAAGAGGATGTTGACGTCTATCCACCAAGCTGCTGTTTTCAAATCACTCATTCCTTAGAGGATGAGAAGGCACCAGAAACTGTGCCAGGCTCTGTGCAGGGAAAAATGAGGGTCTTCAAGGGAATGAAGCTTCCTTTGTGGCTTCCTCCCCAGCAATGAGCTCAACAAACTATTACCTCTTTTTCCAGAGTCTCCCAAAGCTCCCACTGCATAATTCCATCAATTCCAGCCTCTCACCTGCCCCTCTGTATATAGGTATTAAGAAACCATCACATAAAGAAAATGTAGTGTTCCTAATGCCATTTGCAGCAACATGGATGGCCTAGAGATTATCATACTAAGTGAAGTAAGTCAGAAAGACAAATACCCTATGATATCACTTATAACCGGAATCTAGCATATGACACAAATGAACTTATCTATGAAACAGAAACAGTCTTACAGACATAGAGAACAAACTTGTGGCTGCCAAGGGGGAGGCAGGGGTGGGGAGAGATGGATTGGGAGTTTAGGAGGAGTAGATGAAAACTATTATATATAGAATGGATAAATAAGGTCCTACTGCTTAGCACAGGGAACTACATTCAATATCCTGTGATAAACGATAAGGGAAAAGAGTATCAAAAAGAAATACAGTATGTGTGTGTGTGTGTGTGTGTGTGTGTGTGTGTGTGTATATAACTGAATCACTTTGCTGTACAGTAGAAATTAAAACATTGTAAATCAACTATCCTTCAATAAAATAAATTTTTAAAAAAGGAAACAGTAGTATAATAGTCCACACAGTGGAATATTATTCAGCCATAAAAAAGGAAATCCTGCCACTTGTGCCAACACAGATGAAACTGGAGGGCATTTTGTTGGCGAAATAAGCCAGGTAAAGAAATATAAATAATGTATCATTTATAAGCAGAATCTAAAACAAACAAAAAATGATCTCATAGAAACAGAATAGAATGGTGGTGGTTAGGGGCTGCAAGAAGGGGGGGAATGAGATGTAGGTCAAAGGGCACAAACCTTCAGTTATAAGTTCTGAGGATCTATTGTATGGCATGGTGACTATAGTTAATAGTACAATATTATATATTCAAAACTTTCTGAGAGTAGATCTTAAGCATTCTCACCAAAAAAGAGAGAGAGAGAGATCGTGACCTTAGCAATCATTACACAATGTATATTTATATTAAAGCATCTTGCTGTGCACTCTAAATACATTCAGTTGGATTTGCCAAGTATTCCTCAACAAAGTTGGGGGAAAAAAATCACAATGGACCCTGGGAAAGGAAGATGCCAATTCACTCCTACCCTCTGCTAACCCCAACTTCTTTCTGCTCTCAGTTACACAGCAAAAGCATAGAGACAGAGACACTAGTACAGCTGTCCTTGGTATCCATGGGGGATTGGTTCCAGGACCCCCTGTGGATACCAAAATCCATGGATGCTCAAGTCCCTTATACAAAATGGCATAGTATTTGTATATAAACTATGAACATCCTCTCATATACTTTAAATCATCTCTAAATTACTTACAGTACTTAACACAATGTAAGTGCTATGTAAATAGTCATCACTGCGTGGCAAATTCAAGATTTGTTTTTGGAAAATTCTAGATTTTTTTCCAAATATTTTTGATCAGTGGATGATTGAATTCAGGGATGCAGAATGTATGGATACAGAGGGGAGACTGTACATGGATAACTAACAGTCATTTTAGTGTAAAATAGGAAAAAACAGTAAAAATGAGTATCAAAATGGCAGGGAAAGCCTTATATCCGGGTCTGGATTAGAATGAATGAACACAGCAGGCAGCAGGCTAAGCTAACATATCGGAAGTCTCCATTATGCCAAGTATTGAGACAGGTTACACCTTAGAATGTGACAGCAGGTGGTTTTTTTTTAACATAAAAATTTATTTAGAAATGAAACTCCAAACATTTAAGGAACGCCTAAAACACCTTCCTAGAAACCTGATTCTACACAGTATACCTTTAAAAATGTCTCTAAATTGATTACTAGATGCAACAAACCAAAATTTACTCTATCCTTCCCAAGTAGTGGCACGGGAATCCTCCATTTATTTTCCTAAGGAAACAACATAGTGTTTTCATCCTTTGCTAACTTAAAGCATGCACCCCAGAGGAAGCAGGATGGAAGGTGGGGTGGGGGAGGCAATGCGGTTCCCCTCCCTTCATCCCCTAAGAAGGAATGTGCATATTCTCCCTGGAGTGGCCTCTCCTAATTACTTTGCTTGTGAGTAGCAACCTGGTTGGTAGCAGCGGACTAATGAGAATCTTTCCTGAAGGAGGAGTTTGCAGAGCAAGCTTCCTATTCTTCTTAAACTATGAATTTCGGGTGGCTCTGGGAGAACTAGTGGACATTCAGGGAGCTCTGAGTTCCACTGGGACATGTGGCCTGGCCACTGGCCTTCAACTCATCTCTCCTTCATCTCAGGGAAATCTTAGAAAAGTGGGACACATCTCCTCATTTTTCAATTATTAACGATTTTCATTCTTTTTTTTTCCTCACTCTGTGTCCAAATGTGGAGGTAGAATCTAATCTCAGGGGAAACAAAAGTGTGGCCCTGGGCTTCTTGACAGTGAGCACTTTGGCTACAAGATTCTAAAGTCTTTTCATTCCTAAGGGTCTATATAGGTCCAAATTCTGAATAACGAAGAGGGTGACACAGGTCCCAGTCTATAAAACGACATTTCCTTTTGTAATCCTCTCAGTCATTAGTGATTCAGGGGGAGCGTGGGCAGGTTGGTTCCATCCTTGTAAGGCTCGGGGTGGCTCCACTGAACTCAATCCTGCCGGCGCTCATAAGCCCTCTCTCCTGAAGTGGGCCATAGTCAAGCTTGCATGAGCATTAGCATAACCACATGGAAGATGTTAGGTTCAGGGGCTGCAGCTGGCTACCCACATCCTTCCCCCACCAGCTTCCTGAAGGCCCTGGTGTCCCCTCATTGACCAGTCTTGAGTGTCCCCTCTCTGCTCACTGCACCAGCTTGCCAGAGACATTAGGTTGGATGTTTTTAAAGATGTGGATGGAAGTGAATATGGAGACAGAGAATAATAAGGGCCCTGAAGAGATGTGGAACAATCTTTCATGGGGATCAAAGAGTTGGATAAGATAGAAGAGGGGTATTCAACAGCCAGAAAGTTGGTTTGTTTTTGGTTGTTTTCTTTGCACTCCAGTTTCAGGGAAAAGAAGAAAACTCACAACAGTGGTTTCCCTATAATACGCGTGTTCCAGATTGTGTCTTTGGTTCAGAAAGCCTTTATTCAACTTTCCAACTTAAACAGAGGTTCTCATTCTTTTAAGGAGCCATGAATTCTTTAAGAATCTGATCTAATAAAAGTTATGAGCATAAAACAATGAATATAATGTTAATGATTTCACTGATCTCCTGAATCCTACGGGGGTCATGAATCCAAGGATAAGAACCTTCTGTAATTCCCAGAAAACGGGAGCTTTGTTAAGAAGAAAGAACTTTCAGCTCTAAAATTCCACACATTTAATTCAATAAACATTTATTATGTCTTCTTAAGAAGCAGGAATAGGGCTTCCCTGGTGGTGCAGTGGTTGAGAGTCCGCCTGCCGATGCAGGGGACATGGGTTTGTGCCCCGGTCTGGGAAGATCCCACATGCCGCGGAGCGGCTGGGCCCGTGAGCCATGGCCGCTGAGCCTGCGTGTCCGGAGCCTGTGCTCCGCAACGGGAGAGGCCACAGCAGTGAAAGGCCCGTGTACTGCAAAAAAAAAAAAAAAAAAAAAAAAAAAAAGCAGCAGGAATAAAAAATATGTGCTATCAGGACACAAAGGGAAAATGAGACTCAGTACCAGTTCCTGGAAACTCAGTCTCATGGAGAGGCAGAGCTGTTCAAAGATGGTTACAAAATAAGGAAGAAAAAGGTATGTAGCAGGAGAAAAGTGTTTATACCTTTTAGAGAGCAAGAAAGAAAAATATCCTCAGCAAGAGCTTCTTACAAAAGGAGGCATTCAAGATAAATCCCGAAGGATGTGTGTGACTCTGATGGACTTGAGAGGCTATAGAGATGATACTCTAAGGGAAGGGTGCATGAGGACAGGCATCCAGAGATGTGACAACTCACAGAGCAACAAAGAGAGCAAGTCCCCAGACTGAGCTCAAGCTTAGATTGTGGGCAGTGCTGTAGTAGAAACTAGTCGAGGCACCTCCATTATGTTAGCCCTTATTCAGCCCTTATTCTTTCCACCCACTCAAGCGGTCTCCTACAGATGTTTTTTCCTCCTCTTTCTTGCTTAACTGAACTCTGAAAATGATTGCCCCCTAAAGTTGTACTACACACCTGATGCTTACTTCTCCAAGACAACACTCCCTAACATTCCTTTCCTTTGTGAGCATTCTTCATTCCAGAAAGAAGGTCAGGTCAGAAATAAGCTTGAGGACTCCTGGAACCTGTTCCGGAACCACCTGACGCCAGCCCTAATGATCTCAGTGTCTCCAGGAGAAAAGAGGAATGCAAGACAACGTCAGCCCTGAGCCTTATCTAGAACCCTATTTTCCACCCTGAAACTATAAGACCCCTTCTAATTTCCCAGGAAGAGGGGCACAGTCTTGAGGGCGTTAGCCTGCTGTACCCCCTTTGCCGGGCAAAGCAATAAAGCTACTCTCTTCTCCTCCAAAGCTATCTCCACGTTTCTGTTCAGCACCGGTGAACAGAGGCTGGGTTTTCGGCAACAGCAGAAACACACAAATATCAGAATAGAGAGATACATTTGGCTCTACTATGAAGGGCCTTAATATTAGGATGGCAGTGTGCTTTGCTGAAAAGAACAAAGGCTTTGCAATCAGCAGGAGACCAGATTTTGACTCTTGGTTTAGCCACCATATCTGTTAGTATGTCTTTAGCATGGGAAACGGAGTACTAAAAATGACTCAAATAATAACAGATGTGTTATCTCATATAACAAGAGGTCCAGAGTTGATGGGGTTCCACGACTAAGTTAGCCTAACAATGTCATCAAGGACCCAAGGGATACACATATATCCTTTCTGACAATGTCAACACAGGGTGCTACCTGCCCTCATGTTTGCAAGGAGGCTGTGACACTTCTTTGCAGCATATGCAGACACAGCTACTTCCAGCAAAGAAAAAAAGAGCCTCTAGTGTATATATATGCTTTTCTTTTGTTTTGTTTTGTTTTAAATTAGAAAGGAAACCCTTTCCCACAAGCCCTACCGACAAAATCTCTGCAGTTTCAATGACCAGGATTCAGCCACATGCCCACATAGCACGTGCAATAAAAACTGAGAAAACAAGGTGGGTTCTGCCAGCAAAGAAAAAGTGGGGAGTGGCCACTACAGTTAGTAGTATCTGCCACTGCTTCACCTTGAATAAAGCCCTTAAATACTGAATTGACTTCTCTTATTTAAATAAATAAATAAATATCAGTAAAATGAGAAGATAACGTTATCTTTCTTTTTTATCTTGTAGAGTTTTGGGAAGCAAACACAGTAGGAAGTGGGAAAACTCTCTGTAAATGTTAAAATACTGTGCAAATGTAAGCAGTTGCTATTATTAATAACATCTAGCATTTTGTGGATATCTACTTTGTATGACAGACAAATTTCATTATTAAGGGCATTTCAAGTACTTACATGATTTTTTTTTTCCCTGATGAGAAAATCAAAGCTAAGTAACTTAAAGTACTCAGCTAGTAAGTGGGGGACAAGTTTAACTCCCATTAGATACAGACTCTTATTCACTGTGCTTAACTCTCCCCATGGTATACTGCTTAGTATGGGTATGATTGTTCCTAGAGGCAAGGCAGAACCACTGAAGGATCCTCACTCTACATTCAGTTCAATAGTATTGAAGTCCTGTTACCTATCAGACAAGGGACTGATCACAAACTCATCCCTTGTGCCGCCTTCTTCCAGAAATTCCTGGAATATTTTTTCCTTATAATGGACAAACTTGAATTTTACCTTTTTACTGACCTCAGATCAATGACATTTTTATTCATCATTAAAATTTTTTTTTTTAATTGTTGAACCCTGGTGAAATCCTTTTTTGAGGAGCTGATCCTTCTACTGAACTCACAACAGAATTTGGCTGTCCCGGGATTAGGAGTTCCTGACAATGAATGTGCACACATCTAACTGCAAATTTCAACAGACTGTTTTATTATATCAACATTTTCAGGAGATTTACATGAATGTATAATTGTGCTCCATGTGAGCTATCAAAGGGCAGAGAAATCAATAATTGCTAAACTAGATTAAGAAGCCCCAGAGGGAAGCTGAAAGGTTGATATGATGCAGGCACACATTCACAACCACACGTGCACTTGAAGTCATCAGACGGAAGTAATCCAGCACATACAAACACAAGTTGAAATGAAAAACCAGTAGAGGGCTTCCCTGGTGGCGCAGTGGTTGAGAGTCCGCCTGCTGATGCAGGGGACACGGGTTCGTGCCCCGGTCCGGGAAGATCCCACATGCCACAGAGTGGCTGGGCACGTGAGCCATGGCCGCTGAGCCTGCGCGTCCGGAGCTTGAGCTCCGCAACGGGAGAGGCCACAACAGTGAGAGGCCCGCGTACCGCAAAAAAAAAAAAAAGAAGAAGAAGAAAAAAAGAAAAGAAAAATCAGTAGAAAGAGTGGGATGAATTTGGGGTACAGGGCCAGCTAGAAAGCAGTTAGCAGATTTTTGCCTCTGTTAAGTCCTTAATCCCCAAGTGACCTTCATGTTTTGTAGAAGTCCGCACATAATTTAATGTAATGTTTATTCATATGACACCCTCTGCATGACACTGAAATGGTGTGAGTTAAACAGCCACTGGACACCCCCCACCGACCCCAACGAGGGAACTTAAAAGACAAGACAGTCAAAAGAGATGGAGACACAAACAGGGCATGCAGATAACCTAATCAACACTAGACACAGGGCAAATTGCAGCATATAGAAGAGTCTTTATGGAAGTGGAAGGTTTTTTAGTAAAATTTGCTATGCCCTTCCTCTGAGTCTGTTTCCCTGTAGAGGTCATTTGCAGCTAATATATAAGGCTGGCCCAAGAGCTGTGGGACACGGTCCCAGGAGTTTGCACATGAGGAAAACTGTAGCTCTCACTGGAAGCAACGCACATCTCTTGCCACCTGTCTGCTGAAAGTCAAGTTCTTTCTTGTTAGTAACAAGTAAAGAAATGCTTTAAATAAAAAGCTATTACGCTCTAATCCTAGAGCCAAGTCATTATATTTAGCAAACAAATCCAAGCTTGTCAAACCCACCAGACCTAAGTTGCTTTTGGATGCAAATCCTGAATATAGAAGCTTTCCTCATCAACTTGCTCTTCAATTCCCCAAGGTGAGGGATGCTACCAACTCAGAAAAAAGTAAAAAGTACTCTCTCCGAAATCTATTTATCTCACAATGTCAAGCCAAACAGACTGACTGATGACACTTCATTCCTATATTTTTTTCTTTCCTTCTCCTCCTCCTCTTCTTTTTTGAATAATAAAAAAGAGGATAATTTTCCAAACATAGATCCATATCTAGTGGATAATGCTGACCATTTCATATGCTTCTTCCCTTAATTAAATTACTCTGCCCTAAATTATACTCCATTTCAATCTTCTGTGTTACAGCAGAGGAAGTAGGGAGATGCTAAATTAAATGATATATTTTTTTCTAGAAAAGAGCAAGATATCGGCACCAATGTCATCCCAGAAGAGTATCAAGATAAAACAATTGCACAAAATATGAGGAAAATGCATATTCAAGACAAAACCTTGCTACATAGGGAAATAGAAAATATTAAAACAATGGTAAAATAGAAATATTAAAAAGAACTGGAGATCCAAAGCCAAAGCTTCAAGACATGAAAGCAACTGAGGCTAGAGCATGGCGGGGAGAGAGGCTAGCAGCTCAGTGGGTGGTCTGGAGTGCTACAGTGCAAGGAACCTACTGGAAATGTCCTCTTTAAGTCCATCATTTCATAATTAAAGAAACAAACTCTACACCACGTTGTCCTCATTCCCCTCCTAGTGCTTCGAAGGGAATGGACATGATATCCCAACCATCCTCCTTTGAGGTAGTCCCTATTCAAATTAGGTCACCTGGTATTTACTGAAAGAAACACAAATAATGCAGAGAATTGTTCATTCAGAGCTGCAAAACAATAAAAAAAATATTTCTTGCAGTATCTTGTCTCTGGAAATCTAGAAAACAAAACAGAGGAAACCTTCCATATGCTGAAGTAAAAGGGGTACAAAACTGAGTTTGGTAGGAGGGAGAGAGAGGGCATGTGAATAATGGAGAAATTCCCTTCCTTTCAACTTCTTTGAGGCGCTGATCTGAGCAATAGATCTGCAAGCTCTCAAATCACTGTCTGAAGTATAGACGCTCTCTAAATATTAAGACTCTTCCCATGCAAGAGCCCACACACAAGGTGAACGTACCGTTAAACAGCAAACAGCATGTTAATGATGAGGGGCCCTTCTGTTCATATGTTTCCTTATATTTAGCTTCGAAAGAAAGAAATGAAGCAAGACTTTCCCTTTCCACTTCTCCATATTGGGCTTTATGCAGTTATTCATGGGTCTGAAGAGGTTAAGTCAATTTTTTAAAAATATTAGTTTTCAAGGTTAACACAACACACAGAAAGCTAATAAATAAAGATATGCATATTACGGTGATCCAAGCATCAGAACATGAACCTCAGTAAGACACTCGAATAAGATATGAAAAGAATGCAAGCTTTCTATTTTTTTTTCATTTTCTCTTCTCATTTACCAACCAGTGCAACTAACAAAAGCAACAAGAATAAGACACTGAAACACTAGAGATAGTTCAAATAAGCTAAGTTCAAATATTTTCCTTTACTCTGGGAAAGTCTTAATGTGGACCAGAAAGAAGAGAAATAAATAAACGATAAACACTGACATCTCTAGGAGCAGATCTTTTATGAATATTTGCCTTGTCTGAGTGCTAAAGTGTGGTGAGACACAATTTGCCTAAAAGGAAATTCAAAGCTTAAAACAAGCTGGCTTAAAAGTGAAATTCAAATAACATCTTGAAATCCCAAGTCAAATATAATAATAAATAATAAAGGTTTGTGTTGGAGGAAAAACCCTATAGAAGTTAAGTGATTTTTATATGTCCCTTGTCATTTAGTCATGGAACCAAAATGCTTCTACATGATGCTAATTCTAATCCTCTACCATTGCATCTAGATGGCTGGTGGGTGGTTATAAAAAAAATCAGCATTTTGCCACTCTTTGAAAGGAAACTTAGGACAAAATTGGAAGGGGCTGGAAAGATTATCTAACTTCAACCACCCCATCTGACAAATGGTGTAGGTTACACTTTTAGAAGAATCAGTTTTTGAATAAGGAGCTTTGAGAATAAAGAACAATCTTAACAAACCATATGCTGATTTGGGGTATGAAGCAGGAGTTCCTAGGTACAGGAGGAAGGACTGGATTGGGCCAGTTCAGAGCCCGGAGAGTTAAAGAGGTAACAGAAGTTGGTAGGACCAGGCATAGACCCAGGTCTTGTGAGAATGAAAGCCATACAATTTGTGGGCCTCACATTAAGAAAAATAATACAAAATTATTAATAAAATGAGATTTAACAGTCACAATTTATTAAAATGACAAATTAGATCACAACGAATTACCAGTGCCTGAAAGATTTGCGTATTTTTCTTCTGAGACACCTTTAGGCAGTTTGGCAGAAATGAGGAAATAGAAATGTTTTCTGATTGCAACCTAGCTTCCCCTGTCCACCTGAAACAATCTACGACTCCCCAAAACTCTTAGCACTCCACAGGAGCCCACACCTACGAAGGCTCTGAATCTTAAGCTTTATTAACTTCACTGTAAATCCACCTTTCAGTAGGATTCCACATTAGATGCTGCTCATTAAAACTTTTCAATGGAGCTATCCATTTCAGCAGTCTTGGACTATGAATCAGGAGATACAGTCTTAAGTTTGAGCTCGGCTGTTAACACACTGTGACACTGAGGAAGCCAACGTACCTCTTTGGGCTTCAGTGTCCTCCATGGTTATGCTACACGCTTGTAAGATCTCTTCCCATTATAATATCATTCAATGCCCAATACCTTGATCTTCAGTGTCACCAGGCTTAGTAAGTGCTATTGCCATTGCTTGAGCTCTACGTCTTCCTTGATGTCATTCCTCTCTTTTTTCCCCAAACCGAACCAATCACTAAGTCCTATAAACCTCTCCCATCTAACCTCACATCAACCTGGTCTGGCCTAGGGCAATGCCTCTGACATCTCTGCCACCATCTCATCTTGCTTCCCTCAAGCCACCCTCTCTGCTGCTACCATTATAATCTTTTTAAAAATAGCAATCTGGGGCTTCCCTGGTGCCACAGTGGTTAAGAATCTGCCTGCCCATGGAGGGGACACAGGTTCGAGCCCTGGTCTGGGAAGATCCCACACACCGCGGAGCAACTAAGCCCGTGAGTCACAACTACTGAGCCTGTGTGTCTGGATCCTGTGCTCCACAGCAAGAGAGGCCATGACAGTGAGAGGACCACGCACTGTGATGAAGAGTGGCCCCCGCTCGCCGCAACTGGAGAAAGCCCTGGCACAGAAACGAAGACCCAACACAGCCAAAAATAAATAAATAAATAAATAAATTTATTTTTTAAAAAAGAAAAAAATAGCAATCTGGTCATCTTTTCCCACTCTTTAAAGCCTTTCTGTGGCCTCCCGTTGAACTTAAAGTTTAAATTTCGTATGTCCTACAAGGCCAAGTATGATATGGCTCCTTCATTCACATTCAGATCAATGTCATACCAATGCCCCCTTGAACTCAGACAGTGTTCTCCTGCTGACCTAAAGGACTTCAATATCTGTTGATGGTGTGACTGACTGACTGTAGTTATATTGGTGATGGACTTTTCCAGGCATAAACAGCACGTTCCAGTTACATGAGCAATTATTGTAGTGAGCATCTGGAACACAGTGGGCTCAAAAAACCTGAATAATTGCAACACAAGAGCACTGCCACTTAATGAAATTCCAATTTTAAGAATGACATTCCAAACACTTTGGATTTCCTCTTAGAAGTCCTGGCTGATTAAAGGATTAAACCTACAGATAATTCAATGCTGTGTATCTCTTTTGGGAGGGCTGAGTAGTTGTAAAACATGTCTGTGATCCAATCCAATGGTTTATTGATTTTTCTGTCCTTTCATCCAAAAGTGTTAGCTTTCATGCATAGACCTGTGAGATACCTGAAGGTTGGCCAGGACACTGCAGAGGCCCACTTCCCATTCTGTGAGTTTCTCCTATCCAGGAATGGACAGCCCTGGATAGGTGTAAGTCATTCAAAGTCCGAATGACAGCTCTTTCAATAAATTCCTATGGGCCTCTCAAAACTGCCTCCTCTGTACAGTGGGGACAAAGCCAAATAAAGTCTGTATGGGTGGCAGGGTGGTGACCTAAAGTTAGAAGTTGAGAAGACTTGATTCTGGTTATAGAGCCAATTTTAATTCCTTATGTGATTTTAGCCAATTAGTTTAACTTTTTTCCTCTTTCCTATTAAACAGGATCAATAAAATTAGAATTCCCTTTTCTAACTGAATTATTATCACCAGTTTACTTTATTGAGTACTTAAAAAAATTTTTTTGTCAGTCTGCTAAGCATTTTGAATAATATAATCTATATACATCTTTAACTATCTTATGAAACCAATGCTGCTGCTTCTTCCTTTTTTTTCTTTCTTTTTTTCTTTTGATGGTCTATTTTCAGATGGCAGATTAGAGAGTTTAAGGAATTTGCCTACCATCAGCTAGGAAAGCTGGGATTTAAACCCAAATAAACTGAAACCAGAGCTCAGGTGCTTTACCTGAGGGAAAAAAAGAACTCTTTAAAGAGAGGGAAAGAAAGAACTTGAAAGCGTTTCAAAGATTATACTTCTTGCTTTCAATCAACCTGAGGCTAAGCTCAGTCTGTCTGCCTTCCTGTCTTATCTATCCTATCTATCTTATCTTATCTCACCTTAACTTATCTATATATTTATATCTATAGATATAGACATATATCATTTATCCAACTGTTTTTCTGGACACTGACCACAATGTGTATTTGTTCTAAGTGCTATCCAGGATGCAAAAAGAGGGAAAAGATACCCACCCACATTATACATTACAGCTGCAGAGAGACTCACAGAGCCTCCAGGTCAGAACTGAATGCTTTGGAAACTAAAAGGCACAATCTCTAGCTAGAAGTAAATGGTACATTTCCAAGCTCTTACAGCAAGCCAGGCGCTTTACACACAGTATGTCATTTAACTCACTTTACAATCGTAAGGAGATGGTTTTAGTTATTCTCACACAGGAGATGTGATGGGCTAGGACTCAATCTAGCCTCAGTCTTCTTGGCTTCTGATCTGGAGCCAGGGCCTTGAGGGATGGGCTGAGTTAACTCTTCCACCATCCTGAGCATAAGGGTCATCTTTACTTCTCACTCACTGAGACCTCTGTGGATGCCACAGGCCAGAGGACCACAGCTCTCCTTACCCACCAGCAGGCATAAAACATGGAGTCCTCATGCTCAGAAAAGAGGAGAATGACTTCCCCCAAATCTACAACAAGACCATCCATCTGCTACTCTGCTGATGAAGGACTCCATAAACTGAGTCACTCAAATGTCCCTCACTCCGACACAGGAAATGAGGTTTCAGTCAAGAAGGCTAAAAAAGGCTAGGAACAAATGATATCTCTATTCCACGTGGGAACTCAGTTGCAAAAATGGTTAAGTAAGTCACTGTTACCTCCCTTACTTTTTAATCCTTTAATCCTAAATCAAGACACACAGTGAAATTTAGAAACCCAACACCCAGTGTGCCCTAGGAAATGCAAATCTCCCAGGAAAGACTCTGATTCCTTGCTTTGTGATTGGGCCATTGCGAATGGCTCTCTGCAGAGAAAAGGAGCAACACTGCTCCCAGTAGGCAACAGGAATGCGAGGGGGTCACTGGGACCAGTTCAGCAAGTGACTCAGAGCCACTGAGGGAAGGAGACGCCTCGGCCAAAGCTCTCTGCCTGGCTGCTGCATGAGGTGGTAGGAAGAAAAAGAAATCTATTTTCTTGAAAATGGAACCTCTTCTTTAGATTTCCTTTTTTTTTTTTCCTTTAAACTGTCCAAGATTAATGTGGCAAAAATAAAATGCCCGACAGGCTGTTTATTTTGACGTTTACTACAGCACATAAAAGTGAAGAATTAGCATGGAATGAATAATTTATTTAGTGCTTTACTGTTGTTTTAAACAAATCTCTTCCATGAAAGCAATGTGTATTCAAGCAATAAATCACTGTTCAGCACTCTGTCGTGAGGAAAAGGTACCACATGCCAGAATTATTGAATGGCAGTGCTTGGCAGGAGGCAGGCATGATACAGATAAAGGCGATATTCCTGCACAAAGGGATTTTGTCTGGATCTGGAGGAGGCTAGGTTTGAGTGAGTTTCAGGAAAGACACCCTATTCCGTATGCACAAGGTTTAAATGAGCACCTACTTGAGCTAATACATGTGATGTTATGACTAATACAGTGTAACTTCAGACTGTATCATAGCTATTACTATTTTATTATTGTATTTATTGTATTATATGCATTGTATTTATTTGCATTGTATATATAAATAAATACAATACAATACAACACAAATGCAAATAAATACAATATATATTATATTATTACTATTTTATTATTGCAATGACTATGCGCCAAGCACAGCTAAGCATCCTGGATACACTATTGAAAGAAAACAGTGAGTTCTATGCCCTTGAGTTGATCACTATCCTATGGGCTTCAGACCACTTTACACAATGTGATAAGTATCATACAAAATGCTATGAGGACTTGCCTAGTAGGAGGCTGGGAATCTGGAAAGATTTCATAGAGGTGGTGTCAGTGCATCCAGACCTTGGTTTAGCCAAGGGGCTTAGAGAAAGGGGAAGAACATTCACTACAGAAGTCTGCAAGGGACCAGAGGGCAGCAAGTGTGAAGCTCATGGGATATTTGGGTGGAAAGGTGTATGTTGACGCTGGGTAGAGAGTGAGGGTGGAGAAGGAAACGAGAGGAGGGAGGCAGGAGAACAGGCTTCAAGGGGGGTCAGCAGGGATGCAGGATGGCCTCTGTGGGCCCTAGACACTGTGCCTCCTAGTGAGTTGGCTCTAGGGATCAGAAACTGAAACCAGTTTCAGCCTGCAAGGCAAGGATGCTGGTGCTACTCTTTACCAGCCTTGCTGATCACCAGATATGACACAGCAAGGGAAACTGGTTCAGGGCAATGATAGAACGACCCTGCTACTCTTCTCACAGTCAAATCAGAGGTGGAACTGCTCTACAGTCCCAGCTTTATGAAGTTCTCAGAACAAAATCATATTCCTAGTTTTTCCTGGCAAACTAAACAAAACAGTTCCCACAGGGCTAAACTATCTCAGATTACAAATTTTGAAGTGTCTTTTTTTCTTTCTTAAAAGTCAGTATCATAAAACCTGAGGTCTGACATTCTAAGCTGCCATGCCTCCAGACCTCCATTACTCCTGGCAACTTGTGACAATTAGTACAAGATGATCATTTCTGTCACTTATAGCGCAGAAGGCTGAGGGCTTGTTGTTTATACAACTGTAGGAAGAGCAAAATCTTTCCATTCTATCAATGGCCTCAAAAGCTTCTGAATTATCTCATTTCCCTCTGGCTTAAATAATAGTATTTAAAAGCATGTCATCCTCAAGGAGTTTAGAGCACCAGTATTTCCCATCCCTACTTTATGTGGTTTAAGAAAGAATGAACTTGCAACTTCTTTTGGATAGTTTCAACTTTGCCAAAAATTTTCTGAACACTGCAAACAACACTTCTGGCTACTAGAGTGAAGGTGACAGGCAGGGAAATGTCATGAATTTGATGCTTCTCATCACCTTAATGATATTTGCTGCTTTAAAAAAAGCCCAAAAAACAAAAAAAAGCAACTCGGTGTCAGCATTTTTTCAAGCTCAGAGATAACTCAAAATGTTGTTGGCTACCAGTCAGACAGAAACACTTCACTCTCAGGAAGAAATTTATCAATGGACAACTAACTCTCTATTGAATGTTTACTACGTTCAAGGCAGAGTTGGTAGAATCAATAGGAGACAAAGAGACGTTAAATGCAATTTCTGCCACCCAGGAATTTACAATCTAGGTAGAATCTGACTGTCACTCTCCTGTTCAGAAACACTCAGGGTTCCCTTGTCTCAAGAGGATTAACTCCTTATTCTTCAACAAGACATACAAGGACCGTTCTATACAGCACACATCTCTTTTCTAGTTTTATCTGTTGCCACTTCTCCTCACAATCTGCTACAACCCTGACCTCCCTGCTATTCTTTGAACCACCATAAATATTCAGGTCTCTGGGGCTTCCTCAATTTCCAGTGCCCAGCTCCAATGCCACTTCCCTCCATAAAGCCATCCCCAACTCTCTGGATAGAGCTTGTTGCTTCATCTGTGCTTCTTTAGTATTGTATGTTTCTACTATGGCTAAGCACATAATTTTTATTATTTGTATACCTGTCTCTTTCATTAGATTGTGATCTAATTGTTAAAAAAATTTTTTAATATAATTTCTTGTGCTAGGATAGGGCCTGACATAAAAGAACCCCAAGTACATGGTCAATGAGTAACTACTTGATGTACAGACATGTATGTTTAAAAAAATAACGTCAATTCAGGGCAAATGAAATTATTTATTGCGCAAGCCTACTGCCATCTTGATACATAGTAGGTTCTCAATAATAATTAGCTTAATTATAATCATAAATGCCCACTGAAATCATAGTTCAAAGAATAATGGGCAAATTATACTGCACATTGGGTTGTAGCACATTCTCAAAAGTTCAGAATTAGGGTGAGTATGGTGTGTTTGTGGTTCATCATTTAAACCTGTCTAATCAGAGATCACTGTGATGTTTAAAAATATGGCTGGAAAGATAGACTAGAGTCATTTCTGAACCATCTCTAATGCCAGGCTGAGAAATCTTGAGAAGTTTGCTGTGTGTATGTGGTGAAATAGGACAGCAAGTAAAGATTTTGAACACAGAGGTGATACACACATTACTGAAGATACAAAGTTAGACTTGAATCTGACAGCTATATAAGAAATGGATTAGCAGGTATCATCAAGGTTTTTCTCAAAGCACAAGATAGTAAATATTTCAGGCTTGTGGACGACAAAATATTTGTTGCAACTACTCAATTCCACAGTTGGATCATAAAAGCAGCCATAGACACTATGACTACAAGCCGGTAGGCTGGGTTCCAAAACCCTTTATTTACAAAAGCAGGCCATGGGCCAAATCTGACCCTCAGGCTGTAGTTTGCCAACTCCTGGATTAGAGTAACAAGTGGCTGAAAGTTAAGACAACATTTAAGAGTCTATTTAAATGTACTGGTGTAAAATATTGGAGGCTTGTACCAGGGTGGCAGAGTACAAATGGAAAGAAAAGAACAAAAGGAAGAGAGATTACGGGGAAAAAAGAAAAAGGAACTAACTGGATACTATAGGGAAAATGAGGAAGAGTCTAAGATAACTTGTTAAGGTTTTGAAAAAATGAGGACGAGAAGAATAGAAGCATCATTAACAGGACAGGGTCTTCTTTGTTAGATGTAAAAAAACTCTCCTAAAAAGGCTGGAAGAAAGCAATTTGAAAACATGCACATTTGGAAACCATAAACTTGAGGTAATCAAAGAATTCTAGAGAATTTTGGTGCTGAGGAGGATTTAAGATTATTTAGTCCAAATCTGTCATTTTATAATATAGCAGGGTGGGTGATGCTTAAATCACAGATCAGCAGATGACTGTCAAACCACAGTAGCCCCAAATCATGTTTTGTTTGTCCTACACAATATTGGTCTTCAATATGTTTTAAAAACAATCATTTCAAAATCAGGAGTTTAAATACCAAGCTGGAATTCTTGCTTCTCTTGAAAAAAAAAAAAAAAGTTAGAAGACCCGTCAATACTCAGGTGACATTCCCACACAGCAAAATTAGCTGGAAGGGATGGGGCATTAGCTTCTGCTTACAGGATATGGGTTCTCCAACCGCTGGAGCAAAAACCATGCCATCACTTACGGACTGCCCTTCTGTGGTCCTAGTGGGCTTCTGAGTTTGTGAGCCCTGATTTCAGTGTCTGGGCCTTGGAATCAGACCACCAGGCTTGTGTCCTAGCTGTCACTTTCCTGAGTGGTAACTTAACTTCTGTAAATTTTGCCATCATGAGGTGTGGAATAATGTTAGTGCCTACCTCATAGGATTATTTATGAGGATTAACTGAAATACTGCATGTAAAGCACTGGCACACAGTAGTCACTCAAATATTAGATACCATGATTATTATCATCATGAGAAACTGAAGCCCAGAGAAGTTACATGAATTGCCCAAGTCCAAACAGTCAGTTGGTGGCAAAACCAGTAATAGAACTCATTTCTCATGATGCCAGTGTGATTTCAAATACTCTGAGAGTGTTCTAACACAAATGCAATGGGGATGTTTGGAAAAACCTAACAAAGGTATGCACTGAACAAAGAAGAAAAAGAAAAAAGAACAAGTCAGATATAATGATGGGCCAATATGCTGGACCATTTCCAGGTGTTACACCCAAATGTAGCATATTAGAACAAACATATAATAATGTGTCTGCAACTTACATTTCTGCCAAAGCCATGTAAAGGAATCCTAAACATTTATTCTACCACTTGTGACATAGAGTAAAAACCAAGGCATATCTCAAATCAAAGCTTGGTGACTTGCCTCCTATCCTGGGGAACAAGTGTAGGTAGAAAGACTGGCAAAAAATACCCTGGAGCGATTTTCTCCTGTTTATGAATTCTAAGTCCCTGTTTCAAAAGTGGAGGAGAAAAAGTGCTAAGTCAACCAACTTCAGCTAATTAGTTCTCTCTATTTGGTGACCGTAAATCAATGACAAGCAAACTTCTAATACTTTCACCCTGGCTGAGATGTTTGCTGCCACTCACCATCCATCATGTCTGCCTGTAAGTGGCCTTGCTGAGCTCTGTCTAAATAGCACCCAGTTCTCCAGTTATATGCATCCCCTCTTTTCTGCAGCCTATAAGAAAATATGCTGGTGGCAGCTGTTTGTAATAAGCTGAAGGCTTTGTGAGACCAATTGTAATGCAAAGGTCATTTGCATTACCATTTGCTAAGCTGTTTATAGATTGCAATTTGTAAGGTTATAATGTCACATGCTGTCAATAACTCTAGGTAGAGAATTAATGACTGTTAATAGGTCATCAATTCTTCATTCTTTTCCTTCAACACTCATTCCCCTAAGAGCTTTAATTTATTTCAGTGAAGCATGATTCCTTGAACTTTGAACTAAAGGTTTCATTTGTTTATGAGGAAGGGAAAAAAATAGGGTGGTACACCATAGCTAATTCCTTAACAAGTTTCAAGGCATTTGAACCAATCAAGACCACAGTTCAGATAGGAGTGATTCATAAAGATTATTTTCCAGGTACCCAATAATGCAGGAAATGTGTTTATGTTGTCTATATCCATGAGGCTTAACACCCATTCCTGCAAGCCCCCCCCCCAAACAAGCAAACCAATAAATAGAGGAGTCAAAAGTTGCTGAAATGCACCACATACCGGAAGCTAAAGGAGTTCCAGCCTGTTTGAAAGAATGCATTTGCTGTAATTGTGCACTGTCCGGAGTCTGTCCAAATGCTTTTTCTGGGAAAATAATTAAATTCTAGTGAGATTGTAAGTGCTGAACTTGTTGCACCTGGGTTTTGGGGGAGGTTATAAACTTCTTCAAGTATCTGATGACAGCTATGGACACTACACATACCACTTCTCATGAACAATGGCTGTAAACAAAATTCTGGGGCAACCTTCAGAAGCTCATTTACTTAACTCTGGGTAAAGAACTTTGGTTATAGAGATGCAGCTGATCTTTCTCCTACAACCAATGTGCTTTCAGATCAGATGCAGGATAGAGGCAGACGATGTAATCACTTCTCCTAGGTACTTATAATCACAGAGGATTCCAAAGAATAATTGATTTTTCATCTTTGAGAATGTTTTTCCCTGTCTCCAACTTCAGGCTGAGGCACATAAAAAATGGCAGTGCTCAGAAAAATAACCAGTTATCCAAAGAGAGGACAGGTAGGACAGGGCTCCTCATCACGGTATCAGGGGGCATTTAACAGACTATTTGCTTTGTTGTTTGTTTGTTCTTCCCATCACCTCCTTCCCTGAAAATGCGCCCCCAGCTATTTGATTCTTCTGTGTTCCCTAGGATGTGAAACTCTCAGGGATCTCCTGTGAGAAGCTCAGAAAAGCCTATAAGCACCAAACATTCACTGAGTGTTCCAGAGTTTCTGACCCCAAAACCCAATCAAACCTATAGGTTTCCATCATTGTTGTAGAGTTCCAGATCCCAGGTCACCAAGAATCAGACATCAGTACATTAGCCAAACCATGGTAGTTATTTATGTAAGGATTTTGGTACCTGGAAGTGGTCGGGTATAATTAAAGGAGTTAGGCCATAGTCTTGGATTAGATTGTGTGTAAGAGACTGAATTGGATTCTTTAACCACAAGAAAGGCCATTACTGAAATCTGATGAAAGAAAATACAATCTTTATGGGGCTTCCCTGGTGGCGCAGTGGTTGAGAGTCCGCCTGCCAGTGCAGGGGACACGGGTTCGTTCCCGGTCCGGGAAGATCCCACGTGCCATGGAGTGGCTGGGCCCGTGAGCCATGGCTGCTGAGCCTGTGCGTCCAGAGCCTGTGCTCCGCAACGGGAGAGGCCACAACAGTGAGAGGCCCACGTACCGCAAAAAAAAAAGAAAAAGAAAAAGAAAATACAATCTTTAGACTCAACCACAACTTAATGCCTGTAATTCTCACTGTACTGACTAATAAGAATAATATGAATACAGATTAGTACATCTTAACATATATTAAACACAGGGGGAATATACATAACTAGAGCTCAATAAATATTGATAGGAAGGATTGTTGACAAAGTTGTGCTTCTGCCTTCCAAGGTAAGGATCATGCTTTTTCAATATACCGTATATTCATCAACCAAGACAGCTAGGCTTTCACAGTATGTTAGTCCATGGAATGTGGAAATATAAACAGAGAACTGTGCCCAGTTTCAAAGATAAGAAAACTAATTTATATTTTAAGGTGGGGGGAGGGTGGGCACACTTCTATTAAGCTATTACCATTTCCAGAAATCTATCTGAACTCAACAGTTAAGAAAAATATCTTTTCAAGGCACTCAGCTATTAAGACAAGATCTCTGTTGCCTTCTGTTTCTGTTTCTTTTGCTCTCAGTTCCATAAAGGAATCAATATCACAGGTAAAAGGTAAAACCAGGGCAGCTGAATATTCTAGAAAATACAAAGGTCTGGCTTGCTGGTTGTAAGTTTACTGGAACCACATTTTAATGCATTTTAATATTATTGGAATATTACCATAGTTTGGTTAAAATTCACCCATTAATATGTTGTTTACCACAGTGTTTATTTTTTTAAGGACAGGAAAAAAACAAATAAAGAACGTTTTGTTAGTCCTGAAAACAGACTATGGAGAGATCTTAGATATCAGAGACCTTATTATATCCATGTTATATCACCAGTGCTTAGCTTCCTGGCACAGGGGTATTTATAACTGTTGGTCAAATGAATAAAATACCAAAGGTGCTAAAAAAAAAAAGGACATTCAAACTAGTGTTAGCTTTTAAATATTTATTTTGGCAATAATATACAGTGTATTGCCTCACTAATCAGAATAATTATATGTACAGTCACATTCTGATGTTATTTTCTTATATAATCTATCACATAGGCAGGAGACACCCCAGTGTACAGAATTCCAAACATCTATAGTACATAGAAATTTGTATATCTATTTACTATAGAAAATCTATTGTAAATTAAAATAAGTAATTAGTGCTTCTTTTTCTATAAGCCAATGGGGACCCCCACCAAAAACAGCATTGCTTTTTTTCTGTGACATAATAATTGAATGCAGTCAACCATTCAAGTAAAAAGTGTGTCCTGCTTTCCAAGGACTTATTTGCGTTTTTATCACTACGAGAGTTCCCCTACGCCCATGATCTTTGAAACCAGACTGTGCCCATATTAGTAGCCATTCTTATAAATAATAACTGCTGATAAACATTTCTTTAAATCTATACAATGTGCACTGCCACCTCTGCCTTTACCACAAAATTCTGAATTGAAGAACTTAATGCAGAACAGCAGCAAGAGCAAAATCACCAAACAGCAGCAATCGTGATGAATTTTCCAGTAGGGGAACCAATGGCATAATTCTTGTGACCTCCAACTTGTCTAGGGCCCTAATGGCAATTTGTAAAGGTCACCTCTAACTTAGTGTTTATACGTAGGGTAAAAGTTAATAAGAAAACGGACAAAGTTTTTTAAAGGCCAATTGTTACGAAATTTTAATGCAAGATCTAATGACTTTTACCAATTTCTGGGTTAATGGAAATTACCAATGCACTTTATATAACAGAGGAACTGGCGTGTAATAAGGGACCACATATTTAAACAGGCCTATATATTTTAATCAATTATAAAAGAGAATCATAAAACTAAGAAGTCCCATTGAAGTATTATTTCAATAATCAAAAGGTGAGTTTTCAATAGAATAGACTGCTAATTTATAAGTGAGAGTGATTAGTTTATCTTTTAAACCAACTTGGAAATATTTCCAGTGACACATGCTTATTTACTAACATGTAACTTGCCTAACCAATGTCTCAAGTATTTCTCAGATTTCCCTGCAAAGCTGTAGGTACAGCTAAACCAACTTAATTTTTCAGAAATGAAACAGTGATCACTATTCTTAATAATAAGAATTAGCATTCTGACCATTGTTCATGCAGTACTAAAAGATATGGAAGTGACTTTTATCTTTATAAGCACATACTTATGAACATATTTCAGAGATGCTTTTAATCCTGAAACCTCACAGACACATAAATACAATGAAAACACTAGCAAACATGAACTACCTTCTCACTGAGTTGCTTAAAAATATGCATATTTTCAGTTCTATGTTTTCCACGCATGTCTTCCAAAGCCTTACAAGTGGAAACATGAAATCTTTTAGAGATCAGGTTGAAATTACCAGACCTTTCACTTAGAATTAGAAAGTGGATTTTTCTTTCTCATAAATACACCCTTATGTCTTAGACCACATAGAAGAACCAGAATCATTTATATTCAAAGACACTCCAAATGCCTAGGAAGAGGAAAGAAAAGAAGTGAGCATTTACAGAGCGTGTCTTAGGTGGCATTCCGTTAAGTCTGTGCATATACTATAATCTCAGTCAAGCTTCACAACAGCTCTATGGGGCAGAGCTGTTGTTTACCAGCAACCTTACAGACAATGAAGTATGACACAGAATGCCCCTTTCTCCAAGGGTTCAGTCATTCAGCATCAGAGTCAGAATTCAAACCCTGGTCTCTTTGCTCATAGATCCAGCATATTCCTTCCACATCCTTATGCTCTACTGGTGATCATGAGGTAACAATTAAAACTTTCTTAAGAATCAACTCCATATTAGATAATAGCTTTGTCTAAAATGAATTTTCAAACATGAATAGTGTTTTTCAGCAGCTTGACTTGGCTATGAGATGGCTAAGTGTGGCTTCCTTGTATCTACTTTATTTGGTATTTGCTGAGCTTCTTCGATACTTTTTAATCAAATTGGGGAATTTTTTATTATATACATATATATTTTTGGAGGTGGAGTTTTTTTCTCTTTGTTCTTCAGATTGGATAATTTCTATCAACCTATCTTACAGTTTATTTATTCATCTTTCCTTACACTCTGCCCAATCTCCTTACCCAATAAGTATTTTCATTTCATACAGTATTTTTTCCCTCTAGAACTTCCATTTGGCTCTTTTTTTGATAGTTGCCATTTCTCTTCTAAGATCTTCATCTATTCTCTCAGTATGACCATCTTTTCCTTTAAGTCCTTGATGTTAACTCTAACATCTGGGCCATCCTCAGGTTGGTTTGTTTTGACTACTTTTTCCCTTAACCACAGATGACAGTTTCCCCTTTCTTTGCATGACTAGTAATCTTTCACTGTTCACTGAACAGTGTGGATGATGTGTGGCAGGGAGGTGGATTTTGTTAGCTTCTTACGAAGATTTTTTTTTCTCTCCTAATAGATTGTTTTAAAAATGACTGGCTGATCACCTGGAGCTTGTGGAAGCTCAGCTTAACACTTCAGCAGGATGAGACAGTTTGGATTTTCACTTAGGCTTCTGGAAAATTCTTTAGCCTGGTACATTAGTCTTTATTCCTAAGGTGTGTCCCTTCTGTGTCTTAACGGAAGGCTCAAGGTATTTACTAAGCCTCTTAGCTAAGCACAATTCAAACTCTAATCTCTGTTTCCCTTGCAGTCAACAGCAGCTGAAACCCTTTTTCAGCCCTTTTAGAGTCTTCATGCTGTTCCCATCTGCTGGCTACTCGGAATTCGGGAATCAATAATATTTGATACAGATTTTGAGGCTCCCATCTCTGTGGCTTCTTCATGTCTGAGATATCTACACAATCACTAGTCTCTCTGAAAGGCCCAAATTCCATCCACTGACCCTCTGCTTGAGGTCCAGCCACCCTGTGCCATATGGATGGGGGAGGACCCTCAAGGGAAAACTGTATAAACATAGATCTCAGTCCCTTTCCTTTCCTTCATAAGTTAAATCCCCCTCTGTTTCTGCTCTTGTCTCCCTCTCCAATGAAGTAGTTTTTCTTTTCCTTCAAAGTTTATAATTATTACCTATAGAAGGATTAATCCAATACAAGCTATTCCTCTATCACCCTAAGGGCTCCTTCTTAAAAATAAACAAACAAAAACTCTGTCTTTTACAAATGCTGAATCCTCTTTTTAACTCTGAACAAGCTTTGGATGATGATTATTATTATTATCACAAAATCACTTTTTTTTTTTCAGTACGCGGGCCTCTCACTGTTGTGGCCTCTCCCGTTGTGGAGCACAGGCTCCGGATGTGCAGGCTCAGTGGCCATGGCTCACGGGCCCAGCCACTCCACAGCATGTGGGATCTTCCCAGACCGGGGCATGAACCCGTGTCCCCTGCATCGGCAGGCAGACTCTCAACCACTGCGCCACCAGGGAAGCCCCAAAAGCACTTTTTTTTACTGATGTTCCAGGATGCTTTTCATTCTTTTCTGATTTTGTTCAAGGTGGATTCCTTCAGTACCAACTTTAACAAAAAGTGATAAAAACAGAAATATACTGACACTGTTAGAGTAAGGCCACTTCACCAGACTCACCCTCCTTTCCTTTCACTGTACTACAGAAGAATATGGGGAGCCATCAATCTGCCCTTTCTTCCCATGCCTGGTGCACTTCCTGTAACGACTCCAATTAAGTCATCAAAAGAGCAATAGGAAAGACAGAAGTGAACTCTACCTCACACGTCAACTTTGAAGAGCACCTTTATTCTATAAAAATGTGAGTTACACCATGCCCACGTTCACAGAGGGCAAAGGGATCTATTTACTAACTCCCAAGATCTAAAACAGAGGTGGGTTTAAAATTACTGTTTTCTCAGAGAGGTACCAGCGGAAGGGCAGCATCCACATCTCAGCTGACACAGGTGGTGGATGAAAAATACATTCTCTCTGCTTGTCGCCAGCTAAGGGGAGGCTGCTGAGTAAAACCTGGAGCTAGAGGGCTGAGAATTATGCCAGTCCCTCAGCTTGATTTCTCAGTATCCAAGAACATCTGTCTACTTCTAGAGAGAAACTCACCATTTCTAGGGAGCCACTGGGTTGAAAAATGAGTAGATATTCATTCATTCATTCATTCATTCATTCATTTATTTATTTATGTATTTAGAATTCTCTGCAAGAGGGCAGCCTTTTAAAAGTAAAGTAGGGCATTTCCTAGGAAGCGTTTTACTGCTTTTCCAGAATTATACACTAGCTGATGCCTGGGTATGAGTAAAAAAAAAAAAAAAAAAATCATTAATATTTAGCACTCATGTAGCAGTATAAATGCATGCAATGCTCTACAGTAAATAAAATCAGGTCTCAAAATGTGCCTTTTTAACACAATTGTAAAAGAGAAATATCTTTAGACTTTGTAATAACCTCCCAGGGGAAACAGCCAAAAGTCCCATCATGTAAACCTAGAGTGTACTAAGAAAAGTAGAGGAAACTATTCTATAAAACACAATCTTGTACTGACGAGACAAGGATCAAATGTCCCTAGGAGGGGCTTTTTTCCTCTAACTTAAATGATGTTAGAATATTGCAAGTGCCTTCCCTAAACTCCCACCCCCCACCCCGTCAGAATGGGGACACCCCTTCAGTATCCCCATTCTGTCAAGTTCACTAATAGTAAGCAGTCACCTTGATGTGTGGGGGAGTTAACTCTCTCTCACTCCTCCTTTTCTTTACCATCCATCTGCAAGCCTGGTCTATTCCTTGTCTGCATTCAGCAGGACATTGCTGACACTCTATAAATCTGACCCATAATGCGATTTCCCCACCAGAGCCTCTTCTCATTATCCACCACCACCATCCTCCTTCCCTTATCACATAGGACTTCCAAGTTGAAGCAACTGGTCCTGGGTATGCCTTCATCGACATTGTCCATTCTAAAGCAGAATTTCTCTTTATGTGCACATACTATGTTAATTCAGCTTCATCCGTGTTGCTGTTAATATTAAGGTCGTTTACTGAACAGGTACAGAAATGGTCACATTGCAAAAAATAGTCGTGTAATGAAGATGCCTCTGAAATAGTATATAGCTTTCTTTTTAAGATCATCTGCTCAGAGGCAAGTAGGAAGAGGAGATAGTCTCTTTAGGTCCCTTCAAACCAACGGATCTTATCAAGTCCAGGTCTGAATGAACCAAACTTTCATCCTGCTCTGAAAACTCAAGTTCTTCTCACAGTCTACACAGCTTTGGAAGCCTACTGCATGTTTTAAATTATTCTTTCATCTGAAAGAATGCTGCTACTGATGTCATGGTGTATGACTGCACAGATCACAAGGGCAAATGGGGACCAAGTGGTTGCAATTAAGAATAACAGGATTTAAGAAGCTTGGAGAACATCTAAGCCTTCATCTTCCACTTTCTATTTCTACCTATATCCTCTTCATTTTGCAAGCACACATACAGCTAATGCAAAAGGTCTACTTTTAAGACACTGAGCAAATTGATTCCTAAAATAAAATAGGCAAACAAACATGACCAATAGAAAATGCAAAAAAGATTGCAATTCCATTAAAAGAGTTTATAATTTAAAGAGATTTATAGATACTTCTTTTAGTCGAGGCAGATTATCCTCTTGCGAAATGAATGACGAACGTTTGTGTTTTTCATAGTTATAATCATTGACAAAATAGTTTTGCTTAGAGGAAGACTCATCCATAGCCACGGATTAATGGAGCACAGTTATTCTACATCATGTCAAAATGAAAGCTGTTACTTATTCACCTGTTCAGTATTCTAAGAGCCTAACTAATCTGACTTATGCTTATGTTCAGCCATTTGTCAAATACCAGGCACAGCACAGAATTTTATGTTCCGTTGCCTTTGACTTACACTTTATATTTGACATGTAAGGCCCTTGGGATACAAGAGCGCTTTCCACCCAAACCAGTGCCTACTCAGCATGTGGTCCAGAAGTGAGAGTGTTATTTTAGCTTCCCCGTGTCCTGGTTGCAGAAGTCAAATAGCTCAATAATTCTCCCCACAGTGATGTGTTTGACAAGCTGAATGGGAGATAACACCCTCATCCTGGCTTTTCCATTCCTCAAATATATGGAACAAAAACCTAAAAGAAGGAGAACACATGTTTAGCCAGATTTAACTGGTGAGCTGGGCTGAAACGTTTGAAAGTACACAAATCTTAATCATAGTGGGCAATTCTAACTTGGAATTTGATTTTTTTCTGAACAGATCTTCTACGCTTGAGTCTTCAACTTATGCCTGCTAGCTGTACTGACAGAAGTAGTTATGCCTTTGGAACAAAGAGAACCAGAGAAAGAAGAATACTTGATTTTCAGCCTTGAATATCACTAATAGTTATCTGTCTTCAATTAAATGATTACCCCTGCAGCAGAGCTGGATTTTAACTCCAAGGTATGTTACAGAAAACACTAGAAGGGGGAAAAGGAAAGCCTACATAGGGAGAAAGGGAACGGAAGAAGAAAAAGAAGAGCGATAAGAAGAGGAAGAGGAAGAGGAAGAAAAAGCATGAAGTTGAGGCGGTACAAAATCATTTTTGCATTTTCCTCTTGTAGCTTCATTTTAAAACTATGCAAACATCTCATTAACTTCCACATTTAGAATCTGATTCTGATGGTAAAAGTAAGATATTCTTTTCAGTCTTTTTACCTCCACTTCTACCAGTGACAGATCTGAAAGAGATGAAATAGTTTACGCAATTAAAGAGCCCATGTTATACTATGTGGCTCAGTGTGAATACTGTCTCAATAACTTAGAATGAAGAGAGGTACAGGAAATAAAAAGGTGAGGCCTAAGCAATCAACACAGGATCACAATGGATAGGCTGTTGGATGCTTGTTTGTAATTTGCTTCTTAGTACATCTCTTGAGAGCTAGAGTCCGCATGGGCTTAAAAGCACTGGCATTGACAAAGGAGCCCCTGGCTTTATAGATGCTTCCCCAACATTTATGGTACTCAGACCTCCTCTCCTAGTCAGGACAATGAGAAGCTGGAGTGCTCTTCTGTATAGGTTCAAGCCAGGAAAACAGAGGCCGATTTTGGACTTAATAGCGATGCATTATAATAGAGTGAAACATATCATGCACTTCCTATAGCTTTTTCCACAATGGGAAAACTATAAAGTGCTTTCATGATGTATACTGCAGACCCCAATACTAGGATTTCTTAGTCAATTCTAAGACCCAGATAATTTCTTATAGGGCTTTCATGTCAGGTCTAGATACTATTTCCAGGGCCAAGGTCATAAGCACCTCTTCAGTTCCCCAAGTGGAGCTGGAAACTTCCTGTGCATCTCTTTTCGGATGGTGTCCATGCCTGTGCTCTGACAGCAGACTTCTCTCTTGCTTCAGTTTGTCAAACCAACTTTATATGAAGCTGTACTGGTAGTTTTGATTATACTTGAATGCGAACTGCACTCAATATAACCCTCAAAGCATCCCTGTTACTATTTATCATTTCCGTTTCACAGATGAGAAAATTAAAGCTCAAAGAAATAAAAGATTTGACTATCAAGGACATAGGGGACATGATGGAGGCTGAACGTTGAATTAGAATGTTTGATTCTAGAGGAGTGCCCAGGAGTTCCCTTTTCAAACAATTTCTTAAAGCTAAAAAGATAGATCATATTTTTGTTCATTCTGTAACAAATATCACTGCCAGTCTGACATGGTGTCATGCCCCAGTGCTCATGGTTGAAACCACCAGAACTTTATTTGTTCGTTTGTTTTTTTGCGGTACGCGGGCCTCTCACTGTTGTGGCCTCTCCCGTTGTGGAGCACAGGCTCTGGACGCGCAGGCTCAGCGGCCATGGCTCATGGGCCCAGCCGCTCCGTGGCATGTGGGATCTTCCCAGACCGGGGCACGAACCCGTGTCCCCTGGATCGGCAGGCGGACTCTCAACCACTGCGCCACCAGGGAAGCCCAAGCACTTTATTTGAATGTATATATGAGAAAAAAACTACTCTTTTGGAAGTTAATAATCAACCAAGTAAGTTTCAGTCATCCAAGGATGTGACATGAAGGAGGAGAAACAGATATATGAAAGGGAAAATCAGGAACAAACATATTCTTAATTCATGATCCTGATAAGAAAAATAAATCCACTTTGCTATTAGCATAGGCTCATTAAAACTCTAATGAGCTCAGGGAACCTGCGTGATGCTGAAATCCTCCTACCTACAGAACTGATTCTTTTGAGGTCAGCTCCTTACGTAAAATGACCACAGCATAACAAAATCCTTAGGAAATAAGCTGAATGTCTTAAAAATAGGAGCCAGAGAAAAAGAATATAATCAGGTATCTGTTTCTCTACTAGTATGTTCCTATTCAGCATATAATTCAGTTCTAAGTAATCAGGGAATTAAAAAATAGGATTATATTGCATAAATATCAGATAAAGATTGTAAAGATACAATTATAGCAATTGACCCATATGACCCATATTTAAGTCAACAGACACTTTCGGAAAGGATTCTAAGCCATGATTCTTGAAAATGCTATCAATTTAAATGATGATTTCGATTTTAACAGCTGATTAAAACTATTTTAGATCGAAGTATATGCCACTGAGCTGTTTTTGGCCTGAAGTAAAAGTAATAGTTCTTAAATTTAAATCTTGCTGGCAAACATGCTATTTAGCATTAGTTGAGTGTGGAAATACTGGTGAAGGTTTAACAACTCAGGATGTAACACTCTGAAATGGTGCTGAATATTTTTGAGGAGAAGGGTAAGATGAAGAGGCAATAACTCATTGATAGCAACTGGCCAAGCATTGACACATACCCTACAGGCAGGCACCAAAGTACGTTTGGCCTCCTTTCTACCCTTTGTGCAAAGAAGGCAAAGTAAACCTTACCAGTCTATCCCATAAAAATCAAATGGAAACCTTGTCAATAGAAAGACTATTAGTAATAAATGAAAGGAGGGATAAAACACATGTGGATATTAGGGGTTAAAAGGTGAGATTAGAATAAGAGAGAAAAAAAAGAACAGCTTTAGGAATGAATTAGAAATTTGAAACAAACATACTGAATCTTGGAGCTACACATCTGTCTGGGTGGGCAGGGAAACTAATGGGATCCATTCATCAAGTTGTATATTTTCTGCTAAATTCTGGTGAGGATTACGACAGATGAAGCTAACACCAGGTTATCCTATAAATTGGGAAGGGGTGGGGGGAAAGTCTGTGTGGTGATGGGGAATTTTTAGCTTCACTTTGCCAGCTGAGGTAGGTCACTAAAAGTTACTAAAAGTTAAATAAAAGTTAATAAAGGTGTTGCTTTTCTGGAGCATTATATTGTTCTTTTCTTCCAAAGTTAGGGCTACATGGGAAGTTGGGCACTAAAACATTGTCCCCAAAATATCAGTCATGGTACAAGCGGTAGTTGTAGCAACAGTAATAGTCACAACAGTAGCAACAACGATAATAATATAGCGCTGAAAGGTAATTTTCAAAAACTGGTAAAATCAGGACTCTCATATAGATATAAAAAGAACCCGGTTTTTTTTTTAATATAACAATGGCATTTATTTGGGCTTTTTTTTTTCACCACCCTTAGAAAAATATGTTTAACACGTCTTAAGCTTGAATTTGAATATAAACACTAGAATTTTCACAACACGATTTACACAATTTACATATAAGGCCCAAGTGAGTCAACCAGTAAAACATATATATATATGTGTGTGTGTGTGTGTGTGTGTATATATATATATTTTTTTTTTCTTTACTTATAATGAGGGAACCTGGAAGATGTTATAACCAGTCAAAGAAGAAGTTCAAAATAGCACAAATTTGTATAGATTTTGTTGGGCTTCCCTGGTGGCGCAGTGGTTGAGAGTCCGCCTGCCGATGCAGGGGACACGGGTTCGTGCCCCGGTCTGGGAAGATCCCACATGCCGTGGAGCGGCTGGGCCCGTGAGCCATGGCCACTGAGCCTGCACGTCCGGAGCCTGTGCTCCGCAACGGGAGAGGCCACAACAGTGAGAGGCCCACGTACCGCAAAAAAAATAAATAAATAAATAAAAGAGTGTTGAAATGAACATGCAAAAGGAGGCAAAACTACTTTCAGAGGCTTGGGAGAGTTGGTGGAGACTCTACAGGTCAGAACAGAATCTGTCCGTAAACAAAAATTATTTTGGATTGTTATCATTTATCTACATACAATTTAGAGACTTATAAACTAGCTCTCACAAAATCAGAATCAGAGAGCTACCAGAAGCATGTGCTAAAGAAAATGTATAGTTTTCCACTGAGGCACAGATTTTTTTCCCCTACAATAGGAAAGTACTTGACCTAAAACTGGAAACCCAGGATCCTTAGAAATCAGTTTGAATTCCACATTAACATCACAAGCATAACTTTTCTCAGGCACTGCTCCCCACCCCCACCCGCCTCTCTTTGTACAAAGAAATCAGAAGCATGTTGTTTTCAGATCTGCAATTTCTCCATTTGCAAATGAGGCATCTCAATGATATAGTAGCAGAGAGGCAACGTGGTGATCGATCGTTCTGGAGGATTTGACCAGAGTGTGTCACCTACATAATGTGATTAGTGTGGATATTCTTTGGGGAAATGACAAAGTCCAGTTTGTAAGGAACTTAAACATTGTCTCTACCACTCAGGGAACCTTGCCCAGGGCCCACAGGGTAGTTATAAAGGAATATCTATCATGTTTTCTAAAAATGAAAGGAAATATGCTTAAAAATCACAAAACAAGCATATGGAACTCCATTTCCATTGCCTTTTTTTTTTTTGGATCTTCATTTAGGGAAAAGGAAAGAGGAAGAGGAATACATAAAATTATTATTTTTTTTATTTATTTATTTTTTGCGGTATGTGGGCCTCTCACTGTTGTGGCCTCTCCCTTTGCGGGGCACAGGCTCCGGACACGCAGGCTCAGTGGCCATGGTTCACGGGCCCAGCCGCTCTGCAGTATGTGGGATCCTCCCGGACTGGGGCACGAACGCGTGTCCCCTGCATCGGCAGGCGGACTCCCAACCACTGCGCCACCAGGGAAGCCCCATAAAATTATTTTTACATCCTTTTTTTTTTTTCTTTATAAAGCTGCCTTTAAGTTGTCAGGTAGTATTGTGACCACAAGGCTGGAAGCACATAAAACAGTCCTCTGATATTCTTTCCCAGTAATTTTAACTACCATGAGAGCAAGAACTACACATGACTTGTCTTTATCCTCAGCACAGTGCCTGGTACACAGCAGGTGTGTTATCAGTGGCTGGTGAACTCAGCCTTCCCCTTGGCCTCAGTTTTCATCCTGAGCCGCTCACTGCGTGCCCACCCCCAACCCTGCTTCCCAGCGCTGCTCCCGATGGCCACTGCTTCTGAACTGCTCACTCACTTTTCCATGCCTGCAGCTTCGCCAGGCTCCTAGGACCTCACTGCTGGCACAAAGTCTCTGAATGTGACCCACTGTTTTTCTCTTTGACCACAGCTAGACTATCATATTGTGGACATACTGCCACAGAACAATATCCCCCAACTCAGCCCGCAGCAAAATAACTATCCCACTTCATGTCATTTCCAAGCACTTTATACTCACGCAAATAGGTGGCATGTTCCAAGTCATCTGAAGAAAAACTATAACCGACAGAGAGATTTCCCTTATTCAGGAAACCTCCCAAAGGGCATCAAAAGTCAGAGAAATGTGTGCTGCTCTCTGAAAATCTTTTCCTAAAAGTCTGCATATATGATGTGGTTTAAAGTGTGAGAATATGACTTGACCATTTTTGCAGTAAAAATAACTATCAGTAAATTCAAAACCGTGCTTCTGTTTGGTGAACTACCTGTGTGCATCACACTAAACAGTACTCTTTCTCCACTGCCTCCCAAGACCCCCCTTCCCCGACGATGCCCATCTCCCCTGTTCACAGCTGCATGGGTAGGGGGAGGAGAGAGAAAGGACGGACTTTGCATTGGAGACCATTTATTCTGGTTATTTCTCAGGGATTCAGCAGATAACTTCACTGTCTGCTTTTAATTTAGAAGACTTCAACTGAATGCAACAAATGAGCCACTTTGCAAATAGAAAAAAAAAAAACACAAGCCTAACCTGTAAGACCTCCTGGTATTGATGATGTCAGGCCCCCAAATTTGACAAGCACCTTCTAATAGACATGTTTATGGTCATATCCATTGCCTTTATGTGACTTATTAGCCTTCTACTAAAATGTGCCTGAGTCAAGGGGTATAGAACTTTATGTGCCAAACAACAGCTACAGGAAGAAGCGCAGCTGCTGAAAACCCATGCCTCTGTAGTGTTGGCATAACAGCACGAATAAAGCTGCTGGGGTCCCCGAGCTACTGGGGTCATTTGTGTTGCCTTTCTTGTCATCAGGATTCCCAACCTCTGGCTATTTTCATGTCTTTAATGTTCAATTAAGAAACACTTTTTTTTTTTTTTTTTTTTTTGCGGTACGCGGGCCTCTCATTGTTGTGGCCTCTTCCGTTGCGGGGCACAGGCTCTGGACGCGCAGGCTCAGCAGCCATGGCTCACGGGCCCAGCCGCTCCACGGCATGTGGGACCTTCCCAGACCGGGGCACGAACCCGTGTCCCCTGCATCGGCAGGCGGACTCTCAACCACTGCGCCACCAGGGAAGCCCAAGAAACACATTTTGATAACCAAGAGAGACCAACTATATAGCACAGGAGACTATAATAACCTATAAGGAAAAAGAACCTGAAAAAGAATATATATGTGTATGTGTGTGTGTCTCTGTGTGTGTGTGTGTGTATAACTGAATCAATGTGCTGTACACCTGAAACTTACACAATATTTTAAATCAACTATACTTCAATTAAAAAATTTTTTTAATATATAGCAGAAACAAAACTGAAAAAAAACCCAGACACATTTTGTTTTTTATAAGGAGACCTAGGTAGGGATGTGGTAAAGGAGCAATGAGCAGAATTTCATCTCAGACTCCTTTGCTTTTTAAGAGTGTACTTTAATCTGACAGCCAGTCTTAAACTACTTTTAAAGGCTGATGAATTGACCTGAAATAAAAATAAGCTGTATTAGATACTTTCTGATACACCATTAAAGCGAAACGGCCATTATCTTTTTTACATTAAGAGAAGGGCAGAATGCCATCCCCTTTCATTTCTCCAGTAAATCAAACTGAATTATTCATTAGCACTAAATGTTTCCAAACTCCCTCTCCCTCCACATACAAATACCATTACCTCATTTTAAACAACGAACGGGAAGGGCTTTATCTCTTCTAAAAATAACCTCTCTGATACATTGAGCTCCTACAGTTTTGGACTTTGCAAAAATTAATTTCTGTGGTTAGTAAAGCTAACAGCCTCTAGAGTAGAATCAGACGGTAAAGACAATAAACGAGCAATTAAAAAGCAGCTCCCTGTACTATTTTTCAGTTCTCCCATTTGTCCCTGACTATAGCACTTCGGAGCTGAGTAATTCTTGAGATCTGAGGTTGGCAAAGAATGACCCAAAGTAAAATCTTAAGAAATAACTAGCAACAAAAATGTTAAAGTATTATATTTGGCCAAATAAAGGCAGTTCCTCAAATACCCACCTAAAAGCCTGAGTCAAACCACAGCTATAGATTTACACTAGTCAGGTGTAATGGAAACCCAAACGTAATGCCCAGCACCTTCAGACCACTAAATATGCATGCACACACACATCCCATCAAACATACACACATCCTAGCATACACACATACCCTGACAAACACACACACACACATCATACACATATACACTGTCAAACACACACACAACACCACATACACACAAACGAACAAAGATCATTTTTCTTTTCTAAGAACAGATCTCCAGACACTCGAGTCTGTTTTTTATATGAAATCCTATCTCCTGTTTTTAACTCTGATTGTTTTGCATCTGCTGTGTCCTGTTTCATTAACAGGAGCTTATCAGAGTCACATAAAACAGTGAAGATGCATTGTTTTTATTACCATTTATAGCACCGTTTGTTTCATTTAAGAAAAGGGGCTTAGTCCCTGGCCTTAAATTACACAGCACAAACAGGATTCCAGAGTTCAGGGTTCATATTTATTCTCCCAGCTCTTCACTTTGTCAGAAGAGAAATCACTTTGAGTTGACTTCGAAGACAAACTGTTGCCATTTGCACCAGCAGAAGCTCAGTTCTTTCAAACAATAACTTAGCTTCAGGGACTCCTGAGCCATTCTCATTTCCACATCAGGCAGTAGCCTCAAGATTACACCTGCTTAATTCAAGCCTTACAAATTCAACCAAGGGCTGAGCTTGGAATTTTACTTATGCATGTTGAAGATGAATTTCTCAAGTGTAACAAGAGAGGGAACATTGTATTACCTTAAAAATTGCCACCAGAATTCCTCTTAGGAGAAAAACTGTCTTTGGAAATTGATCTGGATCTTGGGTTTTTATTTTTGTGTGTTTTGTTTTGCTTGTTCCTATTTGTTTTGTTTTGTCCTATTTGTTTCCTTTTTTAAAAATGTCTCAGCAGATGCCTGCTGGGCCACAGGAGAGAAAGTCTGGAGTTTCTGGAACAAACTACAAAGGAGTAGGTGAGGAAGAGAGAGGGGTGGTAGAGAGGAAAGAGAGAAAAATCCGACAAGAGTCATGGTAGAAACCTGTGCTCCTGTGTCACTCCTTTTCTCCCCACTCCCTGCCAAATCTTCAATTAAATCTACAAAACTAAGAAAGATCGGAAATGAGTGGTTTTTTCAAAAGTTGTTACTATAGCAACCAGAGAATGATTTGTATTTCACAGTGTGTGGTGCTCACCCAGGAACTGGATGCCAAGTGGTCCTGAGAACGTACTCCATCCCCCGCTCCCAAGAACTGACAGAAACCTTGGGTATATCACTAACTATAAAGTCAATTTTACCTTAAATTTGAATTTCAGTAAGCCTCAAGCTAACACCTGGCTTGTCCTAAGTAAGTGTTTGAATTAGATGGTACAGGAAACATTGAACAATACAAATTAATAAATAATACTCATATTTTAACACAGTATTCTCAGTACTTTGCTTGCTTCAAAGGGCCTGTGAATGAATGGCACAGTCCCTGTCCTCAAGGAGTTTACAGTCTACTGGGGGAAATAAGATATAGACACAAATAATTATAATATGAGGCAGAATATGAAGTGTAGGAACATGGATTGGGGGGAAGAATCAATGCCAATTTCAGAGACAGTAGCAAAGAAAGATGTCAGTGATTATTTTGAGAGAATATTAGAAGAAGGTGTTACTGGTATGGACACAAATAGTGGGAGGTAAGGGAAAGATTATTTTATTAGAGCTTCTTGTATAATTATCTCAACATCTTCCATATTAAAGGATGGTAAGAATCTATTACTTATCTTTACAATGTCTTAAACATAGTAGTTCCTTAAAATTAATATTTAATTGAATCCCAGGCTGAGGATCAACATAACGTAAGCAGAGATGCAGGAAAGAGTGAGGTGTGGACAAGAAATGTCAGAAGTCTAGTTGTCTGGAATTTAAGATGTACGGTAGAAAACTACATGAAAACTGTGGTTATGTTAGACACTGGAATTGCACTGTTTTCTTTATTCATTGAGAAGTGTGGTCAGAGGGTTCTTGGTCAGGGAAAGCCAGCACAAGGCACACTTCAGACCCATTACTCCACTGTCATACGAAGAACAGAATGGGGACAAATCTGTCAGTGGGAAGCCCAGTAGAGGACAGTTCAGAGGTCGAGTTAAAAGCAAAGCTGTGGAGGTTCAAGCTGCAGTTGCGGTAACTGGGATGAAAAGTAGTGGGACACTGTTAGTGACAGAATTAGGCTATTTAGAAACAGGAGATTGCTTCAAGTCAGTTTAGCAACGATTCATTGAATATCTCCTGTGTGCTCTGGCCAAGGCAGTCAAACTTGGTTCCGCAAGGATTCATGCAAAACTGTTATTAGTGGTCATACCTGAGATTTGAGTTGGAAGGGAAGGAATTTATTAACTCTTTTCCCTCATAGAATTAATTTTCCTTTGGTGATGTGTCACTTTCATGATTGTGGAAAAAAAATTCCAAGAATATATAAATTAAACAAGAAAAAGTGTTACATAGTAAATGAACGCAGCAGAGACCACTGGCTTTGTAAGCTGAATCAGGGAAAAGAATGGCCCTAAGTGAATTAAAAATCATCTTTATCTCATCATTAAAGCAGGCCCACGAGCATCACCACAAAAGGTGTTAAGCTATTAGTTTGTGATTTTGAATATGGCCCCAAGTAATAAAGCCCGGCTTCAATTTAAAATGTTACATTTTTCATGCTTCTCATTAAGCCAAACTAATATCTCTCTCAGTAATTCTGAATTTGTAAGGTCGGAATATATGGAAACTAAAAGATAATTATGGAGTGAGTGAATCTTCCTATTCTCCTTTAATTATTCTGTCAGAACCAGGCCCTGGGAAAGCTCCTACCTGCAGACTAATTTAGGAAGCCTCAAGAAACAGTCGCTTTTGGGGGCTGTTAGATGCCCTGTCTCTCTAGCTGTGTGCAACTTCTTCCAGCCCACATGGCACATACTGAAGCAGAAACTGTGGCTAATGAGTCCTCATTTCTACAGCTGCAAAAAACTGGGAGAATTTAAGAAAACAGTGCATAACTTCCCTGAATATGCTATCTCACATGAATTGTATGGATGTTAGACTTGCCTACAAATGAACTAAGATAATCATGTCTAGCAAATCCAGGCTGCATTCAGCACAGAGAATCTCATGTATCTACCGAGAACTCAACCACGAGGTTCCACTATGAACAGTTATTTCTCTTCATAACTTACCTCTGAGTTTAAATCCTAGAAGATTATTTTTACACAAAAGTGTAAAGGTGCCCCATGCCTTTGTCCCACTATTTGCTGACATGCCTCAGTCAGTCCGGCAGCTGTTACCGAGGCTCCCTGAGGGGACTGACATTCTGACAAAAGTCAGCTTAGGGTTGTATCACTCAGGCCCACTCCTAATGATAAAAAGTTGTTCTACAAAAGGTGCCCAGCTGCATAAATAATTTGCACCTTGCGTTCTTCCAATGGAGTAACAATATTAGAACTTATAAGTTTATATGTTTAGGTATAAAGTATATATCTATAATTACATATCTACATCTATCTTGAAAACTCACTTCCTGCTTTAGCTGTCTCATAAAACAAGCATATTAATAGTTCAGATAAATGCCTAAGGGAGGATAATAGGTCTGATATTTTCCTGGTATCTCTTCCAGACCTAAAATTCTAGGCATAAAAATGCGCCAACACACTGCACCACAATCCTCATGCTGATGACATTATCTGCAGCACCTGTGTAATTCTGGAAGGAGTCTCTGGCCTGCTGTGAGGGCAGCTGTGTGGGATGGAGCCCATGTCCCAGGGAAGATCCTGTCTTCCACTCAGGACCACTGTGCACTCATTATATAATTAATATAGCCCTAAATATTTGGGAGGAAGGAAGGAGGAAATGAGAGAGGGAGGGAGGAAGAGAAGGGAGATATTATGACTATAGAACTTCACCATTAAAAAGCAATCCACGTGACTATAATAATTCAATTTTGTATACTTGAAAGTTGCTCAGAGTAGATCTTAAGCATTCTCACCCCCTCCACACACACACACACAGATTAATTATCTTGATCTTGGCAATCATTCCATAATGTATATGGATATCAAGTCATCACATTTTACATTTTAAATATATACAATTATAATTGTCCAAAAAATACATGTGATTTAATTATGCCTTCTATTTTCTAATTTTAATGTATAATTTTCCAATAAGTGTCCATTATAAACACATACAGAAGTATTTCACCATAATAATCCCCATAGTGTGTTTTACTGTATGAATAAACTTTAATGTCTTTACATACTCAAAAAAAAAAGTGCCACTGAATGACTTATCTGGTGATACCATCAAAAGTGCATTTTATAGAGCACTGCACAAAAAGTAAAAGTTAAGTTTCTTAAACTTCCTCCAAAAAATAAATTAACAAATAAAAAGCAATCCATGGCATATCCATTTTTTAAAGCAGAGAATCCTATTGTCACTGTGTGTCCTAACTCCCCACACACAAGTTTGGATTGTTGAACAGGTTTCTACAACAATTCTTCAGCTCCCTTCTTTGCTTAATTCCTAGTTATTCTTCCCGACTTAGTTCAAATCTCTGCTCCTCTGAGAAGTCCCCCCTTGGACTTCTCTTCTACAGGCCCATACTTTGGGTTGTGAGCTGAATATCTGTAAAAATGTGGAGCATGTCACCTCCATTGTAGTGGAAATGTTTGTAAAAGAAAAAGATAGATAAATCTCCATACGTATGCCAGTGTGTGTGTGTGTGTGTGTGTGAGAAAGTGAGTTTCTAAAGACAGCCAAAGCACTAACCTAACAAAACAAAAACAACAAGTCACTTGGTCCTAAAGAAACTTTCTCCAGTTGCCAACCAATCAAATAACTACCTACACAGATACTTTAACGCAAACTTCTAAAAAAGAATACACCTGCACAAAGAAAGAGTCCTAGAATGTTCATGGCCATTACCAAAAAACCCAGATACAGCAAACAATTCTAAACAAATAATTGAGACATGGTCAAAGATACGTGCATAAGAAAGTTCATGACGGCATTATTTGTAATAGGAAAAGAAGCTGAACACCTTGTAAACTTTAAAAATAGAGGTTGATTAAATTACAGAAATTTTATACAATAGAATGATATAGATAGCAGAAATTATAATTTTTTGAAAAGTATTTCATAAAATAAAGGATAAATACAGAATTTAACTGGAATACATAGGAATTTTAAAAACTGAATAAGCATTATGATCTTATGATCCCAAAACTGCATTTTCTGTTTTTTTCCATATAAATACACATATGATACATATATATATATATATATATGTTAACATAGTTCTCTCTTGGTGGAATTATAGGCAATTTCATTTTCCTTTTTGTACTTTTTGGTACTTTACCTAGTTTCTACAATAAGAATATTTCACTGTTGTAATCATGGGGAAATTTTATTTCTTTTAATGAGGTGGGATCATAAAAATAAAGATGAATAGCAAAAATAGGCATAAGACCTTGAGGTATCTTCTGGCATCAAAGTTAAATGAAACTATAGTTCTCCTTTTTACCAATCTGTTGATAGCTAATGATAACCATCTGAACTAGAATTACTTAGAGTCAATAAATATTCCACTGGTATACTATTATGATTAAAAATTATCAATCGTCTATTCTTGATTTTGTGGCAATTTGTTTATGTCTGGGATGTGTAATCTTGAAGCCCCTTTTTATATGTCCATAACACCCTACATATCTATTACAATACGTATCACAGCAAGTTTTAATAATTGATTTACTTTTGTCTCTTGTATTAGGGGTTCAGCTCATTGAAGACCAGGAACTTTCATTCCTTCACTCAACACATACTAACTGACAACATATTATATAGGCCCTGCTCTAGGTCCCGATGACAGAATAGTGGGGGGAAAGAGATAGAAAACTCCAACCTATGTCCTTGTGTCTCTGTATCCCAGTTTGCCCTGTGATTAGCACATAGTAAGTATCAATAAACATTTGTTAAGTAAATGAATAAATGATGATATATTTAATCAGAGCAATAAAAGAACAGGTAGTACAGGAACACACTGTATAATATAATGAAGAAATTAAAGAAACCCAGGAGGGGGACCCGTAGGAACCCCAAAGTATATCTTTGAGGAAAGAAAAGACATTGGGCTTTGAAAGAAGAGTGCATAAATATAGTAAATTTCAAATTATGTTCCACAGAACCCTAAATTCTTCTAATACGCTCATTCCTTTTAAAATTATATTTCATTATTTTTAATGGTTATAATTTTTTTAAAAACCAAAATTATGTACTCAAATGTGTTCTACAGCAAATATGAACACTCCAGAGACAGAATGTTCATTTTTCTTCCAGTTTAAGTCATTTTCTGGTGTTACCCTCAGTCTACAACTTCAACAGCAATCCCTGTGTAATTATTTGAAATTCCTTGTGAAGAGTCATTGGCTATCAAGGTGGTAACTCTGTGATTAAAAATGGTCACACATTCTTTGACACCACTCCCAAGAAGAAAGAGGGTCTTTGTCTCATTCCTGGGAATCTGTGCAGGCTCTTTCAATGCTTCAACAATAGAATATAGCAGAAGTGATACTGTGCCATCTTCCAGACCAGGCCTTAACAAATTTTCAGCATCCACTCCCCGTCTCTTAAAACATTCTCTCTTGAAGCCCAGCCTCCATGCTGTGAGGAAGCCCAAGAAACCCTATAGAGAAGCCCAGGTGGAGAATAAGGAAGACCCCTGGCTGATAGCCTTGGCTGAGCTCCCACGCAACAGCCAGCACCATCTTGCCAGTCACATGAATGAGCCACCTTGAAAATGGAACCTCCAGCTCCAAGTAAGCCTCACAGTTGACACTGCATGGCAATGCCACTGCCAAACCCTGCCTAAATTTCAGTTCATGACCAAAATAAATAAATGTTGGGGTTTTAGGTCGTAATGTTTTAGAGTGGTTGGTAACTCAGAAATAAATAAATGGAACATTCTGCATGAGTCTTTAAAAAAGATTTAAAAAATCAGACCTGTGCTTGTCCATTTCACGTGAGTATGCTAGCAGTGAATTCACCATTTCAGCACGCCTGAGCCACACCCAACTGAGTGCCATGCAAGGCTTAGGCCCTTGTCATGACTGTTTGATAAATGTGTAGTAACAAATGAATACATGACACGTTCTTATGGAAGTTCAGTGCTTATTTAAGTTTTAGGTCTTGCCATAATAATGATTATACAATTTTTGTATGCCATCCGAATTTTGATATCATTTTATTTATTTATTGCAGGTTAAGTAATTATGAAATGTATCTTTACATTTATGGATTTTTTTAAAATTAGGATGACTGTGATGACATTGATCAGCTTCAAAATGAGATAGCAATTTATACTATACTGACATAATATGATTCTCTAACTAGTGCCAATGGCAATTTCAATAATACCTAAAATAGCAGTGTCCCCAATACTTTCCATAAAGTCACTCATGAAAATATAGCACAATAAGCATTTATCATTGCTTTCACTTTTTAAGGTGACATAAGTCCAAGTCAATGTAATTTATATAGTGCAGTTTTGCAAAATAGTGTTCCAGCCAAGTCACAAGGTCATTTTTATACAAAATACAAACATACATCCCAGATTCTCTCTGGGAAAATCAAACATGTAAATGTTATTGAAGAAATGTATACAAAGAAAATTCAAACATGTTGATGAAAATTCAGTAGCAGCATTGCTCAATAGAAATTATTTCATCATGTGTAAGGAAGATGTGCCCACAATAGACAAAAAGTTTATGAATGCCTCTGACATTGCCATTGCAATAAGTAGTTTGATGAGTAGGTCATGGTACAATTAGAAACATTATTTGATAATGCAGTGCAGAGATGGAGCTAAGAAAGTGAATTCCACGTACTGGATGAATTTGCTTGAAGTCTGGGTTATATGGGATCATGAGAATGCAACTGTACATTAAAAGGGTTACTGTGGCTCTCCTCATCCTGCTTGTTTTGGTAATTTGTGATCATTCAAGAAGTTTTCAGGAGGATTTGTTATTTGGTTAAATTATTCTGTATTTATACAACAGAAACCCTTAAGGATCTGGATAAGTTTTTTTAACACGTGATCCAGTATGGCAAAAGTGTACTTACGTCTGTATTGATGTTGCAAAAACAACAGGAAAAACTGTAAAATGTCACGGCCCTTATAAAAGTTATTCCCCACATAGGTTCAAGCAGTCTTTGCATATTTTCTGGACTAGCACCACTTTTTAAGATGCTATCTTCTATCAAAACTGCATTGGATAACGCATTGTATACTGTTCACTAAATCCGACATTTTAAAATTATTTGGGCAGTGAGTTACAATTTTTATTTTTTCACTGAAGCCCTTCAGCAATTCTGATCTATGCTAGGTACAAGTATGAATATTTTAAATGAGACAAGAAATCACTACATTTTGTTTGTTTCCCTCTAAAATAGAATATAATTGTAACAAGATTCTTGTGAATCTTGAAGTTTTTAGTAAGCAGAACCCGCTCAATCTGGCAATCCAGGGCATAATGTTTACAACTATGGACAGCGTGACTGGAATGAAATGGAAATTTGAAGTTTGCACTTGGCATGCAAAGCAAAATAAAATTTCCTGTTTTGAAATGTTAATTGAGTCACTGAAAAACACACCAAAATATACACATTAAAAAAAAAAGATTGAAAAATAGCACAATCTCATAATATATACAAAAGTATTTTCTAACAAACCAAAATATTTTTTAACTTGCTGAGGAATCGGTTTTTCAACTTCCTTTAAATTGGGATTTCACATATTGAAAAATGCAAATAATTATTAAATGATGGGAATGATTCAATTTGGAAAGAAGACCAGTAGGAAAACTTGAGATTGAGCTTTAAGTTGTTAAAAAATTGTTACGATGGGTTACTACTTAACTATGTGAGCCAGTATATTCTCATTCCTGAAAAACTAAACTAGCATCAACAACCATGGCACCAAACATATAGCTAAAATCAGAAACAGTCAGCCATCACAACCTATTTTCAAATTTGTGGTCATCAAAATAACGTCAGTGTTTGAACTTAGAGATTTGATAAGCGCATGGAAATCTGAACTTATAAATTAGTTCAGTGAAATGCTGTTTAAACCTTTTGGGGAGGGTGGAGTGAAGGAGATTTCACAAAAGGTTTCATTTATAATATGGGTTCTCAGATAAGTAAGTTTGAAAACCCACTGAGCCAGAAACATTTTCAAATAGTTGCTCTGCAGGACAGGGTATGAAAGGAAACTCCAGCCCCACTTGATCATGCTCCACTGACCTGAAGCCTAGTTACTTGCTAACAAGGCAGAGGATTTTCTTCTTTTCCAGTTTTCTCTGAATGACTCTTGAAAAGAAACTGCCATTCAGTTAAACATCCTGCATCGGGGAACATTTATCACTCAGCTCATCTCTCCTGCAGATGTGTTTATCCACAGCTCTGTGATGTCAAGGACTGTGGCATCAGCTTCTATTAGGTGCTTCCCTCAGCCACCAAACCCCAAACTTGGGAAATCAGCCCAGCTCAAGAAAGTTGAGTAGGAATGGAGGGAATAACAAAGTTCACCTTAGGGCTGTGGTCCTTTGGGGTGGGTTCACATCTCTAAATACATTGGCAACTCTTTTCTAAGGCAGAGCTCAAAGCTCTAATGCCCATCGTGGGCAATGGAAGCATCTATTGGCAGAGCTGTCCTGCACTGTTTTTTTCCCACTATATGGAACACATCCTGCAGATAATTGTAGCTTCTCTCACACTGGAGCTTTCAAATCAGATATCCCCAACAGAGACAGGAACACAATGATTTTTCACATGCCCCACGAGAAAATGTCTAAGTCATCTGGACCATCTGGAGTCAAGCCTTATTATTCTGGACACACTGTAAGACCTGCCTACACTGACAGGGGCAATTTCCATGTGCTGGGCTGAGCAGAGGAACCTCAGGAGGAAAGAAAAACATCCTTCTGCCCTGATCACCGAGTCATGCCAAAGGGTGCCCCATGAATAGCAGCTCCTTTGATCAACCTCTCCACCTTTTGGCCATGGAAGAAATGAAGTCCCCTTTTGGGTCTGTTCCACTCTCACTTTCACAGAGCATCAGCCACAGTGGGAAAAATGTGCCAGTTCATATTTCTCAAACCACTTTCACTCCTTATTCAAATGCCACCTCCTGCAGGAAGAATGTGCCAACTGGAAACTCTGAGAGGAAATAAAGCGGTCGAACTAACCAAGAGCAGATTACAAGGAACAAGACCATCCCCCATAAAAGAGAGAAAAGCACGTCCTGGTCTCCTCAATAGAAATCCAGGCAAACCTCAAACAATTGCTCTCTCTCTCTCTGACAAAAGCTGTGTCTTTGCTTCTGTCCTGCAAGCCACCTGCTGATCACTCCTTTAGATGCTACCTGGACTCTCATTCATTCTTTATAGCTAAAAGATTTACCCTGTAGCTATCCACGACCTATTGCAGAATTCCAGCTCTCTGGAGATCCTGATAGGTGCCCACCTCCTGTAAACCTGATGCAAGGAGGTGTTAGAGATTTTTTAGACAATACAACAGAATACTACAGAGAACCCAACAGAATGTTCCCAGTTCTCCCTATGTAACTCCCACTTAGTTTTGACTTCCCTAAACACTAAAAGTCATTGCCTGTATGAGAGGTTCTCTCTCTCCAGCCTCCTTCAGTGTGTGTCAAAGAGAACCAGTTAATTTACCACACCTGGAGTATTTTTGGTTAGAAGACACTGGATTGAAAAGGTGAAACTGTTCAAACTTTGAGATTTCACTATTTTATCTTTACAATCACCAGCGTCAGATAACGAGATTCTCATTTCTAAAAGGTAAAATAAATAATAAAAGATGCTTCTGCTTTCATCCTCTTTTGTGGAAATTTTTAACATCAGAAGCAAGTGTCCAAGGATGACATGACCGCCATGTGAATTTGTCCAGGAAACAGGCAGAGTGACCCATTACTGAAATGGGTCTGGATCTCAGAAGTTCCTATGCGACTTTGTCTAAAACTGAAATGGAGACATTTGCTTGGCTTCATTTTCACACCTGCCTTTCATATCCAAGTTGTGGTTTGGCCTCAAAGAACAGCCTTGAGTTTCAATCTAGTTTCATCTCACACACTCCCTTCCTGATTTTTTGGCTAAACATATGAGGCATGCCACAGAGATTTGTGGAACTGCAGTGTAGTATAATGATTAAAAGCCAAAGTCCTGCAGTTGGACAGGCTTGGGCAAAAAAAAATCCAAGCAGAGATACTCACAGCTCATAGGGTTGTTGGGAGATGATTGATAATAATAAGTATTTAATAGTAATGAAACCAAGTCCCCCTAAAACCAAGTTCCTCTTCTGAGTTTATGATTAACCTCTTTATCCAAAACTTTATTCCCTTTCTTGTCCCATCCCTGTTCCCCTCAGGATTGAGGAGTATCAAATAAAGGGGGGGGATTAAAACTGAGCAGGATCTACAGGGCCCTCCTGGGTACAAAAGCCCCTCCCTGTCCCCCATTTCTTTTTTGAAGAAAAAGGCTTCAGCCTCCTAGGCACCTTCCCTGAGCTCCCAAGAGCAGACTCAATCAGTTACTAATTAGGGAAGTGAGGGAATGCAGAAACAAAGGAAAAGCAGTCAAGCAAGAAAAGTAATGATAGCTTAAATAATAGTTCAGTGGTAAAATAGAGTTCTAGTTCCTCCTCAAGGGATATACATAACAATCTGATGCATACCTTTGAGTTGTTCTGTAGAAATGAAGACCCCTGCCCAGGTAGAGGATGGTGACTACATGCTGAGCACAAAGAGGTAGATCCCAGACTGGTTGGAACCAGAAGGTTGATGGTTAAGATTCCCAAAACATCACCCTGTTATCTCACCACCAACCAATCAGAAGAAAGTCCACGAACTGCAACCTTCACCCCAAATGTTGCCTTTAGAAACCCTTCCCTGAAAGCCATCAGGGAGTTTGGGTGTTTTGAGCACGAGCTGCCCATTCTCCTTGCTTGGTGCCCTGTAAATAAATGCTGTATTTTCCTTCGCCACAGCCCAGTGTCAGTAGGTTGGCTTTGCTGTGCAGCAAGTGAGCAGATCCACGTTTGATTAACATTAATAAATAATAATAATAGCTACTAATATTTATTTATCTCTTACTATACTAAGCACTTTCCATGTATTAACTTGTTTTGCTTTCACAATAACTCTGTGAGAAAGACAGTATCATTATCCCTACTTTACATGCAATGACTAAGACACAAAGAGGGTAAGCAACCTGCACAGAGAGGTTAAGTTACTTGCCCAGGGTCACAGAGCTAGCTGGTGGAATAATCAGAATTTGAACCCAGGCAATTTGCTTCCAAAATCCAAGTACTCTATTACTATTTTATACTATATTATACTATAATTATACACATAAAACTGAATGACTGTTAACAGAATGACCATTAACTCACTGTGATCCTTTCTCCTCTGTCACTTTAATACTATAATTCCCCACAGATACCATATGACTCATCATGTTTATGTTTTTATTTATAACATCTTGCCTGTATTTTGCATGTTCCTCTCTCTCATTTCCCTAACTCCTGCAAAATAGTAAGGATGCATCTCAAGTCATGACCTCCACTAATAAGCTTGCACCTGCCACTTTTGGGCTGAGTTGCTTGTTGCTCTTCTGTAATCCCTTAATACCTGTTCATGTCACTGCCATTATGTCAATGTATCCAATTTCCTCCTTTGACTGAGCTCCTGAAGAGCAGGAGAATAGCATCCACTTCTGTAACCCCAGGGCCTGACAGGAGCACCTGATACACAGTAGATAGCTAATTAATGATGAATTAATGAACAAAACAAAGTCTAGTTACTACCCTGTAGCACCTGGTAGGTTCCCTTCACAAAACTAAACTGCATCTGCCTTAAGTAGGTTCAGAGAAGCACCAGGAATCAAAACTCTAGGAAAAGTTGGGTAACTTAGATGGCATTTAACCCAGAGCCCAGGCCTCATTGAAATTCAACAAGAAGTCTGGCAGAAGTTAAAGTAAATGGCATGAAAAGGTTTCAGATCTAGCCAGGAACTCCACAGAGCACTGAGATAGAACGTGACACCAAGAGGAAGGTAATTAGTTCTGAGGTAACCTCGAATCACAGATAGCCAGCAGGAGACTCACTCTTACTGTGGATGAGCTAATAAGAGGCCATTACCTACCTATACTTTATTCTATGGTCATCCTCTCCCTTCCACACTAGCCCAATAATGGGCTGTCTGCGTATTTACACACTGTAATTAAGCCTAGGTGAAGAGCTCTTCAGGGATATTTATTAGAATGAAGAATCACCTCAGCTTGTAGGCTACCTCTGGCCAGTGGTTAGAAGACAGGACGAAATAAAGCACTGACTCTGCAATGACACTATAAATTCCCTCCAGGCCTCCTCCTGCCAGTGTGCCTGACCTCCTTATGCTACAAGGATGTAGGTCCAGGTTGCTGAAGATTTTGTTTCTAACAAACTTATCAGGACTGAAAGGTCTGTAAAATGTGTAACCCCCTGGAACTCTTGACTCCTGCTCATCCAGAACCTCTAGATCCCCACGAACAAAGTCCACTCAGTTATATCTGGGCATACTTGGAGGTGGCTCAAATGCACTCATTAAAAAAAGAAAGGAAAGGAAGGAGGACTGGAGGGAAGGAGGAAGGGAGGAAAGAAAAACAACAAGGGAGTGAGGGGAAAAGAAACAGCTTCCATCATGGGGCATCCACCACGTTTTTCTACCATTTCTTTGGCCTTTGCTTGGTGCTCCAGGGCACCAGCCTCTTACAGGCACCACCGTCCATTTTAGTGGATATTTCAGAGCTGTTAAGAGCTTCAAAGTGTCAAAGTTTGGAAAGTTTTCTATAGCAAAGTGGGAGACTGGGACATACCAAAACGTTTCCTTTCCTCCTTAAGGTCACACGCAAGGGGGTACTGAAGCCAGCTCCCTTGTTTTCTGATATCTTAGAGCAACGGTTCTCAAAGTGTGGGGCCTGGATCCCCAGCATCTGCATAACCTAGGGACTTGGTAGAAATATAAACTATCTGACCCCATGCCAAAATTTTTAAAAAGTAATAAATACTGGGGTTAGAGTCTAGCAGTCCATGTTTTAATAGCCCTCCAAATGATTTTGATGGACACTCAAGTTTGAGAACCTCTATTATACAGAATTTCTGTAGAAAAAAATAAGTCATGTTTTATTTCTAACCTGCATCTTCCCTCACTCTAGGATGCAGACATGAATTCCTAAAGGAGGGAATAGCCAATGTTAGAGTGTGGTCAGAGTCACCCTTCCCCTGAAACACTAAAATCGCATATTATTGGATTGAAATGCCACACTTAGGATTAGAATGAGTTCTTTCCAGTAAGCCCCACAGACCCTCAGGCACACCAATTGACTTCCCCAGGCCACACCCTATCACCAGACTGCCCCATATAATCACAGTAGAGACACACTAGGCTTAAGAAGGAAACCTTTCATTCATTCAATTCATTCTGCAAATATTTGTTGAGCATGTGCTACCTGCAGGGTCCTATTTTTCCCTTGGGATATATTAGCCAACAAAGCCAAGACAGCTTTGGAGAGACAGACAGACACTAAATGGAACCTTATCAGGAAGTGCATCAGACAGCATGTTAGAAAGTGAAAGAGTTACTGTAATCACACACACAAAATAGAACAGGGCAAGGGGATTAGAAGTTACAGTTTCAACCAGAATTAGGTTTCATTGAGAAGGTGATGTTTAAGCATGGTCTGGAGAAAGGTGAGGGAGTTCGTTGGGCATGCCGGTAACTGAAAGAAAGGCATTCTAGGCCTAGAGTGCAGACGGTGCAAAGGGTTGAAGGCAGAAGCACCCCTGGCTTGGACAAGGGTAGCTCTCCTGGAATCAAAATGTTGAGAACTGATATGCTGTATTTGAAAATAATATATGGACTTTGAAATAATTTCAAAATAATAACTAAAATAATATAGTAACATTTAACATGGGGCTCCCTGGCTGTCTGAACTATGGTCTTAATAAAGATGTATGTTTAGCATGAAATCTTCCCTATTATCTCCCTGTGAGCATATGCATGAATTAGGAGTGAGAGTTTCATTTCTATTATTTCTGATTGAAGGTAACAAATTTGTAAAGATCTCAAGGGAGCAACTTTGAACTAAAAAATACCTAAGTCAAAAATATACTATTAGCAGTTGATTATAAACTAATATGGATGGAAACAAAATTGGCTAAGATCCAAGGGTATCATAAATAGGAGGGAAAACTTAGAGGTCTTACACTACCAGATATTAGGATTTCCTAGAAATCTACAATAATTAAGATAGTATGAAAGGATAAATTCATTGGAAAGAACAGATAATTCAGAAAAAGGTTCATAGAGATAGACACATGATTTACAACAAGGTTGTGCTGCAGAACAGTGGGGAAGAGATGGTCTTTTCAATTAATGGTGCTGGGTCAACTGGATATATCCATAGGGGGGAAAAAATCCTGACCCTTAACTTGTATCATACATAGAAATCAATTCTAGGTGAATCATAGATCTAAATGTGAAAGGCAACATGATAAAATTTCTGGAAGATAATACAAAAGAATATCTTTGTGACCTTAGGGTAAACAAGGGAACTTATTAAACAGAACACACAAAGTACTAACCAGAAATGCAAGGAATGGTACATAGACTATTTCAAAATGAGAAAACTCTACTCATGAAAGGAAACAATTAATAGAGAGAAAAAAGAAGGCATCAAGTGGGAAACGATATTTGCAATACATATAACTGATAAAGGACTCATGTCTAGAATATATAAAGAACCCCTCAATCAAAAGATTATCTAACAGAAAAAAAAAGAGAGGACATGAACACGGAGTTGACAAAAGAGGACAGGCAGGTGGCCAATAAACAACTGAAAAAATGCTTAACTTAATTAGTCTTTGGGAAAATGCAAATGAAAGCCATAATGATATAGCTGGACATACTCACTAGAATAGTTAAAATTAGAAAGACATGAAAACACTGTGTTGATGAAATGTGGAGCCCCTGGAACTCTCCTATACTGCTGGTGGGAATACGATTATTGGTTTAATTACTTTGGAAATCTCTTTGGCAGTGTTTATTAAAAATAAATAGTGTTTACTCTAGAACCCAGAAATTCCACTTCTATATATATATATATCCAATAAAAATATATATGTTTGGGTGCTAAAAGTGCAAGAATATTCATTTCAGCATTATTTGTAGCAATCAAAAACTAGGAACAATGAGTATGTCCATAAACAGTGAAACTGATAAACTAACGGTGGAATATTTATACAATGAAATATTACAAAGCAGTGAAATGAGCAAACTACAGCTGCATGAAAGAGCAAACATAAATAAATTGCAGAATTACAATTCTGAGCAAAAGAAACCAGATGTGAAATAATACAGAATGTATAATTCTATTTACACAAAGGACAAGAACAGGCAAAATCTAACACACTCAAGTTTATTGAGTTAGAATTCAGAAGAGTGTTTAGCCTTGAAGAGAAAGGCTATGTGAGAAAGGGATGCGACAGGGGTTCTGAGGATGCTGGGAATGTGCTGCCTCTTCGAGGGGTGATGATTTTATAAGCACATTCCCTTTATTCATTGAGCAGGGAATTCATGATTTGTGCATTTTTATGGGCATATGCTATACTTTTTAAGAAAATATATTTTAAAAACTGAAAGAAAAAATAAATATAGGCTTCACTAATCTGAACCTCAGGTTTTACATACGTGAAGGGGATTCCTGCCCATCTCATAGGGTATTGTAAATACTTAATAATTATAAACTGTTTTGTAAACTCTTAGGCAATGTAAAAATATATGATGCTGGGCTTCCCTGGTGGTGCAGTGGTTGAGAGTCCGCCTGCCGATGCAGGGGACGCGTGTTCGTGCCCCGGTCCGGGAAGATCCCACATGCCGCGGAGTGGCTGAGCCCGTGAGCCATGGCCGCTGAGCCTGCGTGTCCAGAGCCTGTGCTCTGCAAGGGGAGAGGCCACAACAGTGAAAGGCCCATGTACCTCAAAATATATATATATATATATATATATATGATGCTGACTAGTGGGTAAATTGTACATTTGGAATGTAGATTTAGATTGTAAACTTTCTTTCAATAAACAACCTTTTTAAAAATCAGGAGATCTGTCATGGTGAACAATGATTTCAGATTATCTTTAAAAATTTGTATTATTATTATTTTTTTTAACATTTGAAGATCTTACAATCCTTGGCTTAAGTTCCTGATGGCAACAGCTAAGTTTAGAAGTAACTGCTCCTCTGTCAATGGACCATATATTCTCAGGCTCACCACCGTCTCCCCTATCCATTTTTATTGCTAGACTGGTTATTATAGGAATATAAGTTTGGGATCTACAAAAAAAAATGTTATTATTGAGACTTTTTCACAGTTGCCTAAATCAGAAAAGGCAATTACATTGAAAAGTTCCAGACTGAACCAAAGGGGTCAGGGTCTGCTGGAAAGGGAGCACAATTCACTCTACTTTCCCTGTGCTACATACTTCAGTCTCTGCAAGCTCCTTCTAGAAGCCATCCCTTTTTAAAGTCCTAACAGTTCAAGGGGAGAGAGTACCATTCAATCAAAATATAACCCTGGAATTTCTCAAATGCCAAGGGCAAGTACAGATGGGCTATGCATTCCATTCCAGCAGCAGGTGTCTGTCAGACTTGCACTGCGTGTGGTTCTCTGTGCTGAGCCCATTGGGGCATGACTCTGCCCTTTTGTAACTTATGATCTACTTGGGGAGGCAGCTCCAACACAGGAATCTGTTGGTCTGACAAGTAAAGTGAATGCCAGAACAAGAGCTGCAAACAGTGAGTACTCTGGGGTTCCAAGAAGAAGCAATCACTGAAAACTACAGAAAATCCGAGAAGGCTTTTTAGAAGCAGTGAAGTTATTGAGAATATGGACCTAAAATTCAATGAGCCAAGCCCATTCTGCTTTCTCTTCCTAGGGAGATGTCCCCTACAGTGATGACCACTGAGTTGAAGTCAATTTGGGATGAGTGCTTTTACCTCAAATTATCCAAGTCACTCTGCCCAGACAAGAATGACTAAAAAGAGATAAGAATAGGACAAATGACATTACCTTTTACTCTAACTAACTACACAGCCTCTAATCTCAGGATTTCACTAATGGGCTTAAAGAAAAAAAAAAAAAAAAAAAAAAAGCTCCTTTAGTTAGAATTACATGCAGTAACTGAACTGTAGTATGAAATGAAAACAATCCCAAAATGACTTGGCCTGTATGATCTTGTTCAAAACTGATGCCTGGATATCTTCCCTGGATTATTTATTCTCTACAATGCCTGGGGGAGAGAAAAAGGATGAGAGAGGGAAAATATCTGATCTCCATATGTTTGAGAAATTTAACTTTTGCTCTACAGATGTTAGCATATTAAAGACCCAAAATAATTCTTCAGTGAGGAAACCTGTTTAAACCTGGCATTCCTAAATGTTTTTGTGATTAATGTCATCTATTAACTCTGATGGAATCAATGTTCCTCAAAAGGCACTTTAAGGGAACTCTTATTAAAATAAGTTCCAGGACTTATTTTTGTACCTAAACCCTCAGACAGTGTGGAAAACAAATGTTCTCAATTTGTGTGTCATGTTTCTCTTCCCTACACATTTAGAAACAGCCCTTTCTAATGGATTTTGGAAGCTATGAAAAATTTCACACTTTTGATTAGGTGGTTGATTTAGCGAAGAGTTTATGAAATTTTGGATAACACAGGGCAGTAATGACTAAACTTCCTGTGCAAAAGATAATTTTTTTCTGGGGAATTAAATTCTCAACCAAATCTGCCTTACCTCTCTCCACTCAACTCCCTCTACACACATACTACGTACATACAAGATGCAGAAATTTCATTTGGGTAACTAAGCTTTCTTCTTTCTCCATTTAAAAAAGTGAAACAATTCTTAAAGGAAAGTCCTGATATTTATTGACTACCTATTGTATACCTGATATATTTTGTACACAAAATCTCATAAACCTCATAGTGATTGAAGAGCTTAGAGATAGAAAACAGACCCAGAGGGCATGCCTAAAGTCAAGAGAATTTCAGTCTAGATTAATATGAGGTGTGCCTGTAACAACCAGTCAGAACAACACAGCAGTGGTTCAGACTTAAGGGTGCCCAAACCTACCTGAATAACTTCATAAAATGTCCATTTCTAGGTCCTGCCCCTAACGTTTTGACTTAGGGGGTGGGGAGAGAAGAACAGAAACACTCCAGGTGGTCCCTCCTTGAGTTCAGCAGACCACAGTTGAGATACTTTTCAATAGAGTGAGACCCTAGTAATGAAGGGCTTGAGTTTCAGAGTCAGAGGTCTGATTTTGAACCCTGATGTGGCAGAGAGGTTAAGCGGCCTGTCCGGTTCATAGGGAAATATGCATTTGGGAAAACAAAGGTAATAATAACTACCTAGAGTGTTACGGTGAGTTGTATGCATATAATTCTAGCCACCATCTACTGAGCTTTACCATTAGCTGGAGCCTCACAGCTCATTATTGCAGTCAGGATGACCCCCAGGTCTCCTGATTGCCAGTACAGGGCTCTTTCACCCCCATGCCACAGTTTCCAGGAAATGCTGAGGTTCTTACTTCAAACTGAAATGATCAAGGGCTCTCCCTCTCAGGCTAACAAGAACTTTTCTTTCATTTTTTGCCACTCTCTGTCCCCAAACTATCTTTCTAGAGTTTTTAATTGGTTGGATTCATTTTAGCATTTCAGAAGTTAGGCAATATCTACTTTTTTTTTTTTCTTCCCTTGAGTCAAATCAAACCCTACATAAAAAATGTGCTGGGGATACAAAAGACATAAGGCAGAGATTGTGACATGAGAATTTTTGTAGCCTCAGAAAAATAATAACACACAAATTTAAACTAACAATTCAAGATAGTATTTGGTTATATATCAATATATTGTAGAGACCAGAAGGTCTAGTGAAGCTTAAAACATGGAGAAATCAATTTGTCTTGAAATTAGGGGAAAATACCTGAAGGAAGCCATGGAACCTGAGTTAGGCAAAGAAGGACGGAAGGAATTTGTTGTTGTTTTGGAAAATACTGAATAGTTACTAGTGAGAAGAGAATATTATAATACCTTGCTTCTCAAAGCTTTCAGAAGTATGGTCAGAGGATCAGCCACATCAGTGTCACCTGGAGGTTTCTTAGAAATACAGTTGTCCCTTGGTATCTAGGGGGGATGGGTAGGGGTTGGTTCCAGGACCCCCCTCCCCCTACAGATACCAAAATCTGCAGATTCTCAAGTCCCTTATAAAATGGAGTACTATTTGCACACAACCTATGCAGTTCCTTCCATATATTTTAAATAATCTCTAGGTTTCTTGTAATACCTAATAGAATGTAAATGCTATGGAAGTAATTGCCAGCACATGCCAAATTCAAGTTTTGCAATTTGGAAGTTCCTAGAATTTTTTTTCGAATATTTTTGATCTTTAGTTAGTTGAATCCTGAGGATGTAAAATCCACAGATATGGAGAAGGGCCAACTGTATAGGATTCCATGCCCAGCCCCAGATTTCTCTAATCAGAATCTGCATTTTAACAAGATTTTCAAGTGACTGATGTGCATTAAGGTTTGAGGTAGTAGTATTATTATACTAGTACTTATTAGCACATAGTACTATCACCCAGTCTCAGCAATTACCAACTGTGAAAGGATTTCACTCTAAAACTGATCTCCATAAATGCCTGCCTTACAGAAGACCAAGACTTATCTCCTGACCAATGAATATCCACCAGGAATCCCTTGCCATCCTCAAGCCAGTGAGTTTACTGCTTGGACTCTAGCTGGACTCCCTATTCTTTGCACCACTGGCCTATGAGTGCAGCCTCCCCAAACCCTCCATGGACTTGCCTGTCGCTTGCTATAGCATGCGTTTCCTGAATTGTAACTCCTCTGCTTTTCCTAAATAAACTAAATTTCTGGTAAGTGAGCTTGCCTCCATTTACCTGTTTATTTAGGTTGACAAATGCATGGTCCGTCTTGTTTTATCTGTACCTCTGCCCACTTTCTCACCTGAATTTTGGATGATTTTGAAGGAAATCCACTACGTCATAGCATTTCATTGGTAATTGTTTCACAGGGTGTATCTTTAAAAGACATGGTCTCTTAGAAAGAATAATAACTGCAAGATACTTACCACATTTAAAATATAACAAATCCTGAGTATCATTAAATATTCTGGAAGGATTTGAATAGGAAGAAGAAGGATATTCTATTTTAGAAGAATCTGTGGAGATTTAACGAGCCTGCTTGGAGCTGAGGGTTAGTCTTCTCAGTATTGAAGAGTTTATTTTTTATTATTATTTTTTTTTGCGGTACGCGGGCCTCTCACTGTTGTGGCCTCTCCCGCTGTGGAGCACAGGCTCCGGACATGCAGGCTCCGCGGCATGTGGGATCCTCCCAGACCGGGGCACAAACCCGTGTCCCCTGCATCGGCAGGCGGACTCTCAACCACTGTGCCACCAGGGAAGCCCTGAAGAGTTCTGAAGCTGAACAATGCCCACAAAATTACCTGATGTAAAGCACAGTATGTTACTAATAATATTAATTATGTCAAATGAATTTTGTCAGATACTGTATAAGGGGTCACAAAACTGAAACCGAAAAAGCGAGAGGTGCATTGCTACAAATGGCTTGACAAGGGAGAAAAAGAGACTGAAAATGTTAAAACTTAAAAACAAAAACAAAAAAAACCCCTCTGTGAATAGTTAGGCTATAAAGAAAACTAAATGTACAACACACTACTTGAAAATTCGAGTTAAAACACAGAGATTTAGAACTACCGTCATGGCAAAGTCTGTCTAAAAAGAAGGGATCAAACCCCAAAAATGTCAGCATGGATATGAATAGTTCTTGAGGCTCAAGCAGACCCCAGATACATGGCTAAGACCTGGGAGGCTCGTAACCTTCGGAAGCTTTCAGGGATAACGCCCCTCTATTGAATTAGGTTCCTGAAGTTACAGTGGATGCCTAAAGATGAAATAAACTATCAGAAACTATTTGGGGGGTTAAGGTGAGAGAGAGAGGTGTGACAGTATTAAGTTTCATAATGCTTAGTATATTTGCATGTAGAGAAGGTAAAGAAAATCAGATATACTGGAAACTAAACCCCAAACAAAACCCATTATAGAGTATAACAAAATGGCTAATTTCTGTGTCTGGAGGGTACTCCAAGGGGAATCTGAAAACCATGACCCATTTCAGGAAGATAAATTCAGTCAGGGGCAGGTTAATTTCTGGAGGACCCTAGGTGTCAGAACGAGGAGATGGAACTTAATTCCAGGCAGCAGGAAGCCAGGAAAGTCTTTGATGGGATAAAAACAGCCCCTCAGGAAGGTGCATCTGACAACAGCAGTAAGCAAGAGCAAGAACCTGGAAGTGGGAGGACCAGTGAAGGGATTGTGGAAATCATCCTGGCGTGAAGAGATAAGCCCTGGAATGGCTGAAGTAGGTCAACTGAATGTCAGCCTTGAGAGTGCTATCAGCCTCTCTCCATACAACATAAAAGCTCTCCTCTCTCCCATCCAGGACCCCATGCGAGCCAACCTAAAAATCCACCATCCACAGGAATGTGACCTCCCACCTTAGAAGGAAATCTCAAGCATCGTTTGTGGTAAGGGATACATGACTCCAAATCTCTACAGACTTTCCAGTGAGTTTATCTTCACTTACATACTGGAATGTTTCTGCAAAGTTTAACGAGATGGAGAAAAATGTTATTCGTCTGAATTTCTTTACCAATGTGAATTTCTTCAGGTGAACAGAGTGATGGATTTATGTGGAAGGGGGAAGGGGAAGGGAAGGGAAGGACCAGGAAAAAAGAGAAAAGACAAGCACAAGCATGACAGCTGGAGACAGTGCCCACTGTGATGTGACACCTCCCCATGACCCTTCACACTGGCAGTTAAGTTACCAAACACAAGATAATTGATGTGGGTGGACATGCATGTCTCGGGTATAAACCAATTAAAGTGTCAGCAGACCTGAAACCTAGCTTATATGAGCAATTAAATTTCTGTAAGTCAAATGTGAGAGCATCTTTTTTTCTTTAACATCTTTATTGGCGTATAATTGCTTTACAATGCTGTGTTAGTTTCTGCTTTATAATGAAGTGAATCAGCTATACATATACCTATATCCCCATATCTCCTCCCTCTTACATCTCCCTCCCTCCCACTCTCCCTATCCCACCCCTCTAGGTGGTCGAAAAGCACGGAGCTGATCTCCCTGTGCTATGTGGCTGCTTCCCACTAGCGATCTATTTTACATTTGGTAGAGGAACTCTCTAATGAGTCCTTTAACAGTATGAATAACTCATGCCCCAATTTATCTGGCTAGTAATTAAGGTGCTTGACGATCAGGCTTTCTTATACAGGGTGGTCCCATTACTCCTCCCTGGAGGCATGGCAAGCAAGAGAAAGTCTGGTTACATGATTTGTAAAATATTAACTGTTTAAAATAGGGCTGGGGTGGGGGTGGGGGAGGAAGACTTGGAAGCCTTCCAGGACCTGGCTGAGTGATGCGTCTCCTCTCACCTGGAAAATGATGTTGTCAGGGGTTGCCTGAGGGATGAGAGGGGTGGTGGTGGCTCTCTATTCCTCAGTCGTGTCACCATCTGAGCATCCATTTTCTCATTTGCGATCTCCTTGACACCGACTCTATTTACATGGCATCAGGATTAATCAGCCAGGAGTTTTTTAGCTGCAGGGATCAGGCAATCTGTGTAACTCAGCGTGGCAGCGTGACATTATCACCAGCTACGCAATATTCGTTCTGTATGATCACCATCTCCAGGGAACTGGCTGTGTGATAGGACTTCAGGTGCTGAAGTCATAAACCATTACACTCATCCCTGAGCAGCTGTATGACACCTCTCCTCAAGGACAGCCATGGAAAGCCACAAGGTGGATCCAGCCTGATTTATTAGCAGGATCAGCAGGGGCACCTCAGAAGTTTCAATGACCCACTGCTGCAGGGAAGGGTACCCATCCTCAACTCCGCTGGCAGGTCCTCATATACAGAATTATCTAAAACCCAAACACAACCTGCTGGCTCGGTGGCAAAAGGATTTCTGTCAAGGTATCCAGTTCACTGCATCACAATTATTTGTTGGCCCGCCTGTCATGCCCCAGTGAGAATGTGAATGCTCTGATGGAAAGTACAGAGACCTATTCATGTGAATCCTCAGTTCTCCACCTGCTGTCTAATCTAATACAAAAGAAGTCCTCAAACTATGTTTGGTAAGTGAACAAAAGAATAAATAAATGAGTTTCGGTGACTAAAATAATGGTTACTTTTCCAAAGAAAACAAGACATTGGGGTTGAATTTGTTTCTTTTTTAAATTTTATCCCTACCCAAGTTGAACTAATTCACCAGTTATTGATGGGGAGGGAGGTCCTTTCTAAAGCAACTGACTCCTGCCAGGTAGAGCGAGGGTCACTGTATTTTCACCTGGTAAAACTACTCGCCTAGTTCAAAAGAACTTTCAGGGTTTAGGCTAACATTCAGTTACACCTCGGTACCTGCAGGGAACTGGTTCCAGGGCATCCTGAGGGTAACAAAATCCTCGGATGCTCAAGTCCCTTACAGTTGGCTCTCCGTATCCATGGGCTCCATATCCACAGACACAGAGGGTCAACTTTGCATCGGAAGGCAGCACTAAACATTTCTCACCTGACTACCCTTAAACGTTGAATTCCCCATCCTTTCTTCATGTGAATTAGCAGAGAGGGAACAGAAAATGGTTCCTATTCAGACAGATCTGTGTTAGACTCCCATCTGCACTGCTTCCTATTTCTGTAATTTTGACAACATGTTCATTTCCTCGGAGTCTCAGTTTCCTTATCTGTAAAACTGTTCGAGACCACACGCAACTGAAATACTGAGGGTAAAGGTTCTAACATATTGCCTGGGACTTAGCAGGTGCTCATTCAGTGGAAGGTAACACTGTTCATTCATTTTCTTGAGAGAGATTAGCAATACCCCATTTGTGTGAGTGGTTGGCTATGTTAACCAAATCCTCAGGAGACCCTTTACAACTCAACTAAGCACCATTATAGAAAACAACCAACCAACCAATCAACTATGGGAAACAGGATTGTGAACTCTAGTTATGTACACCCCCAAGGTTCTCATCTCCAAGCAACTCTCATTTTCTCTCTCTCCTTCTTTTCACTGTAAGGGCATAACAGATTACAAATGTTTGCTTCTAAATCAAAGAAGAAGCTGTGTGACCTGTGTCAAGTCACTTAACCTCTCATGGCTTCTCTTGGCTCATCATTTAAATGAATCAGTTGGATGACATATTCTCTAAAGTCTTTCTGGCTCAACGATCTGTGATTCTAGGAAATGAACACACATAGTTCCTAGATAACAAATCAAGAAGTCTTGGCTCTTATGGGAAGACTAATATATATGAAGCCCACAGGTTGTACAGACACAATGCTAGATGCTCTCCTACAGAATTTCAATCAATAGCTAAACCTCAAAAAAAGCCAATTCCCTAAGGCAAAGTTGAGCTCATGTTAGTTTTCATAAGAGGATGTTTGGGTCATTCACTGGCAAACTGGCATCTTTCTGTAATACTGGGTGAATACTAGAAAGCATTTGTATTCTGGTTAATATTCCCTTCCACAGGTCAAGAGCATGGGTTGACTGGTTTGGGAACACATTAGTCAGAAAAAGTCCCACTAAATTTACTTACTCACAGCCTCCTGACCATAAGCTACTTATTCAAACATTCTACTGCAAAAATCAGTCTTCATGTCCCTCTTCCTGCAATTCCCGCAAACCACAGTATGTACTCAATACGCAGTAAATGTTAGCTTGCTCATTCCCAACACAACCCCAAGGTTGAAAGGAGAGCCCCTCCATTGTAAGCATATTGCCTAAATTCTCAACAGATCATTCAGTTAACCCAATGAATATGTGGTGAACTCTTATTTTGTTCAGGCCAGAACTAGGTATTCCAGATATGGGAGGAAGTAAAGAAATTCGGTCCCTGATTTCACCGACACTACAATTAAGGGTGTGGAATAGACGTTAATCAAATAGAAGCACACACAATTGTATGTATACACATACATACAAATTCATTTTGTCTCCATCCCACTCTCATCCAAGTTCTAGGTTGGTAGGTAGGCTCTTTATTCTTGTATCAGAAACTGTGTAAAAATGTCAACTGCCTTCAAGGCAGAGAGAACATCTCTGAGGCAGAAAGGAACATCATGGGCAATAAAGAGCTGATAGATAGAAGGTACATTTGGAGTGCGGCTAGAGGAAAGCAGAGGTGCCAAAAATGAGCTCTGGAGGGCTATGCAGGTCCAGAGAAGATTGCCATGTCGTATAAGAACTCACAGACTCTGAAATTATTTTAACCATTTTCCACCTGAAAAAATTAAAGATATCTAAAGTGGTTTACTCTATGCTACTTCTTTTAGTAATAAGAACATCTCTTTTGTTGGTCCAGTGCCAGTTCCCACATTCAATACTTAGTACCAGGTGATTTCAGACAACTCTAATACTAACATTAATAGTAATGGCAATCATTTATTGAGACTGCTTAAAAGACCTGGGCTAAGTACTCTACCAATATCACATCGTACTTCATCCTCCTATCTACACCATGAGGTAGGCATTATATTGATCCCTAAGTGACAGATAAGAAAACGGGGTTAAGTATCTTGCTTGAGGTCATACAGCTGTTACTAAGTAACTGAACCACATCTAAATCCAAACTTTGTTCAATTCAGAAGTTATCTATGCCCTACTTTACATGTTTAAGTTTTCCACACCCACAGCTCTGCTATGCAAAGAAAATCACAAGTATCACAGGTGTAGACATATATTAATAAGACACGTTTAAATCTAATTTCACAGAAGTGAAAGAGCAAGTTTCACCAGTGAGTTTTTGTTGGTTTGTCTGGAGGGAGTGAAAGGCTGGAGTAAAAGCTTATTCGTGGCCAAACTCACTTGATTTTGAACAGGAACAAGCCTTTGCTCAATGAATACAATAATCTTTTTAAGAGCAGAACTCATTTTTGCATTATACTGAGTTTAAAACTGAAAAGATTTCAAAAGTATCGGTAAAGGGAAATGGACGGGGGGAAAGATGATACAAGAGAGTAGAAAGATCAGCTGGTAAAGAACGAAGGGAATAGGGCTTCCCTGGAGGCGCAGTGGTTGAGAGTCCACCTGCCAATACAGGGGACACGGGTTCGTGCCCCGGTCCGGAAAGATCTCACATGCCGCGGAGCGGCTGGGCCCGTGAGCCATGGCTGCTGAGCCTGCACGCCCGGAGCCTGTGCTCCGCAATGGGAGAGGCCACAACAGTGAGAGGCCTGCGTACCGAAAAAAAAAAAAAAAAGAACGAAGGGAATAGGGCTTCCCTGGCGGTGCAGTGGTTAAGAATCCACCTGCCAATGCAGGTGACACGGTTTGAGCCCTGGTCTGGGAAGATCCCACATGCCGTGGAGCAACTAAGCCCGTGTACCACAACGACTGAGCCTGCACTCTAGAGCCCAGGAGCCACAACTACTGAAGCCCCCGCGCCTAGAGCCTGTGCTCTGCAACGAGAAGCCACCGCAATGGAAAGCCGGTGCACCACAACAGAGTAGCCTCCACTCTACGCAACCAGAGAAAGCCCGCGTGCAGCAAGGAACACCCAACGCAGCCAAAAATAATTAAAAAAAAAAAAAGAACTAAGGGAATAAGACACAAAACCACAAACACACAAAGGGAACAGGAGAGACATCAAGGAGTGAGAAGTGACACAGCATGGATACACAGGGGGTCCTGAGTCTTCTAAGAACATGTGTGCAATTCACCTGAATCTCAGAACCTTGGTGCTCTCACTGCTGCCCTTAGAGAAACAACGGGAGGGCAAACTAGGGCTCACAGTTCTCAAACTGTTCTTTTCCCAGAAACTGGCAAGTGTCTGAATGGGCTAGCTTAGCCCACCTGGAAGGCATTATCATCTAGCCTGAGGCAGACGTCTAGAAAGATGAAATCATACCAAAAGTCAGACATTTCCCACCTCTATGTGAAAATATTGATACAACAACTTCTCTCTCTAACCCTTGAAATACTTGGAGATCATGAGAACTATTAGGCATGTCAATAGTTTCTTCTTTCATTTATGGCTAAGTTAAGTGATCCTTTCCAACCCCTGCCAGATTTGTTTTCCATTTCTAATGTTTTTTTGTTGTTGTTTTCTAGCCAGGGCCCATAATACTCATCAAATTAGCGATCTGAAAGCAATTGATCATGTCCACAGTCATTTAAGGAATCAATGTCTAAGGCTTGGAGACACAGAGTAACATCATTTGGCAAATTGCCCTGAAAGACTTTAGTTCCATTCTTTTGGAAAATGACTGACGTTTTGGGAAGGTTTCCATGACGTTGGTAGGAAAGAAGAGCTCTGCATTAACAGCCTCAAAATGGGAATGAACCCAATCTTCATTGAGTCCTGGCTTTCTGGCCATTAGTTTTAACTGCTCACAGGCCAGCCTCTCTGGGCTTCCCTCTGACACTTGAAAGCATGTGTTCCACACTAAGCTCGGCATCCCTCTGCTTCCCCTTGGTTCCCTTTCCCAACTTTTCTGCACGAGGACCCTGTGTTTCTGTTTTCCAATGTCAGAAATCTGGACCAACTCTGCTATGTTGCTGTTCCCATATGTTATTCTATCACGTTCAGAATCTCAGACATATGCACAATCTGGTGGTGCCAACGGCAGAAAGGAGAGCACATCGGACTCAGCAGCAGCATCTGTGACCTCTTGACAGACCCAAGAGCACAGCCTCGCTGCCCTCTGTGGATCTGTTCCCCAGGGCTCCACTGCAGATACATAAATATACACAAGACACACAGATACATGTCTGAAAGTAAGGACTCTCGTAGTTGCAACAATTAACAGACACCAGCTGGAACTAGATTAAGCAAGAAAGAGTTACTGCGTGCACAAGGGGCCTGGCATGGATTGAGAGCCTCGGGCTGAAATCAGGTATGAAAACCATGAAGATGCCAAGCGTACTCCTGATCCATATATTTTCTTGATTTCTCTCTGCTTATCTGCATTTTTTCTTCCCCTCTCCTTCTTCTGAGTCCAAATGCTGGGTGGAACATGTCCTCCTCGAAACAACCAGGGTTTCCAGCAGTTACAGAAACGATTACTTTCCCTCAGACTGAGTTCCATCCCTGGGATGGGAAATCTAATTTATCCCAATCAGCTGTAAGTTTGAAGTACATCACTATAACCGAGCCTACTGGGAACCTCCCCTCATTGCCCCAGATATGCAGAGATGTCTCCAGAAGAGAGGGGTCTTGTGAATTGGGTGCCTCTCCACAGTGTCTAATGTCAAAGAAAAATGACAACGGAGCTGATGTCACCTGAAGCTGTGCCAGAGGCAATCAGACGAGGCTGGAATAACACACTTAAGCTCCCTCCCATCCCTTCCTCAATCAGCACACTTCAGACGGCATTGCACCCTCAAACTCACTGCTGCAGCCAGCAATCTAGAAGCAAAACTTGACCACTGGAAGGGTTTTTTGCCAGTCACTACCACACCTGTCCACCCCACAACCTGCCAGTAGAACAAACTCATCTTCCTTTTGAAAGGGAGGCACAATTCCAAGAACCAATATCATGCACTATATACCCTTCCTGATTCTTATTTCCTATTGGGCCTCAGTCTCACAGCTACAAAAGGGCAATGGTTTGATTCCCGACTGGAGCATAGCACAGGTTGTGCAAAGTGTGGTCTCTACAGCCAACAGTTGACGATGAAGACCTTGTATAAAGGCACTGACATCTAACAGTAAACACTAAGTTCTATGTGCCAAGAACTACGCTAAGCTCTTACTTCAATTAATCAGTAAAGGATCACATAACAATTCAATAAGGTAGGGAATCCATTTTACATACAGAAAAAAAAATTACAGATGAGAAAGATTAAATACTCCCATTAACAGTACAAAGAAAGCTTCTAGAGTTTAGCTGGTTGTTTAACTTCCTTGAAGTTTATTAAGTTTTTGCTACTTTTCTTAAATCCTCGCCCCCATTCCCTTATTTTCCAAGTTCTGTTGTTTACAGTACAAGTGGGTTTTCTGCTTCCAGGAAAACTTTTCCATCATGTGGAGTGAGGGAGCCTGGAGCTGGTGGGCCTCCCGGATAATGAAACACAGAGTTAGGGAAGGCAGCTGCATGTGGTCCATTAATCACTCCTGATGCTTTGGGGGACGTGAGATACAATTAAAAGCCAGTTAATCCCCTAGTTCATTGGTAGTTGGTTGGGGAAACTAATCAGCTTCATAAACACATTTGGAAAGAGATTTGCACAGGACAGCTTGGGAAGGACAGAGACAGGCAGACCAATTCAACAGGAAAATCACTGATTTGTCACATCTGGAAGCACCCTGGTTAAGTCTTAATTAGATTGTGTAGTAAAGAAGATCTCATAAACAGAAATGGTGAGGGGTGGGGTGGGAGGGAGCTCAAGGATGTTGAGTCAATATGGCTGGCCATGCTCCCAGGATCAGAAAAGAGCCAAAAGGGAGGAGGCCAGAGGCTCCTTGAAGAAGTGTGGGTGAAAGGCATCCGTGAGCTTGCTACTTGTCCTTCCTTCATACTTCAACTTCAAACAACACTAACAACTCCAACAGAGAAAACTGAGCCTCTCTCAGTTTTCATCTAGAACCTGAAGAATGGAAGAAATACCTGTCTCTCTGATGGGGATGGGTTACTAGGACATTGACTCCTATCCTGTTTTCTACCAGACATCCTTTCACAATTTTTCCCTATAAACACCATGTTTTATTCGCTTTTCTTTCTTTTTTTTTTTTTTTTTTTGTGGTACGCGGGCCTCTCACTGTTGTGGCCTCTCCCATTGCAGAGCACAGGCTCCGGATGCGCAGGCTCAGCGGCCATGGCCCACGGGCCCAACCGCTCCGCGGCATGTGGGATCCTCCCGGACCGGGGCACGAACCCATGTCCCCTGCATTGGCAGGCGGACTCTCAACCACTGCACCACCAGGGAAGCCCTCGCTTTTCTTTTTAATAAATATATGGTGAGTTATCCATTTACCTGTTTTTATTAATGAAATACACAAAAATGCTAACCTGACCCTTTGAGATAACCAATGTAATACTGATCACGTTAAAAGAGGAGTATCAGGGCTTCCCTGGTGGCACAGTGGTTGAGAGTCCGCCTGCCGATGCGGGGGACACGGGTTCGTGCCCCGGTCCAGGAAGATCCCACATGCCGTGGAGCGGCTGGGCCTGTGAGCCACGGCCGCTGAGCCTGCGTGTCCGGAGCCTGTGCTCTGCAGCGGAAGAGGCCGCAGCAGTGAGAGGCCATGTACTGCAAAAAAAAAAAAAAAAAAAAAAAAGGAATATCAGCCAAAAGCTGAATGATTTAGCTCTTCTGTATAATGAAGAACACAAATATATGTACAGGTACAATTGGACATCTGTAATATTTTAAAAAAGAGCTTTGGATATTGGTTACCTATCTCCACATGGGATGGAAGACACTGCTGCAGCTCATCTCCAGGCTCCCTACATCTCTGTAGATGTGGAGATGTAGATTTTGCTCCAGTGTTACTGTAAGGTGTCTTGGAGCATCTTGCTTCAGTGACTTCTTCCAGAAAAAAATCTTCACACATAACGTTATGCAGCATTACTTTTTTGGGGGTGTCAGGGGGAGGAGCACAGTGTATCAGGTGCTTTGCTTCCTGCTAAGAATGTCTCTTCCCAATGAGTTAAAAAAAAAAAAATCTTCAACTCTTCAACTTAATGCAGTGACCTAGAGTCCCACCCTTCAGCCAACGCCATACCAGCAGAACCATGCTTTGGTAGAAGAATGGAGTGAAAACTATACCTATCATTAGTTGCAGATTAAAAGTCAATCAGGATGCTACATGTAGTATTTAATCATCTGGAGCTCCACTGCCAATGAGGGTTTCCAGAGATGAGGCTCACGGTTCATTGATTGATTGCAAATGTCACCTATAATTTAGGCTTTTTCTCTAAATTGTTTTTGCCTGTCAATGGTAAATCTCATCTCAATTAAAAGTTATTTCACATCTGAAGATCATTAAACCTCCAATGTGTTTTACAATTGACTAATAGTTAAAGGGCTAACAGTTCTAAAATTCTGACACTCTAAGTGCTATACCTGGATGGCTTCACTTAATCCTCACAAACTTCCTATGAAACCGACATTATAATTACTATCCCATTTTATATCTCAGAGTCATATTTATTGTAAATGGCAGAATCAGGCTTAGAACCCAGACAGTGTGATTCCTAAGCCTCCATGTTTGGACTGTGCCATGATGTTATACCTGCTAGGGATAGAGTGACATTAATAGCCTGCCCTGGATGCTGATCTTTTTTGTTTAGTTTAGCCAGTATGAAGGAGAAAGTGTTTGATACTTTAGTAAAAAAACAAAAAAAAAAAAGCTAAATTTTAAGTCCTTTCATTCTAGATACCAATTACAGGGAGTATTTAAGAGGTAGAAATGAGGAACCATTGCCTCATTGAAGCATATTTCACACTGAAGTATACTTCACATTCATACATACAGGCACACATACACACACAGATAATATGTTGAGGAGGGAATTACAGATACTTACATAAGTGAACTTAAATTCTCTGGTCCCGCAAGGCTGTCGGTGACCTCATCAAGCTATTTCGGTAGCTTGGCCCAGACAGTCATTGTTTATCTCTGAGCTGGTTGCACAGGAAATGTTCACAGTGGTGATTTCAACACAAGTGAGAACTACAGATGTAAGAATTGGTTAGAATTAGAGCTTTAGCTCTAAGACTTTAGGGACCTCCTTAGGTAATGCTTCCTCCTTTTCTGCATCTCCTGAATATCCCCTGGTAAGATATCTAGACTCAGACCACCCAACTCTCATTATGGTGTAAAACATCTCAAGTTCTAAAATATTTAAGTAGTACTCTCATCATCCTCCCTTATTGCTCAGGGTTCCATTTCTAAAGAAGGTTCTATTTTTGCTAGTATTCTATCTGTTCATTTACGTGTTCAATTAGAACTAAAGAAATGAGCCTGGCCTTCCAATAGATTCAGTGATGGAAATATGTTCCCGTGGAGACACAAGTTACAGAACTACCTTTGGGGCATACACTGTATCCAAGCTCCTAGAGAGAGGGGAGAGGTCTACAGGCAGCCAGCCCTGGTGGCAGCTCGATAACAATGAAACAACCATCAACTGTTTGCATTTCTATCTGGCTTCTGGATCCAAAGAAGCTTGAATAACTATTGGCATATTTTATAAATGAGCTGTGGGAGTAGGGAAACCCAGTGTTTTTCTCAGATAAAATCATTTCCAGGCAAAAATCATGGGGAGACTTGGTGCAATCCTCAAAATATTGAATATTATATTGTTATTCCTGCAAAACGACTCATCCAACTCTTTTGACATCACTTTGAGGTAAACACCAGAAAAGGATCATTAGTCCCAGCTGCTTCAGTTGGTGAGGCTAATAGGAGAAACCAAGACCCAAACAAAATTTTAAAAGAAGGAACTTTCTATGTGCTTTGTTTGAAGGACACTTTATTTGTTCATTTCTCCACTTATTGATGGCCAGGGGTCGCCAAACAAAGCTATAGGTGGAAAAAAGATTTGTTAAAGGTACTAAATTGAGACTTTGTAAGCTTTTCTCAATGGAAAAATAAAGCAGAAAAAAGCAAAAGAAACTTCTCCTAAAGTTGTAGGACATGTGTATGTGGGGGGAAAGAAAACGGCAGGGAGGGGAAAGCAAGCACTCAGCAAGGTAGTATAATGAAGCCTGAAATCAGACAGGTGGGAGGTGTAGCTCTGAGTCAGCTGCTTGATAACTATGGTTCTAAGTGAGCAGATTAAATCCTATTTGCTTTTAACTGGTAAAATGGGGATGAGGGTGAATGCAGACCCTCCCCGTGGGGTGGCGTGAATTAAATGAAATAACACACATTTAAGATGGCCCAGTGCATGATACACATTCCAAGTGCAACAAAGGCTGTAAATGTTAATACTTCCGTCAGAAATGGGACAGAAACTTGCATGACATGGATACTAATATACTCTAAATATTCACCATCTACAGGAGGGGAGTTGGCCTCCCGTTGGCTGAATCAGTTCACATCTTTAATATTCAGTATTATATACTCTATCTTCTAATCCTGCCAACAGGTCAGCGGCGATTGGTTCGTCTTTTGAACACAGCAGGAAAAAAATACCAAAGTCAAAACATGATAGACTTTTGGTCCAGAATGTTAAAATATGGTAAAGAAACTGCCACAAGAGTTTATGGCAAAATAAAGAGGACTCGTTTACAAAAGCAAAACATAAATAAACTATCAAACACGATTAAGCTAAGCAATATGGATGGATGTAATCCAAAAAAGTATGGAATAAAATGTATATCAAACCTCTTTATAAACTGACTGCAAATTCTAGCCTTATATAACGCTGCTTTCTCTTTTGTTCTATAAAAACTTCTAAAATTGAAATGTGCTGAGGATATTGAACGTTCTCTAGCATGAGCCAAAGTATCTTAAATTTATCTGGTCTGATTATTTCCTGGTTCTCAGAATAACTGAGCTCAGCCCATTCTTTCCAGAGTCATTGGAAACGGCCTTTTTCCTCTCCGGCTCTCCTCTGAGTTCAGCTGGGAGGCATGTGGTGCCTTTTCCACTCAGCAGCTACCAATTAACCACCTTCTAAGAGCTCAGCAGCTGATCTATTTTTTTTAAAGAGACCAGACAATCTTCCACCAGTGCAATCTATGTTAAATAGAGCTAAACATCTGATCACCACAACTGAAGGTTAAATAAACACACTTCCTCACAGGATTAAGTAAAGTAAGGCTTCTTAATACCACTTGAGTCCAGGAAGCCAGCCACAGTGATAACACATCTTGCAAGGATTCTAAGCCACTGTCATCACCACATGAACCATGTTACACAACAGCCAATGACTCCATGGAGAAACGTGCCCTACTCTATGCAATGTGTGTGTTGCTTTATCTAATGGTCCGTTTTGGTTTTTTTGCTTTTTTGTTTTTTTTTTTCCAGTTTTCTCCTTGCCATGTTAATTTTCTCTGGGTGGCTAATGCTCATATCAGTAAGAAAGTCAGCAGCAATTTTGTTTTATTGACTTTGTTTCACTCCACATTTAATAATGCCAGATAATAACTGCAGAAATACTGTATGGAATCCAAATCACATACACTGGACACAGGGATGGAACGTTTGTGGATTTTTCTCCTTAATGTATTTGGCCCAAGACTCAGGGATAAATTTCCTCCCTGAGCACATGGGATAGTCCAAGTAATATACCCTCTAACTTTAGAATATAAAGTTCATCTTTAGTTTATCAAAACAAGACAAACACCTTTCAAAATTTAGACCAGTGACTAGAATTCTCTAAGCCTTGACACACTCTTCTGTAAAATGATAATTAATGATGATATTAGCAGGTATCTCACAGGGTAACCCTATTAGGGCTGTAGTAAGAGAAAACACTTAGCACAGTACCTGGCCAAGAGTGAGTATTCAGTAAGGAGTTTCTAGCAGCAGCAGCAGTAGCAGCAACAACCTGAAAAACTCATGAGGCTGGTGAAACTTTTTGGAAGTCAATTGGCACTCATCCACAAAGCTTATAGCTTTTAACCCAGCAGATCTACCTCCTGGTATCTATGCTAGAGAAATAATCTCATATGCAGCCCAAGGGGTATGTAAAATGCTGTTAATATAATGTCAAATTTGCTGTAACAAAGATAACTCAAATTATTTAAATGCTCATTGTTGGTAAAATTATTAAATAATCAATATTATATTTGTTCATTGTAATGTCATGCAACAGTTGAAAAGACTGATCTACATGTATCAATACCCACAAAAATATCTCTAAGATGTGCTGTTAGGTGGGAGGGAAAATGCAAGTTCAGAACAGATGTGTAGTATATGATATAATTTGTATTTAGGGGGGAACCCATGAAAATACAATATGTTTTACTCATATATTCCTACGTGGTTATTTATCCAGGAAAGCACATGGCCCTACTGAAAGCAATGAGAGGCAAACCCAGGACTCTGGTTAATGCCATTGGGAAAGAGGCTCTCTCCTTCTGCTGTTAAGCATTTCACGACTGTTGGTTATCTCTGACACCTTCTGAAAGATTCTGGCCAAGGATGAAATGCATTTAGAGAAGTGTGGAGATGAAAGCTGGGAAGGGAGATCTCTGATGACCAAAGCCCTGGGATCTGAGGGGCTTGAAGGTAGGGCTATCCCTTGACATTACAGTTCCAGGAGCTGTCATTTCCCTCTGTCGTGGAGTCAGTTTGAGTCCCATTTGTGTTTCTTATTTGCAAATGAAATACACTCAAACTTCCAGCTCATTTCTCCTTCCTCTCCACCAATGTTTTTTTTAAATATTTTTAGCCCTATATTCAAATAGAATTTTACGTAAAAGGCTGGCATGTAAATCCAACTATGCAGTGAAAAGTGAGATCACAGCCCTCAGAAGACTGAGCCAGCTCGGCTGGGGCACTCATTATGTTTCAAACAGGAATTTCAGAGGATATATCTGTGTTCCCCTAGACAAAACAATTAAACATTTACCACCTTGATTTCTTCACCACAAATGGGAATAATATGTTTCCTATCTACTTTAGGTTTTCAAAGAAGAAAAGCTCTTAGGACACTTTGGGAAAATGTAAAGATTTTAAAATTTAAATCTTTGTACTAGTATCAAATCTGAGTCCATAATAAAGATTCATTAACCTTAAAATGGAGCATCTCAAGTGAAGAGATGATAGTCTTCAAAACTTACCATGATATCAACCCCAAAGTACAGCAAACTCTTAAGCAAATAGAGTATCATCTAGAGTTATAAAGAGCCATAGAGATCATCTAGAACCAGGCTGGCAGATAAGTTTTCTCTCTTATGCTAACTCAAATTTGTTTTAGTGAATGTTTTTCCAAGGCCATCCTAGCACAGTGTGAATGTGTTTCGAAAGAACAGCAGTATCTGCCCTTGGCATGAGAAAGTAGGGTTGGAGCTCTCATGCTGTGTATAGGAAGTCCCCAATTTAGCTCCAACTTCCACTTTGCCAGTGGGGAAGTAATGATTGACCACTAACACTGGTGCTGCTCTGATGGGCATGAACTCCATGTTGGAGATTCTGAGGCTATTCCAACATAAAATATATTTGTTCAAGTACTTGAGCTAGATGTTCCAAATTATATTATTCCAAAGATTCCAGGCATCTAATGAATTTCTCTTCATCTTCTGTCACCCTTCAAATAGAGAATTCAATTAAGCATAGAAATCTTTCCCAGGAGAAAAAAAGAAAATCTACAAGTCAATTTGATAGCCACAAAATACTTCCAGGGAACTATTGAGACCTCCAGATCCTCGGTCATTAAAATCTAATCCAGGGGCTTCCCTGGTGGCGCAGTGGTTGAGAGTCTGCCTGCCGATGCAGGGGACGTGGGTTCGTGCCCTGGTCCGGGAGGATCCCACATGCCATGGAGTGACTGGGCCCGTGAGCCATGGCCGCTGAGCCTGCGCGTCCGGAGCCTGTGCTCCGCAACGGGAGAGGCCACAACAGTGAGAGGCCCACGTACCACAAAAAAAAAATAATAATAATCTAATCCAGGCAAAGAGCTAGAAAATATCTAAGGAGAAGGAATAAGCCTTTATTCATGTCCTCAGGGAGGAAGACTTAGTATTAGTAATGGGTAGTTTAATAGGTCTTTTCTGTCACAAGTTTTTATTCATCCTGAGGGTTTTATATTGAAAGACACTGATTTTTGCCATTTGAAAGGTTCACGTTCTCCCTTGCCTGTGTTTAGCCTTAAGAATTAATAAATATATAAACAAGCAAATATACAGACACATATACACAAAAGGGAAATATAGTTAAGTAAGAAAAGTACTCTGCCTGTAAGAAACAAGCATTGTAATTTGTAAAATGAACAAACAAATGAGAAATTAGCCCTGCTTTTAAGAAATGAGCATTCTAACTTGTAGGGGAAAAGTCATGCCAAGTAAGGAGTGCCACTTGCCACCCAGTTCTACAAGAATTGAGTTATTAGTCACTGCAATTGCTGACCTACAGCATACCCTGAAAAGAATTCAGGGTGAAGACTGAGAATAAGGAACTCCGTGCTCTGGGAAAACTGGCAGAAAAGGCCTTCAGAGAGTCAGATATTTTAAGGAGAAATTTTTACGAACCTGGATTCATGCATCTCCCCAGACTTAGAAAAGCACTAAAACCATTCAATTAGGTATCCATTCCTCATGACTAGCAGCAACCTTCTACTGAGATGTCTGCTTGATTTGCACGTACCCCTTTGCCAAAATTATATATATATATACCTGCTTCTCCCTCTACCTCTTTTTTTTTTTTTTTTTTTTTTGCGGTACGCGGGCCTCTCACTGTTGTGGCCTCTCCCGTTAAGGAGCACAGGCTCCGGACGTGCAGGCTCAGCGGCCGTGGCTCACGGGCCCAGCCGCTCTGTGGCATGTGGGATCTTCCCGGACCGGGGCATGAAACCGTGTCCCCTGCATCGGCAGGCGGACTCTCAACCACTGCACCACCAGGGAAGCCCCCCCTCTACCTCTTTTGACACAGTTCCTCAGAGGAACCTCACAGGACCTGAGAGGCTGTCTCCTGGGCTGTAGTCCTCAGTAAGTCCCCAGATAAAACTGAAACTCACAGCTCTCACATCCTGTGGTTTTTTTTTTTCAAGTTGACAGTCACAACTAAAGAAATGCAATAATGTGCCCCAGGTGGTATATCAGCTATGTGGGTAGGACACAAAGAAAGGAGGGGTCAATTTTAAAAATACGAAAGGATCCACAGGAGCTTTGGAGAGGGGATGGCATTTACTATGAGTCCTTAGGAATGAATACGAAACTGAGAGCCTGTGAAAGAAGTGGCTTTTAGGCCCAAAGAGATGACTGTACATTTGAGTAACTTCTGGTACTTCAGCAGGGCTGGAGAAGGAGATACCGGGCTCTGAGAGGTGTTGGAACATACTATGAAGGACAGTCAATGCCAGGTTAAAGAGCCAGGCTTTCTTCCGCAATGGAGAACTACTGGAGGAGAGAAACCCACATAGATGTTTAGTAGAAAGGTGGCTAGGAGCTTAAGCGTGCATGAGATTTATATGCCTCAAACAGTTGAGATTCTGATCCAAAATATCTGATTCCATTAAATGGGGCCTAGAAAACTGAAATTCATTCAAAGGGACCTTGCTAACTGACTCTGGTGGTTCTCATGTAAGTACTGAGGCCCCTATTTTTCCTAAATTCACTGCAAATAAAAGATTGCAGCTGCCACTGCTGATGGGAAAGAAAAGGTCAGTAAAATGAATCTGACCTTTCCCCATGTTCCTAGTGTACAAGTGGGAGGTATTTTCAAAGTATCCAGTATCTGCCCTAAAGTCCGTATCTGCAGAGTCTTATGGGGCGTGGACAACTTTGGGCCCCACCATGCATAATGGTTCTTAATTCAGCTTATTATCAGTTCTCCACAGTTAGAAAGAAGGACCAACGTCCCCTTTAGGCACATCATGAAGAGTTCCTAAGGCTCACACCAGTTTTAAGGGACCAGAGCAATGTTTTATTTTAAAATCAAAAGAAAAAAATATAAATTTTAGCTCAAAGACAATGTTTAAGTAAATAACATTATGTCAATATTTGTTTTTATACCAATGCAGTCATGAAATATAATCGTAATATATTTTTATAGAGAAAGAGGCCCCAAGAGCAAAGTGACTAGAGCTCATAAAAGTCAATATGCAGCCAAGAATCAGAGGGTGAGAAAATGCAAAAGGATTAAAAACTCTTTTACATTGGACTCTGACATGCGTCTCTTGCATATCAGAGTGTGTGAAAGAAGACATTTATTATTCTAGCAAAGAATCTGAAAAAGAGAAAGGACTTTGATTCCAGGGAAGAGATCATTTGGCTTTCTACATCCATGTATTAATTGCTGGGATTTAAAAATCCTTCCAGAGAATTCAATCTTTTTTTTCTTTTCTTTTCTTTTTTTTTTTTTTTTATTGCAGTACGCGGGCCTCTCACTGTTGTGGCCTCTCCCATTGCGGAGCACAGGCTCCGGACACGCAGGCTCAGCAGCCATGGCTCACGGGCCCAGCCACTCCACGGCATGTGGGATCTTCCCGGACCGGGGCACGAACCCGTGTCCCCTGCATTGGCAGGCGGACTCTCAACCACTGCGCTACCAGGGAAGCCCGAAAATTCAATCTTTAATTAGGATCAATATCCTTTGAGGCACAACACTCTGGACAACCGTTTAGCGTAAAGGGTGCAAGCAAGAGCAGTAAGCAAAGAAAACTTGATGCCTCTCGAACGGTCCCTTAACCATGACGGTGGCTATGTATTTGAATTTCATAAGGTTTCTGGAAAAGGCCCATCTGCCATTCAATTTTATTTTAGACAGAACCCAGATATCAGCAGAACAAGTAGTTAAAAACAAAACTACCGTTGATGACGTCAATAAACTTACATGATTATTCTGCAACTCCTTCCACTCAGAAATTGTCTATACACCACTGATGGGTTATTATTTTGTTACCATAGCTCTGTTTAACTCACCTTTCTACCTGAAATTTTATTATTAGGAATTGCCTACGTTTTACATGATGAAAATGAATTACTCTGATAATCAGGAAACATGTAAATACATTTTTTTTTTTTTTTTTTTTTTTTGTGGTGCACGGGCCTCTCACCGTTGCGGCCTCTCCCGTTGCGGAGCACAGGCTCCAGACACGCAGGCTCAGCGGCCATGGCTCACGGGCCCAGCCGCTCCGCGGCATGTGGGATCTTCCCGGACCGGGGCACGAACCCGTGTCCCCTGCATCAGCAGGCGGACTCTCAACCACTGTGCCACCAGGGAAGCCCGAAATACATATTTTTTGAAGTGGCTCTTATATTCAAATTTCTCACTTTGGCATTTGAAGCCCTTCAAAATTGGTGACAAGGGAACTTTACACGGCTCTCTCAATAGTATCCGACTCTCTCCCTGCACTCTAGCCAAAATGGACCATGTGTTACTTCAGTGTATTGCCAGTATTTTCCTAATGTCATGTCCTTGCTGAAGTTGTTCCTGTGAATGGAGCCCCATCCTCACCTGGGCCCACCTCCCACACCCCTCTTCTGAGAAACCTTTACAGTTATGGCTACTCAGGGGGGCCCTTTCGGTTTTTCAAGCTCCTTGATACTATTACGTACCTCTCTTACTGGCTCGATTATTTTCAACATTATGTTTTAGCTATTTTTATGCATTTCCTATCTCCATCATTAGACTGAAAGTGCATTACAGGGAATGGGCTTTTAGCACAAAGCATTGCATATAATTGGTGCTCAGTAATGCCCAGTAAGCTCCTTGGAAAGAACACAAATAAGCTTAGAATAGCACCTCACTGTCTTTCTACTTACTCTGCCTTACTTTTCTTCATAGCACTTAACACCACTTGAAATAGCATACCCTACATTAATTTGTGAATTCGTCTTCCAATTAGGATGTAAACTCCAGGAAAGCAGGAACCTGCCCTTTTATTCACTGCTGTATCTCCAGTGCCTAGGACCTTGCCTTGGATATAGTATTTGCAAAGTAAATATGTTTGAACTGATAACTACTTATAAATAAATACATTATGGGGCATGTGAAGATGGAAAACACCCCTTGACCTTTAGAGTTGAGCTGTCTCAACTAATGCTTTACAGCTAAATATGTTTAGTTACGTGCAACTTTTCACACCCATTCAGATTGTAGGTGAGATAACTTTGGGGATGGAATAGAAAATAATCTGTATAGGCTTAAATGAAAGGCCACGGAAGGCACACAACTAGCAAACCAAAGGATGGCTTTTATGGAGGAGGTATTTTGACGAAGCCACACAGCAGGGCCATGTTTAAAGCCAGTAACAGAGATTCTGTGTTTGAAAAACCCTTGTAAAGGACTCTTAAAAAGAGAGAAAAAGCAGCAAAAATCATAAACAGGTTATTATCTTATTTAACGCAATGAAGATCACACATTTTAGGCATTTCATAAGTTTCTGGGTATAAAGTCTGTGAGTCACAGAGCAACATTCATACAGAGAAAAACAGATGGAAAGATAAACTACACCAACTTCTAGCCTTTGGTAAGAAGAGAGCAATGATAACTTGGGAACCTAGTTGGCGTGGCAAAAGTATTCCCATTTGTAAACTGAACAAACACCTACTGAGTGTCTACTGGTGTCAGCAGCTCCGGTGGGCACTGGGTACACAAGAGAGAATGAAACAGATAAAGTCCATGCAGAATTCACCACGTACACTCTCCTTGAGTCCTTCTTGGCACACAGACAACAGAATGCATTAGGTGTGAGACAAAGGCATTAAAGTCAAGAGGGGCTGCCTAGACAGGAGCAGGAGATAAACACCCCAGGGCAGGTGGTAAGCTCTGTTGGTTGAACCTCAAACCATGGTCATCTGAGAAGACACTCTGTCTCTTTCACTTCCAGCTAAGGACCTGGGGTAAGTGTTAAAACTTACTCATTTTTACATTTCTATTCATAGGAAACTCCATCTTCTATAACATAAGAAAACTTTCCCCTTTGTTTTTTTCCTGAGCATTGAAGTTTATCTTTAATGTATTATTCAGGTTGGGCAATGATTAATTAATCAGAACCCTTTTGTACTGGGAGACTAGAACCAGGCTCTTGGCTAAATAACACCAGATGTTCCATGTTAGAGTCTGTCAAGAGGATGACAGTGTCAAACATTACTGTTAATTATGCAGGAAAAATTACAAGAGTCTAGAAATGAATCTGGATTTTTAGGGGGAAAAACTTTTCCAGTACTTTTGGCATATACATGACGCTGTTAGAATGCTAGCTCTGGCTAACGGCTTGTATGAAGAGAGAATTAACAGTAAACAAATGCAATATGCCTCAGTTTCAAATTCTGGCTTCAAGCCCATTTAATAAAGGATATTAGTGTATGAAATTGGGTTTGTTGTTCCACCAGTTCACCATCTTCTCCCAAGAGTTTCAAGGAACCGAGCCCACTAGCACGGGCTCCTGTGGGAAGAGGTCTCATCAACCAAAATTCTTAACTTTTAAAAACTAGCCTAAGGGAGAGATTTAGCCAAAACAAATACATTTGTTAGTTAATCTTTCTGAATCTTAGATGTGGCTAGATATGACTTAATAGCTGATGCTTACATATAAAGTTCAGGTATTTTCTTTTATTCTGCAACTTAGTATCCAGGGCTGACAGGCTTTCAGAGAAAATGGTTACTTTTAAACACCTGACAGGGAAAATCAGATGTGAGATATGAATCAATCGAATAAGAACAGGACGATAGGCTTCAGCCAAAAGGAAAAAAATTCCTTTTCCACAATCAGAAGAGGTTAATTCCTGTGAGGAGGAGAATTTATGACATTGCTTTCTGATTTTGAAGGATGTATTTTGATTGTAGAGCAGAAGCCCCAGTGATAAAAACGCCACCCCATTTAGCCTTTATTCCTGGAAAATTCCAGTCCCACTGAATGAACGCAGACGCAAAATGCTTTCAGTGGACCTCTCCTCAAAACTGAATTCTGGATAGAATTCAATATGCCAGGACTTCATCTTGTCAGCAGTTGAACCAAAGCTCCTGTGTGTATCCAAGAAATAGATCAGTCCATCCTTACAACACAGCAAATATGACTGGGGGGTTTCGTTTCAGAACCAAAAGCACCACCCAGAACTACTTAAGGACTAGATGATGTAAAAGGTTTTGCAGGCTGGAGAGTAAAGAAAATCTCTATTGTGCCAAAGAAGAGCAGGGTGAATTTTTCCACTGCTCAGGCCTCAGCCTTCCCTCCACACCCTTACAACAAGCTCAGGAAGATGTGCTTATTCATTCATACGTCCTTTCAGTTCTTCATTCATTAAACTACTTAATATACACTATGTAACAGATTCTTACTTAATATACACTATGTGACAGATTCTATGTGATATAAAACTTCCTTCCTTCCTTCCTTCCTTCCTTCCTCCCTCCCTCCCTGCCACAAATAACCACTGAGGACCTATTATGGATCAGTGAGCAAGAAAGTCAAGGACACTGTTCTCAAGGATCTGGCAGTTTACTGGATGGCAGCACACAAGTGAATGGAAATAATAAACAAGAAAATGTCATACTTTAGCTACTCTTGTCTTATGAGGATAACAAAAGAAGGCATAGTGATAGGGAGTGCCTGAAGTTGGGGTAATAGTTTAGACCTTTCCAAAGAGCTGAAATTTTAATAGCTGTGAAAATATCTGGGGGATGGCAAAGTAACAGCAACTGCCCAGGCCCTGAGCTGAGAGAACCATTTTGGCATGCTGGAGGTACAGAAAGTTCAGTGTGTGGGCAGAGCAGTGGGAAAAAAACAAACAAAAAAAAAACTAAAAGGAAACTCACAGACCAGTACAGAGATTCTTAATGTGCTTCTCACTGTCAACACCATTGAATGCATGATGAAAGCTACAGACACTCTCCCCAGAAAAACCCACAGCCATGCACTCACAGTGATCACAGGCACACACCAAATACTGGGTAAACTATCTCAAGGGGGTCATGGATCCCTTGACACCCATCAGTATATTTCCTGGACACTGATGGACTCTTGATATAGTAGAAGAAAGAACAGGTGTTACGATGCTGCTCTTAAAATCTGATTTAACCGATTCATATTGAGTTGCACATTTGCGCCAAGCATTTTCAGAGGCATCACTGAGAATCCCAGAGATGTAGAACTGCTTTACAAAGTTAGCCTAAATGGACATTTGTGTTCTAGCCCCTGCCTGGGCTTGGAGCCTTTTTTATTCATGCTTCAGCTGTTACTTCCAACACCTACACAATTCAGTGTCATCTGCAGGTTTCATTAGCAAGCTGCTTATCAAGCTCTTCCAGGTCATTAATGGAGCTGTTAAATATCTCGGGTCCTCACCCACCTCTGAGGAGGCCTGCTGTTTACAGAGAGACTCATTTATCACTTCTCAGCCATTGGGAATCTAAGGACAACCTCAGACATGAGGATGACATTTCAGCCCAAATCAAAGATCATTTTCAAATTTCAAGATTTGTCCAATTGATTGCACCTCAGTTAACCAAGCCCAAGAGGTTGGACACATTGCTTCTAAGGAAAGTGACCATATATATTATCAGTTTACCAAGATGTTTTTGAGATGGGCACTATGAATAATTACCCATGATAACAGATATAAACTGAAATCCATCCAGGGCAAGGCAGGATGTATGGTCACCTTAGATTTCTGCATCTTCAGATTCAAGTAAGATTTACTGAGCACCAAGTATGTGGCAGATATAAATGTATATAAATAAATATATACATACATACACACACACACACATATATATATACATAAATATATGTATATATATCTTTATATATCACCTCCTTAAAAGATAATGCAAAGACATAAATTGAATTCCAGCCTCCAAAGTCACAGAAGCACTTTTCAGAACAACAGTATTACAGACATCCCATATCTGTTCCGAGTCTCCCATGAATGTTTGTCTTCTTTTCACTTGCCCCCATGAATTCTTTTTCTGCTACTTGTCAACTTCTATTCTACAATGGGAATTGTTTTCATCAAATGTTATGGATTATATCCTAGCAGAATAGGCCCTTTTTAGAACATTAGTGATAGGAAAAGGCTTGAAATCAATAGTTGTGGAAAGTGTTTTTTTTCCCCATTGAACTCTACAGAAAACTCACAGCAAACAAAGGAACTCTCCTCTCTCTGATCTCAGCATTTTTACTGAAAGCCACGTGGCTCACTATTACTTCAGGACAGGACAAAGCAGGAATCAACTACTTTCTAGGTGTGGCAAAATCATGAGGCAGTAACATATCTCACTTGGGAATACATTTTTTATGGGTAAATTAAAAGTCTACAGGCAAAACCCATTGCTTTTCCCTCACTTAAAAGCCACTCAATCATTCACTCAAAAGCTTAAGAAACCCTGTCTCAAGCCAAATTCTATTTAAAATCTTTAATTGTGATTTCCACTAGTAGAGTTCTAATGCATTAGTCTCTCCAAACATGCACCCCTCCCTTAAGTTTTAAAATGCATACTTCCAGGGAAATCCACTTTATACATTTATGATTTATTATATTGAAATAACAGCTTTTAGAAAACTTTCTGACATTACTCAAAGTACTTAAAATCTTTATTTCTAAAAAAAAAATATTACAAGTCATATTTTGCCACCAGTAAATGAAATCAGACAGGCCAAGGTTAAGTAGATAGTCGAATACGAACTGCAGAGAGAACCAAACATGAAAATGTTTTCTTTAGCATTTGTGTATTTTTTTTCTTGAATCAGAAAAACTTATTTAGTCAACTGAAAAAGTGACTCCAACTGGAAAAGAAGGTTGGTTTGCAACTTTGAAGAATTATATGTATTATTTGAAACATACATATCGACAACAATACAAAGTCCTCCTGCCAAGTTCACTGAAAATGCTTCCAAAAATCTTCCTAGGGCAAAAGAAGAGGCAAATCAAATGATTCAAAAGTCAAAAAGGTTTCCTTAAAAACACAAGTAAGCAAAAACTCTCGTGTCTCATAAAGATTTTGGTTTCTTCCCATCACTGCTGGGAGTTTGCAAGAGTCCCTTCAATCACACAAGTTCACCTCCTGCTGCAGTTAACTTGTCTACATTTAGGAAATGCACATACCTGTTTGGCATTCCGATGTAACTGACCAGGAGTGGGCACAGCTATCAAAATTTTAAGAGCTCCCTAGGTGACTTTGATATTCATCAAGTGTTGAAGACCTCTGATTTATTCTGAAATGCCTCCACAACAAATGGTTGGAGAAAGATAAGGGCTGTGGTGCAGAAAGGGGAAACAGGAAGTAGAAACCTTCACAACAGGTAAGATGCAAGTAGAAAGAGAACAGCATCTTAAATATTTTTAACTTCAATATTTTCACAGTGATAAATCTTGGGGACCCAGTGATGAACAAAACCAGCCTGAGACAATGTAGAATTCTAACTGTAATAACTTTTGTAAAAGAAAAGTTGTATGGTACTGTGAGAGCATGCAGTTAAGGGTTTTTGTAGGCGAATCTCATGAGGAAGTTTCAGCTGAGATCGGAAGGTGGCGAAGAAATGAACCAGGTGAAGAGTGCAGGATTGCAGGCAGAGATCAGCGCATGTAAGTTACCTGTGCGACAGAAGACAGCTTGGTATGTTCCATGGCAGAAAGAAGGAAAGTCTGGCTGGAACTGAGCGCAGAAGGGGAGGTTTTAACTGGGAGTCACGGGTAACCAGGGAAACGTCACATTTAGAGCCTTGCTGAAAGACTAACATGACAGCCTGGGGCAGGGAGTGAAATGGCCGGGCTGAGTGCAGAGAACTCTATTCCTTTGGACATTCATTAATCAATAGCCAAGCAGCAACCACAGGGCAGGGGCTATGCACGGACCAGAGTGGGTTCTGGGTTGTCAAACTCAGTCCTGACACTAATTTCCTCTCTGACTTGAGCAAATTATTTTGCATCTCTTTCTTTTATCTATAAAATGCAATGAATAGTGGAGTCTACTTCTAAGGCATACTAGGTAAAGATTAACTGAGATCACGATTCTTGAGCCGTCACTAGGACATGCCTAATAAGTGTTACCTATTCTTATTAGGATTCTCAAGAGCCATGTACTGGAAGAACAAGTCACTTACCACCCCCTGCTCACACTCTCGCCACATAGGGAGATTAGGGGGCACGGCCGCCGCCCCGTCGTGCAGGGAAGAAGGGGAGAGCTATGGGCCATCAGTCTGTGAGACTCAATGTCCTTCCTCTACCACTGAGCTTTTCTTTGAATTTTAATTGTTCTCTGCCAATTACTGGCAAATAGAACAATGTGCCCTGTATTCTGGTGGCACAGAAGCTGTAGTTTGCAGAATGCGATTACTCATGAGGACAGGAGAAAACCATCTTTCATCATGTCATCAGCACACACCCACTTGTAGCTAATTCAAAGTTTTATAGGAAGCAAAATAATGTTTGTCTGTTTCATTCAACTCATTTATTAGTGGCAAAGAGCAAAAAGGGAAATAAGTTGATCCAACTGGCTGATGCAATGATGAAATTTACTCTCTGTTCACCCAGACTTCTTCTAGGGCAGAGAAAGAAAGCGGGGGTTCTACCTCTGATCTTACTATAGTTTTCTAGTGAATATCCACAGCCCAGTCATATATGGAAGGCTCATGTCACTAAGGCCATAGTTAACTGATATGCTCACAAATGAACTATTTTTAGTTGAGTTAAATTTTATTTTCTGTCCGTCTTTTCTGTCTATCCCTCTTTCACCATGCCCTGGGTGGTTTTCTGGTCATCATATACCCAGACACTTTCCTGATCAGCTCTAGCATCCAACCTCCCCTGTCCCAAATCCTCAGCTTTATCACTGACCTCTCTCTCTGTTCTAAATGTCATCATTAAAATGCCAAAGAATGTGACTGGGTCACACAGAGAAGTGAAAAATACACCATCAGAGCTCAAAAGACAAGGAAAGGATAAAATCAGCATTGTTTATTCTCAAATAATCAGTGCATAACCACTTTATGGAATAGAGGCTTCCCTCAGGAAAAAAAAAAATTGCCCATAAAATGAGTATCTTGAACACAAATACCAGTTTCCAGTGATCATTATTATAAAGCCAGTAAATATATTCTTTCTTCTACACACACAAACACAACTCAATAAATAAGTTTGTTAGAAAAAGGAATCAATTAGGATAATGGCCTGTCCTTTATGTAACAGGCATTTTAAAACACCATCAGTCTCTCTCTTAGGAGTCATAGCCCCAAGTCATGGGCTCACCTTTCCCAATTTGCATCCTCCGAGGACCCAAGTGCATTCAACTCCTAAACCCGAACAAAGTAATTCTTTCTCATGTTAAACTAGACTCAGGTATAGAGTTTCTACACGTGACCTGTGGCTGTCTCTCCTAGTCTTTTCCTCCCTCTCTTCTTCCTTCCCTCTCTGAATCCAGGTTCTCAAAATGTCTAATAGAACTGAGCCTCACTATCTTATTTTACCCAAAGATTCCACCATTTAACAAAGGGCAATAATAGAAAAAATATTAAAGTTTAGACAAGACTTGTTTTCAACTTGGAAATTCCAAATTCTATATAGTCAGTTCACTTTAAAATTACATTCTTAAATGATACATGGAAATAGAAGCATATTGCAATCAACACATTAGTACTAATTCTTCTGCCCACTTCCTTGTTCATAGAGAGCCATCTTCTAGCCATGTCAGAAGGGGCAAGGAACTCTCTGGAGCCGCTTTCATTAATCCTATCCATGAGGGATCTACCCTCATGACCTAATCACCTCCCAAAAGCCTCACCTCCAAATACCATCACCTTGGGGGTTAGGTTTCAATGTATGATTTGGGGGGGAAACACAAACATTCAGTTTACAGCACCTCAAGTGAAAGGAAACCCATTTGACTGGCAGAATATTTTTGCTGTTGATAAGAGAAAGAGTACATAGAACCTTACAATGTAGCTCTTATAGAACAAGACTAACAACCTTCCTATAATAGAAATGTGTCCATCAGCCCTATTTTGAAGATATTTGAGACACCTAAAGTCAACTTCTATCCAATATGACAGATAAACAGGCATTTCTCGTTAATAAATATGATGGCTAACAGGTTTTTTTAATTTTATTTATTTTTTATACAGCAGGTTCTTATTAGTTATCTATTTTATACATATTAGTGTATATATGTCATTCCCAATCCCCCAATCCTTCCCCCTCCACCCCCACCACTCTCCCCCCTTGGTGTCCATACGTTTGTTCTCTACATCTGTGTCTCTATTTCTGCCTTGCAAACCTGTTCATCTGTACCATTTTTCTGGGTTCTACATATATGCATTAATATATGATATTTGTTTTTCTCTTTCTGACTTACTTCACTCTGTATGACAGTCTCTAGATCCATCCACATCTCTACAAATGACCCAATTTGGTTCCTTTTTAAGGCTGAGTAATATTCCATTTATATATGTATTTAAATAGTCAACAAAGATTGTCATTCAAAAATATAGACTGTTACATTATTAACAATAAAATTACCTTGACTGTAATTTTCTTCAGTGATTCAGAAAGTGTTCCAGGGTATATGCTGTACTGTCTCAGGGAGCAGAGACTCCCAACTCAGAATGTCTGAGTTTGAATCCCAGCCCACTCCCTCATCTGTTTGGTCTAATAAGTAAGCTGCTCACCATCTCCATGCTTCAGGATCCTTATGGGTTAAAATGGAAACGATAATACATGTGGATGATAATACTATGACCACACAGGGTGATGAATCAGTATATGTGGAACCGTGTCTGGCACGTAGGAACTAGAAAATAAAGGTTAGCATTCACAAATATTGCAACTATTAACAATCACTAAAGTACTGAGCGACAGAGAATTATGATTTATGATTCCCATTGTCTAAGATTTTATTTTCAAGCACTATGACTGAAAGCATTGCAAATCTGAATCTGTCTGATATGAATTTTTCAACTTTTCAGAGAAAACCAGGGAAATCACCAACTATAAAAGCACATTGCTAATAGTGCTGCCCTGGGTTTTTTCATGTGCTGAAACTCTTCCCTGTAATGCATCTTGTGACAGGAAACCAATAAGCCATCTTTATGTTTTCACTGATCTGAATATGTTTCCTATGACTAGTGTCTGTATAAAAATTCCTTTGAATAATCTAAATCATCTCTAACACAGAACATAAAACCTGTCTTTGTTGTTTTCTTATTGGAGCCTAGGGTTACAGGAAGGCCAGCCAATAAGCTCAGAACAAGGGACTTCACTCCATAGAGTTGGCTCCTACCATGAGGCTGAAAGCAAATCCCACGCACACATTATAAAGACACTCTTTCAGTAAAAGTGACAAATGCAAACAGTCTAGTTTTGCTGAAACTGCAACATGAAGTGGCTATAGTTTCCCACCCAATCTTATTTTTCAATGTTTTCTATGCCAAGATAAGGACCTTAAAACAAAAGTAATTACTTTGCTATGTTTCACACTGTTTAAAGGCATATTATCTCTGGTTGAGACAAAGGCTCTCTGGGAACTGCTCAGATGGCAGAAGAGATGTTCAAAATCCCAGTAAAACAAGAAGCCTGGATTTCATGTGAGGTCATAACTTACAACAAAAGAAAATGTCGCAGAAACGCTGTGGATGTCAGATTCAATGACCTGCAGTCCTGCTGCTGTAAAGAATCCAGGGGATGCTGTATAAAGGATGCACCTGTTTAGTGCTTTGCCTATGAGCTTTACGATGAAAGGACATCTGGAGCAATAGGAGATGAGACAATAATGAATTCTGTAAAATGAAAGGGACCTCGGAAGTCCATCTGGCCCATCCTCCCACCATCAAGCGGGCTTATGCTCTGCAAGCCCAGACAGAGGAGATCCTACTTTACTTCATGTTTTGGGGACGTCGAAAAAGAGTAAATTGAAAAAAAATCAGTACTCTACTCATTCAATTACAAAGTACATCAGAATGCCAAAGTACATCAAATTTGATTATCATGAGGGTCAAAGAATGCTTCTGACAGACAAAGTGATCTTAATTTATCATTTGTCCTCATACACAGAATCCTTATTGGTGACAGCACACAGTTCTACCTTAGCTAACAAATTCCCTGCCAGATCACGTCGTACACACACATACACAGACACACAATCATATATGTACACGTGTACACCCAGTGTTAAAATGCAGAGAGGAAGATGGAAATGGCAATAGGGATTCAGAAAATCTGGATTCTACTGCTATCTTCAGGGTGTTTTATCTATCTGATTCTCAATAATTTATCATCTATCCAAGCTCTTTTTTTTTTTCATCTGCAAAACTGGGATAAAGGGATTGAGGAGGGTTCTTATGAGGTTAAAATTAATTAATAGATATGAAGCCCTATGAAGATAACAAAGTATACACCCAAGTGATTTTCTTGGCTATAATTTTTATTGTCCTGTACTTAGTAAGTGTCCCAAACTTGCAAATGGACCCTGCCAGACCTACTCTGCCCTCTGCTCACACAGGATTGTTCTGTCATTATTTTCCCCAACATGCCCTCAGCCTTTGAGCACCTCCTTTTGATCAAGGGCACCCCCTGTGATCATGAAAGGGAACCTCCCTATTCAATATCCTTGCCAACAACCGTTTTCCTCTACTTTGTGGTGATTGTGACTACATGCCCCCAGGTCACAAAGTTCACTCTATATTAGGCAATATCTTTTTCTTTTAATACATGCAAATGATTGTTAGCCCTTAATGAAATAACCTTAAAAAACTGTTCCCTGATTCTGATGATACTGATAGAATCTTTTGATAAATTATCCTTTTGAAATTGTCTACAGAGCCAGTTTACAGTCTCAGGAGGAAAATCCATCCCCTTACTTTGCAGTCACACTTAAAAAACAAAAATCTCACAAGTTCAACTATGGACCATAAAAAATTAGACGTATTTAAGTTTTCAGAGATAACTTAGGGCACATTTTGTACACTAGGGGAACAAATTTGTAACCCTCTTCTGAGGGTTGTCTTTTCATCTTGTTTATGGTTTCCTTTGCTTTGCAAAAGCTTTGCAAAAGCTTTTAAGGTTCATTAGGTCCCATTTGTTTATTTTTGTTTTTATTTTGTTTTTATTTCCATTTCTCTAGGAGGTGGGTCAAAAAGGATCTTGCTGTGATTTATGTCATAGAGTGTTCTGCCTATGTCTTCCTCTAAGAGTTTGATAGTGTCTGGCCTTACATTTAGGTCTTTAATCCATTCTGAGTTTATTTTTGTGTATGGTGTTAAGGAGTGTTCTAATATCATACTTTTACATGTAGCTGTCCAGTTTTCCCAGCAGCACTTATTGAAGACTCTGTCTTTTCTCCATTGTATATTCTTGCCTCCTTTATCAAAGATAAGGGACCATATGTGCGTGGGTTTATCTCTGGGCTTTCTATCCTGTTCCATTGATCTATATTTCTGTTTTTGTGCCAGTACCATACTGTCTTGATTACTGTAGCTTTGTAGTATAGTCTGAAATCAGGGAGCCTGATTCCTCCAGCTCCGTTTTTCTTTCTCAAGATTGCTTTGGCTATTCGGGGTCTTTTGTGTTTCCATACAAATTGTGGAGTTTTTTGTTCTAGTTCTGTGAAAAATGCCAGTGGTAGTTTGATAGGGATTGCATTGAATCTGTAGAAAAATTTACAAGCAGCTCATGCAGCTCAATATCAAAACAACAAACAACCCAATCCAAAAATGGGCAGAAGACCTAAATAGACATTTCTCCAAAGAAGATATACAGATTGCCAAAAGACACATGAAAGGATGCTCAACATCACTAATCATTAGAGAAATGCAAATCAAAACTACAATGAGGTATCACCTCATACCAGTCAGAATGGCCATCATCAAAAAATCTACAAACAATAAATGCTGGAGAGGGTGTGGAGAAAAGGGAACCCTCATACACTGTTGGTGGGAATATAAATTGATACAGCCACTATGCAGAACAGTATGGAGGTTCCTTAAAAAACTAAAAATAGAACTACCATATGACCCAGAAATCCCACTACAGGGCATATACCCTGAGAAAACCATAATTCAAAAAGAGTCATGTATCACAATGTTCATTGCAGCTCTATTTACAATAGCCAGGACTTGGAAGCAACCTAAGTGTCCATTGACAGATGAATGGATAAAGAAGATGTGGCACATATATACAATGCAATATTACTCAGCCATAAAAAGAAACAAAATTGAGTTATTTGTAGTGAGGTGGATGGACCTAGAGTCTGTCATACAGAGTGAAGTAAGTCAGAAAGAGAAAGACAAATACCATATGCTAACACATATATATGGAATCTTGAAAAAAAGAAGAAACAAAAAAATGGTCATGAAGAACCTAGTGGCAAGACAGGAATAACGACACAGACCTACTAGAGAATGGACTTGAGGACACGGGGAGGGGGAAGGGTAAGCTGGGACAAAGTGAGAGAGTGGTAGTGTATATATGGACATATATACACTACCAAATGTAAAACAGATAGCTAGTGGGAAGCAGTTGCATAGCACAGGGAGATCAGCTCAGTGCTTTGTGACCAGCTAGAAGGGTGGGATAGGGAGGGTGGGAGACGCAGTAGGGAAGAGATATTGGGATATATGTATATGTATAACTGATTCACTTTGTTATAAAGCAGAAACTAACACACCATTGTAAAGCAATTATACTCCAATAAAAATGTTAAAAAAAAAAACCAAAGCAGCCAAAATAAATAAATAAATTTATTTTTTTTTTAAATGCTCAAGTACTCACATTTTCAAATATATCTTCCCTTTCTCTTTTCAAATTAACTCAAGAAAATTTACCATCTGTCTCTATTCCATCCAGATACATCTATGAGTAAAAACTAACAATAATCTTGCCTGGCAAATATCAGAGCTATGCTAGTGATGTATTTCATCAACAAAAGGAAAGACAACTTGAAGGAAAATTAGACATAAAAATGAACCAGTTCAGACTCTCTACCAAGTAATCTAATGGTACTCAACAAGAGTTCTTATGAATTCCAATTCTTAGCCATTATAATCTATATTAGAGAAGAATGGATATAAATAATCAAAGGATAAAAGGAAAAAAATGAGTTCACAAACATCCATAATGGATGCTTAGCACATGAAAAACAAAGTGAGTAAATAAATTCCCAAGCAAATATCACTCTGATATCATAACAAAACGCTACATATCTAATTAAAATCCTTATTTCCAGCTTATAAAAATCAAAGAAAAGAACGTCTTTAAGGCCATTCCTGATCTTTTTTCTGTAGTAAAACTGCTAACAAAGACACCATCCATTAGGTTTTTCAACATCCCTTACATAAAGGCCAATGCAATACATTCACATTTAGACAGCAGTACAAGAGAAAAAACTATGCTTAGAGAACCAACATGTTTCCCTTCATAAGATAGTAAAAGCTCCATAATTTGCTCTTCTTTTTGCCTTTTTGTGGGCAGTTCAGAACAAAATTCAGGGCTCCAATATAATAGCTGTCCAAATCTATGTTCTGATATAATTATTCTTTCATTCCTTTAATTACTTGGTTGTTTTATTTCACTCATATAACTTATGGTTTCATTTTATCTGTATCATACAATGTAAAATATCTTACAGTTATTTTGGAAATAAGTAGGACATAATAAATGTATGAATGAATCATTAAAAATTGCATATATGCTGATTACATTACAATATAGAAACATTAACAGAATAAAGTTAAGTGAATAATAAATGTGAAACAAATATTAGAAGCTAATCTGAATGGGTAATAATATTAGTAGCTAACCTTTATTCAGTTTTTACTCTGTATCAGATATTGTTAAATGTACTTCACATTTTATTATATCAATAAATGAACACAACAACTCTCTAAAATAGGCATCAGCAGCCTCCACTTCCTCATCTATCAATGAGGAACTGAGGCCCAGAGACGCTAAGTAATCTGTCCAAAACCACACAGTTTGCAGGCTCCATCTATATAATATTAAATGCAGTTTTATTTACTTAAAAGAGCTCATATTCATAATAATATTCATAAAATGAATGAAAATTGAGTTTAATTTCCAAAGTTGAAGGAAAATCATGTCATTCCTTTCACCTTCATCATTTTTTATTAACATGTTTAAATTTATTACTCCCTCAATAGTATTGTTCTCTATTATTTCAGTCACAATATTACAGATGAGTGAGGCAGTTGAAATCAATTCAGGGTGGGGCACGTTTAGGTTATAATTACAACGAACGAAAGGCACTTTTTTTTTAATTGAAATACTCATGAAAATATAAGGAGATGGAAGGTTAAAGCACCTTAGGGAGCTAAAACTATTGCTAACCTACCTGTCCTAACTCAGAATAACTAATACAGCCTTGCCTGAGACATAACGTCTGAATTTCAGGGTCAAGAAAATAGAAGTTAGATGTTCAAACACCCCAGAGAGACTGCCACCAAAGGAAATGCAACCACTCCATAGGTACATGGGAACTGATTTGCAAATCATCTGGATTTATGCCATGCTTTTATCACTTCCTTTCTCCTATGTTAATACCTCTTCTCTCTCCAGTCCCCATAAATTCAACAAGGTTAGAGGTACTGCATCTTGAAATGTGAAGTCAGTGATAAGTATGGGTGATGACATAAGAGTTTTACTGTGGTTCAGTGTAGTGTTTCGTTTTTGATCTCTATTGTTTTTTTTTTCAAATAATTCTTTCTGTGAAGGGAAAAATTCCACACTGCTTATTTCAAACTGTACATGAATAAATATGCTTCCATAAAACCAGAAAATCAGACAGTGGAAGCAGATGATGTTTCCTTGAACCAAAGAAATGACTGCTAGACACTAGAAACTTGGATAGAATGTGTGTTTCTTCTCACATATGCTTATGTACATATGTATGTATGTATGTAAATGCGTATGGTTATATAAATAAATGCACCAACATATTTGGAGGTATTTCATATTAGTGGAAAGATGGAAGCTTCTGTGTTCTTTATATGATTCTCTATTTTCATGTTTTCTAAAATAAGGAGGTAGTAGTTTTATAATAAAACTGTATAAAAAATTTTGGGAGGAAGTCAGGATATTAATCATTTTTATATTAGCAATTCTATGAGAGGGAAACACTCCAACATTATGATCAGCCGACAAAGTTCTGCAAGAACAAACCATTTAAGACCATTTAAAAGCTGTGGCTTATTCAATTCTGGTTAATAAAAAGTAGCCATGTGTATCATATACAGAAAATCAATTCTCAAACACTAGGATGTGTGACCCTCAAAGATGTTTAACATGATGTAATATCCTTTTGGTAATTTGAAAGGCGATCCAAAACCTCATGATCCCTCATGGTCATAATAACAAATTCTCATTGACCATGTGTCTTAAGTAAGCCTGGTTATTTGAGTTTTCATGTTTGCATTCTTTTTTTTTTTTTTTTTTGCGGTACGCGGGCCTCTCACTGCTGTGGCCTCTCCCGTTGCGGAGCACAGGCTCCGGGACGCGCAGGCTCAGCAGCCATGGCTCACGGGCCCAGCCGCTGCGCGGCATGTGGGATCTTCCTGGACCAGGGCACGAACCCGCGTCCCCTGCATCGGCGGGCGGACTCTCAACCACTGCGCCACCAGGGAGGCCTCATGTTTGCATTCTTAATGACAGGAACTTAGCTCTGTATGTTTATCAATTCACATATTATAAACATACGAATACGGACGGTTAGATTCTGATAAATCCTTAGCTTTCTCACACCACAGTTAAGGACCTGAATAAATCTGCAGCTGCTCCCTCAGTTCCCGACATTCCCAATTAAAAATGGAAACTCACTGGGGTCTCATACAAGTTCATAACAGTAACTCTTTAGTCACAATGAAATCAGGGTGAATTTTAAAAGACTTTAAATAAATGAAGAATAGGCAGAACAGTAAAATAGGCTTAAAGTATTCAGTGGAAATTCAATACTTGCTAAACCTCACTGAGTTGAAAGACAGTAAGAACTCTCTTCACTGCCCCCCCACCCCACCCCCCCACTCCCTCCACTAATTAGGAGTTTTTGTTCACAATGTTTAAAATTCTTTTAGGCAGCTACCTGTGGCTTTCCCCAGGAGTTCAACTCATTTCTATTTTAACATTTACGCAATTACCTTGGCTAAGAATAGAAAAGATTAAATAAGGTACCAGCAGCTGTGCCCACCATCTTAGAATCCTAAACTCTGAACTGAAAGGGACGTGAGACATTATATAGACTTATCTGTCCTACCCCTGTCTCCCCAGCCCCCAGTCGACACACTTGGCTTGATTAATTCTAGGTCTTCAACAGCCTGTCACTCAAAGTTACCCATTTTCTACCTGAGGGAGAGAAAGGGCACGGAGCAGCAGATCCACTGGGGCTCAGTTACCAGCTGCTCCCAAGGAAACAGTACTTTGGGCAAGAAGCCACAGCCAGTAAAGACTCCCCTCTGAAACTTTCCCTCCAGCCTGCTTCCCATTAAGCTCACTTTATGTAAACAGCTTGCTGCACACTGATCTGCACTTTATATGCTGGAATTTCATTCAGACTTACTTCCCTTTGAAGGTGTGTATTTATCAACAATCTCTCCAGAAGTGGGATCTACCTTTCTGATCCTACCCATCCCTCAGCAGTCATGAATTCTTTCCTCTTGTTAACAGCAATCTGTTTGGTTGTCGATGCACTGTTATATTTTTGTGTAATTACATCATCTCTGGAAATTCGTTCCACAGACTTTATTATAAAGTCCCCATGGTGTGGGTACAGATGAAAGGAAATAGCATTTCTATGGTGCTATTTTTGCAAATAGCTTCCATTCCAATGATCTCCGTCCATCTTCAGAACAACCAGTAAGTGTCATTTACTATGATTCCCAACTAACAGAAGAAAGTGAGTCTCAGGTTTCTTGCATAAGGACACCATCGAAACAGTGTCAAAGCAGAGTACAGAACCCAAACAAATGCAACATCACTTTCTTTTGAAATCCCAGGAATACCTCTAATTTGAATGAGCATTCTCTCCCCCTACCAATACACAAATCCTAAGGGGCTCTGCATACATTCAGCATCCCTCACTAGTATGTTTTGACTCAGCCATGAGAATGTGGCAAAAGACAGTAACAAAAGGATCAGCGTTAACATTTTGTGAGTGCTTCAGGCTTTTAATACCACACAGAATATTCTCACACATAATCTTATTTAATTTTGACAGAAATTCTAAGTGTGGGTACTATTATTTCCCTCATTTTATAAATTTCCCTCATTTTTCAAGCTCCCAAGCCTAATAAGTTGCAGAGACAGGATCCAAATCTAACCTGTTTGATTCTAGGACAACTTAGCCACCACTTTCTCATTATAATAAAACTATATTTCTCAACCTTTAAAAAGGATGTTATCAGCCCCTACGGAAACTGCTTCTTTGAAGAGAAGTAGAAATTTTAACGGTTATTAATATTTTAATGATTTTTTCCCCAAGTCTTAAGATTGCATCAAATCAACCTAGATGATTCCTTTTCTCATTCTGTCTGAAACTAAGAGGGCATTTGTCCACCCCTGGGGTTCCAAGCATCATGAGCATTTGCTATTGGTGTTTCGCCATGAAATAGCTCCTACATTTCACTCTAGAGTTCTCTCTGGACCCTGTGTTCCAAAGAGCCTCAAATTCCTTCAGGTAGAAAACTACTCTGTGAGTTACTACCATGTTCATTATCCTTTAATCACTTTACCAAATAAAAACGTTTTTGATTGAAATGAGAATGTGTTATGCAAACCATAAGGAAACCTGTAAATATTACTTAGTATCTTCAGTCTTCCTTTTCAAAGATAAGAGCTACCTGAAAGTGAAAAGCCAGCCATCTGCTGCAAGGCTCCACAATATGAATCTACTGCCCTAGATACTTGGAGACCAAAGGCTAGAGAAAAATGAAGTTCAAGGATCAAAAGTCATTTAGTTAATGCTGATTAAGCCTTGACTCCTACATCATATGATGCAAAATACCTACTTTGTTATCATAATTTAATCATTTTGATTATTATTTTCTCAACACTGCTGAAATGTTTCTAGGTAAGAAGTCCAAAACAAGACTGGGTCTTCTATTAAAGATTAAGAGAGAGAAAAGGAGGGAGAATAGTGTGTTCCCAACCATATAAGTGGAAGGAATGGAGAAATGACAGATGTTGATTTGTCACCGTTGGGATATGAAAAATCCTGTTACTTGCCATAGGTGGGCCCTCTATGACATAATCTTGCTTAATTAGCCAACCTTAATACTGAAAATGTGGGGTTAATACAGAAAAGTTCTAACAATTACTGCATTATACACACCTCTTTGCTAGGCTGAGAATTTCAAACAATCCAAGAATTTTAAAATGGGTAATACAGGTGGAATTATGGTAAAACTACAGAGATAATAGGGTAGCAAGGTTTCTTTGGGGCTGGACTGGTATTTAAAATCATTCTGGAGATGAGACTGTTGTAGGGATTTCAGCTGTGGAATTCTGAGGTCATTCCCCCTGGGTTCTGCCATTCATGGACTCAACTGTTCTCTAAACATAGCCTGTCTTCTTTCCTACTACTAACCGGGTCCAAATCCAAGACCTAGGAAGAAAAGTGGCTAGTTGGTTCAACTATTTTCCCAGGCAACAAGTTGTTGGCTAGTCTCTGGATGCCCCTCTGGATGACCATCTTCTGATCCTTGCCCAGTGGTCTGGGAGAAGGTCATATTGGCCTCCTAGACTTGTCCCTTCTGCAAGGCACTGGTCCCGAACATTTCCTTTGGAATGGGGTATCAATTAGTCTAGCACTCCAAAACATTTTAGTATAATTTTTGTATGCATATAGCTATATTAAGAAAATTTTTGAAATGTTGTGTTTCAGGCAGAGCGGGTGTGAAATTTGGTTCATAAATATAGTTTTTTAGGAACTATTCGTTTCCTTATTTTATACAAGATTTAATTTATCGTTAAGAAAGGCATTGTAACATGATGCCTAAAAGCAACCAGAATCAGACTGCCTGGGTTCAAATGCCTCAATTATTCACTGTGTTACCTTGGACAACTCATTCCACTTCTGTGATCCTCACTCATTTTCCTCATTAGTAAAATGGAGATAATAAAGAGTACCTACTTCATATAGGTGTGAGAATTAAATAAGCAATATGTGTAAAGTGCTTAGAAAATGCCCAGTGCATTAAGAGCACTATCTTAAGCATTGGCTCTGATGACAAGGATGATGAGAAAGATCATGATGATCGTAGTTCTAAGCCCCCATCCCACAAAGCCATCAAGAGAGGAAAAAAGGAAGAATAAAGAAGAAAAGCTAGCTCTCTGCTGCCTCCATGGCAAGCTTGGAACGGAATAACTTTGCCAGCCCTCTCAAGACCCCCTCTCTCTTTGTCTCTTCAAAGTCTTACTACTTTCACAAAGGTGCTGCTAGGAAACAAGGCAAGAACTGCCTCGGTTTTGCTGTCATCCTCCTCCCCTCCCTAGTGGAGGAATCTCTTTCTCATATGTTCTAGGGAAGCTTATTACCACAAATCCTGAGTCTTCTCTGGGATTGGGCTTTTAGAAAGAAAGGCCTGGAAGATTTGTAAACCACATCTACAAACCACTTTTTTTTTTTTTTTTTTGCTGTACGCGGGCCTCTCACTGTTGTGGCCTCTCCCGTTGCGGAGCACAGGCTCCAGACGCTCAGGCTCAGAGGCCTTGGCTCACGGGCCCAGCCACTCCGCAGCATGTGGGATCTTCCCGGACCGGGGCACGAACCCGCGTCCCCTGCATCGGCAGGCAGACTCTCAACCACTGAGCCACCAGGGAAGCCCTACAAACCACATTTGTAAACCACATCTGTTCCTACCGATATCCTCACTGAGACAACTGAGCAAGAAGCACACTACCTGCTTGAAGGTAACAAGGCAGCAGAAGGTGAAGCAGTAGAACGTAATGAAGAGGAATGACAGATTAACCCCTCAAGAGTTATACCTGTTAAATTATATGACAAATCACCAAGATTTGGGTACAAAAGGGGTTAGTATTTTTCTAAAGATTATGTAACAAGTATGTATTTGAACAAACATTACTTTAGGCATACGTCAGTCTGATTTTAAAGCTTGGCTTTTTTTCTTCCCCTTAGAAAGCTCCCTATGAGCTTTGGCGGAGTGTATCATCCAAGTATAACAACAATTAATTATATATGAAACCTAGCTGGTGAGAGAACACAATGCTAGCAGATCCTAAGAATCCCTAAAGCACATACTTGCTATTTTGTTATTGTCGATGTCATGCCTTTCTGACGAGAAACTAAGTTCTCAATCTAAAGAGAGTCTTGAATTTGGTTTGACATTGGAAGTACAGCTACTGAATGGATAAGCACCTCAGGATGAGCTCAGCATTCCCCAGCTGAGGGGATCCTCCAGTGTGAGCATGGAGGGATCTGACCTGGGGAAGGGGATGTGGTCACAAAACTGTAAGACCCCATGCTGACCCCACCTGCATCTCTAACATTTTCATTTTCCAGCATTCTATTGCAGATTCAATTTTTAAAATCACGTGTCTATCCCTGAAAATCTCTTTTGAATTGGATAGTCTTTGTTTGAAAGAGGAGTACAGAATTCAAACCATGTCTTATGCAATGATTCTCTCCTTCAGTGCAAAGGACTAATTTTTATCAACTGATTCTTCAATTTTTTCTACAATGGGATATAATTCACACCCTCGAAAATTCACCATTTTAAAGCATGTAATTCACGTAGAGTCACAGACTTGGGCAGCCATGATCCCTATCTGTTTTCTTCACTGCAAAAGGAAGCCCATACTACTTATCAGTCACTCCCCATTCTCCCCATCCTCAAGCCACTAACTTATTTTCTGTCTCTATTCTCTATGGAATTGCCTATTCTGGAGATTTCATATGAATTAATTTGCATAGTATGTAACCTTTTTTGTCTGGTTTCTTTCACTTAGCATAATGTTTTAAAATTTATCCATGCTGCAGCATGTATCAGTACTTCATTCTTTTTCATGGCTGAATAAAATTCCAAAATATGGATAGACTACATTTTATTTGTTCATGTACCAGTTGGTTGACCCTTGTTGGCTGTTTCCATATTTTGGCTAATAGGGATTGATGTTGTTATGAACATTCCTGGAGAATTCTTGGTGTGTGAATATATGTTTTCAACTCTTTTGGGTCTATACCTAGGAATAGAATTGCTGGGTCATATGGCAACTCTATGCTTAACCTTTTGAGGAACTGCTGAACTTTTCCACAGCGGCTGCACCGTTTTACATCCCCACGTAACCGCCTCCTTTCTCACTCTGAGAGAATAAGAGTTAATGAAAAATAACAGAGCAGAATTGCAGAATTTAAAACCTCCGTTCTGAGCTCTTATCCTCCATTTAAAGCATCTTTTACTAGGCTTCCTACTGTGTTCAGATTCAGCAGCTGCAAAATCAAAGTTCAAGAAGGACAAATACTTTACTTTCCTCTCATCATTTTTTAAAACTGTCTTTTTCTTTCAATCTACCAACTCTAATAGGGCATAAGTAATACAGAAAAATCATACATGATTTGTATGCCTGTATGGATTGTCAGAAAATTCTCAAAACAAAAATGATCATTCTTATTTCATGATTATATTACTGAATACTAGAGAATCTAATTCACATACATGTTTATACTTAAATATATATTTATATTTTATTAAAATAGATATTTATACTGTGACTATATGTGCTATATAAGGAAAGTGATATACATCTCCCAATGATCATTTCAAGAGAAGGCAAGATATCTCAAAAAAAAAAATAAATGTTCCATAAATGAGGCTTGCTACTGACCTGAGTCAAGTGACCAGGAAGTTTTCATCTGGCACTTACTAAGCATTAACACTAAAAATGCAAAGAAGCAAAATGTAAACATTTGCTTTGGCTCTATCCAGTCTGAGGTCGGGCACACTGGAATGACCAGCCAGAGTCAGTCAGATTCACAGCCCATCTGGCTCAGAACCATGCTGCCGAAAGAGGCAGCACGGACCTTGGCAGGGAAAACGAGTTGCTCTCCCTAACAGCAGCCTCAAGGGCAGGAAATATCCTGGTAGATTTTTATGTAGTTATTTTTATTTATGCTGACTCCCAAAATAATTCTCGAGCTCTTTTTTTTTTAATCCGTCTATAGTTTCTTCCCAAATAACCCCACTGCAACAGCGTTTCTTAAGTTTTTATGGGTCAAGGTTCCACGGAAAAAACAAAACAAAACAAAACAAAACAAAGCCTACAGAAAAGAAAAGCCTCTGCTTCAAAAAATTTCCATACACTCAACTTTTGCACACACGTGTGAGAGATTATGTGAACCCCCTGGAAGCAACCATGGAAGCCACCAATGAACTTGCTCAGGGACATCTGCCTTAGGGCGAGTCATTTCACCTCTATGAAACTTGCTACGTGGAAGAGAACGTCTTCTACCGTTGTTAAGGTTCACATGATAAATGTGATAATTTTTTTTTTTTTTTTTTTTCTTTCGGTACGCGGGCCTCTCACCGCCGCGGCCTCTGCTGCCGCGGAGCACAGGCTCCGGACGCGCAGGCTCAGCGGCCATGGCTCACGGGCCCAGCCGCTCCGCGGCACGCAGGATCCCCCCGGACCTGGGCACGAACCCGCGCCCCCCGCATCGGCAGGCGGACCCCCAACCACTGCGCCACCAGGGAAGCCCTAAATGTGATAATTTTTTTTAAGTAGCATTAAGGGCACCATATCCCTGGAAAAATTGTCCCTCCAGATTAATCCACTTCCTTGGCTCTAAGAACTGTACTTAGCAAGCCATCACCCAATTAGCATTTTCCCAACTGGTAACTCAGTCTGTCACTATTAACAGAGACGGATCCCAACACACGTATCACTCAGGCCAGTCACCAGACAGAAACCACATCACTTATGACAGAGAGAGTTTAAAATGAAGAATTGTTAGCTAAGTATAAAACTGTTAACTAGGTAACTGAGAGCGTAAAAAAAGAGAACTTAAAGGTATCCTGGAAGTAATAACTGCAGAAAGCTGAGGGGAAAATGAGAAGAGGTTGGAATTATCAAAGCTTAGAAGCAGACCTGTGATGAGGCGGTGCCCTTGGGCCCTGTGGCGTCCCTGAAGCGCACGATGAGGTTGGTTTTTTGAATTGGAAAGACTGCAAACTGGATTCAACAGGCTGCTGCAGGAAAGCACTCCTGCTGCCCAGGTGAAGCAGCTTTGCTCGGGTAATGCGCACAGTAACAGGAAGACAGGGGGCCCAAAGCAAGCAAGGAAGGAGTCCTTACTTCCCCCTCCAACCTTGCTGGTTTTCTCTAGCGTCCTCTATGGGCAGAGCCTACCATGGCGCCCCCAAGTTAAGAGAGGCCCAGCTTCAGCTTTGCAAAGCCAAGTATAGAGGAGTGAGTTTGGAGCTCTAATAACCGGCAAGGCAAATACTCTCAATGAGAGACCCCAGATTTTAAAAAAAGTCAAATCAGCAGTTAAACAAGTTTCTGTCTACCTAACCCATACAGATGCCTTAGAGAACACCTAACGAACTAAGAACACGCATGGAACACTTGCTGCATGCTAGAGAGTGTGGTGATTTAGTTAAACTGCACTACTTCATTTAATCTCCGTAACACGAATTTCCCTCCCTTTCTCTCTCTTGCTCTCTCCCTGTGTGTGTGTGTGTGTGTGTGTGTAGAGAGAGAGACACACATATACATATGGATACATATATAAATATATGTATAGAGAGAGAAAGAGAAAAAAGTGGGAACACAATATTGCATAAAGAAAGAGAAATGAAAGTGCATGCATTATTTGGATCAACTCTAGAGATGAGTATAATACTTCTAAACAAAACAACACAAAACAAAATAACAATAAAAAAGGGAACTAGCAAGACTGGGGAAGTTTAAATAATTGCTGCAGAAGCCACATGAAGATCTGACCCTCAACCCAGGTCTCTTAAGTGTTCTATCTACACTACTATCCAAAGCCAGCAAGGGACACGCCAGGTCTCTGTCCAAAAGCCCACTTCCCCAGTAGGGTGCTCAGTGATGTTCGGTGACACTGACACAAAGGCTCATTGTCCCCCAACGCTGCAGGGTTACTGGGGTTCAGCAGGCTGGGAAAGCACCAGGGCACCAGGACATTCTTTCTAGTTGATGCCTGCTGTGCTCCTGCTAAAACCCATTCACTGGAAGGTCTCAATTACTTTTAATTACAATGAGCTACTGCTTCAATTACATGCAGCACAGATATTCTTATATAATTCTTCCCTAAGGATACCGCTTTAAACAGAGAGAAAGATTTGGAGAGATGGGATCAGCCAAGGTGGAAAGGCCACGAATAAAAGGGTAAAGAGGTGCAACTGATTTTCTAAGGAGCATTCACCTGACGTTTACAGTTCTTTAAAAATGCAATGAAAAATACAGCAAAATTGTGAGAAAAATCTCCATGGGCATTCATTCAATGCATATACCAAATGAACATATTTGTCCAGAGCCTATAATTTGCCAGGCAGAGATGAATCAGGTTTGGCTACTGTTCTTAAGGAGCTTACAATCCAACTGAGGGGGTAGGGCCTTGAATTCAATAACAACAGCCATTTGTTGAGCATTAACACCTGCCAGTCACTCTACAGTGTGCCTAACATATACTAACTCACTAAATACTCACAACAGTTTATACGGCAGATATTCTTAGTACGCATCTCCAATTTACAGATAAGGAAACTGAAGCACAGAACATTTAAGCTACATTGCCCAAGTCACACAGCTAATGAATGGTGGAGGCAGCATTTAATTCCAGGCATTCTGAATCCAAATCCCCTGTGCTTACCTAGGCCATGCTGACTCTTCTTATAACAATAAAGAAATGCTAAATATCACAGAGCACTATGTACACTTAAGGACTGGAGAGATGTTCTAACTTGGGAGACCAGAGACGGTTACATGGAGAAGATAACACAACGTGGGCTTGGATATCTTTTAAATAAGATGCGTTCTATGACAGAATTGCTTTCACTATCTGTTACCATTGATAATGGTGGCTCACATTTATTAAATGTTTACTGTTTGTTAGGCAGTAGCTATTCAAGGCATAAGTATCTAAAAATGGGGTAGTATATATCTATAGAAGTCAGCCTTATTAAGTACATTCCCTGGGAAGAAATCTTCAAAATCATTACTGGGGACTTTATAAACTGGGCAGTTAAATTTTGTAACTAATCATACAGTACTGAATTTTATACATTAGAATAGAGGGTTTGAGGTTCTGATATCACCAGCCAGAAATGGTGACTCCTCAATTAATTTTAATTTAAGAAAGTCACTTTTTTATTAGAAAGTGGCATGGTGCAGTCGAGAGAGTCTGGAAGTAGGCAGGCTTTGCTTTGAATCCCCAGTCCTGTATGATGGGATGTAAGTGCCTTCATCTCTCTGGACCTCAGTTTCCTCATCTGCAAAGTGGAGTCAATGCCTTCTTTAGAGCAAATGTTCTTGGCACTGAAGATGGCACAGAGAACTGGATAAACTCCCACCCAGCAGAAGCTAGATTAATATTCTCACGGGATAAATCATGAGGATGGTCAGAAATCCCCAAATTCACAAATACATAACACTTCTTCAGAGTCTGGAATTTCTCTATTCATATCTCTAAAGCTAAGCACTTCTCATGCATAGTTTCACACACAAATGGTCTATCTCTCCACCTTTCAGTAAAGTTCTATTTGTTACATGTAGAACAACTTTTGCACTAGCTGGAGCACTTAGTAAAGTCTGTTCTCGAACCACTCTTGTTTTTATACAAATCACATGGTGGACATGTTTCCATTTAAAAAGCCACAGCTGAATTCAACTGCGCCTTTCTTAACATCTCTATAATTTCCATTTTCTGGTTAAAACGTTCTTAGAGGGCTTCACATTCACTTTATTATTGTCACCAGCCACATCAGCTGACCTTCTTCTGATGTCCTTTTTTCATAAAGAAACAAAGCTTTATTACTTTAAACAGGTGACACCACCAGTAAGGAAAACTGAGGGGGTGGGAAACAGCTGGACTCACTAACGAGCTAACTGACTTTCTGTACAGGAGCTGAAATCCAAATGCTAACCTAGACAAAACTACACATTATCTCAGATCATCAGCTTCTGAGGGCCACCCACCAGTTAATGACGTTGTGAAAATAAAAGTCTCTTGCTAGGTTTTTTGACCTTGTTTAGCAAAACATCAGGACTGTGAGATACTCTGAAAAACTTGCCTGTAGTGAAATAAGCTTAGCAATACAGCCTTCTTGACGATTCACAGGGCACACTGGCATATTAAACTCTCTGAAATCCCACAGTCAAGAAATTTATTTAATATTGCATAAGCCAGAATATCTCAAACATATTTGACTATGGAAGGCTTTTTAAATATTCTTCTTAACACATATTAATATCCTGTAGCATAGGATATTATGTTTCTTGTAGCATCTCATCTAAACAATAAACATATCACCTTCACCCCAACGATCACAAAACTGTCTGTGCCCAGCATAACATGCAACGTTTGAAAAAAGTTTAATTCCTTCTTCCAACAAATATTTACTAACAATTAATAATATATAAAGAAATGCTGTTTATTCACGTGGTTCAGTCTAAGCATAATTCACTCTCCTGTTCTCAGAGTCAACACTTAATGAGTCCAGTGATGGAGCTTTTGAGAAAGCAACATACAACTTTCTGTGAGAAAACAGAGGTACATATTTTTTTCTGGCTCCCAGTTAGGTAAACATCATGGTGAGGTGGACCCTTCTAGGTGTCCCCTGGAGTCTATTTTTCTGACTGTTCTACTGGTAGCTGCTATTCCATTCATATCCCCAAAGCCATTTCTCACAATACTGGAGGGGTCTGGGACTTTGGAATGAATGAAACATTTTCATCATGAGAATAGTTGTGTTTGTTCAATGTATTTAACTCCTTTGTGAAAAATCTTCTATTGCACCACTCAGATCTGACATGCATCCTTTATCTGTTATGCTTTTTCAAGATGAAAGCAGCTTGTTCATTATGTGCCTCTGTTACTTCTAATGACTACCTCAGAGGGATCTGCCTTATTTTTCATTCCCATTCTTCTCTTCCTTCATACTTTCTATCTCCACTGACCTAGAGTTTCATGAGTTTTTTTTTTTCATTTTCCCCTTCTGATGTTTTGTTAGTTTTTGTCCTGTGATGTGTCTCTGAGGTCTTGTATGTAGTACAGCCATGTTTCCTGTCTTGAACATACGTAAACATTTAATTAGGTAATCAAATTCCCAAAATTGAATACCGTTATTTTGCCTTTTTTTTAAACATTTTTATTGGAGTATAATTGCTTTACAATGGTGTGTTCGCTTCTGCTTTATAACAAAGTGAATCAGCTATACATATACATATATCCCCATATCCCCTCCCTCTTGCGTCTCCCTCCCACCCTCCCTATCCCACCCCTCTAGGTGGTCACAGAGCACCGAGCTGATCTCCCTGTGCTATGCAGCTGCTTCCCACTAACTATCTATTTTACATTTGGTGGTGTATAAATGTCCATGCCAGGCTCTCACTTTGTCCCAGCTTCCCCTTCCCCCTCCCCGTGTCCTCAAGTCCATTCTCTGCGTCTGCATCTTTATTTCTGTCCTGCCCCTAGGATTTTCAGAACAATTTTTTTTTTTTTAGATTCCATATATATGTGTTAGCATACGGTATTTGTTTTTCTCTTTCTGACTTACTTCACTCTGTGTGACAGACTCTAGGTCCATCCACCTCACTACAAATAACTCAATTTCATTTCTTTTTATGGCTGAGTAATATTCCATTGTATATATGTGCCACATCTTCTTTATCCATTCATCTGTCGATGGACACTTAAGTTGCTTCCATGTCCTGGCTATGGTAAACAGAGCTGCAATGGACATTGTGATACATGACTCTTTTTGAATTATGGTTTTCTCAGGGTATATACCCAGTAGTGGGATTACTGTGTCGTATGGTAGTTCTATTTTTAGTTTTTTACGGAACCTCCATACTGTTCTCCATAGTGGCTGTATCAATTTACATTCCCACCAACAGTGTATGAGGGTTCCCTTTTCTCCACACCCTCTCCAGCATTTATTGTTTGTAGATTTTTTGATGATGGCCATTCTGACAGGTGTGAGGTGATACCTCATTGTAGTTTTGATTTGCATTTCTCTAATGATTAGTGATGTTGAGCATCCTTTCATGTGTCTTTTGGCAATCTGTATATCTTCTTTGGAGAAATGTCTATTTAGGTCTTCTGCCAATTTTTGGATTGGGTTGTTTGTTTTTTTGATATTGAGCTGCATGAGCTGCTTGTATACTTTGGAGATTAATCCTTTGTCAGTTGCTCCATTTGCAAATATTTTCTCCCATTCTGAGGGTTGTCTTTTCGTCTCGTTTTGAATACCATTTTTACAAACATTTTTAGTTCCAGTTAGGTGACATAATGAATGTTACCTGCTGTATGAATTCTAAACTCAATCTCAAAATGTTTAAAAAATACGTACTATAAAATTATACCATTCTTATAAACTTACTACTTAGCACACCACTAGTTACTGTCAAACATAAATTAACAGGCATGATTCTACTATGGGATTTTCTAGATGCTTACACGAAAAGAAGTACAAGATGACCTTAGGAAAACATAAAGCAAAGATCATCATACAATAAAGAACAGACTAGCTGTACCCAGCATAACGTACAATCATTAGTAACTGCTGATGTTCGTTGTTATAAAACAAGCCTTGTATTAAGCATTTCACATACCATATCTCATTAAATCCTCACAGCAATGTATTATGCAGGCACCATTATTATATCTGTTTTATAGTTAAGAGAAATGAAACACAGAAGAGCTGAATAACTGGAACAAGGCCACATAGATGTGAAACACAGTGCCAGGTCTCAAACTGATCTCTCTGACTCCAGAGCTTTCCCACTTCTTAAGCACTATGCTTCCCTTTGCTGATTCTAGAAAACGACAATCTACTCTATACATACTACATGTATCAAGGGGAAAAGAAGAGATTTATATGAGAATATGGCAATTAGGGGAGAAGGGAATATTTAGGAAGAGAGGTGAGAATTTAGGAAGAGAATTGGGGTGAGAATTTGGGAAAACATATAAGCCCTTTTCACTAATTTTTGCAATTCCAAATCAGCATTTAATGCCTGGGAAACTCATGGTTCCCTTCTGTTAAATGGAACTGCTATTTCTTGATCACTTACAATCAGTATAAAGTGTTATGTGAGTTAAAAGGGATTCAAAAACTTTAGAGGAAGCCCAATATATTAGTCTTTCCTATGTGATGTATAACATTAAATACTATCATAAAATGCTTTTGGAAAGTGGTTCTATTTTCATTAATTCAGCAACAAAACCTTCCACTGTAGAATGTTGCCTTTTCTGAGAAGAAGGTCACAGTGTTAAATAACTTAGAACCAGAAAAAAGGGGGTTCCACCCTGGAATAGCAGAAATGTTTGGGATAAAAAATACTAATTCAATTCACCTGAGTTCTAGCTCAGCTTGCAGAGAATTCAAAACAAGATTAGAAAGGAGGGCTTCCCTGGTGGTGCAGTGGTTGAGAATCCGCCTGCCGATGCAGGGGACACGGGTTCATGCCCCGGTCCGGGAAGATCCCACATGCCGCGGAGCGGCTGGGCCCTTGAGCCATGGCCACTGGGCCTGCACGTCTGGAGCCTGTGCTCCGCAGCGGGAGAGGCCACAACAGTGAGAGGCCCGCGTACCGCAAAAAAAAAAAAAGAAGATTAGAAAGGAGAAGGTAATTTATCACCCACGGGAGGGGAGCCTGTCTCTGACACTGAATTATGGGGTAGGGACTTTGCATGTCAATTCTTCCTGCATAACAGTCTCGCCCAGATCCCAGCCTGAAGTGTTCTCTGGCGATGAAAACAATTCTGACAGTAATGAATGCCCCTGGTCTGGACACACTTCTCCCATTCAACGCAGTTCCCTAGCACTCCCTCGGCACCCAATTTTCTCGCACAAGCTGCTCTTTGCATTTTTCTCCACCATCTGTGTTTAAGAAACTCTTCACATTTTGAATTACTGAAACCTTTGTACCTGATCATTCTTCTAGGACCACCCCGGTCTAACCAGCATCCCTCTCTTCTGAACTTCCAAGGCAACAACATCCCATATCTCATAATCTAGCACTGAGCAATTGTCAAGTCATTTATTGTTTCACTGTGGTTGTATTTATGTAAGGTCCTCTCTGAAACTAGTCTTAAATTCACTGAATCCAGTTGCCACATTTTACGATACTGTATCTCTCAGGAAATACATAAACGGCACTGAAGAATTTAATTGATTAAAAATGGTGGTGAGATCCTAAGGGAATGCTCTGAAGGTGATAATACCTCTGGCTAAATATAGAATTGTCACCATTCTTTGAAAGCGTTCCACAGGTGTGCCAGCACAGATCCTATTAGGAACTGGGTCACTGATGTTAAGCAACTAAGAACTATATATCTCTTAAATAGCCATATTCTATATTGTTGGCTAGAGGGGAGGGTTGGCTTTATTTGATTCTTCACCTGATCTTAGACTTGCTCCTGCAGGGGATACCAAGAGAGTGAACAATCACCATGTGCTCCAGTAAACACCATTACCAAAGATTTGTTGCTACATCTTTCAGTGTAAGGCAAGAACAAGGAAAGAGAAAGTTTGCTGGATGCTGGGATGTCAACTAATGAACCCTCTAAAAAACTTTTTCCCCAAATTCTGTAAAGTGGATAACAAAAATTTGAGGCAAGAGATTCTCCAGAAACAAACCAGGAAGGTCTTGTGGGAGAAACTCATTGCCTCTGACTAGCATCCTTGGTGGAGTGACGACTCAGTGGGAGTCAGCACAGATGCCACTCAAACATGGCCGAAGGGAGAACTCTGAGCTGACACGAAACCTGGATTTACTGGCTAATAATGAGGGTCTTAGATGGACCCCAGCTCCTGCCTCTGGCTGGCGTACAGTTTTCCTCATGAGCTGCTCCCATCTAAAAGATTAATAAAATAAAATGTATGATAAAAACAAAGAGAGATTTAGCTCTCAAATTGTAACATAATTATGCTCATACAATCCAAATAATTCTCACCAGCCTGAAATTCCTCAGAGACCCAACTGAATATACTACAAACACTCTGGTCATCGTAAAGCCCGTGTTTCCCGGCAATAAAATTGCTGCAATAAACATTTGGATTCCTTTCCATTTTCAGAACGTTTTGAACAACCTGCCTCTAATGTATTTTATTAGCACCCTCCATGTCTTCCAACGAATGACAAAACCCCCAGTGCCTTTTCTGAGCGGCTGACGCTAAACAATAATGTTGTTTTCAGTGCCTAGTCATCCCACTGCCAAACGAGAGCTTTCTGCTAAGTTCCTTGGCACTAAATCTCTCCCTGAGGTACCTTCTGCAATCTGCAGGCAACCAGTGAAATGAGATGACCTCTTTTGAACCTGTGTCACTCATGCCTCCAATTTAAAGGCAACTTACTTCCTGAAATTAAAAAAGAAAAAAAATCATGTACTCTTTGACAACTGCAATCCCATCTCCAAGTCCCTGTGTGGTCTGGTAAGAACACACTTGTTGATAAGATCTGCTCCTCGGTAGTCAAGCAGTGCATCATGTTATAAAGAGCTTTGCATGTGAAGGACCTTCTGAAATCAAAACATTGAAGAGTATTGTACTTCCATCAGAAGCGCTTTGCACGCAAGAGCAAAAAGTTGCCCCACTGCTACTGATAATTAGAAAAGAAAATTTTAATGAGTTTTGCCCTTTGTTCACCTTTAAAACTCAATTGTTAAAACAATAAAATATGCAATCTCCTAAATTAATTGTAACCTATTTGAATAGCTTCATATTTCAAATAAAATGTTATAGAAAATTCTAAAGGCACTATTGATCCCCAGGGTGCTATTCCACACTAGAATCTTCTCTTTATTCCCCCATCTGTCTTTCGTGATTATAGCTAATACACTCCTTAAGAGATAGGGTGTCAAGTGCATTACATTTATCACCTCACTTAAGTATCACAGCAATATTAAGAAGTATTATTGATATTCTCATTTTATAAATGAATCCACAGAGGTTCAGAGAGGTGGGTCAACTTGGTCACAAAGCTAGTCAGTACTGTAGACACAGTTCAAGTTCAAGTCTGCCTGATTCCAGAACCTACAGCCCTAACCACCCCTAAACTGCCTCTTTTACCTTTTCCTCTCTGTTCTACAGGAGATCAATTTTTTTTTTTTTTTATAATTGAAGTGTAGTTGATTTTACAATGTTGTGTTAATTTCTGCTGTACAACAAAGTGATTCAGTTATACATACATATATATATATTCTTTTTTTATGTTCTTTCCCATTATGGTTTGTCACAGGATATTGAATATAGTTCCCTGTGCTATACAGTAGAACCTTGTTGTTTATCCATTCTATATACAGTATAATAGTTTGCCTGTGCTAATCCCAAACTCCCAGTCCATCCCACCCCCACCTCCCCTCCCCCTTGGCAAACACAAGTCTGTTCTCTATGTCTGTAAGTCTGTTTCCATTTCATAGATAAGTTCATTTGTGTCATATTTTAGATTCCACATATAAGTGATACCATATGATACTTGTCTTTCTCTTTCTGACTTATTTCACTTAGTATGATAATCTGTAGGTCCACCCATGTTGCTGCAAATGGCATCATTTCATTCTTTTTTTATGGCTGAGTAGAATTCCATTGTATATATGTACCACATCTTCTTTATCCATTCATCTGTGGATGAGCATTTAGATTTACCTTGTTTCCATGTCTTGGCTATTATGAATAGTGCTGCTATGAACATAGGGGTGCAGGTATTTTTTGAATCATAGTTTTCTTCCAGGAGGCCAAACTCATCATAACTTGACCACTCAGTGGATCATGCTAAAGTAAGAAAACATCTCCTGAAACAAGTCTCAGGTCACCAAGTCACAGGCTGACACCAAATAAGATTGTCTAAGAGGAAATCATCATGCATATCTTCATAGGGAATTTTCTATAATTCATTGAAATACAGAGATTTGATTTGATTGCCTTTTATATATGGTGTGAACAGAGTGTGAATTCCAGACATGCCGACCACTGTACTGAACTATTCTATCACTGACCCACGAGATCTGCTGTTTTGAGAACTATTCTCAACTACCGCACCCCAAGTCGGCCTCCTGTGGGTGAAAGACTTGAGAACCTAGTTCCTTTCAGCATTGCTTTCTCCTCAGTGCATTCTATAACAGCTGCATCCTGTCATATTCAGAAAAGCTAATTATATTTTATATATTGCCTGTTTATGGTTATCACTTAGTCTATTTTGTAATGTAGCAGATTTTTAGAGCTGGTAAATATACAAAGGCACAAAGAGAAAAAATACAATGTATGATGGAGAGAAACAATAAAAGGGAATAACATGAATAACAACAACAAACAAAAAAGCAAGAGCTACTCTGTGATCAATGGTCCCATCTGTGGCTACCATAGAGAAGAATTCACAAAACAAACCATTGCTGTGAGCTACCTGAGCCAATGGGAAAGTGCTAGAAAAATCCTCTTGTCATCTTTCAACTCACACAAATATAACATGCCTGGTTGCATCTTTATGCCTGTGAAGAAAACAATCTGTTTAAAACTGATAAAAAGAGATGCCCCCAAAGACACAGCAGCACTTTCCCATTTGGCATGTTTGAAGCAACAGTGCCACTTCTAAATTGTACAATTTGTTGTGGAATTGCACAGTTTTCCCTCATTTTAATTTCAGGGTTTGTTTGTTTTGTAATCACACCTGCTCTTCCACAGACTCTCAGAGCAAAGATTTGCCTGTCATCAAAGCATGGTTTCCCAGCTGTCAGAACAGGGCCTTGTCTGCCCTCCAGGGCTCTGAGGTGGAAATGAAATAGCCTCAAATTTTTGGAACTTTACTTTCACACTTCTCTTTAAGAGGAGCTTATTTTAATTTTTAAATTTATTTTACTTTTTAAACATTTTTTAGATATACCTTTAATTTTTTTAAATTTTAGATACAGTTTTATTCAAAGGTGAATAATTTATTTTATTTTTTTTACTACACAGAGTTTTTGTTTGTTACTTTTTATTAAATAAGATCTTCAAAATCCAAGAGTTGAATTTCCTGATGTGAGAAGGGATCCATGAGAGTCAGATGCTTGAATATTTGAAAGGGTCTAGTATTATTACAGGAAAGGCTCATCCCCACCATCACTGTGGGGAACTTGGAATTTTGGTGAGCACATTTGAAGAGGAGAATATTTAAGCCTAAAGCAATGTCCTATGATGTAAAATCTTGGAGGACAGTCAATCTTATAACTCATATACTTCAAAATGAATTCTGGTTTTGTTTTGTTTGTCATTCCTCTTTTAAATGATTTTATTTCAATTGCCAGTTTGTATTTTTTCTCATACTATTCTTCCAACCCCACTTCATATGCTTCTTAGTTAATACTCTTCATGCCTAAGACACACCATTTAAAGCATAAGTGTCACAGGTCATCCTTTTTGTGTCCTTACCTTCAGAAGGCTTAGTAGTGTTTATAACCATTTTGTGAATTCAAGTAATCCTCCAAATCAATTACCTCCCCAATTCTGGGAAGTGGGACATATCTTCAGAAGATTCCTAGCCTTCCCCTAGTCTTCAAAATGAGTCAGAATGATCCTCAGGGAAAGCCTTTCTTTTTCACAAGGAATCCACATCTTTAAAAGAAAGAGGTTGAACAGAGTTGCATATGGGCACTCAAACATGGATCGTTTGTGGGGAATGGGGCAACCCATGGCATTCTATTTAGATTCTGACTGTGAAGGGTCATGTTCGTTTTGACACGATACTAGAGCTCCAGTTTGTGGTCTTTTGCCCTGCTCTTAAGTGTATAATATAAGGAAAGGTGTTAGATAGTCATCCAGGATTGGATGAATATGATATACCCTCTCACATTGTAGCTAAGAGAACTTTTTAAAATGTACACATCTAACACTGTAAAGAATAATACTTAAAGCTAATGTGAATGTCCACAGTAGGGGAAAAAAAGGTTGTAAATGAACAAGAACTATACTATTTCTTATTGTTAGAAGTCAAATGTTTATTTAAGCCACAGTTTGTATAATGACTACAGATGTCAGTGTGTGTGTGTATGTTAGTGAGAGAGAGTAGGGAGAGACAGAGAAGAGAGAAAAACAGGAGGGGGGAGAATGAAAATACTGAATGGAACTTTCTGGTATAAAAAATAGAACTTGGAAAATGGAAATGTAATTTCCTCTATTAATGGTCAAAAATAGTCCACAACAGAATTACAAATGCAAGCTGATCAAATACACTCTTTGGCCTCTTCATTTGAAAGATAAATAGAAGTGCAGTCATGTATTCTTTGATGTATTTCTCAACTAACTTCCTGCCCCATAATGAGACTAAGTAAATGCTACAAAACCGCAAATACAAACTATTCAAAAGATAATATCAATTTATCTAAAAAAAATACACCTTCCAAATTATTGGGGGTTATAATCTATTCCATTTCCTGAAAAAGATCGGGATCATGGTTCATGAGATCCTGATGACAAATGTATTAAAACATGAATGCTCCACCTGACATAAACTCAAGGGCAGGCAAAATTTCTAAACGTCAGCTTCTAAAACTGTGTGCTGATATCTCAATAACAATATTGGGTCTTGATGAGAGGTTAGAGCAGCAATGAAGCCCCCAAAGCCTCTGTTTTATTGAAGAGACCTCAAGTTCCAGGTACATAAAATCTTAGGGTCACAAGAGGCAAGTCCTTTAGCCATTCACATTTGAAGAGAGAGAGAGAGAGAGGGGGAGAGAGAGAGAGATAGAGACAGAGACAGAGATGTCATTCCACATGGCTTCTGACTAGGCTTCTCTAAATCATCATATCTCAAAAACTCTGAAAACGACATTGTGTGATTTTTAGGAAATACCGGTTCGTCCTTGGATAATCCCATCTAAACACAACAACAAACAAAAGCTGGCTAGAACATCAACACATAACTGAACTGACTCAACTTAATAATAAGTATTATGTAGAGGTTAATGGTTCGTCTTCTGCAAGTAAACGTGAAATCTACCTTCCAACACACAGAAACATGATCAAAGCTCACTTTATAGTTTGTCTTTTATGGACAACTCACACAGTGTTTTATTAAACTCTTAAATAATGTATTTACTACCAAGTAGTATCCTAATTAGAGCTCACAGTAAGAGAAGCACACTGTAACCACGGGGAAATGTGGGAGATAAAAAATGCCAGGGGCTCTTTTGAAAGAAATAGGGCAAGTAAATCAAGTTCCCAAGAGCATCTGCTCCATCTCCCGGCTCAGAAAATACAGAAGTTTGGTGACACCCAAACGTATGTCACATTTTGAAGATGGATCCTACTCAGCTGAACACTGGAGTAGAAGCAGAGTCCTTTTTAACAGCTATACCCTGTTTTTCTCAGGAGAAGTCGACAATGAGCACTTTGTATTATGCGGAGGCAATTGCATTACAGACACTAGCTCTACATTTTACAATCACTCACAAAGCAACTGGAATTTGACAATAAAACAAACCGAGGCCTTTTCCCCATTACCAAACAAATTTCTAAGCTGTATTGTTCAAAAGGAGAATGTGACTGAATAAAGAGCTCCAAAGCCTGGAAGTGACTTGGAGTTTAAAGCGCTGCCACAGATGCTGTCAAAATAGGGATTTTCAAACCTTGCTTTCACAGTGTAGAGCATTCAGGCACTGGAGAAGCATCGGAGGAATCTCAATACCTAGAGGGCTCATTGCTTTCTAGAGACATATAATCATTTAATAGTTTCACAATTCACACGGAAGTCCTAATCCACTGTATATTAGAGTAAAACCCAGCCAAGACCACAAAAAGTCCAAGCTGTGAACATACAGATGCAAAATTAATCCACTCTCAACCCTCCAATGTGAGTCAATGATGCATTTAATGACATTGATGGATTATTTTGGGGGGAGTGAGTGGGGATGTCTGAACTCATTAAGAGACCAGAGTTTTTAATAAATAAGAGAAGTTAATATGTAACAGCTTAAAATGTTGAGATAGTCTGAAATTTTTATCCTATATTTTTTAGCTCTTCAAATAATAAATTTATCCAACCATAAATAATATGTCAGAGTGAAAAGACCATGAATTAGGAGTCAGGTAGGTCCAGAGTCAACATTTTGACTTTGTCACTTATAGCTGTGTGACTTCAGGTAAACTAACCAATCTCTTGGGTTTTTTCCTTTCTCATTGTTAAAAAAAAAAAAGCTACAGAAATAACGTGTATCAATATATTATTGTTCTTTGGTGGATTAAGTGACTTAACAGAATGGTTTGGAAACAGAAAGCTCTGTTAAGTCACATGATTTAATGCCACCTAGAAATATTACCAGTGATAGAGCACTAGACTGAGAGTTACAAAATCTGCATTTAATTTTTCTCCTCTGTGATTGCTGTCTTTTACTTTAAGTCAGTCTTGGTCTTGGTAAGGATAAATAATTGTCCTCTATAAAACTCAAGAAACCCACTGCACTTAACCTGCCACCATGTGACTGGCTGGCCCCTCAAATTTAGAGCATTATCAGCAGCTTAGGGTAATTCATTTTTTTTCTGGAAAACATGGCATTCCATAGTGGCACTAGCCAATCTGTTTTTATTAAGCAGCTTTATCCTTGGTCCATATGTTCAGTTTTCCTGGAGAAAAAGGTTTTCATTTCATAAATAAAAGGCAACATAGTACAATGGAAAGATCCTGAAAGACTTATGTAGATAGCTTCTATGACTTCCTAGCTGTAATATTAGGCAAAATTTTAATGTAGCTGAATAGCCAAGAACTCCTCTCTCTATAGTAATAATCTCTTGAATTGTCTGAAAGACTGAATAAATTATATATATATGTGTGTGTGTGTATATATATATATATATATATATATATACACACACACACACACACATAAACATATATGTAGGTCTCACCAAGCCTAACTCCTAGCACCTGATATGCACTCAGTACTATGTAGTAGTAATGATGAAGGTGATGACAAGTAACAAGGATTAACTGGAAGATTATAAGAGCCTTATATAGGCAGGGCCACCAAGGGTCAAACATTTGAGGCGTAAATATTGTATTCATCACAGAGACATAAAAAAGCTAGAATAAAGAGTAGAAGAGGCAAAAGATAAATATTTGCAAAGGACTCCTGTCTCCAGAAACCTTCCTTATAGCCTCTGCCTGTTTTTCTTTTGGTTCCTTGAGTCTCTTAGTTGCTGTGGGTTGAGAAATTATCTCACTGAAGCTTTTTTATTTTTAATTTTTTAAAATGGTTTGTATTTTTTTGTTCCCACCCTTTTCCCCAAAGACTGTATACACATTGCACTGGTGATAAAGTTACCATTTTATCTCTAGATCTCAGAAATGTGAGACAAGGTCAAGTTAACCATTAGGGAGGCAAGCACATCACCTAGGAAACTCAATGACTGACAAGCAGCTTTTACAGCAACTTGTTGCACTACACCTGGATACAGCCTCTGGTTGGGACTTGGTTTTCTTTCCTGGTTGGGTAGGGGATGACTTGGCACTCTGCTGTCTGGGGGATAGCTGAATTGGTAAGCTAGGATGTCTTTGACATATGGGAGAAGCAGGATAAATAAGCAGGGCAGGCTCGAAGGTGTAATGAAGCAGATATATTGGTCAACTGTCTGACTCACCTTTTATCAGAAAGTCAGCTCACACAGTCACTACTTGGTGACCAGCAGCTTTTTGCCTCTATCTCTTTGGACACAGCTCATGGGCAGTTGAACCAAACCAGAACAATTAAGAGTGTCTCTTCTGGTCACTTGTAACTTAGACGCAGAGTTTAAGTTATACCAATGTCAGGGCCTTAGAATAAAAGTTCATAAACAACTTCTGCTATAACCCCTGGTTTCCTGGAACCTTCATGTTCAGCTTTTCCTTGGATTATAGGAGAGAGATCCGCATCCTTTCCAATCAGTGTCCCCTTTATCTAAGCTTTTTGAAAAAGTACTATTAATGTGACTATAATTTATCACTATTACTAATTTTAATTGCTGCTATCATCCGAACTCAACTGCAATAAGAATCTGACTTAGAATCTCATGATATATGAGTCACTCCTGAAAAACAGTATGTACTAACCAATGGCCAACCTCTAAAACATCAGTAATCACACCAAATCAAACTCCTATATTTTTCATGAAAGTATACAAAACTTTTTTGAGCATTTCAATTGTTAATTTTATTTTGTTGGCATGTTTGTTGAAATAAAATAAAAGCTAAAACCAATGTTTTCACAGAATAAACTAATAAATAGTAAAGCTGATGTTACTTGACATGAACTAAGAATGCTTTTGGAGTAAACAAAAAATGGCATAGATTTTCTAGTCTTTACGTGATTTTCATCCAATTACTACTAGTACTGTCCATAGTCTGCTCCTCTGAGCTTCAGGAAAGACCAGTCTAAATTAAACCAGGCAGATGAAAATCTAAAATCTGGGAAAAAAACCTGCAGATTTTTGAAAATCTTGAAAAATCTGCAGAAACTAAAACTTACTCACGTGCTTTAATATCATCGAACACGTACTGCCTGTCTGTCTCTGAGGAGTAGGAAAGTGTAGCCTTTCTCACTGCTGTGTCCCCATCGCTAAGCGCAGAATCAAACCTCGAGCAGGCACTCAAACTGGTTATTTATAAATGATTAATAAGAGAGCAAATGAATGAAGTAAAGAGGTAAAATAATGCAATAAAAAGACAACAAGATTCAAGCCTAATGCTGTAGAGCAAAGGCAAACCAGTTCTCCCAAGTGTAAAATGGATACAATGCTCTCTGTCACCTCTGTACCTTCCCAAACCCCATCTCTATCCCCCAAAGCACTGAACTCAGAAAAATGGCACGAAGCTAGATTCAAGTCACTGTTAGTTCTTATAGTCTTAGAATAAACCCCCTGAAGTCTAGCAGTACTTATTCCATCCATCTTTACAATTTTTAAAAGGACTCTAAAATCGCTGAAGCTCTTTTCAGACATAAAATCCTGAACAGAACACTAGGAAAAAAGAATTATCCATCGACCCACCAAATCCCTTAAGTCTGTGTTTATTTCACTTCATAACTCAGGCAACAATGACAGACTGGCATTACAGAGTGAAGAGAGGAGGGGAGCCTGGGTGGCTTCCACACAGAGGGGCTCAGCCCTCTCTCTGGGATGAGTAAGGCTTCTTGATCTCCTTCCCTCTAGTTCACAATTCCTTGTAAGGAGGTAAGGATCACCGAGAGTACTTTTCCCACCAGTGACCTGTCACCATCTACCCGTCCCTGGAGAGAACGGTACCGAAGCGTGAGCCTAATGGGTTCATAAGGTAGGGAGTAAAGCAGGGGAAGACAATGGAATGGGAGGCAGCAACCTCCAGTTAACACGTCAGTTGGGGACAGATTAAGTGCTTCCTGGTGTGACTAGTCTCTTTTTTTAGCATCATCCCCAGAGGACAAGAGCACAGGGTGGTCTGAATTTATCATTTGGGCTGGATTCCTGCTTTGCTGACCTTCCCTTTCTCATATGTAAAATGATGTTTAGTAGTAATGATGATGATGACTGATAACAATTATAATAATTTATATCTTCTAATATTTTTAGATATTAAATGAGAGCACGAAATTACTTAACAAAATTCAAAACCGTAGGTAGCTATTAGTTATTCTTTTCCAACTGTGTTGGAGCAACACTAAACCTGGATGCTTAATTGGAGCTGGGAGATGCTGGGCCTGGGAGAGATGCTAAACTGATAAATAATAATAGCCTCATTGACTGCACACTGACTTTGGACCAAAGCCTTTATTTTTATGGAGCAGGGTTCCAGCAAGTTGGCCAGTAAGACGCTAAACTGGGATACAAAACCCAAGTCTGCCTGGCATACAAGCCAGGCTCTCCACTCTGTACTCTCTTGCCCTTCACCACACCAATATCTCACAGCTGAAATGATGTGGAGAGACATTCTGGATCTAGGACTGATGGGCCAAAACAACACGGCCAGAAACCTATTCTAATGTACACACACACACACACGCGCACGCGCGCGCGCACAATCTCTTGAGTAAAATGATGAAAGGAGAGACAGTCAGTGACCTAAAGGAGAGCCATGATATGGGAAAAAACTACCCCTCCCATGGGGTTTCTGGAGGAAAAAGCAAGAGAGACTCAAGCCCTCTGTTATGGTGCAACTCGGGGAAAACACCAACAGAAGTAGTTAATACAGCTGTCCTTTACCACATTTTATCACAAATCTTGTCCTGCAGCTGCTGCTGACATAACTCCTCTACTAATCCCTTCCTGCCTGTGCAGTGGAGCTGGCCAGTCGCCCCTTTTGAGCCTTCTCTGATAAATCCCTTAATCGTCACCCCTTGTTTACGAGTCCCCCCCATCAATGATGGCTGATGGCTTGGGATTTGAAGTAAACTCTGCTCCTCTCCCTTTAAATGCAATCAGCCTTCTGATGATGACAGTCCATCGTTTCATCATTTAATGGGTTCATATAGGCAGGAAGCGGGTGTCAAGTTAGAATGGGGCATTAATTTCCATTTCCGGGAGGACAATTCTGACGTTTCTCACCTGTGCTTCTGAGGGTCTTCGGGCAGTCCTCCAAACTCTGGAAGATGAATGGAGTGTCTCATTTAAAGTCATCTTTAACAGTTTAAGCATGGGTTTGAAATTCCAGAGACTGAGTTCATCTGCTGCTACATTAAGGTACCAGGTGGAAATTAAGTCACTGAGACTCAATCACCTTCAACAGTAACGCTTACCTCTGAGCTCCTGGCCTAAAAGCTTTTGAAGGCTGAGGATATCTTAACCACTGGAGACCCCCACCTGCCTCTAACAGCTGGAACCTGCTCCCTCAAAGCCTAAATGGTCTATATGGCTTCGATACATTTTCTTCAACTTGCTCCTTGGTGAAGGTGGAGTGGTGAAATGGAAACATCTTAGTATCTCCCAACAGCCAAGTAGCTGCCATGTGTGTTCACAACCCATCACTCACTTTCTGATGATCCCGTCTTTGTGCACAAATGAGGCCCCCAGGAATGCCATCCAAGTGCACAACACTGCACCTCAGAGCACATGTGAGCACCTACAGGACCAGAAGATGCCAGGAACTCCAAGAGAATTCCAAGAAGAGCTGCAAACGTGATTTAACAGTATTGAAAGTTGATTTACAAAGGAAGACAAGAAGATCTCTCACTTAAGCCAACTATGGAAATGTGGTAAAGAGAGCACACGCGTACACCTGAGGTTCAGACACTCTCCTAGGTAGGAGGATTGGAAGTCACGCTAAGTGCAACTGAAAAATGTGAGCTCAGAAAAGAGAGAGACCCCCTGACTGTTAGATGCATCCTCTGTTAGACCGTAAGATGCCGAGGACACTCCAAGAGTGAATTTTGCCCAAGATTGAGGTGAGCTACTTCTGCAATGAAAAACAAGGATGTGAAACAAGAATTCTTCTGGAGACTGCTGCTTATGTCTATGGCAACTGTGTAGTGTTGAGCCTCACTTATCTAGATAGCAGGAATAATATCATCTGTATTCCAGGATGAGAATTAATGGACGTAGCACAGGGCTTGGCACACACTAAGTGCTAAATGCATGGCAGCTATTAGTGTTGACTCTCAATGTTATCACTCTCCCTGCCTCAGGCATGATAAGGATGCAGTCCAATACACCTGCCAGTCAAACAGCTCTTAAGAGCCTTTACTCTTCTTGGCTTCCCTGGTGGCGCAGTGGTTGAGAGTCTGCCTGCCGATGCAGGGGACACGGGTTCGTGCCCCGGTCCGGGAAGATCCCACATGCCGCGGAGCGGCTGGGCCCGTGAGCCATGGCCGCTGAGCCTGTGCGTCTGGAGCCTGTGCTCCGCAATGGGAGAGGCCACAACAGTGAGAGGCCCGTGTACTGCAAAAAAAAAAAAAAAAGAGCCTTTACTCTTCCTACTGAGTCCCCACTCAGGAACCACACGTGTACTACGTATCAGCAAAGAACTGATTGGCAACTTAGTAACTTGATATGAGAGATCTATCACCAATTTATTTTTATACTCTCTTTTCTTGGTAGCCATAAAATGCCAACTGTATCTTTGTGTGGCTTTCAACTTGAGAACCAAGTTCAGTACTCAAGAAACAGGTGGTTCTGTATTTTACGTCTAAGCACCTATGCCAGACAAATCCTGAAAGCACTGAAAGTTTTTTGTTTGTTTTTTTTGGAAAAATTCCCAAATTCATAGGTCGAAAGCAAACCATGGGGAGAAGAGCAAAACATAACAAAAAACCCCTAAGTTTAGGGCTTCCCTGGTGGCACAGTGGTTGAGAGTCCGCCTGCCGACGCAGGGGACACGGGTTCGTGTCCCCGTCTGGGAAGATCCCACAGGTCGCGGAGCGGCTGGGCCCATGAGCCATGGCCGCTGAGCCTGCGCGCCATGGCCACTGAGTCTGCGCTTCCGGAGCCTGTGCTCCTCAACGGGAGAGGCCACAACAGTGAGAGGCCCGCGTACCGCAAAAACAAACAAACAAAAAAACCCCTAAGTTCTTCATGATCCCAACTTTGCTTTTTTCAAGTTCAACAATAAAAGAAACCATAACAGTAATAATGCCAGATAACGGTTTGACTTTTATGAGCTAGGCACTATATTCGTTGCTTTTCATGTATTTTCTCATTTAATCCTTATAAAAGCCCCATGTACTTTAGGCTTTAGTGGAATTCTCTAAGATTTCCTAGTAAGTTCTTGAACTACAACTTGTACCCAAGCAGCCTGACCACAGACAGCCCATGTGTTTTAACCATAATGCACGACTGGCTCCCAAAATGACTGGGTGATTTCCACATATATATACAACATGTGCACACTTTCCATAACCTACAGTGCTACATCCCTGATCTGACCCATTGGTCAGATCATTGGATCCCTTCCATTGGATCCCCATCTCCCTCAGAATCAAAGCCACATTCCCTATGATGGCCTACAAGGCCTTACACGATCTGCCTGTCACTATCTCTTCCTCCATGACCCCTGTGACTTCACCCCTGTCTATTCTCTCCCTCCCTCACTCTGCTTCAGCTACTGTGTCTCCTTGTTCTTTCTTGAACACAGCAAAGTCATTCCTGCCTCAAAAACTTTCCACTTGCTGTTCCGCTGCCTGGACCACCATCCATCCACATGGCTCGCTCCCTCACCTCCTCGAGACTTTTCAACTTTCATCACACTATTTAAAACTGCAAAAAGCTTTGCTTCTTCTAGACTTCCTACCATTCTTCCTTACTATATTTTCTCCACAACACTGATGACTATATAATGTCCTTTGTGTTTTGCTTACCTGTATATTTTCTATTTCTTTTCTAGAATATCAACTCTATGAGGGCAGATGTCTTGTTTCTTTTATTCTCAGGGGTGCATGATAAATATTTATTGCAGAATGCTTAATACATAATCTTAACATTCTAAGGCAGGGGTCTCCAACCCCCGGGCTGTACAGCAGGAGGTGAGAGGCGGGCTAGTGAGCAGAGCTTCATCTGCCGCTCCCCATAGCTCCATTACCACCTGACCCATCCCGCCCCCGCCACCCCCGTGGAAAAACCGTCTTCCACAAGACCGGTCCCTGTTACCAAAAAGGTTGGGGACCGCTGTTGGGACATCTCTCAATCATGTAGAGAATCTTAACTCACTGGGAAATCCTATCTGTTAAGTATTCTTCCAAAATGACACTAAAGCAGCTCCAATCTATTACTAAAGTTGGTTAATATTTATAAATATTACCCAAATTATACCCCTTCTTGGTAATTTTTTCCCTTAAGCAGTCCTTTTTCATTAAGAATACACCAGGACGGTGAGGCAATATGAGCTCAAAGGCGGGAACAGGAGATATAGCCTAGAGAAATAAATTCATCATTCAACTGCAACTTCCAAAAGTAGTGGTTTTTTCAAAGCCATCGCCCAAATAAGAGATTTAGAGCCCAAGACCTTTTGATTGGCAGCAATTAGATACAAGAAATAGAGAAGTGGCTTTTGTTTTGATTTTTCTGTCATTGTTGTTTCCATATATCAGTGGTTGGTAGAACTGGACAGTAGGATAAGCATTGACTCAGGGAAGGATACAGGAGCAGATTGCCAGACCAAAAAGAGAGAGAGAGAGAGAGAGAGAGAGAAGCATTTGACCTGGAGGGAGGAACCCTGAGAATTCAGGGAACAACACGGTTAGATCTAAGTATGGTCCCTAACACAGCCAGCCCTACAGTGTTTAGAGAGAAAATCTTCAGCTGAGGGAACAACAGAAGTCTCACAGATAGGTTTGGTGATCTGTGGGAAGGAAAGGCTCACCTGCTTTCTTTCTGGAACATGGGAGAAGACTTTCAGAGTGTCTCATATCAACAAAGGGCAGACCCAAGGTGTAAAGATGTGGAAATTCCACCTGGCCTAGCATAAGACAAAGATCTTCCTAAAGGCACCGGCTGGTCAGTAGGCAAGAGGTGGTAACTATAGAGAAGGGGTGAGGGTAGATGGTCCCAGTGAGAGATTAAATGGCAGCCAAAGCTGGACTTGGGGGAAAAAAAATGGCACAAGTCAGCATTAAGATGGGAGCCTAGTCCACCAGGGGAGTGATCTCAACGCATAACACACAAAAGGAAACAGAAGGTAACTGATCTCATCTACAACTGCATCAGAGTCAACATGAAAGACCAAAAGTGACATTCTTCCGTGGAGTCTGCAAGAACCAGAGTGACCTCCTGCCTCTCCTCCACTTCATCATGTTACATGTAACCCTGAACTCATAGTCCCACTGGGCGCAGGTGAAAGAGAAAGAGAAGGGGTGAGGAAAAAACTCTGAAAGAGGGGCTTCGCTGGTGGCGTGGTGGTTGAGAGTCCGCGGGCCGATGCAGGGGACACGGGTTCGTGCCCCGGTCCGGGAAGATCCCACATGCCGCGGAGCGGCTGGGCCCGTGAGCCATGGCTGCGGAGCCTGCGCGTCTGGAGCCTGTGCTCCGCAACGGGAGAGGCCACAACAGTGAGAGGCCCGTGTACCGCAAAATAAATAAATAAATAAATAAAACTCTGAAAGAGTAAGTATCTTCTCTAGAGAGTTGCATTTAACCTAAAAGTGATAGACTTAAATGGGAAGTGAGTGAGATAAATTGAAGTGGCATATGAGTATTCCTTCCTTAAGCAGAAATGGGTGCTGGTGAGCAAGCAATATTCAGTTATGGAGAAATAAAGTTATATGTCTACCTACATGAGTCAGAGCATATAAATTTTAAATCCACTGTATGTGGAAGCCCAGTGATTTATCAGTGCTGAGTTTTACAATAAAATATAATTTTAGAAAGTTACCAAATGGCTAAGTATAGGGCAGAAATCATGATGAATCAAAAAAAAAAAAGTTACCTCTCTTCCAAGGAGCATGGTAAAAGTGATTCAGATAAAAATATTATAAAGCCAAATATGAAAAATAGTATGTGCCCTGCTGACAATAAACTATATAACCCCAACATAGTTATTTACAAATGGTGTGTGGGATTCAATTTGCATTAAAACCCAAGATTAAAGATACACTTCACAACTTGCTCAAGAATTTTCCTTTTGTATTTATGAAACCCTCACTGCCTATTCCCCATTTTCACTCAACTAGAAACAATTATAAGTCTCCATTATAAAATATACTAAAATGACACAATCTCTCATATTTGCTGATAGACAAATTATATCTTATCCAGTATTTGCAGTAACCTAAAGGCAGATAATATATGGCTAAGTTATTGTTGTACTGCGGAAGAGACAGATGAAGTTATTTTTCACCCACGTTAGTGAGGAATAAGATCTTGAAGGCTTTGTGCTTTGCTTTAATAGGTATTAAAAGATTGAAAAGACTGGCTGTGAGGTAAGCTGGATGATGAGGGTCAAATCCTGATTACCACATACTGTTGGTATGACTTTCAACTTTAATGCCTCCATTTTCTCACCTGAAAGTAGTTAAAATAGCTAACTATTGGGAACACAGATTATGTACATAAAGACGGAGCTTTAGCACACAGCTTACCATATTATGTAGACTTAGTAAAGGTTTGCTAACATTATCAATATTTTTAAAGGCCAAATTCCTAACATAACCAATCAGAAACTCACGCACCCCCCAACCCCAATTCCTAGTTAAATCTCCCATCTCACTTTCCCCATTCACTTTTCTATGCTATCCCAACACTAATTTTCCTCAACCCCTCATTCTGTATCAAAAAAATTAATGTACTTTAAAGAGAATAACCTCCCTCCGTATTGAGATCTTCACTGCAACACAGAGAAACTCACGTTCACTCTCACCATACCCACTTGTGATGAATGTAAAGTTCTGGAAAATGACGGTCAGTGTTAGGACACAGTCTTCAGTCAAGGAACTGTGCTCCGGCGATGGAATCTAGGAACTTAGTCCAATTTGCACCTCATTTAAACAAGTGAATCAGAAATGGAGAACTTAAGAAACAAACACTCTGGAATCAGAAATCTGTGCTTGAGTCCTCTGCTGCATGCCATTAAGTAAATCATTTATTACTCTGGGTCCCATTTTCCCTTTTTGTAAAATAAAGGCAAAACACTGGTTGGAGAGTGCCCATTTGCCCTTCCAGATCCTTTCCTGCCCTCCGTCCTCAGGCTGTGGGCCATAGGATGCTGACATCTGGGGCTGTATTAACAGGGCCCCCTTGCCCTGTGGCTTCTGGTTGGGTCAATGGGAGGACCTGGCAAGAGCTCCGAGACTGCATGGAGAGACCAGGGCTGCTCTCCATCACCCTTTGCCATCTGCCTCTCTACTGATTAGCAGTGGCCACCTTCCTCTGTCTGTGCCTGCAACTCGCCTACTCCCTCCCTCCCACCATGTTGTTCTCTCTTGGCCTCTTCAGGACCAGAGGTGACGGCTGCACACTGTTGCTAGTGCCTATGAGCTTCCTCATCACTCACTGGTTTCCTTTAACTTCAACAAGAGCCCTTGAAGAGCCCCTTCATTAAACTCTCCTTTATGTCCACTTGGGGGTGCCATCTCTTTGCTGCCAGGACAGACTCATACAGAAGTCTACATCACTGAGACATTGTAAAAATGCTATGAGATAAAATACGTGAAAATGCCCCATTCTGTCCCTGTTACACAGTAAGACGATCAATGAATATCTGCTACATCCTCCCTATGAACAAGCATTTTCTGCAAAGCACTACTGTGATAGGATTCTTTCCTGTGCAGGTCATGTCTTGGTTGTACGCAAACAATCCTTAAGTAAGCTGCAGCCAACTTTTGTAATGTGTCTTTCGTTTTCTGGCATACCATCCAGGTTGTTCTTATTATGTTAGACAACTATTGGCAGGCAGCTATGATAGTTATCATTAGACCTTTCTTTGCCAACTTGTCTATATTTAGTTCTTTCATCTTTCCTCCCAAGTCAATCCATCCCAGCCCCTTAATCCTGTGGCTCTTCTCTGAACATCTAGAGTGTTACTCAGCAGAAAACAAGGGACCCGGAATCAATCACTGTTTTCCAGGAGCTGCTCGCCATACTAAAGAACTAGTCACAGCCGCATAGCACAGGGAGATCAGCTCCATGCTTTGTGACCACCTAGAGGGGTGGGATGGGAAGAGTGGCAGGGAGACATAAGAGGGAAGTGATATATGTATACATATAGCTGATTCACTTTGTTATACAGAAGAAAGTAACACACCATTGTAAAGCAATTATACTCCAATAAAGATGTTAAAAAAAAAAAGAAGAAGAAGAACTAGTCAGTTTTCCTAAGGCAGTCTGGTAAGCTGATGCTATGGTCTAGAGCAATAACTGTACGTTTTGGTTCTCTCCCCCATGGGGAGAAAGATTTAGGCTATCTTCACCGACTGTAAAATTAAAGGACCTGGCATATGAGTGTGTATCATATGGCAGGAAGGTATGTCAAATTAGAAAATTTAATGTTCTCTGCTTGGGCTCACCTAATACCTTGTTCTTGGAGATGACACCATTTTATAAGGAATGAGGGAATTTAACTAATGCCTTGTGTCATAACTCCTAACACTTTTGGTATCACTTCTTCCTGGAATTGAAATCAGTTCCTTGGAGATATCAATCTGAGGCCATACTGACAACAGTTGGATTTACTTTTAATGATCTTTACAAGGGTATGCTTTCTACCATGTGAGCCTTATGCATTACCCTGGGAAACATGTATTAGTATTCCTGTTTTAAAAATAAGAAAACTGAAACTTAGAGGTATTAGGTGTTAGACCCCAGGTCACTAAGTATTGATAAATGGCAGAGACTCAGAACTGGACAAGAACTCAAATTTCCTGACCCCAAATGTCATTCTTTTTCACTCAGTAACTATTCATGAAAGACCAACCATGTGTGAGGTACTGAATTAGGCCTGGTATGAACTTCTATACAAAAATTTTTTTAAAAGATATAGTGCCCATGGGCTTCCCTGGTGGCGCAGTGGTTGAGAGTCCGCCTGCCGATGCAGGGGACACGGGTTCGTGCCCCGGTCCGGGAAGTTCCCACATGCCGCGGAGCGGCTGGGCCCGTGAGCCATGGCCGCTGAGCCTGCGCGTCCGGAGCCTGTGCTCCGCAACGGGAGAGGCCACAGCAGTGAGAGGCCCGCGTACTGCAAAAAAAAAAAAAAAAAAAAAAAAAAAAAAAAAGATATAGTGCCCATTTCATTAAGGAAGTTTTAGTTGCCTTGAAAATGATCTAGAGTAGAGCCACCTACAGGGTTAGAGGTATTGACAAAGTTCCATGGAGCTCCAAAGGAAGCAGAGAAGGAAGACCTCATAGAGAAGCAACAGTTGGGTTCAGTCTTGATTGGCAGATATCAGTTCTTCAGAGGCAACTTGACACATGATGTTTTCTTCCTCTACTAACTGCATGCTACGTAAGATGTCTCTCTGTATTTTAACTCAGACTCAAATCCTATCTACTCTTTTTTTAATAGATCTTTATTGGAGTATAATTGCTTCACAAGACTGTGTTAGTTTCTGCTGTACAACAAAGAGAAATCAGCCATATGCACACATATATCCCCATATCCACTCCCTCTTGAGCCTCCCTCCCACCCTCTCTACCCCACATCTCTAGGTCATTGCAAAGCACCAGAGCTGATCTCCTTGTTCTATGCTGCTGCTTCCCACTAGCTAACTATTTTACATTCGGTAGTGAATATATGTCAATGCTACTCTCACTTCACCCCAGCTTCCCCCTCCCCCCCCACCCCATGGAATCTAGAAAAATAAAATGGTACTGATGAACCTATGTGGCAGGGCAGGAATAAAGACCTATCTACTCTTGATTAAGAAAGCTGTTTTTTTTTTTCAATTGGCCACAAATGCATGAGTTTATTTCTAGAAACTCAATTCCATTCCATTGACCTATATGTCTATCTGATTAAGAAAGTTTTTGAAAAACACAAGATTTTTACATGCCCATCTCCTAAAATGTGATCCTTTCTATAAGCATGTCTAAACACTGAGCCCCTATTCAACAGAAAAAAATATTCCCTAAAGTCAATGAATGGTCTATGCACTATGCAATATGGCAGCCACTAGCCACATGTGTCTAATTAAATTTAAATTAAATAAAACTAAAATTAAATTAAAAATTCAGTTTCTCAATGACACCAGTCACATTCAAACTGCTAATAGCCTCATGTGGCTGGTGGCTACTATATTGAACAGAGCAGGTATAAAAGATTTCCATCATTACAGAATGTTCTATTGAACAGTGTTCGTTTATATTTAATATACATTTTCCTTGAAATTGTTGAACCAAAGAAGCATGGATTAATATAATAAAACCATAAAATAGAATTTCATAATGCCATTACAGCTGAAAGTAACTCAGATTCATTCATTTATTTGTTCTGTATGGATCTAGTAAATATATATTAACTGTATACCATGTGCCAGGCATTGTACTTGTAGTAGGAGATACAATGAGTAAAACAGTCGTGATTCCTGACCTCATTCATCTTAAAACCTAGATGAAATACAATAAAATATGTAACTGCAATAGAATGTATTATTTACTCCTACCTCTAATTTTGTTGCAATCATAACAACAAATGACAACTCTCTTACATTTGCACATGCAAAAAGAAGCAGACATTTTTGTCTCCTGATACATTTTACTCTTTCAGAGTCACATAACCATTTCTGCTAACTGAAGAAAAATTTCTTTGAGAAACTTCTGTAAGCTTTTGAGGTGTGAGTTTATTAATAAGCATTTCAGTAGTTTTGCCTCATATGATTCAAATGAGAGTTTTTCAAGCATGGGTGCATTCTGTACACTGTAATAGTAAGTAAGTCAGTAGTCTCTTAGGGAGGCTTCACAGTAGAGTCAAAGCTATCCTGTGTCTAGGAACACGAGAAAACAGCATTTAGTGAGAATCTCATAAAAAGCTTGAAAATCAGCCTGTGATTGGGTTGGTTGAAGTCATCCTTGTTGGTGGGGTAACAGTTCTCTTTAGCTATTCAAGCGGAACATTCCCTACAGGAGCCAGCACTAGTTCTAACCTACAGCTTTGGTAGTTAGTGGGCTGGATCTTGATTATCCTCTCCTGACATTGTTTTAAAATCTCACTCCTACAGAGGAGTCAGGAGAAAGAGCAAGAAAATACTCATTTAACAGTAAATGTTTATCTGCCAACATTCTTAATGTTACTTCAAAATTCTCCCTCCTTAAGAAAATACTAATTCTTTCTGCTGAGAAAAAAATGGACATATGTTCTTGAATGAAAAGCAATAATCTCAAATTGGAGAATGTTATATAACATGTTTCCAGAAACAAGTTTTCCAGGGACTAAATATGTGCGTGTGTTTGGAGAAAGTTGACTCAGTAATCTTTAAAATAAAAATAACTTGAATGCCTTTAAGCATGACATTCTCCAGTTATCTACAAGTTCCATTATGCCCTATCAATTCTCAGCTGACCCAGTTTGTACATATATGTAATCTACCTTGTCCCTTTAGTCTTTTGAGTATGAAACTCCTGATTTACAGTGACTCTACTTGCTACCTTTTTTCCCTGGCTATAGAATATTCAATGTACATCTTCAGCATGGATTAGACAAGACAGAAGGGGAGCTTTCCTTTCTATATCTTAAGAGACTATATTTATCTTGTTCACCATTTTCTCCTAATGACTAGTATAATGCACCACATAATTTGTATTTGTTGCCTCAATAAGTAAAGCATGAACGAATGAATGGTTAATAATAATCATTGCATTTTAGGCACTTCTCATTATTTTATTTTACTATTCATTCAAGCACTGTGTATATGATGTTTAAAGTACAGAAAGAAAAACTTGTGGCTTTTCTCATGTAAAGCAAGCTGCATGTCTCACCTTCCTGGACTAGATTTGAGGAGACCTCAGAATTCAGGGAAAACAGTCAAAAAGGTAAGGTGTTAGGGATCCAGGCCAGGACAGTAGGAACAAACAAGTCCTACCAAGTGAAGACTGGTTTCCAGCAGCAGGGTAGTACTGAATCGTTAAGTGGCTCATACTTTTAATGGTGTCACCTCTTTTGGGTCACCCATGAAAAGAGAATCCAACTGGGATTTGTTAAAGGTGTTTTATTTTGCTTCCTATATCGCAGTGGTTATTTCACTAAGGTTTTACTTCAGCACTAACCAAAAAAAAAAGAAAGAAAGAAAAAGCCTTGCAAAACCAGGAGTCAGACCATAACTATTAGATGTAAAGCTATGGATTATAGTTCTTCAGCCTAACTCAGCCCTTTCTACTCTGACAACTGAATAGGCTAAAAACACACACACAATTGGAGAGGCAAGCTTTTAAAGAAATGTACACACACACACACATACATATAATGTGAAATGTGAAATCTTTACATTTTGTGAGCAGAAAATGTCTTATGGTCACTATCCACAATGTTTCATTAGCATTAAGCCTACCCTACGGAGAAGCCATAAAAATTGAAATAATATTGCCGTCAAATGCTTGGTATCAATCTTCCCCCTTCAGTGGAATAGCACCAAAATGGTGCAGAAGCATTTGCTGCCTATTTTATTCTTTCTATCCCCATACGTCTCTCTTTTCCACACTCCTTCCTGGGCAGTTGTCCAAAGTCACAGTGAACTCAGGAGAATATGAGCAGAAAGTATTGTGCAATTGTTATAATTCTTTAATCACTCCACCTAGACATAATTCCATAATTTAAACTTGGGCATTTTGATTTAACCTGATCACAATCAGAAAGAGGACTGGATCTTCTCTGCAATTAATCATTTCTGCATTACATTTTTCACAAAACCACATAAGAAATAAAGGAACAGGAGCCATCCTAACCCAGCCCTTGATGTGCAAATAATGGGCCTGGCTTGATTTTTGTCATTGTGGAGGGAAGTGGTGCTGATGAAGCTTTATTAATATACGTTCTCTAGACAGGCACAGAGCACTAGAAGTCCTGCCCAACCCGAAGCCCTGAGAAATTAACACAGATGCCTCACTTTTCCTGCTCATTCCTTTTCACCACAGCTTCCTCCACATAAGCACTCTTTGTCCAAGGATACTAAATTTGATCTTCCTACGTTTAAGTATCATAGAGTGCCTAAGGCTTGAACATGTTTCTTTGCTCATGGCTCAATATGCTTAGTGGGAGAAATGTGTCATCCAAGTTGTTGCTGTTGGAGAAATATAGCGATCTTCTTTCCCCTCAGTCCCCGAAGCATCTGTTGCCTGGACCTCTGTTTGTATTAATGAAACATGCCATCTGCATTGTGTAGGCTTTTACATTCCAGGAGGAAGCAGAGGAGGGAATCCCAAAGAGGCATCCATTAGCCCTATAATGCCCCCCTTTGTGCTCCTTCCTGCATGACTCAGAGACCAAATCCTCCAGACCACCTGTGGCCACCACCACGGGCACAGCAAACTCAAGTTCTAAACAGGCCATCATTTCATTGTGAGTTGAGTCACCATCCACTCCTCTATTTGGGAAAAGTATTGCAGACGTAGTTTTTCCTCTGCTTTAATGGATGGTGGGTTAGTCAGAACACTTTTAGGCACAGATAACAGAAACCCAACTCTATCAAGCTTAAATAACAGAAGATACACTGTCCATGCATCTGAGAAGTTCGAGGAGTAAAATCCTCAGGAATGACTGCCTCCAGGTGCTCGAATGTTGTCAGGAATCAGCCTCTCCTCACCTCTTGGCTCAGCTTTACTTGCTGTTGGATTATACTTAAGCAAATTCTCACCCGGTTGTCATCGCCTTGTACTTGGTTTATGTCTCATCTGCTTAGCCACCCTAATTTGAAAAAAGTCCCTATTATCCATTAGTTCCAACAACAGTCTAGAAATTGAGTCTCCGTGGCTTGGACAGACTGGCTTTAGTCACCTTCCTTCTCTTGAGCCAAGGTTTCTGGCCAAAGGGGATGCTATCCCTTCACTGACAGACCAGAGTCATGTGTCTCTCAGGACCTGGAGTGCGGGATTCACTCTGCTGTAACCACGTAGACTGAGAGTGGGGAAGGGTTTTACATCCGCCTGTTCCCAGAAGAATAGCGTGTTTAATAGACCGAAACCAAAGATGTCCACTCCACAAAGGGAAGCCCGGAAGACTTTCCAGGATTCAGCACTTTGGAAAAGTACTTAACCTTTTCTGATCCTAGTATGAGACAGTCCTTTCCTTTGCTCAGCCCTCCTTCACCAAATTCTCTAAGGGGTGCAGGAAAGTTCCATTTGGATACACAGATATGACTTACCTTTTAAAGAGTCACCTCTGGATCTAGGTTGCAGGAGTTAGTGGCCAGACCTAAGAAAGAGGGAGCTGGCAAGTCTGAAGCAGCCTCAGTTGTGAGGAAAATAGAATCAAGAAGAGCAGACCTATAAGAGTGGCAAACAACCTGAACGCCAGTGGTGTATCCAGAGGAAGCAACAAAGAAAAGAAATGCTGGACAGAAAGCCCAATTTTATTTCTCAATTATCAACATATATTTTGAAAGTATAATCATAATACTAATAATAGCATTAACGTGTATTGAGTGAATACTATGGATCAATCGCTGTGATTAGCATATCTCATTTAAGTGAGGAATTGAGTTCTGGGGCTGAACACAGGAGCGGCTCGAATGAACTATTTGGAGAGTCAAGGAAGCTCTAGGACAGGAGGTGACACCTCAGTTAAGATTTGCAGGACATGTGAAAGGCAAAATGTAGAGGGAAGTTGGTCTAGAAAGCAAACACAGTGTAGACAAAGGCTTTGTGGTAGCTCAGGATGTAGAGATCAGGAAGGAAAGAGTACTTCTTGATGGCTGAAGCACCAACATGAGAAGCACAGAAGGAAAGGAGGGAAAAGTAGAAAAGGTCCAGAGGTTAGAAGGGCATAAAAAACAATATGAGCAAGCTGTGCCAGATGTGGACATCCTTAGACCCCCAGGGCTAATAAAGCAAGAGATGGTTATGCCTCAGCTGTTGGGTGCAGACGATGGGAAATCAGGATTAGAATCTCTTCACTAAACCTTCTCTCCTATTACTGTGCACAATCAGTTGACATAAATGAGACTCACTGTTAAGAAAATTTTATACTGGACCATCACTCCCCATTTGACAGGAACAAGGTGTTCCCCCCCCCATAATAATCATGCAATAGGTCCGTTAATCCAGCTACACACTGAGCACCTAATCTTGGTATTCCCCAAATCCAGCACAATGCCCAGCATGTTACAAGCTCAAAAAAATGTTTGTTGAAAGGATGTTATGGACAGGTAAGTATTAAATGTATTTTATTGAGCTGAAACCAGACCTGAGAAGGGTTCTAGGTATTTTTTTGCCTTAAGCTTTTTTGCCATAAACATCTTTACCACAAGCATTTTCACTGCAAATATTTTCACCACATAATTAATTGCCCATAGGGCAATTTTGCCATAAAAGATACAATAACAAAAAATAAAAGAGGGACATTCAATGAAATTCACTTTTTGTAACAAAATTAAAAAGACTATTGCAAACACCAAATATTTGAATACATTTAAGATGTGTGTAGATTCATGGCAATACTGTGCAAATGACTGATTCTATTTTATGGGTGGTATCTAAGCATTTATCTTCAAAGTCTTTCATTCATAGTATTTTTTTATTGAAGTATTTTATATATATATATATATATATATATATATTTTTTTTTTTTTTTTTTTTTTTTTTGCTTGTTGATTCATTTCCTTGTTAGGAACTTTTTTTTTTCTGCTAAAATTTCTTCCTTCATTAAGAGAGGTATTAGTTTCCAAACACTAGAATGCATATTTGTAATTGAGTTTTGTATCACATTGTGAAAGCCTTCTGCACTACTGTTTCTTCTTGGCATATTGTCACATGCCTGTTGATAAACATTCCAAAGTTCTATGGGAAATGTGGGTTCAACTAGGAGCCTTCCAGGCCCTAGGCCTCTTTCAGATTTATGTAATATAAAAATGGGAATACTGCATCAATGTAGAAATTAAACCAAACTGTCAACCAGTTGAAACCAAACCGTCTAACCAAACTGTCAAGCAGTTATTTTATCTTTCATGGCAAAATTGCCTTACAGCCAATTAGTTATGTGGCAGAAAATGCAGCAAAAATGCTTGTGGCAAAGATGTTTGTTGCAAAGAAGCTTAGGGAGAAAATACCAGACATGCCTGAGAACTACCTATTTATTATGCATTTATTTAGCTCCCAAAGAAGTGCCACTCTTCCATAAGCCATCCATCTAAACATTGAATGGCATGATAAGAAAAAGCTATTGTATCTCTTGAGGGTATGGCTTCTGCAGAGTTCTGAAGAAAAAAATGCAGTCAGCTCTCAGTACCAGGAATAAAGATTTTTCTCCTTAACCACAATTTTTTAATCAAAAACACTATTAACCTTATAAAGCATGTGTATATATTTTTTGATTTAGCTAAGAAAGTCAATAGTGAATTTAGGGACTAATCCATGAACTGAATAGGATCACAGCATATGCATATGGCCATGACAGATTTATCCTGGCACTTTATTACTTTCCACCACTGATTTACTTAACATCCAAGGTCCTGTGATTTAAAAAGCATTCCTCTCCTATTCCATAAGGTTGTGAGAAACTTTATACAAATTTATATGATACAAAAGGATAAACAGATCAATGGGTGACTACACAGATGAATTGATATCTAGGTAAATAATACGTATTCTGGTTTTATGCTCTTGTCTACTTCTACTTCCTTTTAGCTTTTGAGGATACTTGCAACATTAACCACATTTTTCTCTTGTGAAAATAACCATATACTGAGTACACCATCATCTTTATTGTTCTATTTCTAGGCACCAACGGGACATGTGACTAGACATGGGCAATGGGCAGTTATAAGAAGTGACATGTATAACTTCCAGATCAGAATATTTAATTATAATGTGAGATCCTTCATGGCTCTCTCCTCCAGTGCCAACAATTAGCAAAGTTACAGAGAGTGGACTCTAATGCCTGGGTCCCTGAGTGAAACTATGCAGATCAGAGTCCCCAAAAATGACTCACACTGGTCATACAAATAAGAAACAAACTTTTCCTGTTTTAATCCTCAGATGACTTAGGGTTGTTTGCTACGGCAGCATCAACTAACCTATCCTGACTGCTATATACCCTAATAAAATGCAGCATAGGGCTTCCCTGGTGGCGCAGTGGTTGAGAGTCTGCCTGCCGAGGCAGGGGACACGGGTTCATGCCCCGGTCCGGGAAGATCCCACATGCTGCAGAGCGGCTGGGCCCGTGGGCCGTGGCCGCTGAGCCTGCGCGTCCGGAGCCTGTGCTCCGCAACGGGAGAGGCCACAGCAGTGAGAGGCCCGCGTACAGCAAAAAAAAAAAAAAAATGCAGCATAGAGCCAGTAGAATGAAGGTAGTACACAAACCTCTAAAGTAAACCAAATCCACTAGTACAGGAAGCAAGAGAAGAAGGCAAAATATCAAAATTTCATTGTGGATTTTGAAGTATACTTTCCAAATTGTGCAAAAGAATTAGGAAGGGTTCAGAGATGAATGACAAAAGTTAGTAGGATGGACTCAGATACAGTAAAGAAATATTCAAGGTGCTGTTATTGCTTATCTACAGAATTTTGCTGCTTTGTATATTTCATGCACTTAGCTGAGGTATACATTTGATTTTAAAGAAGGGATATGGTTTATATAAGGTTTGCATTTCACAGGTCCCTAGCGTAATCTAATTTAACCCTTCAAAGGAATTATAAAGCATGGAATTTGGAATCAGAAATACCTTACTATGTCTGAGAACTTGAAAATTTTATATTGCCTTGCTTGGCTTGATTTTTGTTTTATTAGTAAAATGGAGAGTATCATGACTGTCTTATGTTATTGTTGAGACAATCAAATTAAATAATCCCCTAATCCTTGGCCAAGGAAAAAAGCTCAATAATTGTTAGAATCCTCTTTAAACTTTTTCTTTGCAAGAGAAAACTTTAATCCCCAGAGAGGTTAACACATCCCAGAGCTGGTCAGTAAAGCTAAAAAAAAAAAAAGTCTTATGATTCCCATAGGTGCTGGGTATTTTTCACATTTCCTGAAGACCAAACAAGCAGATCTATAACAAATTAACTCAAAATAATCTTCAGATAGATATAATAATATGTGTATTGATCGTGAAGACAATGCAATGGTAGAAAATGAAGGAGGCTGGAGAGTCTTCGTGCATGGAACTGTTCATTTAGAGCCAATCTGATCACAGCCCTCCAAAACCTGTCACCCACTTAGTAGAAGCTTTCATGGCCTTTTCCAGTTCATTCTGATATCTATCTGTTCAGAGCACAAAGCACATGCCATCAAGGATGAATACTGGGCTTTTAATCATGGCCTGCTTTGGAACATATCTCCAATGATATTATCATTGTTATTAATTCCACTTCATATTGGCATTACCTTTGCAAGTGAGTACATTTAGTATCAGGAAAAAATGAGAAGTAAAACTCTTGGAGGGTAGGTATTGGATGTTAACTACCTTGCAACATCCTACATCATCGAATTCATCATACATCAAAAAATCCATTGACAGGTCATAAGGTATCTCTTACAGAGATACACGGATCAGGCATTTAATTTGTATTTGCTGAATGAATAAATAAATTCATGAATAAGGAAACAAACTAATAAAAAAAAATTACCTTCCGAGGGGCTCCCCTGGTGGCGCAGTGGTTGAGAGTCCGCCTGCCGATGCAGGCGACACGGGTTCGTGCCCCGGTCTGGGAAGATCCCACATGCCGCAGAGCGGCTGGGCCCGTGAGCCGTAGTCACTGAGCCTGTGCGTCCGGAGCCTGTGCTCCAGAACGGGAGAGGCCGCAACAGTGAGAGGCCCGCGTACCGCAAAAAAAAAAAAAAAAAAAAAAATTACCTGCCTGTAGCCAAGTGCCTGGGAGAGATGATTGTATAGTGCTATATTACTGTTTTCTCTGATGGTACAAGTTTGATTTAGAATGGCAGATTCCAAATAAGTAAGAGGACACTCAGACTAAGCAAATCCCAACAGTAATCGGTATTAGTTTATAGAAAGAGACGTAAGACTTATCACATGCATCACTTGAAATAGGAATAGGGCAAAGACCTGGCAAATTCACAGCAGTAAGCAATCTCATAATGCACAGAATAACCTAATAGATCTTTCCCACCTGTTATTTCTCTAAGGGAGGATTCTTCCCATGAAACCAGAGATGACTAACTTGAGAGGCAAAGCGCGCTTGCTTAAACCAGCCATGCATCAGTGGCACCAAATTGCTACGACTGAAAATGTGGTAAGCAGGCTAACCACATTCCAGAAAACCCATTTAATTTCCACTGAACATCCCTTCTTTGTACATACTCCTTGTAGGGGAGACCACAGCAAGAAAATCCCTAGGTTCTGTATTTCAAGTCTCAAGTGCAAACAGCAGCAGGTACTGATCTATGCAGAGGCGCAGAGCAAGATGGGGATGCGATAGCTTTGCTTAGGGTCTGCAGGGAGACATGAAGAGGATTAACAGCAGAAGAGCCGGCACTTTGAAAATGAAGTTCAAGTTAGACGGTAACATGGCATAGTGGAAACCACAAATGTCTTTGGAGCCAGAGTATTTAAATTTATAATGCACCACTTACTGAGTGTGTGTAATCTCAGGCAGGTTACTTCATTTCCCTGAGCTTCATTTTCCCTTATAAACTAAGGACAGTATCACCTGTTTCTCAGAATTGCCATGGGATGACATGAGGTCATTCACAAGTGTGCCTGGCATATCATAGGAACTCAGAAAAATATAATTCCTTGCTGGCTCTCCTCAGAGACATTTTTGATTAAACAAAACTGTGTGGAATGTTGAGAAGAACCATAACATGAACAGATTTAAGCAGAGCAGGAGTTCAGAGCTGAGCTGACCATAGCACCTAAGCATTCTCCCTGCTCTCCATGAATTAGGCTTTCCCAGTGCAAAATTCATACAATGGTGGGTTTGGGAAGATCCACCTAGCTTTTTCGTTGTTTCAAGAAAACCCAACAGAGAAGGCTAGATGGCTCCTATTACCACCTTATTGTTAAATACATTAATAGTAAAGTGGCTAAGTGTGATTTAACCACATTATAAAACACTATTCTATGGTAAAAATCACATGGTATTCTTTAAGTAATATCATGGCAAGTGACCAAGAAATATCATTTAGAGAAAAGACAAAATTTGCATAATAGCATAGACAGTATGAAACTAGTTACTTTAAAAACAAAAAACAAGCATTTTTTATTTCCTTGTATATGTATCTCCATGCATAACAAATATAAACTATCTGAAAAAGATGCACAGTAGTTCACTCTGGCCAGAGAAATGTGGCTTGGGCGCAGGGAGAAGGGACCCAAGGAAACCACTATTTTATCGATTGTTTTTTATCTTTTACAGCAATCATATTCTCATGCATTAATTGTATAACAAACAAAAAAAAAAAAGGAGAAAAAGAAACAAAGGCAAGCATATCTCCATGCAGAAATTGGCTGGTGGATAGGGCAGGTCCCGGGGGAGGAGATTAGCAACTAGATGCCTCCGTGAATGTAGACGGGCTGGTCTGCACTTAGTGCCAGGCTTGAGAAGTGCTAGGGAACCTGGTTCTGGTCTCACCGATTCCAGGGGGCACAAAGAGTTCACCTCATAAGAAGCAATATTCTTTCAAATTACATCCTTATCTCCATCTCTCTTCTCACCCCTAAGCCAAATACAACCGAGTGCCTGCCTTTCCTGACCTTGTCAACCTTGCTATTTCTTCCATTTGTTTTTCTCAAGTAAAACCATCAGAAGTCTGTTTTTCATTTCCTTCCTTTTTTTTCCATGCAGAAAGAGAACTGCTGAGCAGGAAGTAGCAGGAGTTCTGCTCTAATGTCAGGGTTCTGCCTCTCTGATCGCTTAAACCAGGAAAGGTGGGGAAGAAGCTACTCAAATTAATTATAGATAAAAATAGAACTGTGTGTGTTTGTGTGTGCACATGTGTGTGAATTTGAAGAAGGAAAGAACACAAGACACCCAATTTAAATGATTCATAAATGAAGAGCTGTGATATTTAGTCATTTTTAATTGAATGAAAAAGCTTTCAAGTTCATCGTCTTTAGCTTTGATACTGGCGGCACAATAGCACGATGGCAGCTTCAGGGAAACCTCAGTGTCATTATAAAATGGCTATCATCGCTTTACGAGCTAAAAACAAAAACGGGAGAAATCTTGTTTCATGGTCCAAAGTGAGGCACCAATTTAGCATTTGTCTTAACAGCCTGAGTTTGCAGCTGGAGATAAGCTATGGTTTGGGCACAAACAGGAATGGGAAGGAATACTCAAGTTGGCGTGATGATAAGCGAATCGTCAGTGTTATTGGTGTCATTCTAGACATTGTTAGAGATGCAGAGACAATCTCAGTCACTTTGACAAGGCCCTTCTGTTCACTGTCACTGCTTTCCCAGTGATGATTTCACTCACATTCAAGATGCAAAAATATATTCCTTTACATCCATGATTTCCCCTCCCTCTTTTTCAGTTTTTTTCTAACTTCAAAATATTATGGAGCAGAGACAAACTGGCAAAAAAAACACAAAAAACCCTACAATAAGCAAACTGAATGAAGTCGAAGTGTTTAAAGAGCCACGGCAATTCCCAACTTGGAAGTGGGTACATGATAAAAGATTCTAAATGAAGTTGCATCTCCCCACTAAAAAAATGAAATAATTGGTCCTTGCATTCACAGTTTTGCCCACACATGATGTTGAATGCTTAAAATGGATGAAATAATGTGCATATGGTAATGAAGCAATATGCCAGATAACCATACCATTCAGGAAAACAGAAACTAAAATGGACTAGCTCTATGTGAATGTTAATTCTTGAAAGTAGTTCAACTAGAGAACCTTGACGTGAATAGATGGAAAGTGAAAAGGCAGAACACTTTCAAAGCAGGGAATATGAAGTTAATCTAAGCTCATTTCTGTGCTCCAACAATTAGCCCAGAATCTAGCACGTGCGATATACTCAATAAACATAATGTACCACAAATTAATGTCAAGATTATAAAAAGACTCTGACTTTGATCCAGTGTTGAAGATGATATTTTCACTGGTTAATTTTTTAATGTTTAATTTAACTCAAAGTGTGAACATCTTTTACCTACAGGATATAGCTTAGTGTTTAAATATGGAGGTCCTGGAGACAGCAAATAAGGGTTTAAATCTGTGCTCTACTATTATTAGTGAGATGACTTGAACACATTACCTTTTCTAAGACTCAGTTTCCTCATCTGCAAAATGGAAACAAAACTAAAACCTACCTGTGGAGATTAGAAGGAGGATTAATAAAATGCATGAAAACTCCTTTGCACCATGCTTTAGTGTTTGTGTGCTTATAGAACGCATTGTTATTGTTCCCGCTGAACGCAGGAGCCTCAGAAAGAGAGATGCAGCAGCTGGCCTCAACAGCATGGCATGACGCAGCACTAGAGTTCCCAATTTTGACCACAACGGTAGAGACAAGCCTCCATTAAACGTATTTAAGTCTTACTCACTCCGTAAGTCTGATTCCAACGTTTGGACCAGGTATGTCATGGGAAACCTGTCAGAGAGCTGATGTAAAACAGAATCAACACTGGTCAGTTTTGAAATTTAGGTCTCCCAAACCAGACTTGAAACTAGCTCCAAAGTGTTCATAACTGAGCACAGAAAGTTGAAAATGAAGGTAAATATATCGTGACTAGCGTCACCTCCTTCCTTTCTATTTTTTCCTGGGAATTGGTAGCCAGTTTGACCTGGGCAGTGGTGTAGTTACTAGTGGTGGCCAATATACCAAAAAAAAAAAAAAAAGAGAGAGAGAGAAAGAACAAAAACATCCAAACCTGGTAAATTACCAGCCAGGCTGTGTAGGAAATGTGTAATTTTCTCTTTACAAAACTCACAAAGCATACAGCATTTCTCCCACCTGATCAAGGGAACTGTCAGTCTTTTGGTCAGCAGAATGCAATTGTTGAGAGCTGAATTGTCCTTCAATGCTGACTCCTCCCAGCTTTCTCAAAACAAAAATGCCCGTTTTCTTTCTTTTTTTTTTTTTTTTTTTTGCGGTACGCGGGCCTCTCACTGTTGTGGCCTCTCTCGTTGCGGAGCACAGGCTCCGGACACGCAGGCTCAGCAGCCATGGCTCACGGGCCCAGCCGCTCCGCAGCATGTGGGATCCTCCCGGACCGGGGCACAAACCCGCGCCCCCGGCATCGGCAGGCGGACTCTCAACCACTGCGCCACCAGGGAAGCCCCCCATTTTCTTTTTTTCCAGAAAGGCCTGGAAGCTTTGCCCATTTGTCCAACCCGAAATTTACAAGGATGATAGTGATATTTGGCAAGTTCAACAGGAAAATTGCTCTGGCCATGCCACTGGAAGTCGGGACCAACCGAAAGCATCCCACCTGTCTGTGGCTGTTCTTACTAGAAGGGCTTTCTTAGCAATGTCAGTCCAGAAGGGCCTGCCTCTCTGGACCCTTCTTATCAATAACACAGACAATGGATACTGAGCTTCATTCAAGCTTGCTAGATCAGCCTGATTTTATGTTACCAATGCAATATTAATCAATTATAAACTAGTGACTAACTAAAATAAAGCCATTCACACAACGTCCCTGAGAATCACAACATGATTAAAATCAAGCTAGATTTCCTCCAGAATTAATAGTTAAGGGACCCCCCCCACACACACACAAGGACACAAGAGAGTCAATGTAAAAATTAGCATTATGGGAAAATCCACTGGAATCTAATATGCAGATTCTAGGGTTTTTGTGTCTTTTTTGTTTGTTTATTGGTTTGTGTTGGCCTTTCCTGGTGTTTGTAGAACCATTTCACAAAACTATGTAACATGGTTGCTAGAAGGATCCTTAGAAATCACGTAGAACCCTCTCCTCAATTTATGGAAGAAAACAACAACAGGTGTTCTCAAGAATTAAGCACTTTACCCACCAGTAAATATCAGCAAAGCTGGACCTAACAGCATCCTTTGGAGGTGATTTACTCCCTTCCCCAATAAACCTGCATTGTGTGGCTTCTTTTGCAAGAGGATTAAAGATACACATGATTTGTTTGTTTCTTAGAAATTGCTAGTGAGCTACACACAAATGCACCCTACACATAAGTCAGGTAGTTTCATCCAGTTTCCTGGTCCCAAGAAGCAACATCTCAAACCCCAGCAACATCTCCTCATCTATACTCCAGAAAAACAAAGCAAAGGAGGGGCTGTGAATACTTAGTCACTGCTCACCTGTCCTCCTGGTAGTGCCTATATCGTCCTTTTACACAGAATAAGTTGCTTAATGTGTTCAGATGTGGGTTAAATCTCTGAAAATCTGGCAATTGGGGCAGCATTAGAAGGCTGTGAAGCCAATATTAATGATGAATAAGGGGGAAAATAGGCTTTTAGCCAGCTTGAAAATCAGTATTTCTTGGTCAACAGGAAAATCTCATTCAGTGCCACAGACATCTGGTTGCTTGTGTCTTAATTGAATCACTCAGGTTTTTGCTTGTTGTTTTTTTTTTCCTCTGCTACTAATAACTGAAGTTTAATGGGAGTTTAACATTTCCAGCAAGGTGGCACACGTCCCCAGCTCGCACAGAAAGGTAATTGACCAAGACTGTATTAAACCATCATTATGGGAATGCTTCGGGTCCCAGAAGAAATGCTACCAAGGCTTCTAAATTGGAATGCTCTTCCTTCCTTCGTCCCTAAGGTGACTTGCCAATAAACTAACATGTCAGGAACTGTCTATAATACATGATTAAACATGATTTGATGTGATTAAATACCTATTTAAGGTCACATTTATCTCTGCTTGACTTTATTATCTCCTCTTTGACCTACTTGTCCCTTTTCTTTCCTTCTGGTATATGTCCTTGCTTTAGAAGAGTCCCTTGAGTCACAATATTCCTTTGCACTTTTAGCTTTACTCTCAGTCTGACCTCTTCCAAGGAAGCCAACAATTACTTCACCCCTTCTAAAACAAACAAACGAACAACAAAAACTCCCTCTAATGTCTGCTCCTAAGTTTCAAAACTGCAATTAAACACTTAGATTATCAGCCCGGACAGAGCTAAATTCTGAGGACTTCTAGGACATATGGTCAGCATCTTTGAAGATTTCCCTGTACCACTCAGAATACCGTGGTTCACAAGAAAAATCTTAGACAGGTATCTACTTCATTAAAATTCTTAGAATCTAGATTGGAATCAAATTTTAATGAGAAACAAACATAATGTGACTTCCTATTGACCTTTAAGAGAAGAAGCCCCAGTATCTTCCACATTCCAGTAATATGACTTAAACCATCTTCAGCATCTGGGATGAAGTCAGAAATCTTCCTTAGGACCCTCTCCCTGTGTGTCTGCAGAGAGACTGTCTCCACATCTCTAGGTTCATTATGAAATGCCAAGGAGAGGGGACACAATAGTTCTGCTCCCTGCCAGAGCACTTCTTTTGATGGATGTGGATTTTATCTCCTTTAATTGTGGGCATTTCCCTGTATCCCAGTTATGAAGGAGGATCTGTGACCTCAACATAATTGTATTAATGAATCAATTCCAAGCAGAAGGGACACAGTCTGTCCATGACAGAAAAAAGACTCTAAAAGATTAGTTAGGAACTAATGAGCAAATTGGGAGAATACTTGTAAGCAGTCTAGTTACCATAAAGAGCAACAGCAAGGGAAGACTGTGCAACTTAGCGCCATGGGCAAGTAGCCTTTCTTCCCCCCGCCCCCCAACCCGCTCGTTTGAGCCCAGCAGTGGTTAACATGATTTACAGATCTTTGGTGACTTCGGCAGCAAATGAGATGCCAACCTACATCCTGTTCATGACAGGCTGATTACTCAGAGGAGATGTGTAATTGCAAAACATGCCCATGTTACATTGGCTCTTCAAGCAAGCTTGCTGATAATGAGCCCAATGTTGCCAGGTAAGAGAAATTAACTAGTCCAGGGTTTTATGTTGTCATTTAGGACATTTCTTTTTCTTATGTTGCTTGGACCAATGAATGCATTTTCACTTACATATAGCTCTCTTTGTTTTTCATGCTATGCTTCAAATTCTAATTCTCCAGGATATATCTGCTTGATCCACATAGCTTCGACTCCACCATTACTCTGATTTTCTTAGCACACATGCTGTTTGTAGGGCTTCCTATGTAACTGGCATTTCTTTTTGTTCATTTTCTTAAGTGTTCCTATGTCCTTTTTGTGTATCTTTCCCACATGGCATAATCTTTCCTACTGTCTGATTAAGTTCCAAGACAGTAGGAAGATGGAATCATTTTCCAGAAAGGATCTTAAACAATAGAACAAGCTCTAATCATGTCTTCTGTACGCACCCCATGCCTTTCTGATTCTGTGTCGCCTCACTTATGCTTCCTTCCTGCATGGAGCGCACACCCCCTTCCCCTCATGCCCACTCTCATCTCTGAATCTGATGGCACCCTGTCTTATACAATAGGGGGTTGGGTGACTATGGCTTGGAGTCAGGCATACCTGGGTTTAAATCTTGCCTCATTTACCAGCTGTGTAATCTTGGGCCATAATGTATCATCTTGGAACTTTGTCTCATGTGAAATGGAGACACTAACAGTGTCTTCAGCTGTTTCAAGGATTGAATACAAGTAGTTCTCAAAAACAGTCAAAATGACTGGAACTCAGGAGATTCTCAACACACATTACTTTCCTTTCCTTCCAAAGTTTCTACTAGATTGTAAGCTCTTCAAGGTAAACATAAGGTCTTACAAATCTCTGTAGGCGTGAAACAAATTCCACAGCACTTACTTTTCTGCTCTGGAGTATTAATCCCTTCTTCCAGATAAATATAAAATTAACCTAGATCATGCCCTGTATGAGAAAGAATTTACACAAAAGCAACCAGAGGACCAAACTGTCCTTTGGGAGAAAAGGATACAGGGCTGACAGTATGTACCGTTCTCCTTTCACAGTTAGGGAGGCCTGAAAAATGCAAGAGTGAACTTTTGCTGGCATGGACAAGGAGGAAAGGCAAAATGGGCTTTGTAATTAAGATTTTGGAATCATCAGGCCTGTGAGTGTTTGACACCATCTCTGCCATCTACCAGCTGTTTGGCTTTGGAGAAGTTTCTGAGCCTCATGGAACCTCAGTTTTCTCTTCTGTAAAATGGAAGTAAGAAGAGAACCTTGTGAGGAAGAAATCTATGTGATGTGCTTACAAAGACAAACAAGGAAACATACAGAAACCCTCACCATCACACAGGGGATTGCTGAATCACTGCCAACATTATTTTTCCAGGACACCTGTTCCTACCTGGGACTTCTTGAATTCTAACACCCCTTTAACTGGGAGATGGAGTATTTCCCCTAGTCTTCTCCCTGCTTCATAATGCTGATCCATGCTGTTGGTTAACATTAGTTCTCTGGCATTTCTCCTCCCTACCCTTTAGCTATTATTATCCCAGTACCTGATAAGGTTTCCTGGGTTTTACTCCTAGGTGATGTCACTAGGTCTAGTGACCAGGCTCTGGGGAGGAACACATTTCATTTCTGAAAACTTGTCTATAAGATGGTTAGCGAAAAATACAAAATATATATATAAATATATATATTTATATAAATATATAAATATATATATTTATAGTCCCTTTAAGCCAATCAATTATTTGCAGTAAGGAGGCTCTTCCCCAGCATCAGTTTCTGAGCATGAACTTGTCCAAATATCAAAGCGATATGGAAAGCTGCGGTTCAGATTCAAGATGCCAAGCACAAGTCTGGCTGAAGCAGGCTCCTTCAGCTGGTTGCTACTGACAGCAGACTGGGGAAAACTGTTCTGAAGTACCACATGCATTAGAATAGCTGTCTAGATACAGCAAATACATATAAGCAAATGAATGGTCTTGGAACTGTCTGCTGTCATTCATTTAAAAGAGAATTTCTCTCGGAGGCTGACTACCTTTGTTCAAAAATAAATTTAACTAGGATTGAGTTGCCGTGGGACGAAAGAACATGGAATAAATCAGTCAGGCTCAAGCAAGAGCTGCCAGTTGCTTCAACTTTTGGAGAAATACAATGATTGGGCTCAATTGCACGCCGGCATAAAAAAGGAGGGAGGGAGAGGGATGTACAAATAACTCTGTTGTTATCAACGGCTCCACAGGAGCCTGAACAATCACGCAATTGCCTTTGTTCATGAGGGAGAAACCAGGTAGAGATGAATTAACTCATTAATTAGGAAAATGTTTCACGTGAGCACGATCTGAGTTTCTATATTTTATCCTCTTTTCCCAACTTGACATTTAATTTGAACATGGGAGTGTGGACTCGTCATCTGACATTCAAGAGACTTCTCTGAACAAACCCCTTCAAAGGATTTTTTTTTTTTTTTTTTTTTTTTTGCGGTACGCAGGCCTCTCACCGTTGTGGCCTCTCCCGTTGCGGAGCACAGGCTCCGGACGCGCAGGCTCAGCAGCCATGGCTCATGGGCCCAGCCACTCTGCAGCATGTGGGATCTTCCCGGACCGGGGCACGAACCCGTGTCCCCTGCATTGGCAGGGGGACTCTCAACCACTGCGCCACCAGGGAAGCCCCAAAGGAAGATTTTTTAAGACCTTTTCCAACTGCTCTTTTAATTCTCCTTTCTCACTGTCCCCTAATAACCTCTTTGATGCCTTGGCTGAAATCTCTTTTCTTGATTGATTTTAGTTTCCCTGTCACTGGCACTATTGCTATTGTCGGGTTCTACACGAGAGACCATTGATCATGCTCTGAAGTTCACAAAAGCGCTGCTCTGCTGAAGCGGGAGTTCCCGGGGTCTCAGTGTCAAGTGTATTTAGTGGAGATGCAATTATGTTGTTCTGCATTACAGAGGAGATTCCATCTCCTATAACTACAACAGACGTAATAATGTCTTCAGATATAGCCAAGTTTTCTATACATTTTAGAGAAAAAAGACCAAACTATCAGAGAAGAAGGGATGGGTTTCTCATGCAATAACGGACTGTCCCACAGGAAGGAATCACTGTTTTCCAGTCCTGCCGGGGAGACTTCATTGTGAGTTAAGAGAACCCAAACCCTCTCAGCAGAACCACCAATGGGGAGGAAATCTGGAAAACCTAGCCGCTCAAGGGCACTTAGGGGCAAAGTAAAATTTTCCAAAGAAGTGGGATTCTTTGTCTTCTGGCTGCTTTTACTTGCAGAAGGAAGAAGTTGACTCTGCTATAGAGTTACAGACTGCCTAGCAACAAATAAGCAGCATTTCTTATGATGAAGTTCAGTATTTCAAATATCTTTAAAATGGAAAATGGAAAATACTCTCCAAGCAGTGACAGAAGATAAACAATTTTAAGAGGCAAATCGTATTTTAAATAATTAACCAAAAACCTTCCAAGATCTACCCAGAAGAGCAGAGGCTGGGAACAATTTATTTATAGTTGCAAAAATAATTCAGCGTCATAATGGTGGCCTCTCATGGCAGAGAGGAGCTTTTGTGCAGCACACAGGCAACAACAGGAGAACAAAAATCCGAAGATCTGAAGACTCAAGACCTGTCTGATAGCAACTGCTGCTCCTACTTTTGGTTCTTAACACAAGTTACAGTTGAGTAGTTTTCCTCGTGGACTTTGAACACCAGAGTTCCTCCCAAACAGGGAGCTATTTTGTTAATCCTGAAAGAAATATTTTTTTTATTATGGCAAAATATACATAACATAAAATTTACCATTTGAATCATTTTCAAGTATGCAATTCAGTGGCATTATGTACCTTCATAATGTTGCCTATCCATCACCACTATCTATGTCCAGGATGGTAACGTCATCCCGGACAGAAACTCTGGCCCCTAAGACAATAGCCCCCCGATACCCCCTCTCCCAAGCACTGGTAACCCCTGACTTCCTTTTGTCTCCATGCATCTGCCTATTCTAGGAACTTCATATAAGTGGAAAGGGCTAGAAGCTGAACTCACTTTCCAATGCTTCTTGTTGTCGACACCACACACGGGTTGCCAGGTCCTCTGTGCCCTCCCCTGCCCCTTACAATACCCCTCCTAATTCTGAGATATCTTGCATTTGGGCGCTTTTTTTTTAATGCCTGGCTACCAGTTGGCAAGGTCATTATTACTGGCATGTCCTCCTCCCCTGGGTCTCTTACTGAGATCTTTCCAATCACATTTCTGCTTTATGCTCTGACCAATTCCAGCCCCTCCAAGTCTCACCTCCCTCTCCTAAAATTAATCGACCAGCTGCAGAGACTGATCCACATGGCTGTGCTTCAGCCCTTCTCGTGGATGATGTGGTACCTTGGAAAAGGTACTTCACCCTTTCACCATTTAGACTATTTCTAGTCAGAGGCTATACTACACAAAGGACACTCCCAGCACAATTATTTGTGACCGAGTTATTTCCCATCCATTTTACTGACTGGGCAGCTGAGGCACAACCAAAGATGAGAAAATCCCTCATCTCCCTTGTCTGCTCCCTCGCCGGCCTCCTTCCAGCATGAATGACAGCTGTTGACCAAAAAACAGGAAATTTGTTTTCCCTCAGTGTTTCTTTCTTTCCTATAAGAAGAAGTAGTAAAATAAAACCTCAAAAATGAATCCTCTCAGACTCAGATGAGTTCGAATTGATGATGATCCTCTTTTTTTTTTTTTTTTTTTTTTTTTTTTTGCGGTGCGCGGGCCTCTCACTATTGTGGCCTCTCTCGTTGCGGAGCACAGACTCTGGACACGCAGGCTCAGTGGCCATGGCTCATAGGCCCAGCCACTACGCGGCATGTGGGATCTTCCTGGACTGGGGCATGAACCCGTGTCCCCTGCATTGGCAGGCGGACTCTCAACCACTGTGCCACCAGGGAAGCCCGATGATAATCCTCTTTTGCCTAGCATGTAAAGACTTCCACCTTCGTCAGGTTCCATCCCCACCTCTTCACACACGCTGCCCCGCCCCCCCTTTTCCTCTCCCTTTGTGCCTCTACCCACCTCCTCCCTTTCGTCATCCCCACCCTCCATCCACACCTCTTCACCACAAAGTCAAGTTTCTGTCAACTCCAGGAAATCCCATTTTTTATCCCTATATCCAAGCCTTTCCCTTTTTATGGAAAACTTCACATGTTTCCTACCCAAACCTACCTAGACTTAAACATCCAGTGAGAACCCCACCTTGTTCTACAAAGCACTGTGCCCATCTCTCCCCTTCTGTTTCCTAGACTATGTGTTTATTCCTACGAGGTAGCATTTCATTTTAAAATGAGCTACCGTAGTCTCCTTAGTTCAAGACTAAATCTCCTGAAAACCTAGAGAGATATATATCTTTTATCTTATGCATACACCATGGTGCCCAGCAATCGCTAGCACACAGACAGCAGACAACAAACACTTGTTGCTTGATGGATAATTCAGTCACAGCTGGGCTGAAGCTTATCTCCTTACTGTCAATGAAATAAAGGGCTTGCTAAGCAAATTAATACTGTAAACAGAAAGAGTTTGGCCTACTTTAATGTGAAAATCAACACACTATTTTGAGCAGCACTTCCGTGCCTGCTTCTATTCAAAGAATCAATGTGCTGATTGTGAGTATTGTCTGTCTGTTAAGACATTAACAAGATTCACAGAGATTACCATCTTCCCCAGCCCTGCTGGCACTCCATGTGTGTAACCATGTTTCCTATTATTTCCTCTGTCCCCTATATCTTAAGAATAAAATCTAGGAAAATGAGCCCATGAACAGCTTACCTCAGCAGACACAAAGGCTTTTTCTTTGCTTTGAAAAACCAGCCACACTTGTGGAAGAGTCTTAGAGCAGTTTTGTTTTCATTTTCCCTTGTTGGGAATAGAAGATGTCTTTGAAGGAGTTAGAAACCTAGGCGGCAGGAAGGACTTTGTGGGAAGAGCCCTTCAGCTCAGCTCTGATGCTTTTCTTACATCCTTCCCTTTGTGTCTCTTTCACTATTACTGGCACTTGAATACAACCACAACTTTTGAAAATCTTTAATCATCAGAACCCCAGGAATGTGCAAACCAAAATAGGGTCTAGCCACATCTCAAAAGGAATAGAGATCCTAAACAGATGCCCAGGTTTCAATTCCAGTTAAATCATGTTCTTCTCCTGTCTGTTTCCATCTCTCTAAACAGACATAACCGGCTTACTCCAGTGCTTTTTCACACTAAATGAGAAAGGGCCGCTGAAAGAAGGAAATGTATTCAGAGCTATAGATTCCAATACCTTTGCCACCAATTGCTGAAATTTCTGTGTGAGTCATTGAGATTCTTCTCCCTACATACTGCTGCTTCAACTACTACTACTAAAAATAATAAAGGGGTCAGAGGGTCTTACTGGCCCTGGGCAAAGTAACTGCCATACTTTCACTCTAAGGGAATGAGGGGTGGGGGTGGGATACAGATGTGAGGAAGGAAGAAAAGAAATTATGGAGGTACAGTTCACTGCACAGAGAAATAACTATCATTTAGCTTAAAATTCCTTATAACTTTTAAACTTTATACTATTAATTCCTACTAACCAGCCCTCCTTCCCTCCACCTCTTTCTAGAATGGCTCATTTAGGCTTTACATCCCATCACTCCACAGCAGATTGATGTAGCTGGACCACAATGTGAAGGGTGGGGTGGAGTGGCCCACGGAAAGCTCAGCACAGGACTGATCACTATGGTGCCCAGATATGCAAAAAAGGAGGCCTGTAAGATTTTAAGGGGAGTAACAAAATCCAATTTATATTTAAAAACCTAACTCTGGCTGATTAGCTGTATGTCTTGGGCCATTAGTTGAATGTCTATGGCTTTGCCTAACATAAGGAACACAAAACACCATGGAAATTTAGAAAGGAGAAGTTGCTTTGGAAATCATGCTCATGCTAATTCGCATGCAAATATGTACAATATATCTTTGATTAAAGGTCCTATCCTATTTACCTGTAACCTCTGTGTGGAACAGAGAGCCTCACACACACTAGGTGCTCCCTGAATATTTGTAAATTGAATTCAAATTGAGTAGAAGGGTGCTGTCAGAAAGAACTATTATACAATGACAGGTAAGTCTTCGTGATAGTAAAGTTATTCTGAAGAAAGTAAGGTCTTCGGCTTCCTTTAATCATTGCATATCTGTTCTAGGATTTACCACAATTGTAAGATTATTTGCATTATTTGTATATGTGACTCTCTCTCCAATTGGAATACAAATTCCAGAATGCTGAAGACTGTATCTACTCATGCCCCTTGGCACTGAGCACAGTGCTTTGCACATAGTAGGTGCAAAATGGATGCACTGAAGTGTAACATTGGTCAATATTGTCTTCCAATTAAGCATGCAACAGGTAACAGCGTCATACACACAGACCCATACACACAGAAGGATTCCCTTCAACAAAGAAAGATAACCAGACAATTATATGACCAAGCACAACTTTAACTGTATGATGAACAGAAGTCACTGGATGAACCATGAAAGGACACTGATCAAACTACCCTTCCCACCTAAAACCTGCCATCCTATAAGGCTGTTCCTTCTAAAGCTCAGACCCAGAACATGCATTGGGGGTTTCCTAATGGCTCCAGCTATAAATGTATCAGATTAACACTGTATTTCCACCCCTCTAGGTGGTCACAAAGCACCGAGCTGATCTCCCTGGGCTATGTGGCTGCTTCCCACTAGCTATCGGTTTTACATTTGGTGGTGTATACATGTCCATGCCACTCTCTCACTTTGGGATAGGGAGGATGGGAGGGAGGGAGATGCAAGAGGGAGGAGATATGGGAACATATGTATATGTATAGATGATTCACTTTGTTATAAAGCAGAAACTAACACACCATTGTAAAGCAATTATACTCCGATAAAGATGTTAAAAACAAAACAAAAAAAACCCCACTGTATTTCCAGAAAGCAATATATTCTCCACAGTGTTCTAGAAGAAAGAGAAAATTACAATGAAATGACATGGATTAAACATCCAGTAAAGTGCCTGGCAGGCAGGATACCCACAATACTTGATAGCTATTGTTGTATTTGTGCTTCTTTTTCAAGCATTGTTAAAAACTCACATGTCCTTTTGTAAAATGATACCAGGTGATGTTTCAAATCAGAAACCAGAAGATAGATTAGATAGCTACTAAAAGCAAAGAGGGAAGAAAATACAGATATTACATATGGTTGTTATAGCAACTGAAGGTGTCTCCTGAGCTCCCTCTCATTTTTTCCCACCCTTCACCGTGATCCTGTTTCCATATAAATAACCTCTGGTTTTTCTTTTAAGTTGTTCATCATGATGATAGTAAACTGTGGTCACTGTTTAATAGTGAAGACCCTGAAGTCCTAGGGGGAAATTTAAAAAGAACCCAAAAAAGGGCTGAAAGGAAAAGATAACTTGAAATCAAGAAGGTGGAAGCTGGAAATATGTTTATGCAAAACTTATGGGGACATCAGCTAAGACTTTTCAAGGAGTGGCTTGTGAACCCATATGCAAGGGGGAGGGCAAAGAATTGCGGCTTCTCTTCATGCAAGGGACCTACTGAAATCTTAACAACGAAAGGGAATGAGAGAATAGAACACAAACAATAAATCTTCATTTTCTGATCCACACTAGGGTTCCACACAGCCTGCAAACAAAACAGAATGCATCAAGTTCAGATTGCATTCCATCGCATCTTGACAGTAAGGGGTTTTGCTAGACAAATTTGGGGCTGTAGTTGTCAACATCGGGAGCATACAAAACATCCTGCAGCACCAGGCCACGTGATTATACCACCTTAGCTTTGGAGAATCATAAATGGGACACGTACATAAATGTAAAATGTCAGGAGCAGCCCTGGAGATCTCAGATTGTGGGTGAAGGCGAAGAAATCGAGGTTCAAAGAGGGACTGTGGGGCTTCCCTGGTGGCGCAGTGGTTGGGAGTCCGCCTGCCGATGCAGGGGATATGGGTTCGTGCCCCGGTCCGGGAGGGTCCCACGTGCCACGGAGCGGCTGGGCCCGTGAGCCATGGCTGCTGAGCCTGCGCGTCCAGAGCCTGTACTCCGCAACGGGAGAGGCCACAACGGTGAGAGGCCCGCGTACCACAAAATAAATAAATAAAAATAAATAAATAAATAAATAAATAAATAAAAGAGGGACTGTGTCTTATCTGAAGTCACAGCTGGAAAGTGATGGGGCCCAATTAATAGTAATATCTAACAATTACAAGTATGCCAAAATGCAACAGGCACTGTTCTAAATGCCTCGTATGTAATCATTTAATCCTTAGAACCACCTTTATTATTATGTCCATGTTAAATATGAAGTAATAGAGATATGGGTAGGTTGAACAGCATACTTGAGATTACCCAGCTAGTAAACAGGGGTGTCAGGGTTGAAGTCCAGGCCATCTGATCTCAGGGTTCATTTTCTTGGCCTCTTCGAAATACTGCCTCTCCCCAGGAACAGAAATCTGCCTTGTAAGCCATTCAGCCATTTGTCCTCATCCCACGCCCAAGTAGAAGAAGATGCCAGGTCAAGTTTCTAATAAAATACTGTTATTCTCTTGGCCTTTGCACACTTCCCTTGGCCCAGTGCACACCAACTGCTTCCGTACATGCCACTGAGTCTCCCCTACTTCCTTTTTCCATTTGCCAAACAAATTTGGGAGAATACATCAGTTCTATCCAACTCTATTTGGGACCAAATTCCCTTCAAATCACTCCACAAGACAGGTCTAAGACCATAGTCTAGCCACCTTTCCTAATTAAAAACAAAAACCAAACATGCCCAGGGTTCCATTTTGGAAAATAAGTATTTCCCCAACAGAAGAATCTGTGGCTTTCTGGTCACAGAGCTCTCCAGAGTCCCTCTCCTCTGGGGTCTCCGACAGGGAATCCCTGCATTCTGTAGTTACCATCCTGGAGCCTCAGGCATCCATCCTCCAGCCTAGAGCCAGGTACAGGAGGAGGAGGCAGGAAGGCGGGAATGGCAGAGCGGATGGAGTTGCATGGACAACAGGTGCTGGGGACACTCTGAATGAGGCCCACCGCATTGATGCCATGTATTTCTAGACGTTCTTGCTCTAGAAGAGTTCTTTGATTGAATCTCCTTCCTGTCCTGGATGTCAGCAAACACCATTCCTTCTGGCTGGACTCCATTGCCCCTAATTCAAATTTCACTTCCTCAAAAAGTTTCTTCTGCCTTGCCCAGTTAGGTTAAACCCCTCTGATACTTACTTTCACAGAATGTATCACAATTGCTGTTATTTACAAGAATGTAAATACTGTTATTTACACGAATGTTCACAGCAGCAGTACTTGGCCAAACACTGGAAAGTACTCAGGTACACATCTTCAGGAGAATGGACAGATAAACTGTGGTGTACTCACAGGATGGAATATCATACAGCAACAAGAATGAACAAACTACGACCACTATTCAGAGTGATTGATATAAATGTCACAAAAGAAGCCAGTTCCAAGACAGCATATACAGTATGGTTCCATTTATATAAAGTTCAAAAATAGGCAACATTAATTTTTGTGCCTTTCTAATCTCATTATTACCAAAACAATCAAAGATATAATAATCTCTCTCAGGTCTCCATTTCTAAAATTTTTCAGAGCAAAATTCATATTCGATTTGTTACTGATGAATCTCCTGTTCCTGGTATGGTGCCTAGCATGTAGTAGGTACTCAATTTATAATTTAAAAAAAATAAATGAATGAATGAATGAACACTTTACTTTTTAAATGATCTCTCCACCCCTCCAATCCTTTCTGAACTTCATGCCAGACCATTCTGATTTTAGTGTGATTTTCTTTAAGTCACTTTTTACTTTCAGTATTTACTGGCTCCCTCATGCCAATAAGAGAAAGACAACACTTGGATTCCAGGAGCCGAATTGTCTTTGCAAATTTATTATTATTCTCTATGAGGACCCATCTTTCCAAAGAGAATGTGTTTCCTCCCTCCTCTCCTTCCTGGCCTTCTCAGCACTCAGCAATCACATCTGCCTGTAAAGTCCTTCCAAAGGGGACGGACTACGCCACTCATCAAGTCTTACCAGTCCCTCCTTTTAAGATGAGCAGATAGACAGAGACATCAATTCATATTTACATTTTACTTCTCATGTAGACTATTCACCCTTTGAGAACGACATCTGCCCTTGAAATCTTAGAAATTCTTGGTCAGAATAAAGATCCCCAAGGCAATTTGATTGACTTGTTCATGGGTGTACTTCAACATGTGCAGAGCACATCTTAAAATTTTAAAACTTTCCATTTAAGCCAAAGAACATATTTTGAGCAACCAATGTGTCAGGCTCCTGGGAAATGGACACCTCAATGCCTCTATTTGCTCCACGCTCTCTGCTGTCCTTCACCTCAGACTGACCTCCATGAAGTGGCTGGACAAGAGCCCATTGCTACAAGATTCAGTCCCAGGGACAAAAGCGTTCCTTTCCTAGACTTTCCACTATTTTCCCCTTCTCGAGGCACACAAGATGTTCTCTTTGTGGGAGAAATTCCTCTGGTGCCAAACAAATGAGGGTAAACAATATCCATCTCCTCTGGCAAAATTTCTCCAATGTAATTTGTGTAATTACCTATCTCCCTAATGATGTGCTTGTTTACAGATTAAAGCTATGAATCTAAGCGCAGAAATAAGATTATATCTGATGAATTAAATCCTCATTTGCATAAATCATCTGGATATTTTCTTTCTTTCTTTAGAAAGAACTTCCAGGTAAAAAAGAGGGCATTGAAATCACTGGCTTTAAAAAGATGTATATGAAAGAAATTTTTTAAATGAGAAACTAAGCTGGTAACAGGCAGAGGTGTACACTTAGCCTTACTGATGGAAGACTAGCTAATTTGGAAAGTCTGGGAGGAAAAAAGCCAAAACAAAACACAATATCCATTATTTGTTTATCCTTCTAAGATCTTTCCAAATGAAATAAAGAAACTGCCACCTAGACCCTTTGGTCTGGCCCTGCAATCAATTGGTGACATAGCAGTGAACTCCTAGCAAATCCTAGGGGACCCAAAGGAGGGGGACAAGAAAAAGAGAGAGGGAAAGAAAGAGAAATGGAAAGACAGAGGAAAAAGGAGAAAGTGGATCCTTTTTATTTATTTATTTATTTTTAAATTTTATTTATTTATTTTTGGCTGCGTTGGGTCTTCGTTGCTGCACGCAGGCTTTCTCTAGTTGCGGCGAGCGGGGGCTACTCTTCGTTGCGGTGCGCGGGCTTCTCATTGTGGTGGCCTCTCTTGTCTCAGAGCTTGGGCTCTAGGTGTGCAGGCTTGAGTAGTTGTGGCATGAGGGCTCAGTAGTTGTGGCTCGTGGGCTCTAGAGCACAGGCTCAGTAGTTGTGGCACATGGGCTTAGTTGCTCTGAGGCATGTGGGATATTCCTGGACCATGGCTTGAACCCGTGTCCCCTACATTGGCAGGCGGATTCTTAACCACTGCGCCACCAGGGAAGTCCTGAGAAAGTGGATCCTTAATGATACAGTCAGGTCCTTACACATACACCAAGATGTAGAGCTTAGGTGAAGCATGTACCCACTAGGCAGCTCCATCACTAACTGACTGCTTTGACGTAATCCATATTCCTGAAGACAAAAGACGACCAGCCCATGTAAATTAGTCTTTGTCAGGCTCTTCCTTGAACTATTTCTAGTGATCACACAGTTCTTTCTGAGAAACCTGGAGTCACCAAGACATAATAATAATAGCCCACACATAAAGCTGATAACCAGCAGGTATTCAGAACCTCCGTGCACCTAAGCAAACACAAAGCGCTTCATATAAGTTCTCTCATTTGTCTCTCACAACACTCCTGTGGAGTTGCCACCATCAATACCATCTTGAATTTGAAGAAATGGAGAATGAAGAAACATTTGGAGTATTTAAGTGATTTGTGCAAGGCCACCTGGCTGGCGAAAAGTGGAGACAAGATGCACACCCAGGTTTGCGGGCCTCTAGTGATCCTCTTAACCATTACATTCCCCTTCGCCATTTGAACAAAGATAGTGCTGAAGCAGCATTCAAATTAAATCCCGTAAGAAAACCATCTCAATCTTGATCCCAGAGACATTCATAAGTTGCATTTGCCTACCACTGAAAAAGAAAATAAGTGCAAAACTGTGTTTATCTGAACACACACTAAGTATCTCAAGATTTGGCAACCGAAATTTCCTTGCAAAATCTGTGAAGTTAAGTCTACCACTACCACCACAATTCCTTCGTGTATACAGATTCCAGCAACACAGGGTTTCAAAGAAGCCTTGAAAAAGTGTGCTTTGTTAGAAACTGTTAAAATTCAAGCTTCTAATTTCATGACACATGCAGTTTTACTCTCAGCAATAATTTCACGCTATCATTTTTATGGTTTGTTTCTTTGTGGTTGACTTTTTTTTTTTTTTAATTCACTTTTGGTTGCATTGGGTCTTCGTTGCTGTGCGCAGGCCTTCTCTAGTTGCGGCGAGCAGGGGCTACTCTTCGCTGCGATGCGTGGGCTTCTCACTGCAGTGGCCTCTCCTGTTGTGGAGCATTGGCTCTAGGTGCGTGGGCCTCAGTAGCACGTGGGCCCAGCAGCCGTGGCTTGCAGACTGTAGAGCGCAGGCTCAGCAGCTGTGGTGAACGGGCTCAGTTGCTCCATGGCATGTGGGATCTTCCCAGACAAGGGCTCAAACCCTTGTCCCCAGCACTGGCAGGCGGGTTCCCAACCACTGTGCCACCAGGGAAGCCCTGTGGTTGACTTTTAAGTGTTGAGTTTTCAAATAAATGAGCACATATTTCTTCTTACTGGACCATGTTGTCACAGACTGAGTGAAAACTCTGAATGTTCTCAGTGGGTGCCTATAATGTTGCTTTTTAAGTGAAATGAATTCTATGGTCAGCTTTTAGCAGAAAATTCTTGTATTATGAAGGCTTGCTGACTAATCAACCTTTGTGATAAGGAAAAAATATATATATGTATGTGTATATACATATTTCACTGTTTTCAAGTTATATATAATTACATCTTCTCCGAAGGGCTTTCATTATCTCAACATCTATCATGCATAGTATTTAATTTGCACTGGGCATTGTGCAAAATGCTTGACATATATGATCTCTGGCAATACTCAGTTTAACCCTGTTAGATGAATGCAACATTAGTTTCATTTTATATGTGAATGAACCATCTTGGAGAAACTAAATGACCTGTCCAATGTTGCCCAACTAGTAAATGAAAGAACCGAGAATCCAAACCCAGTCTTTCACCACCACAACACACCATCAGTGTTTTGAACCCTTTATAAAAGTCAAGGGCATCTACACTCTGAAGTCTTTTACAGCATGCTTAGTTCAGTCTCCATAATCCTCAGATTCCTCCTCTGTAAAATGAGAGCACTGGAGGCACTGACCTCAGAGACCTTTCTGCTTCGTAAGGGACGCAACAGTTAAGGACACTCAATTACCAAGATCAGACTGGTGGGAAAAGAAGGAATGAAAGCGTCCAGCAAAATCCCCATGTGAACTCAAATTGAGTCCATAAGAATCTGCACTGAGGGCTTCCCTGGTGGCACAGTGGTTGAGAGTCCGCCTGCCGATGCAGGGGACACGGGTTCGTGCCCCGGTCCGGGAAGATCCCACATGCTGTGGAGCGGCTGGGCCCGAGAGCCATGGCCGCTGAGCCTGCGCATCCGGAGCCTGTGCTCCACAACGGGAGAGGCCACAGCAGTGAGAGGCCTGCATACCCCCCCCAAAAAAAAAAAAAAAAAGAATCCGAACTGAGCATCCCATGGGCAAGACGGACGCCTTTTTATCTTGGTCACTTTTGCAGAGATGGACATCATGCAGGGGAGGGGCACACACATTATTTAACATTAGAACAAATGAAAATTATGACTCTCTCTTCTAGGTAAAAACATAAACTTCACCATTTCCTCCCCAGGCCAATTGTTAGCACTGCTACAATTCTCCAAGCAAGAAAAAGCTGAGAAAGTATGCAGTGTGCCCAACAGGGATTATTAGACTATTTTTCAAGAAGGTGGTAGTTATGTAATGCAAACTTGCTTTGGGGCAGTGCTCAGATCATTGACTCAAAATTGTTCGTGGCCCTTTATCATGTAATACAATAAAAGTTATTATCACTGTGTCTTGCCTGTGTGCATACACAAGTCGTATGGCAGAGTGGGAATCGTAGCTGGCACGGGGCAGAGGAATCCCTTGGGTTCCTAGTTAAGGGCCTAATTGGGTCTATTTTAAAGGCTGGCTGTAGCAAAGAGGATTTGTCGCCTTTGATCATGACTCCCTAGACACCAGGCTTCCTGCTGAACACAGACACTTCCCCCAGCACAGTCCCAGTGGTGTGTCCTACACTCAGGAAACTCTGCTGAGGCAGCAGTGTCTTTTTCTGTCTTCATCACCAGCCCTTGCCTTCCCTGAATACAGCACAATCAAAAACACCAGTGTTCACCTTCCTATAAAATAGGCCCATTCTTTCCCTGACTTGGAACACCATGGGGAAAACAGTTCTTGAAGACTCAGAACATTTAAAGCTCCTTCACTGTAAAGAGTGGGAAAAAATGGTGGTCCAGGAATTGGGCACCATGTAGTATCCTTCCAACCAATTCAGTTGTTCTAGTCTTCCAAAGCTTTCCCTCTCAATTCAACCAGGGTTAGCCCTCTCACTGGCTACCTCCCAGGAGCCATTCTCCATTTTCTTGTGGAGAAATGCAGCAGAGGTTTGGGAAGAGGAAAGATATTAAAATGTGAGCCTGGGAGACAAGAATTCTAGGAGAGTTCCTACTGTGGATTGGCTTTATGAATCCCACCGGAGACTGTGACGAGAACTTAGATTGTATGGCAAAGAGGGCTGCACTGCAAGAAGCAGCTGAAACCACAAGTGCTGGTCTTGCATAAATGTTCAGCTATGCTCACAAGAAGACATTTTAAAGCACCTTCGTTACCTGACATTACTCGAGCACTAGTGTGAGAAGGGCACTGCATTAAGCATGGAGACCAGGGAAAAATATATGTCATCTGTTCCTTAAAGCTGCTTAAAATCTGAATATTTATTAAACACTGCTTGTATACTCAGTAGATTTACCCATAGCCTATATTTATATGCTATTTGTAGAGTGACCTATAGGAAAATGTCTTTGCGTGGTTCAAATCCATACTCTATCCCTACAAAGTCCTCTCAATCATTAGTACTTGAGTCTAAACTCCAGTTTCACCTGTGGTTCTTCTCCAAGCTCTTCTTAAATGCCAGCTCAAATCCTTCTCATCACCAGATCATAGGTAGGATCACATTTAAAGGTTTATAACATGGATGAGACCTATGCTATTGTCCAGTCTGGCCTTTTCACTCTCAAATGGAGGAAATAACCCCAGAGAACTAAAATGACTCTCATTAGACACACAGGAAATTTGTGGTGGGACAGGGCCCACACCCAGGCATCCTGACTTCCAGCACAGGCCTCCCTCTAGCTAGCTTCTGGCATTCCAAAGGCAAAGGATGAAATGTATAACAGACGAAAGACATCACTACTGATGACGCACATCTTGTGACACACTGTGTGTGTTGGTCCTACCTTCTGTAGTGTCGTCTTGAAAACATGTATGTGAAAATCACAAAGCACCACCAGCATCCACGGTGAGACACTCAGCTGCTCACACAATGCCTCACAAATGGGATCAGTGGAGGAATGAATTCTCCAAATAGCTTTCTAACCAGTCTCTTTCTCTAATATTTTGTCCATCCAATTCTTCCAAACTGAAATGCTGATCATGTCACTCCCTGGTCCCTTCAGTCTGGTTTGCAAAGCCTTTCATGATATTATGCTAGGTTCCCTCTCTGGCCTCATCTCCCTCCCCAGACTTCCATCCTATACCTTTCATGGGCTGTTCCTTCTCATGCTTGTAAGTTGTCACATGTATCAATCCTTCCATAGGGAGCATGTTTTCTACATCTTTTCACCTGAAAATTCTTATTTATCCTTTTTATTTACCAAGGACATAATATGTTACCTCTTCTCAGAAGTCTTTGCTAATATCATCCATCACCTCACCCCACTGCCATCTGGCTAAATTCTTCTCCTCTGTAAACAACTGACCAAGTTGTCTTTTAACTATGTATTCTCCCCTTAGACTGAAAGCTACTTGAGAGGAGGCCTAGTTCTGTATTCTCAACCCTACCAGAAAGTTAAGCACACGGTAAGATTTACATGCGACAACAAAAGGCACAGAGTCAGTAAACAGAAAACAAATATGGGGCCCTGCAATCCATACCTTTAACTACTACCCTCTCCTTCTTCCTAATAAGCCTTCACTGACTTTCGATGAGTACCAGAATGGTCACCCACAGAGCTAGGCAAACGTCCCCATCTCATCGCATGAAAGGACATACTCAGGCAGTGGAACACTGCCTCAGTTTAAAGACAGGGCAAAATCCTGCAGCTAGTTTGTCTCTGCCGAACAAGCAAGAGCCCATGGCCTCGGCCCAGTCTGCTCTCAGCAGTGAGTGGCTGAAGCCCAACGCAGAAGCCAGGTTCAGCACCGACTCACAGGGAACAGCTCCACCTGCCGAATTCCTTGACATTCCTCTCCCCCTCTAGCACAGTTTTCTTCTAACCTATGTAGCAGTGGTCACAATTTTTGAGAAATAATAGTATCACAGAGGAGACAGAGAGGAATTTTGCATTCGGTGACTTGCCTGCATTTTGTGCAGGATTATAAGAATGTATGTGTGACAAATATCCACACCACCTCTTGAAAAGGAAAGAAAGGAATGGCTCTGTCAACATGCCAAGGCTTTCTGCAGTGCTTTTTTTTTTTTTTTTTTTTTAAAGAATTAAGCCATCAGGGTACATGGTGCTATTATTTAATCTATCTCCCTCTTCTGCAAAGTGGGGCTAATCTCTGTCTCCCTGTGGATGCAGGGGGAGGTGTGAAAAGCATTCCAAATTCTCTGCTCATATCCATCAGCAAACAATGTGATAAATACTGATGTGGGTGGTAGGTGGTGTTAAAACATGGGCAAGCAATGAATAAAGCAGATTGTTTGGTAGGGAAATCTTGGGCAAACACATCAGGCATTTCCTGATGGTACAAGTTATTTGAATTACCAGAAATAGTGAAGGGAAAGTGACAGAACTGAATCACTTAAAGAAGAAAATGAGTAGACTGGAGGAAGGCTGGAGACCAAGAACTTCTGGGAAGGAAATATTTTGTCAGTCATCCCAGATTGCAGAAATGGTCTTGTCAAAAGGATGCAAAAACCCATTTACTATTCTGGATTTCTGTCTCTACTGAAGTACAGATATTGCATTTTAAGAAACTCTGTCCAACACTAGATTACTGTGCAGGAAAATTAACCAGTATGCACCAAATGTTTTAACAAAGAAAGATAATAGGTCTTAGTTAGAAGCCCATGCTTTTGCAAGCAATTTAGCATAAATAAAATGCAAGCGGACCTAAAACTAAGAAAGTCCATTAAAAACATGAACAACTTGGCTATAGTTAATAATAACATAATAAATCAAGGTCAGACCATTCAAATTTATTCTGATTGAATTAAGGCAACTTAGCTGTAAGGTTGAAACAGCAGGTTGCACACAACACAATCTAGCTTAAACAATCATTGATTTGAAGAAATAAACCAAGGGCTCCTTCTTAAATAGAAAGGGGTATTTTCCAAGTGAGAGAAGAAACTATAGCAAGAAGAAAGGACCCCAAATTATTTGCTAAATAACTTCACTTGAGCTCTATTTTTTTTTAATCTACCCATAAAATGTTTGCTTAATCATACGACTAGGGCAAACTTTTGGTTTTCATAGAATAACAGTCCCATAGTTTCATTATATACTTATTGAATAGAATCTGCCTCAAAATTTGAAAACACAGCAGAGGCATTGAAAGAGATTATCCAGCTATAGGTATAAGTATCATAAGCCTGATGATATAGATATAGAGGCAGAAGCAGAGATGTGTGTGCATATTTAAACATCCTTCACTCACACACACACACACACACACACATGCACGAATACTAATTTGCCAATGTCCATGATAAAGAGAGCCCTAAGTGTTTATATGTCTTTAGATATAGATTTATGTGAATACATTATTGCATTACTTTAACCATGACAACCAGCATGCTACCTGTTGCCTAACGATGTTCATCTTATTTAGAAAAATGTTTCCTTCCCATTTTTTCAATTAACCCCTAAGGAATGAGTAAGCTTTGGGAGTTCTGAAAAGTCTACTTCTCAAAAGGACTCCTGGGTCATAACCTTTCAAACTGTATAGAGAGTCAGTGGATGGACCACCAAGCTCTAAGTTCATGGACTGTTACTGGGTTTGATCATGAATAAACTCCCAGTGCCTGGCATGCTTGACAGGTATTAGGCACTCAATAACTAATGATTGTATACATGAGAAACTTGAAGCTAATTGAAGATGAAATGCCATAGTGTTCTAAATGCAGTAGAATATAATGTCCAAGAGCTGAGTTTTTTTTTGTTTTTTTTTTTTTTTTGCGGTACGCGGGCCTCTCACTGTTGTGACCTCTCCCGTTGTGGAGCACAGGCTCCGGACGCGCAGGCTCAGCGGCCATGGCTCACGGGCCCAGCCGCTCCGCGGCATGTGGGATCATCCTGGACCGGGACACGAATCCGTGTCCCCTGCATCGGCAGGTGGACTCTCAACCACTGCGCCACCAGGGAATACCGAGCTGAGATTTTTTTTAGATCACAACTGTCTGGATTTAAATCCCAATTCTACATCCTGCTATCCCTGTGATGTTGGGTGAGGTAGTTAAGCTCCCATTTTTCAGTTCCTTTATTTCTAAAATGGGGATAATGGCAATATCTACTTCCTATTGTTGCTAATACATGTATTACCAGGAATAGTGCCTGGCACATTGCAAACACCCGCAAGTATTGGTTATAATCATATTGACTATCGCCTGAGCCTTCGATAAATAGCAGTCCTTACCCACCTTTAATGGAAATCCTACTATGTCCAAACTCACTTGGAAAAGAAAGCAACTCTCAACTGCCCTTTCAGGTAAATGTGCCTAAAAGAACATGCAGATTAAACCCATAATTATTTTCTCATTGTCACGGTGCTCTCGTTCAGTCCATTACCACAAATGCAATTTTATTTCTCACAATGCAATAGCCCCTCATCTTTTCTTAAATGTTCTGGCCCTGCTGAGACTTTCGTATAGTGGGGGCTGGTTCTCAATGCAGCTCCTTAAATGAGGAGCATGAAGGTGTTTTCTCCCTCAGGCCTGAGGCAATGCAAGCCCCTACCAGCCACCAGCTCATTTTTTTTTTTTTAACATCTTTATTGGAGTATAATTGCTTTACAATGGTGTGTTAGTTTCAGCTTTATAAAAAAGTGAATCAGTTATACATATACATATGTTCCCATATCTCTTCCCTCTTGCACCTCCGTCCCTCTCACCCTCCCTATCCCACCCCTCTAGGTGGTCACAAACCACCGAGCTGATCTCCCTGTGCTATGCGGCTGCTTCCCACTAGCTATCTATTTTATGTTTGGTAGTGTATATATGTCCATGCCACTCTCTCACTTCTTTCCAGCTTACCCTTCCCCCTCCCCATATCCTCAAGTCCATTCTCTAGTAGGTCTGTATCTTTATTCCCGTCTTACCCCTAGGTTCTTCATGACTTTTTTTTTTCTTAGATTCCATATATATGTGTTAGCATAGGGTATTTGTTTTTCTCTTTCTGACTTACTTCACTCTGCATGACAGATTCTAGGTCCATCCACCTCACTACAAATATCTCAATTTCGTTTCTTTGTATGGCTGAGTAATATTCCAATGTATATATGTGCCACATCTTCTTTATCCATTCATCCGATGATGGACACTTAGGTTGCTTCCATGTCCTGGCTATTGTCACCAGCTCATTTTTGAAGCTGGATCATCAGACTTCATTATGAAGTATCCCTACCCCTCCTGCTATGAGAAAGCTATGACTCTACACCTCTCTCTCTATCTATCTATCTATCTCTATCTATCTCTATCTCAATCTCAGTCTCTCTCCTTTGAGGTCTTTTTACTAGAATTATTTGAATGAGGTAATCCATATAGTTTATACTTCATGAATCAGGACAGTGAAAAATATCCAGGCAGACCATCATCATGGTGTCTATATGCTGACCATGTATCTTCCAGACCAAAAAAAGGCCAATAAAACAATCCTAAATTGCTTTAGCGCTCTGATCTTTTAAAGTATTCTTATTAAGTACCTCCTGTGTGTCAAATATTGGTATATAAAAATGAATGAAATGGAGTCTTGCCCTCAAGGAGCTCACCATTAATTGGAATACAAACCAGATGATGCTTACTGCTTGAACAGGGCATAAAGACAGTGACCTGGCACATAAGATCTCTGTTCATAAGAATCAGGTATCTCTTCTTTTTGGAAGTAATGGATAAATCCTCAGAAAGGAGGTAATACCCAAGCGAGGACTTAAAACACGAAATAGATTTAACTGGGCAAGAAGTAGTATGAGCAAAGGGACAGGGAAGAGAGAATGAAAGGTCCACGTCAAGATGGGAATTTGCAATGGATATGAATATGTATGCCTTTGAAGAAAACCAAGGTCAAAAGACCACCCTCAAGTTAGCATGCAGATGACAACTGCAGTATCTTCATTGTGCCTCACTGCTTGCATTCTCTCCAATCCCCCAAATCAGGAGTCTGCAAACTTTTCCCCTAAAGGATCAGAGGATAAATATTTGACATTTTATGAGCTACACAGTCTCTGTCACAACTACTCAACTTTATCAGTTTTGAGCAAAAGTAGCCGTAGACAATAAATGACCGTGTTCCAAAAAAAAAATTACATCAAAAAATTTGAGGGTATCACAATACATCATTCTTCTTTTTATTTTTCTAAGTCATTAAAGACCTGTATGCAGAGAACTATAAGACACTGATGAAAGAAATTAAAGACGATACAAACAGATGGAGAGATATACCATGTTCTTAGATTGGAAGAATCAACATTGTGAAAATGACTATACTACCCAGTGATCTACAGATTCAGTGAAATCCTTATCAAACTACCAATGGCAGTTTTCACAGAACTAGGACAAAAAATTTCACAATTTGTATGGAAACACAAAAGACCCCAAATAGCCAAAGCAATCTTGAGAAAGAAACACGGAGCTGAAGGAATCAGGCTCCCTGACTTCAGACTATACTACAAAGCTACAGTAATCAAGACAGTATGGTGCTGGCACAAAAACAGAAATATAGATCAGTGGAACAGGATAGAAAGCCCAGAGATAAACCCACGCACATATGGTCACCTTACCTTTGATAAAGAAGGCAAGAATATACAATGGAGAAAAGACAGCCTCTTCAATAAGTGGTTCTGGAAAAACTGGACAGGTACATGTAAAAGTATGAGATTAGAACACTCCCTAACACCACACACAAAAATAAACTCAAAATGGATTAAAGACCTAAATGTAAGGCCAGACACTATCGAACTCATAGAGGAAAACATAAGCAGAACACTCTATGACATAAATCACAGCAAGATCCTTTTTGACGCACCTCCTAGAGAAATGGAAATAAAAACAAAAATAAACAAATGGGACCTAATGAAACTTAAAAGCTTTTGCAGAGCAAAGGAAACCGTAAACACAATGAAAAGACAACAATGAGAGAAAAGACAGAATGGGAGAAAATATGTGCAAATGAACCAACTGACACAGGCTTAATCTCCAAAATATACAAGCAGCTCATGCAGCTCAATATCAAAAAAACAAACAACCCAATCCAAAAATGGGCAGAAGACCTAAACAGACATTTCTCCAAAGAAGACATACAGATTGCCAACAAACACATGAATAGATGCTCAACATCACTAATCATTAGAGAAATGCAAATCAAAACTACAATGAGGAATCACCTCATACCAGTCAGAATGGCCATCATCAAAAAATCTATAAACAATAAATGCTGGAGAGGGTGTGGAGAAAAGGGAACCCTCATACACTGTTGGTGGGAATGTAAATTGATACAGCCACTATAGAGAACAGTATGGAGGTTCCTTAAATAACTAAAAATAGAACTACCATATGACCCAGCAATCCCACTGCTGGGCATATACTCTGAGAAAACCATAATTCTAAAAGACACATGCACCCCAATGTTCATTGCAGCACTATTTACAATAGCCAGGACATGGAAGCAACCTAAGTGTCCATCGACAGATGAATGGATAAAGAAGATGTGGCACATATATACAATGGAATATTACTCAGCCATAAAAAGAAATGAAATTGAGTTATCTGTAGTGAGGTGGATGGACCTAGAATCTGTCATACAGAGTGAAGTAAGTCAGAAATGGAGAAGCAAATTCCATACGCTAACACATATATATGGAATCTTAAAAAAAAAATGGTCATGAAGAACTGAGGGGCAGGACAGGAATAAAGATGCAGACGTAGAGAATGGACTTGAGGACACGGGGAGGGGGAAGGGTAAGCTGGGATGAAGTGAGAGAGTGGCACTGACATATATTCACTACCAAATGTAGAACAGATACCTAGTGGGAAGTAGCCACATAGCACAGGGAGATCAGCTCAGTGCTTTGTGATCACCTAGAGGAGTGGGATAGGGAGGGTGGGAGAGAGAAGCAAGAGGGAGGGGATATGGGGATATAAGTACACGTATAGCTGATTCACTTTGTTATATAGCAGAAACTAACACAACAATGTAAAACAATTATACTCTAATAAAGATGTCTTTATATATATATATATATATATATATATGACATTCATAGCTTGTGGGTCATAGAAAAACAGTGGTAGGACAGATTTGGCCCATGGGCTGTAGTTTGCCAACCCTTGCCTTAAACTACCTCAAATCCCACCTGCAAAAGAAAGAGAAGTTAATTTCTATGCCTCTAATGGGAAATGTCATTGTTACTTCTTCACAAATATTTTCAAGACCTACATTTAGGTTGATATGAGGTACTCAGGTACTTCTAAAGTTGGTGAGCTTTAAGGCAAATATAATTTTTTCCTTCTCCTTTCTCTAAGACTTTAAGTTAAATGAATATCAGGGAGAGTCTTGTATAGGAAATTAAACCAACTTAGGTGACTGAAAGGGAGCTAGTCAATTTGGGCTGCTATAAGAAGATACCATAGACTAGGTGGTTTATGAACAACAGACATTTATTTCTCACAGTTCTGTAGCCTAGGAAGCCTAAGATCAAGATGTCACAAGATCCAGTATCTGGTGAGGGCCCACTTCCTGGTTCATAGATGGTGTCTTCTTGCCATGTTCTTACATGGTAAAAAGGACAAGGGAGTTCCATAGGTCACTTTTACAAGGGCACTAATCTCATTCATAAGGGCTCCATCCTCATGACCTAATTACCTCCTGAAAGCCTTACCTCCTAATACCATCAAGTTGGGGGTTAGATTTCAACATATGGCTTGTGGGAAGGACACAAACATATAGATCATAGCAGACCTCATCCTACTCTTTGGGGATAGTCATTTATATATCTAAGGACATATTTGTTAACAGCTGAAAAAGTCATTCCCAAGTCATTTCTGTCTCAAAATGATAAAATTCCTGAGTCATTTAATCTACTAAAGTAGCACAAAATGCTAGGCAAAAATTCCTAAATCAGGATACCTCAAAGGCAGATCTGGACATTGTAACATCATCTCAAGCCACAGTCTGCTTGAAAGTTATGAGGATGGAAAGGGCGGAACTCAAAGGCCAGGGAAGTGTCTTTTCACCCACTCATGAGCTGGTGAGTGGGTTCTAAGAGCACATGCTCCCCCTAACTCTGGCCATGCCTTTCCTCACCAGCTACCCTCTTCTGTTCTTTTTTCTTTATCTTTTTTCTTCTTTGTAGACAAGAAGGAGGTAAAGGGGACAACCAGTTAAAAGCCAAATTTATTCTTTGGTAATTTTCTATGTATTTACTTTATGTATGCTTTGTCTTCTATGTGCAAGGCATAACCACTTAAGTCTGGGTAACACTGATGTGGAATACTCTAGTGCATTCTCTTACTGCCTTGAATAATCATACTCCAATCCTTAGTGGTGACAATCCAACTCATCCTAATGCACCCAGTTTCCCATATTGACTAGCAAAGCATGATCAAGAAAATGATATAAACACCCACTTTTAACTCTTTAAAACATACAGAATGGCCAACAAAAATCCCATGATTACTTAGTTAACCAAATTCTCCTGTGAATAGAGAAGACAGAAATATTTTTAAATTGTTTGTGCATCTGGGTGCATGCATGTGCAAGCACACATGGGTGTGTAAAGATTCAAGGGAACAACTTTTCCCTTTGGAAAAATCATATTTTTTGGCCAGTTTGAGGCCAAGTACTTAACAGGACATTTTAAACTGGGGAGTCTAATCTGATATTTAAACACACTATGAGCCTTGATTCCAAATATCTTGGACACTGAGATGATGAAGAAAGAAAGTACCATTTCAGTCACAGCTTGTTGACCCAAGATCTGGGGAGTTTAAAATGGGCAGGAGTGGCCTTTCCTCCTGCCCAACCCTATCCTGTCTGCAAAACTCCTAACCTTGTATAAAGACCTGTCTTAAATGTCAGTTCCCTTTAAAGCCTTGCCTCCCACTCTCAGAAAAAAAAAAAAAAATTAGTTGTCCCCCACTCATCTTTGCTCCCATAGCACTTTGCACAAAACTCTATTACAGCTATTATGTGTTTATCACACTAAATTGCTATTTATCTGTTTATGTGTCTATCTATTTCCACCAGAATATGCACCATCAAGGGTAAAGATCAGGTCTTATTTATCTTTGTATTCCCAGCACTCAGCATTGTGCTGACACAACAGTCACTTAAAACATGTTTTAGGGTTTTTATTATTAAAGAAATGCATTCCCATTAAAAATTCAAAATAGCATGGACTAGTATAAAAGGAAATGTTAAAAGTTGCCTTTCCACCTTCCAGACCATCAATCCTATTTCCCAAAGGGATTTAAGGGATTCTTTAAAATGCATAAATACTGCATGCACCCCTTCCACCCTACACCCAGCTCACCAACATATATGGCTCTCAGAGCTGTCCCACATGCAAGGCTGGCTGATGCTAGCCACAAGACTGGCTGGGTTCGAAACCCCCCAGAGCCAAAGGCCAGAGATGTGCTGTCGCTACAGTGGAAAGAATACGGTCAGACTAAGTAGAAATGTATTCTACTCTGCACATTTTATGAATTGATAACAAGTTCTCTCTACTCACTGACACTTTTCCTTTCTTGTTTTCATCTCTAACTCTCTTTCTGTGACTTACTCTGTCTCCACGTGTTTGTTACAAGGCTGTCTTTGTCTCTCTATCTGCCCTTCCCAGTCCACAGTATCACTGGCTCATTGCCCCTCATCTTCTCTTTATCCTCCTCTTTCTTAGTCCACTTCTCCTGTCTCTGAATTGCTCTCTGTCTCTCTCTGCCTCTGTCATGATCCTACACTCTCTCTCTTCCTCTCCCCTTATTCCTTCTCTTTTTCCATCTCTTGGCTTCCATTGTCTCTCAGTCTCTTCCTCTCCCCTTATTCCTTCTCTTTTTCCATCTCTTGGCTTCCATTGTCTCTCAGTCTCTTCCTCTTGGTTTCTTTATCTCTCTCCTCATTCTGGAGATCATCTTCCATTCAGCTCCCACAGTCAGTAAACATCCTCACTGTGGTCATATAACAAAATCTAGTATTTCACTTTTAAGAGCAGATACTTAAAGACATCAGTGCGTTAAGTTGCTCTGAATGTACAGAGATGCCTGGGATGCCAACATCTATGATGTATGCACTTAAATACACATATATGATGGAGAGATGGAGTCCAAGATCAAGAAAGAGACTGAGATTTAAATTAAAATGCATGCTTCTTTATTGGGGACTGGAAGCTACTAGAGTTTTCAGCAGGTGTAGTCAGGTGGGTGAAATTACCTCCAGATCTCTCTCTCTCTCTCTCTCTCTCTCTCTCTCTCTCTCATCAACAAAGAGGACAATAAACAAAAGGCCTGGAAGCCCCTGCTGCTGCACACCACAAAAAGAGAAGGAAGAGAGATGCAGAGTGATCTTGCCGCTTCACAAAAGCCCTGGGCACCGGCTCCTTCCCAATAATAGGGACTGAAAGCAAGTCAGGAAACTTGAACTTGGGCTCTCTGTCAAGTTCAGTTGTCTGGAATGCAATTCTAATGTGGGCAAGTTCACAAACTTGCTTACTCTCTCCTGTTTTGTTTGTTTCTTTTTTTTCCCCCCACTTCTCAAATAACTTTTAAAAATAAATCAAGCAATGCACATTTATGGAAAAACAACACAACCAAAACTATGGACAAACTGAGAGAATTTCAAAGGTAGAAGTAAACTTAAGAAGCCATTTAGACTCCCTCTTGCGAGAGCACTGGAATCACAACTAACTGCTGAACTAACTGGAAGACACTGGAACTCACCAAAAAAGATACCCACATCCAAAGACAAAGGAGAAGCCACAATGAGATGGTAGGAGGGGCGCAATCACAATAAAATCAAATCCCATAACTGCTGGGCGGGTGACTCACAGACTGGAGAAAACTTACACCACAGAAGTCCACCCATTGGAGTGAAGGTTCTGAGCCCCATGTCAGGCTTTCCAACCTGGGGTTCTGGCAATGGGAGGAGGAATTCCTAGAGAATCAGACTTCGAAGGCTAGAGGGATTTGATTGCAAGACTTTGACAGGACTAGGGGAAACAGAGACTCTACACTTGGAGGGCACACACAAAGTAGTGTGCGCATCGGGATCCAGGGGAAGGAAAAGTGATGCCATAGGAAACTGAACCAGACCTACCTGCTAGTGTTGGAGGGTCTCCTGCAGAGGTGGGAGTTGGCTGTGGCTCACCGGGGGGACAAGGTCACTGGCAGCAAAAGTTCTGGGAAGTACTCCATGGTGTGAGCCCTCCCAGAGTCTGCCATTAGCCCCACCAAAGAGCCGGGTAGGCTCCAGTGTTGGGTCACCTCAGGCCAAACAACCAACAGGGAGGGAACTCAGCCCCACCCATCAGCAGTCAAGCAGATTAAAGTTTTACTGAGCTCTGCCCACCAGAGCAACACCCAGCTCTACCCACCACCAGTCCTTCCCATCAATAAGCTTGCACAAGCCTCTTAGATAGCTTCATCCACTAGAGGGCAGACAGCAGAAGCAAGAAAGACTACAATTCTGCAGCCTGTGGAAGGAGAGCCACATTCACAGAAAGACAAACAAAATGAAAAGGCAGAGGACTTTCTACCAGATGAAGGAACAAGATTAAACCACAGAATAACAACTACATGAAGTAGAGATAGGCAACCTTCTGAAAAAGAATTCAAAAAAATGATAGTGAAGATGATCCAGCACCTAGGGAAAAGAATGGAGGCAAACATCAAGAAGATGCAAGAAATGTTTAACAAAGACCTAGAAGAACAAACAAACAGAGTTGAACAATACAATAACTGAAATGAAAAATACACTAGAAGGTGCTTCCCTGGTGGCGCAGTGGCTGAGAGTCCACCTGCCGATGCAGGGGACACGGGTTCGTGCCCCAGTCCAGGAAGATCCCACATGCCACGGAGCAGCTGGGCCCGTGAGCCATGGCTGCTGAGCCTGTACGTCTGGAGCCTGAGCTCCGCAGCGGGAGAGGCCACGACAGTGAGAGGCCCGTGTACCGCAAAAAAAAAAAACAAAAAAAACAACAACCCTAGAAGGAATCAATATCAGAATTACTGAGGCACGGATAAGTGACCTGGAAGACAGAATGGTGGAATTCACTGCCACAGAACAAAATAAAGAAAAAAGAATGAAAAGAAATGAAGACAGCCTAAGAGACTTCTGGGACAACAGTAAACTCAACAACGTTCGCATTATAGGGGTCCCAAAAGGAGAAGAAAGAGAGAAAGGACCCGAGAAAATATTTGAAGAGATTATAGTCAAAAACTTCCCTAACATGGGAAAGGAAATAGCCACCCAAGTCCAGGAAGCACAGGCAGGATAAACCCAAGCTCAGGCAGGATAAACCCAAAGAGAAACACGCTGAGACACATAGTAATCAAATTGACAAAAATTAAAGACAAAGAAAAATTATTAAAAGCAACAAGGGAAAAACGACAAATAACATACAAGGGAACTCCCATAAGGTTAACAGCTGATTTCTCAACAGAAACTCTACAAGCCAGAGGAAGTGGCACGATATATTTAAAGTGATGAAAGGGAAGAACCTACAACCAAGGTTACTCTATCCGGCAAGGATCTCATTCAAATTTGACAGAGAAATCAAAAGCTTTACAGACAAGCAAAAGCTAAGAGAATTCAGCACCACCAAACCAGCTCTACAACAAATGCTACAGGAACTTCTCTAAGTGGGAAACACAAGAGAAGAAAAGGACCTACAAAAACAAACCCATAACAATTAAGAAAGTGGTAATAGGAACATACATATCAATAATTACCTTAAGTGTGAATGGATTAAATGCTCCAACCAAAAGACACAGGTTCGCTGAATGGATATGAAAACAAGACCCATATATATATGCTGTCTAAACGAGACCCACTTCAGACCTAGGGACACATACAGACTGAAAGTGAGGGGATGGAAAAAGATATTCCATGCAAATGAAAATCAAAAGAAAGCTGGAGTAGCAATACTCATATCAGATAAAATAGACTTTAAAATAAAGAACGTTACAAGAGACAAGGAAGGACACTACATAATGATCAAGGGATCAATCCAAGAAGAAGATATAACAATTCTAAATAGATATGCATCCAACATAGGAGCACCTCAATACAAAAGGCAACTGCTAATAGCTATAAGAGAGGAAATCAACAGTAAAACAATAATAGTGGGGGACTTTAACACCTCACTTACACCAATGGACAGATCATCCAGACAGAAAATTAATAAGGAAACAGAAGCTTTAAATGACACAATAGGCCAGAGAGATTTAATTGATATTTATAGAACATTATCCATCCAAAAACAGCAGATTACACTTTCTTCTCAAACACAAACACATGGAGGCTAAACAATAAGCTACTAAATAACCAAGAGATCACTGAAGAAATCAAAGGGGAAATCAAAAAATACTAGAGAAAAATGACAACGAAAACCCGATGATCCAAAACCTATGGGATGCAACAAAAGCAGTTCTAAGAGGGAAGTTTATAGCAATACAACCCTACCTCAAGAAACAAGAAAAATCTCAAATAAACAATCTAACCGTACACCTAAAGGAACTTAGAAAAAAGAACAAACAAAACCCAAAGTTAGTAGAAGGAAAGAAATCATAAAGATCAGAGCAGAAATAAATGAAATAGAAACAAAGAAAATGATAGTAAAGGTCTATAAAACTAAAAGCTGGTTCTTTGAGAAGATAAACAAAATTGATAAACCTTTAGCCAGACTCATCAAGAAAAAGAGGGAGAGGACTCAAATCAATAAAATTAGAAATGAAAAAGGAGAAGTTACAACGGACACAACAGAAATACAAAGCATCATAAGAGAATACTACAAGCAACTCTATGCCAATAAAATGGACAGCCTGGAATAAATGGACTAATTCTTAGAAAGGTATAACCTTCCAAGACTGAACCAGGAAGAAATAGAAAATATGAACATGCCAATCACAACTAATGAAATTTAAACTGTGATTAAAAATCTTCCTACGAACAAAAGTCCAGGACCAAATGGCTTCACAGGTGAATTCTATCAAACATTTAGAGAAGAGCTAACACCCATCTTCCTGAAACTCTTCCAAAAAATTGCAGAGGAAGGAACACTCCCAAACTCATTCTATGAGGCCACCATCACCCTGATACCAAACCCAGACAAAGATACTACAAAAAAAGAAAATTACAGACCAATAACACTGATGAATATAGATGCGAAAAATCCTCAACAAAATACTAGCAAACAGAATCCAACAACACAGTAAAAGGATCATACACCTTGATGAAGTGCGATTTATCTCAGGGATTCAAGGATTCTTCAATATATGCAAATCAATCAATGTGATACACCATATTAACAAATTGAAGAATAAAATCTATGTGATCATCTCAATAGATGCAGACATAAGCTTTCAATAAAATTCAACACCCATTTATGATAAAAACTCTCCAGAAAGTGGACATAGAGGGAAACTACCTCAACATAATAAAGTCCATTTATGACAAACCCACAGCAAACATCATTCTCAATCGTGAGAAACTGAAAGCATTTCCTCTAAGATCAGGAATAAGACAAGGATATCCACTCTCACCACTATTATTCCACAGAGTTTTGTAAGTCCTAGCCAGGGCAACCAAAGAAGAAAAAGAAATAAAAGGAATACAAATTGGAAAAGAAGAAGTAAAACTGTCACTGTTTGCAGATGACATGACACTATACATAGAGAATCCTAAAGATGCTACCAGAAAACTACTAGAGCTAATCAACAAATTTGGTAAAGTTGCAGGATACAAAATTAATGCACAGAAATCTCTTGCTTTCCTATACACTAACAATGAAAGATCAGAAAGAGAAATTAAGGAAACAATCCCATTCACCATTGCAACAAAAAGAATAAAATACCAGGAATAAACCTACCTAAGGAGGTAAAAGACCTGTACTCAGAAAACTATAAGACACTGATGAAAGAAATTAAAGATGACAAAAACAGATGGAGAGGTATATACTGTGTGCTTGGATTGGAAGAATCAATATTGTGAAAATGACTATACTACCCAAAGCAATCTACAGATTCAATGCAATCCCTATCAAATTACCAGTGACATTTTTTACAGAAGTAGAACAAAAAATCTTACAATTTGTATGGAGACACAAAGACCCCAAATAGCCAAAGCAGTCTTGAGGGACTGCTAGAGTAATGGGAATAAAAACAAAAATAAACAAATGGGACCTAATGAAACTTAAAAGCTTTTGCAAAGCAAAGGAAACTACAAGTAAGATGAAAAGACAACCCTCAGAATGGGAGAAAATATTTGCAAACGAATCAACAGGCAAAGGATTAATCTCCAAAATATATAAACAGCTCATGCAACTCAATATTAAAAAAGCAAACAACCCAATCCAAAAATGGGCAGAAGACCTAAATAGACATTTCTCCAAAGAAGACATACAGATGGCCAAGAAGCCCATGAAAAGCTGCTCAACATCACTAAACATTACAGAAATGCAAATCAAAACTACAATGAGGTATCACCTCACACCAGTTAGAATGGGCATCATCAGAAAATCTACAAACAACAAATGCTGGAGAGGGTGTGGAAGAAAGGGAACCCTCTTGCACTGTTGGTGGGAATGTAAATTGATACAGCCACTATGGAGAGGAGTATGGAGGTTCCTTAAAAAACTAAAAGTAGAATTACCATATGACCCAGCAATCCCACTACTGGGCATGTACCCAGAGAAAACCATAATTCTAAAAGACACATGCACCCCAATGTTCATTGCAGCACTATTTACAATAGCCAGGTCATGGAAGCAACCTAAATGCCCATCTACAGACGAATGGATAAAGAAGATGTGGTACATATATACAATGGAATATTACTCAGCCATAAAAAGGAACGAAATTGGGTCATTTGTAGAGATGCGGATGGATCTAGACACTGTCATACAGAGTGAAGTAAGTCAGAAAGAGAAAAACAAATATCGTATATTAATGCATATGTGGAACCTAGAAAAATGGTACAGATGAACCAGTTTGCAGGGCAGAAATTGAGACACAGATGTAGAGAACAAACGTATGGACACCAAGGGGGGATATTTGGGGGGGGGGCTGTGGGGCGGGGGGGATGAACTGGGAGATTGGGATTGACATGTAGACACTAATATATAGAAAATGGATAACTAATAAGAACCTGCTGTATAAAAAAATAAATTAAATAAAATTCAAAAATTCCAAAAAAATATATATATGTATGTTGAGCCACTTCTACGTCTAGGGACTTGGGATATACAAGGCAACAACCCAGTTAAAAAAAAAAAAAGGAAACCCTTACTTTGTGGGGCTTACATCTGTACTATTTTATATTTTATTATTTATGTATTATTTTATTGCCTCTTTCTGGTATTTTGTGGAAGCTTTCCCAAAATAAATAAATAAATTTATATTTATAAATGTAAATAATTTATAAATATAATTTATATATATATAAACACATAAGCAATCTTTTAATGGCTGAATATTCTACAACACTCATATGGAAGGTCATGGGTCATTTGTTTTATATGAAAGCCAGTTTTTCCCAAGGATACAGCAAATAAAATAGCAAAATATTTAGTAAGCTAGTTGTGATATTGTGATTTATAATAAGAAATATACATTTTGTCTTAGTGCCCATTTCTGGCACAGAGCCCCTCAAACCCCTGGGTTTTCCTGTGATGAGAGTTTAAGGACGTGACTTCGGACCACAGTTAAGGATGTGGGCCGGTTGCCAAAAAAACAACCATGTGATCAGAGGTTGAAACTTTCAGTCCAGCCCCCTTGACCTCTGGGGAGGGGATAGGGGCTGGAGTTTGAATCAACGGCCAATGGCCAATGATTTAATCAACTGTGCTGATGTAATGAAACCTCCATAAAAACCCAAAAAGACAGGGTTCCAAGAGCTTCCAGGTTGGTGAACAGGTGGAGATTCAGGAAGAATGGTGCACTCAGAGAGCAAAGGGAGGCTCCACGTTCTTTCTCCACACCTTGCCCTAGGCATGTCTTCCATCTGCTGTCCCTGAGTTACATCCTTAATAATAAACTGGTAATCTAGTAGGTGAAACGTTTCTCTGAGTTCTGTGAGCCAGCCACTCTAGCCAATTAATCAAACCCAAGAAGGGAGTCGTTGAACCTTCCAATCTATAGCCTGTCACCCAGAAGCACAGGTGATAACCTGGACTTGGGGCTGGCCTTGGAAGTGGGAGATTGGGGGGGGACAGTCTTGTGGGACTGAGTCCTTAACCTGTGAAATCTGATGTGACCTCTGTGTAGACAGTGTCAGGATTGAGTTAAATTGTTGGACACCCAGCTGGTGTCAGAGAATTGATTGTCGGTGTGGAACCTACTGGCCCCCAACCCACACATTGGAAATTGGGTCCAGAACCCTATTACAACCATCATGTGCCAATAGCTAGAGATGCTGAAAGGCATGCCAAAAAAAAGAGCAGAAGAGAGTCTTGGCCTCCTTATAAGAAAATGGAACTGGAATGAAAAAACATAAATACAGAAACAGAAGCAATGAGCAACACATTACAAACATCTTTTAGTACATCATACTCGAGCATTATTAGTACTAGTACTAACACAGTAATGATGATAATAATAATAATAATAACTAACATTTATTGATTGCTTACTGTATGGCAGATGCCACTTTCAGCATTTTTATATCTGTTGTCTCTTTCAACCATCAAGAAACCATATAGAAAGTACACCACTATTATTTCCATTAAACAGATGAGGAAACTAAGGTACAGAATTACAAAGCTTATTGCCCAAGTTAGCATATCTAGGAGTGGGAATTCAAACCAATCACTAAACATTATGTTATATTTAAAATAATGTACTCTTTTGGCCACTTGTTTTGCCCATGGTCATATGGGCATCCAGGAAAGATAACTGCATAGAATATTTTCAGTGTAGAAATAGCACCATCTTGCAGAAAGGTACCATCTTCCTCTGCCTGGGGCACCAGTGCTGTGCCATGTAATCATCTCTCCTTCTCTTAGAGAACCTTCTACTGGGTCCTCACCATTGGGGTCATAATTTTCATTGAGAAGCTGATAAAAGCTTTGGGCTTCAGCTCTCCTCGGAGAAAAGTAAAGCATATTGACATAAGATTGTGCAGACAATGGAAGGGGTTCAGGGACCCCAAAACTCACACATAAATTTTAGGAAAATTATTTTCAACCCTTAGTGTTCCTAAGGGAGTGTGAAAAACATAAAGATTCCCACTCCCCCTCAGCAGATTCAAAAGCAGGCTCCATGATGACAAACTCTGGGACACGCTGCCCTAAGTGCCCAAGGAGAGAGCCCACGCCTGCTCAGTTAAGAATTCCTCCACCAACTCAGCAAAATGCAAGGCAGCGTAAACAGTGCTGTAGATAGGTTTCTAAGCAGGGTCACAACCATGCCTAAAATAGCTTTTTCTCCCCTTTAATGATTCTAATCAAGAGTGCATTTTGGGAAGTGTTGAGATACGGAAAGACCTTTTACTTTTAAACTTCCTCCATAGGCCCTGGATCCATGGCCCACAGTTTTGTGTCTCAATAGCCCCTGCAACTCTGATTAGGGGAAGACCACTAGAGGCATCAATCCTTTGGCTTCAGGGCACAACATGATAAGTTGGTTGCCTGATACATTATTAGCACCTCCTTAAAGAGTGAACAAGTTGTCCACACTGTCATTCTAGGGTCATTAGCCAGCAGGGAGAAACCAATCGGCACATCCTACACATCCCCCCAGGATAACAAGATGACACACACTAATAACCCCAGATGATCCACTCTTGGGGAGAGGAGTGGAGGGGGGAGGTGAGGGCTTTGATCAAGCTCCATCACAGAGCAGCTTATTACCTCGTAAAGTGTATCAGGTCAGGGACCTGAGACGGGGGTGTTGTGAAAGGGAGTGCCCCGAGATGGGGTGCTCCTGCTAAGAGTTCTCCCACCACCCCTCTGCACTGACTTGTTAAGTTCTCTCTAAAGAAATTCAGAGATAAACCCCGACAAAGGGACAGCATGATCAAATAGAAAAAGCTCTGGAGCCAGAAAGGGGAAACATCAAATTCTATCTCTGCCACCACCTTCGAGCTCGGTGACCTCAGGCAAGATCTTTAAGCCCTGACCTCCTCGGCTTTCGAATGAGGACAATGACATCTAGTTTGTAAGGGTGGTGTGAGGATGAAGTGAATAACGTGGTGATGCCCTAGAATGTACTTCCAGGGAATCTGGTCACTAAATTGATGGCTATTTATATTATTATCATTAAGAGCGATTTCTCTTATAATCAATGTAGCTCACCTGGCTGCAGAGAGCTATCCCTAGTGTGCAGCAAACTCTCCTTTGCTCCCTTCCCCCACCTACCCCATCCCACACGCAAAAGTCAGAGGAAGTAGAAAAGGCCACAGCTGGGAACTCTATTATAATCCTTGAGCAAATAAAATCCATTAGCGTCAACAAGGCACTCCTTCAGTTGGACTACTGCTGCTCCCCAAAGTTGAAGCTCTAATTTCCCTTGACCAAGACCATACTTAATATTATTTTCAACTAGAGTTCATAGGCATAGGGCAATTGAAGAGGGGAGGAGGTGACTCTCCCCCTCCAATCCACAACCCCCTGCTGCAATAAGCCCAGTGATAAGCAATCTCATCTCCGAAGACCATTAGCAGTGGAACATACATGATAGATAGGTTATTTATTGCCGGAGACCTCACCTGTAAAAAGCCCCATCTCCTCTCCTTAGGGTCCCTTTTTAAAGATTTAAACAATGCCAAGTACATGACTTTTGTCCTTGCGCTGAAGCCCAGGATAAATAACTTGAATAGCTGAGCCTAGAACTCAGGAGCTCCATGGCCAATCTCCATAATTCATCCCTCAATGGCAACCATTACGGACACACAGGTGCATATGCTTGAGGCAAACTGTGAGGCTAGGATGCAGCTGCATCCCATCTCCTGGCTGTGGAGAGCCAGCGGTGCTCCAAACCGAGAATCGGTCGTACAGCATGACAAAACGTGTGTGACCCTCTCCTTCCACTAACGGACCTGCTTAATACCAACGCCCTGCTTTCCCTCTGAGAAACACGGATGATATCTGTCTTTCCTATCTCCTAGGACTGTGGTGAAAATAAAACTGAAGTCATGCAAGTAACGTTCCCATCTTTGAAAACTGAAGCATTTTGCAAAAGAAAAGGGCTATAACCGATCTAAAGTGGTATAACGACATTCAGGAGTGCTATAGAAATAGACACAATATCTTTTATACACGTGTGAAATTTCATGTAGGATTTCCTGCAGAGCATTCACGTCCTTTTTTTCCCCCACCTACATTTTAGAATAGACTCTCTTTTTCCTTATAAACTGTGCACAGTAAGAGTCCAGCTTTGTTTCTTGCCAACCATTTGATCGTTCCATCCATCCCACGGGAGAAGGAGGCGCACTCCTCAGGAGTAACCACTGCCCTTTCCTGGAGCCTGGCTCCACATCACACTGGCCACGCCTCTTCTCTGCCATCCTGTTGGCCACTGCAGGGACACTGTTTGGCTAGTTTCCCCTCTAGGACACACAGATGTATTCTCCACCCTTTCCAGCCAGAGACAAAGGACAGTAATTGAGACATACATAAAGACAGGACAAACGTATTACATACGTTTAGTTAACAGAAGTTGTCAGGGAGCCCAATTAATCTACCCTCCGGGCAGCCCAGCCACTGATATTTCTAATCAAGAACTTAAACAAAAGAAAGTCCGTTTGTGAAAACTGTGTGTGAAAAACGTCAAGGTAAAAATGAAACAATGATGACTCCAGCTGAAATTTAATGTGCAAATAAGGGCAGTTATGCCTTCAAGTGACCATAGAGGTTTTTATTTTCTTTTGGGGCTTGGAATACAGCCAAGCTCACTAGGAGATGGGTGTGCATATGTTTTTGCTTAAATCATATTTTAAAACCTATTTCTAAGGTTAAGACCTTAGTTAAACATAGTTTACATTTAATGTAGGTTAATTTCCTTGATATAGATAGGAATCTTTACATCTCTATGCTCGACCTTTACTCACACCATCCACTCAGCTCAAAATATCCTTGTAATAATCTCCATCTTTTAATTAAAAATTTCTCTACATTTCAAGGTTCAGTTGAATCACCTGCTTTGCAATGAAGTTTGGAGACCACCCCAGCCAGAAGATGCCTGCCCATCCCTCCTCTGAACTCCTATAGCATGTGACACCCTCAGAGGACACTTACCTTCTGCTACCTCTTCAGAGCATTGTTTGGGCGGCAAACTGAAAGCTCTGAGGGCAGGTATCATTTCTTTTCATCTTTGTGCATCACTCCACGTATGTCCCTACTATCAACGCCTGACAAATATTAGGACTCAATACCCATTCATAGAATTAAAAGTAAATATGATAATTTGTGTAAGCTTCTTAGCATAATGCTGCCATATGACAGTCTCACCTTAAATGTGAGCAATTATTATTCTCCTAAATAAATTAGACAATTGCACCAGCTTCTCTACCCTAGTTTATGAGTTTCTGGGGTCGTTCTTTAAAAGGATGTGTTCATAGTTCCCAGAGTCAACACTGATGAGTCTAGGAAATCCCATTAAAATATCTTAAGAGATCTTTACTTTCCAATTTCACATTAAGCAATTTTTTGTTCAAAGATACCAAGTGCCTTATCCTGAAGATATGATACAATAAACCTAATGAACTATATTTTGCTACAAATATACATTGAAATGAATGCCTGCTTGGGTCTCAAATGCCTTAATTTCCTATTAATAGATGTGCATATAAACCATGGAAAGAGGAAGAATCTTGTGAAATGGAAGGCTTGCTCACTTACAGGTCAAGGGTATAGGTCATTGTGTCATTTCTGCATCCTGAACACTCCCAGTGGACTTTATTTAGATGTAGTAGGTGCACAATACCTACAGGTTGACAAAATTTTTAATGAATTTCAACCTGTAAGGGATTTCAGTGATGCTCTGGCCTATTTGTGTCATTTTACAGAGGATAAAATTGAGGCCACAAAATTTTTACAGGCTGTCACTACATATCTAATTTTTGTGTACAGCCAGGACTATAACCCAGGAGTCTTAAAAACCCAGTAGAGAAGTATTTCTTCTACAAAAATAAGAAGTAGCATTTATTGAGCACTTACTATATACCAGCCGGTTTGTATATGTGATGTCAAATCTTCTGGGAAAAAAAAAAAAAAAAACAGAAAAAGATATGCCCTCCCCATATTTTAGTTGAGAAAACAGAAACTCAAAGGATTTAAGTGTCTTGCTCAAAGCAAAGTGCTGGGAAGCAGGAGAGCTAACATTCAAACTCAAATCTGCTTCCAAACCCACTGCCTTCCATGTCATACCATATTAACACCCATTAATAGCACAAAACACTGATCAGAGAAGGTATTATGTGGCTTGCTAGAGAAACGTAAAATCCTTCATCAGTTTACTTTGGAAAAAAAGGTAAAAAAACTTACGTCAAAATGTATAGCCAAATCAAGTGTTCATAGGCAACTCTTTATAAAATCATATTTGTAATTAACTTAGAAGAGGAATCTCTTCCTGAAGAACACCAGATCTGAAAGCTGAATGATGGCACATTACCTCGTGCTCAATGAATCATCAGGTACAGATTCCATGTCTCAGTAAAGATGAAGATGTGGGTGGATAAAAGAACAGCCAAATCACTACTTTAAGGTAAAGGGTGCAATGTGACAGGCACATGTTATATAGTCCTTGCTTTTCTACAAAGAGATAGAGCTTCCAGCTAAGACTATGTCTTCCTCCACCACCATCTGAAATCCACCCAAAACAGGATTATTTAAAATACAGATCCCCAAAGGTCTGAGTTTTTCTGTCCTACCTTAAAGTCTCTAAGACAAGCCATTCTGTGGGGTTTTGAAGTCAGATCACCCAGGGTGCCAGTCTCTGCTTTGCCACGGAACTGTTATATCTTCTTGGCAAGTCATTTAGCCTTCTGGAGCCTCAGTTTCCTCATTAATGTAATGGGGATAATAATATCTACTCATAACATTTTTGTGAAAATTAAGTGAAACTATGAATGTAAGACATCTACTCAAAAACCTGACTCACTGGGACTCAGTTTACTCACTAAGGGTGGATGGTAAATGTCAAGTCTCAGAATAACAAAAGGCAAAGAATTACATGAAAACCAACCAGATCATCATTCACTACAATAAATGCAGTATTAAAGATGTCATAACAGCAAAATATGTCAAGTAAAAGCCTCTGTTAACAATTTGTAACACTATTTCTAGTGAGAAAGGGACAAGACAGTGAACTGAAATATTCAAATTGACTCCAGCATAAAAATATGAAAAAGATATTAACACTTGACACCGGTCTATTACCTAACAGGGATATTGTAAGGATTAATGAGTGTAGCACTTTGAAACTCCTTGGAAATAAAGAATAAACGCATCCCCATCATATATAGGTATAGACAAATATATATTTTAACAAACTAAGAATTACTCTATAAATTTAGATCAGGGCACAGCATGCCTTGGATGAGTAGGGTAGGAACAATATGTTCTTGCTTATGATACCAAGCTCATGACAAATGATTCATACCCAGCACTTTTCATGCCAAAAGATCCCCCCAGGTGTTCCACCAACTCCATCAACACTTTCCATCAAGCTAGACTGCAGTACAGAGGAATCACATCACACCCACGGACAAGGCAAAACAGTCATATCCTTACACAACTGCACAAGTCCACCAGCGGAGGGGGCAGGAAGGAGAAGGGAAGGAGGTGAGAGAAGGATCCAGAGTTCTTCAGGAGTCTGATAGGCAGCCTATAATTACCATACATTTACACCTTTAATGCAGGTGTTACTGTCATCAGAAGCCCTACTTAGCAAAGGCTTTTAGCTAAAGGTGAGATAGGTCCAGGGGGTGTGTACTGCCAGTGGCCCTGAATGGGCTGGGGGTGGATTTATGGGGGACAGCAGCTAAATGAGAAGAAAATGAGAGCTCCCACCCACTGCTGTCCTCAGTGTTAGGTTGGTGGATTTCTTGCTCTAGGGGGAATGTGAAGTGCCATGAGATGAGAGTTACAAAGAGGTATACAGTGCTTTACAGTCACAACACTCTCTTAACTATACCCTGGCCTGTAATTCTCAGTAATGAATCTGACAGGCATCCTCCCCTCCTGTTGTAGAGATGAGGAAATCCACACTCAGGCAATCAGCTTGCCAAGATCAAACCACAAATAGGCAGAACCAGAACTCAGGTCTCCACTCTGCTTTTCACATCACAAAGTTGCCTAGAAAAGTTTCTTTCTGCCTCCCTTACCTTCAAAATGTGTTTTAAACTTTCTCTCTCCTATGAATCTGGGACTACTTTGTGGAGGATACTGATACAAGACTAGTTCTCTTCCTCTGCTACCTATACATATACACTGAAGAAAAACAACAAAATTTGTATGTAAGTGGGCAGGGATGGAGGGTATGTCCTTATAGAATGAGAGACTTAATAGGATAGAAATCTCATTCGTTTACACGATTTGAGTGCTCCAACTTTTAGCACCTTGATTATTTCCTACATTATCTCAAACCTCCTTACATGTCACCCCTTCAAGCCCTGACCCTAAGAAGCCTGACTGGGTTTATAAGCACCATTAAAAAAAAAAAAAAAAAAAAAAAAGGCTGGCAGTGCTTGGCACCATTTCTTAAACGGAGTTTAAAACTTTCCAAAGATGTACTTTCCTTTTCTTGCTCTTTCCAAGATCTTTCAATAGGTGAACTAGAGGTCTAATGGGTGAGTGATATTTTACGGCTTAAAAGCCAGAAATATTTTGAGTCCAAAGTCCTTTACTTCTTGATACAAGATTTAATATGTTTGATGTGTTTAAAATTGCCCCTTAAGGGCCTCCCTGGTGGCGCAGTGGTTGAGAGTCCGCCTGCCGATGCAGGGGATACGGGTTCGTGCCCCGGTCTGGGAGGATCCCATATGCCGCGGAGCGGCTGGGCCCGTGAGCCATGGCCGCTGAGCCTGCGCATCCGGAGCCTGTGCTCCGCAACGGGAGAGGCCACAACAGTGAGAGGCCCGCGTACCGCAAAAAAAAAAAAAAAAAAAAAAAAAAAAAAAAAAAAAAATTGCCCCTTAAAGCTAGAAGCTTTGAGTTAATCATCTAAAGCAGTGCGAAAGTTATTTAATCAGTTTAAGAACATTCAAGTTCAAATTGGGGGATTACTTTTAGTGGTTATGATATGAAAGATAGGACAGTTAAGGTAAGGAATGAGGGCAAGGGTCTCCGGAACTTGAATGAAAAGAATTTCAGCTTCAATTATTTGATTAAACCAGTCCGGAGAACCATATAAAACCATAGCCTTGGTCACGAAGGCTGAATTGTAGGGAAAACCGTGCTGAGGCTCTCAGGACAGAGACACGATACAAAATACTATTTATCACGATTTGCCTTAATACAATTTATATCTATGTACCCAAGGAATCCATAATGACAGCCTCTTATTTTAAAATGTTCACAACTTTCATTAACAAAGCTGACAGTGAGCACAATTCACTAAAGTGGCACTTCCCTGGGAAGGTTTCTGGCAATAACATCACAATTGAAAACATTTTGAAATGTACCAGGATGCACAGACTGTGCATAGTAAAAATACTACAATCTCAGTAACCTGATAGAAGCTGAAACTTTGCTTTTTTTTTTTTTTTCAGTTTACCCATCCTTGGTTTTTATTTTCTTGTCTGCTTCAATGCAGCCTGGTGAAGTTTCCATACTTCTAAATCACCTGCAGTTATCACCACCAAAGCTCTTTCTTTACTATTTCAGCTCCTTGAAGTTTCCAGGTGCAGTTTAAACTGAAAGAGCTCCCTCAAATTCCAGACATGCAGGCTTTTCCAAACATCTAAAACCTTCCCTGATCTTGGACACAGCTCATGGACTTGCACCCACGCTCCCCAGTGACAGCCTCCTGGAAACCCAGCAATCCCTCTCCTCCCTTAAGAAAGGGAGAGCTACGTCTTTATTTGTGCTCTTCACTAGAGGAGGTCAGGCAATGGGGGAGAACAGGGAGTTGTTGTCACAGGGACATATCTGATCTTCCTGGGACAGATCAAGCCAGAGAACAACCACTCATTCACAGGCTGGAAAGCCCCAGCTCTCAAAACACACTGGCTGGTGCTGTTAGAAGATGCTGGAGAGTTCCCGTCCTGAAACTTGCATCCACTTGGTCCCCAGAAACAGAATACATTAAGGGCTCCTTACCATCCACTGAATTTCTCTTCCGTGCTGGGAAGAGGGGGTTAGGAGCTTCGCACAAAAATAAAATTAAAAAGCCACAAATCAAGACTTTTTTGATCTTACGTGCTCTCATCCATAAGTCTAGCAAGTTAAAGGGAAAGTCACTGGAGGGAACGCCAGACTGCCTGGAATTTTAACCCTTTCACCTCTGCATTCAGAATACTTTAACCCGCTCTGTTTGCCTGGTCTTCGGCTCCATCCTACACAAAGGAGACCAAAGAAACGGAAAACAGGGATCTGCCTGCCCTGTATAAAGCTTTGTTAGAGGTTTGGAGAGGACTCCGGTGTTGCTGGGAAAGGGGTGGTCTCCTAGTTGGTGACATTAAATCCCTGGGGAGGCGGGCAGGGAAGACTTTAGTTTGCACAATGTTTCAAGTCCAGAAACCCCATTTCCCCAAATTCTCAATCAGATCACACAGCCGACTTTAACCCTTTCCATCTTCCACCCCTTTGCCCTCAGTCCCATTATACTCACGCTGCTGTTGTGGCCAGACCAGTGGACCATGGCTTGGTTGTGTGCTGAGTCGCCTGTCAGCGCGAACGTAGTGCTGGTCAGTTTCAGCTCCTCCAGCCGGAAGCGAGTGGCTTTGTCCGGGTCCCGCTCCGGAGTCCCAGGCTCCTGCTGCCCTCTGTCCCTTAGCACTCCCCGGGGGCGTCTTCTCGTGCCCTCTCCCCGTTCCGCCTTCTCTTGATCCTCTCCACTCCGTCTCCTCCGGCCAGAGCGTGGAGCAATCGCCACCGATGCCCCAGTGCCCGGGGCCCGCTCCAGGGAGAGCGCTCGGTCTCCGGGGGCCACTGCAAAGAGGGGGCGTCCGAGCAGGGGCGTGGCAGGAGCCCTGCCTCGCGGCCCCAGGTGATTAAGCCCCCCTCGGGTCGGAGACCAGCGTGGGGCCGAGCTGGGGTGCAGCAGGGGACCACAGGAGCCGCCGCCGCAGGCGCCCGGGGCACAGAGGACTAAGAGCCCCGCGCCGGCGAGGAGCGCGCTCAGCCCGGCTGGGGAGCCGCCGCCGGCGCCAACTTTTCCCATTGCGGGAGCGGAGAGGAGCGGAGAGGGGGGTCCCGGACCGGAGGTGGCGGCGCGGGGCTCTCCGCTGGCCGGCTACGAGGAGCAGGAGCTCAGGACCCCAACTCCATCCAAGTTGGGCCGCGGTGGGGGCGGGCAGAGGCGGTTCGGGGCAGGTGGCGGCCGCCGCTTGCCCGGGCTGGGCTGGTGCCGAGCGCGGATTCGGACGGAGCGAGCCGCCGCCACGCGGGGGTGGAGCCGAAGTGAAGTCACGGGCGGAGCGGGCGCTGGCGCGCGGGCAGGCAACACGGAAGGGAAGGCGGGCGCTGCCGGGGCTTCGAGCGCCGCGTCCCGCTCCCGAGCTGCGCTGCGCGCGGTTGGCTGCGGGGACTGGAGGCGCCGCCGACCCTCCCCCTTGGGCTCGCCTGCGCCGCCGCCGCCGCCGCCGCCGCCGCCGCCGCCGCCGCCGCCCGCTCCGCGCCGCCGCGCTGTGCGCCTCCGCGGCCGCCGGCCTCCGCGCAGAGCCCGAGTGCCCCTCCCGTGGGGGCGGCCAGCCCGGACCTGGCGGAGTGGTCACTGTGCTGGGGACTTCCTATCCTGTTTAATTGTTTCTATCAGTCTCTGTGGCTGTTTCTTTTCTTTTTCTTCCTCAGTTGAGAAAATAGGGATGAATGGGCTTCTGCTCTTTCCCTTCTTAGTCTCAGTGAGTTGGCATCTTGACCTTACCTTGGGAAGAGTCTGTGTGTCCCAGCATCAGCAGAGAATGATGTAATTAAAAGATCGCAGGTGTGTGTGTGTGTGTGTGTGTGTGTGTGTGTGTGTGTGTGTGTGTATTCTGGGGGATTTTCCCATCAATTATCACGCTTAGATTTCTTCCTTGACCTCCTAAAGCACTCACTGTATTTGAACCCAATCTTACTGCATTTTGTGGGCGTATCTTGGCTTCCCTAAGAGACTGCACACTCACTGAGGACGGGAAGGCTACGTTGTGAGCAACTTGGAAGAAGTAACCAGTTCATTGTTTGCCATTTTATCCATAGTACTTGGACACAGTGCCCTACATGGTAGGAAATCTGTCAGTCATTAATTCATAAATATTTATTGTAAGCCTATTATTATATTTCTGTGTGCAAATACATACAGGAAAGGAGGCATGGTGCTCCATCTATCCTGTGGCATTCGTGCCTAGCCCAGAGCTACTAACACATGCCTTAAGACTCAATAGGAAAACTTCATGTGGGTGCTGGATGCTCTGCCATTAGTTTGCTGTGGAATCTATGACAAGTAGCAATCTATCAGCTTCCTAGGTTTAAAACTAACTTGTTGCATTAGATGACCTTTAAAATCCCTTTCACTCCTAAAATTCTATAATTGTATGATTATAACGTCTGCCCAGCCTAGCTCCCCTGCTTCTATTCAAACGTTCAGATTAAGACTTATAGTAGGTGAATGGGCTTTGAAAAGTACAAAGAATTTCTCAAAATCCAAGCCTTTTTCAAATAGAAAGTTGCTTCTAAGGGCTGAAATACCTTCACATGTCTTTGTAGTCTTCATGAGCCAGATAACACTTTCTTATCACATGCTAGCTGTTAAATTATTCTGTGAATTTTTATTGACTGAATAAATGAATCCCACCACAGAATAGTACAATTCCCAGTTTCTAATTACATGTTTGTTCATTTTCACACTTGCAAAGGTAACCTCACTGAAAAAATCTGAATCCTGGGTTTGTGATGGGACCAACTTGCAAGTAACAGAGTGATCATTATTCTTTAATTAATAATACTCTTTTTAATGCTGTACAAGAGGAGTTTCTCTTATTCCAAGCCAGAGGTGTGTTACAAAAAAAGTTAAAATGATTGTTCTCATGATCGATCCAAGAAATGTGCCAATGCAAAGAGCACAGGCTTCTCAGCCATAAAACTTGGATACTTAAAAGGACAAAAGAGTGTCCTGTTTGTCATTAAAGGAGACACAGACTGTTCTTCCAGAAGTACCATTACTACCCAAGCCTGAATCCTCCTAAAAAAGGACCACTGGCAGATTGTGGCTTCTAGATGGAGGGGAGGGGAGCCAGAGGTTATCACCTCCTTCCTCCCAAATTGCAAGTGCTCTTTGTCAAAGCCCAGGAGAGCTGTTTTCTTCTCCTCAGAAAAGTTTTCAAAGCTTTGCAGGATCCTTTGCTTAATGCCTTCTTCCTATGCCCTGCTAACCTCCTTTCCACTCTGTGAGAATTCCTCCAAGAGAGGAAAACCACATTAGATTAAAGACTCAGAACCCAAATGAACTCCCATCCAAATATAGGACTGGAAAAAACAAAATGGAAAAGAAATTAGTAAATTCACATTTTCTGGTCTTAGTCTATTATTACCCTACCAAAATTTAGATTGCTTTGGTTTCAAAAGGAAGTTCTTCCTGAAGATTTGGGAAAGTAGAGCTGACATTTCCTCCACAAGGAGTTTACAGTGCCCATCTTTTCAAACACCTACTACAGTAATCCCTTTTAGTGAAAGCATTTTCAGTCCATTTGCTGAGAATTCGTAGAGGCAGGCACTTTTTTAATGCCTGATTTTAATGATCCATTTGTGAAAAAGGTTACACAGATGTAGAAGAAATTGACTCCAACTATTTTTTTTAATAAATTCATTTTATTTCTTATGGCTCTGGTCCCCATGAACTTTTGTCAACAAACAGAAAGAGAAAGTACCAGTAATTCCCTAAACCATCATCTTTTTCCAGAGGACTTCAAGAAATAAGCTAATCTTGGGGGAAACTGGGCTAGTCTATTTCATGGTGTTTGCAACCCAACAACCCAATAAGCAACCCAATGGGTTTTATTAATATGATCCATTAGGAATGGGTCATTTGTTAGGAAAATAGTTGATATAAAAGGCCACTAGAGAGCGTAGATCTGTAATTCCAATTAGGAGTCTTTTTCATTATGCACATGAAAAATATGCCACCACCTAATGTAAGTCACCATCATTTCTTACCTGGACTAGCACAACAGTCTCCATACTACTCTCCCTACTCCAAGATTGCTTTGCTCCCTCCTTTCTCTACAATAGTCATCTCCAAAGTGGGGTACAAGTGCCAAAATGGTATCACAAGGTGATTCATTTGTGTGCAGGAAATAGACTAGTTAATATTCAATTACTGATTCACATATATATTTATGTTATTTATATATCTATATCTATCTATCTATACATATCTATGTATCTATGTATCTATCGAGAGAGAGAGAATATGAACATATAAACATTTTGGAGTCACATGCTGATTGGTGTACATGATCAAAAAAGTTTAGATGCCTTTCCCTACAAAGCAGCAAAAGTGGTCTTTCAAAAGTATAAAAAATACCATTCCTTGCCACTGTTTAAAACTTCAGTAACTTACCTTTGCAAACAGAATACCTACACTCCTTACCACGACCCATCAGGCCTGCATGAGCTAGGTCCTGTCCATTCCTCAATCACATTTGGTAGCACTCCCCCTCCTCATCCATATGCTTCAGTCACTCTGGACGATCCCTTCCTCCCATGTGCCAAGTTTTTTCCAACTCATGACCTTTGCAAATGCTGTTCCACCTACCTGGAACACCCACCATCATCCCCATTCACATGGTGGACTCCTTTTCTTTGAAACCCTCACTTTAAATGTACTTCCTTAGACAGACTTTCCCTGACTCCCTAACTAAGAAGAAGTATCTTCCACATTTTCTGCATCAGTCCTTTCTTAGTTCACCTTAGCATGTTACAGGCTTCAATTATTTTATTTGAATGTTTTTTTGTTAATACCCACCCCCCCTCCAAGCAACATGTGGATAAGGACCATGTCTCCCCTGTTCATCTTTCCTTTCCCCAGCACCTCCTTCAGTGCCTGGCCCATGGAAGTGTTCAATAAGTAACTGGCTAGCAGAGCAACACTAGTGTACCAGCCCTAGCTGCACAACTGCTAGAAGCTAACATTCTGTAGATCAGATGTGTCCATGTGCTGGAAACCAGGCTAAGGCTTATACATGTGCCCGATCATTTGGGTTTTTACAAAATTTATCTCAGCTGAGTACTATCATTGTCCCCACTTTAAAGATTACGTTAAACAGCTATGCAGAGTCACATGGCAATTTCGTGCAAGAGGCAAGGCTTGAACCCAGGCATCTTATTCCTAATATGTTCTTGACTTTTTGCAACACTGTTGCTACTCCAAATCCAAATAATTACAGGTGACTTGATTGACAATTTGCTATGTGCCAGGCACTCTAATTAGCTCTTTGAATCATTTTTTAGTAATGTGGAACAATTACTTTTGGAAACAAGTGAGCGAGTTTATTTAGGCTGAAGGGAAAATGTGTATTCTCCAATTTATATTGGCTTTTATTCATTTAAGCGTTGGGGGTAATGTTATATGTGGTTATAGCCACATACACCTTATATGAATATAGTGGTCTGTTCACTACTAACAGAACCTTACTGCACCGACTGCATTAACTGTCACATTGGTTTTTCTTCTTCCCCTTTTCCTAGGTCTCTATGTCTGATGGATATCTTGGCTTCAGCTGCACTAAATCACATTTTATGTCTCATCATTAGAACAATGTCTTTTAATAGCTCTCAAAATACTTGGCTCCCCTTGGATACCATTGACACAAGGTGTCTTGCATTTCAGATCAATTTCATGAAGAACCACAGAAAGAACACTGGGGAGAATAATATGCAGACTCTTCTCATTGCTTGCCAAGGGGATGATGGGATGTTTTAAACTGCCCTTTAAAATATCTTCAGGTATCAACAAATACTGGCCTAGCTCTGAATTCAGTAATGGTATCTCTTCGCATACACCCAGTCTAAGTGGCCTGAACAGGAGAGCTTAAGCCCTCTTATCTGTAAAAAGAGGTCTGAGATTATCTACTTGACTCATAAGGTGTTGTAAAATTTAATTCAACTTCATACACCTCTTAGAGATAACAATACCGCCTTGTATTTATATAACTCTTATCTCATCAGACCTCTAAACAGTTTTTGGGGTTTTTTCTCCTAGTTTAATAAATCTTGCAGCAGCTCCAAAAGTTAGGTAGGGGGCAGGTTTTGCCTGCATCTCAGAGAATATAAAGAAATTTATCCAAGGTCACAGAGTTAGAGAAAAAACTTAGAACTAAATTTTGTTATCCTTTTTCTCTCCCTTTAGTCCAAATCCTCCCCCGGTTTGTATATACATGAATTAAAATTCCACACTGTTTTTGTTTAGCAATTATGTGCATTTCTTACACAATCATTTCAGGTTTCAAAAGATAGCTTGTATAGTTAAACAGGAAGAGAGAAGCATGAAATAATATCACTGTCATTGTGTAAACTCATATGCATATATATGTTTCCCATTTAAATAGTCAAACTTAATGTGAAATAGAGAAAATGTGCACTATGACTAAGTAAGTTTATTTAGAGAGGTATTATTAGACTTTTAAAAGTACCTTTGGGGCTTCCCTGGTGGCGCAGTGGTTAAGAATCCACCTGCCAATGTAAGGGACACGGCTTTGAGCCCTGGTCCGGGAAGATCCCACATGCCGCAGAGCAACTAAGCCCATGCGCCACAACTACTGAGCTCGCACACCACAGCTACTGAAGCCCACATGCCTAGAGCCTGTGCTCTGCAACAAGAGAAGCCACCACAATGAGAAGCCCGTGCACCACAACAAAAAGTAGCCCCCGCTCGCTGCAACTAGAGAAAGCCCATGCACAGCAACAAACACCCAACACAGCCAAAAATAAAATAAATAAATTAAAAAATAATAATAAAATAAAAATATACCTTTACCAAAAAGTCTTAGAATGTATTTTAAAAATTCATTATAGTCTTAAAGTGATCTAGAAATTGTAACTTCTATCATTTCTCTCTCTCTTCTGTCCTTTAGTCTGTTAGTCCAACATAAAAAGGCTTTGACATAGTAAATCAGAAAACCAACTTCATAATACTTTTTCTATTCCAGTCTCCTTGAAAGTAGAAATATGTAATCAGAACCTGCTTTATAAAAAATAAATTAAATTAAATTTTTAAAAAAAGAAAGTACAGATATGAACTCAGTTGGAGCTACATTCCACTTCTGTTTCTTTGGGAGTACTAACTAGAGAAGAGAAGATGAGAGAAATGGAAAGCTGTCCATCAAATTCTTTAAGGGACACTGAGATGATAACCAAAAGCTTCCTATATCACAAGAAGAAGCCTTCGGTTATTTTTGTCTCTTTTCCAAAGATGAATGAGGTTATCACTGAAGCCAAATTCAGTAGATTTCTAGGGCAAAATATTCCAGCAGACTACAACTCTATAAAATGTACAGTAGCCGTTGAAAAATAAGATCTTTGGGACTTTTCTCTCAGAGCACAAGCATAGCTTGCAAAGAAAAGGAGGAAACAAATAAAAGAATAAGCACAATTGGGCAGACACTAACTACTTTGTGCTGCTTCCCATTTCTTTGTTTGATCTGGACAAAGCATAGACATACTCCAGCCCTCACGAGTCCAGACATCCTGACAGTGTGCTACTCTCTGGTAGCAGCACGGAAGTACACTGAAGAGGAAGGTGAGAGAAGTGATCAAAGCAGAAGTTATTGTGTCTATCTGCCTCTGGTGCTTGGAGACAGTACAGTGTGAGGCTTAAAATCCTATACTTTGAAGTCAAGATCCTGGTCGTAAATCCCATGTATGCCACGCCGTAGCTGTATACTATCATTTGAATTTCTGAATCTCTGTTGCCTAATCTGTAAAATGGAAGTTATATCACTTCCCTCATGTGAGGCTGTTCTATATAGCACAGAGCAAATGCTCAATACCTGTTAGCTGTTTCTAAAGTTATTTCACATTTCAAATACCAACTTCCATTTGACACTGCTCCCTAGGTGGAAGAAAGTTAAAATCCAGTCTACTGAAAAAAATAAATATATTTCCTGCTAAATATAAAACAAAAATTAAAGACCACCATACCCTACAAGATATAATAAGAGAGGTAGACAACAGAGATTGAAACTCAGAAGTTTTGCTTTGGAGGCAAATTGAATAGATGGAATAAAATACTGCCTTCTTGGTTCTTGCCAAACCTATCTTCCATGTGCATTGTGGTATAAGGAATCTGCACCCGAGTTTCACAAGCTTCTAGGAGGTTAGCAGTAAATTGGGTGGTAGACTGAACTTTTGACCGTGTACTTGAATTATTCTTTGCAACGTGAAAATTTAACTTTAGAGTGGAAAGCAGCTGCATAGCACAGGGAGATCAGCTAGGTGGTTTGTGACCACCTAGAGGGGTGGGATAGGGAGGGTGGGAGGGAGGGAGATGCAAGAGGGAAGATATATGGGAACATATGTATATGTATAACTGATTCATTTTGTTATAAAGCAGAAACTAATACACCATTGTAAAGCAATTATACTCCAATAAAGATGTTAAAAAAAAAAAGGTCAAAGGAATCCCTTATTTAATAGGTCATGGAGTGAATGCATGCCATTTATCATGAAGAGGTACTACGAAGTCTAAACTCATGAACAAGCTCAGATAAATGCCCAAATGAAGATTCATGAGTGTTTGCCATGAAAAACTGTTATTAGGAAGCTCAGCTACCTTTACCTGCTCAGTATCACCAGGTACGATTATGTGAGTCACATTGTGGGATGAGGTCTGTCCATTTTCTAAAGCCAGCTGTGTATCCTAGCAGTGCCAGTCTAATGAGCCCCTATCTAAGAAGGCATTTGGCACATTGTTAAGCTGCTTTATGCCTGCTCTCCAAATGCTGGATTTCTGCAGAGGTCCTACGCCAAAATTGGTTATTCCATTCCTCCATCTCCTAGTCCAACTCCTTGCTGTTTCTAGATTTTGGTTCCCTGAATTGATGACCTCATGGTGCCTACCAGCCATCCTTCATAGCCTAATTCTTGATCCCTGCGTGCATATCCTATGTCATCGCATCCTAGATCTTGTCATTTCATTAGAGAACATTTGAAATTTATCCATAGCCTTTTAAGGGTTCTTATTATGGAAATTATCCTATAATAAATTTTTCAGTGCTGTTGTTTTAGTGCTAAGTAGGTAACCACTATCTCTTTTCTATATTCTCTTGACCACTGGTATCTATTCTGACATTGTACTTTCATTATTATGATCATCTGTCTTACCCTTTTATCTCCCCCATTAGACTGCAAACTCCTGTAGGTTACAGGTCCTGTATGTCTTATATATTTATCTCCTTGCCTTAGTATCTAAACCAATGCAGGCACAGAATAGACAGGCGGTAAATGTTTGTTGAATGAATGAATGACAAAGCTGGTGTTCTCATTTGTTTGATAGCATTTCTTAATATCATCAGTTAATCATCACTAGAATGAATCACAGACACCCGCCACCAGTGTCACATAAAGCCACATTGACACCAAAGACAAAAGTTGAATCAATGAATAAAGCAATTTAAAATAAAACATGGACTGAAAAAGTTCATGTTTTCCAACCTATTGCTATTAGTTGCAGCTTGTTTGAAGAGAACGCTGCTCAGTAACAATGACAATGCTTTTTAGCATTTAAAATATTTTTTAGGGCTTCCCTGGTAGCGCAGTGGTTGAGAGTCTGCCTGCCGATGCAGAGGACACAGGTTCGTGCCCCGGTCCGAGAAGATCCCACATGCCATGGAGCGGCTGGGCCCATGAGCCCGGCCGCTGAGCCTGCGTGTCCGGAGCCTGTGCTCCGCAAAAGGAGAGGCCACAACAGTGAGAGGCCCGCGAACCGCAAAAAAAAAAAAATATATATATATATATTTTTAATTATTTTGAAATTTAACCTATATCCATGAGAGTATCCAAGTCTTAACTAAATTGCTTAGTGATTTTATTTTTATACACACACTCACACAACCACACAGATGAAGAGAGAAATCTTCTCCAGCCTCCCAAAGGCTCCCTGTACCCTGCCAGTCAGTAGCACCAAGGCAGGTACACTCTGACAAAGAATGCCTACTCTGACTTCTATAACCATAGATTAATTTTGCTCTTTTTGAATATATTTAACAAAATCAATCAGTATGTACCCTGTCTAGCTGTTATCATTCAGTATTATATTTGTGAGATTCATTAACCATGTAGAGGGTACTAGCAATTGGTCCATTTTATTCCCATGTAGTATTCCACAACGTGAACATACAAGCGTTTACTTATTCATTATACTGTTGATAGACATATAGGCAGTGTCTATTTTGGGCTATTAGGAATACAGCTGCATTATTGTGAATGTCATTTGGTAGACGTAAACTAGACTTGCTCTAGGATATGTTCTGGGGCCTGGAATCAATGAGTTCTAAGGAAGGTGCATGTTTACTTTTGCTATACGATGCTAGTTTTTCAGTGTTTGTTCCAAACAGCAATGTATGAGACTTTCAGTTATTTCACATCTTCACAAACCCTTTATTTATTTATTTATTTATTTATTTTTATCCATTCTGGTGAGAGTATAGAGTCATTTAATTTGTATTTTCCTGAAGAATAATGATGCTGAGTACTTTTTAAAATATTTCCTGGCCTTTGAATATTCTATTTTTTGAAGCACTTGTCCCAGGCTTTTGGCCAGTTGTAAAAATATTGGGTGGTCAGTCTTTTTCCTATTGATTTGTAGGAGTTTTTATGTAGTCTAAATACAAATCCTTTTCCACATATATTTTTATAGACAATAGTAATAACTTTACATTAATGTCCCAAATTTTGGGGTTTTAATATGATAATTTTTGATAAATAGAAGTGCTTAATATTTATGTAATACAATTTATCAATTATTTCAAAACCTTTCTTTATGGCTAATGCTTTTTATTTTCTGTTTAATAAATCTTTTCTTACCCCAAGTGCATGAATGTATTCTATTTTTTTCTATAAGCGGTATTGTTTTCCTTATCACATTTATTTCTATAATCCATGTGTGATTAACTTTGTGTGTATGGTATGAGGTAAGGCTGAAAGTTCATATTGTTTTATATGGATACCAATTAACCCACTGACATTAATTTAAAAGACCATCCTGTGCCCACTTCACTGTTGTGACATTTATTGTACATCAGGTGACTGTATTTGTGTATTTGTGTTTCTGAATTTTCTATTCTGCTTAATTGATCAGTTCATCAAACTCTGTGCTAATAAAAACATTTCTTAATTACTATAACTTTTTATAATAAATCTTGATATTGGGTGTGAAGTCCCCTACTTAGTTCTTCCATATTGTATTAGAATGGCCTTGTCAATTTAAAAAAATGCTGGACTTTTTAATGGGACTGCATTGTGTCTATAGATCAATTAGGGAGAAATTAACATCTTAAAAATATTAAGTCTTCCAATCCATGAATATATTATTTCTCTTCATTTATTTAGATATTCTTTGAGTCCTCTCAGCAATATTTATTAGTTTTCAGTGTAGAATCCTGCACATCTTTCAATAAATTTATTCCCAGGTATTGGAGGTATTTGGTGGCATTGTGAATACTTCTTTGTCTTAATTTTCAACTAATTATTTCTAGTATATTGAAACAGAATTAATTCCTACATTAATTTTGTATCTAGTGACCTTGTTAATTTTTCTTATTAATTCTAATAATTTTTTGATTCTTTTAGAATTTCTATGTGCCTAATGATATCATGTGTAAATTAAACTTTATTTCATTCCTTCAAATATTTCTACCATATGCTTATCAATTTATGTATTGCTTATTGCTTTGGTAGGAAGAGAATTGTGATGATGAATAGAAATGGTGGCAGTGGGTCAGAAAATAAGTGGGCTCAGAAATCACTATGAAGTACATTTACTGGGGATTGTTTTGCAGATGACATTATCACATTAAACAAATTTTTAAAATTCTCAATTGGCTGAGTTTTTAAAAATCATGAATGGGTTTTGAATTTTATTACATGCTCTTTATGCATCTTTTCTTTAACATGGTGAATAATGCATATATTTACATTTTCCAGTTATAATGCACTTGATATATTACTGCTTAGTCAATTCAAAAATTTTCATGTATTTTTTTTTTTTTTTTTTTTTTTGTGGTACGCGGGCCTCTCACTGTTGTGGCCTCTCCCATTGCGGAGCACAGGCTCCGGATGCGCAGGCTCAGCAGCCATGGCTCACGGGCCCAGCCGCTCCGCGGCATATGGGATCCTCCCAGACCGGGGCACGAACCCGTATCCCCTGCATCGGCAGGCGGACTCTGAACCACTGCGCCACCAGGGAGGCCCCATGTATTTTTTAGAAAGTAAAGAATTATGGAGTGCAATCAATGAAATACCTTTTAACTACACTTAACATTTGCAAATGATGTAAATTATAAAAATACAAAGGCTATAAGTTATACAATCACACTGGTCTATAAAGTTAATTAATATAGTCTATGCAATTATAAATAAAAATATACCTCTAGTATTCTGCAAATAAGCAAGTGTTTTAGCTGTTCCTCCAGATAGTCATTTGTTCGTTTATTAGCAGCAGAGGCAATAACACAATGCTAAAAATAAGCATGCATTGATTTTACAATACATACTTACAAAAGCCTTCTATCACAATTGGCAAATGCAAATAGACCTTCTATCTATCCTTAGTGCATTATTCTTTTCACAAGTAAAACAGGAAAGTAAAATAGTGAATTTAATGCTATTCAGCACCTTGAATAAAGTCAAGAGACTTAACATCTACATATATCAAAACATTTGTATCTATATGAAATGGTTACATATTTTCCTCCTTTGTTCTGATGATGTAAGTTGATTATAGAATGTTTAACTAATCTGGCATTCCTGGAACAAACTCCACTTTAACATAATCTATTATTGTATTTTATTGGTGATTCTCATCAGTTTATATTTTGTTTAGGATTTTTACAATTATATTCATGAGATTTATGGTTCTTTAATTTTTATTTTGTGTAATGTCTGTGCCAGATTTTGGAATCAAAAATATGTTGGTTTCATAAAATAAATTGGTAAGTGTTCCCACTTTCTCTATATTCTGGGGGAATTTGAATGAGATTGGTTTTATTTTTTCCTTATATATTTAGGGGAAATAGCCATTGAAGTAATCCGGTCCTGGAGTTTACTTCATGGGAAAATTTTATTTACACACACAATTTCTTGTATGTATGTATGTATGTATATATATATACACACACATATACACATATATGTGTATATATATATATATTTTATTTTTGCATTCATTTTGGTACATTGTGTTTTTCAAATAATTTATACAATGAATCTGAATTTTCAGTCTATCTGCATAAATCTGTTTCTATACCAACTATACTACTCTTATTGTTTTATATATTAGATTTATATTAATATCCTCCTTTTGATTCCTGATATTGTTGATTTTTGTATTTTCATTTTTATTGATCCATCTTACTAGAAGTTTATCAATTTTATGAATTATTAAAAACAGCTTTTTGCTACACCAATTTTGTATATTTTACTTTATTGCTACTTTTGTCTAATTATTTTCTTCCTTTTCTCACCTTGGGCTTAATTTCCTATTATTTTTCTCTTCTTTTGATGGAGAAGTTTATATTATTTTTCCAAACTTTTTCATACACGTGTGTGCATGCACACATACACACACACACTTAAAAATATTTCCCCTCTAATCACTGTTTTAGCTGCATCCCACAAGTTTTGTTTTTTCTTATTAGTCATCCATTTTACACACATCAGTGAATACATGTCAATCCCAATCTCCCAGTTTATCACATCACCACCACCACTCCCCGCCACTTTCCTCCCTTGGTGTCCATACATTTTTTCTCTACTTCTGTGTCTCAATTTCTGCTCGGCAAACTGGTTCCCACAAGTTTTAATATGACCCATTCATTATTATTCAGTTTAATATGTTCTGATTTTCATTTTCTTTTTTGATTAATGAGCTTTTAACAAGTATTATTTTTAATTTTAAAGTATTCATGTTTTTCTAATTACTGTTTTGTTTTTATTTTTAGTTTGCTTCCATTGTGATCAGAAAAAATATTGTATGTAATTTCAATTATTTAAAATTTGTCACAGATTGCTTACTGGCCTATCCTATGATCAACAATGATAAATGGTCCAAGCACACTTGAAGGGATGTGTTCTACAATATTTACATTTGGTGTTTTATATATGTTCATTACGTCAAATTTATTAACCATGTTTTTCAAATATTCCATGATATTTGATTTTTTTTTCTATTTAATTTTTACTTACTAGGAGAGGTAGTCCTGGGATCTCAAACAAAGCTATGGAACGGACCACTCCACCTTGATGGCCCTTGAACCTTAACTTTTGTTTCCCCAGAACTATATGATGGCTGAAATCACCGTGCAGCTCAGCTTTTTAATCTCTAAGCTGCTGAATCCTTCTGCTGATTTTCCTGAAGTTTTATCCTGCAATGTGCAAATCATGAATTGCTCAAGAGGAGATTACATGCATATTTTTTACTCACTTTATGTGTATCCTTTATGTGTAGTATCTTCCTTTAATGTCCCAGTTTCTTTGTCCACCCTAAACTCAGGCATCTGTCTCCTTGGTCCAATGTGACTTATTTTAGGAAAGTATTCCCCAAGCATGAATTGGCAAATGGACTCCAGAATAAAATCTTGGGAATATGGAGCTCAACTCATTGTGTGAGTTACAGCCTCTTGGTCTTCTATCCATAGCTTATTTCTAAGGCCTTTTAAAATAGTAATTTTATGTTATTGCCTAAGTTTTACAGTTGTTTTCAACAGGGGGATTATTCTGATTCAAGCTCTTATACCTTGGCTACAGTCAGAAGTCTAAGATACCATAGTGATCTTTTGTTTCTGTGTGTCCACTGGACCCTTTTAAATACATCACTGGATTTTAGTCATTGCCAACATGAGTATGACATTTTTATGTGGGGGATTTATTTTTATTGACCAGATAAGAGAAATTCTTGCCCATCACTGTCAGCTATAGCCCTTAACTTGATTTTCAAAGAGCTAATTGGAAGAAAGAGAATAATGAGAAAAAAGCTAGCACTGCAAATATAATGACCTGGGAACTATATTTGTAGCTTTTCATCATTAAAGATGGTATGTTCTGTGCTGCTAAAATAAGCTTTTTTCTTTAGTTGGCAAATAATTTCAAAAGGATTTACATGGAGACTTTTGCTTTTTAAAAGGGATATTGTTTTCCCTTATTTTTAAAGACTGGAAAGAGCAAACAAAATGTCTAACATTTCAAGACAATTTAGAAATGTCTACTGACATTTGTTCAGCAACAACTGGGAATTTGTTGGAGATGTAAATTTTCATGCCTCACCCTGGACCTACTAGATTAGAAACTCTGGGGGTGGTGCTCAGCCATCTGTGTTTAACAAACTCTCCAGGTGATTCTGATTCATGAAAAAGAACCACTGCTCATGCTGGTGGCCCAAAGGCCACACTTTGATAAACACTGTTCCAGAGACATAATACCTGGCACATATAGATGATCAATAGATACTTATTGAATAGTTGAATAAATAGCAGATTGATAAACAAAATCAATCATGCTGCTGCACAGATTCACTTGCAATTTGGAAACAAAGTTCCCAACTTCAAATATTACACTAGGATCAGAAAGGATGGTAGGAAGGGTTACGCTTATTAAATCTTATACAGAAATTTCACGCTTGTGAATTTTCTATATCTCTCAAATGTTAACTCCAAAACAGTACCAGAGCAGAGATACCTTGGCATCCTGTTGTCCTACAGCAGAGAGTGGTTCTCGGTGTGTGGTCCCCAGAAACAGCAGCATCAGCATCACCTGGGAACTTTTAGAAATGTAAAATTTTTGTCCCCACCTGAGACTCACTGAAACAGAAAGAGAAAGTTTACAAAATTTACAGAGGATTCCAATGCACACAAAACTTTGAGAACCACTGCTCTAGGATATAGACTTTAATAAGTTGGCAATGAATCACATGGAAGAGCTAATTAAAGGTGATATTTCAACTAAGCACCAAGGTAAACAGATGGAAAATTCCAAAGTACCTTTCCAAATTGATATATGCAAATGTTTAAAAGAAAGTCTTTAAACTAGTTCTGCAACTCTTGAAACTTTTAACTAGATAATATATACATATGTGTATGTATGTGTATGTATTCTTGAGAATATAGGAAGCCTAATACATGACTTCTGTGATCAAAGATTACAGTATAACTCTCATCAGTGAAATCTAGATGGTCCTGGAAGAACTGTTTTGTGGTTTTCTTTCAGTTAACCTGCACCCCAAGAACAGGTCAGTACAAAGGTCTTTCTTTTGGGCCAGAGGTGGGTCATGTGGGAGAATATTATCCAGCCTGGAGTCATCTTGGGTCCAGTTTAGTAGTGCCACCAAGACAGTTCAGAAATAAGAGTTTCAAATCCCAGTAGCAAAAAACTAAGGGGTAACCCTGGACATCTAGGGGTTTCTGAAATTAGGGCAAGCCCCCACCCACAATATGATGCCCAGGGTAAGAGATCTATAGACAGAGGGACCCAGTAAAGAAGCTCTAACGAGTCTCTAACAGCATCCAAAGAGAAAGGATCAGCTCTAAACAGCTGTCAAGCCAGAGAGCAGAAAACCAGCTTATGAAACTACCATTTAAACAAAAGATTTCACTTTTCTTTTTCACTCCACCCTCACTCTGCTCCAACTGTGTAGGAGTCAGAAACTGTGTAGCAAGGTGGGGTGAAGGCAGCGAAAGCACAAAGTAAGGAAATGCGAAAGAAATCAACCTTGCCCTTCTTTTCCACTGCAGGCTTCCAGGAGATGCCAGCTTCTGCAGGCTGGGAAGGTGAGAGCATTTTAAGGATAAGTCAGATCCAAAGTTTGCATTAATATCTTGAACTGGACATTGTGATTTCTGAAATAGGGTCAGTTTGTTTCTTAAAGTGGCTCCAGGATATTTTAACTGAAAGAAACAAGCAAAAATATCATGGACTTGAAGTTTTCACCCAAAGGCAGAAAAACATTATCACAACTGAACACATTTTAGAAGGATGGTGAGAGACAAAAATAAAGTTGTGTTTTGATTATGTCAGGAGTCGTGCTTGCTCAACATACTGGTTACACACAGATTGAGCCTTAAACAATTTGGTTCAAGTCCAAAAATTCTAAAAAACCAGGACTGAGCCAGTTCTGTGCATGTGAAGCCTATGCTACAGCAAGTCCACATGTGGATGCGTGCCGAGATGCCCAAATGAATGTTGACTGTGAATTTTATGTTTAAAATAGTTTATAAAGATATGAAGCAATTTTGTAGGGGCAAAGTGGTGTAATAAATATAGATCTTTTGCTTTTGTTTCTGGTACTTTCCTGAAGTACTTGGTCTATCACTCCTTACCATGTGATATAGAATAAGGCACTAATTCTTTAGGCTTCCATTTCCTCATCCGTGTTAGAGAGGACTGGGCTTGGTAATTTTAAATGTTGACAGTTATGATCCATGACATCATTATAAAAATGATTCGTGATTATCAAGGTAGTAGTACTTCTCCCTTTAAAACCTTCCCTTTTATATTCTGTGATGCTGAGTCTGGGGCTGTGCAAATTACATTTCTCTTTTGCCTGCTGGCTGTTAGGCTCGACCAACATGGGGAGCTAGATGGAGTCTGTGAGAGGAGAATGACAAATGAACTTGCTACTTGCTATTTGTGCCACCACAGAAATTGTTCATCCTCACGGTGGTAGCTGGTTTTGGTATCAGTGGTTAGTTACTTCCAGTTTGCTGCTTCTTTCCCCACACTACAAAATTATGCCCCAAGAGCCCCTTCAAAAATATCACAGGACATCTCCCTTGGAGGTTGGAGTTTCATCTTGAAGGGAGTGCTTTGGTGAGATTCTGACACCAATTCTGGTCTGGTCTACCCCCTCCTCAGAGGGCTGAGTCTCAGCTCTGCGGGGTCCCTTTTCTGCCATCTTCTTCTTTTTGCTTTCCCAGGTCCTAGCGGCGGTATCTGCTTATTGAAGCTACTACTTCAGTGATACTTCAGAGGTCTCTTTTTGCCTTTTCAGTTATCTGAGTTGTTCTATATCCTGACTGGAACCTGAATGATACAGAAATTGGTAATGAGTGGTCTCAGGAAACAAATCCTGGAAGATGGGAATTTGGGATTGGTTTGTCTATCTCTTTGGGCTTGAATGCACTGTTGTACTCCTTAAGATGGGAATGGGATGTTAGTAATCCATGACACTTAGTGACATGGTATTTCATTGAATTATCACTGATGGTTGTTTGTGATAAAGTGACCTCTGAAGTAAGGGCTTTGAGAGATGAAATGCTGTTTCACTTGACTGTGATGGTGATGATAACATGGGTTTTGGTGTGGTATAACTCTGTCTGAATTTTGTAGAGCATTTAAAAAAAGAAATGACAAGTTGAGAACACAATTAAAGAACCAAAGGACATCTCTGGTTGTCCCTTATTCTTTTTTTTTTTTTTTTGCGGTATGTGGGTATGTTGTGGCCTCTCCCGTTGCGGAGCACAGGCTCCGAACGCACAGGCTCAGTGGCCATGGCTCACGGGCCCAGCCACTCCGCGGCACGTGGGATCTTCCCAGACCGGGGCACGAACCCGTGTCCCCTGCATCGGCAGGCGGACTCTCAACCACTGCGCCACCAGGGAAGCCCGTCCCTTCTTCTTTTTAAAACATTTTTTTAATTGAGATAACATTGGTTTATAACATTATATAAGTTTCATGCATACAACCTTATATTCCAACTTCTGTACACACTAGAGTGTGCTCACCACTAAAAATGTAGTTTCCATCTATCACTATGCAGTTGATCCCCTTTTACCCATTTTGCCCTTCCCTTACTCCTTCCCCTCTGGTAATCACTGCTCTGTTCTCTGTATCTGCATGTTTGTTTTTGTTTGGTTTGGTTATTTACTTTTTTTATTTGTATGTTTTTTTATATTCCACAGGTGAGTGAAATTATACAGTACTTGTCTTTCTCCATCTGACTTATTTCACTTAGCATAATACCCTGGAGGTCCAACCATGTTGTCACAAATGGCAAGATTTTATCTTTTTTGATGAAAAAAGTGGCTGATTAGTATTCCATTTTATATATATATATATATATATATTTCACATATATTTCACATCCTCTTTATCCATTGATCCATTGATGGAAGAATGTCTTATTCTTATAGCCACAGGATTAAGCTCCATAAATCCAAACACAAACATCAATTGTGCAAGTTGCAGAATTACAACTTAGGTTGGATTCACAACTTAAGTTGGATACATTTGGTTGCCAAATGAGATATGTGAAAGTTAGGACATTTATTGATAAGTAGAGATATTCCTCCACTTATGGTGGAACTTATGCCTTGATAAACCCATTGTAATTTGAAAATATTGTAAGTCAAAAATGCATTTAATACACCTAACCTAACAAAATCATAGCTTAACCTAGCCTACTTTAAACATACTCAAAACACTTACGTTAGCCTCCAGTTGGGCAAAATCATCTAACACAAAGCCTATTTTATAATGTTGAATAGTTCATGGAATTTATTGAATACTATACTTAAAGTGAAAAACAGAAGGTTTGTATGGGTACAGAGTGATTGTAAGTGTCATGGTTGTTTACCTTCGTGATCCAGAGGCTGACCAGGAGCTATGGTTCACTGCTGCTGCCACCCAGAATCATGAGGGAGTTTTGTACTGCATGTGGCTAGCCTGGGAAAAGATCAAAATTTAAAGTTCAAGGTGTGGTTTTTATTGAATGTGTGTTGCTATCACACCATGGTAAAGTTGAAACCTCCTAAGTCAGAGACTATCTGCATTGAAGCCCTAACATCTGGAATGGGAATATTTGAGTGAACTCAGGTGAGGTTAAGTAACTTGATTCTCAAGTTATTTTGAGTCTCTTTTTCCAAAGGAAACAGCCTACCCCCTTGTGTCTGAGGAGTCAAGCTATCTCTTACGTGAAGACCCTATAATTTCACCTGGAGAGTTGCCTTATTGGGGGATGCCTCTTATCTTGAAGTTCTACCATATACTTACCTATTATTGACACTACAGTCACGAATTAGAATCCTAGGGTCATATCTTAGAATCTTGTAGAGCAAGCTCAACATCAGACCCAGCAGAAAATAGTTAATGCTTTAAATTTTTAAAAAGATTTTGCTGCTTTATACAAGCAGAAACCCAAGGAATATATATGAGAATGGATTCTAATAGCTTCTATGGTAGTCTCTTAAAGATAAAGCAGGATATATCTATATATCTATATATATATTCTGATTAGGCTAAATATGTTGATATGCGTGCATTTACCAGAAATTCCGGATTTAATGTATACCAATCTAAAAGAGTTTATAACAGTTCTAATGTTTGACTAAAACTTGAACTTAATGTTCTCCCTCATTTAATGTGATTGAGATGCCAGAACTTCCATGGAATAATGTAAAGGAAGGAATACAAAGGTTCAGGGAGATAGAACTGTGAAATGGAGTTAACATTCAAGGCTTGCATTTCATCATTTCCCCACTACATGGTCAAGAGTGCTGAGAAGACAATAGTTTCACTAAGGCACTAAGAAATACATTAATGATGAGAGTATCAGTATCCTCGGTAGGCTCTGTGGTAGCTTCACTATCTAGGTTGTATATAAGGATGGGAAATAATTCCCTGATTTCAAAGGAGATGACAAGATCCAAGAGGAACAAAGCATAATGGACAGCATATTATCACCATGGACAACATGAGGATATTTACCATAACAAACAGCAAGGATGCAGTAGAAATTGGACTATTTGGACCTATAGTGATCTTTTGAGGTTTCTAACAAATTATTATGCTTCTAGTAATAAAATAGGTGGTTGGACTAATTATTATTAATTGATCCACATTTTTTAAAAAGTGAAAACTCCAGTTCTGGTGATTATTCAATGCACCATAATGGAGAATCACAGCCATTCACCTAGTTTTCAGATCACAGCCAGTTCACAAACCTTCACTGATTAATGGGGAAATCTCTTCTCCTCAAGAATGGGTCCTGCCATACTGCCACAAGAATATATGTAAATATGACTGCATACCTTCTCCAGACGAACAGGAGACACTTTAATAAAGGGAAATGGAAATACTTAGCACTTATCAAAACCAGTAGACATTGTATTTGATCTGACAATAATTTCTGGGAATCCTGAATGTGACAGTGGTCTATCAGTTAATTAGGGGCCAATGGAATTTAGGCAATAAATGGAGTCTTGGCCCATGTTTGAATCAAAGCAGGCTCAATAGTTTTATCAATAAATTCAATGAATATTTCCTCACTTTTTTTTAAATGCAGACTTTTGAAAATTTTAATTTATTTATTTTTGGCTGCGTTGGGTCTTGTTGCTGCGTGTGGGCTTTCTCTAGTTGTGGCAAGTGGGGACTACTCTTTGTTGTGGTGTGCAGGCTTCTCGTTGTGGTGGCTTCTCTTGTTGTGGAGCACTGGCTCTAGGTGCTCGGGCTTCAGTGGTTGTGGTATGTGGGCTCAGTAGTTGTGGCTTGCAGGCTCTAGAGCGCAGGCTCAGTAGTTATGGTGCATGGGCTTAGTTGCTCTGCAGCATGTGGGATCTTCCTGGACCATGGCTTGAACCTGTGTCCCCTGCATTGGCAGGCAGATTCCCAACGACTGTGCCTCCAGGGAAGTCCCTTTCCTCACTTTTTGAATGAATAATTGTAATAGACAGATACAGCAAATGTCAGAATCCACATACTATCCCTCTGACCCATTGACTGAAGGCTATTTTGAAAGTAAGAACTAAATGGAAGTCCCAAGAATTTCCTTTCCTTTACTAGATTAATAAAAGAAAAACCATACCACATCCCCAGGAAAATTGCATAGTTCAATAGCACCATCCCAAACTCGAAATATTCATGAGTGCTGAAACCTATCATATCCCATTCAGTTTTTCTAATTAGCCTATGTATGCTAAGGGAGAAGGATCTCCAAGAACAACTGTGATTATCATAAACTTAATTAGGTGAGAACTCCAAATGGTGCTGTTATTTCAGATGTGAAAAGGTAAATTTAGGAGCAAATCAACACATCTTCTGGTACCTAGAATGCAGCCATGTACCTAGCAAATGCTTTTTCCCCTTCTATACCAGTTTGCAAAATTCTTCCATCAAAGGCAGCTTGATTTTACCCCACATTTTATTTCATAAACTTGCCTCATTGCAGCATCAGTTCTCTTACTGTCACTCATATTCTGCAGGTCTCCTGAATGTCTTAACAATGTCCACTACACTGATGACATTGTGTCAATCAGACCAGAGGAACAGGAAATAGCAATTACTTAATTTGCTTTGATAGGACACATGTAAGCCAGATGGTGGGAGATTAACTTTATGAATGTTCAGGGACACACTATCTTTGTGGAATGTCTTAATTTCCGATGGTCTGAAGCATGTTGAGATATCCAAGGTAAGAGGCATGTTGCTTCATCATGAATTGATATTAAATAGGAGGCACAGTGAGAGCTTTTGTGTCTTGCAGGCAACGTACACATATTTTAGTGTGCCACTCTGAGTCTTTCACTGAGAAACCTACTGCTACCAAGTCTAAGCTCATATTGCTCACTGCAGGACAGGCCAATAAATCAAGAGAGGAGGTGCTGGGGCAAGGAATAGTGACTTTATTTGGAAAGCCAGCAGACTGAGAAGATGGCAGACTAGTGTCCCAGAGAACCATCTTACCTGAGTTAGAATTCAGGCTCCTTTTATACTAAAAGATTAGGGGATGTGGCTGGTTTCTCAGACCTCTTGGTACTGGCCAGACCTGGGAGGGGATGTGACAGTCCTTTGTTCTTGCAGCTGTCTGGTCCAGTCACAATGTTCCTGTAAACCTTCAATAAGACAAATGCTATTTTCTCTTCTGCAACTTTTTATCTCTGCATGAATGAAAAGTTGTTATATCTTTAAAGGTCAAGCCTGAGAGGCAGTGTCTTGAGAAAGGGCTATTGTATATATTTCAGGCTATAGGCAACATTTCTTTACAAAGGTGCAGAGCCAGCATGACTAAGCACAGGCAACTGAAAACAAAGGTTAGCGCTAAAGGAATAGGTCCAGTATGGAGTCAGGTTTGCTCTCTGTAACACAGTGAGGCAGAGAGACATCAGCTGTCCAACGCCTACTCCTTGGTGGTTTGAGTTTCAGCTCCAGGGGAGTTGACCTCCAAGTTCTTTTGCTATGACTAGTCTAGAAGCAACTGTAAGCAGATAAGGTAGAGAGTCTCCAGAGAAAGAAAACCAGGCATGGCTTTCTTGACATAAGAGAAGCCATTTTGGCCTAAAGCCATTTTGTGATCTAAGCCTAATGATCTTCAGTGGACAAAATAATGCAGAAACAAACGACTGTTATCAGGCAAAAGAAGTAACAATAGTAAAGATAATGTATCAGTTGTAAACACTCCTGGTTCTATTTCAGTGGTAAAGATTAGCCTAAAGGGCTCAACCACCAGATCAACTGGAACCTAATGGATGATGATGACCTTTTCTGACTCTTGTGATTTCAATCAACTACAGCTTGGACTCTGTCGACTGCCCAAGTCCCTTCATGAGTATGCATATACCCTTAGCTTAAAACTTGTCCCATTTTGCTGTTCTGGGAGATACTGCTTTGGGAAAGATGCCCAGTGTTCCCAATACTTGCTCCAAGTAATAAATACTTCCTTCTCTTGACTAGACACACACCAAGAAGTGACCAGTTTTCTGGGTAACACAACCACTCATCAATGGTCTCAGTCCCACCTCTACAGGGACCTGCTTTGAGCTTTAAGGTATAAGTAGTAGCCAAACAGTAGGTCTTCAAAGACCTGAGATCCAGCTTCCTGCAGCCACTTCTCCAAACCTGTACATTTAATAATCCCAGCTTCTTCCTTTTGTTCACCCAATACTAGGGGTGGTAGTTGTTTCCACAATCACAGCCTCTTTCATACCTCAGATTTCTCTTTGTTTTATTCAGTTCTCTAAAATTATATTATATAATTTGTTCTGTTAAAATAGGTCATGTTCCTGCCTTCTTACTCCTTCTTACTAGAACTTGACTGATTTTTAAATAGATATGTTTGCCAACTTAACTTTGCTAAATGGTTTCTTGACCTTTTCCTACTCAGAAACCAAAGTAGGAAAATGTTTGCAAAGAGCAAATTGGGGGCTTCCCTCATGGCGCAGTGGTTGAGAGTCCGCCTGCCAATGCAGGGGACACGGGTTCGTGCCCCGGTCCAGGAAGATCCCACATGCCGCGGAGCGGCTGGGCCCGTGAGCCATGGCCGCTGGGCCTGCGCGTCCGGAGCCTGTGCTCCGCAACAGGAGAGGCCACAACAGGGAGAGGCCCACGTACCGCAAAAAAAAAAAAAAAAAAAGTGTTAAAAAACCCAGACCAACTAATAATGATATTGTATGTATAAAATGTTCTCACCTAACATCTTCAATGATGTATATGTAAAATTTCATAACCCCACAATGGCTCAGCTAATTCATTTACATTTTTCTTTGAGCCTATCTTTTGCTTATAAAGTCCCTTTAAACCATCCCTAAGTTTAAAAATCTAAATAATTGTTCTCCAGAATTTTGACACAACTGGCTCTCCTTTCTCCGTTGTATCTGTGACTTTAAATTATTTGAGCCAATAAACAATAATACTTTCACCATTTGAATTGTCCCTTGTAGCTTCCAGGCTACAAAAATAAAGTATAATAGTGAATGCATTTTCTTTTATGGATTAGACCATCTCTCAGAAGGTCTTAGGCTTGATCTAATCTCAAGATGTTTCAGGTTTTGGGAGTTAATGATGGTGATTTTTCATTGGTAAAAACAACAAAAACATAATTCATTCCAGATTGGAGTTGGCATATCTGTGTAGTATAATATTTTAGAATTATTGTTTGTTTAGTGCTCTCAATACTACGATCAAAAAAATATGAGGATACACCTAATTTCCTATCTTTCAACCTCCTTTTTTTTTCCACCAAGATTCTCTTGCCTTGTTCTCATGGAAAGATGACACTGCCTATTGAAAGGTATGAAATCAGCAGAGATGTAGCATTTCCCAAGATTTTTCTTGCAGACCCGGGCCTCCATGATGAGGACACAATTCTGTTCATTTCTCTTTCCCTTCACTAAAATAAAATTGCTGGCAGTAATTCCTAGAAGGCACCCAGAAAATCCAGGAACTATAATTATGACACTGGGGATCACCTGCTTCATGGAATTAACATTTTAAAGGGAAAAGTGTGAAATGAGACATAGTTTCCTTAAAAATAAGTCTCAAATACTCAGAAATACCCCCCAGATTATTTGCACTTAAAAGAATAAGGAAAATGATTTTGTAAAGTGTGGAAATGTTACTTTCCAAAAAAAAAAAGGAGTTACAGAGGAATCCAGATGGAAACAGGGAGACAGATAACTAAATGGTCTAGTAGAAACATTTTATGCACTTTTCACGCACACTTATTTTTTCATTCAATTTGTTGGAAGTGTCTGTGACTGAGACGCTTTGGCTGATTTAGCACAATAAAGAAAAGCAAAGGGAGTTAAGTTTGAAGTTAAATTGGAGTTACTTAAACTATGGAAGTATGCACCTTCTCTAATACAGGAGATAATACACAAGAGTGGGCAATGATGGGGAATGCTCTCCACAGCTTATCATTTAGGAAAATGGAATTCAGTGGTTAAATATTTAAGCTTTAGAGTCAGACAGACAAAGGCCAGTATTTCAGTACAAATGCTCCAAGCATGGTGCCTATTCAATATTTTCATCAATGTTATATTTTATTATGATGACTGTTAAGATGTTGATAAGAAGATGTTAGGGGAAACCCTGTCCTGCCCCAAGATTAGGCGATTCCCCTTACATACAAACTTATTTTTATTGAACAGGTCAACTCTGATAATATGAGAATGGTTAAGTCAACTTTCTGCTCCTGAGATCCAAAAAGAAACAAATCCTATTGTTATAACTCTGGTTTACTTATCTGGAAAGTGGAGATTGTACTAGTGCTGATGTTATAAGATTTATGTGAGAATTATGGTGATCATTTTTAAATTCATGATGTACTAATAGTGTCATGCCTGGCACATAGTAAGAGCTCAATAAACATCAACTATCACTATTATTATTTGTAGAGAAAGAGATTTGCCTAACCCTTGTCTGACATGGGCCACAGAGAGCACTGATGCTTGGGGTCCCCAGACTAATAGTGGGCACAAAATCTTAACCACTGGATTAATCATAATTTAAATTTTTCTGTATCTTATGATTACTATATCTTTTGACCTTTGGTGGGGGGTTCCCTTGCTGGCTGGGGAGAGATTGCCCCTCTAGCTAATTCTTAGAGATGGTAAACAGCTTACAGATCAGCCTATTTTTCATATACAGACCAAGCATTCCTGAGTCCATTCCCCCAGCCACCTCTTTTATCTCACTTTCACACTCAAAGCCAACATTTTTCCCCACCCTAAATCAACACAGGGACAGATACAAGGCAATTAGGGACTGGCCCTACACCCCAAAGCCCACCTGAATTATTCAAACTAACCAGTCCTAAAGCATTTACCCTGCCTGCCTTGCCTTACTCACAGAAACCTCAATAAGGTTGTGGCCTATACCTTTTCCTTGAAACTTTGTGCCCCCTGACTGACTGGTTTTTCCTTCTGTACCCTTTGTAGTGTGCCTTGCCTCTCATTTCCAGTGGAACTGTGAGTCACATTACATTTGCCTTTCAATGGCACTGGCCTCTCCAACTCATCATTCAGTCACCTCTATAAATTAAAATCTCACAGGTCCACTTTGAGACACCCACATCTTTCATTAATAGGTGCACTCAAGTCCTCTTAGATAAGTACCCAGGCTTGTCCATATTGTCTCTTTCCCTGTTGTTAGGCTGCCCTGAGATGCTAAATGGAAGCTGATCTATCCTAGAACAACGAGACACTTGGTAGAGAACTGAGGCATTCCAGCTGAGAGGCAACACTGTGTCAGATGAGTGAGTAAGTGAGGTCAGTTTAGATTATCCAGCCTTTCAGGCCATATCTGACTTCAACTGCCCCAGTGAGCTCAGTGATCTACAAGTGAGATCAACAGAATAGGGAATAACAAGAAATCACTGTTGTTTTAATTAAACTAAGTTATGGGGTGGTTTGTTATACAGCCATAGAGAAGTGAAACACAAAAGAAACGTGATGGAAATTATATGTGTTATTAAATGCCTTGAACACACATCCACACAAATGCACACACACATTTCTACATACCGACCAGTTAATATGTAATAAGAGGCAAATTATGAAAAGTTCCAAAAATTTTTTAAAAATATAGAAAGATAAAATGGTCTCTTTACTGATCAGTATAACTTTGGTTAGCAAAATTCAGGGAAGGGATTAATCCAACTGGATACCATAGAACCTTGTGTAAGATCTTATGACATTATAACATCACTTTCCCTCATAGGATTGTTCTGATGCTTAAATGAGGTAAAGTACGGAAAGCACATAGTTCAGTATCCAGCATGTGTTAAATACTCAAGTACAGCAGCCATTACTGATCCCATATCACTTACCTGAGATATAAATATGATGCCATTTCTATAAATCAGTAATAAGAAGGCAAACAACCCAAACAAAACACATGGAAAAAACAAACTGAACACATATTTCACACAAAAAGTTATCTGTCAAACAAAACAAAAGCAAACACAAACAAACAAACAAAAAAACCCACAGATTAGATGGTTGAAACAACAGAAATGTTTCTTACGCTGCTCAAGAGCCAGGAAGTTTGAGACCAAGGTGCCAGCAGGGTTGGTGTCTGATGAGGGCTCTCCCCTTGGGTTGCAGTTAGACATCATCTCGCTGTGTGCTCACGTGATCTTTCCTCAGTACCTGCCTATGCAGTGAGTGAGGGAGAGAGAGAGTGAGAGAGATCACAAGAGACAGCTCTTTGGTGTCTGTTCTTATAAGGACACTAATCTTACCCTATCAGGGCTTCACTTTAATGACCTCATTTAACCTTAATTACTTCCTTAGAGGCCCCTCTCCAAATACAGTCATATGAGGGTTATGAATATGAATTCTGGGGGGACACATTCAGTCCATAACAGTATCCCAGTGAACAATAAGCTCGTGAAACAATACTGAATATCACATTTGTAGGTAAATGCAAACGGAACCCTCAAAGATATAGCATGTCATACTGACTGGGATGGCAAAAACAAACAAAAAGTGTCTGACAACACTAGGTATTGGCTTTGAGGTGGTGCAACTGGCATCCTTGTTCATTGGTTGTAATAGTGAAAATGGAGACATATTTGAAAGTTTTTTTATAAAGGTAAACATACTTGGCCAAGACAAATGAAAATTGATATACACAAAAAGGTTGTGCAAGGATATTTATAGTGGTCTTATTCAACTAGGAACTTGGGAACAACCCAGGTGCACATCAACAAAAGAATATATAAACAAATTCTGGTGAATTCAAATAATGGAATGACACTCAGCAATAAAAAAGTATTCATACTGTTCTGCACAACAACATGATAAATTTTAAAACATCACATTAAGCAAAAGAAGCCAGACACAAGAAAGTACATGCAATATTATTTTATTTACATGGCATCCTAAAACAGGCAAAAAATATATAAAGAAATATTTTGTGTGGGTGGGGGCATGATTGAGTGATAAGGAGCACAAGCGAGTTTTCTGGCATGATAACAATGTAAGCATTTAAAAAAATTATTGAATTTCACACTTAATATGTGTGAATTTCATTGCATAACTATGTTTTACCACAAAGGGGGAAAAAAGAGTCACAAGTAGAGAACTCTAGTAGGTTTATTTTTATCGATGATGTGTTTGCTATTATGAGACTCCTTCATGTATTCTAGGATTTCACAAATAAGTAAATATATAGAACGTAATGGGGAGCCATGGTTCTCACTGTTGGAGAAGGGAGTTACAAACATGGAAGAACATACTTCAATGTACCATATTATTTTGGATTGGAATTTGAAATATCAATATGAATATATATATATACATATTAATATAATAGATATGTTTGTACAAATATAAGTATATATACATAGATATACACATATGTGTGTCTGTGCATGCACACACACACACACACACACACAAAGATATCTAGTAGAATCTGCCCCAGAATGAGCCAGAATGTAATACCTCTGAAAGACTGCAGCCTAAGCTTTGTGACAACTATTCTACAGATTTCTAGAAATGGAAGCCAAACCATCCATGGTGCCATCTTCAAGCTGCCTACCTGTGACCTACGTGGCTCCACAGATCTTCAAACCCCCATTCAGCCTGAATGCTTTGATGACCTCCTATCTCTGACAGCTCTCTGGTCTATTTACCCAGCAAATCTAAACCATTCAGCCTAGCCAAACCAGGAACCTTCTCTGCTATCCGTTGGGTTGAAACACATCTTCAATGAGATCTGAACTCCTTCTAAGTTTATACTTTCATAAGTACTCTCCCTCAGCTCTAGAGTACCAGACAGATTTTCCTTACGTCTTATAGTTACTCTTTTACCACAGTTAATAATTCCTTGTGTTAAACCTCTCCTGTAATCTCCTGGCATTTTCTGTCTCCTGATCAAATTCACACTTCTACTGATCAAAACTAACACATATCACATCATATGAAAAGCTCTTCATATCAACTACTAGAGAAAAAGATTTTCTTATGTAGGTAATGAAACAAACCAACCAACAACCAACCAATCAACCAACAAAAGCGAGCCTTGCTCTTCTCATAGTATGTTTCTATAAGAAGAACAAAAAACGAATCTCTTAAAAAGTAGAAATGAAAAAAAAATCCCTTATACACAGTGATTTACATTCCTTGTTATTTTTGGCTAATTTCACACATTTTAACACTTGGGATTGGAATCATTTCAGCTAAAAAGCTTCTTTCAGTTGAGAAGCCTAGATTCATGTTTATTATTAGCTTGGCAGCAGTGAGACCTGGCCCAGCTTTAATATGAGAAGCATATTTTCACGCAGAGTCAAGGCAATGTGGGAGGACATTGCCTCAAGTTAGGGATGTCAGGGACTCTCCTGAAATCTGTTAAGCTCAATATACTGAGCATCTACAATGTGCTGCACTAAGTAATTTGGGGGGGAAATCTCTGCTTTTAACTAACTTAACAATGAAAATGTATGAATGGTTTTATAGAAGGTAATATACAAGGTAATATGTGACATAATTCAAATGAGACAGAGAAAGATTTGAGAATTCAGAGGAGACAGTCATCAGAGCCACCTTAAGACCAATATTCAACAAAAACTCAATTGATATGGTATTGTTACTGGCATGACCTTGAAGTTTGGGTTGGATTTCAACTGAAAAAAAGGACAGGACTCCCCAGATGGCGCAGTGGTTAAGAATCCACCTGCCAATGCAGGGGACATGGGTTCCAGCCCTGGTCTGGGAAGATCCCACGTGCCTCGGAGCAACTAAGCCTGTGCACCACCACTACTGAGCATGCAAGCCACAACTACTGAGCCCACATGCCCCAACTACTGAGCCTGCACACCTAGAGCCCGTGCTCTGCAACAAGAGAAGCTACTGCAGTGAGAGGCCCACGCACCACAACAAAGAGTAGCCCCTGCTCGTCACAACTAGAGAAAGCCCTTGCACAGCAACAAAGACCCAAAATGGCCAAAAATTAATTAATTAAGAAAAAAAAGGACAAAGGAAAGATAATGAGTTGTGTTTGGATTCACGAATATGGTAGAGCTGGCAAATAATGAGACTCCATCCTCAGGAGACAGTCTGTTCAGTTTAATTAGAAAGACAGAGATTAAGAGTAATAGACTCAAATACTTAATTAGAATGCCTTTGGTACACAGAGAGTACTCATAACTAATTATAATCCAAACATACACCTCATAAACCATGAAAAAGTGATTAAAATCATGAGGAGGTAAGCTTTTTACTTATTAAGTTGTATAACATAATAGATAGTTCTGTGGTATGAACTAGAAGCTCAGAATTCCATTGGGTGTCGTTGGCAGTAATGTCCTAGATGGTAAGCAAATGAACAATTCATTCTTTATAAAAATAATGCCATTGACCTATGTTCAATAAGTCATATAGTCTGAGAGTCTGCAGGACTTGTGGCACTTTGCAAGCTGGTCCTCTTTTAACAAAGACCCACATTCACATCATGGCCATCATAGGAGGGAGTCTGGAACTTAACTGAAACTGGTTAATCCGTGAGGACATGGGATTGCCCACCAGCTGGCCTCTGAGCTCTAGTATCCAGCTCATGCTGAATGAACTAATTAATGGCTGCTGACATAAGCCTCATACTTTCAAATATCTGGTCAAATAATGATGACCTTTCCTCCATTATTTTTTTCTTTGTTACTTTCACTGAGAAGATAATGTCTCTGAAAGTCAAAAGGCCAGTATGAGGTTAGGCTGCCAAGGATAACTTGGAATTGATCTGAACTGGATTTTTCTTTTAGGATCAGATATGACAATTTAATGAAATGGCTGGCACAGAGTAAAAGAGAAATAAATGAGACTGTATGAATATTATTATCCTCCTTTACTTAATATTTCCCTCTTATGACCATGAAGTTCTTTCTATCTTCTTGTATACTATGGTCTTCAAAAATTTCCACATTGATTTTGAAATCTGAACTGATCATATGTCCCTCTCCTTAGTATCCTTTAGTGGCTTCCCATAGCTCTTAAAATAAAGATCCTGTAACATGGAGTTAGGGCCTCTATAATCTGATGTTGCCCTTCCTCTATATATGGTCGTCATATTGAACCAGTTCCACAGCCGTTCTCTCAGCTACTGGCAGCTTTCCACACAGGCCTGAGAGTGTGGCCTTCTCTACCCTTGGACCACTTAGCTCCTCTCTTCTCCACCTGGCTACCCCCATTTATCCTTCAGGTCTCAGCTAAAGCACATTTTCTCAGGGAAGTTCTGCCTGACCTTCCTTACCAGCTATCATAAACCCTCATATCATCACCTGCCTCTCCTTAGAACTCACCAAAATTGTCTCTACTTCTGTGATAATTTGACTAATACCTGTCTTCCCTACTAGACTATAAGGTCCTTAAGCCAAGGGCACTGCCATTTTTCTCAATATTATACCCCAGAACCTGGTACAGTACTTGGTATGTGGTAGGTTTCATAAATAACGTTCTATCCATTACATAAATATTTATTGAGCACCATGTAACTAAATTTGTGACAATTGCTTAAATGAAAAAGAGAAAAGAAATAATAATGGTTATAGAACCATAAGGCATCATCAGTATAATAGGAAAAGGTAAAAAAATGTATGCAAGATAAAAGTTAATAAAACAGTTTCAGTCTTCTACAAAGGAAAGTTTCCCTGTATGACTCTTTTTTTGGCCTATTGTTATAAAATTCTTGTTTCCCAGGGACTACAAATCCAGTTATGTAGCCAGAACTACTTTTGAGACACCAAAACAGTAGTGGAGAGTTGTTTAGCATTCTAGGAAAATCAGCTTAGGGAAAATAATTATATCTATATCTCTATATATAGAGCTATAGAGCTATAGATATACATATTTGAAAGGTGTCTACTTAAATTATGTTCCATGTCATAGCCATACCATAGTTAGTAAAGAACGGCTATATCATCTTACTTATAAAGAAATAATAGAGTAAAAAGACTGAATGTTAGCTAAAAAAGAACCTTACAAGCTAGGCTTATTTATCAATATGTCATTTTGGAAGTGTCTAGAAAACAGTATGATTTAGAACAAAAAATTTTAAAATTCCAAATAAAACCTTTTAAGGAAAGGTTTGTTTTCACTTACATGCTTGAAAGCATCAATTTGAGTGTTTGTATTCATAATTTGCTGAACTGTGGAACAACTATACTATAGGACGTCTGCCTTAGGCATGGGATTGTAAATATTTCGTGGTTTTATAAATGTACGATGATTAAGTGTGTTTTAGTGGTCAACTGAAAATGTTTTACAGCATCAAAATAAAAAAGTTTATTTTTTTTGTCTTTATCTGGAGCTTTGAAAATATATTACACAAAATTTATTTTATTTTTTATGTATTAGGACCAAACCTAAAGTTCTCCTGATGATACCAGGGAGGGAAATAGTCCTGGAGTCATGATCCACAGTTCTCCCCTATTTTAGGAGGAAATGCTGTAAAAATTCTGATTACAAATTCTCAACTAGGTCACACATTTGTTTTGATACCTGTGGTAGACAGAATAAGGTCCCCCAAAGAGGTCCACATCCCAATCCCCGGACCTGTGGTTATATTACCTGACATGCCAAAAAGACTTTGCAGATGTGATTAAATTAAGAATCTCGAGATGCAGTGGGTATAGAGATGCAGTTTGGGAAGATGAAAATGTTCTGGCATTGGAAGGTGGGGATGGCTGAATAATAATGTGAATGTACTTAATGCCACTGAACTGGACACTTAAAATTGGTTAAGAGGGTGAATTTTATGTTCTGTATACTTTAGCACTAAATAATTAATTCTTCAAAAAAAAAGAGAAGAATCTCGAGATGCCATTTGATGATGGAAACAGGGGTTATAATCAGAGAGAGAAGTTGGAAGATGATATGATGCTGGCCTGAAAATGGAGGGAGAAGACACAAAATAACAAATGCAGGCAGCCTCCAGAAGCCAGAAAAGTCACAAAAGGGATTCTCCTTGAGAGCCTATAGAAGGAATCCAGTCCTGCCAGCACCTTGATTTTAGTCCATGGAGAATTATTTGAGACACTTGACCACCAGAATCATAGGATATTAAGTTTGTATTGTGTTAAGCTACTGTTTGTAGTAATTAGTGACAACAGTAATAGGACACTGATACAGTAATAAATGGTATATATTTTGTAATCAGTGTTTTTATTAGTCCATTAATAATGAGTGAAATAATTTTAATGTTAAAGTAGCTTCAAAATCAATCATTCAAACAAAAAAAACTCAATAAATATTTTTGAACATATTATCTTACAGTCTTCTTAGTAGTCAAACATACCTGTTTAATCAGTAAGTCACTTGGCCTTCTGGGACTGTGTAAATATAGGTAAATTTGCCTTGTACACCTAATTCCATGTGCTATAGAAGTCCAATACCCTCTGGCCATGAACAAATATAGTATTTAATAGGGGTGATAAGGCAGGTTCAGAAAAGATTATAATGCAGGAAAGAGGTAACATGGATACAAATATGTAGGGGATTCAGAGAGAGAGAGAAAGACAGAGAGAGAGAGCACTAGTGCCCAATTAGGAAAACCAGGAACTGATTCTTGGAAAGATAGCAGTTGTAAAGTTGAAGACAACTAGAGACAAAGGAACTAGTTCGAGTAAAAATGTGATGTTAGGAAATCATGGAGCAAAAATGGAGAAAAATTATAGTTTTGAGCACAAGACTGGGAAAAAAAAATTGAAGACCCTGAAAAGCCAAGTTCAGGATTTTATTTTTTATTCTGTGGGCAATGGAGAAATTCCCCAAAGTCATGTCACATACAAATCTTTTCCTTGTCCCCTTACACTAATGCTCAAATAAGCACTTCTGTTTCCTTGAGGAAGCTGTAAAGGAGAGAAAACAAACCTGTTTCCAAGTGATCTTCCCAACATCTCACAATTTGGAAGAACCTACGGCAGCAGAGAATTGTCAGCTCTGTAGCTGAGAAGTTACATGCATGCTTGGGGTTGTGAGAAACGAGTTGACTTCTTTGTAAAAACGAAGACCTAAAGAGATAAAGATAATTCTTCAGTGCTTCATGTCTTACTCCATCCTTGTCAAGAAGTAGAAGACCATGGTGAAGAAGAGTGTGGGCTGGTGTGAGTATGACACACAGTTTGCCATTAGATATAGCCAAGAGACTGAGTTTTAGTCATGGAATGTAAACAAAGTGATCAAACCATTTCCAGAAAGAGCCCAAAGAAGAAATTCACATGCCTACTCCTACATCAGCTTTATTTTCCCTCTGGCTGGATGAGACCCACAAAACCACAACAACCTGGAAAACTACATGCTGAATACGGCAGAGCTTCCCAAGAAGGGGATGTGGACTTGTATTTGGTAATCACCTGGGCATCTATGATACAGAGAATAAGGTAATGGTTGTCATTTCAAACTAGAACTTCCTTGTATCTCCTGCTGAACAAGGCATTTGAGGTCTCAGAGGTCTGGGGTTAAATCACTTACTAGTGGGTACCTAAGACAATTAATTTCACTTTTATCAACTAGTATGTCTTCATCTATAACATAGGACTGACATCATGCCAACAGAACAAAATTGTGGAATTGAAGCATCTAGCATGATGTCTCCTACATAGTATTGAGTTAGCCAAAAAGTGCCTTCAGTTTTTAAGTAAAAATAAATGACACATTTTTCATTTTCACCAAGAACTTTATTGAACAACGTATTCAGCATTTTGTTCCACTACCTTCTGCCGTTTTTCAGGCAACTTCATAATTCCATCTTCCCAAAACTTTTCATCTCTTTGAGCAAAGAACTATTCCATGTGCCTTTTACAGTCTTCCAGGGAATTGAAATTTTTTCCATTAAGAGAATTCTGTAAAGACCGAAACAAATGGAAATCTGAAGATTCAATGTCTGATGAATACAGCAGATGAATCAGATCTTCCCAGCCAATCTGTAACAGTTTCTGCCTGGTCATCCAAGAAACATGTGTCTTGTGGTATCCTGATGGAGGATTATGTGTTTTCTGTTGACTAATTCTGGATGCTTTCCGTTGAGTGCTGCTTTCAGTTGGTCTAACTGGGAACACTACTTATTGGAATTTGATCGTTTGGTTTTCCAGAAGTGAAACCATGCACCTCAGATTGGGACTTGAACTCACGTGCCAGGACTCAAACCCAGCCAAACCCTAACTGGGACTTGAACCCACGCAGCTGGGACTCAAGCCCAGCCAAAACTCAGATTGGGACTCGAACTTATGCAGTTGGGACTCGAAACTGGCCAAAACCCTGACTGGACTTGAACCCACGTGGCTGGGACTCAAACCTGGCCAAAACCCTGACTGGACTTGAACCCACGTGGCTGGGACTCAAACCCAGCCAAAACCCACAGTCTTCCAACTGAGGTCACACACCTGGTTTCAGGACTTAATGAAGCTCAGGTTCTTGATGTCTCATTGCAGAAAGAATTCAGTGACAGACAAAGTGATAGGTAAGAGTGGATTTATTTAGAGAGAAACACACTCCACAGACAGAGTGTGGGCCATCTCAGAAGGTGAGAAAGGGCTTTGGGAGAAACACACTCCACAGATAGAGTGTGGGTCATCTCAGAAAGTGAGAAAGGCACCAGGGTATGGGGTTGTCAGTTTTTATACAGGTGGGTAATTTTATAGGCTAATGAGTGGGAGGAGTATTCCAGCTATTTCAGGAAGGGGTGGGGATTTCTAGGAATTGGGCCACCGCCCGCTTTTTGATCCTTATGGTCAGTCTTGGAACTGTCATGGCGGCTGTAGGTGTGTCATTTATTTTGCTGATGTGTTACAGGAAGCATATACTGAGGCTCAAGATGTAGTGGAAGTCGACTTGTCCACCATCTTGGACCCATTTGGTTCTAATCCGGTTATGTCATGTCCTTGGGCTATGTCATTCTTTCAAAGGTTGTGCCCTGCCTGTTTCAGAAGGAGCTCAAAATAGAGGACTCCCTTCCAATCCCACCATATGCACAACATCACCTGGCCTTTGGTGTGGTTGGTGGTGGCTCATTTTGCTTGCCCCACGATGTCTTCTGTTCCACATTATTGTGCAGTATCCACTTTTCATCGCCCGTCACAATACAACTAATTACTCTTTTTTAAGACTAACTCAGACTACATTATATTTGAAATCTGCTATCTGGATACTTCTAAACTTGCCCTCTTTTTTTAAAGGAAGCAATCAAGCCACTTGTTAGTGAAGGAGCTCTCACCATTTTGATCTACCCGCCCAATCCTTCCCATCATGCTCCAGTCCCACCTGCTCCAAGAAGCCTTAGGTGATCGTCTTCTTACAGATCTCCCTGCTTCCTGACTGCCCAAAGCATTTATTGCTTGAATTATATATTTTACTTAGTAACATTTACTTTTTTTTTTTTTTTTTTTTTTTTTTTTTGCGGTATGCGGGCCTCTCACCGTTGTGGCCTCTCCCATTGTGGAGCACAGGCTCCAGACGCGCAGGTTCAGCGGCCATGGCTCACGGGCCCAGCCGCTCCGCGGCACGTGGGATCTTCCCGGACCGGGGCACGAACCCGTGTCCCCTGCATCGGCAGGCGGACTCTCAACCACTGCGCCACCAGGGAAGCCCACATTTACTTTTTATATATACTATTTCTAGCTTCAACTCATTTTGAAGAAGGTAAAGTTTAAGTAGTTAATATAATGTATTTTGAAATGTCTTAGATGATTATATAAATATACATAATATACATTCCTTCCTCCCATAATTTAATCACTCTTTTCTTAGAAGTCTTTGATAGTACCCTGTGGCTGATTTGTTCTTGACCCCTAATTATCCATTTTCCACTGATTTTTTGCTGTTGTTGACCCCTAATTATCCATCCTCCCCCTCTTGGATAAAAATAGTTTTAGTCCAACACAGGGCCATTTCACTAAAGACTTTGTTTCCCTGTCTCCCTTGTACTTGGGTATTGCCAGGAGACTAAGTGAACTATTTCTCAGTTTTATTTGAATGTTCAATTAAAACAAGTTTGGGAGAGTAGAAAAGGCACATGATGAGAAGTTATGAAGTCTAGAACCAGATTCATCAACTTTTAATCAGTTGTGAGTCTTTTTCCTGGGTTAGCTTAGGTTCACTCAACTGTAAACTTAGGATAATGATATCTATTTTTAATTCTTCTCAAGGTTGTGAGTGGTCAAGTGGTGTGGTTAGGTATTTCACAAGTATTAAGAATTACAGATATAAGAACATTTTTTTAAATGGCTTTTATAAACTGTTTATTCAGAGCTGTCATTTCACATATTAGGAAAAAAAAAAACACAACTGAATGGAACACAACCAAACCAAAAAATCTCTGAGGCCTGAGGAGTTGAATGATTGATTTGTTCAAGGTCACATGACTCTTAGATAAGGTCTGAGTCCAAAACCCTCCAGATCTTCTGACTTAGGGCCTGGGCACTTTCAACTGCACTGCCCTCAGTTCAGTTTATGTCCTGAGGCTCAATGAAATCTTTGTCCTTTCTCCTCTTACTGGAAAACAAACAACAGTGAAAACTGTCCCTCTGAGTCATTCATTGAGTCAGTTGAAGTCAACTTTACCTCCAAAGTCTGGCTACTCTGTGACCTTTCCCGAATTCCATTCTCCAGGCGTGGGAGGGAAGTCTATCCTTCTGCAGTCCCACTGGTTAGTATCACTGGGAATGCTCTTATTTGTATTCCTGTCAATGTCACTTTTAATGCACCAAGGTCTGCGTTCAGGGTAATAACCAGCCTGAAGTTTATGAAAAAAAGACTGATATCAGCTTCATAAAACTCAGGCAAAGGCAATATCTTTTTTATATCTTGCTACCTTCAATTCTAGGAAATTTTACTTGGTGACTACTGAAAAATGTTATATTCAATAATTAGTAATTACGAGGGCAAAAATAAAAATAACAATTGAAAATATCTCCCAAGAGCCACCATTTTTGTTATGGTCTTAATTTCTTTATTGATTATGTGACAAGGAAGGATACACTTACTACTTTCTCTAGGTTACAGGTATATTTTCTCTTTTTTAAAGAGAGTGAAAGCTTCTGAGTATGTGGCTTAAATGTCAAGGTGTTTTAAAATCACCTAGCTTGTTTATGCACTGGAGACTTGGAAAGCTAAAATGTATAGCCACAGCTAACCCATTCCTCAAAATCAGGAGGGATTTTGTCAGAAAGACATAATTTTTGTGAAATATGGGCTTTTGGACAGTAAGTCAGTTATACAACTATATAGGACTCTATCTCACTTCATCTGTTGGGCCATTATTTTTGCTCACAGAGACAAATAGCAAATGTAGGGATTTGATATTTTAAGGTAACCCCCCTGTACCACTATGATTTGGTACCACTCAAACCTGACTTTTTCTCTCACTTCTCTAATTCACAAACATGATGAATTAAATTATCATTCCTACACACTTTCACTTTTCTTTTTAAATTGTTCTAAAACTTAAAAAAATACTTATTTTATTTTTTCCAACTTTAATGACATGTAATTGACATATACCATTGTGTAAGTTTAAGGTGCACAATGTATGACTTTATACACTTATATAATATAAAATGATTACCGCCATGGTGTTAAAACAAAAATGTGGTGAGCAGGATTCACTTTTCTTAACTAGAGAAATATTGTGAGCCTACTGTGTGACAAGCCCTATTTTAGGCTTTTGAGCTGGGAAATGACTCCATTTGATGTATCTTTATTAAATTATAGTCCAAAATAACAAAATGTAGTGTTAGCCTATTTTGAACCAGGCCATGTGACAGGCACTGGGAAAAGACAATAAAGGAATATATAACTCGTGGCCTTTTCCTTTGTAAAGCTCACAGCCCAGGTGAGGGTTTGATACGGTAAAATAATGGGGGCAAGCAGTGATGGGTTAGGAAGGCCGACTAATAAGAGATGACTTCCTAGAAGACGTTACGTTCAGATGGCTCTTAAAAGATTAATGATAGAGTTGAAATAACCAGGAGGAGACGGAGCACCACTCAGACTTCATTGCTGCTGGGTGGAATGAAAATCTTTGCTTACAGAATTCCTCCTGTCTCAAACAGTCTTGAAACTTCAATCCTGAGTTCCTCTTGTACATATTCTCCATTTTCCACTCTTTATTAAAATACTTAATTAAAATGCTACCCATTCTAAGAAGCATTTTCTGATGCCCACAGGAAAAATTTATTAATGTCCCTATTGTGCATCTAATTGTCTCTAAATAAATCTCGAAGGACTTTGCCAGTATTAACCTATTTTATATGTGTTTCAGCTGTATTTCATAACTTGCACATAACCAACAAATCTTCCATTACCAATTCAATTTTATTTCTCCAAACTCACATATGATTTCATAAGGTTTGGTTTGGCCTCAAAAACATTTCTCTAAATGTATTAGTTGCCATAACTTCTATTTGTTACATACCTTGTTATTGACCATTTTCAGGTTAACTAAAGGTATAACTTCTTTTCATTCATACCCTAATACCCATTATCAAGTACCTAGAACTTTAGACCTGAAAAAGAGCTTAAAATTCATGTCTAGAATCAATTCACAACTCTGGATGCAGGTTAAAATTAAAAAAAAAAAAAACTGACTGCTGAAATGCAGTGGTAAAACAATGGTCTTTTATATGTGCTGGTCCAATTAGATATCCACGTCACAAGAAAGCAACTTTGACTCAACCCATACCATATACAAAAATTAGACATATCATGAGGCCTAAATATGCAAAATCAATTTAAAAGCTTCAAGAAGAAAACATAGCAGAAAACCTTCATAATATTGAAATAGGCAAAAATTTCTTAAATATAACCCAAAAGGTACTAACTATAAAATAAAAGAGTTATGATTTGGACATTGAAGTGGACATAGGGATGTGACATCCAGATTCCCCTTCAAGGAAGGACTTGTTGCACCAGTTACTGGGAGGGTTGTCAATGGACAGTGTTCAGCTGTCATTCACTTTAGGGACAGCCTCAAGTATAGACAGCCACCTTGCCCAAGGTCATGCTCTTCCAGGGTGCACTAACAATCAATGACTGATCCAGACAGAGGTATAAAACTTCTGCCATTTTGGCCCAACACTGGACAACTCTAAGAGGTAATATATGCTCCAGAGCTCCCCGTGGTTGGTGGAGACCATAGGGCATGCATTATTAACCGACATCTGTCATTCTCCCCTCCTTCCCATGGTGTTGGTCCAAAGACAGTATATAAACAACCCAAACACTAGACTTTTTCAGAGCCTGCTGTCTGGAGAACCCAAACAGTGTTAGCAGTCATTCAAATTAAGAACTTCCGTTTATCAAAAGGTGCTGTTAAGAGGGTAAAATGGAAGCCACTGCCTGGGTGAAGATACTTGCAACACATATATCTGAAAACTGTCTTTCATCCAGAATAGATGAAGAACTACAAATCCATAAGAAGATGACAATTATATTAAAAATGGAGAAAGAACTCGACAAAGTCCTTTACAAATAGGATATACATATAGTGTAATAAGCTTAAAGGTGCTCAATTCTCCAGTCACTAGTGAGATTACAAACAAACCAAAAACCCCAAATAACAAAACAATGTAATACAACGACACACTCACCTGAAGGCCTAAGATGACAAAGATAGACAATACCAAATATTTATAAAGAGATGGGAAAACTGGTTAAGTCATACATTGCTGATGGGAGTGCACTGGCTCAGCTACTTGGAAAAATGTTTTGGCGGCACCTACTAAAGGTAGATATAGAGCTACCCTGTGCTCCAACAGTTCCCCTACTAGGTACATACCCATTATCTTCCAAATGACTTGCACAAGATGGTTCACAGCAGTACTATTTATAATATGTAAGATTTTGGAAACAACTCAAATATCCATCAACCATAACATGGATTAAAGCCTTGTGGGATATTTATATAGTGGAATGCTGTGGAGCAATAATAAATGAACAAATTACACAGAACATTATGAATACATTGTACATGCTTAATACTGAGTGAAAAAAACCAGACGGAAAAAAAGACATACTGTTTAATTCCAGTTATATTAAGTTTAAAAACTAGTAAAACTGATCTATGGAGTTGGAAATCAGCATGGTGGTTACCTTGGTGGGGAGTACTGACTGGGAGAGAACTTGAGTCTTTCAGAGTGGTGGAATTGTTCTACTCTATTTTTGATCCAGGAGGTAATTACACAGGTGTATACATGGTAAAACTTCATTGAACTGTACACTTAAGATTTGTTTACTTTATTGCATGTAAGTAATACCTCAACAACAGGAACAAAAATCACTTGGAGATATAAATATCTCCAGATTCCACCCTCCAGAGAATGATTTAATTGGTCTGCCTTGCATTGGGCCTAGTGCTGTTTTACTTTGTCAAGCTTCCCTGGTGATTTGACTCTGTAGCCAGTGTTAAGAACCACACATCTGATGAAACTTTCCACACTATCAATTACAAGTAAAGAAAGTCAGTCCTTGCGAGTCAAGCAACCTACTCAAGGGGACATACATTTCAGGGTTTATACTGCCCTTCTGAACGTGACCAACTTGTACTGCCTTTTTCCTCTTTTTACCAAGTAACAAGTTAATGCTTTCTGAACCCCCTCCCAAATCCCCACTTCACATGACAGCAAGTACACCCTCCTAAACCTCTCATCCTGGTTACATTAATTCCATCCTGATGTGCTTAGGTTTGAGGGACAGAATTTGTTTTCCAGCAGAATTAAACTACATTTCATAACAGAGATGTTTTCACTTGTCCAGATTCAATAATCAGCTTGGCTGTAATCCCAGAGATACCCACATTGGAAAATCTTTACACAGACAAACCTTTACTCAATTGTCTTCCTCTCTGGGTTTTGTGAAGATTGAAAAGGACAATGCACATAAAGCTTTTAGTACAGTGTATGTTCAATAAATATGTTGAACATACAGTGTATGTTCAATAAATAGTGTATGTTCAATAAATAGTAATGATCACGAAAGAATAATTATTCTGCTACTAATGATTATTATAATTTTTAACATAACTGTAATAAAATTATCAGCATCAGTAAATTTAACATTAGTACCATATTTTCATCTAATACTGTTTGTATTCCAAGTTCATCAGTTGACCCAATATGTGCTTTAGAGCATTATTTCCCCTGCAAACTAGAATCCAGTCTATAGTCAAGTATCACATCAAGTTGTTACATATATTTTTTATCCTCTTTTAATCTGGAACATTTCCACAGCCTGTTTTCTTAAATAACATTAACATTTTGGGAAAAATGCAGTCATCATCTCCCTTTATTAATTAACTATTGCTCCTTTTGTGTTTGCCTGAGGTTTGCTCATGATTTGATTAGGATACCAGAAAACTATATAGGTGAGGTTGTGTTTTTCTCAGGGTATCACATCCTGAGGCACATCATGTCCATATCTCCCTCTCTGATAATATAAATTTTGATTACTCAGTCATAGTATTGTCTGATATTTGCACTATGTGTGTATGTGTGTATATTTCTTTTCCTCATTGCAAGCAGTAAACATTCGGTGGGGAGCCCCTGTAAGTTGATGCAAATATCTTGGTTCTCATCAAAATTTTCCCATAGGTTTAGCATTCATTGATGATTCTTGCCTGATCCAATCTTTACTATGATGGTTGCAAAACAATGACTTTCCAACTCTATAGCTCCTCTAGCTTAGCAAATGAGGGGAATGTATTGGAAGGTCTCAAGGATATCTTTTTGAACCCAAGTGTTGATGTTGCACCTGGGCTTAGTGAAGGTCTCCAATCAGATCTGGAAGCCTTAGGAACCAAAGTTGCTACTCTGTCACTCTCCTTTTTCCTCTTGCTTTTCCTGTTTATTTTCCTGTGCATATTGTCCTTATTCTGTATACAGACAGGTTTTCTGAGCTATTCCATGCACATATCCCAGTCAGGACCCTCTCATTTCTTATGTCTCTCCAGTTCACGTGCTTAAAGGAAACTCATAGGAATTACAGTTTTAAGGAGAGAAATTCTTATTGGACCCTGTTGACTCAGGTGTCCACTCCTGATGTAGTTATTTGTAACCCAAAGAGCATGCCCTTGCAAGTGGTTTTGGAGCATCCCAGAAGTTGGATATGGTACAGAAAAAAATGTGAGGAAATGTCAGAAAAAAATTTAAATTTGATGAAAATCATAAAGGCACAAATTTAAGAAACTCAACAAATTCTAAGTAAGATGAACACAAAGAAAACCATAGCAGGCTAAATTATAATCACACTTCTGAAAGTCAGTGATAAACAAAACATTTCAAGGAAAATTTTTTTAAAGGTATATTAGGTGTAGAAGAAAATAGATAAGAATTACTGCCAACTACTTGTCAGATACACAGCAAGCCAGAAATCCTGAAAGAAAAAAAAAATCTATATAATACAGAATTGTATGCAGCAAAAGTATTCCTCAGTAATGAAGGCAAAGTAGTAATTATTTTTAATTTGAAAATAGATGATATAATTTGTCACCAGTAAACTTAAATTAAAATAAATAATTAAAATAATTTTTCTAGAGGAAGGAAAATGATACCAGATGGAAAAGTGGATTTACACAAATGAATGGGAGGGCAATAAAAATGATTAATATGTAGGTAAGTGTAAAAAAACCACGGTATTCCCTTTTTAAAAGTTTAAAAAAGATTATTGACTACCGAGAGCAAAAACGATTACTGTTTATGATTTATAAAATATGTAAAAGTAAAATTTATATCAATAACCCCAAAATTAAGTCATGGAACTGAACATTTGAAGGTTCTCAAAATATACATGAAATAGTATAATATCATTTGAAGATTGTTAATCATGCATATTAGAAAACGTAGTGCAACAGCTATTAAAAATTAAAAAGACAAAAGCTGTACAGCTGATAAACCAATATTGAAGTTAAAGTGAAATACTGAACAATATAATCAATCCAAAAGAAACTAGGGAAAGAAAAAAATCTAGATGTAGTTAAACAAATAGCAAGAGAGTAGATTGAAATCCAACTATATTGATAATTACATTAAATATAAATGTTCTAAACACATTAATTACAAGATAGATAGTATTATCCTGATAATAAAAACAAGAACCAACTGTGCACAGTACTCTTTTTAAGAAGCATTTTATATATGAAGACACTGATAGGAGGCTTAAATTAAAAAGGCTCTAAATAATATAATTTGAAAACACAGTACCTTTCTTATGTACTGTAGTTATATTATTATAAGTATACTTCAGGACAAGAGATATTATTGGGAATAAAGAGAATATGGTATAATAATAAATGAGTCAATTCAACAAAAAGATATAACAAGTCTAAGTGTGCATATATGCAATAACAGAGCTTCATAAAACACAAAACCAGTGCTAACAAACTAAAAATTGCAATAGACAAATACAAAATTATTGCTGGAGACTTAAATACTTTTATCTCAGTTAATGGTAGAACAAGTAGAAAGAAAATCAGCAAGTTTATAGATGCCTTCAATAGGAAAGTCAACCTGCGTGATTAAGAGAACACTCAAGCCAGAAACAACAAAAGACATGCTACTTTCATGTGCTCACAGAACATTCACCAAGATAGACTATATTCTGGGCCATAAAATAAGTCTCAATGAACTTAAGGAGACTGAAAGTGTTCAAAGTATGCTCCCTGACCACAATGCATTGTTTGAATCAACAATATCAGACAGTGGATAGTACCACCTCAAATCAAGGAAAGAACAGAAGTAGGCAAGAACAAACAGACGTAGGCACTGACCATGAAATCCATGGTCCTATAATATACTCTTGGCTTAACAGAGGTTTGGAATGAACTTTTAAAGTAGCAGCTAAAGCAACAACTTGTAGATGATGTCTTATAAGGTAGGGTTGTGTCTTTCAGGATGAACTATATATTTTAAACAGTGTCTCCTCAATAATTAGAATACATGGGAATGGGAACCAAGGGTGAAAGTAGAAATGGACCTATTCACCATCACTTCTAGTGCACTATTCAATGCATTTGTGCTTACAATATCTGAGTAGTACTTTCCAACAGAAATATAATGCAATATTTATAAATAATTTAAATTATACAGTAACCATATTTAAAAAATAAAAAGAAATCTGTGAAATTAAGCTTAATAGTAAATTTTACGTAAACAAACATATTCAAAATATTACTTAAACATTTTATAATTATATATTGAGTTCCTAACAACATATTTTACATTCCTTTTTTCCACACTAAACCTTCAAAATCTGGTATGTATTTTATTTCTAAAGCACATCTCAATATGGATACTAAATTTTCATCAGAGCTATCTGATCTGGATTTAAATTTTATAAAATTTAAAGTTAAGAAGTACAGTTGACCCTTGAACCACATGGATTTAAACTGCATGGGTCCACTTATACACGGATTTTTTTCCCCCAATAAATATACAGTGGCCCTTGTTATCTGCAAGTTCTGCATCTGCAGAATCAACCAACTGCCAGTTGTAGTTCTGCCCCCCACTGTACTCTCATATACCTACATTTTAAATGCAAAATTTCCTTCATATTTATTTTTAAACATAACAGATAATTTAACTATGTTGCAATAAAATAATAGGTACTTTAATTTAATTACCAATTATAATTCACATAGGTATCTCTTTTTTATTTTTTTTTGGTACATGGGCCTCTCACTGCTGTGGGCTCTCCCGTTGCGGAGCACAGGCTCCGGATGCGCAGGCTCAGCGGCCATGGCTCACGGGCCCAGCCGCTCCGTGGCATGTGGGATTTTCCCGGACCGGGGCATGAACCCGTGTCCCCTGCATCGGCAGGCGGACTCTCAACCACTGTGCCACCAGGGAAGCCCCACATAGGTATCTCTTAATTCATGCCTTCTACATGACATATTTAAATAAGCACATCAAAATGTTCCATCAATGTGTAGGAAAAAATACTTTTAATTAAATTAATCTGTTGATACCACCTAGATTGTTAATGTGTTTATGTATAATACTGGAAATTACACACAAAGCTTAAGTGAGCACTATAACAAAGCAATAATATCTTATGTGTTTCACTCCTAAGGTGAAATGCTACCACCCCATTTGTGTTTCACACGCAAAAAAATTTACAGTTTGTTTGTAAATTTAATTGTAAACTTAATGAAATTAAGTAAAGTTTAAATTCTGTTTCTCAGTTGCACTAAACACATTTCAAAGGCTCAGTAGCCACGTGTGGCTAGGGGCTACCATATTGGACAGTGTAGGAGAGGTCCTGATTCCATGAGTAGGGAACTTAACACCAGGAGACACATCATGAGTCTCACTAAACTTAAAGCAATCATTGCTACCTGATCAGTTTGGTCTCCTCATGACCACAGACCAGAGAAGGCAAAGAAGGGAGGTACCATCCTAATGGGAGTAGTGGACCCTCATTCTCATGAGGAGATAAAGTTGCTGCTATAAGAAGGTGGTAGGAGGAATAAGTTATTCAGATGATCCATCTAGGGTCTCCTGATGATTTCTTTTTTTTTTTTTTTTTATTAGTTTCTGCTTTATAACAAAGTGAATCAGTCATACATATACATCTGTTCCCACATCCCTTCCCTCATGCATCTCCCTCCCTCCCACCCTCCCCATCCCACCCCTCCAGGCGGTCACAAAGCACCGAGCTGATCTCCCTGTGCTCTGCGGCTGCTTCCCACTATCTATCTACCTTACGTTTGGTAGTGTATATATGTCCATGCCTCTCTTTCCCTTTGTCACAGCTTACCCTTCCCCTTCCCCATATCCTCAAGTCCATTCTCAAGTAGGTCTGTGTCTTTATTCCCGTTTTACCCCTAGGTTCTTCATGACATTTTTTTTTTTTAAATTCCATATATATGTGTTAGCATACGGTATTTGTCTTTCTCTTTCTGACTTACTTCACTCTGTATGACAGACTCTAGGTCTATCCACCTCATTACAAATAGCTCAGTTTCGTTTCTTTTTATGGTTGAGTAATATTCCATTGTATATATGTGCCACATCTTCTTTATCCATTCATCCGATGATGGACACTTAGGTTGTTTCCAGCTCCGGGCTATTGTGAATAGAGCTGCAATGAACATTTTGGTACATGTCTCTTTTTGAATTATGGTTTTCTCAGGGTATATGCCTAGTAGTGGGATTGCTGGGTCATATGGTAGTTCTATTTTTAGTTTTTTAAGGAACCTCCATACTGTTCTCCATAGTGGCTGTACCAATTCACATTCCCACCAGCAGTGCAAGAGTGTTCCCTTTTCTCCACACCCTCTCCAGCATTTATTGTTTCTAGATTTCTTGATGATGGCCATTCTGACTGGTGTGAGATGATATCTCATTGTAGTTTTGATTTGCATTTCTCTAATGATTAATGATGTTGAGCATTCTTTCATGTGTTTGTTGGCAGTCTGTATATCTTCTTTGGAGAAATGCCTATTTAAGTCTTCTGCCCATTTTTGGATTGGGTTGTTTGTTTTTTTGCTATTGAGCTGCATGAGCTGTTTATAAATTTTGGAGATTAATCCTTTGTCAGTTGCTTCATTTGCAAACATTTTCTCCCATTCTGAGGGTTGTCTTTTGGTCTTGTTTATGGTTTCCTTTGCTGTGCAAAAGCTTTGAAGTTTCATTAGGTCCCATTTGTTTATCTTTGTTTTTATTTCCATTTCTCTAGGAGGTGGGTCCAAAAGGATCTTGCTGTGATTTATGTCATAGAGTGTTCTACCTATGTTTTCCTCTAAGAGTTTGATAGTTTCTGGCCTTACATTTAGGTCTTTAATCCATTTTGAGCTTATTTTTGTGTATGGTGTTAGGGAATGATCTAATCTCATACTTTTACATGTCCCTGTCCAGTTTTCCCAGCACCACTTATTGAAGAGGCTGTCCTTTCTCCACTGTACATTCCTGCCTCCTTTATCAAAGATAAGTTGGCCATATGTGCGTGGGTTTATCTCTGGGCTTTCTATCCTGATCCACTGATCTATCTTTCTGTTTTTATGCCAGTACCACACTGTCTTAATTACTGTAGCTTTGTAGTATAGTCTGAAGTCAGGGAGCCTGATTCCTCCAGCTCCGTTTTTCGTTCTCAAGATTGCTTTGGCTATTCGGGGTCTTTTGTTTTTCCAAACAAATTTTGAAATTTTTTGTTCTAGTTCTGTGAAAAATGCCAGTGGTAGTTTGATAGGGATTGCATTGAATCTGTAGATTGCTTTGGGTAGTAGAGTCATTTTCACAATATTGATTCTTCCAATCCAGGAGCATGGTATATCTCTCCATCTATTTATATCATCTTTAATTTCTTTCATCAGTGTCTTATAATTTTCTGCAAAGAGGTCTTTTGTCTCCTTAGGTAGGTTTATTCCTAGATATTTTATTCTTTTTGTTGCAATGGTAAATGGGAGTGTTTTCTTGATTTCATTTTCAGGTTTTTCATCATTAGTGTACAGGAATGCCAGAGATTTCTGTGCATTAATTTTGTATCCTGCTACTTTACCAAATTCATTGATTAGCTCTAGTAGTTTTTCGGTAGCATCTTTAGGATTCTCTATGTATAGTATCATGTCATCTGCAAACAGTGACAGCTTTACTTCTTCTTTTCCAATTTGGATTCCTTTTATTTCCTTTTCTTCTCTGATTGCTGTGGCTAAAACTTCCAAAACTAGGTTGAATAAGAGTGGTGAGAGTGGGCAGCCTTGTCTTGTTCCTGATCTTAGTGGAAATGGTTTCAGTTTTTCACCATTGAGGACAATGTTGGCTGTGGGTTTGTCATATATGGCCTTTATTATGTTGAGGAAAGTTCCCTCTATGCCTACTTTCTGCAGGGTTTTTATCATAAATGGGTGTTGAATTTTGTCGAAAGCTTTCTCTGCATCTATTGAGATGATCATATGGTTTTTCTCCCTCAACTTGTTAATATGGTGTATCACATTGATTGATTTGTGTACATTGAAGAATCCTTGCATTCCTGGAATAAACCCCACTTGATCATGGTGGATGATCCTTTTAATGTGCTGTTGGATTCTGTTTCCTAGTATTTTGTTGAGGATTTTTGCATCTATGTTCATCAGTGATATTGGCCTGTAGTTTTCTTTCTTTGTGACATCCTTGCCTGGTTTTGGTATCAAGGTGATGGTGGCCTCGTAGAATGAGTTTGGGAGTGTTCCTTCCTCTGATATTGTTTGGAAGAGTTTGAGAAGGATGGGTGTTAGCTCTTCTCTAAATGTTTGATAGAATTCGCCTGTGAAGCCATCTGGTCCTGGGCTTTTGTTTGATGGAAGATTTTTAATCACAGTTTCAATTTCAGTGCTTGTGATTGGTCTATTCATATTTTCTATTTCTTCCTGAGTCAGTCTTGGTAGGTTGTGCATTTCTAAGAATTTGTCCATTTCTTCCAGGTTGTCCATTTTATTGGCATAGAGTTGCTTACAGTAATCTCTCATGATCTTTTGTATTTCTGCAGTGTCAGTTGTTACTTCTCCTTTTTCATTTCTAATTCTACTGATTTGAGTCTTCTCCCTTCTTTTCTTGATGAGTCTGGCTAATGGTTTGTCAATTTTGTTTATCTTCTCAAAGAACCAGCTTTTAGTTTGGTTGATCTTTGCTATCGTTTCCTTCATTTCTTTTTCGTTTATTTCTGATCTGATCTTTATGATTTCTTTCCTTCTGCTAACTTTGGGGGTTTTTTGTTCTTCTTTCTCTAATTGCTTTAGGTGCAGGGTCAGGTTGTTTACTCGAAATGTTTCCTGTTTCTTAAGGTGGGATTGTATTGCTATAAACTTCCCCCTTAGAACTGCTTTTGCTGCGTCCCATAGGTTTTGGGTCGTCGTGTCTCCATTGTCATTTGTTTCTAAGTATTTCTTAATTTCCTCTTTGATTTCTTCAGTGATCACTTCATTATTGAGTAGTGTATTGTTTAGCCTCCATGTGTTTGTATTTTTTACAGATCTTTTCCTGTAATTGATGTCTAGTCTCATAGCATTGTGGTCGGAAAAGATACTTGATACAATTTCAATTTTCTTAAATTTACCAAGGCTTGATTTGTGACCCAAGATATGATCTATCCTGGAGAATGTTCCATGAGCACTTGAGAAAAATGTGTATTCTGTGGTTTTTGGGTGGAATGTCCTATAAATATCAATTAAGTCCATCTTGTTTAATGTATCATTTAAAGCTTGTGTTTCCTTATTTATTTTCATTTTGGATGATCTGTCCATTGGTGAAAGTGGGGTGTTAAAGTCCCCTACTATGATTGTGTTACTGTCGATTTCCCCTTTTATGGCTGTTAGTATTTGCCTTATGTATTGAGGTGCTCCTATGTTGGGTGCATAAATATTTACAATTGTTATATCTTCTTCTTGGATCGATCCCTTTATCGTTATGTAGTGTCCTTCTTTGTCTCTTCTAATAGTCTTTATTTTAAAGTCTATTTTGTCTGATATAAGAATTGCTACTCCAGCTTTCTTTTGATTTCCATTTGCATGGAATATCTTTTTCCATCCCCTTACTTTCAATCTGTATGTGTCTCTAGGTCTGAAGTGGGTCTCTTGTAGACAGCATATATATGGGTCTTGTTTTTGTATCCATTCAGCCACTCTGTGTCTTTTGGTGGGAGCATTTAGTCCATTTACATTTAAGGTAATTATTGATATGTATGTTCCTATTCCCATTTCCTTAATGGCTTTGGGTTCGTTATTGTAGGTATAGTCCTTCTGTTGTGTTTCTTGCCTAGAGAAGTTCCTTTAGCATTTGTTGTAAAGCTGGTTTGGTGGTGCTGAACTCTCTCAGCTTTTGCTTGTCTGTAAAGGTTTTAATTTCTCCATCAAATCTGAATGAGATCCTTGCTGGGTAGAGTAATCTTGGTTGCAGGTTTCTCTCCTTCATCACTTTAATTATGTCCTGCCACTCCCTTCTGGCTTGTAGAGTTTCTGCTGAGAGATCAGCTGTTAACCTGATGGGGATTCCCTTGTGTGTTATTTGTTGTTTTTCCCTTGCTGCTTTTAATATGATTTCTTTGTGTTTAATTTTTGACAGTTTGATTAATATGTGTCTTGGCGTATTTCTTCTTGGATTTATTCTGTATGGGACTCTCTGTGCCTCCTGGACTTGATTAACTATTTCCTTTCCCATATTAGGGAAGTTTTCAACTATAATCTCTTCAAATATTTTCTCAGTCCCTTTCTTTTTCTCTTCTTCTTCTGGAACCCCTATAATTCGAATGTTGGTGCGTTTAATGTTGTCCCAGAGGTCTCTGAGACTGTCCTCTGTTCTTTTCATTCTTTTTTCTTTATTTTTCTCTGCATCAGTTATTTCCACTATTTTGTCTTCCACCTCACTTATCCGTTCTTCTGCCTCAGTTATTCTGCTATTGATCCCATCTAGAGTATTTTTCATTTCATTTATTGTGTTTTTAATCGATGCTTGATTCATCTTTAGTTCTTCTAGGTCCTTGTTAACTGTTTCTTGCATATTGTCTATTCTATTTCCAAGATTTTGGATCTGGGAAATAGAATCTTGGATCAGCTTTACTATCATTATTCTGAATTCTTTTTCAGGTAGACTGCCTATTACCTCTTCATTTGTCAGGTCTGGTAGGTTTTTATCTTGCTCCTTCACCTGCTGTGTGTTTTTCTGCTTTCTCATTTTGCTTATGTTACTGTGTTTGGGGTCTCCTTTTTGCAGGCTGCAGATTCGTAGTTCCCGTTGTTTTTGGTGTCTGTCCCCCGTGGCTAAGGTTGTTTCAGTAGGTTGTGTAGGCTTCCTGGTGGGGGGGACTAATGCCTGTGTTCTGGTGGTTGAAGCTCGATCTTGTCTTTCTGGTGGACAGGTCCACGTCTGGTGGTGTGTTTTGGGGTGCCTGTGGCCTTATTATGTTTTTAGGTATCCTCTCTGCTAATGGGTGGGGTTGTGTTCCTGCCTTGCTAGTTGCTTGGCATAGGGTGACCAGCACTGTAGCTTGCTGGTCGTTGACTGAAGCTGGGTGCTGGTGTTGAGATGGAGATCCCTGGGAGATTTTCGCTGCTTGATATTATGTGGAGCTGGGAGGTCTCTTGTGGACCCGTGTCCTGAAGTTGGCTCTCCCACTTCAGAGGCACAGCACTAACTCCTGGCTGCAGCACCAAGAGCCTTTCATCCACCCGGCTCAGAATAACAGTGAGAAAAAGTAGAAAGAAATAATTAGTAGAAGAAAGAAAGAGAGATTGAAAGAAAGGAAGAAGGGAAGTAAGGAAGGAAGGAAGAAAGAAAGAAAGGAGGGAGGGAGGAAGGATGGAAAGAAAGGAAAGAAAGGAGGGAGGGAGGGAGGAATGAAAGCAAAAGGAAGAGTGAATGGAAGAAGAGAGGGAGGGAGGGAGGAAGGAAAGAAAGAAAGAAAGACAGGAGGGAGGGAGGGAGGGAGGAAGGAAAGAAAAAGAAAGTGGAAAGAAGAAGGGTGGGAGGGAGGGGGGGATGGAGGAAAGAAAAAGAAAGAAGGAAAGGAGGAGCGGAGGGAGGGAGGGAGGAAGGGAAGGGAGGAAAAAAAGAAAGAGCAGGTAAAGTAAAATAGAATAAAGTATGAAATATAGTAGCGTTATTAAAATTAAAAAGTAATTATTGAAAAACAACACGGACCGAAAGAACCCTGGGACATATGGTGGAAGCAAAGCTATACAGAGAGAATCTTACACAGAAGATTACACATACACATTCACCAAAAGAGAGCAGGGGGAAAAATCAAAAATCTTGCTCTCCAAGTCCACCTCCTCGATTTGGGATAATTCGTTGTAAAAAGAGGAAAAGGGCGAAAAGTCTGAAATCTTGCTAAGTCCACCTCCTTAATTTGAGATAATTCGTTGTAAAAAGAGGATAAAAAAGGGGGGGAAAGTCTTAAATCTTGTCCTCAAGGTCCACTTCCTCAATTTGGGATGATTCGCTGTCCATTCATGCACTCCACAGACGCAGGGCACATCAAATGGACCGTGGAGCTTTAATCCGCTGCCTCGGAGGCTGCACAGAGAGATTTCCCTGTCTCTGCTCTCACAGCTCCCGGGTCTCAGCCTTGGACCTGGCCCCGCCTCTGCGCGTAGGTCGCCGGAGGGCGTCCGTTCTTCGCTCAGACAGGACGGGTTTAAAGGAGCCGCTGATTCGGGGGCTCTGGCTCACTCAGGCAGAGGGGAGGGAGGGGAATGCCCTCTCCTCGCGCACCAGGCAACAAAAGGGAAAAAAGTCTCTTGCCTCTCCGGTAGCTCCAGACCCTTTCCCCGGACTCCCTCCGGGCTAGCACTAACCCCTTCAGGGTCTCTTCCTGCCGCCAGCCCCAGACCTCTCCCTGCGCTCCGACTGAAAGCCGATACCCGAGCCTCAGCTCCCAGCCCCGCCCGCCCTGGCGGCCGAGCAGACAAGTCTCTCGGGCTGGTGTGTGCCTGAGGGCACCGATCCTCTGTGCCAAAATCTCTCTGCTTTGCCCTCCACACCCCTGTTGCTGTGCTCTCCTCCGCTACTCCGAAGCTTTCCCCCTCCGCCACCTGCAGTCTCCGCCCTCGAAGGGGCTTGTAGTGTGTAGAAACCTTCCCTCCTTCACGGCTCCCTCCCACTGGTGCAGGTCCCGTCCATATCCTATTGTCTCTGTTTATTCTTTTTTTCTTTTGACCTACCCAGGTATGTGGGGAGTTTCTTGCCTTTTGGGGGGTCTGAGGTCTTCTGTCAGCGTTCAGTAGGTGTTCTGTTGGAGTCGTTCCACGTGTAGATGAATTTCTGATGTATCTGTGGGGAGGAAGGTGATCTCCGCGTCTTACTCTTCCGCCATCTTCCTCCGGCTCCCCTGATGATTTCTTAACCAGGTTTCCTCCTGAATGGGTAATTACAGTGGACATAGTCTGAAAAGTGAACAGTAACCTGGGGTTTAGATGCCTCAGTAGTTAACGTCTGTATGGTGCCATGTGATCAGTCACCTAGACCAACAGAAGTACAAGCAAAGGGTAAATGGAATGTGGAGTAGGTCAGCTAACTCGGGGGGCCAGAGAGTATGAATACAAGTTACATCCTGGAGATTAACTGCAGCGTCAGGGACTGAAGTTCATCTTGCTAAGCTTCCTTTTGAAATTTTCCTTCAGAAATGGTGACCAACCACAATCTTGAAGATGTATCACAGGACAGAGTTAATGTAATGTAAGAAAGGAGTGGATTTTAATGGCGTTAGGTGGTAGACTAAAGTGGGTGCTGGTGGTGTCTTGTTCCTGTTCTCTTGTACTTATTTTACTGTTTTGTGTGCCCTCCCCCAGCTTCTATGTGCTTTGCTTCTAATGGCTTACCCTGTGATGTTCTACAGACTTTGGGCTACCGGAGTCTCTTCATCTGTAGGTGCAGAAAACCAGAAACCCTTGGAAGCTGTTAGCTCACCAGTAGCCCTTGTTGACTGACAGGACTAGGAATCATAACTCCCTTGCCTGGAAATGGGGCAAACTGAGTTGTAAATCTGTGTTCCAGAGGGCCCTATGCGATCAGGCTGATGCCAGGTCATGACCGATAATCATGATTTTTCTGGCTTTCTCCCCTACTCTGTCTTGCTATTATCCTCCACTCTCCGCCTGATTTCTCCAGGGATCATGTCCTTAATAAATCACTTGCACACTACTCTTCATCTCAGGAACTGTTTCTGGGGAATCCAATCTAAGAAGCACACACACACAATCTATTTTCATTTTTCACACCTCTTTAATTAATGTTGTCAGTGAGATGTGTACAGTGTGTCTATTATGTGTTTTTAAAAATCCAATTTAGTTTAAAAAAGACTTAAAGGCAGTTCCTCTTTTTCTGTCTCTTTCTAGTCTTCTTTTTGAATAGATCACAACTAGAAAGCTAGTACAGATAGAACGTTCAGAATTAATCTAATTTTCTCTAAAGAGAACACAGACCAAAAGTGTGTATGTGTGTCTACATACATACAGAGATAGAGTGAGACATAGAAGGAGAGGAAGAGTGGAGAGAGACAGTCAGAGAGGGGCATACATAGTGCATCTATTATTTCAATGATTTTCAACATATATTCATTGACCCTTTACCTTGTACATGAGACAAAGATAAATGAATCAGGCTACCTTCTGAGAGTTCATGATGTAGTGGAGAAAGGATACATAACCTGAGGTAATTCTAACTCCCAGCACTCTGTGAAAAGTGTTCTGAAGAACGTGAGAAGTTTCATGGTGACTGTAACGATGGAGAAATGGTAGTCGGCATGGGCTGCCTAGGGGATTCTTAAGAAAATGGAATTTAATAGGGACCTGGAATCCCAAAGTATTTTTTTCCCAAGAACAGGGCTGGTAAGGGCCTCCAGAGCTCTGGTTGTCACACATCACAGGTCAAGTAAAAACTTTTTCTCATTTACACCTGATATTTTGTAGTAGCTGGTGTGAAGTTTTATCAAAGTTTCTGAGTCATTTCCTGAGTTTGCAGTGTGACTGTAAAATAATGACATTGATTTATTTTAAAACATCAACCATGATTTGTGTAAAAATGGAGATTTCCTGTTCATAAAAATTGTTAATCTCTTGGATCATCTCTGCTTTCTCTGTAAAACAGGGAATATAAGACCTTTCTTGCAAATATTGGAGCTTGTGCTTTACTGAAGTCTCTAGATCAATCCCTTGTATAAATGATTCTCAGCAAATTTTTGCTGTGATTTCATTATTATGTTCACCATTTCCAGAGTTAATGAACAGTTAATTATATTTTAAGGAGTTATTATCAACAAATAAAACAAAGCCAGTCATGCACATCAGTGCAGTGCCAAGCCATATTAGAACCTGAGACAAAAGACAAACCAGTAATACTGGTCCTGTCTTTTGTTAAAAATTTGATATCTTGTTCATCAGTGTTTTTTCATTAATTTTGATTAAAACATTATTGGATTAGAAAATTATTTCTTTTGGTTATTAACTTTTTTGTGCCCCCTTAAATTTTGCTCATGGGTCCTCATTGGCCTCACCCTGGTCCCAGTGCTGAACACATTCTCATTATCATATAGTTGTTTCTGTTCTGATGTTGGATGTTGTGCTGTGTGTATATTCTCCTGATAAGGGCCGGAGCAGCCATTCTCTCAGAGGCTGAGAGCTACTAGCAGCTTATCACTGGGACCTCTCCAGAGACTATCCTTCACTAATGGTAGATCACATTGGCCTTACCAGGGGCATCCACATATAATGACTGGTAGATGTGTGATATAAAGGCCCAGGCCCCTTCCCCCAATTTGGGAAAACTCTAAATGACCATCAGAGTTTCCTGGAGGATTTTCTCAGGCCTTTTTTTGTGACTGCCTCACAGCCCAAATTCTCCCTCTCTCCAGTCTTACTTCCTTCACGTCCCCCACAGGAGCTGGTTCCAAGAGTACTCCCCTATACATTTCCTGCACCTCAATGTCCGTCTCAGAATCTGACTCCCAGGAACAAAACCTCAGACAGTTGTGTCCAGGAGTGGTCTGAGAGAGCAGGTCCTCCAACGAGAGTTTTTGGAGCTGAAGTGCCCATTAGCAGGGTGACAATGAGGACCACATCCCTGGTGTGATGTGGAGCATCGACAGGCCCTGGAACAAGGTAGCAGCACAACTTTAAAACTTTACTCATGATGAACTGAGATGCTACTGCAAAAATAAATGCACTAGCAGGTACAATATATAAATCATTTGAGAAATACCGGGAAATGGGAGCTAGAAGGACACTGTTCCTCAATGCAATAGATGCTTTGAAGAAAGATAATGAAAGGCTAAGGGCCAAGTGACCAGCAATTAAAAGCTAAGAATGAAAGCCAGAGGACCTTCTAGATAGCATTTAAACAGATTCATATCTCCTGCTGCTGGAGGGCTGAAAAAGATGAGGACAATTCCCAGGACTTACTCATAAGACCAGTAGCTTCATAAAGGGTGGGGTCTCAGACCTGATAGGTTGGCCAAGCCAAGGTCAGGATCTTATTTGGAAAGGAATAGGGTCCTGAGAAATGGGATTGGATTAATGAACTAAAAAAAAAAATTGTTGATTCCTTAGATTCACTCAAATTATCTGTGCCTACAAGAAGTGTATCACTTCTCACTGTTAACCCCACCCCAACTCTTACTTGAAGATTATGTAGAAGACTTTGCTGTGCTAATCAGAAGCTCCACACTTGGCTACTAGATCAATAACTAGGGTTAGTGCATGACATAAACCAGCCAGGGAATGCTGAGATTATTAAGGGAGGAAAGAGACTATTTTAAAAAGAGCTGCATGATATACTAAGCATATATAGGCAGAAATTGGGACAGGACATAATGGAACAAAATTCTGAGGTGCTGGATCAAGGGTGGCAGAATACAGGGTTGGATTTTGGAGAGTTTATTGATATGGGAGTACTCTCTGAGAAGGTGGAGTTAGCAATGATCCCTATCTGTGTGTAAAAGAAATGCCAGAATTTTTGTGGGAGAAGGTAGATGAAGGACTCAAAAGACTCAGAGAAGTAGATTTGTTAGAGTTCTATGCCATATAAGTCCTGAAAATCCACCAGATGAATATTATTGCTTGGAAAGACTTGAAAGACAATTCATTTACCAAAGCAATAAAGAATGTACTGCTGAGCTGGGACCTAGCCCCACTGAGAAGCTCAAAGGTCATTACTCTCTCCTACCCCATGTTATTACATAGTCTGAGGAGACCCAGGCCATCTGGACACCCCACAGAGCATCACAAGGATGAGTTTATTCATGACATCAGGCTAATCAGACCAGATAAGGAAGAAGTGACAAGTTCATTTGGGGACTTGGTAAAAGACATACACTTCAAAGAGCAAGAGATAAAGGCCATGAATATTCAGGAACTTGCCATATCAGTGAATTATTTTGGGATTCAGTGAGGCATGCCAGGAAATCGCCTCCAAAGTAAAGGACAAGCTATTGCATCTCACAGTGCTAATCATGAAGAAGGAAGCGCAATGTCTGATAGACTTCTTTGGGTTTTGGAGGCAGCATCTTCTGCCTCTGGGAATACTGCACTGACCCACAGTCACATCAGATCACATCAAAGGCATCAGGAAAGGGCCCTGTAGCAGGACCAGGCTTTGGTGCAAGCAGCCCTGCTGCTTGGTCTATAGGACATGCCAGGCCCTATGTCTTAGAAGTGACTGTGGTAAGAGAAGATGCTCAGGATATTCTGGTAAGCATAAGTAGAAGATTCACAATGTATCACCCTTGGCTTCTGGAGCTAGACTTTATAATTTGCACTAATGTATTAATCTTTAAAAAAAATAACCCTTGGCTGATACCCAGTCACTTTGGGCCCCTTGAGAGGCCAGCAAGCAAGGGAAAGAGTCACCACCATGACAGTGGTAATGGCCCTGTTCACTGGGAGGAAGTAGAGATAGTTTTCTATCTTGGAGGCAGGAAGAAATATGATGTTCACCCTACAGATCCACATAGTTGTCTTTTGATACCAATGTCAGTAATTAATAGACAAGCACCATAGCCACAGCCTGAAAGAAGTGTCTCAAGCTCTAAGGAATAAGGATCTGGGTTACCCTACTAAGTAAGTCACCTGGACAAGCAAAGGGAAATCTAGAATGGATAACAGAAGAGGGAGGTGACAAGTGTATTTGTGACCTGAAGAAAAGCTGCAGTGGTAGGGGTCATTGGTCCTACTATCCTTCTTCTTGTGAGCTTACTTTGGGGAAAGCAGCCACCAGAATCTTGAAGGAGTAGCTTCCAGTACTTAAATGAAGAATGTGAATCTGGGTGACTCATGGGGAAAGCTGCTACAGATGCTGCATTGCACCTTCTAATTCCTCCACTTCAGGACCGAAGCCCTCATTGCTCCAGCTGCCAGCAGTTTTGGAGACTAAGATTTTACAGCTGAGTATCCACACGATCACACCACAGGCTGAATAGAAACACCATTCCTAATGTCATAGCCTTTACCCTGAGGGTAGAGATGGGGGTATAAAAGCCCAGCACGTTCTTATCCCAAACTGGAAGAACTCTGCAGGGTCATCTCAGTCCAGGGTTCCCCAGAAGATCAGCTGAGTCCTCTATTATGACTGTATCACAACCCCATATTTCCTTGAAAATTCTGCTTCCTTCACTTCTTCCACAGCTATTGACTAATAGTGTTCCTTTAAACATTTCCTGTAGAGTCTGCTTCCTGGACGCCCTGTCCTTTGACAGATTCTCTCCACATACAATCCCCACCTTAAAACTCACTCTTCTAACTATGCTGTAATGTACTTACATGCAGGTTAAATTGTCTGAAATTCCTATTTTTATTATTGCCTTCCCACAGTGTGGAGTCTTTGTTTTCCATATGTGGTACTGGTCATGCTTTTTCAGTTGAGTAAACTTGCCCTCTGCGATTAATTCCAAGGTCGCAGTCCCTGTCTCCACACAAAAGTAAGAACACGGTATGTGTTATTTGCCTATTTCAGTAATGTCAGACCTCTTGCACCTGATGTGTTTGATGGATTGTAAATTGAGAAGCATCTGAATGGAGAAGACCTGAGCCTTGTAAATGTACTTGTCACTGCCGAGGCATCATCCTCGAAGATGGTATGAGCTGAGGATGCACAGAGGGCATGCTGCCCAGGCAAGATGAACACAAAAAGGCATTTTGGAATTTTGTTTTGTGCATTTATAAATAAATAAGTCCAATCTAGCCTATGAGGTAAAATGAAATCAGGGGGAAAGAAGCAAAATATAGCCTGAAGTCCTCACCCAGAGGAGTCACTCCAGGTTTTTCCACTGAAAGTCTTGAAAAGATTTTTAAAAAGTAACTATCAATTTTCTCCTGCACAGTCCATCACTATCACCCAGGGCAGGCCCACAAGTCACTGTGGCTGACATCCTTTCTCTTACAGTATTTAGTGAAATTAAACTGTCAGTCTTCATTTCGCCTGATGGCTTTAGTACTGTACCCATTTCTGACTAAGAGGTTATTTTTTTTTTTAAACATTAGCTTTAAAGAGAGTCTTGTGGATTCAAAGCCCTTATTTTCAGTTTGGCATCTTCAGATGAGATCCAGAATAATGAAGACAATGACATCAGGACAAATGAAGGTTGGTAGCATAAAAGCAGAAGAAAGCATTTTTCCCCTTTACTGACTTGACATTCTCTCTTTAAGAAATTTGAGAGTCCCAGGCCCAGAAATGGCCTCATTGTTGCTGAGATGGGGTGTGGAATAGGAGTGACTGGGCCCCAAGATAATATCAAATAGACTAGAGATGATGGATCTTCATACCAGAGTGGCAGAGGAGCTGGCAAAATAAGACCAATCACCCACGTGGTCACCTCCCTGAAATGTTCTATGAGGGGCAACCCTGGAGGTGACATTGTGTCACCCTTCTTATTGTTTCAGCTTCCTGAGTTACATCACACAGTGTGCTTCATTGATTCAGGACCTGACATAGCCTTCTAATCAACTGGACCTTCCACAAACAGCAACACAGACTAGAAATACTTGAAACTGCCACTGCACTCACTCAACTTCTCACCAAATATCCCATTCAGCTTGATTTTGATTAAATCGCTCAATAAGCAAGTTTGATTAAATCGCTCAATAAGCAAGTTTGCTATTGCTACTGCTTCAATTTCTTGGTTTTCTCTTACCTCTCATCTTTTTAGTTATCCAGACAATCAGGGCACTCATGCCACTTTCTATAAGGCTACCCCTGACCCATATCCAGTTTTCCCTCTTGTAGGAGAGCAAAATTCCACTACCTCAAATTTGACATGAGGATTAATTTAGGCTGATTATTTTTAAGAAACAGAAGCCTCAGGAGGTGTTTCTTGCTACCTCCCCCTTAATTGCCTAAAATAATTTAGATAAAAGGCCTCTTCCTGGAGAAGATTTATCACCAGAGATATCTGCAAAGAATATGGCTTAGGTGTGGTGAGGGAAACACAGCAAGGCCTAGAGATCAGAATTGGCTTTATCCCACTGTCTCTGCAAAGCCCAGCAAACATTTGATCAAACATTGACCAAACATCTCCTTTTGCATCTCCACGTGAATTGCCTTTCTCCCCTTTGAAGTCCCAAACCACTACCCCCAACATCCTCTTTTATCTTTAGCTGAAGATGGTATTTAAGGTGAGGGTTCAGGTCATTTTGGTGAGTTACTTAGTTTTCCTGAGTTTCTCCCATATATACATGTTATCAAACTTTAAAAAAAATGTTCTCCTGTTAATCTGTCTCAAATCAATTTAATTCTTAGACCAGCCAGAAGAACCTGGAAGGTTACAGTAAAATTTCTTCCTCCCTAGCACTCTAATATTGTGATGCCTTACAATTCAAAAATATAACCCTTTACTCTCCTAATAGCCAAATTTACATTCTCTAAGAAAGGATGTTCAAAAAGTGCTACAGCTATACATCAGGAACAACTCCACTGAAACCAGTTTATTTAGCTAAGAGTTAGAAGAAAGCAAACTAATAAAAGAGACTCAGCTGGAGGTAAGAATGAAGTTTTATTATTTATGGAGTATTTACTTTTTAAAGGGGAGCACATGCTAACCAAAACTGAGCTCCCTAAAAACATACCTGTGTCATATTAATGGTTCTGTATCGTTTGGTATTTACCATAGCGCCTTGAGCAAGTGGGGAGTTCAAATAAATGTTGGATTCACTGTGATCAAATGAATTTAAAGTTACTGAATGAAACTCTATGGAACACACTTCATTTGGCTGCTTAGCTTTGTAGTTAAAATCATAAGCTTTGGGGTCAAAAAGCCTTAGACTATGGTTTTTGGCTATCAGGTACTTGGGGAAGTGTGTTTTGTGGGCAAATTATGTGGCATTGCTGAGTTTCCATTTCCTCATCTATAAAAGGGGCCTGATAGCATTACCTGTCTCATAAGGTTGATGGGAGGACTACAGGAGATATTTTAAAGGTGTTCTGCATAGTGACATTTACATAGCTAATGTATGTTAATAATAATAACAGTAATAGTAAGAGTAAAACAAATAATCCATTTCTATTTCTTATGACTGTGGACTTCTGGTTAATTTAGTGGACTAACTTTCACCTATTTCTTTGGTAGGTTTGAACTGCAAGGGAAAAAATATAATATTTAAACTCCCAGAAATGAATATTTTATTTCTGTAAATAATGTAAGGGAGTAGGATCATTATGCCTGAAGCTCCTTAGAATAGAGGAGTTGGCAAATTTTTCCTGTAAAGGGCTAATGGTAAATATTTTAGGTTTTGCAGGCAAACTATGGCGTCTGTCATAACTATTCATTCAACTCTGCCATTGGGCCATATAATAAATGGGTGTGACTGTGTTCCAATAAAACTTTATTTCCAAAAACAGGCAGTGACCTGAAGGAAGCAAAACCGGAGGAAAACATTGAGTTAGTGAAGTTTACCATTGAGTGATAATTTGAGTGCCTTTTAAAGGCTTGTCTTCTATCCAGCATTCATGAGACACCGCTGTATCTTTGTAATAAATGCTATATGTGCACTTAAAAAAATAAATAAACAATACACAGACACACACACACACACACGCACACGAAATCAAAGAGTCACTTGGCTGGATTTGGTCCCAGGCTATAGTTTGTGAAGAGTATCTGATGTCACAATAGTATAAGTGAATCAGAGTGGATTCATTATTATTTCCACTAAGAACCAGATAGGGCGGGGGGGAGGGAGGCTCTAGGGACCATCCTATCTCCTCACAGAATCACCTAGTTATATCTGGACTACATGCTTGGCAAGAGGCTAATGAGAAGTACATTCCTAGAACATGTAGTCAAACTAAATGGATTTGATAACAAACTTTTAGCAGCTTATCAACCTAGTGCTTTCACGTGTGTTTCTTTGTTGAGAAGATGATTGTTTAGAAAATAAGTTACAGCAGTGGGCTTACAATTTTAGTCTATCAGAGAGAGTAGAAAGGTTGTGCTGTTTTCTCTACACAGAAAAATAATGAAAGAGAAGCCAGGGAGGATAATGTTAAAATCTTTGCTGATATGAGTTGTCACATACCCAAAATGTCTTCTTTCATTGTCATTTACAGAATGTGTCCACAGCAGATTTAACTACAACATACAATCAACCAGTGGGAGAGGCTCAGCCCATTTACAAGGGAGAAAAGGGAAACCTGAACTCTAAAATTAGTGGCACTGAGGAGCGACACGGGTCGAGACCTCTAGCTGTGCCACCAAACACCCTCATCTTTTCCTCCAGCCTTTTAATCTCAGTTTAAAAATGCAGCTTCAAAACAAGTCCGGTAGCCCCCACTCACTTCCTAGCAGATACCACCCACCTTTTTACAAAGATTTTTTTTTTTTTTTGCGGTATGCAGGCCTCTCACTGCTGTGGCCTCTCCCATTGCGGAGCACAGGCTCCAGACGTGCAGGCTCAGTGGCCATGGCTCACGGGCCCAGCCGCTCCGTGGCATGTGGGATCTTCCCGGACTGGGGCACGAACCCGTGTCCCCTGAATTGGCAGGCAGACTCTCAACCACTGCGCCACCAGGGAAGCCCCCACCTTTTTAAAAAATAGAAAATCAATGACAAAAACTGTAACCAACCAAGAATAACAGCCAGGGCGGCCAGAATGGGACCATCAACACTGGACAAGATTCTATCATCTCTGATCAGCCTCAGAGAAGTAATAAAAGAAGTAATAAAATAACCAAATTTTGAGCAAATTGCTTCTCAAAGGTTATTTATACATCCTCTTACACTAGTTCAATTTGCGCCTGATGATGATAATAGATTGAGCATGAATATATATTACCCAACCTTTATTACCTTAGCCCTAGCTTAGTTTGTATATTCCTACGACCAGGTGACAGAATGTGGGTTAGTTTTCCTCATAAAAATTTGAGGCTGTGGTTGGGAACACAAATTCCCAAACAAAATCAAATTGCAGAAGCAGTCCACCATAGCTTCCAGAAAATCATAAAGGACATTAAACTTGAGTGAACATTACAAGAGCTGAAACCCAGCTTGAATTGATGCATTTTCATTTCAATTGCATTTGATTATTCTTGTTATGTTATTACTATGTTCATAACTGTTGCGATTTGTCAGTACAGAGCAATTTCTTCCCAGATGTAATATGACTTGAAATACAAACTGCTGATGATTTGCTGTGTGCACTCATTTTAGAGGCCATTGGTCAAACAGTATTTCATTCAGAAAGCTCAAGGCAGTGTTGGTCAGAGTTTAAACACTTATAACTGGGGGGAAAGATTCTGTAGAAATAGCACTGAATTTGAACCTAAGCTTTGTCTTTAAATATTTGCATGACCTTGGGCTGATGCTGCCAACTATATAATGCCACCAGGCCTTTGCACAGCTGTTATCTCTATTCAAAATGCCTCCCCCCTTCCTTTTCCCCAAGGTCTTCTTGATGAATTCTTTCTCTTTCTTCATGTTTCATATCTAATATGCATTACATCTGATTTCCCCATGTGGAGGTGATTATCAAAAATTCTTGAATAATAATAACAACATAACATTTATTATTTTCATGCATGTAAAACGCTATGGTGTTTTAGCATTCCTATGCCATTTTGTATTTTAATTTAGTTTATATATCTATCTTCCACAACAGACTATTAATTTCTTAAGGGGGGAAATGTGCTTTGCTCGACTTTATATTTGCAGCATTCAGAACAGTGATGCCGGGCTTCCCTAGTGGCGCAGTGGTTGAGAGTCCGCCTGCTGATGCAGGGGACACGGGTTTGTGCCCCGGTCTGGGAAGATCCCACATGCGGCTAGGCCCGTGAGCCATGGCCACTGAGCCTGCGCGTCCAGAGCCTGTGCTCCGCAACGGGAGAGGCCACAACAGTGAGAGGCCCGTGTACTGCAAAAAAAAAAAAAAAAAAGAACAGTGATGCCATAGAGTAGACATTTAATAAATATTAATTGAAAAGCTTCTATCTCTGTAAAATGAGGATAATGGTGTCTCTGCTTTCCATCTTAGAGAGTTGTTGCAAGAATCAAACGAAATGATCTGTATAAAAATTCAGTGTCAACTAAAATATACTCTACAGATATCAGAAGTTACGATGATCTCCCAACTAGGCCAATATAATCCATATGAGAAATTGCAAAGATGCTCATTAATACAACTGGGATCTAGGTATGATGGGAAGCCACGCTCATGACTTCAACTGCTCAACAAGTATATAAAAATCTAACGTATCCTGTGTTAAAAGGTGGAAAATGTGTCCATATGTGGTTTTTATAAGGAAGATGCAGAGTGTGGAGAGATGTGGGATGTGGCAAGATGATGAGATATTCTGAATAAAAATTTTCATACATATTTATTTACATATGTTTTTTCTGCAACTTGCACTTTGCTGAACAGGTTTGACTCTGAAATTCAGGGTCTTTCCCTGCCTCTGAAGGACTCAATAGAAGAGAGAATGACTACAAGGACTTGCTCCTTCACCATGATGTCTGAGAATGTGCATCAGCCTCAATGTCTACCCGAAATGAATGAAAAAGTAAATTATGATCTATATATGCAATGACATGCTACACAACAAAATAAACTAACATGATAACTTGAGAGACTCACACAGATGTGATATTAAGCAAAGCAGCCACTGCCTTAAAAGAAAATACACTTTATGATTCTACATAACTGAAGTTAAAGAATAGGCAAAGTACTATACAATAGGTCCTTATTAGTTACTTATTTTATATATAGTAGTGTGTGTTTGTCAATCCCAGTCTCCCAGTTTATCCTTCCCCACCCCTACCCCACTTTTCCTCCTGGTAATCATAAGTTTGTTTTCTACTTCTGTGACTCTATTTCTGTTTTATAAATAAGTTCATTTGTACTTTTTTAGATTCCACATATAAGCGATATCATATGATATTGTCTGTGTCTGTCTGACTTACTTCACTCAGTAAGACAATTTCTAGGTCCATCCATATAGCACAGGGAACTCTTCTCAATACTCTGTAATAACCTATATGGGAAAAGAATCCAAAAAAGAGTGGCTATATGTATATGTATAACTGATACACTTTGCTGTACCGCAGAAACTAATGCAACATTGTAAATCAACTATAATAAAATTTTAAAAAAAGAATAGGCAAAAGTAATATGTGGTATTGGAATTCAAAATACTGGTTAATTCATGGTGAGTTTTGAGTGGGGAAAGGGCATGGAAAGCCTTAAGGATACTGGAAATGTTCTACACAGATATGAAAGATTATTGAGCTGCCCATTTAAGATCTGGGCACCTTCTGCCATGTATGTAATTCCTCAATAAAAAGTGTAACAAAGCCAAGGAAAGTAAAACTCCTGTTGGGGGATAGGGCTCATAAAGGATGTGTGTGTGAAGTAGACGATTCATTCTACCTTCCTGCTCCGGTAGACTGTGTGCCCACAGAGAGAAGAGATGATGGCTGGCTCACTTCGCTCTGTGTCGTTATTAACATGCACGTTCTTTTCATGGGAGATATTTTTGGCTGTTTTCAATTTGTGCTATTATTTTTTATTTATTTATTTCTTTTGCGGTACGCGGGCCTCTCACTGTTGTGGCCTCTCCTGTTGTGGAGCACAGGCTCCGGACGCGCAGGCTCAGCGGCCATGGCTCACGGGCCCAGCCGCTCTGCGGCATGTAGGATCTTCCCGGACCGGGGCACGAACCCATGTCCCCTGCATCGGCAGGCGGACTCTCAACCACTGCGCCACCAGGGAAGCCCTGTGCTATTATTAATAGAACTGCTATAAACATTATTCACATGTCTTTTAAAAATGTGGTCATATGTACCAATCTTTCGTGGTTATTTATTTAGGGGTGGAGTAGCATGTGGCATACAATAGTTTATAACTGTTATATAAAAATGAATAAGTGAGGAAATGAATGGATAAATTATCTTTCAAACAATTCATGTAGAGAGAAGGGAACTTAGCTCTGTTTAGCAGGAAGGTATTGTAGGAGAGTGGAGATGGTATGGAAGGAATGAGATGTTGCTCCTACAGAGGACAGGGTACCAATAGCCTAGGGACTGATTTCTCCTCTGAAAGAACATCCACTGAATCTGCCTTTATCCAGAGATCCAGACCAGAGCGAGAGGGATCAAGTGGAGTCAGCCAGCCTAGATCTGCCCAGCAACAATTTGTGCTGCCTCTCTATTCCTGTGTGGGTCAGGGGAAGGGTCCTGGAGGAGGAGAAAGGGGGACCTAGCTCCAGCTCTGACCACAGACACTGTGTGGTCTCGATAACTCACTTTAGTTTTCTTAATCCCCTTTTTCATAATCTCAAAATTGGTAAAAAGGCAGCTTAACTCTGTTTTCCTGCCATTTCCTGATGGCAGAAGGAAGTGAAGCATAGGGCACAACCCAAGCAACTTAACAACAATCAGTAAAATTTCTTGCAATTTTGACATATTTTTCAAACTCATGCAAATTGCTCATTTGAATTTATAGCACTTCTTTATGTTTTAATATAAAATAATGTTTATTTACAAAGGCTTTTATGGGCGTAGAAAGCACCCTAGAAGCTGAGCTATGTTTAACCTTGTCATGTCCCCTGCATTGTCACCACATAACCTGGATGTTGGTGAGCTCAGAGTCCGAAGATCTCCAAGGTCTCAAGCTGGAGTACATGACTCTTTCCATTGTCCCCACCCCCCTTCCTCCCCAACAAAAAACAGACCAGCAATTAGTTCTCTTCTGTCCCATGACTTTTTGGCCTGAAAATTGTTCTTTGATTAGTAACTTATGGACCAGCAAACTTAACATATGTTTCTTCAGTAGATACTTAAGTTCAGTAAGTTTCTTTACTGATTAATGATATCATACCTTTCTGGTCATCCTGCATCTCAAAATTTGTGATTAAGTTAGGTAGACATCATTCAGTAAGATGCTTCTCCAGATTAAAAAAAAAATGATGCTATGATCATTCTTTGTGTTCATGACAGGCCACTTGCTTGCTGACAATGAGCTGTTAAAAATCTCATTTGAAATTTTTATTAATTATTTCAATGGAATGACTTCTTAGAATCAACATTTTTTGCTTGAGCTGACTGAAAGTAAGTAAAGTCATGAGATGGGCACCAATTATTCCCGGACTTCTATATATCTAGAGCACTATGTCTAAAATTGAACTGAAGGAGGGTGATGACAACTTCTTAATTATTTCGTGTTTTTTTAATCTTAGTAATTAGATTCATAATTGCAAGACTTGCTCCAACACTGGTAAACGACTGTGTTTTCCACTTAAGAAGAATGCCTGAGATTCTGAGATTAATAAATGATAACGACTGCCAGGAGTGTGTAGCAAAATAATGCATTCTACTTCTAAAGTTGCTGGGAACACTTTGCCAACTTCCCTCTCACACTCAGCAAAAACCTACTAGCGACCAAAAAGAAATTCTCCCTAGGTTGCACTTCTTGGAAGAACACTTCCAAAATGAGGACAAAGATACTACAGAGGCCTTAAATCAGAATGCTGTCTTAAATGCTATCTTAAATCAGAAAGCTAAATCTACCACTTGGGACAAGAAGGGAGGAGTGCTACTCCCAGGCATCTGTGTGAATTTCCTTAAAAATTGTTAAAAGCAAGAACACAATTCTCAGTTTGAAGGACCATCTCAAGGACACATCTCTTAGTTATCACAGGTGACAAGGGTATGTCACAGAAAATAATTTTTCAGCTCCAGAAAAACAAATCATCAGTATGTTGTCTGCTGAGAGAAACATTTCCACATGAGAAATGGGAATTAATCTCAAGGGGAAAATGTAGTGCTATCCTTTGAATTTACATTTACATGCCATAATTACCCATATGGAAACAATCCCCCAAAGCCTACTTATTTCTCATGTAATAGTGTCTTACTGCAATAATAACCACTGCTATAACAAAATACCATAGATTGGGTGGCTTATAAACAACAGAAATTTATTTCTCATAGTTCTGGAGGCTGGGAAATTTAGTCAAGGTGTTGGCAGATTTGGTGTCTGGTGAAGATCTGCTTCCTGGTTCATAGATGGCTGTCTTTGTGCTGTGTCCTCACATGGTAGGAAGGGCAAGAGAGTTTTTTGTGATCTCTTTTATAAGAGCACTACTCCCACCATGATGTCTCCATCGTCATGACCAAATCACCTCCCAAGCCCCCCATCTTCAAATACTATCACATTGAGGTTTAGTTTTCAACATATAAATTTTGGGAGGGACACAAACATTCAGTCTATAGCAAGAAGTAATCCATATTTATGAATCGTTGCTGAGCCAGTATTTCCAGCTACATGAATAGACTCTCCTTTGCTGAAGGGAATGACTTCTTAGAATCAACATTTTTTGCTTGAGTTGACTGAAAGTAAGTAAAATCATGAGATGGGCACCAATTATTCCTGGACTTCTATAAATCTAGAGCACTATGTCTAAAATTGAACTGAAGGAGGGTGATGACAACTTCTTGGTTATATTTAAAACTAGAAATTTAAACTTTATTTATGAATTTGAATCAGAAATTAATTCTTTTATGATAAACATGTGAAGAGTATAACCAAAATAGGAGTTATTTGTTTCCAATTACAAGCTGGGATCATATTAAAAATAACTATAGCTATATATACACACACGTATATATAATACATGTAAATGTATGTATATATACATACATACATACTTAAATATATTGTCAAGGAGGAAGAAATTTTTTCTACGCTTTTAGGTTCTTCTGGCTGGTCTAAGAAATAAATTGGTATGAGACAGATTAACAGGATAAAATCAAACAAAAGTTTAATAGCATGTATACCTGGGAAAGACCCAGGAAAATTGAGTAACTCCCCAAAATGACTGAAACCCCCACCTTAAATACCATCTTTAGCTAAAGACAAAACAGGATCTTGGGGATAGTGCTTTGGGACTTCAAAGGAGAGAAAGGCAATTCACATGGAGATGGAAAAGCCAATGTTTGGTACAGAAATGTTTGCTGAGCCCTGCAGAGCCAATGGGACACAGAGTAGTCTCTGATCTCTAGGTCTTGCTGAGTCTCTCCCACCACACCTAGGCCATTTCTTTGCAGATATCTCTGGTGATAGTTCTATTCCAAGAACAGGCCCTGTATCTAAATTCTTTTAGGCAGTTAAGGTGGAGGTAGCAAGAAAGATCCCTGAATCTTCTGTTTCTTAAAATTAATTAGCCTAAATTAACCCTCATGCCAAAGAGACACACCTTGGGGTAGCAAATTTTGCTCCCCTACACCTCCTTTTTCTTTCTGATGTGGATATGAAGTAAGAGAGATTAGATTCCCATAGGCTCTCACAGCCATATCATCTAGCACATCAAATAACCTGAAGTTTGGGAGTTAAAATCTGAGAACATTTGTATAGTCATGTCTCTCCTTCAAGAAGTTAGAGAAGCTACACTGGTCAACAGAGGATACAATAGGGCCTTTCTCTAAGAGGGCTTCTTAAAACATTGTCTTCTCCTACAAATGCATATGTCTGTGACTTTCATCCATAGTATTCACTTGGACGGAATTCCTGTGTTCTCTTGAGATTTAATTCTTCCTGCAAATAACTGACATGTACTCCTGAAGAAAAATGCATCCCTGACTTCATGAAAATGTAAATTAGGAATTTAATTCCCAGCTTCATAGGCTGGACATATTCTCAGGCAATAAAGCGTGTCAGAGCATTATAAAACTAATAGAAAAAACAATATGAGTCTTGAAATAATACCCAGACACCTGAGTGCTTCTTTTAGAAAATAGGGACTCTGAGGCCCATGCTTAAGGGCCTTAGAAATTCTAAAATGCCCCCAGTTCTAAAGAACTATTTGTCATTCTTTCAGTGCCGTAGCAGATTTCTCATATGCAAAATAAGTTTTTTCACAGCCTGAAAAACTAAGTGTTTTGTACCTGAAACCACCCCCTGGGTCTGGCTTAGGCATTTCCACCTCCAGCTTCTCTAACATTGCCTGAACAGTGGTCCATCCTCTTCACCATGTCCTCTACAGAGATCTTCAGAAATGTAACAATTGATGATAGAAGGAGGTCATAAACGATACCTATATTCTGGCAGGCATTGGACCAAGGATTTACAGTTAATGATTTCACTACAACCATATGAGGTATGTATTGATAGCATTCTAATCTGCTTCCAAAGGTAAAGAAGAACCTGAGGCACAGAGAAAGTAAGTATTTGGCTTCAATTTTACAAAGCTAGGAAGTTGAAAAGTTAAGTTTGGAAATTAAGACATTTTATTATATCAAGCCTAAAGTATTTGCCTTTCTAGAAATCCAGTTTACTTTGCACAAGGATAGTCAGTGTCTGAAGTTTTGAACTTTTTGAGAGCAGCGTCCTGTTCATTGTGTAGTGCCCTGGACCTAGTCCAGTACTTGGCATAGACTAGGTGTTCATTGAAAAATGGTTGAATAAAAGAGATGGGCAGGTAGATGGTGAGGATATTTTTGGTTGTGGAAGGATGTTTCAGTGTCTTATTCTCTTAACTTATATTCAAATCTGACAGCTCATTTATAAACTGTGTCTGTTATCACCAAGGAATTAGAAGTATTCATTTTCCTCATGGCAGGCTGGAGGTAACAGGTCATTTCCTTTTACTTGCTCTCAGGACAAGAGAGTAACAAAAATATATACAAAACTACTTTCCTATTTTTACCTGCTGACTTTGTGTTGTCTCCATTGCTAAATCAGTGCTTATAGAAAACTGGAGAGCTTTAAATGCTTATATTAGAAAATGAGAAAAATCTAAAAATCAATAATTAAGACTTTCATTTTTGATGATGGAAAGAGAACAAACTAAACCAAGAATAAGTAGTAGGAAGGAAATAATAGAAATCAATGACATAGGAAAGATTTAAGAAATAGAGAAAATTCAATAAAATCAATATCTGGATTTTTGATAATAATAATAATGTTAGTAATCCTGTAACTAGACTAATGAAATAAAAAGAAAGAACACACACATTACCAATATCAGAATGAAAAGTGGGATATTACTAGAGATCCTATAGTCATTTATAGGATAATAAGTGGAACTGTTCCACTCCTGGAGTGGCTGTGTGAGATCTGTGGACCCACTCCCTAGTGAAACAGCCATAATTTGTATTCTTTAAAAAAATAACAATTTAAGGGATTCCCTGGTGGCACAGTGGTTGAGAGTCCGCCTGCCGGTGCAGGGGACACGGGTTTGTGCCCCAATCTGGGAAGATCCCATGTGCCGTGGAGTGGCTGGGCCCATGAGCCATGGCCGCTGAGCCTGCGCATCCGGAGCCTGTGCTCTGCAACGGGAGAGGCCACAACAGTGAGAGGGCTGCGTACTGCAAAAAATTAAAAAAAAAAACAAACCAATTTAAATTCTATGGAATTTATCCTATGGGCATATAGCAAGTGGAGAAACATTCATTCAAGAAAAGCTATTAAATCTTAGTAAGGGCAGTGAGTTTGTAGCACTTGATCTATAACTCTCTCCCACCCTCCCCATCTCCCAGTTCAGCATGAAGAAATACTCTGGATGATGTGTGGCCAAGAAGATGGGGGTCCTTCTCTGCTCAGTTCTCAGTCAAAGGATATGGTATCTCATTGGAAGGGGCATGTCTCCAGCACTTCACACTATCCTCAGCCGCAGGTTGCAGAGACTAAATTCCTGGAAAGTGTGTCTGAGAGTTGCTGTCTACAAATTACTCTCTTTAGGATAAAGGACTCACATATGCTGAAAGTACAGGGATGGAAAAAAATATTTCATGCAAATGATAACCAACAGAGATCAGGATGACTGTATTTATAACAGACAAAATAAACATTAAGTCAAATACTGTCACAAGAGACAAAAAAGGACATTATATAATGATAAAAGGTCAATCTCCCAGGAAAATATCACAATTATAAACACACACACACACACACACAATATCAAAGCACCTAAATATATAAAGCAAACATTGACAGAACTGAAGGAAGAAATAGACAGCAATACAATAATAGTGGGAGACTTCAATACCTCACTTTCAGTAATAAATAGAATAACCAGATAGAAAAATCAATAAAGACACAGAAGACTTGAACAACACTATAGAAAAAATAGACCTTACAGACATATACACAATATTCAACCCAACAGCAGCAGAACAAGCCATGCTTCTCAAGTACATATGAAACATTCTCCACAATAGATCACATGATAGGTCACAAGTATTAACAAATTTAAGCAGAGTGAAATCATACTAAGTATTTTTTCTAACCACAATGGAATAAATCTAGAAGTCAACAGCAAAAGGAAAACTAAAAATTTCACAAATATGTGGAAATTAAATAGCACACCTTTAAACAACCAATGGGTCAAAGGGGAAATCAAAACGGAAATTAGAAAATATGTTAAAACAAATAAAAATGAAAACACATACCAAAAGTAAAGAGATGAGGCAAAAGCAGTACTAAGAGAGAAGTTCATAATGATAAACACCTACATTAAAAAAGAAGAAAGATCTCATATAAACAACATAAATTCACACCTCAAGGAAGAAGAAAAAGAAGAGCAAACTAAGACTGAAGTTAGTAGAAAAAGGAGTAATAGGAATCAGATCAGAGATAAATAAAATAGAGAATAGAAAACAATAGGGAAAAGAAAACCTTCAGCAAAACTTTGGGGTTTTTTTTGAAAAAAATAAAATTGACAAACTTTTAGTTACAACAACAAAGAAAAAAGTGAGAGAACAGAAACAAAAATCAACAGTTGAAAGTGGAGATATTACAATTGATGCCACAGAAATAGAAAGTATCATAAGAGATTGCTAAGAACAATTATACACCAAATGACTGAATAACTAGAAGACTGGATACATTCCTAGAAATATACAGATGCATAACCAGTAAGGAGAGTGAATCAATAATCAAAAACCTCCCAACAAAGAAAAATTCAGGGCCAGATGGCTTCACTGGCACATTCTACTTAACATTTAAAGAATTAAAGGCAATCCTTCTGAAATTTTTCCACAAAATTGAAGAGGAGGGAACACTTCAAAACTCATTTTATGAGGCTAGAATTACCCTGATACCAAAGACAGACAAAGGCACTACAAGAGAAGGAAATTACAGGCCACTATTCCATATGAATATACATGCAAAAATCCTCAGCAAAATACTAGCAAACCGAATTCAACTGCACATTAAAAGGATCATACACCATGACCAATTGGGATTTATCCCTGAGATGCAAGGAAGGATCAACAAACAAAAATTCATTTAATGTGATATACCACATTAAAAGAATAAGGATAAAAATTACATGATCATCTAATAAAAGCTGAAAAAGCATTTGGCAAAATTCAACACCATTTAATCATAAAAATTAACAAACTAGGAATAGCAGGAAATTACATAAACATAATAAAGGCCATATATGAAAGGCCCAGAGCTAACATCATTCTCAACAATGAAAAACTGAAAGATTTTCCACTAAGATCAGGAAGAATACAAGGATGCCCACTCTCGCCACTTAGCTTTAGCATAGTACTGTCTGTCATAATCTGAGGAATTAGGAAAGAAAAAGAAGTAAGAGGCATCAAAAATCAGAAAGGAAAAAGTAAAATTGCCTCTGTTTGCACATGACTTGACCTCATATATAGAAAACCGCAGAGTCCACCAAAATACCGTTAGAACTAACAGATGGATATAGTAAAGTTTCAGGATACAAAATCAAAATTATTTGTATTTCTATACCCGAATAATGAAATATCTGAAAAGGGAATTAGGAAAACAATCCCATTTATAATAGCATCAAAAAGAATAAAATAGTTAAGAATAAACCTAACTATGGGAGTGACACACTTGTACACTGAAAGCTACAAACATTGATGAGAGAAATTAAATTATACACAAACAAATGGAAAGTAATCCCACATTCATCTGTCAGAAGATTTTATATTGTTAACATGTCTGTACTATCCAGAGTGATTTACAAATTCAGTGCAATCTTTATCAAAAATCCCAAAGGCATTTTTATAGAAGTAGGAAAAATGATTCTAAAAATTTATATTTAACCACAAAATACCCCGAAAGGTAAAAAAGAAATCTTGAAAATGGACAATTCTGGAGGCATTACACAGCCTGATTTCAAAATATATTACTAAGCTGTAGTTGCTAAAATGTATGGTATCAGGATAAAGACAGACATATAGATTAACAGAACAGAACAGAGAGTCTAGAAATAACCCGACACATGTGTGGTCAAGTGATATTTCACAAGAATGTCAAGAATACACCATAAGGATAGGATAGTGTCTTCAACAAATGGTGCTAGGGAAAATGAATATTCACATGCAAAAAAATGAAACTGGGCTCTTATCTTACACCATTAACAAAAATCAACTCAAAATTTAAAGACTCAAATGTAATACTTGAAACTGTAAAACTCCTAGAAGAAAGTACAGGGGAATTACTATAGGGAATAGTATAGGGGAAATATAGGGGAAAATCATTACATTTGTCTTGCCAATGATTTCATGAATATTCATGATTTCACCAAAATCACAGGAAACAGAAACAAAAATAGATGAGTGGGATTGCATCAAACTAAAAAGCTTCTATTCAGGAAGAGAAACAATCAATAAAGTGGATATACCATCTATGGAATAGGTAAAGATATTTGCAAACCATATATCTGATAAGAGGTTAATTTCCAAAATATTAGTAACTCCTACAACTACAAACAAAAAACTGATAACATGATTAAAATGGACTAAGAGCATGAGTAGACATTTCTCTAAAAAGACATACTAATGTCCAATGTATATGAAAAAATGCTCAATGTCACTATTCATCAGGGTAATACATGCAAATCAAAGCCACAATAAGAGAGTGCCTCATACCTGTTTGGATAACTATTATCACCAAAACAAAAGATATCAAGTGGATAATGCGAAGAAACTGAAACTCTTGTACATTGCTGGTGGGAATGCAAAATGGTGTAGCCACTAAGAAAAGCAATGTGGAGGTTCCTCAGAAAATTAAAAACAGAACTATCATATGATCTAGCAATCCCACTTCTGGGTATTTATCCAAAAGAGTTGAAATCAACATCTTGAAGAGTTATCTGCACTCTTATGTTTACTGCAGCACTATTCACAATAATCAAGATGTGGAAATAACCTAAATGTTTATGAATAGATGAATGGATCGTGAAAAGGAGGTATACATACAATGCATATTATTCAGTCTTAAAAAGGAAAATAAAATCTTGCAGTATATATGACAACTTGGGTGAACCTTGATGACATCATGCAAAATGTAATAATCCAGTCATAGAAGGACAAACACTGCATGATTCCACCTATATGAGGTATCTAAAATAGTCAAACTCATAGAATCAAAGAACAGAATGGTAGTTGCCAGTAACTGGGTGAAAGGGGATAGGAGGAGTTGTTAATCAAAGAGTATAAAATTTCAGTATGCAAGATGAATTAGTTCTAGAGGCCTGCTGTATAACATTGTGTCTATACATAACAATATATTGTGCACTTAAAACCTTTAGAGTGTAAATCTCATAAGTGTTCTTACCACAGTTTAAAAAATAAAGGTTAATCCCTTGGGAAGCTATAATAATTATAAATATATATGCAGCTAACAACAGGACCCTAAAAGAGAGGAAGTGTAAAAACTGACAAAACTGTATGGAGGAACAGACAATCAAACAATAACAGCTGGGGACTTCAGTACCCCTTTTAAAATGGGTAGAAAAATTAATTAGAAGATCAACGAGAAAATGGAAGCTTTGAACAACACTATGATCCAACAAGGACTAATAGACATCCACAGAACATTCTAAACTACTATGTGAATATGCATATCTACAAAGAAGTTATACAATTATCCAATAAACAAATGAAAAGATGCTCAATAACACTAGCCACAATGAGATACCATGTCACACCCACTAGGGTGCCTAAAATAAAAAAAAAAAGACAGAGGATAAGTGTCAGCAAGGATATGGAGGTATTGGAACACTCACACATTTGCTGGTAGGAATGTAAAATGTTGCAGCCATTTTGTAAAATGGTCTGACTCTTACTCAAATGGTTAAGCATAAGGTCACCACATGACCCAGCAACTACACTCCCATGTATATACCGAAGATAACTGAAAACATATGTTTACACAAAAACTTGTACACTAATGTTCATAGAACCATTACTCATAATAGGAAAAGAATGTATACAACCCAAATGTCTATCAAGTAAGGAATGGATAAATTAAAAGTGGTATATTTGTATAATGGAATATTATTCGACAATAAAAAATGGAGTTCTAACACATGCTACAATATGGACGAACCTTAAAAATATTACGGAAAGTGAAAGAAGTTAGTTACAAAATATCACATACTGCACGATTTCATTTATATGAGATGTCCAGACTAGGAAAATACATGAGCAGAAATTACATTAATGGTTGCCGAGAGCTGGGGTTGGTAAGGAAAAATGCAGAGTGACTGCTAATGGGTAGTGGGATTCTTTCTGGGCTGAAGAAATGTTCTAAAACTGATTGTCCTGGTTGATAAGCACTGCAAATATAGTAAATAGCCAAAATGAAACAAAACAAACAAACAAAAACCCGTTGAATTGTACATTATATAGGGTTGAATTGCATGGTATGTGAAGTATACCTCATTAAAGCTGCTTTTTAAATGGGAGAAAAAGTGAATATTATGAAGAAAGCCATGCCAATAAATTTGACAACTTAGTTTTAATGTAAAAGTTTCATAAAAGACACAAATAACCAAACTAGGACATGAAGAAGGCTAACTCCAAAGAGTTCAACATATAATAAATATATGGAATTAATAATATATTAAATTTCAAAAAACCTTTAGGTGAATTCTATCAAACACATAAAGGAGAAATTGCCCAACACATTTTGTGAGACCAAGCTTATCCTTATTAAAAAAAATAAAGACACTATAAAGAATAAACATTATCAACTAATCTTCCTTATGAATTTAGGCAAAAAAATCTTTAAGATAGTATTAAAAAATAAAATCCAATATGTAAAATTGATAATATGTAATGACTGAATAGGATTTATACCAGGAAGCAAGGTTATTTTAACATTTGAACAGCAATCAATTCTATTTACCATTATTAACAAAATAAAGGAGAAAAAAACATATGATTATATCATATATGCTGAATAGCATTTGCCAAAAGTCAACACATATTCATTATACAAACTAAACAAACAAAATAGAAAATAACTTCCTAAAACTGATGAAGGGCATTTATGAAAAACCCACAGCTAAAATCATATTTAAAGATAAAATAATGAATACTACTTGCTTAAGATTGGGAATAATGGGTTATATACTCTCACCACTTCTATTCAGTATTGTACTGGTGGTCCTAGTCATCAACGATGCAAGAAGAATAAATTAAAGGTATGCAAATTAGAGAGGAAGAATTCAATCTGCCATAATTAACAGATGATCTACCAAGGAATTTACCAAAAAGAAATCTACTACATTAAAATGTGAATGTAGCAAAGTCACCTGATATGTTTTATAATCACAAATTAATTTTATTTATATATATTAGCAACAAATACTTGAACATACAATTTAAAAACAATAGCATTTATAGTAACATCAAAACATGAAATACTCAGATATAAATAGACCAGAATATGTGCTTGAACTATAGACTTTAAATTACAAAATATCGTTCTGGTAAATTGAAAAAGACCTAAATAAATGGAGATACAGTCCATAGAAATGGATTGAAAGACTTAGTATTGTTAAAATGTCAGTTCTGTCAAAATTGATCTATAGATACAACACATGCCCTGTCAAATCCAAGCAGCATTAAAAAAAAAAAAAAGTACAATTTGATACAATACTTTATGAAAGTGTAAATTATTTAAAATATACAAAATAATCTTGAAAAGGAAAACACTGGGGGAACCATACTACCTGAGGAGTAGTTAAGACAATGTCATATTTGCATCAAAAATAGACATACAGATTAACTGAATAGAACAGTAAGACGGGAAGTAGAAATACACACATACACACACACACAACTGATTTTCAGTAAAAATGTCAGATGTCAAGGTAACTCAATCTGTGAAACAATAATCTTCATGAAATGCAGCTGAAAAAACTGAGTATCTATTTGGAAATAAACATAAACTTTGACCCTTACCTCACACTATATGCAGATATTTACCCTAAATGGATCATACAACTAAACTAAAACCATACAACATAAAATAATCACAGGAGAAAATCCTCATGGTTGTTGGGAAATCACAGTTTTCTTAGATAGGTCCTAATAAGGAAGAACTACCAAAAAAAAAATAAAATAAGTGGATTTTATGAAACTTAAGAACTTTTATAAAAAGCCTTTCCTCTTAGAAGGGAGCGTAGTAGCTCCCCAGAGGGGTGTTGTGAGTATAAGGGAGCACAAGATAGGGGCTTCTGCAGTGCTATTAATGTTCCCTGTGGCTGTAAAATATATTTTAATAGAGATGAAAACATTTTGGATTCCATTTGCCCATCTTTATTTGTATGGTATTGATAAATTTAAACATTAAAGGCCCATTTATTTTCTTTAGGTATAGGAGGGCTGGGGGTTTAGAAATCATTATTTTCATGGTCCTTTTTATGAGAGTTAATAGTCAAAGGAGGGGCCTCCCTGGTGGCGCAGTGGTTGAGAGTCCGCCTGCCGATGCAGGGGATACGGGTTCGTGCCCCGGTCTGGGAGGATCCCATATGCCGCGGAGCGGCTGGGCCCGTGAGCCATGGCCGCTGAGCCTGCGCGTCTGGAGCCTGTGCTCCGCAACGGGAGAGGCCACAACAGTGGGAGGCCCGCATACCGCAAAAAAAAAAAAAATAGTCAAAGGAGAAAGAGGAACAGTCTTCCTAATCTTTGTCAACATGAATATTACTTCTTATTTACATAATTACTGACCTCGCAATCACGGTTATGTTCAAAACCTGAGAAAAGCGACAACTTATGTTAAGCAGTTAATAAGCTTAGGCACTGTGCTATGTGATTTATAAATATCACATCAGGTAGTCTTATGGTAACCTTGTGACATGGGTAATGTCCCTAATTTATAGACAAAGAAGCTGAGGTTTAAATAGGACAACTCCGATGTTTTGTGACTCGCCCTATATTTGGTCCCACGTCACCCTCATTCTATGCTTTTTCATTATCGAATGTTTATGAAATTAGCTGGCTAAAAAAAGTCAACTCCATTCATGAATCATTAACCCAGATCTGATCAAATAGACACCATACGACAGAAATAGCAATGAATCAGGCCTATTCCATCTTTAGAAAGTTTCAGGATTATGTAAAATACTTATTTCCCTTTGGCAAATCTTTGGCAAAGTAAAATCCCTGAAATATCTTTGATTACAGAATCATAACATTATTTAGCTGAAAGTGAAACTGATATTTCAATTAAACTCCTTCCTTTTAGAGATGAGGGACTTGATGTCCCAAAGTGTAAAATGCCTTGACCAAAATGATGTTGGAAGATGAATGCCTTAGGTTACCAAAATCCAAATTCTGCCCTCTTGCAGAATTTGGATTCCAACCGTCTCCAGGATTATGCTAGATACAAAATCTAGGGAGGATGAGAATGCACAGTGAATCAGAGAAAACAAGCAATCCCGGTGGCATCCCTGACTTTCCTTACCGCACACCGAGAAGAACATCAAGGATGTAATAGGAGTTGGCAGCAAGGCAGCAGGAGCCTGCAGAATGGAGGAGGCAGGTGAACCCAAAGGCAAGTATCATTAGCATCAGTTGGATGGACAGCTTATTGATTTTTCTTTTCACTTCAGTCATGATGCACATCAGTAAATAGCAGATCATGTCCTGAGAGCCAAGCTGGAACCTGGCAACACTGAGGAAAACTAAAGCCCTGAAGAGGAGGCTGTTAGTGTGGCAAACATCTTACATCCATAGTCCCCTCATGGCAGCTCTTTAGGTCAGAGAAGGTAACATGTTCTGGCATTCTTTCAAGTACTGCTAAGTACCACAGCTTCCTGCCTGTAGTTCTATAGTTCTAATAGTCACAGTTAGATGAGAGGAGTAAGGAAGCTTGTGCATCCTCTTCCTGTGAGGAGGCTGGAGCAGGTACTTTCATTACTATGTGGCAGATGGAGGATGATTCTGGAGAGTCTATGAATCCTCAGGTACCCCTTTGTCATGATCTCAGCCCCAGAAGCCCAGTGCCTGCCAAGAAAAGCCAATCCTGGAATCTGTAAGTTCAGAGGTCCTGACTTCCAGACAGCAACAGTACTACTGAATTGCACTCAGCAACAGTCACCCATTCTTTCTGAGCTTCTCAGACCATCAGGCAAGGAAAGGAGTCACTGTCATGACATGTGTCCTGGCTCTGACCTTCAGGAGGAGCTCAGACTACTGTTATAAAATGGGGCAGGGAAACATATGTTGGACATCTAAGTGATCCACATGGGAATTTGTTGGCTGGGTTTGATGGCAAATGAACAAACATAGCAACCTGATCCAGAGACAAAAGCCTTGGTGACTCAGTCAGGAATGAGGGGCTGTCACCTCACCAGGCAATTCACCTATACCCGGAGAGACCCTAGGATGAGGGGAATCTGGAATCAATGGTAGATAAAGAAGATGATAAATTTTGGCCTAGAAAGCAGCTGAATAGTTAAACTCTAATTAATACCATAAATACTCTCCTTATACAACTCATCCAGGAAAAAAAAAAATGCCTACCAGAATCCTTCAGAAGCTGGTCCCAGAACTTATAAGATGCAAGTACAGGCATACCTCATTTTATGGTGCTTTGCTTTACTGCACTTCAAAGATACTACTGTGTTTTTACAAATTGAAGGTTTGTGGCAACCCTGCATAGAGTTAGTCTATTGGTGCCACTTTTCCAATAGCATTTGCTCACTTTGTATCTCTGTATCACATTTTGGCAATTCTAGCAATATTTTGAGCTTTTTCATTATTATTATATTTGTTCTGGTGATTTGTGATCAGTGACCTTTGATGTTACTATTCTAAGAAGATTATGACTCCCTGAAGGCTCAGATGAGGATTAGCACTTTTTAGCAGTAGAGTATTTTTTAATTAAGATATTTACATTGGTTTTTTAGACATAATGCTATTTCACACTTAATAGACTACAGTACAGTGTAAGCATAATCTTCTATGCACTGGGAAACCAAAGAGTTCATGTGAGTTGCTTTATTGCAGTATTCGCTTTATTGAGGTGGTCTGGTACTGAACCCACATACCTCCGGGGTATGCCTGTAGATCCAAGTGCCCAAGAGGTGGACTGTAATAGACATGGTGTTGCACTGCCTAGATCTAACCTCTTTAGGACTGAAACACTTATCCACTCAAACTGCTGGTAGTGTTAATAGCCAACAGCACAAAACTCAGTTTCTCTTCATACTGTTACCGAAAGTGGGGTCCGGCTGCTCGCCACTCAAAAGCCAATAATCAGCAAGGTCGGTAGAAAGGAAAGTTTGCTTTATTTAAAAGACCGGCAACCAGGAAGGACGGCAGACTCATGTCCAAAGGCCGACTCCCTCCTGGCTGACAACTAGTGGGTAAGACCTTTTAAAGGGTAGTTTCAGGGGTGTAGAGGCGGAGGGAAGGGGCTACATGCAGAAACAGCACAGTCAGCTCTGACAGTCATCTTGAAATTGGTCATGCGGTGGTCTGATCAGCGTCACCTTGACTGTCGTAAGTACAGTTAATCTTCAGTTCCAGGGTTGGTTTGTTCCTATTTCCTTGAGGCCAGTTCTCAGAATTTTGGCAGCTTATGTCGTGGCTATAGCCTGGTCATCGTGTAGTGAACTTCTTCCACTTGGTGGGCTTTTTAGTATCCACAATACAGCTCAAAGGATATAGCTCAGAGTATTATCTAAGGTCCTTGACTTTGCTTAGTGACTAAACTATTATTATTTTGTCCTGTTTAACTGCTTTCCTTTGCTTCTGCATTTTCTCACTTCTCTGATTAACTTATTGTTTGGCTGAAGTTTTTCTACAGACAAAAGGCAGGCAGAGAACATGACAGGGAAGGATCGTAGGGTCCTGCTCCGTTTCAACACCATTTGCCCTTGGTTGAACAGGGCCATCGTGTCCAAGATCACCCCCACTTCCTGGGGCAGACTTCATCCCATGAATGGAAGATAAGAGAGTAGAAGGGCCTGGAGGATTAGCTGAGAACTTTGTTGTTACTTATGTATGGCAGCCAAATCCCTCTACCCAATCTTGCTTCTTTTACTCCCCAGAAGTGTTGGGGAGAGCACAACACAGTGAACCTTCTGTATACATCCTAAAAAAACTAACCTGGAACATCCTCATTTTTACCTTTCCTATGCGCTTCATTTTCTTTTTTTTTTCTGTAGTTCCATATTTATAATATCTGTGAGAATTATTTTTCAGCTTTTGGTATATTTTACAGGAAAGTATATGGGCAACAAGAGTCTTCCAGATTCGTTAATCTGAAAATGTCTATATATTGCTGCTATTATGGGACATGTTCTCCCTGGGATAGAATTCTAAGATGGCACATTCTATTTTTCTTTCCTTTCAATGCTAGATACATCATTTAATTGTCTTCTGTTTTTAATCAGTCATGATTAAAGCAGCCATCAGTTTATTACTGTTTTCTTGAAGGTAATCCATCTTTTTCCCTCCTCTCTGAATGCTTTTAACTTGTTCCTTGCCTTTGGTTTTTAATTGTTTGTGTATCACTTTTTTAGATGGAGCTTTTTTTGTATTTTTTTCCCCTTAGAATTCTTGGAGTTTCCTGAATTTTGTTCAGGTAAAAAAATGGCTAGTATTTCTCCACATTTTTCTTCACCTAATGCTCTGATTCCGTGTTTTATATATCTTTTTGACATATACCCTGTGTTTTTTCACAGTCTTCTTTTTGTGTTTTCTATTATGTTTGGTCTCTGCCTTTAATTTGGATATTTTCTACATGTTTTCTGATGTTTCTAATCTGATATTATACTCAATACTTAATTTTAGTGATTGAATTTTTCATTTCTATAATTTTTAGTTTGATAAATTTTCATGCTTTAAGTCTTTGCTCACCACTCTCTCCTTTCTTCATTTTTAATGTATTAATTATAATTATTTTAAAGTTCTTTTCTGAAAATTCTGATTTCTTTTGTTTTTTATCTTCTTTTTTCCTATTGATTTGATGTCACTTAGCCTTTATTTTTGCCATGTATCATAATTTATTGATTGGATCCTGGACTTATGAATGAAAAAAATAGGGAATCTTGATGATACTTTCCTTCTGTGAAGATGCTTACATTTTCTTGTCAGGCAGGTAGTGTTACAGTAAATAAGCTTTATCCTTTCAAGGATGGTTTTATGCTTTATTGATCTATTTTAGTTTTGTGTTCAATCCTAGGGAATGGTCCTTATTTCTAAGGCCGAGTCCTTCTGGGGTCTCAGCAGAAATCCCTGGGTGCTTACCAAGGCCTCAGCGTTTGAACTCCACCCCTCACCTCCAGGCTCTGAGTGACAGCATAAATCTGTGCTCTGGTCTTTCACTTACTAAAGTTTTGTGCTGGGTTTCATGGAGTTTTCCTGTTGCGTGAAGAATTTGGGGGTTATTCAATGACTTGAGGATATTTGTATGCAGATTTTGAGACTTGTTTCTCTGTGATTCCCTCTGCTCCAAATCCTTGACCCTCACATTTATGCTGTTATTGGCCTGAGGTTTGGTCTCTGACTCTTCAGACTGTTCAGTTCACTAAAACTGACACTTACTGCTTGGAGCTCTATCCCCTGCACTGCCAACCAGAGAATGTACTCGGAAAATACTCAAGATTAAATTGTCCTTCACCTTGTGTATTACTCTTATCTCAAGTACCATGGCCCCTCAGGTACTACTTAAGTTGGTTGCTCTTCAATACAAACGTCTAACCATACATATTATATCTGTATATATTTGTGTGTGTTTATGTGTATCTATATTTCTTTTCTATGGGAAGGTTAATCCAATCACACTTTGTTTAGCTGTATCTCTGCCTCTCTTGATAACTTCATTTTTAAATTTCTTCTTTAATGCAGCCTATACATCAGTATACTTAAATATTTACTAGTCTCTGAACATTGCTGTTTCTTATTTCCCTGTATTTACATATGGTATTCCCTTTTCCCTTGATGCCTTTCTCTGCTTAATTGACTTTGTCAATGTTCACTTGTCTTTCCAGTTACTACTCAACACATCTTTAACTGTCTCTTTTTCCCCACTATGGTGAATTGGTTAATTCTTGCATATGATACCTTGAAATGTTGTCCTTAACTGTCCCCATATCATTTTCATAATACATTATCATCAGACATTTATTTGTCTGTTTTCCTTCCTAGATTATGAGTTTTTTATTCAGAGGGAATTTTGTACATTTCAATACCCTCAGGCTCTGCTAGTATAGTGCCTGACATATAGCATATGCTACACTATGTCTCAGTGGTTTTATGAATAAATATTTTTGCCTCCATCACTATAGACTTCATATTCAGAGAGACTGTTTGAAAGAGGTGAGTTTTTGAGCCATATTATTCGTGAAGGGATAAGCTGGTGAGAGGGAAAATCTCTGTCACTATCAATCTAGAAAATCTCCCAGCTGACACTAATCCCAAGCCTTTATGTTGGTTGAATTACTTGGACACACTAACTTTGGTTAGATTACTTTTCCCAATATCAGTGTACCTCTTTAACACCTACTTTTTACTCACCTCACCTGTACATCTCTAAAAAATGCAACCTACTCATTCCACCTTGAATAACACTGTTTAGCCTCGTATATTGTCCCTTTCCTCCACTCTTAGGCAAATTCAACATATCCTTCAAGGGCCAGACTACACTTCCTCCATTCCATGAAACCTCTCTGGCCATTCCATGCTGCCTTTTTCCTCCTGTCTCTGATTTACCACGTGGTCTTCTCAGATTCACACTCAATTTGTTTTGGCCAAATTTTCTATAGGTTTTCTCTTGCCTTCACAATAGGCTATCTGTTTCATGAAGACAGGTAGTAGGTACTTTATTTTTCCCCTGTGTTGTCAAACACTAAAGGAACCAGCACATTGGTGAGCTTATAAGAGAATCACAAGAAATACTGCTCAATTATAGCAGTATTGAGTCATCAGTCTCTTTTAGTTGGAAATGCTGTACTTATATTGATTAATAAAGGATTTTCCTTTTTTTAAATAATAATTTCATAAGAGCTTAATAATTTTTGCTTTATCCAATTTGTTATAACTTTATCCCGCACTTTATTTACTTAGTGGTACTTCCTGACACTGGCTTTAAATTCTTTCTTTCTCTCTCTCTCTCCCCTCAAGCTTAGCCTCATTGAAAATATGAAATTATGAGTTAAACACACTATTTAAGCTTGACTTTTTCTTGGTATCCATGAAAAAATTATTTTAAAAAATCTTTCTCTGTATTACCTGAATTCTCTTGCAAGTCACCAACCTACACTGTCCATACGGAGCATAAGCCAGTCTTAGTTTATTTTTTATTTTATTTATCAATTTTAATCTGTCTTCTTAAGTGCTAGAGACATGGTTTCACTATAATAGATACCATCTTGGTGCCAGTCAGCTTGGGGAATTAATCCAGGCTTTACCACTAAACTTCTGCCCCAACCTTGGCTTTTACCTCTGTAGGCTAATTTTTATATCATTAGCTTTGAGTCCAGATTCTTTCTGTCTAAACCATTTAGACTGCTTTCAGTTTAGCAGTCTGCCTGGCCTTTTCACTGGGCTCCTTCTTCCATTTTCCCTGAGCCCAGTCCTCACTCATCATAAAGTGGTTATGAGATGGGAAGGAATCAGACATATATGGCTCAAAGAAGTCACCAACTGTGAAAGCCAGTTTTGACTTCTCACCCTGCCCAGCAGCAGTAGAAAGTACTTGCTTATGAATTAGACACAGATCTGTGTGCACATAATCTCAGAAATATACTTAACTTCTTTAAGCTCAGTTTTTTCATCTGAAAAAGATGTGAATATGCATACATGTCTGCTGGGGTTGATGTGATGATTAAGTGAGAATGTGAATTAATATTCTTATTATTCCTAGCAAGGCAAGCCTTTTCTCAGGGAACCATGAGAGCAGGGAACCACAGACAGAAATTGAGAGAAGTAATAATTATTTTTTTTCTGAGATGAATCTTTGTTAAAAATCAAAAGGCTGGGCCAATAGTACAGAAATTGCTGAATGGAAAAAAGAGAGATACAGTAGGTTAAAGACACAAAACTATGTGGGCAGGTGACCATGGCAGAACCCTCCTGTTGGGGAGTCATGAAGAGTGAATGTAGAGCCATTCAACCTTGAAGGATGACTGAGTGGAGGTCTGATTAACTTCTTTATTGAGGCACACTCTTCCTAAGCAGTATTCACGGTATTCAGAGTATTAATTCCATGTCCACCAGTTTGCTACTTTTACACTTGTCATCCTCTAGGCCAGGGCTATGAAGTTTTTGATGGTTATCTATACTTGGCAGAAGGAACCAATCAGCTGTAGGAGACAGCATGCTCTTGCTTATGACAGTGGGATGGTAGACATTGCTTGGACCTTCTGTTAACTCTAATCAGCGGTAAGTTGTTCCTACCCACACATGTTGCCTTCTCAGAGCACATGGGAAAGCCTTCAAGTGCTGTGACATGGTGGTAGTGGAGCTTGATTTGCTCAGGGAGACAGGGACAGAGAGTCCTGCAAAGTGATCATGATGATGATCAAGTACAGAGTTAATTTCTTCATCCCAGTGGCATAAAACTCAGAAGAATTTGCAAGAGAGTTTTCCTGTGCGTTAAAATTGATTGCAAGTAGAGAAGCAGTAATGACTTCTGGGGTACTGGTTAAAACATTGTATTTATGCGTGTGGTTATTTGGCCAGGCATAGATAGAGGATTAGGGTACAAGGCAGTGAGTATTAGCAATAAACCTCATCTGAATATTTCTGGAGCCTGAGGTCCCAAAGAAACTTGGGAAGAGCAGAGGATATAACAGAAAAGGGGCATGGATTTGATTCATATGTCTATATTTGAGTTCCAGCTCTGCTTCTTACCAGATGTGCAAGATTAAGCAAATTATTTTCCCCAAATGGACAACCTAAAGCTTATAGATAGGAAATAATTTTTCAGGTAGAGATAATAATAATACTATCTACTTCATGAAGCTGTTTTGTTATCCAGGTGAAAGGATGCCTGTGAAAGAGCCTGTATTAGTTTACCATTGCTGCTGTAAAAAAAAAAAAAAATTACTGTATACTTGGTGAGTTAAAACAGCTCATATTTATTATCTTACAATTCTGTAGAGCAGATGTCCAACACAGGTCTCAATGGACTAAAATCAAGGTGTTAGCAAGGCTCATTACTTTCTAAATGTTCTAGGGAAAAATGCATTTCCTTGCCCTTTTCAGCTCCTAGAGGCCCTCTGCATTCCTTAGTTCATGGTCCCTTCTTCCATCTTCAGAGCCAGGAATGGTGGGTCAAAGCCTTTGTTGCATAGTTTTGACTTCCTCTTCTCTCTCTTCCATGTTTAAGAACTCCTGTGATTACATTGGGTCCACCTGGATAATCCAGAATAACCTTCCTATCCCAGCGTCCTTAATTTAATCACATCTGCAGAGTCCTTTTTGCCATGTAGTATAATAACATAGCCACAGGACTCAGGATTAAGATGTGGACATCTCTGGAGGGAACATTATTCTGTCTTCCACAGAGCTCCATAAACTATGAGAGCTATGCATACAGTACTATTCGCTTATCAGAACATGGTGATTTTTTATTGAAATTTTTGGGAGGGATGAGGGGTATAGTTACCTGGCTTTCACTGTTGTCATAGAAAACCACTTCACCTTTCCTTGGACCTAGAGTGCTAGGCAATAGGGACATTGATTTACCTCAACACGTTGATGCGTGTAGTTAACATAATTGGGGTCAAAAAGTTTTCTGTACCATCATGTTATACTGGTGTGGAACTGCCAGGTGAGGAGACAATTAAGTCAAACCAGAAATCAGCAATCAAGCCTTTCTTCCCTTCTAAGACAGTAGAGGTAAGAGGCAAAAGTAAACGGTACCAGCTCCACAGGGTTCCATTTTCCCCACAGAATGGCCCCGGTTTGGGTCAGATGACATGTAGCACAGAGGAGGGAATCATCTTACTGCTGAGGAGCTCTGCAGAAGAGGTTCCTGCCTTTTTATGAGCCCTGGGATCAGAGGGAGGGAAGAGCTAGGAGTGAAGACAAACTGAGTCAGAGTGAGGAAAAGTACTTAAGCTAAGGCCCCTGATGAGGAGGTGTTGGCAAAAGCTCCTGGGAGGTGTCTCAGCAGAGACTTCCAACAAGGAGTCCTCTGAATGCAGGTGCCTGAGCCCGAGTCCTTGACTGCAGCTTGCTCCAGTCCTTGATGGCAATGCCCTGACAGAGCACTGAGTGTGGGGTGGGGAGGACAGCTGTCCCCTGCAGGACCTGCCAAGCAAAGCCTTGGAATTGCCAACGGCCAGGCTGAAAGATCACATAGGAGTTTGGTCTGGAGCCAGACTCCTCAGCTGGGATATAGTAAAAAGCAAAGAAAGAAATATATAAATAGACTCAGAGTAATTGCTGTAATACCTTGCGATCAGAAAATAGGTGCTTTCTTGTAGGATGGAAGCATTACTCATTTGTGGATAAAAGTGACACTTAGAAATTGCAGGAAGTGATGTGTAATATAAGTAGGCACATTTGTAGAAGTGTTACATACTGAGCTTTTCCCATATAATTTCGATAGAATTGCTATAGAATTGGGAACAGGCATGGAATTACAACTTGGATCTGAAAATTTTTACCTGAGCGTCTGTGCTGCTTCTTTTTTTTTTTTTTTAACATCTTTATTGGAGTATAATTGCTTTACAATGGTGTGTTAGTTTCTGCTTTATAACAAAGTGAATCAGTTATACATATACATATGTTCCCATATCTCTTCCCTCTTGCGTCTCCCTCCCTCTCACCCTCCCTATCTCACCCCTCTAGGTGGTCACAAAGCACCGAGCTGATCTCCCTGTGCTATGCGGCTGCTTCCCACTAGCTATCTATTTTACATTTGGTAGTGTATATATGTCCATGCCACTCTCTCACTTCTTTCCAGCTTACCCTTTCCCCTCCCCGTGTCCTCAAGTCCATTCTCTATGTCTGCGTGCTCCTTCTTGATCATTGAAGGAGGAATCTTTTTTTTTCTTTTCCCCTACTGTAAGGAATGTGGTAGCAGAGAAACAGGGAATTTTCTGTCTGCAGATATAGCTGATTTTAGCAGGAGCTCCAGAATTCAGCCTAGAGAAAAACTGAACTGAGGATAGAAGCTAAATCTTTTATGTTCATTTTCTTCATTCCCATTTGGCTGAAGCTCTGACATTCCTGGTAGCACATGTTCCGTGACTTTGTCCAGTTGAGTGTTAAGTAACGCAGATGACTGCCCTCTTACTCTACCTCCTGGGATCTTATTCTATGATATAATGGAGCTGACTGTCAGGGAGTTCATGATATGATAGTCTTGTGTTTAATTCTGGAGAAATTTCCCTTTACTCAATTTTACCACCATAAAGAAATCAATAAGACTAAAAATAAAAAAAGCAAGAAAAAAAGCAATAGTGGCATCTAGTGAGGTGAGGAAGTGTTTTTGCTTGCTTTGTGTTTTGATGGGAGGGGGCAGAGAGGAGGCAGGTAGTACCAGGACACTGTAAGAAAGGAGGAGTTGAGAGGAGACAAAAATAAAACATGTCCCCCATAATGGATCTGAGGAGGCAGCAGCAGTCAAGAATCAATAGCAAATCTTCTAATTCCTCTCACTCTCTGTGTGAAATGAACCTCAAGTTACTGATTTAGATCATTGCTATGGACTTGGTCAAGTCTCAGGTCGTTAACTTAAAATTGATATTTAACCACTTAAAAATCCATTTCTATCCAGGTTAACCCACACAACAAAAGTTTGAACATCTGTGCTGGAGGGTTTAGGAAATTCCGGTGAGGGGCTAGCTTAACTCTCCTCAAATTCTAAAAATGGAACATATCTGCTGCTTTGTCTACAGACAACAACTCCCCTCCCATTCCCCACCCCCAAAACATCTTCCTGTCCATCAGTTTTGGAACTCTGCATTCTCAAAGTATTGAATTTCTGCAACTAACAACAAGAGGCTGGCAGGTAGCACTCAGAAAGTCTCCACTGTCCCCAGAGACAAAAAGCATCAGATTTCCCCCCACCCATCTGTCAGGGTAGTCTAGAGTTGTTTCCAGATGGGTACCATAAAGATAAAAGCATCTGATGATATTCTTGGGTTTGTTTTTTTTTTTTTTTTTTGGTAAAAAGATGCCCAGAAATAGGATTGATGCTCAAAGAAATATTTCTTTATATCACCCCAAAGCAGAAATGCTCTAAATGGAATCAAGACCTGCTTCATGTTATATACATTTAATGCCATATTTTCTAGGTCCTCAGGGGACCTCTAATCATAACACTCTCCTGTTCACCTCCCTTCCCATCCCCATCCCAATGACTATCTTACTTCTTGGCATAAAATTCAAATTCCTGAACACCATCCCCCAGATGCTGCCTTATCTGGCTTTTCCTTGTCTCTCCAGCTTCATCTCCGGCCATCTTCCCTGCATCCTGTCCACAACGATCAACTTTCTAAAATGCGTCACCCCTCAATGCCTTGGAGGTTTCCACATGCTACAGTTACCTTGGCTTTTATTACACCTTCCAATACTTTCCTCTTTCTCTAATTAAACTCCGTCCACTTTTTGTATTATTGTTTAATTATCACATCTTCAGAGAAAAGTTTTCTGACCACTCCTACTTCCATACTACATCAAATTTTCCTGTTATGAGCTCTCATAATACCCTGCACATTCCTTTCATAGCAGATATAATCACACAAGTGAATAGGTAAATATGCAGATATATCTTTTTTCCCCACTGACAGCAAGCTCCTTAAGGACAGGGACCTAGCCTATTTCATTCTCTATTTTACCACTGTTTTTTTGCGCAGTACCTGGTACATAATATACAGATTTTTGTTGGATAAATGACTTTGTACATTACCACCCTGAGAATGAACAGAGAGTAACCATCCAAATTCAGAGACCTGTGGATGGCTGTTCAAAATAGTTGAACTGAATAAAAAAAGCATTTTCAACATGGAAATTTAATTGCTGCCTTTTTAACTCATCAAAGCAATATTCTAAGCATGTGCAAATACCTTGTAATAGATTTCTGTTTTTATTATAAACACTACTCTCCATATACTAAAATATCCATACTAATAATTACCTTTCTACTGTGGACTCTGAAAAAATTCCCCTTATGCTTTGCAACGTATTACATTATATATGAGTATATGCACGTTTGTGTATGCATGCTCTTTTTTCCTCATTCACACTGTAAACCCACTGAAAAATAATGACATCCTTATTCTGTTACAGCAAGAAGCACATTGTTAAATAACACTTATCCACTGGTGTTGTTGAAGCCAGCTCATATTGGCTCGAAAGAGCTGATTGTGAGCTTCTCTTCCCAATTCTGTGTTCAGTCATGTAAAATATGTAGCTTTAAGTCAGACATGGTGGGAGTATTTACACCATGGAAATCAGTGTAGTAAAAATCAGCACTGTTTTCCCTGGAGAGTTGATTGTTAAATATTTACCAGCAAAAAACTAGATATAATACTATTTACTAGTTAAAGATAACAACAATTGACTATATTTTGAAAAAATTAAGAGGCTCTCAGAGCAGTTTCCAGTTAGTGGATCACTAACTGTGATATGGCTAAATGTGATATTCAAATTCATGTAGATATAACGACTGGCTTAGAAGAATGAAGACATCTCCTATTATAGGTAGGAACAAGTCCTCAATCATTCAGAAGCTGAATCACTCAACGATATGAATAACGGGCAGTGGTAGGTTTAAAATCCAGCATTTGCACGTGTCAGTGTAAAAAAGGAGTGATGCTATAATCTGGCGGAAAGAAATCTATTTCAGAGTTACTGCTGGGGTAAAAAAAAAACATGGATATTTGTAAAAATAAGAATAAATAATAATGTTTGATGGTCTTTGTTAGGAAGACACAGGAGCTTGAAAATTATGTCAGTAGAAGCATAAAAACAATCAATGTGCTAAGTCTGGGTTGGTAAAGAGTATTCCACAGAGACTAATACTGACAGTTGAAAATATAATGAGGCAATCTCAGAAATAGTCTTAGCGTCACAATTTTTAGAAAACTTCTGAATTGGAATTAAGAGTTTAGCAAGGATGATACCAGAACAACCTTGGTGAACTGCCAAGGTCAGGGCACAAAGACCCAATAAAAGATGACCAGAAAGGGAGTGCGGAGCTCAGCCCAGATTTGTACGGCCTGGGACGCCCTCCTTCAACTCCTCAGTCCTAGTGGTCTCTTTGGGCTGAAACTTTGATGCACTCACTGCTTATTTTTCTCACAAACCATTGAGGTTTTGATGCTTCTGGTAATAAGTATCTTCAAATGCAGCATCTCCAGCCATTCTCTTTGCTACTTCTACGTATGGCACAAAACATGGTGCCTACAGATGTCTCAGGTTTGAAAACAGCCATTCTCTGTGTTTAAGTCACAAGCATCATTCCCACCTACAGTGCTAGCAATCACCAGGCACATCCTCCAACTCACTACATGTTTTGGTCTTAAATCTGAACTGCACAGCTGTAAATTTTCAGGCCTGGCTACTTCATGCATACACCCTCTCATGCGACATTAAAGCAAACACAACATATCTCTCTTGGAGCTAACTAAAGCACTGCATTTTTTCTCTTTTATTCTATCTGTTTTGAACAAATGCCAGGCCTCAGCAATGCATGGGGTCTACCATTGTACACTGCTGTGTGCTTTAATTAAGCTTGTTTCTGGATCATACTGTTGGCTTCCTGCTGAGTATTCCTGGGTCCTAAGCTTTGCGGGTGTTCTGCGAGGGCCCTTCTACTCTCTTATTGGATCCTGTGGTGGACCCTTCATAGATTACTGGATTTTAGAGATATTTGGGCTCTGTGAACTTGTTTAGTTCATACTGATTTCTAAAATCTGCCCACAGTCATTTGTGTTTCTGTCTCCTGATTGTGAAACTTTAGATTTAATATATAAGCACGTCATCTGGAGCTAAGAAGAAGCTGGAAAAATAGACCATTTTCCATTTTGTTATTATCTTTGTTATGGTTTTCACTAAGAAATTACCAGGAAACTAACCAGAGAAACTTGTCAGTTCTTCATTTTCAGACACTAGTTTGGATGGCAACATGAAACATGGGGTAGAATAGAGTGTAACCTCAGCCTTGCTGCTACTAGCTGAATGACCTTGAGCAAGCCACCTCATCTTCCCAGTTGTCTGTTTCTTCATCTGGAACATGAATAACTCTAAGGTTTTTTCTGGTTCTAATATTCTATGAAGACATAGCACAGAAGCCAGAAAGCCCTGGAGAGGGACAGAACTGTTTTAGTCCAGTGAATACCTGGATAAGACTGAAGATCAATAGATACTAAAATGTCAAGAGGTAATGCCTTCATTTTCCCCTAAAAAAGGTGTATCATCCATAGTGTATCCATCCGTATATAATGTGAGTGCAATAAGGCAAGATAAGATAAGAGAAAATAGCAGGGGAGATAAAAACAAATCTGACTATTTGCCAGACACTATACTGAGTCCTTTGTACATATTGTCTTCTTATAATACAATGGCTCTATGAAGTAGGCACTATTATCTCTACCTTACAGATGAGCCTTAGAGAAGTTAGGCAATTTGTTTAATGTAGAATCACTAACAAATTATGTATATTGTATTACAATCCAAATCTTCTTGAAGTAAATAACACTGCCAACCCAAGAGGGAAGAAGCCTGGTACCAAACCATATTCTTTACCAAGTTGCTGGGTTTAATACTCGGATATACACTGGGGAACTACACAGGCCAACCATCTCAGGAAAGACTGTAGGAGGTTTTGTTCTTCAGTGAGTGAAGAAATCTGAAATTCACCTGTTCCTGTCAATAGTGCAGCTTCAACTAAATAAGAAAAAAAATCTGATTCATGTCAAGTATATGCAAGATGGAGAACTGCTCTGCTCATCCCTTCCCAAGGCAGCATCTCTGCCAACAATATCCCCAAGGACATGATTCTTCAACGTGCCATCCAGTTTTCTGAGGAAGTGGAGAGCAGGTTAAAGTGATTGGATAAATAGGCCTATGTCCAGAAAAAAAGTAATTTTACCCCCAAGCAGCTTGTACACATAGTTCAGTCTTCGCAGATAACACGTATAAAATAAACTCATTTTGCTTCCTGTTCATTCTTTGGCTTATCATTCCTTTTTTTTTTCCTCACATTAAAAAAAAAGACAATAAATCTGGAGTTAATGTGCTTATTCTGGACCCTAAAAGAAGGTACATAGTTGATGCCTAGATAATCATTATTCTCTGCCAGAAGGGTACACACACTTTGACTTGTTTGTGTGGCATGGACGTATGCTGAGTTGTCCTCTCACTTTTGGGTGGTCTTCACTAATACTGGCAACTCTTGCTAGTGTGACAAAAGCATGGATTCTTCAGGACAGCCATATCACTCAAAAGAGCCTCTTCTAGAGCTTCTAAGCAAGAAGTGACCCAAGGGACCATCTATCTAGTCTAATTTCATACTGGTCAGGGCTAGGATGTTGAACCCAGTGGGGACCTAATACAGAACTTTGCCCTCATTAGCATCCTTCTGTATTCTTTGGTAATGCTTAATTTCAAAATACAGGAAAATATCTTGGTATAGTAAAAGTTCTGGGACCAATTTTCAACACAGAAGGGGAGTTCTCCCACACCACCAAGCAAGTCTCTGACACCAGCTGCGTGTCCTATAATTCAACTGAATTTTGACACTGCTACCTGCATCAGATCTCACAAGTTAAGGGCTCAGTCCTACAAGACTCCCCCCACACCCCCACTTCAGAGGCCAGTTGCAAACCTAGGTCATCACCAGTGCTTCTGACCGACCAGCTACAGACTGGAGGCTTCAATGACCCCCTCCTTGGATTTGTTTAATTTGTTAGAGTGGCTCAAGAACTCAGAGAAACATTTTACTTACTAGATCTCCAGTTTATGATAAAAGAAAATAGCTCAGGAACAGCCCTATGGAAGAGATGCATAGGGCAAGGTGCGTGGGAAGGATTCAGAGCTTCCATGCCCTCTCCTCGCATGCTGCTCTCTCTGAACCTCCATGTTGTTCACCCACTTGAAGCTTGCAAAACCCTGGCCTTTTGGGGTTTTATGGAGGCTTCATTACAAGGCATGCTTGATAAATCATTGGCCATTGGCGACTGAACTCAATCTCCAGCCCTTCTTCCCTCCTTGGAGGTTGGGGGTGGGACTGAAAGTTCTGACTCTTAATCAAATGGTTGACTTCTCTGGCAATCAGCCCTCTATCAGCCCTCTGTGGTTACCCAGGACTTTCCAAAAGTCACCTCATTAACAGAATAAGATACCTTTATTGCTCTCCTCACTTAGGAAATTCCAAATGTTTTAGGAACTCTGCCAGAAATGGGGACGAAGACCAAATGCACATACGTAGTTTAAGAATAAAATTGAAATATATTTTAAGGTTAAGGAAAAGGTCTTAAAGAAGCAGAAGAAAACTTCTGAGCCTCAGGAAGGAACTAAAAGCAGGAAAGGGAAAGGTGTCAGGAATCAAGGGAGTCCTCCGTGCCATTCACATTTTGCTTTATGCAGTGGTCATTCTGCTCTCTTCGGCTCTTTCTCCTTAGACTAGCTTTCCCCTACCCCCAAATTCAATTACATGGTAGAAAGGACTGTCCTTTGGTTCTTTAGATCAAAAGTAACTGTTCAATGTCAGTAAAAGTTATCTGATTGGCCTAGCATGTGTTGGATTCTATGGTAGATTAGATCGTTGTTCCTAATTTGTTATTTCTCTAGAGAAGAATAATAACATTCACACCCTTGTGATGGCTTCATGGTGAGCAGAGACTATTCCTTGGGCTTTGGCATGTAATATGCTTTGGCCGATGGGATTTAAATTGATATGATAGAAGCAGAAGCTTTGTGCTCAGAAGCTTGTCCTTCTATGCTTCAGTGGTCTATTAGAAGAGCATGCTCTGAATAGCTTCAGTTTGGTTCAGTTAGGTTCCTTCAGTTTGGACCTCAGAATAAACATATATGGAGCAGACATAAACCGAACTTACAGCCTGGAGCTAAGCCAGTCTAGATAAGTCAAACTGTAGGCAATGCACAGACTCATAAAATAAGAACAAGTACTGGCTGTTGATACTTGGGAAGATTTATTATGCAATATTACTGTGCATTAGCTGACTGATACAGAAATTGGTATTGAAAGTGGGACATTACCATAACAGAAGTTTAAAATATTGTCCTGGGGACTGGTAATGGGCAGTGAGAAACCAGAGGATGCTGGAAAGGTGGCAACCCATGTTATGTAGTGGCAACATATTTGGCATAGCTATCACCTGTGGTAACTTGGAAGCCAGGATGTTATTAATAAACTTGAACTTTCAGCTAAATGGTTTTGAGTCGTAATACTGAAAATGTGAGCTGGTGGCTACTAGGTGAATTTGATGAGTTCAGAAAAAAGATTTGCAAATATAATTGAGAGGGAATATATACAGCCCACACACTCCAAGATTTGCAGGAAAACAGTAAAATTTTTCAATCATTTCAAATGCTGGCCGTTCAAATGAAACTTTAGGACAAAGCCCAAATTCTGGACACTGCCATTAAGACACACCTAAGTGCAAAGAAATGTAGAATGTGGTTGTCACATTCTTTGTTAAGAAACTCTGAAAGGATTAAGGTGATACAACTCTATTTTTTCAGCGGGGCAAATGTATTCTCAGAAGTATTAAGGGCATGACCTCATGGAAGCCTGATAAACCCAAAGTTTCCTTCAGTCTAGATTCTAAAGACAGAGTGAGACATGTCAGAAGTGAATTGTGAATGTGGCTTTTTGGCACTTCATGTACCCTGGAACTCAACAGTACACATTTAGAGTAATTGTAGGCTTTAAATTCTTTATATACAGATTAAAAAAACCTGGCATCTCGAAATTGCAATCGGCCAAACATTTCATGTGAGATCTAGTGAGTATTTGCCCACCAATTTTTCCCAGCCCTGCTTCCATCTCCAAGTTCGACTTGAGTTTTTCTGACCCGGGAAACTGACAGGCACAGCTGAAGTTCTTGTCCTGGGCCACAATATCCAGTCAGAACCCACATCTTTCCTGAAGTGTCTTTCTCTTATGCCTAAATATATTAGAAGACTGAGAAAGAGAACAGCTGGGGCGAGCTACCTACAAGCTTCTAAGAAGGAGATGGCTCTAAGACAGAGGAGACAAAATCTCAGCATTTTATTGTGTTCATAAAAATCATCAGAATATCTAGAGAGATCTTTAAATAATAATGAGTTCTGGCCAACAAAATGCAAAACAAAGCATTATTAAGAAGGGTCTCATCAATGAGTAATGCTTCCGAGTCAATTCCCCACTTGATAAAAGCCTGCCTTGGAGAACACAAAAATTTGAGTATAAATAATAGGCAAACAGGATGCTTCTGTGTCTTCATACCAAGGCTCCAATGATGTGACATGCAAACTTTGAAGTACAATGATCTGGGAAGTAAAAAATTAAACAGAAACTTCAATTACGTAGAGTCGGAAAACCAGGAGGGGGCGCTCTCACACCCACTGATTAGCAGAGCCACCAGGAAAAAGAAGTATTCCTCTTCTTTCCTGGCAGCTCAGCCAATGCAAAGACACATATTCTTTGTTTAGTATAGCCGTCCCAACTTCCTTTTCCTCTCTATAAAAGAGTTCTCCTTCCCTTGCTGTGCAGGGACTTGCAAGTCGCTCGCTGTGGTTGCAGACCCCAAATTGCAATTATCTGCTGATCCCGAATAAACTCATTTTTTTTTGTTTCTGTTTTTTGCTGTAGAAGTAACTGGCAGTCTATTTATTTTAGGTCAATAGGAGCTTCTGCTGGCTCTCTCTGTGATACCTAGCAGATGTCAATGCTCAGATCTTAGTGCAGGTTATGGATACCCCTTTTATCTCCAAGAGGAAAGAAAAAGGATTATCTAAGTCAGTCAGAGTAGAGTGGTTTGGTCCTCATGTAGAAAGCTAGACTCGGAGTCAAAGAACTTGTACTCTTGGATAAACATCATCTAACCCATAAGAAGCACACACTATCTTAGGTTTTCATTTTGTTTCTTCAGCTGTAAAGTGGGGAATAATGAGAGGTGAAACAAAAATGCCTTTGTATTTAGCAAACATAAAAAAACTGATTTCTTCCCTTTGACTGCTTCATTTCCACCAGGACCCTCACATTTACGCTGGTTGTAAAGCATCAGATGTAGCTATGTTTGGTCTGTGTCTATTGAGGTTAACTCTCTGGATGCCAGACAAGGGACTGCCTCTAGTTCTTCTCTAGTATATGGGTGAACAAAAAAGCCTATACTGAAGACCTCATGGGGGTTATAAGGATGGGCCGAGAGCAGTGAGGGTATTTTATATTGTACATTTCCAGCAAGCCAATCTAAAACCCACCTATTAGAAATATTCTCCTGAAGATATTTTTGACCACTGCACCACCAGGGGAACACTAGAATATTCTAGTGTGCCCCTTCATTTCTTGTTTTTCTATTCATTCTCATCTACGACCTCTGTCAGGAGCCACACATGTTCTTCCTTGATAAAAAAAAAAAGTCAAGCGACTACATGTATGTATTTGAGCCAGACGTCACACTCGTAAGAAAATTTTTGGTGAATAACATTTTTCCCAATCCACTATATTACATTCCCCATCCCCATACATTTTATGTCTGTAAAACACCCAGAACTGAAGACCTTGCCAAACCGGCAATAAGACAAAGCTCTCTATGTTCTCATTCTAATAAATAATTACTTTTGTATCTAATTGTTATTGATAATTTTGGATTTTTTTTCTTAAAAGAGTTTATGATAGTTTGTTGGCTCAGGCTCCCTAAAACCTGAATTCAACCCTTCCCTCCTCCTATTTATATATATTCCATCCTATAATGACTGACAGGAATCGGAAAATGCAGCGAGGCTGTACCCCTGCTTTCCTTTCTCTACTGCCAGGCTGCCCAAACTTGCCCCAAGGTAAGGTGGGCAGTTTCCCAGAAAAAGAAAGCTAGATGACTATCGTCTGCGTCCTAGAGTCTCACAGGTTGGACTATAGCTTTGCTCATTGGATATGAGAGATGGTTAGAGGCACAGAAGATAGAACTCTGAGCCAAGGGGATTATTTGGGAACTAGCAGGAAACAAAATAGGGCCATTAGACCCTAAACATGTGGTTGGAATTAGTAATAAAATGACTTGATGGAGAAATGCTAAAATCCATAGAAGAGAAAACTGATAATTTACTATCTAGGAACACTATCTAGGGACACTAGGGACATTTTAAAGTGGACAGTAGAGCAGAACACACTATCCAAATGACTCCAATTGTCCCTCCTAGCAGTTGTCATGAACTAAAATAGAAAACTTTTTTTTTTTAGATTTAAAAGAAAAATATATTTTATAGAGGATAGCTAACGAAATGTTTATAACCACTAAGTACTCCAAGATAGAAATCTGAAGGCAAAAACTATCCATTTTAACTGAAGGGTTGAAGCAGGAGAGGAATGGCTTTCTGATGGCCACTGAGATGTTATGATTATTAATGGCAGAAGCAGAATCTTTTCAAAACGCTCCGGTAGGCCAAAAATCATGGCTGTTTTATAACGTAAATGCATTCAAAGCAAACACCTGTTGCTTTTTGGATCTTACTGTCTGTAGCCTAACCTCAAGCACACCGTTTCCCCTTACCAGCCATAATCCAGGGTTGCTTGCTTCCCAAAGAATAAGTTAAACTACTGCAAAATACTGAAGAAAGAGCATTCTGCACCCCCTAACCTTCCCACCACATGCACTTTGTCTTCCTGTGGATTCGTATGTTCTTTCTAAACGTTCTAGAATGTTTTCAGTACTTGTTTTTGGTGCCTTCCCATAAAGTTGCAAGGTCTGTAAAAAGAAAAAAAGGGAAATACGAATTCTATTTCTTATATTGCCTTCAAAAATGGAATTCAGGTGAATGAATTTTTGTTATCAGTTCTGAATTAAGGACTGCATTTTTATTGTATCTTCATAATATTGTTCAAGTTTTTCAAGTATTTTTGCTTTGTCTTCCCAACAAAATGTTTATTTTAACAAAAAACAGGTTAAGTTTCAGGCACTTTGGGGGGTGCAGAGTTGATTGGGACTCAGTCAAATATCCTCACAGCACAGAGAAAACTATTTTATAACATATGTCTAGTTATTTATTTCATTTAAGCTGCTTATAATGCCCAAATTTGAGCATACAAATCTGTCTGCTCACTAAAGCAAGTTTAGCATCTCCATCGCCTCTAGTCTCCAACATCAAGGACAGTCCTTGGCACAGAGTAGATGTCCAGATATCTGTGTTTTGGGGGACTATCATATCGATACAATTCTGCATCCAGACAGAACACAGTTGGGCAGGTAAAACCCTCACCACAGTGCCACTCCCTGATCTCAACAAAAGATAAAGATAGTTGCCCCTCCTCTTTTTTCTGTAGACGTTTTGGTACCTGACTGGGAGAATATTCTGCTCTCACCAGAAAGCCTCATTATGTGAGTAATAAACACTTCCATACCCTCTTGGTTAATGTGTAGCATCCAAATCAAAGTTTGACATTCAAACCAAATTTTGCATTGGGTGTCTGTTTCATCTCTGCAAGATGACTATAAACAAAGGCATTATGCTGAGCAAAAATAGCCAATTGCAAAAGTGACATGGTATATGACTCCATTTATATAACACTCCAGAAATGACAAAATCGTAGTGATAGATATAAGATCAGTATTTGGGACTATAAAAGGGTAACATGAGGTAGTTTCTTTGTGGTGATGGAATTGTTCTATATCCTAACTGTGGTGCTAGTTATATAAATCTATACGTGTGATGTGATTTCATAGTACTACACAGACAATGCATGTAAAAACTGATGCACGTACAATGCATGTAAAAACTGATGAAATCCAGTCAGTAGTTTAGTTAGTGGTACTAAATCAATGTTGATTTCTTGATTTTAATAATGTACTTGTAAAGCTGTTTTCATTATGGAAAACTGCTTTAAAGGTATATAGGAAATCGATAGTATTTTTGCAAAATTAAAAGTAAAACAAAACAAATATATATATAAATTCCTCTCCAATGTTTTCTCATCTGTTTAGCAGAAAAACTGGAACAAGATCTCGAAGTTTCTACATGATCTGTCCCTGTCTTCCTCCTTGATCTCATCTTCTGCTATTTCTCCATCTTCTGTTAGCTGGGGACATGCCAACCTTGTTCATACCTTAGGGCCTTTAGAATAGCTTTCCCTTCTGTCTTGAATATCATCCCCTTAGATTTTCATTTAGTACTGAGAAAACAATACTAAAAAATGCATACAAACTTCCAGACTTTTTATTTACAGTGCAGGGGAAAAGATGTCCATTGATGGAATGATACCAATAAGAAACAGATGATAAATGCTATAGGGGAGTGGTGCACGGTGATTTGAACACCAACAGTAGGGAGGCATGACCCAGTCTGGGGAGGCGAGGAAGTCTTCCATGAAGGAGTGACATTTGAGCTGAGATGTAAAGGCTACGCTGGATTTTACTATGTGAAGAGCAGCAGAAGAGAGTTCCAGATGAAAGAAGAACATGTAAAAAGACCCTGTGCCAATGGAATGATGGTTTGAGAGGAGAAAGAAACATCAGAGTAGTAGAATATAGGTCAGAGACCTGGGAAGAGGCAAGATCAATTAGGATCTTAGAGACCACACCAAGGGCGATTTCCCTGGATTCCAGATGACTACAGACTCCTCAAAAGGCTAGATTGAAACTAAATTCCACTTTTAGCAATTAATGCTTTTAGACTTAGGGTTTAAACACAGATGAAGGGATAATCCACTGACATCTCAGTGTAAATGATGTCACTGAGTGCAGATTGCATTGGGAGAGAGATAGATGGATTCACCTATGTGAGCCTTGAGTGAAAGAAACAAAACTACAGGGGGAGGGTGGGTTATTTCATAATTTGAGCTACAGAGGCCCTTATACCAATGCCTTGGTAAAAAGTAGTAGAGCAAAATCGCTCTCATTTGCTCCTACTGGCCAAAGCCTTCCTTCTCTCCAGAGGGCAAGGAGCTCACTGATAGGACCTGTGGGTCAGGAAGCAACAACCCAAAAGCTGCCTCCGTGTGGTCCAAAGAACCAGATGGAGCTCAGGCCAGTGTGATATGGAATGTCTGCTGAGCTGCCCTGATGTCTGGGATTCTTTTCATTTCTACAAACGACAGGGAGAGGAACGGCTATCTCTTAACGATCCTGCACATTTGAAAATAAGAATGATATTAGAGGGACTTCCCTGGTGGTCCAGTGGTAAAGAATCTGCCTTCCAATGCAGCGGACACGGGTTTGATCCCTGGTCAGGGAACTAAGATCCCACATGCTATGGGACAACTAAGCCCATGTGCCACAACTACTGAGCTTGTGCATCTCAATGAGAGAACGCGCGTGCCGCAAACTACACAGCCCATGCGCCCTGGAGCCCGCACACCACAACTAGAGAGAGAAAACCCATGCGGCCACAGCTAGAGAGGAGCCTGTGTGCCACAACTAAGACCCAACGCAGCCAAAAAAAAAAAAAAAGTATTAAAAAAAAAAAAGAATGACATTAGATTTGAGCCAAGTTTGCCAGACTGCTGAGCAATTTAGACACATTATGACTCTTGATTTCAACTTCCTCTGTCTCTTTGGGTTCCCTGATTTGAAGTGTTCAATTTCTTTTTTCTTTCATTCCTCCTGTCCTTCCTCTTGCTTTCCTGTTTCCTCCAACCTTCCTCCTGCCCTTTCCCCTTATTCTGAAAATGAAAGGCTCAGGTGTTTGATAACTCAATGCTTGTTGTACATCATTGTACATCTCTCAGTTTGACCATCAGCCTCAGGTTTCCAAGTCTTACAGATGATCCCTGTCATAAAGGTCATTTATGCTTTCAGGAAGAGCTAGAAGCTTCTTTCTTTCAGTAACCACGTGTAACATAAACCTCTTCTCCCCTCATATATCATCCCACACAACTGTTTTCCAAGTCCCAGCTTCATTACATGCTCTGGGGCCTCTGATGCAATGACAAAACTCCTAACTGTGCCCTGAAAACCAGTGGCAGAGAAAGACTGTCCCTCACACCCTTGTCCCAGACCCTGTAGTTCAGTGGGATGAGCTGGCAGGAGGCCAATGGCTCACTTTAAGGAGCAGGATGTATTTCCTAGTGATTGATCACTTCCTCTATAAATTAAGGAAAAGCATCTCTGCTGAGGCCAATGACTTATTAAGAAATCTTTTGAGCAGTAAGTCCCCTCTCTCTCCATTCTCTAGGCAGTAATGGCATTGCTTAAGTCACAGAGAAATATAGGGCTACCCTCTGCCAAGGTGATGACTTCCTAAAAAGCAAAACTTTATTTGCTAAAGTCACAGCAGGGAGGACTTTGGACAGGGCCAGCAAACTCCATCGGCTTTATCTCCCTTAGTTCTCACTTAGCAGGGACTCTTGAGTGACCTGGAATGGGATCCAGAGTTGGGGTGTTTGACAAAAACAAACTGTGGAGAAATGACTCCTGAGGGTACCCAATTGCATAAACGGAAATGCACAGGTTTTGTTTCATTAAGTTTTGATTTGGGCAGGAAGATATTTGATTGTTAGCTGATACAGGAGGGATGGAGAAAAAGAGGAGGATGCATACCCTTGTCCAGTCAGTCAGTTTTGGTCCCTGAGGAGAGACTGGTTAAGAGAGACGGTGAGGAAGCTATTTTAATGGGAGCCCCAGGAGTCTGTGGTCCAAGTAGTGTCAATGTGGAGCTTAGAAGACAAAAGTCTGTGTAGAGCCAGGAAAGGACGGTTATCCTCGGTGCTGTAGAGAAGCCTGTTGTTCCCTTCAGGACTGATGGACTCTGGAGTGTGAGGGGCTGGTACTCCAGACACAGACAATGGTGTCATCATAAGCACAGTAAGTGGATGAAATTGAGATACAGCAGGAGAAAAAGGTTAGAACAGACATGCTGGCTGATAGATGGGGGCATTCCTGAAGACTCTTAAAGATTCTTGGGAGGACTCTCATGAGGAACTCTGTCTACATTTTTTTTTCCCTGTAATTAAGCACTAATGAAGACTTGGGTGAGATTAGGTAGAGTTTAGGGTCCTACTATAGTAAGAACTTAGGCCAAAAGACAATTCCATGTCAAATTTCTGCTTCTATTAATCTAATCTTCACAATGCAGTTTCCATGGCTGTTCTGCATAAATTCCAATTGGGGCAATTAGCTTTAATGCCTCTAAATGTCCCCAACACTTCAAGTTGCTTAGTATATTCCAAGTGTCCAGCTAATTTTCAGTACATTACTGACTGTGAACTGTGAATGACAACTTCTCCCAAGCCCCAGAAGAGAACACATCCCAAGGAGAAAGAAATACATGTAACCAATATATGAAGGATAGAAACTCAGGAGGGCTGTAAAGAGAGAGGGGATCAAGGAGCAAAATACAAAGGAAAGGTGGGAAAGCTAAAGAAGGAATAAAGTATAGTCATTAAATAATAATTATCATCATAATAACACACATTTATTGAGTTTGAATGCTTATTATGTTCTAAGTATTATTCTATGAATTTTTATGCATTAATTCATTTACTCCTCAAAACAATCATATGAGTTTGGTAATAGTATCTCTAGTTTGTAGATATGCAAATTGAATTACAGAGATTTTAAGTAACATGTCCAGGGTCACTAATCTATTAGGAAGATGAACAGGGCTCAGAAGCTAGAGGCACTGGATCCAGAATTTGTATTTTGAAGCAAAATGATATAAAATCTGATGGCATGATTAATCTTAAGTATGTATGTTAGGAGTAGAGAGATGGGGAGATAAATGCTTTCCTGTGTCTATGGTACCTCAACTAAGTCTCCTAACCTCAAATATCTTTCACACTGGTCTATCAATCATAAATAAAATGTCTCTTTTAAGTTGTTCTTTTCATTGTGATAACTAAGAGTTAACATTCTATTTCAATGTAAACACTGTTTAGTCTGTTTAGTTTGCTCTGCATATTCAGTAGTTTTGAGTATCTTTCCTCTCTTCTGGGCTCTAAAAATCAATGAGGAAATGGAGAGAACCAAGCTTCAGACAAGAGGACAGAGGAGGGCTTTATATTGTTACTGAAATGGACTGAAACACCACTGAGTGACCTGATGAGACCCTGGTGGGATGGTGGAGTCACTCAATCAGACTAGCCTGGTCTGCCCGCCCAATGAGAGACATGGCCAAAGAAGATCCCCGGGGCTTCGTGCTCCATAAAGCATGCAACACAGGCAGGGAATTAAAGGTCAGGTGATTGAATTTTCCCAGGCAGATAAGTCACTCTCTTGTAGAAAAATAGAGTGAAGTGTGGAGCCACGGAGGAAGTGAAAGACATTTTCAATACCTTTTTTTCTCATCATTGGAAATGAAAGAGCAGGATAACTAACACTCTCCATGAAATCCACCAGCTCTTTTCCATTGACCTCCATCTAAGAGAAGACAGCAATGAGTGTACACAGAACTAAAGTCAGAAAGAGTAAGTGTGGAGGAATGTGTGATGTCCTGTACATGGATACCAACTGGAGAGGCCTGGACTGTATGTGGATCCTCTTTGGGTGTCCAAAACACAACATGAAGGTAAGATTTGGCTGTGATGTGTCTGAATGTGATAGCACATGGAGTAGCTTTGAAAGGAGAACTTGGGAAATGCTGATAACCTTATTTCCTTCTTAATTTCACTGGCATCTGACTCTAGGATAAAAAGTAGACTGAAAGGATCACATGATATTAAGAATAACAACTTCAGCTGCTATGATTTTTGTATTTTTCTAAGCAGCAACCTACATTTAGTTACTTCTGTACATGGATACTAAATACATCTGTCATAACAATCAAACAAGTAGCTAATCTGATTATTAATAATTCTCAAGGTATTCATCATAATATTGTTAATATATTGGCTACTTTTGGTGGCAGGGTACCCAGGAGATAACACATCACCCCCTAGTACTCCACTGCCAGTTTGTGATACTTAACTGCAACTGAGTACAAAACATGAATATTTCAAGGTTGTTTATAATAGTGATAATGGAAATAAGCTAAAGTCAGTATTGTAGACATTAAACATTACTCAAATAGGAAAAGAAAACTACCATGAATGTAGGAAGGTCAATTTACCTCATTGAAAACATATTGAGCTGTCCTTTTCAGAGAAGATTTTGTAATCTCAGGTGGTGAATCATTTCACTAAATATTTTTGACTATCAGGTGTTGCTCAGACATTTTGTTTTAGGAATTTATATGCACTGACCATTTTGAGATTATACATGCAATTAAGGCCAATTGGCACTTTATTTTCCAGATTAACACTGTCACATATTTCCTGAAAAATATTAGTATTCTTATCTTTTTAAAAAAATTTATTTATTTATTTTTGGCTGTGTTGGGTCTTCTTTGATGCACACGGGCTTTCTCTAGTTGCGGTGAGCAGGGGCTACTCTTCGTTGCGGTGCGCAGGCTTCTCACTGCGGTGGCTTCTCTTGTTGCAGAGCACACGCTCTAGGTGCGCAGGCTTCAGGAGTTGTGGCTCGTGGGCTCTGGAGCGCAGGCTCACGGGCTTAGTTGCTCCACGGCACGTGGGAATCTTCCCGGACCAGGGCTCGAACCCATGTCCCCTGCATTGGCAGGCGGATTCTTAACCACTGCACCACCAGGGAAGCCCCAGTATTCCTATCTTGATTAACCTTTTTGGCAGGAATAATAATTTTGGAGGACAACGTATGGACGAATTAATGTGGCCACTCCATGAAATTATAATAGTGTCTTCTGGTGTTTACAAGCTAACAAATATTGAGGCATTAGCTTTTCTTTCTCTTTTCCTTGACTTAGGTGGGCAACATGAATTAATTTCACACTTGGCATCCCAGTTAATTGGAATGTGTGCTCTGTATGCTCAATTTCATAGAGAAGGTGGGATGGGACATTTTTCGTTTTTTCATTATATGACTACTGGAAGTTCATGTAATATAAAGGCACTGGTTAAAACCATTTTATTTTTATCAGTTCCATTAGTAAAATTTGACTCTTTTTTTTCTAATTTTCTTCCTTTGTTCATCTATAAACCCCGACACAGACTAATTAGAAGACTGGCAAACAAACAACAACAAAATGTTAGGTTTTTAGGAAACTTGGAGACCAGCTGTTTCTTCAGGTTGCAAAACTCTCAGAGTAATTCCAGGTCACATTATAAGTTCGAGGCAGAATAGAAATTAGGACTCAGTTCTCTGAACTCCAAGGCATTTCTATTATACAGTCTTTTTAGAATATTTACCGGAAGGCAAAGTAGGTGAACATGCATTTATTCATATCACTAACCCCTACTATGTACCAAGAACTGTGCTAGAATTTATGCTCAGAGCTGGAGCCCAGCGTACAGACACAGTACCACATTTCAGGGAACCATCCCACCTAGTGTTTCCAAAAGATTAGTATAGGGCAGGGAGGAATGAGAACAGGGATTGTGAGGTTATTCAGCTGCAGACTGCAACGTCACCAGTTTCCTATTAGATGGGGGCTCTGGGAATTTGTCGGGGAGAGAAGTCAGTGGCGCTCTGTTTTAGCAGATAGTTTTATTCTAAACATCTGCAGGAAGCAAAGCCATTCTTCCCTCCCAGATTCTGTAGACCCTTATTTATCTAGTTTTATTATCACTTTTTCCACCAAAAAAAAAAAAAAAAAAAATGGAGGCTGTTGTCAGGGTATGGGGTTTGCTTTCTTGATGCTTTTTTATTCTCCTGTAAACATTCTTGCCCCCCTAATTTTGTACCTGAAGGTCAAAGAAATGATTTGGGAGCACAGTTCTGATGGGAAGTCACGAACAAACTGGGACAAGAAAAGCTATGGCATCTAACTGTATACGAGTTTTGGTTATCTTTGGGGAATTTGGCGAGGATCTTGTCTAACCACCTGCACACTGAATCGTGTCAGTTCCATGCGTAGTGCCTCTGCCCCTGGCCGGGAAACTCTGCGGCTGTTGCTCCCAGTCCTACCCAGTCTAAGCTTCTCTGCCTGGAAGTCTGCATTCTCTGTTTTGGGGGTTTGTTTATTCTCCCCAATCCACCATTCTTTTTTTCTTTTCTTCAGAAAACTCTCTCTTCTCTAAGCAGCCTGATCTCTTCATTGCCAGATCTCTTTGTCAAAATTATTTAATTTCCTCCTTATTTTGGAAACTGAATATAGTTGTAGCAAATAATACATGAATATTTGCTACGGAAAACTACACAAACATTAGTGAGCCTATGTGGTCGGGACTGGCTGGTTGTCTTCATGGGCCACTGCTGTGCATCTTATTCACTTCATATAAGATCCCTTCCAGGCAGTGGCAGTGAGGAGTGGTTTGCTTTCTCTGTCACCTCTTTGATCCCCCATCTGCCAGCTGGATGATGACAGCATAATTTCCAAACCGTGTGGTGAACATGGTAGAACCATAACCTGGCTAGCTGTTGTCTCTGACTGCTCAGGAGAGTTACACAGTCAGGAACATCTGTGTTGGATTTTTCATGTAGGATGTTAAAAAAAACCCAAAAAACTATTGGTCATAGGACTCCGAGATTGGGGATCGATTGATACAGAGATAGCCTATTCTGCAAAATGCAGTCTATTTCAATGTTGAGAGAGTGAAGTGATACTGTCTCTCGGATTCTTACCCTTAATTAACTGAGAAAAAATGAACTCCACTCCCTAAAAAGTAATTATTAATAGCAGTCAAACAAAGAGAGAAGCAGAGAATGATGTAGTAGTTCTAAAACTTGTCTGCTTATTAGAATTTCTTAAGTAATTAAAAAAATGAGGATGCTCACATCTCACCCCAGATCCAATTTCTGAGAGCTCAGACCTAGGTATTTGCATTAAAAAAATAAATTCCCAAATGAGTCTCATGAATCTAGGTTTTAGAACTGAAATTGACAGTCTTCAAAAACAGGTGGCGGGGCTTCCCTGGTGGCACAGTGGGTGAGAGTCTGCCTGCTGATGTAGGGGACACAGGTTCGTGCCCCGGTCTGGGAAGATCCCACATGCCGCAGAGCGGCTGGGCCCGTGAGCCATGGCCGCTGAGCCTGCGCGTCCGGAGCCTGTGCTCCGCAACGGGAGAGGCTGCAGCAGTGAGAGGCCCCGCGTACTGCAAAACAAAACAAAACAAAACAAAACAGGCGGCACATGAAAGAAACAGAAGATTCTGGAATGAAGCAGAGAGCTACAGCAGAGACTTTGATTTTTACTTGGATCCCCACCATCACAAACATTCTTAGTGTGTCAACAAAATTCTGAGAATTCTTACTAGTACATCCAATTGGGAAAGAAGCACAATTAAATATTTATAAGTTTCACCTTTTTTTGACTTAAGAGAATTGCTAACTGGTGAAAAAGGGAACCAATAGGCTGCCTCTGACAAATGGTGAGACTTCAGGGTGATACAGTGAAATGCGGAACTGATATAATTTCCAAGGATTCCCTATATCAAGCAACCTAACTGAAAGAAAAAGAAAGAAGAAAAAGACATGCAGATCTAAACAGAAAAATGTATTTCAAGGAACAAAGGAAAATTATTAATATATTTTTCATTTTATGTTACTACATAAAAATGATTTTAACTCATTAAAACAAGAAATGATCACTGATAAACACATTCCAGTGCAAGAATAACTGGAGTATTTGAGTAAATATAAAACAGAAAATTCATTTAACTATTTAATAAAACATATCACTGCTGAATAAAAACTGTATCCAAATATTGCATATGGTGTATCCAAATATTGAAAGACTGTGAAACAGTCCATGAAAATTTGATACAAAACATTCAAGCTACCAGTAAGCTACTGAGCATCAAGAATAAAGAAAGACACTTTAGGCATCAGAAGAAGAAAAACAACAACAACACTTACAGGTTAAAAAAAAAAATTCAGGTGGGCTTCAGATTTCTCTACAGCAACAATGTTCTGAAGATAAGAAAGTGTAATCCAAGAATATTCAAATACAAAGTCAATAGGCAGGTATTCTCAAACATGAAATATCTCAGGGAATAAAACACCCATAAATCTTTCTTGAATTAAAAAATTTCTAATGATCAAATTTTATGATTTAAGATGTTTTAAAAATCACTCAGGAATGGATAAACTGTGCACAAAGACTGATGGTGGGTAGTTAATAAATTTATATGTAAAACTATATCCAATTATACTTACAGAACAGACTTAAAATTGACAGTGTAAAGTAATAGTGCAACTTAAAACATTGGAAGGTAACAAGGGAAGACGAGTACTCTATTATCCTCATCTCTCACAGTAGGAGTGAATGGATATTACATTAAACAAACACAAAGTTAAAGAAACACATTATGTTTTTATCCTCATTTTTTTCTTAATCTTTTATTCCTTAGACTTTAAGCTACAATTTAGGAAATGATATCTCTGTGGTAATGCATCACATGCTATAAATTCAAGAGCTGTTTTAGTTTACTCTCCCCTGTTAATTTAAATTAAATTGATATTAGCACTTTTTATTAAAAAGATCATCAATTTACATTATGGGGACATACTTAGAAAATTCTGTATATATATCTAGGTGTCTCTATGTTTATACTCTTAAGAAAACTTTTTGGAATGATGTCCACCTAATATAAAATATACTTATTTTCTGAGTTGTGTGCTATGGGGTGCTATTTTCACTTATTTGTGGTGTTCCACACTGGTTGAGATCTTTATAATAAACATGCATTATTTTTACGAACGATAAAGTGGAAGTAAAAAGCAACAGTTAACAGTGGGTGATTATCAGTGATAGCAATATGAATGCTTGCTATTTCCTTTTTTTCTATATTTTCTACATTTTGAATTCTCCCTCTTAAAAAAAGATAAATAGCCTAAGCCCCCTTCATGACATTAAAATCTTTTTCCCGTCTGAGACATACTCATTGTTACCAGCTTGGTGTGTTTCCTTCTAGAAACACCACATAATAGAAACACCACAATTTATTTAACTATTCCAAATCTTCACAATTTGAATAAATGCTAAAAGGAACATCACCGTGCATGCCTTTTGAGTCGCAGTTGCGTTTCTCTAAGGTAGATGTTGAGAAGTGAAATTGATGGGTCATTAGGAGCATAGACTTTTCTTCCTTACTCTGCTTTCCCAAGTGTTGTTACAAATTTATATTCTCATCAGCAGAACCTTTCTAAATGAGTTCTTTTCATTCTCCAATGCTTACTCCACATAACCTCCCTACTTCAACTCATATTTTGCAAATTTTATACTTAAACTGATGATGCAGTAAATGTTTATTTCTCGCTCTATCTCTGTCTCTCTTTGTCTTTCTGTCTCTGTCTCTTTCTCTGTGTCATGGTCTCCTAAGGAATAGAAACACTTATAAATAAATGAACAATCATGTGATGAATGTTCTATTGATGTGCAGAGAGGAAAGGTAGAAAAGGAAATAATTGATTCGAATTTTAGAGTACGTCAAAGCATGGCTGAATTGTCTTTAAAGATAAGAATGTGTTCTCTGAATGCAGCTGGAGGATGGGCCTTTATGGCAAAAAAAAAAAAAAAGAAAAAAGACTTTGAAAAACATGGGTTGTGATCTTAAAAACACCTAGGGGCAAGGCAGGTAATATAAATAGGTAAAGTTAGGCAAGGGTAAGAAAAATAGCATCAGAGAGAAGATAATGTCCTGGCCACATTGGTGGGATATAATAGGGAGAGGTGGGGATAATGACAAACTGGAGAGCTTAAGCCTCACCTATGAAAAGAACAGCTGCTATTCAAATACTCGTTGATACGAGGCTTTGAAGACCCAATGTTGCCAGGTATGGTTTTACAAGAGAAATTCAAATTCTAAATAACTATGTAGAATTTCTCAGTTTTTATATGTGGGATATTGATTCAAGATATATTTTTTAAAATACTGTGTAGTTCAAAGAAAAACAAATAGAGTGACCAACTCATCCTGATTTGCCTGGGACAGTCCCAGTTTTAAAACTGAATGTCCTGCATCCAGGGAAAACTGGAACTCTTCATCACCCTAATTAAAAATCCCATATATGGCCTATATTCAGCCCGAGGGCAGCCACTTTGTAACCTCAGAAGACTAACACCTCTCTTTTTTAGGAAGTATAGCGGTTCCATTTACATTGTGAAGCATTAGGGGAAAGCATTTCAGGTTGGAGTCAGAGATACTGACAGAGGAAAATTCATGTGTGCCTAGCATTTGCCACTTAAAGTATTATGCCTATGAAAAATTGACTAGCCTGAAATTTAATTGCAGCTTTCAAACGACCTACCTTTTATCTTCCAGTAGTCCAAACTCACCATCTAGTTAATCGGTCCATTGCTAAAATTAAGTAAAGAGGTAAATTCCCCCAGAGTTATAGAAAATCACTGATCCTTTGTACAACCTTATTTTCCAATTATTAAGGGTACTACTAACTTGTACTCTTTCTTCTCTGACGCTCCTCTTACTGCAGGGGGTTTCAGCATATGTTCAGATGCTCAAGTACCAGCAGCCGCCAGTTCATAGGTTTCTCCACTCCCTACAAGATACAACAGGAACAATAAGTATTATTTTTGATGAGAACAAAATTCAGCACTTCTATCTGAGGATTCGAGTTGCACTGATCACCATAGTAACCAGACAAAAATACAATTTGTATAATGTATTTGAAAATGATGTGGTGCAGAGGCCATGCCTGAGAGAAACAGAGGAAAGAGTGTGGGAGCAACAACAAAAAACCATAAGATTTCAGTAGAATGATGAAAAGAACTGAATTATAGGATACCAGTTTTGCATCAAGAGTTCATTTCATAGTGGAAGGAAATAATATCCAGAGATGTTACATGAATTTTTCAAGATCACTCTGTAACTAAAGCTGGGGCTTTATTCCCTATATTCTCTATCTTCTAAATTCAGTGCTTTGCACTTTTTTTATTTTAATGAACAGTTGCCCCCAAAGGCAAGATAAACATATTTAATGACATATAGTCTTTTCTTGTGTTTAAAAATGTCAGGCAATATTGTATGTAGAACTCTGTTTAGTGTCCCTCCAGAAGCCAACTTTGACGTAGGGATTTTATGTGAGGTGATTCTAAGACACAATGGTAGGTAAGTGGGGATAAGCTATAGGTAAGTGGAGGCAGTTAATAGAAGATGCCATGTCAAGCAAGGTACCATTGGGTGTACAAGTCTTAATACTTCTGGACAACTCCTGAAGCCAGTGTAATACATGTGTCTCAGAGTTATCACACCCAATGAATGAGAGAGCATTTGTATATTACTATCCATTCCTCATTTGTTGAAGGTTGCTCCCAGGTGGCACTGACTCACTGGAATGTTCAGCATACTTGACATGTAGGCAGAGCTGGCAGAAGTGACCAGAGAATACTTTCAAGCACAGAGTTGTGTATGAGGGTAGCTGGAGGAGAGCACGGTTCAAGCAGCATAGATGCTGGGCAGCACAGTGCCTGCTCTTCTGCACCATGCATCCGCTCAGCAGCATATTAAATTTGGCTTATCTTGTCATTGATACTTCAATGATGTATGGCCTATTACATTTGAGAGAGAGAGACAGAGATGGAAACAGAGACAGAGAATATAGTTTCTGCTGCTGCACTTGTTGCGAGGGAACCCACTGCTTTTCAACACTCCCTCCTCTACCAAACATTCTAAAATCCCCTTCAAACTTCTCCTGCACTTTGGCTGCTCTAGATTTATTATCCTGTGGCATAAACCAGACGTGTATCCCTGCAAGGTCTGATCTATTTATCATGCCCTTGTTAAGCTCTGGTTGTAATTGCCCATTCTGGGCTATTACTGGGGATAGAGGTACCAAAATATATCCCAGTAACTACCTTAAATTACAGACATCTCTTCCTATCCATTATCTAGCAGCAACCAGATCTCATGATAATTGAGAAGATTACCACTACCAGAGTAGCAACTCCTTTCTTTTCCTGCTTATATAACACAGTAAGAGACCAAATGACCAACAGCGTCTATATTTTCAGGTTTAATAGAACTTTTGTTTCTTAGCAGAAGCATCCTTATCTTGGAAAACCAAACGAATACAATGGAGAACAGAGTCCCCAGATGTATCTTTGAGAGTGATGGTAGGTGGGTCCATTACTAAATCCACCTTCTGATTTTCTCACTCACATTTTTTACCTATTTGGGAAACTACCCCACAAAATGACTGTTGTTTCAAACTATAAAACAAATTTTAAAGAACAACACCTCAACCCCTCAGAGGGTCACCCTCATCTGGTGCCTTAGATAAACTTTAATAAGGTTATTTCAATACTCCATTAGCAGGGGATGTCTGAGAAGTAGTATATGGTAGAAGGAGAGGATCCCATGGTCACTTGCATTTTGTTCACCTCCTTCACAGTAAAATGGACATCAAGATACTCAGCACGTTATGGAGAGCTCCTATCATGCATTCTTGATGGTTTCTGGTCAAATGCTTAGTATATACAAGATGAGGTAGCATAGCACATGCTTCATTCACTCATTCACTTTTTCATACATTCCTACTTCCTTCTTTCATTCATTTAAGTGAACATGCACAGTAAAGAAAAGTATCTTATGTACATAGTTCAATACATTTTTTCATATATAATCACCTGGGTAAACACAAAAACATCAAGGTATAGACTATTACCAGAACCCCAGAAAGTCCCCTCATGTCTATTTGAGTCAATACTTCCACAGAGGTAATCTTTTTGAGCTAAAACTTCTAACACATAGATTATTTTAACCTGTTCTTAAGCATCATATAAGCAGAATCATATGACGTGTATGTTTCTGGCTTCTGTAGATGAACATAAACTTTGTGAGTTTCATCCATGTTGCCACGTGCATCGGTATTTTCTTCTTTTTATGAATATACAAAAATTTACGCATTCTACCGTTAATGGACACTGGTAATATTTCTAGTTTTGAGCCATTATGAATAAAGTTAACCCCATATTTTGGTGGATTTATGTACTTATTTCTCTTGGGAATGTTTCAAGGAGTGGAAATCTTGGACTATAGTATAGGTATATGTTTAGTTTTAATAGATTCTACAAAATAGTTTTTCCAAGTTGTTGAACTAATTTACACTCCCAGCAATAGTCAGAGGTTCCAGTTGCTTCCATTTCTGCCTGCATTAGTATTTTAAGTATTTTTAGTTTATTCATCTGCTGTGATTGTAGTGGTATCACATTATGCTAATATTTTCATTCACATGATAACTAGAGACATTGAGCAACTTTTGATATACTTATTAGCTATTTGTGAAGAGGCTGTTCAAAAATGTTCTCACATTTTAATTGGATTCTTTGACTTTTTAAATTCTCATGTTTGAAAATTATACATTCTGGGTATAGATTTTTTTAGATATATTCTGTTATCAAATATATTCTCTAAGTCTATGACTTGCCTTTACACGCTCTTAATGATGTCCTTGATAAACAGATGTTCTTAATTTTAATAAAACCTATCTATACATTTCTGGTTTTCTATTACCTGTTTCTCTGCCTATTTCCTATCTATCTATCTATCTATCTATCTATCATCTTTCTTTTCTTTTTTTTTTGCGGTACGCAGGCCTCCCAATGCCGTGGCCTCTCCTGTTGCGGAGCACAGGCTCTGGTCGCGCAGGCTCAGCGGCCATGGCTCATAGGCCCAGCCGCTCCACGGCATGTGGGATCTTCCCGGACCGGGGCACGAACCCGTGTCCCCTGCATCGGCAGGTGGACTCTCAACCACTGCACCACCAGGGAAGCCCTATCTATCATCTTTCTATCTTTTATCTATCTCTGTTTTGGTTAGTGCATTTGTAGCTTGCTTTAAAAAAGCGTAAAGTTGTGAAGATATCCTGCATTTTCTGCAGGAAGGTTTAAAATTGTAACTGTCATATTTAAGTCTATGATACATCTCTAATTAAACACTGTGAATTAGGAGTTAAGGATATGGTGCCTATGAATATATATTTGCTTTTGCACTATTTAATGCAAAGGCCATCCTTTCCACAACTGGACTATAGGCATGCCTTTTGTCATAACTTAAGTGCCCATTATATATCAATCTGTTTTGGGACTCTATTGAAGTCTCTGTGTCCACTTGTCCCTGTTTCTGCCAATATAACACTGAAATAATTATTGTGTTTTATAATAAGCCTTGAAATCTGTTAACACAATTGCTCTTTGCTCATCTTTAAGATTGTCTTGGGTCTTATAGACATTTTGTATTTCCATATAAATTTCAGAACCAGAATGCCGATTTTCATATATTTACAAAATGTTATTTAATTATACTTACTATTATAAATTTGAGCAGAATGGTTTGAATCTATAGATAAATTTGAAGAAAACTGACATCCTAACATTGTTTAGATTTTTGATTCATGGGCATCAGTTATCTTCCAAATTATTTAGTTCTTTAATTTCCCACAGCAATACATTCTAATTTTCAGTGTAGAGGTGTTTTCTTAGATTTACTCATAAATATTTATTTATTTATTTATTTATTTAATTAATTTATTTTTTTGGCGGTATGCGGGCCTCTCACTGTTGTGGCCTCTCCCGCTGCAGAGCACAGGCTCCAGACGCGCAGGCTCAGCGGCCATGGCTCACGGGCCTAGCTGCTCCGCGACATGTGGGATCTTCCTGGACCAGGGCACGAACCCGTGTCCCCCACATCGGCAGGTGGACTCTCAACCACTGCGCCACCAGGGAAGCCCAAATATTTAATTTTATGTGGTAAATTTAATTTTTAAAAATTTTCCATTATTTTTGACTGCTAGTATGGAGAAATACATTTGATCTGTGGTTGGATATGTATTCAGAAACTGTTAAATTTGTTTATGATTTTCATAGTTTGTTGGTAGATTCCTTTTTAGAAATGTTTTTAAACACAGAATCTTAAGATTAAAGGATTAAGAAAGGGTTTTTCCTTATTTTCTGATATTTACATTTATGTCTGCCATCTATCTATCTATCTATCTATCATCTATCATCTATCTATCTACTCTATCTACCCTATTGCCTTATTGTACTGGCTAGGACATCCAGCACACTACTGAAAAGAAGCTCCTATCTATTCTTTTCTTTTAAGTATTTTAATTAATTAATTTATTTATTGGCTGCATTGGGTCTTCATTGCTGCACGCGGGCTTTCTCTAGTTGCAGAGAGTGAGGGCTACTCTTCCTTGCTGTGCGCTGGCTTCTCATCGCAGTGGCTTCTCTTGCTGTGGAGCATGGGCTCTAGGCACGTGGGCTTCAGTAGTTGTGGCATGTGGGCTCAGTAGTTGTGGCTCACGGGCTCTAGAGCGCAGGCTCAGTAGTTGTGGCGCATGGGCTTAGTTACTCTGTGGCATGTGGGATCTTCCCAGACCAGGGCTTGAACCCATGTCCCCTGCACCAGCAGGAGGATTCTTAACCACTACGCTACCAGGGAAGTCCCCTATCTATTCTTACCTTGCTGACAGTTTTTATCATAAATGGGTGGTGAAATTTATCAAAGGCTCATCCATCAATTATGATAATACATGTTTTTAAAAAAATGTTTAATGTGCAGTATAATGAACCATTTTCAAATGTTTAACCATCACATTTCTGAAATAAATCCCATTTGATTGTTGTGCATATTAATGTTTTAATTAAAATTTAATTATAGTAATTTTGTTAATAATTCATTTCATAATTTTGCATCTATGTTAATACAGATTGAACCCTGTTATCCTATTCTACTGTTATAATTTTATCAAGTTCTGATATCAAAGTTATGCCAGCCTCGAAATGAGAAGTGGTTTCTCTTTTCTTTTTCTCAGAATGTTTGTGTAAGACTGGTATCATTTATTTCTTAAATATATGGAAGAGTTTACCAATAAAGACAGCTGGACCAGGAAGTTTTGAGGGAAAGATATTTAATTATTTAATATTTAAATATGGGTTTACATTTTTTTAACATCTTTATTGGAGTATAATTGCTTTAAAATGCTGTGTTAGTGTCTGCTGTATAACAAAGTGAATCAGCTATATGTATACATATATCCCCATATCCCCTCCCTCTTGTGCCTCCCTCCCACCCTCCCTATCCCACCCCTCTAGATGGTCACAAAGTACTGAGCTGGTCTCCCTGTTCTATGCTGCTGCTTCCACTAGCTATCTATTTTACATTTGGTAGTGTATATATGTCCATGCCACTCTCTCACTTTGTCCCAGCTTACCCTTCCCCCTCCCCATGTCCTCATGTCCACTCACTGCATCTGCATCTATTCCTGTCCTGCCCCTAGGTTCTTCATCACCATTTTTTTTTTTTAGATTCCATATATATGTGTTAGCATATGGTATTTACTTTTCTCTTTCTAACTTACTTCACTATGTATGACAGACTCTAGATTCATCCACCTCACTACAAATAACTCAACTTCATTTCTTTTTATGGCTGAGTAATATTCCATTGTATATATGTGCCATGTCTTCTTTATCCATTCATCTGTTGATGGACACTTAGGTGGCTTCCATGCCCTAGCTATTGTAAATAGAGCTGCAATGAACACTGTGGTACATGACCCTTTTTGAATTATGGTTTTCTCAGGGTATATGCCCAGTAGTGGGATTGCTGGGTCATATGGTAGTTCTATTTGTAGTTTTTTTAAGGAACCTCCATATTGTTCTCCATAGTGGCTGTTATCAATTTACATTCCCACCAACAGTGCAGGAGGGCTTGCTTTTCTCCACATCCTCTCTAGCATTTATTGCTTCTAGATTTTTTGATGATGGCCATTCTAACCAGTGTGAGGTGATTCCTCACTGTAGTTTTGATTTGCATTTCTCTAATGATTAGTGATGTTGAGCATCCTTTCATGTGTTTGTTGGCAATCTGTATATCTTCTTTGGAGAAATGTCTATTTAGGTCTTCTGCCCATTTTTGGATTGGGTTGCTTGTTTTTTTCATATTGAGCTGCATGAGCTGCTTTTATATTTTGGAGATTAATTCTTTGTCAGTTGCTTCATTTGCAAGTATTTTCTCCCATTCTGAGGGTTGCCTTTAAGTCTTGATTATGGTTTCCTTTGCTGTGCAAAAGCTTTTAAGTTTCATTAGGTCCCATTTGTTTATTTTTGTTTTTATTTCCATTTCTCTAGGAGGTGGGTCAAAAAGGATCTTGCTGTGATTTATGTCATAGAGTATTCTGCCTATGTTTTCCTCTAAGAGTTTTATAGTGTCTGGCCTTCCATTTAGGTCTTTAATCCATTTTGAGTTTATTTTTGTGTATGGTGTTAGGAAGTGTTCTAACTTCACTCTTCTACATGTAGCTGTCCAGTTTTCCCAGCACCACTTATTGAAGAGGCTATCTTTTCTCCACTGTACATGTGATGCACCATGCTAACAAACTGAAGGATAAAAACCATATGATAATCTCAGTAGATGCTGAAAAAGCTTTCAACAAAATTCAACATTCATTTATAAAAGCTCTCCACAAAGTAGGCATAGAGGGAGCCTACCTCAACATAATAAAGGCCATATACAAAAAACCCACGGCCAGCATCGCTCTCAATGGTGAAAAACTGAAACCATTTTCTCTAAGATCAGGAACAAGATAAGGTGCCCACTCTCACCACTATTATTCAACATAGTTTTGGAAGTTTTAGCTATGGCAATCAGAGAAGAAAAATCTATAAAAGGAATCCAAATCGGAAAAGAAGAAGTAAAACTGTCACTGTTTGCAGATGACATGATACTGTATATACAGAATCCTAAAGATGCTACTAGAAAACTACTAGAGCTACTCAATGAATTTGGTGAAGTAGCAGGATACGAAATTAGTGCACAGAAATCTCTTGCATTCCTATACACTAACGACGAAATATCTGAAAGAGAAATTAAGGAAACACTCCCATTTACCACTGCAACAAAAAGAATAAAATAGGAATTTTCCTATTTTATTCCTATTTTATTCCTGTTTTATTCCTAGGAATAAACCTACCTAAGGAGACAAAAGACCTGTATGCAGAAAACTATAAGACACTGATGAAAGAAATTAAAGACAATACAAACAGATGGAGAGATATACCATGTTCTTGGATTGCAAGAATCAACATTGTGAAAATGACTATGCTACCCAAAGCAATTTACAGATTCAGTGCAATCCCTATCAAACTACCAATGGCATTTTTCCCAGAACTAGAACAAAAAATTCCACAATTTGTATGGAAACACAAAAGACCCCGAATAGCCAAAGCAATCTTGAGAAAGAAAAATGGAGCTGGAGGAATCAGGTTCCCTGACTTCAGACTATACTACAAAGCCACAGTAATCAAGACTGTATGGTACTGGCACAAAACCAGAAATATAGATCAATGGAACAGGATAAAAAGCCCAGAGATAAACCCACGCACATATGGTCCCTTATCTTTGATAAAAGAGGCAACAATATACAATGGGTTTACATTTTTAAACAAGTAAAGGACTATTCAGATTTCCCATTTCTTCTTGTCACTTTTTGTGTTTTTCAAAATAAATCTGTGTTTTGAAAGTTATTTGCACATAGTTTTTCATTTTATTTGCAATGTCTGCAGAATCTGCTGTGTTACCTGCTATTTATTGTTAATTTTCTCTGTCTCTGTTTCTCTGTCTCTGTCTCTGTTACTCTCTCCATTTCTCTCTGTTTCTCAGAGTTTTTAGGGCTTTATTATTGCTTTAATATCTATTAAGAACCAACTTTTGGCTTTGTTGATTTATCTACTGAGTATTTTTTTTAAATACACCATTTCATTATATCTGTTGTATCTATTTTATTTATTTCCATTTCAATTTTTATACTTTTTTTGGTCTCAATTTGCTTTTTTTTTAGCTCTCTTCCACAACTGGAAGCTGAGATCTTTGATATTCAAATTTTTTTCTTTTATAAAATTTGAATTTTGACTATAAACATCTCTTCCAGTCACTCTAATAACATTTACAACACTTTAATTATTTGGAAACACACAGTGATGATCAAACATTTTTGCAGTGAATATCACCTCACTCACGTTCAGATTTTATTATTCACATTTTTCTATATTTGTCTAATAACATTATTTCCATCCTTTCTTCCTTCTTCCCTTTGTTCCTTCAATCTTTTCTTTTTTCTTTTCCATTATGGTTTATTACCGAATATTGAATATAGTTCCCTGTGCTATACAGTAGGACCTTATTATCTATTTTTTATATAGTAGTGTGCATCTGAAAGGTCTTCTCTAAATAGAAAAGAAGCAAGAATCTATAGGAAAAGGAAAATCTCAATTGGACTGTTCCTTCATTTTTTATCTCCCCCACTCGGCATACACTATCAGTTCTGGGAGTCAGACAAAATAAGGAAGATGTATGGTGTTTCCAAAGGGAGTAATTAGCTACTAGATGACAGTAGTTCAAGATTTTCCCTTGAGAATTGAATAAAGTCAAACTAGCTGGGCTATTCAAGAGCAACATTATGAAGTGTTGAAATGTGACTTTAGGTGTTTCTATTTCCTTTCCTGATTTTAGTTTTGACTACAACTATAAGAGGCATAAGACTGATTACTAAGGCTCCTACTATTACTAAAATTTTATGACTAGCACCTAGTTGCCATTACATATTATGACTATAAATGTTATTAAATACTTGAGATTAGCTTTATTCTACATTGCATTTGGTCATAACACCTAGCATTATATGTGGATGTATCCAAAGTCTTCCTGGCTTTTTGCTCATGTAGCAAAAGCTACTGTTTACAATGGTCAGAGTATATGCTACTCATGCTTACGCTGTTATAGTCCCCTCAAGATTTTGCCATTTTTGTTGTTTTAGATATTCAATCAAATTTTATATTTATCTTTATATTGCCTATGTTCATTCTTTACTACCTTTTCATCCTTCCAACCCCCCAAAAGGGAACATCACTTCTAATCCTACAGGCATTAAAAAGAAAATAAAAACCTTTATATTATGAAAAATTTATGCAATATATTAATAAATTGATACAAACAAAATACTCAAAAAATGAAATTGACCAAACCTTACAGTAAAATGAATAGAACTGAAGATTCTTAAATCTATTGAATTTGAGAGTGTTATTTAAAAAATACACCTCCACTGAAGAAGACACTACAAATTCATAAGAATTCATTGGTAATTAAAAAAAATACTTAAGAAAAAGATATCATCAATCTTGAACAGACATTTCCAAAAAGAAAAAAAAATGCAGGGAAAATTCTTAACTGTCCTTTTCTGAGGCCAGGATAACTGTGATTCCAAAATCTGACAAGGACATTACAAGACAGGAAATTGCAGACTATAACGGAAGTCCTAACCAGTGTCACAAGACAAACAAATGAAAGAAGAGCACATGGTTTTAAAATGGAGAAAATAAAACTGTCATTATTCTCAAATGATTTGATTTTTGTACCAAGAAAATCCAAATACAAATCTAAAAAAAGATTGTTTAATAAGTGAATTAATGAGGTCAATGGATTCAAGGTCATTATAGAAAATATATATTTTATTCAACAGTGTAAAAACAAAGAATGAGAAAAATAAAAAATAAAAAATCCTCAATTTCACTTAAAAATCTTTTAATTTAGAATAGTTTTGGATAGACCAAAAACAAACAAAAAAAACCGAACTATGAAGATAGCACAGAGAGTTCTCCTAAATCCCACACCCAGTTTCCCTTATTATTTTTAACATCTTACATTAGTATGGTATATTTGTTACAATTAATGAGCCAATTCTTAAGTGATATGGCTATCTAAACTCTACACCTTATTCAGGTTTCCTTTTTTTTTTTTTTCCTTTTTAACCTAATGTGTTTTTTCTGTTTTAGAATCCCATCCAGGACACAACATTGCATTACATATAATTATCATTTCTCCATAGGCTTCTCTGAACTGTGAGACTTCTTGCACTTTCCTTGTTTTTATGACCTGAGCAATTTTGAGGAGTTCTGGTCAGGTAGAATGTCTCTCAAATGGAAATTGCATGATATTTTTCTCATGATTAGACTGGGATTATGGGTTGGGGGCAGAAAGAAGAACATAGAAATAAAGGGTCATTTTCATCAAATTATATCAATGATTAACATGACTATCATGGTTGATGTTGATCTTGCTCACCCAGCTGAGGTCTTGTCAGTTTCTCCACTGTAAAGTTGTTCTCCCCTCCTCCTACTTCCTTTCCATACTGGATGTTTTGGAAGAAGGTCATTATGTGCAGCCCACACTTAAAGAGTAGAAAGGTGTCTCACCTCTTGAGAGGACAGAGTATGTACACAAATTATTTGGAATTCTTCTGCTTGGGAGATTTGCTTCTCTTCTATTTATTTATTTATTCAATCATTTATGTCAGGATGGACTCATGATATTTATTTTATACTTGGGGTTATAATCTTATAATCCAGAACTTCTTTATCTTGTTGCCCAATTGTTCCAGCTTTGGCCATTGAACATTTTTTTCTGTTGGCTTCTATGTCCTTTTGACATACTACTATCATTGTGTATTTTTGATAGGTTTTACACTTTCTGATACTATAAAGATGCTCCAGGTGATCTTTATATTTCCTACCCAGTCCCAGAATAAGCCTTTTCTCTTAAGAGTTCTGGTTATTTTTACTGGAGAATGGCAGCAGAATTCAAGTAAGGGGTGCCTTGTGGGCTTGTTGTTGTTTCTAAGCCCTCCCAGCTGACAGAGCAAGGAAATATATGTATATCCTAACCCATTAATATACCCCACATCTATAGATATTTCTGTATGCAACCATTTGTATTTGTATTTGTATGACTTTATACTGAGCTCTCCAACACTAATCCATTACCACGTGGATCATTCTAGTTTCTCCACCTTGCTTATCTTTCAACTTCCATTCCAACAGTGAGAAATTTGGTTCTCACTGTTGGTGAGAAATGCACGACCCATTTCATTAATTTTTTAATTCCAGTAAACATATATAGTGGTATCAAATTGTGAATCATATTCCCATGGGAAACAGCTTTTTCACCCGGAGTATGGTGCTTACATACTGTTTCTTTTGCTTTTAGTGTTACAGATACCACTAATTTCAAAAGTTACTTAGATCAGCATCTCTCCCCCCAAACTCTTCAGTGAAGGTGTTCATGCATGCATAGTAAAGTTACATTGTTTTATCACACCTAGAGACAAATGAAAATGAAAACATGATGATCCAAAACCTATGGGATGCAGCAAAAGCAGTTTTAAGAGGGAAGTTTATATCACATTCTTTATTATGTCATGGGATCCCCAACTTCTGAAATGACTATTTAATACTGGCATACATTAAGGTTTAATCTTTGTGCTATAAAATTCTATGGGTATTGACAAATATATAGTGTCATACATCTGCTATTACAGAATTATAAAGAATAGTTTCACCACCCTAAAAGTTCCCCTGTGACTTATCTATTTAACTTTTCCTCCTGCTCTCCTTTGCCCAGGCCCCTAAAGCTCACTGATCTTTTTGCATAGCTGTAATTTTGCCTTTCTCAGGATGTCATATAACTGTTATCATACACTATGTAGACTTTTCTGATTAGGTTTTATGTATGAATGTACCAAAGTTTATCTATTCTCCTATTGAAAGTCATTTTGTTTGATTCCAGTTTCAACTTTTAGTATTAAAAATCAGTCACCTAGGAACAACTTTCCTAATACTTGTGCAAGATATTTACCCTGAAAACTATGAAACATAAATGAGACAAATTAAAGAAGACCAAAATAAAATGAGAAATAATTCCTGTTCATAGATGGGCAGACTACGTATTGGAAAGATGTCAGTTCTTCCAAAATTAACCTATAAATACAATATATTTACAATAAAAATTCTAGTATTTTTCCCAGAAATTAATAAGCTCTTTAAAAAATTTATATGGAAATGTAAAAGGCCAAGTATTGTCAAGATAGTCCTGAAGAAGATCAAAGCTGATGGACTTACACTGCAGATATCAAGACTTAAAAAAATCTATAGTAATAAATCTTGGCACAGGATAGATAAAATAAACAGTGGAATGAAGTAAAGTTTCTGGAAATTCACCCACAGTTACTTGGTAACCTAACTTATAACAAAAGCGAGAAAGGATGGTTTTTTGCATACTGATGCTACCTCTGCATGAATCTATCTATGAATATTAGATATTCATATTGGACTAAAATGAATCTGGATTCCTACCTCATACCATATAAAAAATTAATTGCTAGGTTAGTTGCAAACCTACATTAAGAAGGAAAAATAGAAGCTTTAAAGGAAAGCATCAGGGAAAAACTTTACTATTTTGTGGCTGACTAGATTTTCTTAAACAGGATAAACAAAGAATTAATAATAAGGAAATAATAAATTATTCTATGCTAAAATTCAGAATGTTTGTTAACTAAAAGACTCAGACTAAAAGAGAGAAAATGCACCCTGCATGGAGTAAAACGATTTGGGAGGTATTTTGGACAGAGTAATCATGTTTATTATTAACTCCTAAAATTCAATAAGAAAAATACAGAGATAGTTCAGTAGAAAAAATAGAAGAGATGATTAGACACATCAGAAAGTAAGATATCCAAATGGCCAGTGAAACTATGAAAAGTGCTCAGCTTTATTTATCACCAGAGAAATGCAAATTAAAACAATAATAAAATAGCACTAAAGAATCATTAGAAATGTCAAAATGTTAAAGATGGAAAATACCAAGTTATTATTAGAATATTTGATCAAAATTCTCATATACTTATACTCGGAGGGTATCAGTATAACTACTTTGAAAACTGGCAATATCTACTCAAGCTGAGCATATTTCTCACAGTTGTGCACTCCCTGTTTACAGCTACTCTCAGCTCCTGCTACATTAAGTCTATTGACTGCTCCCCTCCTACCGCCAGCCACTATTACGCACTACTATTGTCTGTCCTCTGAGGGGCTTGTGCCTTCTTTTCCATAGTACTGCACTTCTGAGTTTTCTTTCCTGTGTCTCAGGTGCCTTATCATTCTTAGCTTTGCAAATCTGGAAAGAAAATGTATTCTCTCTGGTTCCTGTTATTTTTTTCTTACCCACATATCACACCACTCTCCTGTTCTCTGCATTGTTCCCTTCTATGTGGGGAAATAAGGTTTGCACATAACAGATATCAAGACATGACTTTAAATGAAGCCATTATGTTTATAAGGGACCCCCCAGCCATAAGAATCATGCTGGAGGGCTTCCCTGGTGGCGCAGTGGTTGAGAGTCCGCCTGCTGATGCAGGGGACACGGGTTCGTGCCCCAGTCTGGGAAGATCCCACATGCCGCGGAGCGGCTTGGCCCGTGAGCCATGGCCGCCGATCCTGCGCGTCCGGAGCCTGTGCTCCGCAACGGGAGAGGCCACAACAGTGAGAGGCCCGCATACCGCAAAAAAAAAAAAAAGAATCATGCTGGAGACAGAGAATGAATTTATCCACCACAGGAACTTCATGACCATGACTCTGCAGAGAGCAGGAGGGAAGTGGAAGCTGGCTTTACCACCCCCTCCCACACAGTCTGGTACAGTCATCCTTCCCTCTTCAGTCAAAAAATGTTCGAACTTTTTTTTTTTTTTTAGTTTTTTTAAGGAACCTCCATACTGTTCTCCATAGTGGCTGTATCAATTTACATTCCCACCAACAGTGCAAGAGGGTTCCCTTTTCTCCACACCCTCTCCAGCATTTATTGTTTGTAGATTTTTGATGATGGTCATTCTGACTGGTGTGAGGTGATACCTCATTGTAGCTTTGATTTGCATTTCTCTAATGATTAGTGATGTTGAGCATTCTTTCATGTGTTTGTTGGCAATCTGTATATCTTCTTTGCAGAAATGTTTATTTAGGTCTTCAGAGTGAAGTAAGTCAGAAAGAGAAAAACAAATACCGGATGCTAACACATATATATGGAATCTAAAAAAAAAAATGGTGATGAAGAACCTAGGGGCAGGACAGGAATAAAGACACAGACCTACTAGAGAATGGACTTGAGGACATGGGGAGGGGGAAGGGTAAGCTAGGACAAAGTGAGAGAGTGGCATGGACATATATACACTACCAAATGTAAAATAGATAGCTAGTGGGAAGCAGCCGCATAGCACAGGGAGATCAGCTCAGCTCGTGCTTTGTGGCCACCTAGAGGGCTGGGATAGGGAGGGTGGGAGGGAGGGAGATGAAAGAGGGAAGAGATATGGGGATATATGTATATGTATAGCTGATTCACTTTGTTATAAAGCAGAAACTAACACACCATTGTAAAGCAATTATACTCCAATAAAGATGTTTAAAAAAAATGCCTGAATTTGAGGGTGGGGTGGCCCCTGATCCTCATCTTCCCAGATCTTCTGACACCTTCCCAATACCTCTTTCCCAATACCTCTTTCTCATAATCTACTTGGGTCCATGCAGTGACAAATGAAGGATGTTTCATACCCTTCCCTAGGAAGCCATTTCTTCACACTACGAAATATACATCTAACTTGCATTGCCACTACTAACAGAATTCATCTTCCCCAAACTATTTACTAATAGTACAATGTGTAACCCCCAAATGCCTTGGATGATGCTGCTCAGACTGAATGCTATTTAAAAGCATGTTTTAGGGGAAAAAATGCCATAAATTATGCCTCCTTGGTTATTTTAATTTTCTTTTATTGCATCTTGGCAATACACAATAAGCATACATCGAAGTAATGAGACATTATACAGCATGGATTAATTAACACAATATTAACAGATCCTGTGGCTGCGGCTGTGCCTTTAGAGCTAACAGTGACCAACGGGGGCAAAATTTGAAAAAAAAAATTAAAAATTACCTGCTTTTTTCCTCCCCCAAAACAGATACAGATATTATAAATATTTTCCAAATTTTCTTTTTCTTTTTTTTTTTTTTCATGCTTTCAGTTCTTCTAAAGAGAGCAACTCTCATCCTGGACAAGAGAAAATTCAGGAAACGATGACCTTCTAGGACATAGAAGCTGTTCAAAGTGCTATTACACCAAATGTCACTTACACATGTGATTTATTTCTTGGCTGATGTTCTTTTTTTTTTTTTTTTTTTTTTTGGCAGAACAAGAGAAGCACTGAATGGTTTTTTCAGGTCACCCTTGACCTTTCTTTTTGACCTGCATAGTCCTTCTCCAAATATCCCCTCTATTTATCATGCTTTCTCTCCTGAAGTTTGTGAGCTTCCATCTAACCAGATGTAGTAACAGATTGAGATGCACTAGCATAGTCGTTAGTTACTTGCACTCTGGAATCAAACTTCATTATTTTAAACACTGATACTGCTGTTTACTAGGTGTGTGACCTCAGGGAAGTAACTTTGTCCTTCTGAACTTTAATTTCCTTATATGTAAGATTGACAGATCCATAGTAGTTATTTCAAATGATTATTGTGAATATATATATATATACACACACACATATATACATACATATATGTGTGTGTGTATATATATATACACATATGACTCAAAAATTATTAGCTATTATTATACCATTGCCAATTATGGTATTGCATAGTTGGCTGTCTTCAATTTAGAGAGTTCCCTTTTATCCTACATATTTTGACATACACATCCCTAAGAGCCTCATACTTGCTGGATGATGGGATGATACTATTCTTTAGCCCCTTTTTAAGTTAGTGTGTCAAAGTACTTATATAGGATGTTCTTAATTTCTTATTTATTGTTGTAATTCAGATGGTCAATGAGGGCCTCACTGTCACTCATTATCCAAGGCAATTATAATTTAGAAGTAATTTAAGTTAATTTAAACCCCAACCAATTGGATATATGTGTTCTTTTCTAAGATTTCAACCAAGCACCGTGTGACTTCGTTTCTGAGTTACTGCTGGTTGTGCATTATGAATCGTTACATTTCTGCTTCTCTGTGTGAACTCCCTCTCCCTAAGAACTATAAACTTGACAGGAAACTCAGTGCCTTCTTGTGACTCTTGGAAGATTTTTTGATTTCCAGAGAGGACTTGAAAGGGACACAGTTGACATTATGTCTTGTACAACTTTCCACCACTTTTTTGGTTCTTCTTTCTTCTGTCAATTTTATCTTTCTTTCCACTTTGTTCTGGATAATTCCCCAGATTCAGAATTCTCTGTCTCTAGTGCAATTTCTTCTCTATCTGGTATCTTAACACTTTGCCACCCACTATTCCCTTCTATCCAACACAATTATCAAGATACTCTTTTCAAATAAAAGACAATTTTTGCTTCAAGAGAATCTCAAGTATCAGCTGTTATGATAACATTATCCTGTTGAAAATGTCTGTTTGGAAAACTATGCATATGTCCCTTATAGACAAAACGGTAAACTTAAAAAGTGTAAAGACACTGATTTTGTTTTGTTCTGCACTCAAAATCATCAAAAGTTTAGTTTTCCCTAATCAACTTATAAATTCTGTGTGATCCCAAAGGGAATATCAACAAAGATTTTATGGAGCTAGAAAGTTGATTCTAAATGATGTAAAGAAAAATAAACATACAAGAATAGTTAAGAAAATACTGAAAAAGAACCAGGAAAGAGAATTACTCTAAGAGCTATTAAAGCATGGTACAAAGCCCCTCTGTGTAAACACTATGATACTGGCAAATGAACTGGCAGGGAAATGTATAAAATGGAATAGAGTAGAAATTTGAGAAGTAGACCCAATTGCCTTTGGAAATCTAGTATGTGATAAAGATTGTATCTAAAATTAATGAATCAAGGATAGACTTATAAATAAATAATGACATAACTATTTTAAAATGCACAAAATTAGCTACAGTTCTTTCATTATAGAGAAATAAAAATATCAATCTATACAATACTATAAGAAAATCAAATTCTTTATAATTTAAATGTAAGGAAAAGCTCTCTACGACTCTAAATCTATACTAAATAAAAGTAAACATGGATAAATTTGACTATAGAAAATTAAAATAAAAATAACTTTTTCGTGATAAAATCTTTATACCAAAGATAAAAGAGAAATTAAAAATTAGAATAAAATATTTGCAACATATGTCAAAAATAAATGTTAATATCCCTAACCTAAAAAGACATTTTAAAATTGAGGAAAAATACCAAAAATCTTGTAGAAAAAGGACAGTAGACTCAAAAAGTTGGCAACAGATGTGAACAGCTAATTTACCAGAAATATATAAAGTGGAGTTTAAATTTATGAGATGTACAAATGCAAATTAAAACTAAATTGAGATACCATTTCTCAACTATCTATCATCCTGGCAAAAAATCTGAATGTTAGTGCAGCTTGGGGAAGAAAATTCAGCAATATCTAACAAAGCTATATATGCATTTATATTTTCTCTCAGAAATGACTCTTCTAGGAATTCACTCTGAAGAAAGATCCTTACCAATAAAAAAATTCATGTGGGAAGATTTCAGCATTATTTGTAACTGCCAAATATTTCAGGCCTAAATATCTAGACAGAGAAGTCCAGTTGAATAAACTACGGTATATTTACCAAATGAAGTACTATGAAGTTGTAATTGAGAATAAAGAAAATTATGAACTAAAAAGGTGTGATTTTTGGTATGAAGAAAGCAAAATACAGAAGATTATATATAGTATGTAAGAAATTAATGGAAATAATTATATACATATAATTATATATATAATGTAATATATATAAAATTTTATAATTACATATTTATAATTTTTTACTTACAAAAAAAGAGGGAGGATAAAGCAGAAAATGTTGAAGCTAATACTTGTAAGGGGTTCAGGGGATGTGTGGGAGAAATAAAGAAATGAGTGACGTTATACAATACAAAAGGGATACACTTATATATAGAGATGCCATGGTATTTTTTTGGATTTATGGAAACATGTCGATGTTCTAGAACAAAATAAAATAAACAAATCCCACTAAATCCATTGAGGGGAAAGAACTAAAACAAATCATATCAAAACAAGTGTACCCAATTCAATCTCAAATAGACATTATAGCCACATTCAAGGAAAATTAACAAAATAAAACAAAATAACTAATTCAAGCAAATTTTTATGTACAGAATTTGAGTAATTTAACGATACATGCTCATTCGGGATGGGAGAAAGTTAACTGAACTCTTTGTCTTGAGTTTGGTATGGATGAAGGAATTTTGAAATTATTTTAGTGTACCGTAAGATTGTACAAATGAGCAAAAGTGCTGATACTGGTGAGACCCCGAGTTCGCACTATGGATAAAAATGGATACAAATATGGAATGGAGGAAAGCAAGGAAGAATTGTGTGGGGATAAATCGAACTAGAAGTTTTAACACTTCCAGCTCGGAAAAGGGTCTCAAGGTAACAAATGGCCCTAGAGGGAAGATAAAATATTGATTATTGCATGTAAAACTCAAGTCTTAGGGTAGAGGTATATCAAGTGCGTGGTTGTAACAACCCTTGTTAAGACTTCAGAAAGGTTTATACTGCTGCTTGTGTGCACACTCTCAGGTAGAAAATTAGAGGGCTACCAGTAACACAATGCGCACCATTGACAACCCAAATTAGAGAGGGGCCAGTCTCCAGGATATTACTGAATGTAACTTTTATATAAGATATTATAATTTGATGCTTATAAAACCCACAATATTTTACTGAAACTCTTAAAGGTACAGAGACAGTTCAAAAAGAAAAGGGTCTTCTGAATTCCCAATCTTCTGCAAGGAGGAACAGGCTATCCAGCTGCAACACTGGCCATCCCTCATGGAAAAGGAAGGATGACTTAGAGGGGGAAGAAAAGTCCAGAGCCCAGAGAAAAAAGCTGCAGAGAACTGCTTTGTGTATGTGTGTGAGAGTGTGTGTGTGTGTGTGCACGCACGGGCACGCACGCATGCATTTGAGCAGATGTGGAAAAATGACTTTCCGGTCCCTTTCAAACATTTTGTTTCTGTTTGATTTGCCTTCTTCCTGTCACAGTCATGTTCTTTCCTAACATCAAGAAAATGGTAGAAACTGCCACTCTGCTGTGTCATTAAACTGCTATAATACTTGGCCCTTCAATCTTAAATATTTGCCAGTAATTATCCCTGAACAGATCTAACAGATACCATACAATTACACTGTATTCTCACATATTTATAAAAGTAAACCATTAAATTGTCCTTTAAAAAATTAGTCTGGAAATATGTTGTTTAATTATGTAACAATTTGGATTAAAATCTTGAGAGTCATTTTTCTTTTAAATTGAAACACGTAAATAAAAGCGAATTAAAAACCTAACTAGTATGGGATGCTCTCTTCCTCCCCCCATAAAGATTTTTTCCTATACACTTAATCATACAGCCCAGACACTGTGTAAATATTTCACATGTCATTTTATACATATCATACTTAGTTCACAAAACTCTAGTATTAGTTAGTATTAACTCAGATTTATAGATGGTGACTATATGTCGCTGAGAAATCAGTTTATTTGTACATAATTACTGGTGTAGGCACCAAACTGAGATTTGGTTGTCTGTATGGTTGATTTGAAAGTCTGTTTTCACAGGTGAATCAGGGGAATTCTGTGGAATGAGTGCCAGTTCCTGTCCCTAATATTCAAATCACTAGGGCCCCTTGCTCTGTATTTGTGTGTATAAGCTATGAAATCAAACACCCCTTCTGATGGTATCTCACACAATGGTAAAGTGAGAAAAAACAGAAGTGATATGCCCGGGTTTATCACGCCGTGCTGGCTGGCCTATAATGATCAGAAGAGCCCATGAGGTCACCTCCTCTGGGATGTGTAGAAATAGCAGCCTGCTCCCCATTGCACTGTATACATGTGCCTCTCCTGTTTTCTTTCCTTTGTGTAACTTTACAAAAACTGTTTTAGGAAAGAAAATAAAATATGCATTGATTCACTTCCGGGTAAGATGGCGGAAGAGTAAGACGCGGAGATCACCTTCCTCCTCACGGATACACCAGAAATACAGCTACACGTGGAACAACTCCTACAGAACACCTACTGAACGCTGGCAGAAGACCCCAGACCTCCCAAAAGGCAAGAAACTCCCCACATACCTGGGTAGGGCAAAGCGGAGAGATTCCCGCACAGAGGATCGGTGCCGAGCGGCACTCACCAGCCCGAGAGGCTTGTCTGCTCGCCCGCCGGGGCGGGCGGCGCTGGAAGCTGAGGCTCGGGCTTCGGTCAGAGCGCAGGGAGAGGACTGGGGCTGGCGGCGAGAACTCAGCCTGAAGGGGGCTAATGTGCCACAGCTAGCCGGGAGGGAGTCCGGGAAAACTCTGGAGCTGCCGAAGAGGCAAGAGACTTGTTCTTCCCTCTTGGTTTCCTGCTGCGCGAGGAGAGGGGATTAAGAGCGCTGCTTAAAGGGGCTCCACAGACGGGCGCGAGTCGCGACTGAAAGCGCGGAGCCCAGTGACGGGCGTGGGACGCTGGGGCTGCTGCTGCCGCCGCCAAGAAGCCCGTGTGCGAGCGCAGGTCACTGTCCACACCGCCCTTCCGGGAGCCTGAGCAGCCCGCCACTGCCGGGGTCCCGGGATCCAGGGGCGGCTTCCCTGGGAGAACGCACGGCGCGCCTCGGGCTGGTGCAACGTCACGCCGACCTCTGCCGCTGCAGGCTCGCCCCGCACTCCGTGCCCCTCCCTCCCGCCCGGCCTGAGTGAGCCAGAGTTCCCGAAGAGGCTGCTCCTTTAACCCTTTCCTGTCTGAGTGAAGAACAGACGCCCTCCGGCGACCTACATGCAGAGGCGGGGCCAAATCCAAAGCTGAGACCCGGGAGCTGTGAGAACAAAGAAGAGAAAGGGAAACCTCTCCCAGCAGCCTCAGAAGCAGCGGATTAAAGCTCCACAATCAACTTGATGTACCCTGCATCTGTGGAATACATGAATAGACAACAAATCATCCCAAATTGAGGAGCCAGGAGTCAGTACTGTGCCTCTGAGGTGGGAGAGCCAACTTCAGGACACTGGTCCACAAGAGACCTCCCAGCTCCACATAATATCAAACGGCGAAAATCTTCCAGAGATCTCCATCTCAACACCAGCACCCAGCTTCACTCAACGACCAGCAAGCTACAGTGCTGGACACCCTATGCCAAACAACTAGCAAGACAGGAACACAACGCCACCCATTAGCAGAGAGGTGGCCTAAAATCATAAAAAGTCTGCAGACACCCCAAAACACACCACCAGACGTGGACCTGCCCACCAGAAAGACAAGATCCAGCCTCATCCACCAGAACACAGGCACTAGTCCCCTCGACCAGGAAACCTACACAACCCACTAAACCAACCTTAGCCACTGGGGACAGACACCAAAAACAACAGGAACTACGAACCTGCAGCCGGCAAAAAGGAGACCCCAAACACAGTAACATAAGCAAAATGAGAAGACAGAAAAACACACAGCAGGAGAAGGAGCAAGATAAAAACCCACCAGACCTAACAAATGAAGAGGTAATAGGCAGTCTATCTGAAAAAGAATTCAGAATAATGATAGTAAAGATGATCCAAAATCTTGGAAATAGAATAGACAAAATGCAAGAAACAGTTAACAAGGACCTAGTAGAACTAAAGATGAATCAAGCATCGATTAAAAACACAATAAATGAAATGAAAAATACTCTAGATGGGATCAATAGCAGAATAACTGAGGCAGAAGAACGGATAAGTGAGGTGGAAGATAAAATAGTGGAAATAACTAATGCAGAGCAAAATAAAGAGAAAAGAATGAAAAGAACAGAGGACAATATCAGAGACCTCTGGGACAACATTAAACGCACCAACATTCGAATTATAGGGGTTCCAGAAGAAGAAGAGAAAAAGAAAGGGACTGAGAAAATATTTGAAGAGATTATAGTTGAAAACTTCCCTAATATGGGAAAGGAAATAGTTAATCAAGTCCAGGAGGCACAGAGAGTCCCATACAGAATAAATCCAAGAAGAAATACGCCAAGACACATATTAATCAAACTGTCAAAAATTAAACACAAAGAAATCATATTAAAAGCAGCAAGGCAAAAACAACAAATAACACACAAGGGAATCCCCATCAGGATAACAGCTGATCTCTCAGCAGAAACTCTACAAGCCAGAAGGGAGTGGCAGGACATAATTAAAGTGATGAAGGAGAGAAACCTGCAACCAAGATTACTCTACCCAGCAAGGATCTCATTCAGATTTGATGGAGAAATTAAAACGTTTACAGACAAGCAAAAGCTGAGAGAGTTCAGCACCACCAAACCAGCTTTACAACAAATGCTAAAGGAACTTCTCTAGGCAAGAAACACAACAGAAGGAAAAGACCTACAATAACGAACCCAAAACAATTAAGAAAATGGGAATAGGAACATACATATCGATAATTACCTTAAATGTAAATGGACTAAACGCTCCCACCAAAAGACACAGATTGGCTGAATGGATACAAAAACAAGACCCATATATATGCTGTCTACAAGAGACCCACTTCAGACCTAGAGACACATACAGACTGAAAGTAAGGGGATGGAAAAAGATATTCCATGCAAATGGAAACCAAAAGAAAGCTGGAGTAGCAATTCTCATATCAGACAAAATAGACTTTAAAATAAAGACTACTAGAAGAGACAAAGAAGGACACTACATAATGATCAAGGGATCGATCCAAGAAGAAGATATAACAATTGTAAATATTTATGCACCCAACATAGGAGCACCTCAATACATAAGGCAAACACTAACAGCCATAAAAGGAGAAATCGACAGTAACACAATCATAGTAGGGGACTTTAACACCCCACTTTCACCAATGGACAGATCATCCAAAATGAAAATAAATAAGGAAACACAAGCTTTAAATGATACATTAAACAAGATGGACTTAATTGATATTTATAGGACATTCCATCCAAAAACAACAGAATACACATTTTTCTCAAGTGCTCATGGAACATTCTCCAGGATAGATCATATCTTGGGTCACAAATCAAGCCTTGGTAAATTTAAGAAAATTGAAATTGTATCAAGTATCTTTTCCGACCACAATGCTATGAGACTAGATATCAATTACAGGAAAAGAGCTATAAAAAATACAAACACATGGAGGCTAAACAATACATTACTTAATAACGAAGTGATCACTGAAGAAATCAAAGAGGAAATAAAAAAATACCTAGAAACAAATGACAATGGAGACACGACGACCCAAAACCTATGGGATGCAGCAAAAGCAGTTCTAAGAGGGAAGTTTATAGCAATACAATCCCACCTTAAGAAACAGGAAATATCTCGACTAAACAACCTAACCTTGCACCTAAAGCAATTAGAGAAAGAAGAACAAAAACATCCCAAAGTTAGCAGAAGGAAAGAAATCATAAAAATCAGATCAGAAATAAATGAAAAAGAAATGAAGGAAACAATAGCAAAGATCAATAAAACTAAAAGCTGGTTCTTTGAGAAGATAAACAAAATTGATAAACCATTAGCCAGACTCATCAAGAAAAAAAGGGAGAAGACTCAAATCAATAGAATTAGAAATGAAAAAGGAGAAGTAACAACTGACACTGCAGAAATACAAAAGATCGTGAGAGATTACTATAAGCAACTCTATGCCAATAAAATGGACAACCTGGAAGAAATGGACAAATTCTTAGAAATGCACAACCTGCCAAGACTGAATCAGGAAGAAATAGAACATATGAACAGACCAATCACAAGCACTGAAATTGAAACTGTGATAAAAAATCTTCCAACAAACAAAAGCCCAGGACCAGATGGCTTCACAGGCGAATTCTATCAAGCATTTAGAGAAGAGCTAACGCCTATCCTTCTCAAACTCTTCCAAAATATAGCAGAGGGAGGAACACTCCCAAACTCATTCTACGAGGCCACCATCACCTTGATACCAAAACCAGACAAGGATGTCACAAAGAAAGAAAACTACAGGCCAATATCACTGATGAACATAGATGCAAAAATCCTCAACAAAATACTAGCAAACAGAATCCAACAGCACATTAAAAGGATCATACACCATGATCAAGTGGGGTTTATCCCAGGAATGCAAGGATTCTTCAATATACGCAAATCAATCAACGTGATACACCATATTAACAAATTGAAGGAGAAAAACCATATGATCATCTCAATAGATGCAGAGAAAGCTTTCGACAAAATTCAACACCCATTCATGATAAAAACCCTGCAGAAAGTAGGCATAGAGGGAACTTTCCTCAACATAATAAAGGCCATATATGACAAACCCACAGCCAGCATCGTCCTCAATGGTGAAAAACTGAAACCATTTCCACTAAGATCAGGAACAAGACAAGGTTGCCCACTCTCACCACTCTTATTCAACATAGTTTTGGAAGTTTTAGCCACAGCAATCAGAGAAGAAAAGGAAATAAAAGGAATCCAAATTGGAAAAGAAGAAGTAAAGCTGTCACTGTTTGCAGATGACATGATACTATACATAGAGAATCCTAAAGATGCTACCAGAAAACTACTAGAGCTAATCAATGAATTTGGTAAAGTTGCAGGATACAAAATTAATGCACAGAAATCTCTGGCATTCCTATATACTAATGATGAAAAATCTGAAAGTGAAATCAAGGAAACACTCCCATTTACCATTGCAACAAAAAGAATAAAATATCTAGGAATAAACCTACCTAAGGAGACAAAAGACCTGTATGCAGAAAATTATAAGACACTGATGAAAGAAATTAAAGATGATACAAATAGATGGAGAGATGTACCATGTTCTTGGATTGGAAGAATCAACATTGTGAAAATGACTCTACTACCCAAAGCAATCTACAGATTCAATGCAATCCCTATCAAAATACCACTGGCATTTTTCACAGAACTAGAACAAAAAATTTCACAATTTGTATGGAAACACAAAAGACCCCGAATAGCCAAAGCAATCTTGAGAACGAAAAATGGAGCTGGAGGAATCAGGCTCCCTGACTTCAGACTATACTACAAAGCTGCAGTAATCAAGACAGTATGGTACTGGCACAGAAACAGAAAGATAGATCAATGGAACAGGATAGAAAGCCCAGAGATAAACCCACGGACATATGGTCACCTTATCTTTGATAAAGGAGGCAGGAATGTACAGTGGAGAAAGGACAGTCTCTTCAATAAGTGGTGTTGGGAAAACTGGACAGGGACATGTAAAAGTATGAGATTCGATCACTCCCTAACACCATACACAAAAATAAGCTCAAAATGGATTAAAGACCTAAATGTAAGGCCAGACACTATCAAACTCTTAGAGGACAACATAGGCAGAACACTCTATGACATAAATCACAGCAAGATCCTTTTTGACCCACCTCCTAGAGAAATGGAAATAAAGACAAAAATAAACACATGGGACCTAATGAAACTTAAAAGCTTTTGCACAGCAAAGGAAACCATAAACAAGACCAAAAGACAACCCTCAGAATGGGAGAAAATATTTGCAAATGAAGCAACTGACAAAGGATTAATCTCCAAAATTTATAAGCAGCTCATGCAGCTCAATAACAAAAAAACAAACAACCCAATCCAAAAATGGGCAGAAGACCTAAATAGACATTTCTCCACAGAAGATATACAGACTGCCAACAAACACATGAAAGGATGCTCAACATCTTTACTAATTAGAGAAATGCAAATCAAAACTACAATGAGATATCATCTCACACCAGTCAGAATGGCCATCATCAAAAAATCTAGAAACAATAAATGCTGGAGAGGGTGTGGAAAAAAGGGAACACTCTTGCACTGCTGGTGGGAATGTGAATTGGTACAGCCACTATGGAGAACGGTATGGAGGTTCCTTAAAAAACTACAAATAGAACTACCATATGACCCTGCAATCCCACTACTGGGCATATACCCTGAGAAAACCATAATTCAAAAAGAGACATGTACCAAAATGTTCATAGCAGCCCTATTTACAATAGCCCGGAGATGGAAACAACCTAAGTGTCCATCATTGGATGAATGGGTAAAGAAGATGTGGCACATACATACAATGGAATATTACTCAGCCATAAAAAGAAATGAAATTGAACTATTTGTAATGAGGTGGATGGACCTAGAGTCTGTCATACAGAGTGAAGTAAGTCAGAAAGAGAAAGACAAATACTGTATGCTGACACATATATATGGAATTTAAGAAAAAAAAAAGGTCATGAAGAACATAGGGGTAAGACAGGAATAAAGACACAGACCTACTAGAGAATGGACTTGAGGATATGGGGAGGGGGAAGGGTAAGCTGTGACAAAGTGAAAGAGCGGCATGGACATATATACACTACCAAACGTAAGGTAGATAGCTAGTGGGAAGCAGCCGCATAGCACAGGGAGATCAGCTCGGTGCTTTGTGACCGCCTGGAGGGGTGGGATAGGGAGGGTGGGAGGGAGACGCAAAAGGGAGGGGATATGGGAACATATGTATACATATAACTGATTAAATTTGTGATAAAGCAAAAAATAAAAAATAAAAAAAAAAATAGAAGCCATCGTAAAAAAAAAAAAAAAAAAAAAAAAATATGCATTGATTCAAAAGACTGTGTAATTCTCCCTTCCATTAAGGTTAATTTTAAATTTAATCAACAAATGTTGAGTTGAAATAGAACCTAACGCTTCTCACCAGATTTTATAAGCCCCCAATTTGACCTACCCAATCCCTATACCATTGTTCTGAAAAATGCAGCTGTTTAGTGATTTCTGGCCCTTCTTTCACTTTATCCCACTCTCTGACTCTCTATTAGAATTTATTTCTCACTTTAGAGTCTTAAAATGAGCACTTGTATCTATCCCTTGTCATCCTAGTTTTCCATCAAAATGAGGTCTAAAAACTTATTTTGTATGAAGAGAAACAGATGCTGAATTACACTGTCTTTTCAACTCTATTCTCATATGTAGAAAGAGGGGCAGGTGACTTGAACCTAAATTATAATGGCAGCATTATCAATTTGGGCAAAGGTGGAAACAGTGATGATGTTTCCTGATTAATGACCAAAGAAGCTGTAAGAAGCCAGACATAAATTTCTAAGAATGTCACCACACTTAGAAAACTAAATTTCCTCACTGTCAACAACAAACAGAATAATGAAGCTTCAGAATGGCTTCTGGGAGTTTTGCTAAGTTTGATAACATAGTCATATTTTATAATCATAGTTCTTTAAATATCTTATAGAAATCACTCTTAAGTAGTATTCTGAACTACTAGAAATGTCTCCAAACTTTCTAGATGTCTTTCAGTGTATGAATTATCATTGTAGATTGCTACAAGAGGTTTCAAGGATAGAAAAGGCTCAGATGTCTTTTCTGAGAATAATTTGAGTTTCAACATCTAGTTTATTTTTTCCTATATGACTCATAGCATTTCTGTGAGAATTTCAAATTAAAGATTCTTGCATCTATGATCAATTGGACTTCCTTCCTAGGGACATTCAATAGTTCCTTCAATATCACATATCACTGCTTCAGAAAAGTTGAACACATTACTATCCCATAAAATAATATGTTCTCCACAGATACAGTGCCTAAAAAATCTAGGGGACTTTAGACTGCAACAACAATACAAATACACTAACAAAAATAACAATGGCATTTATAGTTAAGTTTGAAATTTTAAAGTTAGACACTTATAGGCATGATATGGTATCACAACAATATCATAAAGAACCTAGGTTCTGTCTACTTTTCCATCCTCAGTATGTTGATGTCACTTCTTCCATTTGTAACATGATTCCCCCCTCCAAATATTAGACTAAATGTAGACAAATTGATAAATAAAACAAAGTAGAAACAAAGTAGAGCTTAGGAATTGATTCACACTCACAGATTCAACTGGTTTTCGATAGATGGACAAAAGCAATTCAGAAGAGAAAGAATAGTCACTTTAATATATGGTCCTAGAACAACTGTATGTGTATATGCAAAAAACAAACACAGAAACTATACCTATAACTCAAATTATATAAAAATTATCTCTAAATGGATGAAAGACCTAAGTGTAAAACCTAGAACTGTAACAATTCTAGAGGAAAACATATGAACAAATATTTGTTTCAGGCAAAGTTTTCCTGGATATGGTACCAATAAGCAAGATCCATTAAAAGGAAATATTGATTAATTGTACTTCAAAAGATACTATTAGGGAAATGAAAATATAAGCCACAAACTGGGATAAAATATTTGCAAATCTGGTAAATGGCTTGTATCCAGAATATAAAAAGAACTCTAAAAATACAATAATAATAAAACAATTCAGTTAACAATAGTTACAAATGTTTTAAGACTATAGAAGATACATGGGTGGTGAATAAGTATATGAAAATATGTTAGCATAATTATTCATTATAAATCAAAATAATAATGGAATAACACAACATAAGAATGCATTAAATTAAGAAGACTCACCATACCAAGTGTTGATGAGAATGTGGAACAATTGAAACTCTCATACATCAAAAATGGAATGTCAAATAGTACAACCATGTTGGAAACATTTGACAATTTCTTTAAAAAATTATACATACACATACATACACAGACACACAATTAAATATTATTCAGCCTTAAAAAAGAAGGAAATTCTGCCACTTGTGACAACAGGGGTGAAACTATGGAGTATTATGCTAATAAAATAAGTCAGACAAAGAAAGACAATTATTGCATGATATTGCATATACGTGGAATCTAAAAAAAAAAGTCAAATTTATAGAAACAAAGAGTAGAATGGTAGTTGCCAGGGGCTGGGGGGTTGGGTAGGTGGGAGAGGATGGGAAAAGGGTAAAAACTCTCAGTTTTAAGATGAATAAGGTCTGAGGATCTAATGTATAACAAGGTGATATAATTCATAATACTGTATTATATAACCGAAGTTTGCTATGAGAGTAAAACTTAAATTTTCTCACCAAAAACATTGAGTAAATATGTGAGGTGAGGTGATGAATATGTCAATTAACTTGATTGTGGGAATCCTTTCACAATGTATACCTGTATCAAACCATCACGCTTTAAATATATTACAATTTTATTTGTCAATCATACTTCAGTAAAGTTGAAAAAAGAGTTACATATTCTACCAAATGACCCAGACATTCTACCGAGTTATTGTCTTAAGCAGGATAAAAATATATGTCCATGCAAGGTCTCATGCATAAATGTTCATAATATCTTTATTCATAATAGGAAAATTTGAAAGCAACATAAATATCCATCTGTATGTGAATAAACGAATTGTTATACATCCACACAGGGCTTACCATCCATCAATAAAAAAGAAGAAATGACTGATACTTTCAGAAAAATCACTGATAAAATTTAAAAATACTAATTGAAAGAAGCCAGAAACAAAATACTAATAGAAGATTCTATTAATCTACAATTCTAGAAAAGGCAAAACTATAATGAATGAATTCATACTGGTGGTAGTCAGAGACTGGAGGGAGGAAGGCAATTACTGAAAGATGCACAGGAAATATTTTGGGGTGACGGAAGTTATATGTAATGATTAAGGTGGTGGTTACAAAACTGTATATATTTATTAAAAGCCATTGAATTACACACTTTAGATTGTTGAATATTATTATATATAAGTTATACTTCAAGTGAAGTGGGAAAAAAGGGACAATCTTCAGTCACTAGATTATTAGCTAACTGAATAAAGAACTCATGAACACAAAATCAGCCAATTCCAACAAAAGTTCCCATAAAGAGATATATAGTGAATAATAAAATATATGAGATGAAAGTCGATCAGATTTGGGCTATAACAAAAATTTATAAGTGGAGTCACAGATGGAGAAGAGAGAATAGGACATGGTATTTGAAGACAGAATGTTAGAGAAATTATTAAAACTGCTAAAAGCTATAAATCTACAAACAAAAGGAGCTCATCAAACACTGAGCATTAAGCAGGACACACACACACATCACTCACACACACACACACACAGTGCGCACTTTGGCATATCATGCAAACAATGCTGATAACCAAAGAGAAAGAAATAATATTAAAAGCAACGCAAGATCAATAACAGACACTATCTTTAAAGGAACAAAAATACAACTCAGTTAATTTCCAAATACATATAGTCAGGATAAGAAAATAGTAAAAAAACAGTAGTGAAAGAAAATTTCTAACTTAGAAACAGAGTGAAAAACAATTTAAAAAGGAGGAGGAGGTATATACTGTTTTAAAATTTTAAAGTTTAATGGGAAGAACAAATGGTAAAAGTAATGATTTTCATTAGGTTGTAATCAGTCTAGGATGCTAGGATGCATTCTGTCATTTCTAATATAACCAATAAAATTTATAAAAGTTTAATTAACATGTTAATAGAATAAAGCAGATTAATTCAAATAGATTAATTCAAATGAAGAAAAGAAAGAGTAACAAAAAGAGGATCAGAAAACATAAGACAAATGGAAAATAAAGATGAGAGCTACAAACCTACTATATCATTAATAACATTAATTGTAATTGGGTGAATTATTCCAGGTGAAAGTTTTTAGATTTTCAGACTACTTAAAAGCAAAAATCAACTATATACTGCTTACCATAGACAAACATATGTTTAATGTTATAGCAATAACCTATGGAAGAAAAAGTCCATGTTCCCCCATGCAGACCAACAATCATTCATCTCTTAAAGGAAAAGCAAAACAAAACAAAGAAACAGAATATAAACTAAAAATGCTTTTGTTTATCTGAAGCAAAAGCTTACCTAATAAGCTCCAACTAAGTTTTCTTTCAAAGTTCATCCATTCACTTCTTTGGGGTATTTATTTATTTAGATATTTATTTACTTACTTCTTTTAGACATTTAAAATTCTCTCAACAGGAAAACCCATATGACATACTATGAAGGCATAAAGTCCCCATCTCTTATTTCCCCAGTGTTTTAATGTTTCCTTCATGAATATGGTTTTCTATTTTTGTTCTATTAGCAAAAACAATTTCATATGCAACTCAGAGGATAATTTGAGTTCCATCTGGAATTTAGAATGGTAGATCAAATTCCACAGGAAACTCAAACCTTAGTTTATATAACCAAGTGACCAATTATAGAGAAGCTTTCAAGAATGGAACTTGGTACCTTTTTCACCCTCACTATACACAGATCACACGAAGTCTTTCTAATAAAGGGCCTAACAAGGGGGAATTACAGCTTATTATATTTGTAGGAGAATGCTCTCTTCTCAAGCTTATCTATGCAATTGGCTACAAATGAAAAATAAATCTCTGATGTCCGAATTTCAGCAATATGGAAAGAGATGCATTGAAAAAAATATTTCCCCACAAATACTCTAACATGATTTAAAGTTACACTGATGAAAACAAACAAAAAACAACTGCAGCAGCTTTTAAACTAATGATACAAGCCCATGGATAATTTTCTCTAAATATCTCAGAGATATAAATGAATGAATCATATATTATCGCAGGAAGCAATTTCACTCAATTAGTTCTACCTGCTGGAATCTGAATTAATTACAGACTGAGTAAAAGCTTTTATTTGAAATTAGACTCTCAAACTGGCCCTGGAGCAAAACCTAACCCTCAGGGGAGACAGCTGTGAAATATTTAGAACATTTCACTCTCTGGGAGGGCTTGTGTTCCAAACATCTCTCTTTTATGCACAGTAACTTGGTGCAGTATTTCAGTGACGTTAAGTGATTTCCAACAATTCTGCACAGGTTTTAATCTCCTTACGTGGTGTGGCTTTTTGCTGAGGAGTTGCCATCGTCCAAACAACAGAGAACAATATCCCCCTGTCATTTTATCTCTGTGTTCTCTTCGATATGGCATAGGTATATCAATGTTTGTCAGTTAAACAAGGAACCCAAACAAACCAAATGCCTGTAAGTCCCCAGAAATTTGCGAAGAGAAGTTAAATGCAGCGCAACTCCAGAGAGCTTTTTGTATCTTTGACTGCTTTTGAAATATTTTTAAAGAAATTATATAGAGACTCTTGCTCTTACATCAGCATTTAAAAGTAATAGTGTAAATCTCTCCCCTCAAGTTAAAACAGAAATTAGACAGGTAGTACTGTTCACTGTTCATTGCCTCACTGCTCCTTTACTTGATTTGGTGCTAGGTCTGAGGAAGGAACAAGACAGCTTAAGATTCAGGGAGGTCAAATGATTTTATACAAAGTTAAAACCTAGACCTCCCAGATTCAAGATTCTAAAGTAAATCTTTCAATGTTGTCTCTTTACATTTATCAGCCATATGTTGAGTCTTATCATGCCTGGTATTCTTGTCTTTCCACATAGATCATGTGTTAGTTTCCTACGGCTGCCAAAACAAAAAGCCACAATGTGCGAGGTTTAGAACAATAGACATTTATCATCTCAAATTTCTGGTGGCTACGAGTCTGAAATCAAGGTGACCATGCTCCTTCAGTCCTGTAGAGGGAGCATACTTCCTTGTTTCTTCCTGCCTTCTAGTGGAGGACATCCGTCTTGTTGTTCCTTGACTTACAGCTGTGACTCTTCAATCTCTGCCTGTGTCATCACATGGAATTCTCCCTGTGTCTGTGTCTCTTCCTAGCTGTCTTCTTATAGGGACACCAGTCATATTGGATGAAGACCCTCCCTAATGACCTTATTTTAACTTGATTAAATCTACAAAGACCCTATTTCCAAATAAGGTCACATTCACAGGTAATGGGGGTTAGATCTTTAACATATCATTTTTAGGGACACAATTTAACACATAACAGATCATAAGCCCATTATAGACAAAGAAGTTGCTCTCGTCCTCTTCTGTGTCACCTGTCTTCTTATATTGTTGATCGCACTAATATTTGATATTTTATGCACTACAGAATATTGACTCTGTTGAAAATTGACTTATGGCAGCAAAAATGACACACATAACAAAGCTGCTTTGGACAGGTGAACGACAAGTTTGGGGGATGCTCAACAATATAATAAGGTGCATCTGCTAATGGGAGAACCAGAGACTTGGGCAAGGAGTCAGACAATTTGGCTTTGCCCTACCTGGGCACTTAACTAATTTAATAACCTTGTAACTGTTTCTTCATCAATCAGAAGAGATAATCTCTCTTCTGCCTATCCTACTTAGATATTGTAAATGTAGAAGACAATGGATGTAAAATATATTTAATGCCAGGCAAATTCCCAGACATTAGTATTAACATGATACTATGGTACTATAGTGCTCTCTGGGTGCCAGAAAAACTACAGAAGTATAGCAGATGCTGTTGGTTCTCTTCCCAGGTTCACTTCGATCCCCTTTACTGCTCCTCTGCAGCCATATTCCAGCTTCTATTAGCTTTCCTGTTAAGGGTTTCCACCAACAACTTTCTTTAGAGTATGCCTTTAGGCTACCAGGGGCACTTAGTTTTTCTGAAGTTCTAGAGCTTTCTGTGAGTCATACCACTCACCCTGTTCCACAGCAGCTCACAGCCAGTAAATACTTGGTAAATAATACAAAAGCTCAACCTTCTTTTATCAATGTAGGACAAATTCTGAGTTGTTTAGATTCTAATGCTTCTCATGAAATCAGATGGAGGATGGGGCTTCAACTGAAACTGAGTTCTAGCCTGGCTTCTCTTTCATTAATGTACTTTCCCCACTCACTTACTAGTTTTGATTGGGAATGTTTACTTAATAAACCATTTGAATATGTACTCTAAATGTGGAGGCTCCTTTTAGAAATCTGACCTATGACAGCTGGTACTTCTAAGAAAAGGATTCTGGATTTGGAGTACTTATTGGCTAGCTGGAAACAAGGAACCTCTTACTAGTGGGAAGTGGAATGTTCGTAACCATTGGCATGCAGTAGCATTAAAATGGCTTAGGCTTTTATCTCTGCCGAACTAGGTCAGGATACTGATGGGAGGAGTTGTGCAGTACCTCCAGGATTTGACAGGTATGGGGAAAATAGTAACTATAAGGGTCTTAGAACTGGGTGATTACAGCTGAGCACCACTGAAACACTGAAAAGAGAAAATGACTAATGTGACCAATTACAATTTAAGGTAATGAATGGAATGCTAGAATGCACATAGCAGCATTACTTGTAATAGCCCCAAAATGGAAACTCCCCAATTGCTAATCCATGGTTGAATGTGTAAGTAGAGACATACACACAACAATATTGATGAACTGCACGAACAAACAGTTGAACAAAAGAAATCACACAAAAGAGCACATACTGCATAACTGTACTCATGTAAATTTCAAAAGCAGTCAAAACTAATCCATGTTGTCAGCAATGAGGTTAGTATTTGTCCAATAGGGACCACTGTGGAAAATAACACAAGGGAAGGGATGCTGGTGCTGGTGAAGGTCTGTTTCTTAACCTGGGTGTCGATTGCATGGGTGTGTTCAGTTTGGGAAAAATCCATGAGCTCTGCACTTACATGTGCATGCAGGTGTCTGGATCTTCATTACATGTCTGATGTATTGATATATGTCATAAGAGTATATACACATATAAAAATTTAACTAACTTTCTAAGCTCTAGGAGAAAGAGTTAATCTTTTGTAAGGTAAATCCAATACATGCTGGACTGTATTACCTGCTTTTCCCTAAGTGTAAAATGCACAGTTATAAGGCAGCTGCAATCTGTTATCGTGAAGCTAATGTAGTTAGTGTAGTTCTTCCTCTTAGAGTATGAGCTTTCATAATGACACAAACCTGCCCCAAAATAAATGCTCAAGTGCTTGAGGAGCAACACTCTTTCTCCTCTAGTCAAAAATCAGAATGACTAAATGCAGCACAGATGACATTTAGAGATGAGAAAAAAGGGCTATTATTTCCCTAGAAAGGGGGTAAGCAAGATCTATATGGAGATATTTCTTAACAGACATTTGTAGCTGATGAATCCTGCATGCAGTAAGGAGCTTACCCCCAGTAAGGAAAGCCACAGTCCTTATTTTCTGGCTCAACAGACATGTACTTCACATTATTTCACTGAGCTTATCCCAGGCTTATTTGTTTAGGGAATCTTTTATCTTTGGCTGACAACCATTAATAATGGCCCTCATATAAACTGATCTAATAGACTCTTTAATAGATGTGTATCTTGACAAACATATGTTGGAAAACACTTGTCTAAGCCAACCCTATTAATATGTAAAATGGGAAATTTAAGCATAGAGAAATGGGGTGATTTATCCAAGGTCATTCTGTTGATCAGTGAATGACACCGGAGAACAGGGAAAGAAGGAGAGCATTTATTGAACAACATTTACCCCAATATATATGAAAAACATGCAGCCATTTTTTAAGCCTGTGTAATGCTAATGATAAAATATACTCACGCATTAAAACCAAATAGTAATGTGCAATACATATGACTTTTTTTTCATATTTTTAAAGATGTCCATCTTCACTAAACAACAGACAGGAAAATCAAAAGACATTATGGCAACAATAACACTAGTTTTTTGTTAAATACCTATTAGACATCTGGGATACATAGGGACAGCTTAGCTCTGCTAACATGATTATCCTCTCCCATGTACATTATTTAACAATATGTGTGTTGCTGATAAATTATGCTTCCCATGTTCATAGGTTGTGAAAGGAGAATGGGACCTTAGCGATCTCTAACGCTAAACATTTTCTGATAATTTAATTATTTGTGTTTTTTGCTATTGAGTAGTATGATTCTTTATATATTTTGGATATTAACACTTTATCAAATACATGGTTTGCACATATTTTTCCCATTTTGTAGGTTGCCTTTTCATTTTATTGTTTCTCTTACTGTAATTTTTTTTTAGTTTGATGTAGTCCTACTTATTTTTGCCTTTGTTGCCTGTGCTTTGTTTGATTACTTTTGCATTTATGTTCATCAGAGATATTTGCCTGTAGTTTTCTTGTAGTGCCCTTGTCCAGCTTTAGTATCTGGGTAATGGTTGCCTCATAAACTGAGTTTGGAAATGTTTCTCTTGCTGTTTTCAAAAATCTTTTTTTTTTGTCTTTCATTTTTGATAGTTTCATTTTAATATGTCTAGGTGAAGTCTTTTTTGGGTTGAACCTCTTTGTAGACTTTTGATCTTCATGGACCAGGTTGTACATATATCTCACCAGATTTGGGAAATTTTCTTTTTTTTTTTTTTTGCTGTACCGCATGGCTTGTGGGATCTTAGTTCCCCAACCAGAGATTGAACCCAAGCCCTCAGCAGTGAAAGGTCAGAGTCCTAACCACTGGACTGCCAGGGAATTCTCAGCCGTTTTTTTTTTTTTTTTAACATCTTTATTGGAGTATAATTGCTTTACAATGGTGTGTTAGTTTCTGCTGTATAACAAAGTGAATCAGCTATATGTATACATATATCCCCATATCTCCTCCCTCTTGTGTCTCCCTCCCACCCTCCCTATCCCACCCCTCTAGGTGGTCACAAAGCACTGAGCTGATCTCCCTGTGCTATGCGGCTGCTTCCCACTAGCTATCTATTTTACGTTTGGTAGTGTATATATGTCCATGTCACTCTCTCACTTTGTCCCAGCTTACCTACTAGAGAATGGACTTGAGGACACAGGGAGGGGGAAGGGTAAGCCATTATTTCTTTAAACAGGCTTTCTACCTCTTTCTCTCACTCGTCTTCCGGCAACTACCATAAAAAGAATGTTAGCTCTGTTGAAGGGGTCTCATAAATCCCCTAGGATCTCTTCATTCCTTTTTTTTTTCTCCTACATGTGTATAATTTCAAATGACTCATCTTTGAGTTCACAGATTCTTTCTCTTGATCCAATCTATTGTTAATGTTCTATTGCATTTTAAATTTTATTCATTGTATTCTAAGCTCCAGAATTTCTGATTTTTTTATGATTTCTATCTTTTTATGGAACTTCTCATTCTGTTCATGTATTGCTTCTTTGATTTTGTTGAGTTTCTATCTGTGTTCTCTTGTAGCTCTCTGAGCTTCCTTAAAACAATTATTTTGAATTCTTTGTTAGGAAATTGCAGGTCTCCATTTTTTCAGATTGGTTACAGGAACATCATTTTGTTCCTTTTGTGTCATGGTTCTTTGACTTTTCATGTTCCTTGAAGTCTTGAATTGCTGCCTTTGCAGTTGAAGAAGCAGTCATCTCCTTCAGTCTCTACGAATTAGTTTTGGGAAAGAAACACCTTCACCAGCAGACTGGATAGGGATCTGAGGCTCTCATAAATCTTTCTATCAATGTGCTCATTCCACACCTCGTGAGGGATTTTTTTCTTAAGATTGTATACCTTCTCTCTATCCTGCAAAGCAAGAAGGATGTGTGCTTAGAATATCTTATTTCTTTTTCTAGGGTGGTTCTGTGATATGCTTAAGTTTGTGTACCTTCTCCCAATCCCACAGAGGCAAGCTGTCTGAGACACCTGTTCTCACTCTCTGCAGGGGTGTGCTTGGGATCCAGCCTTGGGAAGAGAGAAGGTGAGGCAAACGAAGAATTTGACATGCCCATGCATCATTTGGGAGGGGTCCACAATTGAGATCTCCCAAGCAGCTCATGGGCAGACTTCCCACTGGAGTCCATAGTGTGATTGGGAGGGTGTGCATCTTCTCCTCTGTGGTCTCAGACTCTCCCAATGACTCAGCTGTGCTGATCTCCTCAGTAATCTGGGTGAGGTAAGATAGAAGTGGCATCTAGGACAGTGTCTGGAATGGCCGGGGCAGCCAGGTACTCACTCACCCTATGCTCTCTCTTTCCCTTGTGGGAGAAGTTACAGGCTGAGAAGGCCTCTCTAGGCACTACTTTGTGCCACCTTGGAGAAGGAGTTACAGGTAAAGTAAAACTGTTCTTCTTACCCTCTTTGATGCATGTATTCTCAATTTTTTTTTTTTTTTTTTTGCTCCAATGGTGTGCTGGAACTTCCCTGCTGGACTACCAGACTCCCACAAAAGCACTCTTCTTGTTCATGGGTTGTTGTCAAAATTGGGGCTTCCGTTGGGAGATGATGGTAGCTCACATTCCTCCATCTTGCTGACATCACCTCTTGGTTCATATTTCAATGTAATACTGAATGATTGGTCACTAGGTAGATTAAAAAGCTGGTAAAGAGGGTTTCAAACGTGGCTTTCTGGTTCTAAATTTAGTTTTGCGATGGCCACCACGTGACCTGAGGCAATCTCTCTAGACCTCAGTTTCCTTATGAAACATCACTAATTTATGAGGATGTCATAAAATAAAAATGTAAAAACATGTGAAATATAACTCAAAATTAAATAGCTTCTCATGAAGTAAAAATGAAAGCAGAGTGAATAGCTCGGTTTGAAGCTATCATAAATATGGGAGGCTTAATGAGATAACTTCAGATGTGTTCAGTGGCATCATTTTTCAGAGAATTACTAGAATGTTGAAATATCATAACATTGAATTCTCCTTTGAATTTCAAACTACATTATTTGCAGACAGAGGCAAAAATAAGCCCTCCCATCATCTTCACATGAATGGAAGTCATTTTGGAGACTGTTACCTCTAAAATTATCCAATGCATATCCTACATAAACAATGAAACGATAACAACTACAACGAATCATGGGGCTTAGGGAGACTCATGGAGGACAATGACACAACAATTCTTAAAGGCGGCCAGAGACCTTATAATGCAGCCCTCACTTCTGAGAGTTGATGCTATGGGTTATCAGTACTGATAGGTCCTCCCTGGTGTTCTAGCCATTCCCTTAAGTGGGAAGTAAATCCTGTCTATACAAACATTCAGAAATGGTTGTCAAGGACTCAGAACCCTCCTACAGTAAATCACTTGGTTCTCCTCTAGCAAGAAAGATGTTTTCTGGTACACTCCATATGCTCTTAAAGAAAAAGTTCTCAAGGTAGAAAGACAGCTACAAGTATTACCTAACACAAGATATCATAATGACTGATTAATACAGCTCCTATCACTGATATGCCTCTAAAAGAGTTGTGATACTTACACAAAGGACACACTATAATAGAAATCACTCTTGGTGTAGGATTTTATGCTCTTGTAAGAAACATTTGAAATAACAGTCTCAAATAGTAGCACTTGTCAAGTTAATAGATTCCTCTGCATCCTGGAAAGGAAAGTGAAGGACTCAGTGAGGGTTTTATTCTTCCTATGTTCTAGCTTCTCACTCATGCTTTCTTTTATCTTTATCCGGGTCCTTGAGAGACAGCCTGTATTATGTGCTACTGTTTAAAGCTACATCTTCACTTTATGTACAGGTTCCCCTACATAAATCTTACATTATTATCTTAATTTTCCTGTGGGTCTTGTATTCCCAACTAGAGAAAGACCTTTGAGAGCAAGGGCCATACCTGTACTTCTCTTGTTTCTCTTAGCATTTAAGAGGCTGATTTTAGACTTTAAGCCCTGTTAAAAAAAAATGTTTTATATATATATATACACACACACACACACATACACACACACACATACACACAATGAGTGGATGAAAAAATGAGTTTATGAGAAATCATAATTATATTTTTTCAGATTAAGCTTTTAATATTTCCCAATGAAATATGTCAAAGGTATAAATATTTGTAAAGAATAGTATGAGTTACTAAATACATCTAGACACCTAGATAGTGAAAATCTACCTACAACTCCATTTGTACTCAGAAGTAACTATTATATTGAACTTGATGTTCTCATTACTATTCATATTTTTATATGTTTATTTCTTATTTATGGATGTCTAATAACATACATCATTGTTTCCTCATGCTTTAAAATGTTATACAGTTATTGCATTGTGTTTTTCTGTATTCTTATGCAACTTGCCTTTTGCTTCAACATTGTGTTAGGAAATAAAATCGTGATGATGCATGTCTATTCTGGATGCTCTGGTATGCTTCTCAGATTTTCTTTCAGAAGTCTCAGAATTGAGCCATTCATTCCCTCAGCTGCTCTCAGTTGAGAGACCTTCTCCAGGGATTGCCTTCTCCAGGAATTGACCTTAGCCAAAGATATCTGCCTTGCCCCAGGTTACACTTCCCCAGGAGCAACTATCCCATAATTAATCAATTAAGGTACAAAGGTCTGGCCCCCTTACCTGGATTTTGGATGACTTTGAAAATTGTCCCCATGTCAGAGCTCCACATATCATTAACTGAAGTCTTTGTTATGACTGTAACACAGCAGAAACATTTTCTGCTCAGTTCTGCTTCATTTATTCTCTAATGGATGTTGTTCCCAAGAGCAATCCCCACTAAATTTCCGGTGTGAAATGTGTGACTTGGAGTCTCTTTTCTAGGGAATTCAACCTTAGACAGTGTTCTTCTACTTTACTTGTTTTCGCTTCTGAATAGTGTTCCAGTGTCCGACCATAATACAATTGATTTATCCATTCTACCATTGATTAGAATCTAGATTGCTGCATTTTTTTAAAAAAAATATTGAACGTTCTTACAGATGTCTTTGTGTGCAAATGTGAGGAAGTTTCTCTAGGGATACCCCCAAAATGTAACTGCCAGGTCGCAGGTTTGTTTTTTTTTAATTTATTTTTGGCTGTGTTGGGTCTTTGTTGCTGCGCACAGGCTTTCTCTAGTTGCAGCGAGTGGGGGCTACTCTTTGTTGCAGTGCGTGGGCTTCTCATTGTGATGGCTTCTTTTGTTGCAGAGCACGGTCGCTAGGCATGCAAGCTTCAGTAGATGCAGCACGCAGGCTCAGTAGTTGTGGCATGCGGGTCCTAGAGCACGGGTGTCAGTAGTTGCGACGCATGGGCATAGTTGCTCTGCGGCATGTGGGACCAGGGCTTGAACCCGTGTCCCCTACGTTGGCAGGCAGATTCTTAACCACTGTACCTCCAGGGAAGTCCCATCACAGGTTTTCTTATCCTCAACTTTTCAAAGGACTATGAGGTAACACTTGAAAAGTGTTGCACAATTTGCTTTCCTATCAGTCCTCGTATTACAAATTTTAGTTTTCTAACACCATGTCTTGTAACTTTGGGCACTGACTTCTATGAGTGGATTTTTTTTGCTGCTAATCTTGCCCAAGTGCTGTGCCTCAATGCCCTTAATAAAACTCTGGTGTCTGTTCAAGGATAGGGGCTTTGTCCTAACTTAATCCAAAACGATTCCTATTCTTCCACTACAGCTGCATGATCTGAGACTACCATGGTTACTGAATGTCTAGGGTGTAAGAATTTGTTTCTCTTAATCTTCAACTATTCAAAGAGTTTTCGTTTTATACACAGCTGATAATATAATTGATTTTTGCCTTTAAGATAAAAATAGTCGTGTTTATCTAAATATTATCTGTCTTAACAGAACTTTGTGGGATCCAGTTGATATTCTCCTGGTTTTCCTGCTGTCTGACACCCTTAATATCTGGTTTTATTATGTTGTGGGGTCATAGCATCCCAAGCAATAACACTGCTGTTAAAATTCTGTGGTCATTGTAATTAACTGGGTTTCAACTTAGTGTCTCTTATCTTTATTAGTATTCTGGTGTTCAGAATAAAGTTTATTAAAACAATTTGAACTCTGTAGTAGTCAGGCTATATTTCAAAGAGAAACATATGTTAACTGATCATTTAAGAATTTACTGCCTGAAGTAGCCCATTCTATTTCAGAGCTGAGGGTATTAATGTTATTTCTTTCTTTACTACTAATTTTGTTCCCAGAATTCCTATACCAACTGGTAATCCCTACAAACAAAATGAGAATTCATAGAGGGTTTGAATAATTTTTGTTTTACATTTATTTTCCTATGTAATTATACTTATCCTTTTTCAAAAAAGGTTTTAAGTTTGGTAGTAATTTATCTGAAATTTAAGTAGATGTAAATGTGAATAAAATAAACTATTCCATCTACATGTGACTCCACTGAGACCCAAAGGGAAGAAACCTTCTTCATTGGGTCCCTCCGTGAGATAGTAGAAGATTTAGGGCTAGATCACTGGCCTCTTGATGCCCTGTGTGTTTCCAATTTGTTGTGTCTCATATCGCTCTTATGACTTTCTCTTCCACTGAAATGTAACAAGAAATGCTCTGATCCTTGAAATGATGCCATTTTGCTTCTATACTATGGAGGCCAAGACTATCCCATTTCCACTCATGTTGTATTACTTCCTTGCCTGGCACCTCTCTTAGAAAGAAACTATCCTTCTGAGAAGGATTGATAGAGCTTTTTGTACTTTATGGATAAGGAGTAAAATATGGAAAAATAAAACCTGATTATAATTTTAATTAATTCATATTATAAGAATACTATATAGTGTTACGTATGCCTTTTGTTACGTATGCCTTTTCTGAGGAAAAAGAATCAGATGTGTCAATTATGGAAAAACAAAAACAAAAGCAAACCTTTGATTTATTATTGGGAGCATATAGCATACATTCAGTTTTTCTGGCTCCAAGTAAAGCCCTAACTGTTACACCAACCTCTGAATATTTTGTTGATTGAGATTTCAGTGTACAGTGGTGCAGTAGATAGTGTTAACATTTCAGAGACAGATAAACTAGAATCCTAATCCCAATTTTACAATGTGTGAACTGTATGATCTTAGACAAGTAACCTCAGCTCTCTAATTCTCAAATTCTTTTACTGGAAAACATAACATTTACTTAAAAGTACACAGTTAGGATTAATGATAATACATAAAAATAATTTATCCCAGTGCCTGGCTCATAAAAATGCATTGGTAAATGAGAAATATATCTAAAACTAATCATGTGAATACAGTTATTTGTATTGCTTCTATGAATATCCTAATTCTATTCTTGAAACTCAAATAGGATCTAATATTCTCTATTCTTAGCACCTGTCTCATATAAGACAGTATAAGCGGCAAGGGCCATTTCTCATCTCCAGCAGAGAGATTCAGCTGACAGAAAAAGCAATCTATTCCATGTAAACCAGGAATGATGAGTGTGCAGTGCCTCTGCGAACACTGAAGAAAAGAACCCTCATGGAACTGTCAACAAAAGCCATGCTTGACTAGAGAGCATACAAAGACGGTGCCCAACATCCTCTTTGACTGGTTCCTACTTTCATAGATTCAAAATGGCAGCCTGACCTGCTGGAGCTGCCAACACTTTCTTGTAATCATATTGATGTGGGGCCTGCACAGAGTCCCACAGAAATGTCTGCCTACCAGAGATGGCTCCCTGCTGTGTGACCCTATAAACTCCTGGATCAGGATACTGAACAGTTACAGACTTTGTGTATGGACTCCTTTCCTTTCGTCCTTCTTTTTCAGTTTGTTCCCCTTGCCTCACCCTTCCCTGGTTTCACAATTGCACTCTGGGTTCACATGTCCATTAGAGGCCCAGCAGGAAATCAAGAAACCTCAAAGTGGACATAAACTCAGCCGAGAAAGTCAATAGGAACTGACTGTAGTGACAAGGTAGCATTGGCTCACATTCAGGAAGGAAATATCCATTTCCCACCATGCCTGCCCCTGCTGTGATTTCTCTGGCACACAATTCACAGCCCAGAGAAGGGTGATGCTGTGAAAGTTTAGAAAGACTCACAGACTGCTCTTTGCTTTGGGTACCTCTCAGTGCTCAGTTGATTCAGAGTAAACTGGGAGCCTGGAGTATTTCTGAGTGTTTGCTGTGTGGAATCTTCATCTACTGAGAGTTTTACCCCAACCCCCCACAATTTTCTCCCACCTTCCATAAAAGAGAGGGCCACCTCAAGACCAATAACTTTCTTTTCTGAAAATGATGCCTCTTCACACACGACTGCCTAATTTATTTTTCCTTAAAGGACAATGGCCTTGGATGTGGGGATCTGGCATGGATCTTAGTTCTATCATTCACTACTTTATGACCCTGGGAAAGTCATCACTCAGCCGCTCTGAGCCTCAGTCCTCTTATCTTCGAAACACAGTTAAGCTCTCACCCACAGGGTAGTTGGGGGTACAAACTGTGTACATGAAAATGTCTGCTATATAGGATGTAATTCATAAGAATTACCCAGAGTTAATGTCATGTCACTCTTCTGCTCAAGGGCCTATAGTGGCTCCATATTACTTCTAGGTATGGACCCAAATTCCTTTGCCTTCTATTTTCTGACACAGGCATCTACAATCACAGCTGCCCTCTTGGTGGGAGACTGATTTACTGGATCATTTTTGTTAGGGGTTAAGTGTAGATAGTGAAACTCTGAGTGCCTGATGCCAAGTGAGGGTAACATTTAGCTCATAAAGGAAGAGGACTTGAAACTCCCAGGACAGCCCTAGAGGGAGGAGACAAGGAAAGCAATAGTAGCATAGAACTTCCAGAGATGGTAGACTGAGTGTACACTCAGACCCCTTCCTCTAATTTCCTTAAAATATCCAGTAAAGTATATTTTACTTATAAATGTGGGGGGTGAATATTGTTCCCTTGTGATGCTTATGCTGCTGGAGACCATACTGTGAGAATGACTGCCCTCTGAAGGATAACAGATCTGTTTCTAAAAGGATGAGTCATGATAAGTTGTGGGAAGACTATCGAGATAGGTGACAGCGTGGCCCCAGCAATTTTGTGAAATTACCTAAGTTTATTCTGGGTTATCTATTCCCACAATCATTATCCATTCAGAAATGTCCACTTCCCTCTATTTACTCAATGTAGTTCTCAGAAGTACCATGGGTCCCAAATTTATGATTTTGACATGAAACCTCAAAACTTTCATGGTTCCTGTGATTTAGTCCCCACCAATGGCAAGTACAGAAGATCTGGTAATTATGATCCCATTGAGCATTTAAGAGCTTTCCCCAAATTCCTGGGACACCACTCTAAGGAGTACAGTTGACCCTTGAACAACGCAGGGGTTAGGGGAACCAACCCCGCACAGTCAAAAATCTGCTGGTAACTTCATAGTAGGCCCTCCTTAAGCGCTGTTATGCGTCCGTGGATTCAACCAACTGCAGACTGTAAACGTAGTAATACGTGTTGAAAAAAATCTGCATATAAGTGGACCATGTTAAAGTACAGTTCAAACCCATGTTGTTCAAGACTCAGCTGTATTTCTATCTAACACAAAGACATTTCTGGTACTGAGAAAGAGACTGAAGAGGGATATTAGGTGGCATGGGGTTAGGGTGGGAAAATACTCATGCCACAAAGAATCACTTATTACAACTCCTGGTCACTGAGACATACATGCATACTCAACATTAGGCTACCTGTTGGTGAAACACACTTTGCTTTTATGACAAGTCACACTCTATATGCTCACATATACACCACATGCATGCACACAAATTAAAACATACAGACATGTTCACACACATTCACACTACACAGGAAACAAGGCACATAATCCATCCTGCCTCATATCTTGATGACAGATCAATTCTGTCTTACTTGAGCCAGAGGAGATCACATCTAAAAATAAACCCAGAGCTTCTCAGCCTAACTAAAATTTCTCCCCCACACCTTAATAATTTGAAAGGAAATTAGTACACTTATTAAATAAAGTATATTATTTGTCAGACAGATCTTAGATTTTTGAGCATTTTAAAGCTATTGATATTTAATGAAATAGTTGTGGATTAGGAAAATACTATCTCTAGTAAATAAATATTTTTCCTAAAATATTTAAAAGATGGCTTTTTAATAGAGAGATAAAATAAGTTATTAAGAATTTTACAGGATCAGCTTGATGTTTCAAATTTTACTAGAGAAGAATAAAGAAAACCTAAGTATATTTTGTTTCATATGGCAAAAGCTTATTTTAAATAGCAGCAAATAATGAATTTGGGGAAAAATCTGATCTGGCTGGACTCTGACCACCATCCCTTGTACAGCTTTAACTTGGGTTTCAGTGAATGCAAAGCTGGTGTCTGTCTTCCTTTGCCCCCTGCTTCTTCAGTATCCCCCTCAGCTTCAGCCCAGAATGGTTATTTTTATTTCTATCTTAATTGCCGCCACCTCAGGCAAAGCCACCATCACCTCTTAAATTGGCTAGTCCAGAAGCCTCCTAGCTGGTGTCCTGTAACCATTCATGCACTCTCCAATCCATTCTCCTCATTGGCACTAGAGTTACCTTTTCCAAACACAAATATGATTATAAGAGGAAGAGCTCTCTATAAAATTCCTCCATGACTTCCCACAGTTCTTAGGATAAAAGTCCCTTTTCTTATTTCATTCTTTTACATGTAGCTGTCCAGTTTTCCCAGCACCACTTATTGAAGAGGCTGTCTTTTCTCCATTGTATATTCTTGCCTCCTTTATCAAAGATAAGGTGACCATATGTGTGTGGGTTTATCTCTGGGCTTTCTATCCTGTTCCATTGATCTATATTTCTGTCTTTGTGCCAGTACCATATTGTCTTGATTAATGTAGCTTTGTAGTATAGTCTAAAGTCAGGGAGTATGATTCCTCCAGCTCCGTTCTTTTCCCTCAAGATTGCTTTGGCTATTTGGGGTTTTTTGTGTGTCCATACAAATTTTAAGATTTTTTGTTCTAGTTCTGTAAAAAATGTCATTGGTAATTTGATAGGGTTTACATTGAATCTGTAGATTGCTTTGGGTAGTACAGTCATTTTCACAATATTGATTCTTGCGATCCAAGAACATGGTATACCTCTCCATCTGTTTGTGTCATCTTTGATTTCTTTCATCAGTATCTTATAGTTTTCTGCAAACAGGACTTTTGCTTCCTTAGGAAGGTTTAATTCTAGGTATTTTACTCTTTTGTTGCAATGGTAAATGGGATTGTTTCCTTAATTTCTCTTTCTGATCTTTCATTGTTAGGGTATAGGAATGCAAGAGATTTCTGTGTATTAATTTTGTATCCTACAACTTTGCTGAATTCATTGATTGGCTCTAGTACTTTTCTGGTGGCATCTTTAGGATTTTCTATGTATAGTATAATGGTATCTGCAAACAGTGACAATTTTACTTCTTTTCAAAGCTGTATTCCTTTTATTTTTCTTCTCTGGTTGCTGTCACTAGGACTTCCAAAACTATGTTGAATAACACTGGCAAGAGTGGGCACCCTCGTCTTGTTCCTGATTTGAGAGGAAATGATTTCAGTTTTTCACCATTGAGAATAATGTTTGCTGTGGGTTTGTCATATATGGCCTTTATTATGTTGTGGTAGGATCCCTCTATGCCCACTTTCTGGAGAGTCTTTATCATAAATGGGTGTTGAATTTTGTTGAAAGCTTTTTCTGCATCTATTGAGATGATCAAATGGTTTTTTTATTCTTCAATTTGTTAATATTGTGTATCACATTGATTGATTTGTGTATACTGAAGAATCCTTGCATCCCTGGGATAAATCCCAGTTGATCATGGTGTATGGCCCTTTATTTTAAATAAATTTATTTATTTTTGGCTGCATTGGGTCTTTGTTGCTGCACGCGGGCTTTCTCTAGATGCGGTGAGTGGAGAATACTCTTCATTTCGGTGCACAGGCATCTCATTGTGGTGGATTCTCTTGTTTCAGAGCACAGGTTCTAGGTGCACAGGCTTCAGTAGTTGTGGCACACAGGCTCAGTAGTTGTGGCTTGTGGGCTCTAGAGAGTAGGCTCAGTAGCTGTGGCACACAGGCTTAGTTGCTCTGTGGCATGTGGGATCCTCCCGGAAAAGGGATCAAACACGTGTCTGCTGCACTGGCAGAGGCAGATCCCTAATCACTGTGCCACCACGGGAAGTTCCATGGTGTATGATCCTTTTAATGTATTGTTGGATTCTGTTTGCTAGTATTTTGTTGAGGATTTTTGCGTCTATATTCATCAATGATATTGGGCTGTAGTTTTCTTTTCTTTTTTTTTTTTGGTAGTATCTTTCTCTGGTTTTGGTATCAGGGTGATGGTGGCCATGTAGAATGAGTTTGGGAGTGATCCTCCCTCTGCAATTTTTTGGAAGAGTTTGAGAAGGATAAGTGTTAGATCTTCTCTAAATATTTCATAGAATTTGCCTGTGAAGCCATCTGGTCCTTGACTTTTGTTTGTTGGAAGATTTTAAAGAACAGTGTCAATATCGTTACTTGCAATTGGTCTGTTCATATCTTCTATTTCTTCCCGGTTCAGTCTTGGAAGTTTGTACCTTTCTAAGAATTTGTCCATTTCTTCCAGGTTGTCTATTGGCATACAGTTGCTTGTGGTAGTCTTTTATGATTCTTTATATTTCTGCAGTGTCAGGTGTAACTTCTCCTTTTATATTTCTAACTTTATTGATTTGAGTCCTCTCCCTTTTTTCCTCGATGAGTCTGGCTAAAGGTTTAGAGATATACTATGTTCTTGGATTGGAAGAATCAACATTGAGAAAATGACTATACTACCCATAGCAATCTAGAGATTCAGTGCAATCCCTATCAAATTACCAATGACATTCTTCACAAAATTAGAAGAAAAAATTTCACAATTTGTATGGAAACACAAAAGACCCCAAATAGCCAAAGCAATCTTGAGAAAGAAAAACAGAGCTGGAGGAATCAGGCTCCCTGACTTCAGACTATACTACAAAGCCACAGTAATCAAGACAGTATGGTTGGCACAAAAACAGAAAGATAGATCAATGGAACAGGATAGAAAGCCCAGAGATAAACCCACACACATATGGTCACCTTATCTTTGATAAAGGAGGCAAGAATATACAATGGAGAAAAGCAGCCTCTTCAATAAGTGGTGCTGGGAAAACTGGACAGCTACATGTAAAAGAATGAAATTAGAACACTCCCTAACACCATGCACAAAAATAAACTCAAAATGGAGTAAAGACCTAGATGTAAGGCCAGACACTATAAAACTCTTAGAGGAAAACACAGGCAGAACACTCTATGACATAAATCACAGCAAGACCCTTTTTGACCCACCTCCTAGAGAAATGGAAATAAAAACAAAAATAAGCAAATGGGACCTAATGAAACTTAAAAGCTTTTGCACAGCAAAGGAAACCACAAACAAGATGAAAAGACAACCCTCAGAATGGGAGAAAATATTTGCAAATGAATCAACAGACAAAGGATTAATCTCCAAAATATATAAACAGTTCATGCAGCTCAATATTAAAAAACTACTCAATCCAAAAATGGGCAGAAGACCTAAATAGACATTTCTCCAAAGAAGACATACAGATGGCCAAGAAGCACATGAAAAGCTGCTGAACATCACTAATTATTAGAGAAATGAAAATCAAAACTACAATGAGGTACCACCTCAAATCGGTTAGAATGGGCGTCATCAGAAAATCTACAAACGACAAATGCTGGAGAGGGTGTGGAGAAAAGAGAACCCTCTTGCACTGTTAGTGGGAATGTAAATTGATACAGCCACTATGGACAACAGTATGGAGGTTCCTTAAAAAACTAAAAATAAAATTACCATATGACCCAGTAATCCCACTACTGGGCATATACCCGGAGAAAACCATAATTCAAAAAGACACATTCACCCCAATGTTCATTGCAGCACTATTTACAATAGCCAGGTCATGGAAGCAACCTAAATGCCCATCGACCTACGAATGGATAAAGAAGATGTGGTACATATATACAATGGAATATTACTCAGCCATAAAAAGGAACGAAATTGTGTCATTTGTTGAGACGTGGATGGATCTAGAGACTGTCATACAGAGTGAAGTAAGTCAGAAAGAGAAAAACAAATATCGTATATTAACGCATACATGTGGAACCTAGAAAAATGGTACAGGTGAACTGGTTTGCAGGGCAGAAATTGAGAGACAGATGTAGAGAACAAATGTATGGACACCAAGGGGGGAAAGTGGTTGGGGTGGTGGTGGAGGTGCTGTGATGAATTGGGCGATTGGGATTGACATGTATACACTGATGTGTATAAAATTGATGACTAATAAGAACCTGCTGTATAACAAAAGAAAGAAAAGAAAAAAAAAGACACCTGCACCCCAGTGTTCATTGCAGCACTATTTACAATAGTTAGGACATGGAAGCAACCTTAATGTCCATCAACAGAGGAATGGATAAAGAAGTTGTGGTACATATATGCAATGGAATATTACTCAGGCAGAAAAAGGAACAAAACTGGGTCATTTGTAGAGACATGGATGGACCTAGAGACAGAATGAAGTAAGTCAAAAAGAGAAAAACAAACATCATATATTAACGGATATATGTGGAATCTGAAAAAATTCATATAGACGATCTTATTTACAAAGCAGAAATATAGACGCAGAGGTAGAGAACAAATGTATGGATACAAAGGGGGTGGGGGGATGGGATGAATTGGGAGGTTGGGATTGACATATATATGCTATTCATACTACATATAAAATAGATAACTAATGAGAACCTACTGTATAGCACATGGAACTCTACTCAGTGCTCTGTGGTGACCCAAATGAGAAGGAAATCCAAAAAAGAGGGGATATATATACACATATAGCTGATTCACTTTGCTGTACAGTATAAACTAACACAATATTGTAAAGCAACTATACTCCAATAAAAATGGAAAAAAAGTCCTTATCCTTAATAAACTCTCCAAAACTCAATATTGTTTTATCCCTGTGTCCATTTGCATCCTGAAATTGCACAAAATCCTCTGCATCCAATAACTGCTCTTTTTCAAGGTCTTCAGAGGGACCTTGCTCCAGCCTCCACATGACCTTTGCAATGTTTTTCCTGTCATGACGAATACTCTTCATTTACAATCTCCATTTTCCGTTTTTATAGTCATTTTCTTTTATCCTTCAGATCTGTGTTCATTCTTTTCCCAGGTAAAGCTTTTGCTGAATCCTCTGCCTAGGTCATATCCCGATTACACACTCTCTTAATACTTATAAGATACCTACATGGGTACATTTTTAAAAATTAACATGCTTCTCCTCTTAAAGACTATAATCTCCATCAATGCAGGCACATGTCTGTTTGTCCTCACCACTGAATCCCATTTACCTAACACAATGACTGGCACAGAGAAGGCATTCAATAAAGAATCATGGAAAGAACGAAACTCAGGTTAGTCCTCTCATTGGCTTCTTATGAGGATTGGCTCATTGTCATCCTCCTCTTGGTCTTTAAAAGAAACCTGAGGGAAATCCACTTTTAACAGTTAAGTATAACCTCTTTGAGTAATTATTCCCAGTTCTGTTATTCATCAATTCAATATGCTTTCTAAAGACACGTATAACAAGCATCTGCACTCCCTTTCTATCTATGAGGAATTTACAACTTCATAATTATTGATAGAAGACAAGTTTCACTTCTCACTATCAGAATGAAAATGCTAGATGCTCACTCTCCCAACTTCTCTTACGGCTAGGATACAGGGTTGTGACACCAATTCTGCAAATCAATTGCACCTAAACACTCAACTTTGACTCTAATGTTAGTGAGGCAAAATATCAAGAACACAAGAACATTTTAGAGTCAGTTTAGGTGAGGACAGCAGCAGGAAGCGCTACATTCAGGGTTCAGAAGCAGGAGTGGTAGCAGTGATGACAGTTCAGCTCACTGTGAAGTTCCTGAGCACAGTGGTATCACCACGGGACATGTGGCATGACTTCGGCCATTTTTTCTCTGGAAGAGGGGTAAATATTTCACATCCACCCCCTCCTCCACCTATGAATTGCAGAAGCTAAATTCCTGGTGAGTGTGGCCAAGGGTGTGTCCCTTTCTCCTCCCACAAACAGAGCAGAGGTTCTACACTAGGCATAGAGGCTGAGAATAATAGGGCCCCAATTGCCCTCCTGCAGCTCACTCATAGGACAGGGGTTTCATACTGAGAGAGGCAAGTAGAGAAGACCAGAAGCTACTGCTCCCACACAGCTTCCTTCTCACAAAGCGTGTGTGTCTACAAGAAAAGCAGACCACTGTTCCTGAGCCTCCAGCTCCAGATCAGTGACTTTAAGAATTTCTGCAGCGGTGGAGGTAGTCCTTAAGAGCAGAGAGCCCTGAAGCTGTCCTCAAATAAACTCACTTTATTTGAAACAGAGTATGGAGCAGTTCAAACCTAAGGGAACTCTACTTCCCTCCTCAAAACGGATATTTTGATGGCAAATAAGAGGAGGCATGTAGCTTCATGAGAACAAGAAGCTAAACCACAGGCCAGCTACTTTACCAGAGAGAACCAAGGAAGGAGACAACTAAGAAAAGCTCACCCCCAGGTCAGAACAAACCTGAGATTGGCATCAAAAACTAGCTCAGGGCTTCCCTGGTGGCACAGTGGTTGAGAGTCTGCCTGCCGATGCAGGGGACATGGGTTCGTGCCCCGGTCCAGGAAGATCCCGCATGCCGCGGAGCGGCTGGGCCCGTGAGCCATGGCCACTGAGCCTGCGCGTCTGGAGCCTGTGCTCCGCAATGGGAGAGGTCACAGCAGTGAGAGGCCCGCGTACCGCAAAAAAAAAAAAAAAAAAAAAAAAAACTAGCTCAGTAAAAGACTGCAAATTTAATTAGCTCAGGCTGTGTGGCAATGTCAATTCAGCAATTTCAATTGTGGCATTGTCAATATCAATTGAGCAATCATCCAGCAAAGAGTAGAGACTAACAGGTAGGTGTCATACTAAAAGAGAGAGAATTTAACAAAGAAATTAGAGAGAGAGACAGAGAGAGATCTGCTACAACCACTGTCATCCCAGGGTGACCTTGCACATGCCCAAGGCAGTGCCCTCTGAAGATCAACTTCAGAGGCTTAGTGGCTTTTGTTTTAAGCAACTGAATTTAAGATGGTTTGTTTTGCAGCCACATATAAAGGATAGTGTGTTTGTGAGATTAAATGAATTTATAAAGCAGTTAGCACAGTGCCTAGCACAGAGTAGGTGGTCAGTAATGCCCGCTGCTCCCGAGTCACTGAAATAAAACAGTTTATAGATTTAATGCTAGATACTGAAACTTTTATCTATAAATATATGCCAATCATTATGCTGGATCCCAGAGAAGGAAGGAAGAAAGAAGTTTGGTTCCTATCCCCTAGGAGCTCACATTCAATCCAGGGTGAGAGTAAACGGAGTTTAATACAAAATGACAGTCACGAAGACAGTATAGAACACAATGGAAACACAGGGAAGAGAAGAAAAAATATTGACCTGGGAATGGGTGGATTGTAGCAAGGCCTTAGTGAAGATGCTTTGATTTAGAACTTGAGTTGTGCAGATGTTGCTGTCAGACAAATATGGAACACACTTCTTTTTTTTTCATTTTTGATCCCACCTCCAGAGGATCCAGATGATTATTGAGATAGATTAGAGCAGGCAGAAATCAGTAAGAGGAAGGATTTCATAAGAAAATTGGAGGCTGCATCCTCATGCCCATAGTGCATTTTGACTGCTACTCATTTACATACCTACCCATTTTCAGAAGAGCGGAGCGTTTAATGTGGGCCTCACCAGAACAGAAAAATCCACCCTCTACACCCTTCTTTCCAGGAATCAGCCTCAGTTAGGTCAAACAGTCTTTAAATCTGCACAGAATTAATTCCTATTTCTACTCCTCTTATTTTTCATCACTGCTTATCTTCCGATGATCAGAAGAGAAAATGCAGAGGGACAAATGACACTGTTAAACACAACCCTTATATTTGTTAATAGACATGGAGAAAATGGCTCTTGTGCTGCTGTTGGTCTTGCTCGGGTCTGAGATTCTCAACCTCTGATTGTGTAGTGCTCTATGCAGAGCTATCATTCTCCCTCTAGGGGAAGAGATGGGGGGGGTGTTAAAGGATTACGAATCATTCTTCACTCTATATGATGAGTATAGCAATCAAAACAGAACATCAGAAATAAAGATAATTGCCAGGAACTGTGCTAGGTCCATTAAATATACTCCTCCTAATTCAAACTTTAAATAAATATTATATTTTCATGATTAAGAAGGATTAGGTATTTGTATTAGTCTGGTTTCCCTAGAAGCAAACCCCAAAACAAGGACTCTAGGCAAGGAGTTAATTTGGGAGGTGATCCCAGGGAAGTGAGGCGTGAGACAGAGAATGGAAGGCAGCTATATAAGGAAATTTGCCAAGGAAGTTTACCATATCTCTGTTTACTGTATCTTATTGTATACAAGGATTCAATCATGTATGATCCATCACATATAATCAACTATATTTATATCTATATTTTTCTACATACTATGCTTATATCTATATATCTGTATCTATATATCACATATAATATCCAAAACTATTTTTAGGATGTGTATTATTCTTATTCTTATTCTCATCTAATGTCTTAGAAAAATTGCAAGGAGAGGTGAAGGGGCATATACAAAGTCATTTATAATTAATAACAGAATTAAAATTATCTGAACCAGGAAAATTTTGTGGGTTTTGATTCATGAATTTTTTTTTTTTTTTTTTTTTTTTTTTTTTGTGGTGCGCGGGCCTCTCACTGCTGTGGCCTCTCCCATTGTGGAGGACAGGCTCTGGACGCGTGGGCTCAGCGGCCATGGCTCACGGGCCCAGCCGCTCCACGGCATGCGGGATCTTCCCGGACCAGGGCACGAACCCGCATCCCCTGCATCGGCAGTCAGACTCTCAACCACTGCGCCACCAGGGAAGCCCCGATTCATGAATTTTATAGTTATAAAAGTTTGAACTAAACCTCACAACCATTAGGATGGCTACTTTATTAAAAAACAAAATAAGTGTTGGTGAGGATGTGGATGATTTGGAACCATGTGCACTGTTAGTGGGAATGTAAAATGGTGCAGCCACTATGGAAAACAGTGTAGCAGTTCCTCAAAAAAAATTAAAATAGAATTACCAATTGATCCAGAAATCCCACTTCTGAGTATATATGCAAAATAACTGAAAGCAGGATTTTAAAGAGATATTTGCATGCCCATGTTCACAGCAGCATATTGACAATACCCAAGAGGTAGAAGCAACCCAAATGCCCATCAATGAATGAATGGATAGACACAATGTTGTATATATAAACAATGGAATACTATTCAGTGTCAACAAGGAAGGAAATCCTGTCACATGCTACAACATGGATGAACCTTGAAGACACTACACTAAGTAAAATTAACCAATTACAGAAAGACAAATATGTAGGATTCCACTTAAGGAATTTAAGGCATTTAAGTTCTCAAATTTATAGAAACAAAAAACAGAATGGTGATTATAGGACCTGGGCAGAAAAAGGGGGTGGAGAGTTGTTACTTATTGGATATAGAGTTTCAGTTTTGCAGGATGAAAATGTTCTGTAGATCTGCTGCACAAGTGTGAATTGACAACACTACTGAACTGTATGCTTAAAAATGGTTAAGATGGCAAAATAAACTTATCAAATTATATATTTAAGCAGGTACAGTTTATAGTATATGTAAATTATACTTCAATAAATTTATTATTAAAAGTTTAAACTAAGTTTAAACTAATTTTCCAGTCAGTTTCTTAGAACTGGATGAAGCCTTGCTCGGCATCTAGTCAAACTACCCACTAAATGCAGTAATCTTTTCTTTATAATTCATTGCCTTCAAAGACAAGCTAGTCCATTCTGTACAACTCCAATTATCTAAAAAAATAATTACCTTATATTGAGTTGAAATTTGCAAGTAGCTGATAACTACCACTCATATGAAGAATGAGAAACAGTACCATAATCCCTGCCCCATATCAAGGTTGGTCCTGTTCTAACCTCACCTCAGAACACATCTTCTGTTCCATGAAAAAGATCCTGTAATAACCCAAATATATGTGGAAATCAAAATCATAGGTGAGATAGTTGACTAGAATGTTTAAGGTCGTTCAGAAAAGAGATACACCCACCCACCCGTACTTCCCACATTCCTCCCTTTTCCACAATAATATATTATAAATGAATCCAGAAAGGATGGTAGGAAAGAGTATTCAGGATATGTTTCTTACATAGCAAGTTAGTGAGAAATTAATAATCTGAAGGACTGCTGGGGTGTGCAGGGTGCCTTTTTGCTGAAATGTTAGACCACAGAGTTTGCTGGCTGTTGTTTCCTAGTCTTTCATTTAACAGATCTGTCTCCACCAGGAAACATTATTACCAGCAGGCCATGACTTCAACCCTAAGACTTCAAATTTGCTTTCTATGTCCTATGCCTCAATAAAATTGATATAATATCTATATCCTTAGTACAGTGAGTGTTAATTAAAATATGTAAAGTACTTCAAGACCTTTTTTCTTAAAGATGTGAGCCAATTACATTATAATTACTATATATACAGTTGAAAAATAAAATCACATCCTCCCTTTAGTCTTTTCTACTGAAGATGGTTGCTTTCAATTCTGCAGTGCTCATGCTAAGGTGATAACATATGCATTCTAGAAACAAATTTTATTATTATCTTTACTCTGGAATAAAGATTTAACCTCTTTAGGAACAACCTAAGTTAAAATGAATATAACATTTTTTTCACGTGTCAACTCTATGTAGTTTGAATCAGGATAGTAGATTAAAAAAAAATTGTTCAATTCCCCACAGACAGAGATAAATCAAGATAGAGACTAGGTCTCTTTTGTGCCATATATATTTTATTATCCAATCTTAAAGCCTGGAAGATGATTTATATCAATGCCCAACAAGTTATTCCAACTGCAAAAGGCTCTGTGCACGCTGAGATGAATTGGAAATGCAATGTCATAAGACGAAATAATAAAAAAATTGAAACCCAGAAAGTGATCAAAACTAAATACCTCTAAAGGTACTGAGACCTAGTTTTCACAATTTGGTTGAAAATTAGGTAATATTATCAGTGTGATTTGGGGCAAACTGCATAATCTCTGTAAGCCTCATTTTTCTCAACCTACCTTTATTCATGTGGAAATGAATTGAGGAGATGCTTACCACGGTCCAAGGGCAAAAGCTCAATACTTGTTAGCTATTACTGGGAAACAGTTTATGATGGTGGTTCCAATGATAGGTTCTGAAGTTAGCTTGCCCAGATTCAAATGCAGGCTATGGCATTTATAAATGGTGTGATCCTAGGGAGGTTACTTAACATTCTTGCCTCCATTTTCTTTTCTATGAAGTTGAATAGTGATTTGCTTGGCTCATATGATGACGAAATTAAATGAGGCATTATTGATTCATGAACCTCCTTAGGAAATTACGGGGTGTAATCTGAAACAGACTCCCTCCCTTAGGCAGAGGGCAGGGAGAGACCAAAGAAAGAGGCAGACCACTTCAGGTCGATAGGTGGCCGGTTTAATAAGCAAGGGGACTGACCTACAAGGCTTATCTTGGTTGGCCCCAAGGTGAGTAGATTTCTGCACCTCCCTTATCCCAGAATCTTAAAAGTTTATATAAAGGCCTTAACTGGTTTCAGAGTAGTCCAGAGAGTCTCATTACCACATTATTATCTCAAGGCTGTATCCTTGGGGCAGCTTCTGGGAGTGGGGAAGGCAAATGGAAGGCACATTCTAAGGACAGGAAAGAGGGTGAGGAGCCCCCAATTCTCCAGGTCCAACTGGCAGGTCAAACCATTGGTCATGTCTTCTCGATGACCTTCCCCAACAGGTAGTACATGGACAGAGCTAAAACAATGTCTGACACACAATAAGCATTTGCACAATGCCATGTGTCATTATCATTGCCGTCATAGCACTACATATGCATTTTTTCAGGATAAACAAGTTATGGTATTCTATACAATGGAATAGGATTCATCAATAAAAAATATTGATACACACAATATGAATGAATCTCAAATGCATTATTCTAAGTGAAAGAATCCAGACTCAAAATGTTGCTTACTGTATAATTTTATTCATACAACAGTGGAAAGCAAAACTATAGGGACAAAAAACAGCTCAGTGGTTGCCAGGGACTGAGGGGGTGGGGTGGAGCAGATTGAATATAAAAGGGCAAAAAAAAGGAATCTGGAAGGGGTGACAGAATTGCTCTGTATTTTGATTGTGGTGGTGGATATAGGACTGAATATGTTGGTAAAAATTCATGTTAGTCTATACCCAAAACAGTGAATTTTACTTCGTGTAAATAAATTCTAAAAATAATCTAAAAAAAAAAAAGCAAAAATCACCCATTTCCAGTGTACTTTAGCTCAAACAGAAGTCTTTAAAGACAAGGCTTTAAATATAAGTTTAAAAAATGAGCTTATAATAACATATGTCTGTTATTAGAAAAACTCTCTCTTGTAAAAGTAGTAGCATTACTTTCCTAAATTCTTTGCAATTGAGTTGTTGACTCTCTGGGTTCCCAATACCCGACAGTAGATACTCAATGCAGCCCTCTAGGTCTCCCCAATGTCCTACATTGGGACTGAACTATTCAAACAAAACTTTCAAGATGGGAAGACTCTCAGGTTATGGCACCTCGTGCATTTAGTAAATTAGCCTTTTTTTTTTTTTTTTTTTTGCGGTATGCGCAGGCTCAGCAGCCATGGATCACAGGCCCAGCCGCTCCGCGGCATGTGGGATCTTCCCCGACCGGGGCACGAACCCGTGTCCCCTGCATCGGCAGGCGGACTCTCAACCGCTGCGCCACCAGGGAAGCCCCAAATTAGCCATTTTTTTTTTTTTTTTTTTTTTTTTGCGGTACGTGGGCTTCTCACTGTTGTGGCCTCTCCCGTTGCGGAGCACAGGCTCCAGACGCGCAGGCTCAGTGGCCATGGCTCACGGGCCCAGCCGCTCCGCGGCATGTGGGATCTTCCCGGACCGGGGCACGAACCCGTGTCCCCTGCATCAGCAGGCGGACTCTCAACCACTGCACCACCAGGGAAGTCCAGCCATTTTTAATATAGGAGTTTCTAAATTAATAACGTTTCCCAAAGTGATATTTGATGGCAAAAGTAATATCTTTGTGAATTATTAAGTGATTTTTATGAAAAAGTAGAATAAGCTGACAGAGAGTAATAATTACACTGTCAAAGAATACAAGATTCCATTTGCTCAAAGTCATCTGTATTGCCCAGTTTCAGTTTCACAGGCTGTCATCAAGATGGTAAGACATATTTCTCCCCTAATTGCATCATGGCAGCCAGTTTTATGCAAAAGATATCCATGGTTCCCACTTTTTCAGAAGGATGCAAAATACATGGTGTCTCTTATGCAGATGATTATGCACACAATTAAGACAATGGCTTGTGTGCCAATGGATCTAGAGAATAAAGCTGTTACAGAGCCCTGGGGTGCTGTTCAGTTGTTTTAAAATATAAAACAACTGGTGATTTATTTATTAGCTGGAAGAGGAAAAGTATTTTCCTTCTACAATAGTTTGTTCCAGACTCTAAGCTCAAAGGACCTGTCTACCAGCAAAGTTTGACCTCTTTTGTGCAATTCCTGCAGTTTACTTTCTCATGCATTAAGTATAGAGTATGCATTATTAACCCATTACAGTTGTATTAAAGGTCTGTGTGTAGCCTCATCTTATAACCTTGGAAATTCCACACATAAATCATTAGAGAAGTATAATGATTTAATGCTTAGAACTAGGGATCATAGTCAATAGTAGTTGCATTGCCCTTTCATTCTGCCACTTGCTTCATTGGAGGACACTTTGGCTTCTCTGCCTTTACTCTAACACCTTAAATGCTCATTTCTTTTCAATCTAATTTGTTGAATGGAATTTACAGGACACCTATGGGTAACTTGCTTGGGGCTAAAAACTTGGGGAAACACATGGAGGCATATGGTATGTCTCATTCGGAAGAATGCTTTCAGAATAGCATTGGAGAATTAGTATGTGTTTATGAAAAATTGAAGGACAAGATAAAACTCTAAACTGTCCAGTGCTAAATTGAAAATGATTAGATGTGTCAGTGGGTGGCACAGTAGAGTTTAGTTACTCAAAGTGCAGTTTTCAGAATCAGCTTTCTTAGGTCTGATTATGAGTTTTACCTCTAACTAGTTGTGTGGCTGTAAGGCAGTTAAGCTAACCTTTCTCCATCTGTAAAATTAGGATTATATTACCTGCCTCATAAACTGTTGTATAAATTAAATGCAATTTTCCCTGTAAAGAAATCAGCACAGTGCCTGGCATTGCTCTAATTAAGACTATGGATGGCTTCCTAACTGTATGTTCTATCACTTACAGGAGCATCATCATTTGACCCCTCATTCACAGCTGGTAGTGTGGAATTGTCCCTACTTCCTGAACCACACTTTAATGCACTCTCCTACATCATTCTCACCTATTACCCCTCCCACCACTCTGACCATGACTTCCAAATGTGTTTCTTTCTTATGCTCCTCTTTTTTCATCTTAAACGCTGGTGTTCTCCAGAGTCCATTCTAGATTATTTTTCCTTCTTGTCTACTTAGTCTCAAGTAAACTCATAAGTTTACAAATGAGTAAACTCATTTATAATGATTATATAAAGGAAGGACTAGAGATATGGTTTTTCAAATCAATATGGACACACATCCATATCTTCAGCCCAGAGCTTTCTTCCTAGAAACCACGTTACTCAATTACCTACTGGGCATCTTCACCTAGGAGTTTCAGAGTTAAATCTAACTCAACATGTTGCAAAAGCCCATCCCATACCCGTAACAGACTGCACTGTCTTTGATCTTACCTGAGTATGTGCTATTTCCACCCATCCAGTGATGCAAGCCATCAAATTGAGATTCATATTCCATTTCTTTGCTCTTCTTTCTCCACAACAAATCAAGTCATAGATGACAGCTGATGCTGCCTCCTGGTTGATCTTAATCCAGCTTCTTCCTCTTAAATCTCCTCTCAGAGTTGCCACCACGTCACTTCCTCCTAATCTCAGCTACCCCTCCAGCCACTCCTTTGCAGCCTCTACACAACTAATTTAGTGGAAGCACTCGTCATTTCTACTCAGACTATTGCAACAAACTTCTAACTGAGCTTCTGTTTCCTAATATTGAATTTCTCTGTTTCCTTCTGCAGAACTACAGCTGATGCAAAGATCTAAGATTCCTATTTAAAATACTTCAAAAGCTTCTTATAATTTTTATGACAAAGAGAAAGAAAAGTCCTTCATATTGTAGTTCCTGCAATCCTATAAGCTCTCTGGGTGAGCAAATATGTCTTCCTTATCTTTGTAGTTACAATGCATGACACACTGTGGGTCCAAAATAAACATTTTGTTGACTGTATTAAAGAGTGAATATCAATCCTGCCTCCCCAAATTCCACAGTGGGCATCCTTAACTCCAGCTATACAAAACTACTTGCAAGTTCCTTACATGTCTTGCTGAGTTTTTTTCCTCTTCATGGCTTTGCATACACTACATCTTCATTTATTCAATGAAGTTTTACTGAGTATCACACTATATTTTGGGGATGAATGAGTGAACAAGATAAACACAGCTGCTGTCCTCAGAAAGATTATAGTTTACTGGGAGAAAATTAAGCAGGCACTTAAAATAGAAGTGGAAATAATAAGTTTCCTACAGATTTGGTTATAAAAGAAAGAAAAATGTTAATACCCTAAATATTCATAATGAAATAATTAATTTAGTGTACATCTATTCCAGAAACTACTATGAATCCAATAAAAATGATGTAGTTCAGTAACTGTCATAGCAAGATGTTGTGAAATATTATTTGAGAAAAAGATTAGGTTATTAAAAAGTACTTCCCTACCCCTGATCCAACTTATTTACCACTACTCATTTAAAGGAAAGAACTTTAACAACCACTTTCTCTTGAAAACATTCCCTGACTATCCCAGTCATTCTTTGTACCCTTGCTCCACTAATAGGAAGCTTAAAAGACATTTTAAAATAAACATTTTATTTTTGAATAATTTTAGATTTACAGAAGAGTTGTCAAAATAATACAGAGAGAAACCTGTATACTCTTTTGCCAGTTATCATCTTATCCCGGTACATCTGTCTGAATAATACTAGACATTGAGTGATGAACATTGTTGTAAAAAAATGGTTCTCTGAATTACCTGTGTAGCATAGACACCCTCTCCCCCACCTACACTGGTGCAAAGCTGGTCTAAGGTTGGTGGACTTTTGCAAATGCAAATGCTCCCTCGCCATTGGAATCAAGTTACGTCAGAGCACTTGTTTTTCTTGACCTCAGTTAAATATGTTTCTATAACAAGTTGTTGTTGTGAGTATGACAGTTGCTAGTTTCCAGGTCTCTGGCTCTTTTACCACATCCTACAAAGGGAAACACCAAGGTCTGCTCATAAGCGAACCTTATCTCAACAGATAATCACTGAGATCATCTCAATCATTCTTGCCCCAGTCAAGAGCCTGGATATTTACTTCTTTTGTTCAGCTCTCTAAGTACTGTATTGATCACTAGCCCTTTTCAGACTTTCCTTAAAAGGAACAAAAGCAAGTGAATTAAAATCATTCATGACCTTGTGATTTCAAGCAAAGCTTTCATGCAACTTATACAGCATCTATTTTTGGTTTGTCCTTTGCTTTATTTGTATATAAATGTTTGAATCAAGTTATTCATTCTTATTTTTTACTTTAATATGGATGTTATCCTTGTCTTATACCTAACTGGGCATCTGAACCAATGTTTTCCTACGGCCTTCATAAATCAGTTACATAAACATTTAACAATATTGACCAAGCACCTGCTCTGTGAGCAGCCAGCCAAGCACCAGGTACTGAGAGAAGTAATCTTAAACATAAAAGTTCCCTGCCCTTGAGCAAAGAGCTAAATGCTAACAATCACTAGACTTTTGTGAGGTCTGCCATCTCAATCTGTTCATTGGGAATTTAAAAATCCACTCTACTTATTTCACAGTGCGTTGTTTTAAGAATTAAAGGAAATAACATGTAATATTGATAATAGCATTAATACAAATAGCAGCTAAGATTTATATAGGACTTACTATGTAGCAGGATTTATTTCGTGTGTTGTGTATATTAATTGACTTAATAAGAAAAATATCTGTGAACTACCAAATATTATAGCAAAATTCAAAGCATGATTATTACCTCTGAGTATGAAAATACATGAAGCAGAAGTTAACTCTTCAAGATGAATGTGTTTCTGAAATGAATTTTGTGATGCAGATTTTACATGCTAGAGGAGGTTAGGGAGAATGGAGGCCAAAGAAGCCTGGAGAGACTGGCCAGGCTTCAGTGCTATATTTGGAATATAGAACTAGAAGGTCCCAAGTCTGCATCCTGACCAAAGTCAATTATAACATCATCATTATTCCCTTGTCATTGTTTCCATCGGCACCATCATTATCATTGCTTCCACCATCAAGGCTCTTTTCATTTCCTGAGCACCTACTTCATGTCAGTCACTCTGCATGCATTATTTCACTTAATCTTCACAAAAATTCTGGGAAGTAGGTATCATCATCTTCATTTTATGGATGATGCAGAGAATATGCTCTTACACAAAATTATAAAGTTACTAAGTGTAGAATAAGAATTTCTATCTGTCCTTGGATGACTGAATCAAGGTTCTTTCCAGTATCTTACATGGCCTTTTGTGTATGGAAAAGATAATTCTCACTGCCGAACTGCAGCTTCAATAACAAGGTTATTGTCCGTTCTAACTTTTCTCAAGAAGGCGAACTCATGCCAAAAATAGCAAGGCCTAATTAGAACATAAGGTAGTCTGTTTTTCTAAAAGAGAATGTGATCTGTCTTAATAAGGGGAAATTAACTCTCCAAGAAAGATTTCACAGCATCTGAATTTATACCACCATCATTATAGTCTCCCAACTATAAAACACCTCCTCTTCATTTCTCTCATTTGCTTTTCTCAAACAATCAAAGATGTAGAGTAGGGTCTAGCCCTTCATTTTTTTTTTTGCCAATTATTTCATATTTTCTGTCACATTCACATGAGCTCCTTGAGGGCAAGGATAATGCCTTCTTTTATATCCTTCTTGCAGTACCTGGTGCAGGGCTGGATGGGTATCATATACTCCTATCAATCTATTTAATTCTAAAAACATTGGGTATAGTATGAGGTTAATCTTGCCTTTGCCATTTATTGTGTGTTCTTATATAAGAAGCTAATTTAGTAATCTCATTTGAAAAAATGGGATTATGCTTGCAATCAGACAATGATTGCAAGAGTAAAATAATAGGCATAACGGTTCTAACACAGTGCCTTACAGATAGCAGGTGCTCAGATAAATATGATTCAGCCATGCCTTCTAGTATAAGGAATGCAAAAATGTGTCTGTTACTCTCTTGTATGGAGCAGACATCAATAATCAATCATGTTAAACAAAAAGACAACCCACGGAATGTGAGAAGATATTTTCAAATGATGTAACCAACAAGGGATTAGTCTCCAAAATTTACAAACAGCTCATGCAGCTTAATATCATCAAAACAAACAAATCAATCAAAAAGTGGGCAGAAGACCTAAATAGATATTTCTCCAAAGAAGACATACAGATGGCCAAAGGTACATGAAAAAGATGTCCAACATTGCTAATTATTAGAGAAATGCAAATCAAAACTACATTGAGATATCACCTCACACCAGTCAGAATGGCTATCATCAAAAAAATCCACAAACAATAAATGCTGGAGAGGGTGTGGAAAGAAGGGAACCCTCCTACACTGTTGGTGGGAATGTAAATTGGTGCAGCTAGTATGGAGAACAGTATGGAGGTTCCTTAAAAAACTAAAAATAGAGCTACCATATGATCCTGCAATCCCACTCCTGGGCATATATCCTCCGGAGAAAAACATGGTCTGAAAGGATACATGCACCCCAACTTTCATTGCAGCACTGTTTACAATAGCCAAGACATGGAAGCAACCTAAATGTCCATCGACAGAGGAATGGATAAAGAAGATGATATATACAATGGAGTATTACTCAGCCATTAAAAAAATGAAATAATGCCATTTGCAGCAACATGGATGGACCTCGAGATTGTCATAATCTCTAGGTGAGTGAAGTAAATCAGACAGAGAAAGTGAAATATCGTATGATATTGCTTATATGCAGAATCGAAAAAAAATGATACAAATGAACTTATTTTCAAAACAGAAACAGACTCACAGACCTAGAGAATGAACTAACGGTTACCAGGGGGAAGGGTGGGGAGAAGGGATAGTTAGGGAGTTTGGGGTTGACATGTACACACTGCTGTATTTAAGATGGATAACCAACAAGGACCTCCTGTATAGCACAGGGAACTCTGCTCAATATTATATAACAACATAAATGGGAAAAGAATTTGAAAAATTAATAAATACATGTATGTGTATAACTGAATCACTTTGCTGTACACCTGAAACTAACATAACATTGTTAATCAACAATACTCCAACATAAAACAAAAAGTTAAAAAAAAATCAATCATGTTATTCTTTTCTTTAGTGGGTCCAGTCAATCTTCAGAAATTTTTTCAGCACAGAGCTTCATACAATATCCACCAACTAACTGGATTTGATATGCAGGTTATAATCTTTATATTGTTCCTTGTCTTACTGGAGAAACCAGCAAGCAAATATGTAAATTCAACACAATAAAAGGAAGGAAGGATGGAAGAGAATACTTAATACATAGTAGAAGGAAGGAAGAGGTTGAAAATGGCTTTCCAAGCAGCTGCAATATGAAATTCAAGATCAATGCAAGTTCAGTGAAATGGAAATGATCCTACATGAACACAGGAGTAAAGAGTGCAAAGGGAAATATACAGAAAGCTGTAAGGTTAATCACAGGCTAGATGACAAAATATTTATAAAACAAGTCAATGCATATTTTGTAAGCTGGAAAGTGGCTTGAAATTGAGCTTTGGTAAAATTTCTTTGGCCATGATGTGCAGAATGGATTGGCAGGATTTGAGCCTGCAAGACTTGTTCACAGTTTGTAGCAGGAATATAGGTAAGAGAGGAATTATGGCCTCAACTGAGATGATAACAGTTGTGGGAAGGGGGATAGGTCAGAGAGGCTTGATAAATACTGAGAGGGAGGAAAAGAGTGAATCTGGTGACTGATTAGCTGTGAGAGATAAAAGAGAGGGAAAAGTCAAGGTAAATGCTCAGGTTTAATGGCTTCAACTCCAAGAGAGATGGTAGAAATCAATGGACAAAGGGAAAGTTCCTTGTAAAAAGGCAAGGGCTGTTGTGATGATTACAAGGTGGAGATGCCTAATTGACAGCCATTTGGAGATGCCCAACACTCAGGCAGAGTGATCTGTCTGAAATCAAGGAAAGAGGATGAAACCCAATCTCTAACTTTAGAATCTCTCAGAACATAGACTTTAATTAAAGTGGAAAGTGTAATAAAATTGCTTAGCATATGGGTATTGAGAAAGAAGGAAATGAACTGAAGACTGAACCTCAAAAATAAAATATTTAAGGAGATACAATGGAAAAGTCTCACTTCTAGGATTATTGGAAGATAAAATATGGAATCATGGAAGCCAACTATAGAAAGAGCCTACCAAGAGAGGAGAAGAAAAACAAAAACAAAAAAAGTTAGAGAAATCAATGAAGGTTATTTAAAAAGCTATATATTATATGGAGAGATAAAAATGCAAAATAGCCAACACAATATTGAAGGACAACACGTTGGAGGACTGAAACTACCTGACATCAAGAATTACTATAAAGCTACAGTATTCAAGACTATCTGGTATTCGTGAAAGAATACACAGATCAATGGAACAGAGGTCAGAAATAAACCCACAAAAATATAGTCAACTGACCTTTGACAAACAAGCCAAAGCAAAGCACAACAAACGATGCTGGAAAAACTGGATATCCCCATGCAAAAAAAACCAAAAAACCAAAAAAACCCACTTAGACACAGATCTTATATGCTTCACAAAAATGAACTCTAAATGAATCATAGACACGAATGTAAAACATAAAACTATAAACCTTTTAGAAGATACATTGAAGAAAACCCAGATGATCTTGGGTTTAGGGATGACTTTTTCAATACAATGCCAAAGGCAAAATTTATAAAAGATATAACTGATAAGCTGGACATCTGCTCTGTGGAAGACAATATCAAGAGATGACAAGTCACACACTGAGAGAAAATATTTGCCAAATACACATGTGATGAAGACACATGTTATCCAAATTATACAAAAAATTCTAAAAAGTCAACAAGAAGAAAACAATCTAATAAAAAATGGACTAAAAATCTCAACAGACACTTTACCCAAGAAGATATGAAAATGGCAAATAAGCATATTTAAATATGTTCCATATCATATGTCATCAGGGAAATGCAAGTTAAAACAATAATGGGATACAACTACATATCCATTAGAATGGCCCAAATCCAGAACACTGACAACACCAAATGCTGACAAGGATATGAAGCAACAGGAATATATTTTTACCATATTATCCAGCAATTACACTCTTTGGTATTTACTTAAAGGAGCTGAAAACTTATATCCACTTAAAAACCAACAAATAGATGTTTATAGCAGCTTTATTCATAATTGCCCAAACTTGGAAGCAACCAACATGTCCTTCAGTAGATGAATGGCTAAATAAACTGTGAAACATCCTAACAATGAAATATTACTCAGTGCTAAAAAGAAACAAACTATCAAGCCATGAAAGACCTGGAGAAAACTTAAATGCATATTAATAATTCAAAGAGGCCAACCTAAAAAGGCTATTTACTGTACTATTCCAACTAAATGGAATTCTGGAAAAGGCAAGAAAGGTAAGTACAGGTTGGAAGCAGGGGGAAATATTAAAAGGGAGAGCCCAGAGGACTTTTAAGGCTGTGAAAACACTCTGTATGATACTACAATGATGGACACATAGCATTCACATTAGTATAAACCCACAAAATATACAACACCAAGAGTGAGCCATAATGTAAATTCCGGACTTTAGGTGATTATGATGTGTCACTGTTAGTTCATCAATTTCTGGTAAATCTCTATACCTCCTTTTCAATGTTGCTGTGAACCTAAAACTGCTTTAAAAAATAAAGTCTTTTTAAAAAAGGTTATCTACTTAGGTGAGCAGTGAAAATTCAGCATTGCCCTGAAAGGTGGAAATGGAATAAGATAGGGAGAGAATCTAGGTAACTGAAACAGGTTGAGCAGAATGAAGAGGAAAGAGAAAAGCATTCCTCATAGTTCCTAAGCCAACTAGCAGGTAGTCCTATTAACAAATTAATTGACTCTAAACTAAAACAGGAATCTTCCAGTTGTAAATACTATGCTCACAACCCACCATCATATGCAGGAATATCTCTTACTCCAAATTTGTTTCAATTCCCTACCATTAAGAAGTTCTAAAATCATACAGTACTGAAAAGTGGTAACCCATCATCAGAATCTTCCAAAACTTACCAGAAGTCCCCTAGTGAACAGCAGTTTCTCTGTACAGGTAATTGCTATACTATTCATGGGTCTGGAACTTGCTATTACTATTCTGAGGTTTATATCTTAGAAGGAAATGCCAATTATAGTCAAGTGATTTTAAAAAGGTGATTTAGAAGATTTTCTTTCCAATCTAGCTTCTATTCCTCAGAACCTTTCAATAGCAACTTCTCCCTAAATTGGTTCAGTTATAAAGATAAAGATAACTTACTTCTTAATAGGTCTTTCTGAAATCATGGTTATGTGATCAATGATTTCCCTTAATTACTGGGCTTTTCTTCTTGGCTACAGGGTATTTGTTCTTCTGCTGTAATGTGATTATCTGAAAGTATGAGTATGTGCATGACAATTTGGTTTATAGAAACAGGATCGGATGTTGTTACAAAGCTAATTTGACAAGTACTGGGCACAGATGGCTATTGTTTGATCTACATAATGTTAGCCAGCACAATATTTTAAATTGTTTTCCAGTAACTTATACACATTTTAAATTGGGATAGAAAACTCTGGACTTCTGGCTTCTCATGAAAATGTGGGGATATAGGGACATTGAGCTCACACCTCCCTGGTAACAATCAGCAGGAACTGAGTCAGTCATTAATTTTAGCGTGTACTCTCCAGTTTGTCACTCTCTCCATCTCTCCCTATTTCCCCTCAGTACTGAGTTCCAGTGATAGTTGTCTTTTTTTGTTGCAGTTGTGCTAAATTTTTTCCACTAATGTTAACAGAAAAGTGATATATTCATTGGACACGTGCTTAGCAAATGTGGGTAAATTGAGCTAGTGTGAGAGAGTTACATGCTTCAGTAAAAAACAGAAAGCAAGAGTGGGCAATAAAAAGAGGAAGGTCATGTAAATCTATGGAAATAAAGACCACTGCATGTTTACTATGCAAATCAAGTGTAAATATGTGAGATTAACAATTATACCAAGCCTACTTCACTAATTTATATTTCTGTATTAATCAGGAGCCAGTGAGAAACTGGAAATTATACAACTATAGGAAGCAGTTGCCACCCTGGGGCTGGGAGAAAATCAGGGAAGAGATTGTATTGTTAAATTCGAAGGGTCTGTGGGAGGGCCCCTGCAGAGATGACATCAACCTCTGCGAAGGAGCCCTCTGAGGCTGCAACCTGGACTTTTGCAGAAAAAGGCACTGGCTTGTGTGGGTGTCTTGAGGAGGTATGATGAGACAATCTGCAAAGGTCTGACAATCTGAAAACTGGAATTAACTGCTAGTTCTGGAATGTGCTGAGGTTACTGAGGTGGAGAAATGTTATGCTGACAGTGATAAAAACAGAAATGCAGAGGTAGGAACAGAAGGAAAACAGGAATTTAAATAAAAGAGGAAAAGGAAGCAAATTGAAGAGAGTAAAGTCTTTCACCCTCCTCTAGCCTCCTAGTCTCCTCTAGTGCTTCTGTAGGCAGAATTTTCAGTGGTTTGCTAAGCCAAAATATGGTTTTCAGACCCTAACGTTACAAAACAGTATAAAGAAAGGTGGGCTGGAAGTTGAGAATCAATAGCTTAATAGCTGGTACAACTACTTAACTGGTCCTTCAAAGGCTAGACCCTGTGACCTTTGCCTTAAAGATGAAATTGAAATGGTATTTTCAAAACCTTTATATTTTATGTAGTATATTATGGTCTATAATGTCCTTCCACAATTCTTTTTTATCAATGTAGTGCATTTCAACTCCACAATTATGAAAGACAGGAATGGTAGCTATGATTATCTCAATTTTCCACATGAGAAAATTGGGGTAAATAGAAGGTCATTGATATGCCAAAATCATATGCATCACAAAGACAGAATTAGAACCAAGATACTTTGTCTACTAGCTCATTGTCCAATCCCTGCACCAGGTGACTTCTATAAATCTACAGGTAAACGGACTCCTAAAATTAACGAAGTCCATGAATCCCACTGCCTTGGGACAAAGAACTCTGGTGTTTGGCATGGCTCATTGTCCGAGATCAGAGATGAAACCCATTTGTTTGCTGACTGGCTTTATGCAGATTCTAAAGGAGAGAAAGAAAACAAAATGTGTCTCCAGTTGAAGGTATTGGTGTATGTGAAGGCAACTGAACTTAATGTTTCCAGGAACACCAATTTTATGTCTTTAAAAAACCTTCAAGGGATACAACTCAGCTTATTACCTTAAAAGAACCATGTCTTGGCTTGCAGAATTTCTTCCAGTGCCAGTGAAGAGCATGGTTCTGAGATGACTGGTGACATTTTCATAGCATCTGTAAAGGGTGAATTTAGGTGAATTAGGGAAAAAAAGGCATCCCTTCCTTAAGAAACTTTATTGCCATCTGCCAGAAAATTGGAATAACAGCTACACAAATCTAGAAGAACAGAAAGGCGAAAGTCATCCTCTGACCTTGTGCAGCGTACAACTTGAACAACAGTAAGTGGTAGCTTGTGTTTTCTCAGACACTAGTTCCATAGCCTATTAAAAACTTTTATATGGGGAAATGGGTGATAGATAGCTCTGTTTAACTAGTGTGCTTTGTTTCAGTTGTTATACTTGCCATCCTCCTTTAATAAACTAATGGGTTTTATAGATTTCCAAACAGGAGGATAACTGCATTCCCCAGATTTCTAGGTCCAAAGGATGAGGTGGCAGGGGGAGGATACAATCTTTTTTTCAGGGACCAATTCCAGGGAAAATGTTCTATGAAATGGATCTAGAAGAGCATTTATCTAAAGAAATAACACCCTCCTCTCCCCCTATATTTACTATCCTTTACTTCAATTTTGCTTCGAGAGGAGTCTCACTACTTCGCAAGTGATGATGTGTGAGTTCCTGTTGAGGTAGGGGTGGGGCACTTCTCATGCTTCATGATTCCCTGAGGAGATTTTTGTTTCAGCTTCCCCAATCCACACTCATGTGCACACATGTACACACTCACAAACACAATACACTCCAAATTTTGCATTTCTGAGAGAATACTTTTATTTCATTTGCCGATTCTCTCACTTTCTGATCCTCCTGAAAAGAACAATGTCCTAATTTAAGAAAAGATATTGGGGAGAATCTAAAACCAACAGGGTTATTTCAAACAGGAAGGAATGTGTACTGAACTGGAATCTTGGGAGCAGGCGTCCACCTACTTGACTCTTTTTCTTTCTCTGTCTTGAGTGTTGAGCACCTGCCCCAAATTACAGAGCATTATGACCAGATCCTTTTGATCTTTTGTCCTCCTCCCCACAATGCAGTAAATCTACCATCCCCAGTCTCTTCATTCACTTATGATCTGACAGGTAAATCTAAATTAAGTTCTGAGGTGGGAAGCCATAAATGATTTTCCAGTAATAAAATAAGTGCATCTCAATCTCCATTAGATACTTGTTTTTGATTGTTTGTTACCAATCAGACACTGAGATGGGTGATTGTAAGATTAGCACACCTAAAACTCAAGAGGATCTGTTGGGTTTCAACCTCATTATGATTATAAAATATATTTTCTACATTAGAAATGTTATGGGATTTCTAGCAAAGTTGTTAGCTCCCTTATTACTGAAGAGATTACAAAAATAACCAGGTAAGTGCTTGTCAAGTACACTGGAGAAAAGTTTCAAACTTTGGATGTTGAACTAGAGGACATTTAAAGTTGTGCACAATCCCAAGAACCTATTTTTGCAGTTAAATTCCACTAAATTTTTAACTCGAAAAGTTCCAAATAAATATAATCATGAGCTCCCAGGATAGCACAGTACTTAAGATAATGAGCTTTGAATCAGATAGTCTTGTGTTTGGGTCCCAGTTCCACCACATATTTTCTTCAATACCTTAAAAAAGTTACTTAATTTCTCTGAGTCTCAGTATCCTAGCCTATGAAATGGGAATGACAATATTACTACATAGAAAGGTTTTGAGTATTAAATGTAATAATTAAAGGTACGTAGCCCAGTGTCTACCACACTGAAAGCACTCAACAAATATTAGCTGTTATTATCATTGCCATTTTTATTGAATGTAATTAAAAGCAGAAGGAACTATAAACAATTTCTCCAGCAAAAAGAAAACAAACAAACAAAAAAACCCCAAGCAGATAAAACAGAAGCAATGTGCTTTAAGAAAGCAAAGGAATACAGATCTTTTCTTGGCTTGGAACATAGAACAAAGAAATACAGATCTTTTCTTGGTTTGGAATGTAGAGATTTGGGAGAAGATTGTCACCTTAGCTTAATCTGTTTGTAATATTCACCCATATTTGTAACCTGCACACTACCCTAGATTTTTTCTTCTGCAAATATACAAAGCCCTGTCCGAAGGCCATTCTCTAAGCATCAAATAAATGACAGTTATGAAACTTGAACCTAAATACATATCAACCATTAATCATCTATTCCTTCAACAAAATATTTATTACTATCTATGTTAGAGTCAGTGGACTAGGCACTAAAGACGAACGGGAAAACACAGTAGGCTTGGTCCCTGTCATGGTATAATGTTACATTACAAGTGTTGGTAAACAAGGAGCCAGTATACAGACGCATCTATCTTCCTTTCTCTCTCTCTTTAGCACAAGTGGAAACATCCCTTTGTAATGTACCTTTGCAGTTCCTCTCAATAAGAAGTGACATCTCTTACTCCACTGTTAATCTAGGCTTGCCTATGTTACTTGATTTGGCCAGTGAAATATCAGAAAAATGTGTCTCACACAGAGGCATGCAGACTACTTCCCAACGGGCCTTGCCATCTCTTGCTGCTACTGGGAGCCTTGCAGTATATTTACAGAAGTCAGAATAGTATTTACTTCTTTGAGTAGAAGTGTATTGACTGGGAAGTGGCATGAGAGAGACTTCTGCAAATATTCTATATCTTTGTTTGGATGGTCGTTACACAACTGTGTGCATATGCAAAAATTCACTGAGTGGAAATGCTAAGTATTTACTCATATGCATGTTGTTCTCACTCCTTATACACATCTGTGGGCACACACACACACACACACACGTGTGTGTGTGTGTGTGCACACTAAGAGGGAATGGTCCGTGAGTTATAAAAAAATTGGGTAAGTACAGTAGCACAGAATCTAGAGGTAATAATGGTCTACTATGTGTGTTGAATGTGGTAAAAAGATTGAGTAAAATGCAAACTGTAGTTTATGTTGGATCTAGCAATATGGAGGTCATTGATATACTTCATGAGAGCAGTTTTTGTGGAAATTGTAGCAAGAATTCCCATTTTATAATACATGTAATAGTGAATAAGAGGTGAGAAATTTGAGATGCTATCATGTTTAAAAGACTCTTTGGAAAACTTTGTCTTTTAAGAATAACAGAGAAATGAATTAGTAATGAAACTTAATCCAAGAGAGAGTATTTAAAGATTGGGGATACTAACATATGCTTGTATACTGATAAGGTTTAGGAGACGAGGAGAATTTGAGATAGCAAAAGAGAGGGAAGATAAATGAAGGAGAGGTGTTTTTCTTAATTTTAGAATTTTAAGAGAAACTTGCCTTTATATTATATTAGTATTGGTTATCTGTTCTATTAACAGGGCTTTAATACATATAATATTGATACCTGTTATCATTTTTATTAGTCCTGATGTATACCTTAGTGGCTGGGGGACTTAGACCCAGTCGACCCCTCAATAACTCCTAACTGTTAAGAAGGAGGCTTGGCATCAAGATCTCTTAAATCTATGACAGAGCTACCAACTTTAGTTTCTTTCTTCATCTTGGTTACTATGAGTAACACAGCCAGTTTTCTCATAAAGATCATAAAAGATTACAGACAGAAAATAGGCTAAAGAGCTCCCCTGGAAATCTAAGATTTATCAGTAGAGTTTTCTTAGGGTAGAATTGTCTTTAAAATACCCCAAAAGGCCCTTGTGGCTCTTCAAGTTTTAATCTCTTACTTTCATTCTCACAAAACAAGTACATTTCCTCTTTCCCCTGTAAAATTGTCTTGTCACTTGTGACATTAATGTAGAGAGGCAATCTGTTAAAGGCAGTCTTTGCTTCTCTTGATCTTGCAGCATGCCTCCACTCAGGCATCCCTCAAGTGCAAACAGAGATAAAGGAGAAGAGTATGGGCTTTGCTTTCTGGATTTCAAGGAGAGTGGGGGAGGGAGTGAGGAAGGGTATTGGCCAAGATGCTGCTATCTTTTCATTTCATACTGCTTTCTCTGACTTTGATCAAAGAATATTAGAGGGGAAAGGACTTTGGGGATCATCTAATCCACCCTCCATTCTCTTACCGATGAAGAAACAGAGTAGTGAGGTGATTTGCCTAGAACCTCAGCTAGTTGTTGACAGAGAAGGTCCCAACCCCTTCCCCAATACCTTGCTGTTTATTCACTGGAAAGGTTGCTTCAGGTGACTGGGCTGTGATGAAATTCAAGTGGCATAAATGAATGGTTCCCAAACCTGGGTGATCATCAGACTTCGTTATAAATCTTTAAAAAACAAAGGGAAGTTGAAAATATGGCAGAAGAGTTGATGTGACTCTGCCTTCCTCATGTGCCTGGAATGCTTCTGGGAATACGAAATTACTCAAAACCATAAAATTTGGCACTTTCATAAATTTCAGGGTTATAAAACACAAATGGGCTCTCAACATCACTCCCTTCCTGTTTAAAGTTTTCTTTTCTCAACACACTCCTCTCTCTGTCGTGGTTATTGTAAACTTTATCTATTTGCCTTGAATGTTCATCTCATCCTGCCCAGAGGAAATAATTGTTCCTCATACTCTGGCTACTATTCTCTTTCCCTCGAGTGTTGGTGGAACTGGAGACCCTCCTGCCCGAGGCTAATCTCGCCTTTGCTCTGGATCCCATCTTCTCCTGCTTTTCCATGGGTCCCCGCTATCACTTATGTCACTATCTCATGTGTTCACAAACTCTACGTCTATACCGGCTATTTCCCCTCAGCATGTAAACATGCTCAAAAAAACCAAACCTGCAGATTGCCAAATCCCATTCCACACATTGTGATACCTCAATCTATGCTAGCGTCCCTGTCCTGAAATCTGTAATTAGGCAGGAAAGAGTTAATACAGCAAGCCTAATCTTTAGAAGGATCTGCTTGCATGACTGGCCTTTGACAGTTGTCTGGTTACTTGGATTTTGTAATGTTCTCTAAGTGATAAGACTATTTTGCCTACCTGGTGCCCCAATCACCATCACCCAATTTTCTTCTAGGAGTCTGGAGTCTGAGAGTTACGGTTGGCTATTGTGCCTACGTGACCAGTCCCTAGTAAAAATCCTGGGCTCTGAGTTTCAAATGGGCTTCCATGGGCAGAAGAGCTGGTGCATACTTGTTACTGCATTTCAGGGCTGGAGGGAGAGGTGCTTATGTGGCCTCTTTAGGGAGAGCAAAAAAGTCTACACATGGATTTAGACACTACACACTGTTTGATATGTCTTTTTTCCCTTATTGATCTGGTTGTGTATTCTGTCACTGCAATAAATCTTGGCCATGAGTAAAACTATATGCTGAGTCCTTTGAGTCCTTATAGAGAAGCACAGTATGTTTGGTCATGAGGCTGCTGAAAGTGTCAGAAGTGGTTCCACAAGTAGTGACACAATTGTTGACAAAGAAATATAAAAATACCTTCTGTGTCTGTCTTATGAGCAGTCAGGTTTGGAAACCTCTAGAAAAGACTATGGGGTTTGAAAGTCACAAGGAGGTATCATTTGGCCCAAACTTGTTTTTACATGAAAATACTTAATAGTAGAGAAATCAAGGGGATATTCTCAAGTTGGTATTTTATAGGCATCTCAACCTTAATAGTTTTCAAAAGGAAAATTTTTATTTTTTTTATCCCAAATCATCTCTGCTGATATTCTTTCATACACTAAATGGCAATTTCAGTTTTCCATTTTTAATTTTCTCAGGCTCAAAACTTTAAAGTCACTCTTAGTGTTCCCCCTTTTCTCACGTTGTGTGTAAATCATGATTATCAGAGAGACCAGTCTCAAAATATATATCACAAATTGCAATTATTTCATAACATTTACTACTCTTGATTAAATTATCCTCTCTCACCTTACAGTATTGCACTACTGTCACACTGATTTCCTTCTACCTACCCACTCCATGGTCAGCCTATTTGCCACACAGTATCCCATTCAACCATTGGTCACATTATATCACATCTCTCCTCATAAACTATCAATGGCATCCCTTCTCAGAATAAAATCCAAAATCCTTATCATGACCTACAGGTCTCTTTATAATCTGGCCCCGACTGTTGCTCTAATTTCACACATCTCTTCACCATACCCTCCCCACCAGCTCCATTCTCCTCCCTGTAGTCTCAAGCCCACCATACAGGCTGTTGTCCCTCTGCCCAGAACACTTTTCTCTCAAATACTGGCCTGTCTCATGCCTCACTTTCCGCAGGTCTCAGCTCTAATGTCACCTTATTAAAAAAACGTTTCCTGAGCAACCTAAGTAAAGGAGCACCCCTCCTCTCCTGTCCTTATCTGTTGCCTTATTGTGCTTGCTTCTTTTCTGCAGCACTTCTGAATCCTGGAAATAGTACCTATGCATTTGCATATTTGAATATTGACTTCCTTCTCCTAGAATATAATGTAAGCTCCATGAGATGACACTTGGTTCTGTTCCCTGCTCTATCCACCGTGTCTAGGATAGTAACTGGCTCAGGAGTAACAAAAGGTAGGTTGAGTGAATGAATGGGCTGAGATGTGGAGGGTGAGGAGGCATCTCCCAGGAAGTGAGGATGGTACCAGGCGGCCTTTCTGAAACCAACTTTCAGTGAGAATCAGGACCAAGAGGAGGACACAGGAAATTGACTGTTTCAGAGACCAGGGGACAAAGCAGCTAAGGCAGTGACATGTACTAGAGTGACTGCACAGAAGTCCAGCTCTCTTTGCTCCTTCATTTTCCCTCACTCTGTTAGAGTCATAAAGATTTCCTCAGTTCTCGATTCCAAGGCTGTGAGCTATCACACTGGGCTGACACAGAGGACATGGACATGGGACAGCTCTTCCTAGAGTCTGGCTGTGGGGGCCCTGAGTAAGTGTGTGGACCTCTCCGTTTCAGGGCTGCATCCACTGAGGAGCTGGATTACGAGACTGCTCCGCTGGGGTCCTGCAGACCTATGCTAATTAATGGGAGGAATAGCTTTTGACCTTTCAGAGAAAAACATTTTTTTAAAAAAGTGTATTTCTTTATTTTCCTTTTTTTATTTTTAAAAATAGGCCTCTGAATTCCAAATAAGCCAAGACTACAGAGAAACTTGCAAGTGATTACAAAAAAATCTTGGGCACAGAACCCAAAAACTTTTTAGAGATTGAAACATTTATTTGAAGACAGAGAAGAACCATTCATTTTAAAAGCAGAATCATACTAAACAGTCTCTCTCTCTCTCTCTCTCTCTCTCTCTCTCATGTGCACTTTCTCTTTTTCTCTCCTGCTGCTTAAGGGGATAATAGGACAAGTGACATTTATATAACTGTACAGATAGCAATATATGTTTTAACCATGTTCTGGAGACAATTGCCAGTTGGCCTATTATGGCTAGAAGGGGACTATGATAGAAAATGAAATTCCACTCAGGATATTTGGGTATTGCACGTTTTGCAAGAAACACATATGGATAATTATGGAAAGGGGATTTGGGGCCAAATGGTGGGAGCGGGTGTAAAGGTAGATGTGTCTGATTCACTTTTCCTTTCATTGTAGGTATGACAGAATCAAACTGGATTAGAAATCCTCTATTCAGATACAATTATTTTCCAGAGATCTGAGGTAAGAATAGCTTTCCTCCATGGCATCTTGCCAGTCAACACTATGACCGGCAACAAAATTCATTTACAAGTACCTACTGCATGAAGAAGAATCCCAGGGTCAACCAAGTACTAAGCAGAAATATAAAGAAGTAGTTAAAAATGTGGGCTCTGAAGTCAGACCGCCTGGGAAACGCTCAATTCCACCATCTTACTAGATGAGTACTTTAGGCAACTTAACTTCTCTCTTCCTCTGTTTTGTCATAGGTTGAGTTATTGCAATTATAAGACCAGATAACCCTTGCAGAACATGTAGAACAGTGACTGTCACATAATGAAGGCCCAATAAATGGGCACTATCATTATCAACCACAAGAGACACTAATTCTGTGCTAAGTCAATCACAGTGCCAAGAAAGATTATTCTCCTTTTGAATTTAAAGATATTATTCAACATATATTTATCAAAATCTTAATATGTGCTAGGTGGCAGTCTATACAATGTGGGTGACAAAAAATAAAAATGACCTTCATTTTAAGGAGGAGGCAATATGGATAGGACAGTAAGGCATGAATATATGTTAATGAATCACAAGCAACTCTATTTATGATCTACTGCCAAACAAACTGCATAAAAATTTGGGCTTAAAATTCAAAGGAGAGATTGGTGTGAGCTAGGGAGGATCACATATGGGGAAAATGTAAATTACTCCTTACAGGATGACTACATTTGGCCTGGATGAAAGGGAGGGAAAGGACATTCCAAACCCAGGAATGAATTAAGCAGGATATGGCATTTGGAAATGCAGGTTTGTTTAACTGTCCGTGAGTAAAAGCTATTGGGTGGAGCAGATTGCTCTTGCTTAGATGAAGAGAAGAGAGAATAAGTTAGCCTAATGGTAAATGCTGGAATTTGGGCCTGGAGGCATGTCTGAGCACAGGCAAAGAAGAATTTCATCAAAGGAAAGAGCTCTTGAAGATTGTGGGGGGATCAAGAACACCAAAGTCATAACAGGGAAGTCCTGAGTTGGATGGAAGATGGATGGATGACTTCCAACATTTTTCTCAGGCTCACATTCTGTGGCTTTGCTGTGTAAGTCTCACCAAAATGGGTATATAGGTCTAAAAAACATTAATTTCTGAGCTCTCCCTCTCATTCGTTGCATGGGTATGTTCCCCTCCGTGTCTAGTGGGGCATACACGGAGCATACAACATGGGCAGTGTAGGGGAAGATTTCCCCCTCTAGTATCTCTCGCACTTCGATGGCTGTGAAGATTAACTTCTAGAAATTAATTTCTATGGAATTGCCTTCCAAATTGTCATGGAGAGTGTCAGTGTAAGATTGAGAGAAGGAGGATAAATTTGACATTTTAAACTCACACTAAGTTCTGGGAACAAGGCAGTAGACAAAGCCAGACTTCAAGCTCCCATATATTGATACTTCCTTTCCATTCCAGCTCACACACATCATCACCTCCATTTGTATGTGAGCCCTCACTTCACTCTCCTTCTCTTTAGTGGCAAAATGCTGTGTAAGTAAAGGACATGTATATTTACCTCCTCCGCCTCCCAAATTCTCGATGAAGTAGGCATTATTTTTACCTCGTTTCCCAGATGAAGAAAGTGGTACTGAGGTAAGACATGTAAAGAGCCCAAGGTCACAGTCCTTGATGAGATGGCCTTGAAACTAGTCCAGCTCTGTTGAATGCCAGGCTGGCTACACAGTTTTGCTACACGACTGCTATGGCTGCACCACAGAGACCTTGCAGCTAGGGGCCTGCTGCCCACATGCTGCTCCTTGAGACCTGGCTTCAGGGTGCCCAGGGCTCTCTACCGTGGCTACCTTCCTTCCACCTACTTTATCTTTGTGCCCCCCAAATATTCTTTTCTCTCTCTTCTCAGTCAACTGCGTGTTCCTTTGAAACTTAACTATGTCCTCTTCCCACTGACAGGAAAGACACCATTATAAAATGGAACGTTCTGTAATAAATGGCCATGTAGCGTGGCACGGGAAGGAGCAGTGATGGGACTCTCTTCAGAGCAGCTTTCAGTTTTGAGTCAGGCACTCACTTGCTAAGTTCCCTCAGACAGATATCTTAAACGCTTTGGGCCTCAGTTTCTTCATCTATAAAAGAAGAGAACATTGCCTGCCTGCCTTATTCATCAGGGCTACTGTGAAGATGAGGTCAGATCATGTATATGGAGAGAAATTTTAAATGGTACAGCACTAAGCAAATGGAAAGTGCTGTTATTTGACAGGCAGCTTTGCTGCAGAGAAGCAATCAGATTAACAGGAACTGAATTCACATCCTAAGTGATGCCACTTACTGTCAGAGTGAGTTTGTTCATGTCATTTCAAGTCCCTGAGCTTCAGTTTTCTAATCTGAAAAATGGGGGCAAAGGGCTTCCCGCAGGATTTCTGTGAAGGTTAATTAGTGTGTTGGCTTAGAACTTATTTATAAATCCTTCTAATATTTACCATAATTGCTTATTGGTAGGAAATAAAGTATAAAATACGAGTAAATATACACAAAGGTTAGAGATGAGTGAGATTTGTTGAATGGACTTCAGGCTACTGGGGGCCTTTTGGAAGCTGCCAAACAAGCCTGTATAAACGTGGAGTAACCTGGCCTAAACGGTTATGCTCCACAGTCTGAGCAGGCTACAAAAATAGGTCAACTGCCTGAGATGAAAACTTCCATTGAATGATGGGGGTTTAAGAAGACTTGGTGCATAGAAGACCACTGACTATTACTAATAATGTTGCCTTGACAGGAGCATGAGTTGGGCAGGTCCCTGCTGTTCCTACTGTCAAGAGGAGGGCACACAGTGGGTCTGCCTTCATCAGCCTCAGCCCCTTCACCCTTGGGAGAGCAGATGAAGCAGTGTCTTGCTGTGTAGGGTGAGCTGGGCAGACCAAGAATTTGGAACTTCTCTTACACCTGCAGTGCCTAGTTCCTTAATTTTTGGCTGCACCCCAGGCTTACTCATTGGTTGTGGTCTGGAAACCTGCTCGTCTGCAAAGGGATAGGCTTATTCCTAAAATCCAGATTCTAGAAATAATGATGGTAAGAGCTACGCCTTTCTAAAAGAAAGAGCAGCATAAAAGGTAAACAGGTTACACTTGTGTTTAACATGGGGTTTAGAATTGGATATATGGGGCATAAAACCCAGTCCTTATTCATTGTCTTTATATTTCTAGACAAATGACTTATTGTCTCGGAGTCCCAATTTTATCATCTGTTTAAATGGGATAATAATGCTAGCCTTCCTGGTCTGCTGTGATTAAATGTTATTAAATGAGAAAATGTAGGTAATGAGAGGAGTATTGTGATGGACACATACTTAACGTTCAAATATGAAAGCTATTTCCTTGACATTTTCCTCTTTGGGGAACACAGATACAAACACAAAATATGTGTTGTGCTTCTGCTTGCTTGTGTCAAAATGAAGGCCTTTATTTAGTGCTAATCTTGGACAAGGCAGTTCGCTGGAAGCTGTGGGGAATACAAAGATGTTTACTTAGTAGCCCTTGTCCTTAAATATCTTCCAAGCCAGTGAAACAAAAGTAGGAAAAAATGAGTTGCAAAAGGTTTTATACACATGGGGCCTAATAAATGGTCAAGATAGCAAGTGCTATAGGAACTTATATATAAGGGATGAGGGAAAGGAATGATCTTGGAAAACATTTCACAAAAAAATCAAGTTTTGTTTTATTTAGTCTATCAATCTGCCAGTTAGTCTGCCAATCCTTAATACTAGTGAAAGGCAATATTGTCCTAAAAACTGTGCTAGAGGTCATGTTTGAGTTGGACTTTGAAGGAGAAATAGGAAATACAGAGAGGGAAGAGAAATTGGGATTCATTTCTCCATGTTTTTAAGTAAGTAGAGAGAAAAAAAATAATTTCATTTATTTTTTCCTTAGCTGTGGCTTTAACTACTTACTGATAATTCTTGTATGTTTGCCTTCACCCCCAACTCCTCTCACTGGCTCTAGGAAAGTAGTTCTTTCTGGATATCCTAATGATATCTCAAATTCAACACATTCTCATATATACTGAGATTGTTATCTTTTCTTAAAAATGGGCACTATCACTATGTATAGTTCTTATCTTGACTAAGTTCATCACTATCTGTTTGGAGAGGCTGCCTGTCACGTCCCTGATGTCCTTGCCCATTCTTGCTGGGTATGACAAACCTCAAGGCTTAATTGTCCTCTGACCCTGGGCCATTTCTGCTGCTAGTCGTGTAGGCAATTAAGTTGGCCAAGACTGAGGCAGAAGGACTACAGTTCTACCACTTACTCCCTGGAGACTGGAGACTGTCCTATTTACAGCTTGCCCTTGGCCCTGGGTTCTCCAGCTTCAGTGCAACCCACTGAGTATGCAACTGCCATCTGGGTCCATCACATCACTCTGTGGGCCTTAAGGGTAGGGGACTGGTGCTACCATGCTCATAGTCCGGCTCTTTACTGTGCTGTGCAATGAGTAAAAACCTGTCATATTCTGATCCATTGAGTCCCATTGTCTACTTTTTTGTACCCATGGAGCTATTGCAGGCCAGCCTGTTTGCTGGCTTATCCACGTTCTTATTCCTCCTTGCTTTATGAGGTTGGGGTTCTTCTCTGATACAATCCATTCAATAGTCCAAGTTCTAAACTTAAAATTATCCCCAATTCTTTCCTCTTCCTGGATCTTGCCATATGATTAGAAAATCAAAACTTGCCACTCCAAAGTTATACCCTATATCTTGCTTCTTCACATTTTCCCTAAGGTTATTCTCCTCAGCTGAGGCCTATTCATTTCAGAAGGTCTTCTAATTTAGTGATTCCACGTGGGGTTTGAAGAAAAAGAGTATGGATTTGAATCTCAGCAACACTACTTGCAATCTTTGTGACCTTGAACAGTGTCTTGATATTTTAATGTCTTGTTTTCTTCTGATATAAAATGGAGTAAGAATAACTAACTTACAGGATTGTATGATGATTATATGACTTAAAACATGTAAAGCATCTGTAACAGTACCCAGACAATAGTAGAAGCCCAGTAAATGTTCAAGATCATTATTATTATTTTCATCAAGAACTACAGCCTTATGGTATCCCAGCCACCATACAGTTTTCAGAACCACATCACTCACATTCTTAAAAGCCTTCCTGCTGACTTGACTACAAATATGAAGGCAAAATTCCAAATTTTTGGCTTTTCAATGTCTGGACTCATTCTTCTTTTTGTTAAATCCTCTCTACCTTCATGCAACATTTAATTCTTCTTCAAATGTGACACATCCTTTTGTTTCCTTTACATGAACCCCTTCTTGGTTTTCTCAGTTTTTCCCCCTTTCTCTTTAAATGCCTATTACTGGTCTATGTCTCAGCACAGTGAATGAAACATTAAGATTTAATAAATATATCCTTAATCAATAGATGGATTAAAAAAAGAAAGACAGAAAGAAAAAAGAAAGAGTTTTAGAATAGCCTGTTAAGAATTTGTGAATTGAGCAAGAATTATTTTCTAGAAGAAGATCACAACGACTGCAGAGCTCCTTATGGTCATTGTCCTCATAAAAATTCACTGTTTTATATATACGTATATATACATATATATTCACAAAATTTTTTTTTGTCATAGGAGGATAAATACTCATGTATTTACACTGGATAATACATACGTTTTTATTTTCGTACTCATACTTCGCTTTATTGTTGTCTATATTCTAAAGAGACAAAATCAGAATTGGGTATTATCACTGGGAGTTGAATAAATAGGTTTCTGCCTAAGTTTATATCAAAAATCTTTACTCACATGTAGGGAAAATATATGCCCAACTTTGCCCAGCAAAGTCCCAGTTTATGCATGTTACTCGGTGTGATTATTAATAGCTTTCTTTCACTCTCAAAAAGATTTCAGTTCTGATGATAAATCATATTGTCATACTAGTCAAGGAAGGTTTATGATTAAGACTGTATAAGAAATCAAATAACTACAGTCAGATATTATTTACATGGTGTGGGATATGTACCTGATTCATCAAAAACATTTATTGAGTGTTCTCTATGTAATAAGCTCAGTATTATATGTCCCTTTGAACGACATGAAGATGTCCTGCTCCACACACTTTCTCTTCCCATTTTTAACTTTATCTGGGACTACTTTACCCAACCTGGATAGGAAGTCAGGTAAAAGGGTTCAAATCAATTATTTTTATTCTGATTCTCAGAAAGTCCATTTAGACTTTCTTCAAGGAAAAGTGGATTTATTGCCTACATAAATAAAAAGTGCAAAGCCACCTCACTTCAGGAATAGTTGGCTTTGTGTTCAAACAATGTTATTAGGAAGCTATCTCTATGTCTCAGTTTTTCTTTCTACTATGTTAGCTTCATTCTCAAGAGGCTTTTCCCTCATGGAGACCTCCTGAAGATACAGACTGACATTCTTGTAACTACATAGTCATCGGAAAGGGAGACTTCTTTCCTGTTGACTCTTGCAAGTCCCAAGAATCATTTTGACTGGACCTTTTTTTTTTTTTTTTAATGAATCCATATATAACTAGGAGGCTGAGAGATTGAATACGCTGACTATTCAGGCCTGAGTCATATACCACCTCTGAATATGGAGGATGTGGGGTGGAGGGTCAATCAATCCAAACCACATGGACTGAGATTAGGAATTGCTTTAAACCAACCAACCAACAAAAAACAAAACAAAAACAAACAAACAAAAAACAATGGGGAATGGCAAAAACTGGAAGATCACAATCAACCCATGTTCATCCTGTTCAGCCTTATTACCAACTGTTCTATGATCCTATATTTGTCATGGTAGACTAATTTCTGTCCATTTTTAATTTCTTCATGAAATGAATGCTGATTTCTTATGCAATCTATAGGCTTACCAAGGTTTTCTTGGTGCTTTTGACTGGACATGTGTCTGTTTGCGCTTAACCTTTTTCTTTTTTTTCTGAATGACTCCCCTTCAGGAGTAACTCAAGGTTCCAGGCTTCTTCTATCTTGAGACTCACCATTTCAAACTTTTCTCCAACCAGCCACAGCTAGAGGAAGGTAGTAAGGATGGGAGTGTGCATGGGAGAGTATCAGGGGGCAAGCCTGGAGGGTCATATATGACTTCCCCCCACAGTTTACTGGTCACAACTTAGGAACATAGCTAAATCTAACTGCAAGGGGAACTGATAAACATAGTTCTTCCTGAGCACAGAAGGAACTTGGATTTCATTCACTGAATCTAACAAGTTATTTCTTCTGGGTTCCCAGAAAAAAAAACCAACAACTGTGATCCAGCCTGAAAAATGAGCTTCTTGCCTTGTTCTCTGTATCTGAGTCACAGCCTTTATTATAGTTCCAGTACTTTGAGACAGAAAACTCTGTAGTTTTAGAAAGATTCCCTCAGCTACTACTTGTCCAGGGACTAGCTCTTAGACCCCCAAACTGCAAACTGTCAGCCTAGACTCCCAACCAACCCTTGTCTTATCCTGGAGGTCATGTCTTCAGGCTACATGAGTCTGTTCTGACAGGCCTACCCTTATCACAACTCTATCTCCAAACTGACTATGACTACGGTAATTCTTATTGCCTTGGGTGATGTTTATGAAATTATTTTTATTTCAGGAGCCACCAAGTATTTACTCTCTCAGGTTCAGCAATTCTTATGACAATATTTCCAGCCGTGCTTTAGTTAGCAGGCTGTCAACCCCTTGATAACAATCCCAATTTATCACTCAGCTGTAAATATTGTCTCCAGGCAAAGCTTGGCCTACATGGTTTGAGCCCTGAAGCAATTTTATTTTTACTCATTCTAAATAAAACCTGAATTACTTAGAGTGTGTGGATGGGTGAACAGAAGACGAGGGTGAGAAAGAAGTGGGGATGGGGGAAGGGAAGTTGCACAGCCTTGGAAATCTTTCAAAGAAGGAATAGGAGGAAAAGTATGTGACCTCCTGTCAAAGGTAAGGGAAGTGAGAAATAAAACAGGTAAAAAAATAAAATAGAGAGCCAAGAAACAATGAAGGACAAGTCATAACAGAAAACGTGCAGAGAAAAGATTATTGAAGGAAATAAGAGATGGATCAAATAAGAAGCCTGTGTAAGTACGTGTCTCTGTTTTCCCATTTTCTCTTTCTCACCAGCCATCACTGAGTTGATCAGCAAGCATTGTATGAGCACCTACTCTTTGCTGGGCATATATGTCTCCACAAATGTATGTTCTGAGGTACATATGCCATTTGTGCAATGGTGGGTAAGTGGCAAGTGGGTAAAGACAGATTATCAGAAGAGGGAGGGGTCTATATCAACTGGAGATCTGAGGAAAGGATTCATGGTGGAAATGGGGATCAGTTGATCCATGAAGTCCGAGTATCACCAAAGAAACAGAGACAAGGGCAGAGGGCACTCTCAGCAAGGAGAGAAGCATAGAGACACCTAAAGGCTGGGCTCAATCAGGAACCCTGTAGTCCACGAGCTTCAACTGACAAAGGTATTTGATGGAGCAGATCAAGAAAACAGAGAGAACAGACGAAAGAAAGAAAAATAGAAGAGGAGAATAAGAAAATAATATAGAGAGATTGAGGGGAAAAAGAATAAGAGAAAAAGACATGGATGAAGAAAATGACAAATCAGCTTTTAGATGCTTCAGATGTTAATTTTTATATTCACACAAAAAAGGGAAATCATAACATAGAGCAAAATGAATTTTTGTAAAGTAAACCTATGAATCCAGCACCAAAATCAAATTTATAAAATTTTCATAATAACAAAAGTCTTATTTTCTTTGTCTATATATCCACTGCTTGCCCCATCCCTACAGCCAAGAAGAGTAATTATTACATTAACTTCTAGCACTATAGATTACTGTTGTCTGTAATCATATAGTATGTACTTTGGGTTCTTTTGCTCAGTATTGACTGTGAGATTCACCCATATTGCTGTGTGCAGTTATAGTTCACTCATTCTCATTGATGTTTAGCATCTCAAAGTAAAAATATACCACTATTTATTTAACTATTATTGGAAATTCTTGTGCAGACCTTTTGAAGATTCTGAATTTCTAATGAGTAGATACCTAGCAATAGGATCATTCCATTATAAAATATTCATATATCCAGCTTTGCTTGATGCAGACAGTGTTTTAAATGGTGTTTTAACTGATTTATACTCACACCAGCAGTGAATTTCCAGATTCATCATCACCTAGGCTTACTATCATCTGTCCTTATCATTTTAGTAATTTTGTTTAGTACGTGTACAGATATTTCATGACAGTTTTAATTTACATGTCACAATGACTTATGAATCTGAACACCCTTTTATGTGGTAATTTGCCATATCTCATTCGGTGAAGAGATGCTTCAATTATTTTATCCATTTTCTATTGGGTATTAGCCTCTCAATCATTATTTTGAAGGAGTTATTTGTGTATTCTGGTAGTGAGTCTCTTAATAAATATACTGAAAATTTTTTTCTCTCTGTGGTTTTCATTTACATTCTCTTAATAATGTTGTTGAATGAATAAAATTTCTTAATTACAATGCCTATATTATTAGTATTTTATTTTGTGGTTTGTCCTTCTTGTGTTATATTTAGGGAATCTTTGCCTTCCCCAAGATCATATTTCTCTATATTTTAGAAGATATGTTTTCTAAATATTTAATTTATGATCCATTTCAAATAAATTTTTTAAAAAGAGTGGCCAAGGTTATGTCTGTATCTATCCATATCTATCCATCTTTCAATATAGTTATGTAGATATAGATATGGAAAATTGACCCAGCGACATTGATTAAAGACTCTCACTCACTCGTTAAATGACTTTAAGTTAAAATATTATTAATTTTAATGTACTTCAGTTTAGCAATAGTTTCTTTACGTTTATTTTTGAAAAAGTATTTGCCAACCTCAAGGTCACAAAGATATTCTCCTATGATATAAACAAATTATTTTTTATTTGAAACTTAAATTTGCAATCTATCTGGAAATGATTTTTTTAATTCTGGAAGGTAGAGTACTATATATATGTATTTTTTCAATATGAATATTCCATTGAGTAGTATCATTTATTGAAATATTTATCCTTTTCCATTTACACTACAGCACTATCTTTTACATAATAAAAAGCCCATTTAATTGTGGGTCTGTTAATTTTTCTACTGTTCCGATGGACGATTTGTCAGTCTTTGTGCCAGTACCAGACTGTCTCTATTACTGTAGCTTATTGACAAGTATTTTGATCTGGTAGTGTAAGTTATTCAGGTTTCTTCTTCTTCAAGTTTGTCTTGGCTGTTTATTTTTCCCTTTGATTTTGAATTTCCAAATATATTATAGAATCAGGTTATAATTTCAAAATACCCTGATGGGACTAATCATGTGATTGTATTGAATTTACAGAAAATTTTGAGAAAAACTTAATTCTTCACATTATTAATTTTTCCAATTCATGTAAAAGATAAATATGTACATTTATATAACTTTAAACATATTATATCAATAACATTTGTGGTTTTCTGTGCAGAGCTTTGGACATTTTTGTGTGTGTGTGTGTGGTACGTGGGCCTCTCCTGCTGCGGCCTCTCTCGTTGCGGAGCACAGGCTCCGGACGCACAGGCTCAGCAGCCATGGCTCACGGGCCCAGCCGCTCCGCGGCATGTGGGATCTTCCCAGACCGGGGCACGAACCCGTGTCCTCTGCATGGGCAGGCGGACTCTCAACCACTGCGCCACCAGGGAAGCCCAGAGCTTTGGACATTTTAAAAAGACTTATTCCCAAGTATCTTGATGCTATTTGTTGCTAGTTAAAATGGGATTTATTTTTAAAATTTCTTCTTATATTTCTCTATTGCTGACATATGGGAATAAAACTGACTTCTACATCTAGACCTGTCTTGCTAAATTTATTTATTAATTGAATCTTTTTCTGTAGATTTCTTTTAGCTATTCCAAAGGCACATTCACCATTTGATAAAATTGACAGGGTACTTTTCAAAAAACTTTTCCAAACTTATGCTTATTTATTTTTGCTTACCTACTGAAATAGTTAAAATCTTCACTATGGAATTTTTTCAAACGAGGGCGCCAAGCTGGCCGCAGAGCTGAGGGAGCACGGGGGATGTATGTACAAGGAAAGAGTCATATATCAGGATATTTGTGATAGCTGCAAGTTGGAATAATTTAAATTTCCATCAGGGGGGAGCCGGAGGAAGATGGCGGAAGAGTAAGACGCGGAGATCACCTTCCTCCCCACAGATACATCAGAAATTCATCTACACGTGGAGCAACTCCAACAGAACACCTACTGAACGCTGACAGAAGACCTCGGACCCCCCAAAGGGCAGGAAACTCCCCACATGCCTGGGTAGGTCAAAAGAAAAAAAGAATAAACAGAGACGGTAGGATATGGACGGGACCTGCACCAGTGGGAGGGAGCCGTGAAGGAGGGAAGGTTTCTACACACTACAAGCCCCTTCGAGGGCGGAGACTGCAGGTGGCGGAGGGGGAAAGCTTCGGAGTAGCGGAGGAGAGCACAGCAACAGGGGTGTGGAGGGCAAAGCAGAGAGATTTTGGCACAGAGGATCGGTGCCCTCAGGCACACACCAGCCCGAGAGACTTGTCTGCTCGGCCGCCAGGGCGGGCGGGGCTGGGAGCTGAGGCTCGGGTATCGGCTTTCAGTCGGAGCGCAGGGAGAGGTCTGGGGCTGGCGGCAGGAAGAGACCCTGAAGGGGTTAGTGCTAGCCCGGAGGGAGTCCGGGGAAAGGGTCTGGAGCTACCGGAGAGGCAAGAGACTTTTTTCCCTTTTGTTGCCTGGTGCGCGAGGAGAGGGCATTCCCCTCCCTCCCCTCTGCCTGAGTGAGCCAGAGCCCCCGAATCAGCGGCTCCTTTAAACCCGTCCTGTCTGAGCGAAGAACGGACGCCCTCCGGCGACCTACGCGCAGAGGCGGGGCCAGGTCCAAGGCTGAGACCCGGGAGCTGTGAGAGCAGAGACAGGGAAATCTCTCTGTGCAGCCTCCGAGGCAGCGGATTAAAGCTCCACGGTCCATTTGATGTGCCCTGCGTCTGTGGAGTGCATGAATGGACAGCGAATCATCCCAAATTGAGGAAGTGGACCTTGAGGACAAGATTTAAGACTTTCCCCCCCTTTTTTTTTCCTCTTTTTACAACAAATTATCTCAAATTAAGGAGGTGGACTTAGCAAGATTTCAGACTTTTCGCCCTTTTCCTCTTTTTACAACGAATTATCCCAAATCGAGGAGGTGGACTTGGAGAGCAAGATTTTTGATTTTTCCCCCTGCTCTCTTTTTGTGAATGTGTATGTGTAATCTTCTGTGTAAGATTCTCTCTGTATAGCTTTGCTTCCACCATATGTCCCAGGGTTCTTTCGGTCCGTGATTTTTTTCAATAATTACTTTTTAATTTTAATAACGCTACTATATTTCATACTTTATTCTATTTTACTTTACCTGCTCTTTCTTTTTTTCCTCCCTTCCCTTCCTCCCTCCCTCCCTCCGCTCCTCCTTTCCTTCTTTCTTTTTCTTTCCTCCATCCCTCCCTCCCTCCCACCCTTCTTCTTTCCACTTTCTTTTTCTTTCCTTCCTCCCTCCCTCCCTCCCTCCTGTCTTTCTTTCTTTCTTTCCTTCCTCCCTCCCTCCCTCTCTTCTTCCATTCACTCTTCCTTTTGCTTTCATTCCTCCCTCCCTCCCTCCCTCCTTTCTTTCCTTTCTTTCCATCCTTCCTCCCTCCCTCCTTTCTTTCTTTCTTCCTTCCTTCCTTCCTTACTTCCCTTCTTCCTTTCTTTCAATCTCTCTTTCTTTCTTCTACTAATTATTTCTTTCTACTTTTTCTCACTGTTATTCTGGGCCAGGTGGATGAAAGGCTCTTGGTGCTGCAGCAAGGAGTTAGTGCTGTGCCTCTGAAGTGGGAGAGCCAACTTCAGGACACGGGTCCACAAGAGACCTCCCAGCTCCACATAATATCAAGCAGCGAAGATCTCCCAGGGATCTCCATCTCAACACCAGCACCCAGCTTCAGTCAACGACCAGCAAGCTACAGTGCTGGTCACCCTGTGCCAAGCAACTAGCAGGGCAGGAACACAGCCCCACCCATTAGCAGAGAGGATACCTAAAAACATAATAGGGCCACAGGCACCCCAGGGCACACCACCAGACGTGGACCTGTCTGCCAGAAGGACAAGATCGAGCTTCAACCACCAGAACACAGGCATTAGTCCCCCCCACCAGGAAGCCTACACAACCTACTGAAACAACCTTAGCCACGGGGGACAGACACCAAAAACAACGGGAACTACGAATCTGCAGCCTGCAAAAGGGAGACCCCAAGCACAGTAACATAAGCAAAATGAGAGGGCAGAAAAACACACAGCAGGTGAAGGAGCAAGATGGAAACCTACCAGACCTAACAAATGAAGAGGTGATAGGCAGTCTACCTGAAAAAGAATTCAGAATAATGATAGTAAAGCTGATCCAAGATTCTATTTCCCAGATCCAAAATCTTGGAAATAGAATAGACAATATGCAAGAAACAGTTAACAAGGACCTAGAAGAACTAAAGATGAATCAAGCATCGATTAAAAACACAATAAATGAAATGAAAAATACTCTAGATGGGATCAATAGCAGAATAACTGAGGCAGAAGAACGGATAAGTGAGGTGGAAGATAAAATAGTGGAAATAACTGATGCAGAGAAAAATAAAGAAAAAAGAATGAAAAGAACAGAGGACAGTCTCAGAGACCTCTGGGACAACATTAAACACACCAACATTCGAATTATAGGGGTTCCAGAAGAAGAAGAGAAAAAGAAAGGGACTGAGAAAATATTTGAAGAGATTATAGTTGAAAACTTCCCTAATATGGGAAAGGAAATAGTTAATCAAGTCCAGGAGGCACAGAGAGTCCCATACAGAATAAATCCAAGAAGAAATACGCCAAGACACATATTAATCAAACTGTCAAAAATTAAACACAAAGAAATCATATTAAAAGCAGCAAGGGAAAAACAACAAATAACACACAAGGGAATCCCCATCAGGTTAACAGCTGATCTCTCAGCAGAAACTCTACAAGCCAGAAGGGAGTGGCAGGACATAATTAAAGTGATGAAGGAGAGAAACCTGCAACCAAGATTACTCTACCCAGCAAGGATCTCATTCAGATTTGATGGAGAAATTAAAACGTTTACAGACAAGCAAAAGCTGAGAGAGTTCAGCACCACCAAACCAGCTTTACAACAAATGCTAAAGGAACTTCTCTAGGCAAGAAACACAACAGAAGGACTATACCTACAATAACGAACCCAAAGCCATTAAGGAAATGGGAATAGGAACATACATATCAATAATTACCTTAAATGTAAATGGACTAAATGCTCCCACCAAAAGACACAGAGTGGCTGAATGGATACAAAAACAAGACCCATATATATGCTGTCTACAAGAGACCCACTTCAGACCTAGAGACACATACAGATTGAAAGTAAGGGGATGGAAAAAGATATTCCATGCAAATGGAAATCAAAAGAAAGCTGGAGTAGCAATTCTTATATCAGACAAAATAGACTTTAAAATAAAGACTATTAGAAGAGACAAAGAAGGACACTACATAATGATAAAGGGATCGATCCAAGAAGAAGATATAACAATTGTAAATATTTATGCACCCAACATAGGAGCACCTCAATACATAAGGCAAATACTAACAGCCATAAAAGGGGAAATCGACAGTAACACAATCATAGTAGGGGACTTTAACACCCCACTTTCACCAATAGACAGATCATCCAAAGTGAAAATAAATAAGGAAACACAAGCTTTAAATGATACATTAAACAAGATGGACTTAGTTGATATTTATAGGACATTCCACCCAAAAACAACAGAATACACATTTTTCTCAAGTGCTCGTGGAACATTCTCCAGGATAGATCATATCTTGGGTCACAAATCAAGCCTTGGTAAATTTAAGAAAATTGAAATTGTATCAAGTATCTTTTCCGACCACAATGCTGTGAGACTGGACATCAATTACAGGAAAAGATCTGTAAATGATACAAACACATGGAGGCTAAACAATACACTACTCAATAATGAAGTGATCACTGAAGAAATCAAAGAGGAAATTAAGAAATACTTGGAGACAAATGACGGTGGAGACACGACGACCCAAAGCCTATGGGACGCAGCAAAATCGGTTCTGGGGGGGAAGTTTATAGCAATACAATCCCACCTTAAGAAACAGGAAACATTTCGAGTGAACAGCCTGACCCTGCACCTAAAGCAATTAGAGAAAGAAGAACAAGGGGCCCCCAGGGTTGGCAGGGGGAAAGAAATCATGGAGATCAGATCAGAAATAAATGAAAAAGAAATGAAGGAAGCGATAGTGGAGATCGACCAAACTAAAGGCTGGTTCTTTGAGAAGATAAACAAAATTGACAAAGCATTAGCCAGACTCATCAAGAGAAGAGGGGAGAAGACTCAAATCAGTAGAATTAGAAATGAAAAAGGAGAAGTGACAACTGACACTGCAGAAATACAAAAGATCATGAGAGATTACTATAAGCAACTCTATGCCAATGAAATGGACAACCTGGAAGAAATGGACAAATTCTTAGAAATGCGCAACCTACCAGGACTGACTCAGGAAGAAATAGAAAATAGGAGTGGACCAATCACAAGCACTGAAATTGAGACTGTGATTGAGGATCTTCCATCGAGCAGGGGCCCAGGACCGGATGGCTTCACAGGCGAGTTCTGTCGAACATTTGGAGAAGAGCTAACACCCATCCTTCTCAAACTCTTCCAAACAATGTCAGAGGAAGGAACACTCCCAAACTCATTCTACGAGGCCACCATCACCTTGATGCCAAAACCAGGCAAGGATGTCACAAAGAAAGAAAACTACGGGCCAATATCACTGATGAACATAGATGCAAAAATCCTCAACAAAATACTAGCAAACAGAATCCAACAGCACATTAAAAGGATCATACACCATGATCAAGTGGGGTTTATTCCAGGAATGCAAGGATTCTTCAATATATGCAAATCAATCAATGTGATACACCATATTAACGAGTTGAAGGAGAAAAACCATATGATCATCTCAATAGATGCAGAGAAAGCTTTCGACAAAATTCAACACCCATTTATGATAAAAACCCTGCAGAAAGTAGGCATAGGGGGAACTTTCCTCAACATAATAAAGGCCATATATGACAAACCCACAGCCAACATTGTCCTCAATGGTGAAAAACTGAAACCATTTCCACTAAGATCAGGAACAAGACAAGGCTGCCCACTCTCGCCACTCTTATTCAACATAGTTTTGGAAGTTTTAGCCACAGCAATCAGAGAGGAAAAGGAAATAGAGGGAATCCAAGTTGGAGGAGAAGAGGTAAAGCTGTCACTGTTTGCGGATGACATGATACTATACATAGAGAATCCTGGGGATGCTACCGAAAAACTACTGGAGCTGATCGATGAGTTTGGTAAAGTAGCAGGATATGGAATTAATGCACAGAAATCTCTGGCATTCCTGTACACTAATGATGAGAAATCTGAAGATGGAATCAAGAAAACACTCCCATTTGCCATTGCAACAAGAAGAGTAAAATATCTAGGAGTGAACCTACCTGAGGAGACAGGGGACCTGTATGCAGAGGATTATAAGACACTGATGAAAGAAGTTGAGGATGATATAAATAGATGGAGAGATATACCATGCTCCTGGATTGGAAGAATCAATATTGTGAAGATGACTCTACTACCCAAAGCAATCTACAGATTCAATGCAGTCCCTATCAGGCTACCACTGGCATTTTTCACAGAAGTAGAACAAAAAATTTCAAAATTTGTTTGGAAAAGCAAAAGACCCCGAATAGCCAAAGCAATCTTGAGAACGAAAAACGGAGCTGGAGGAATCGGGCTGCCTGACTTCAGACTATACTACAAAGCTACAGTAATTAAGACAGTGTGGTACTGGCATAAAAACAGAAAGATAGATCGGTGGATCGGGATGGAAAGCCCAGGGATGAACCCACGCACATATGGCCAACTTATCTTTGATAAAGGAGGCAGGAATGTACAGTGGAGAAAGGACAGCCTCTTCAATAAGTGGTGCTGGGAAAACTGGACAGGGACATGTAAAAGTATGAGATTAGATCATTCCCTGACACCATACACAAGGGTAAGCTCAAAATGGATTGGAGACCTAGATGTGGGGCCAGAAACTATCAAACTCTTGGAGGAAAGCATAGGTAGAACACTCTATGACATAAATCACAGCAAGATCCTTTTGGACCCACCTCCTAGAGAAATGGAAATAAAAACAAAGATAAACAAATGGGACCTAGTGAAACTTCAAAGCTTTTGCACAGCGAGGGAAACCATAAACAGGGCCAGGGGACGGCCCTCAGAATGGGAGAAAATGTTTGCGGGTGGAGCAACTGACAAAGGATTGATCTCCAGAATTTGTGAACAGCTCATGCAGCTCAATAGCAAGAGGGCAGACAGCCCAATCCAAAAATGGGCAGAAGACTTGGGTGGGCATTTCTCCAAAGAAGATGCACAGACTGCCAACAAACACATGAAAGAATGCTCAACATCATTAATCATTAGAGAAATGCGAATCAAGGCTACAATGAGATATCATCTCACACCAGTCAGAATGGCCATCATCAAGAAATCTAGAAACAATAAATGCTGGAGAGGGTGTGGAGAAAGGGGAACACTCTTGCACTGCTGGTGGGAATGTGAATTGGTACAGCCACTGTGGAGAACAGTATGGAGGTTCCTTAAAAAACTAAAAATAGAACTACCATATGACCCAGCAATCCCACTACTAGGCATATACCCTGAGAAAACCATAATTCAAAAAGAGACATGTACCAAGGTGTTCATTGCAGCTCTATTCACAATAGCCCGGAGCTGGAAACGGCCTAAGTGTCCATCATCGGATGAATGGATGGGGAAGATGTGGCACATATATACAATGGGATATTACTCAGCCATAAGGGGAAACGAAACTGAGCTATTTGTAATGAGGTGGATGGACCTAGAGTCTGTCATACAGAGTGGAGTGGGTCAGGGAGAGAAAGACAAATACCGTATGCTGACACATATATATGGAATTAAAAAAAAAAAAAAATGTCATGAGCAACCTGGGGGTAAAGCGGGAATGAAGACACAGGCCTGCTTGAGAATGGACTTGAGGATATGGGGAAGGGGAAGGGTAAGCTGTGACAAAGGGAAAGAGAGGCATGGACATATATACACTACCAAACGTGGGGTGGATAGATGGTGGGAAGCAGCCGCAGAGCACAGGGAGATCGGCTCGGTGCTTTGTGACCGCCTGGAGGGGTGGGATGGGGAGGGTGGGAGGGAGGGAGATGCATGGGGGAGGGGATGTGGGAACAGATGTGTATGTATGACTGATTCACTTTGTTATAAAGCAGAAACTAATTAAAAAAAAAAAATCTTCACTATGTAGGATGTTAAATCAAAATGATTCCTGAGGGCATATTTTTATTTTTTCATTTCTCTGTGGGAAATTATTTAATATTTCACCACTGATAATGATTTTTGCTCATATTATCTACTCTTATTTTTAATATCTGGATAAATATAAATGATCTGCTATTTTTTATTCTTGGTATTAATAGCTTTTTTCTATTTTTTTTGTATAGATGTTGATGTGGATTGTTATATTATTCTTGTTATCAAAGAATCTACTTATTATTTATTTTATCAACTGATTGTTAATGTTTTATAACATGATAGCTCCATGATTTCCTTCTTATATTCTTTGAGTGTGATTTCCTATTCTTTTACTCTACCTCCTTAAAATGAAAGCATTAATCATGTTCCAGAAAGTTTTCCATTTGTCAAATGCCTGACTCCTTTCACTTCTGGGTAGCGCCAGTCCTGGATTCCTTTCTGCTGACAAAACTTCCCAAATAGACATCTTGCCTGGACCATAGTCTTCAAGTTCTCTAGCTTTTTTGAGACCTTAAGGCTGATCTCTCAATCCCTTCATCTGGGTGTGTCCTCAGAACCCAAAATATGGGTCTATGTTCAGAGCACCCTAGCCCTTCCTGCTATAAACTCAACTTCTAGCCATGCCCTCTGTACACATTCAATCATTATTGTCATCACTGTAGGAAGGCAGACTATTAGTGCTCTTTCCTCTTAAATCTAAGCATGACACCTACCTTTTCCACCCCATCTCCAAACAGTGAGCTGTTCTATGAGTGTACAGACAGACACACACACACACACACACACACACACACACACACAGCTGATTGTGAGCAGGGCTGTGCTGAGTACTTGGGACATGCAGTGAGTAAGTTAATGTCTGGCACAGATGAGGTGCCTCAAATAACAAGAATAAAGAGTGAATAAAGGAATGACTGGAAGGATGTGAAGGTGCCTTTGTGCAACATTTATTCAACAAACACACAATGAGTGGATGATGTGAGTTCTTCAGCTTCAGATACAGAAAGTGGAAAAAGGTAAAGAACGTATAAATGTTCAGGAGATGTAAGTTCTTTCTTCAATTGATTCATTCAATAAAAAGGAAAAGACTTACAAATAATACATGGTAACATGAGAATATTGCAATATGAATGGTATAAAACATGCACGATGGCAATAAGTTTATTCATTTATATATAAAATCGTGCATTTAATCAATTTGTATTGAATTCCTAATCTATGTGACTCTCACTGTTGCAATAAAGGAAGCAAAGTACAGAAATACCAATGATATAATCCCTGGTCTAAAATGACTTAGCATCAGAAAAGGAAGAAAATGTGTGCCCCTAATAAACACAGACATAAAAAATATGCTGTATCTATATATCTATGTGTAGATATATAGATGTATCTTATGCATTATGTATTAGACTCTGTCCATTGACTCATTAATGCAACTAGCAACAATTAGGTCCCACCTTACATTGGATATATATGATAGGCACTAAAACATACTACTCATCTGAAAAAAAAAAAAAGAAAGACTCCTGCTTACATATTGAAGGCAAGGTAATCAATTTTCTAGGAGGCAATATTTGATAGGATACGATCTACATAAGCAATATGGAAAGAGAAGGCATTCAAAGTAGAATAAATGGCATAAGTAAAAGTGCAGACACAGGGAAAAATAAATGCCCTAACACACATATTGTTTAATTTGAATGTGGGAAAATTATAAAACAAAAAGTAATAAAGGGAGATTGGGAGTAAGGAGAAAGAATGTTAAGGTTCCAGTCTTCTCATTATTATAGAATAATTCACTTTATAGTTTATCTACTGGCATTCATGGCATTGAGCATTTTCAGATCAGTTCAATTCAACACAATCCAATACAAACAATTTAGTACAATTTGATCAAATGAAATAATTTTCTATTAATGCTGTCATGATGCATAATTTATATTACCTATTTAGCATTTCACAGTTAGCATTCTCAGGTCAGTTAGTATAAGCTGAGCTATGACTCCCACTTAGGTCTTTATTCATAGTAACACAAAGTGAAGCAGAGCTATCTACAGGGCCCTGAGGCCACACTGCCTCCATTCTGGCAAGGAAATTTTCTCTGGGACATAAGATGCTTAGAGAGTCATATTTCTTCCATGTGACCAGATCTTATCTGATAGAAGAGCATACTTAAAGGAGAATAATTTTTGAAGTCAGAATGTCACAGAAGGAATCCTTAAGTGTTTGCACTGTATCAGGAAAGAGGTGTGAGTGGGTGCAGAATGACTCATGATGAAAATGAACGTGGCATCTCTATTGCAGCTTCCATTCAAGAGAATGCATTGTTTTCGCTCTAATTTTGGACAGCCCATGGGTGGGTACCATGACCCCAGCAGGAAGCATGAAAAACCAATTTATGAATTATTCAGATGATCACATTTTAATTCTAAAAGCTAGATATTAGCTTGACTAATTGGCTCTCAGCTGGAAAAAAAAGAACTGCAAGATCCTAGGTTTCATGTTTATTAGCCACTTGCAAGAGATAATTCCAGCAAAACCTAACTAAAGAAAAATAATTTAAGTGATCAAAATCTTCACTGATATGTACTTTGCATAAAAATTACATATGCATTGAATGAAAATTTTAAAATACTGAAGCATAAAGAAGAAAACAAAAATTATTCTTAAACCCACCGTCTAAAATTAATCCCTGTAAATTTTGGTATGTAAGCCTCTACATATTTTTCTCTCTAATTTTTCTTTTAAAAATTGACTTATAAAATAATATCTTGTAACTTTTAAAAGCAACTAAATATGAACATACTTCTACCTCAATAAATATACTTATATAGCATCATTTTAATAGCTTGATCATAGTCCATTGTATTGATGTCATAATTTAACCAATTACTTATAATTAGACTGTACGTTGCTGCAGATTTTCCAATACAAACAACAATGCTGTGATGAACATTCATATATATATATTCATATTCATACATTTCTTTACACACTTCTCCAGTTATACTCTTAGGGTAAATTCCTAGGTAGAATTATTGAATCAGAAAGTACAAAACATATATTTTAATTAAAATTTCAGCTAATTAATACTTTTTTATTTCCTTTTTTTACCATATGCTAATTTTAGAGCTTTAACTTATGGCATGAGTTCATATATAGATATGTAAAAACATGAAGTAACTGAAAACCATAAATATAAGACTAAGCTTTTAATTTCTGTTTTCAAATTATGAACAGTCTTGGTTATTACTTCTGACATTCATCTTTCTTTGCTAAATTGATGAGATAATCCCTGCCCTACGAGCTGCTGAAATAACCAGTACTTGGGATAGTATTTGGACATAAGGAGCTTTAAAATAAAATTAAAAATTAAAAAAAAAGAACTTTGAGAAATCACAACCTAGGCCTGAACCACAGATGGCTTGTGACTCCCATTTTAAAGAGCTGCATGAGTCTGAAATTTCTGTTTGAGGTATTAACACAAAACTCATGTAGGACCAATGAAAACCTAGATTCCCGGCAAAAGAAAATTTCAAACTCAATAGAAATTCATGAGTGCATGGACTACCCACAGGAATACCAAACAAAACACACCACCACAGGGTTATGTTTTCCCAAATTTTCTATTGTGGTAAAATGCACAAACATATATTATTAACCATCTTTAAGTGTATAGTTCAGTGATATTAAATACATACAAAATGTGCTAACATTACCATGGTCCATCTCCACAACTCACTTCACATTGTGAAACTTCAACTTTATACTAATTAAACAATAATACCCCAGTCTTCCCTTTCTTTCAGCCCCTGACAACCATGATTCTGCTTCCTGTCTCTATGATTTTGACTACTCTAAGTACCTCAGGTAAGTGGAATCATACAATACATAACTTTTTGTGACTGGCTTATTTCACTTAGCATAATGTCTTCAAGGTTCATCCATGTTGGAGCATATGTCAAATTTAGCTCCTCTTTTTTTTTTTAACATCTTTATTGGAGTATAATTGCTTTACAATGCTGTGTTAGTTTCTGTTGTATAGTGTTAGCTTCTGCTGTGTAACGAAGTGAATCAGCTATATGCATACGTATATCTCCATATATCTTCGCTCTTGCGGCTTCTTCCAACCCTCCTTATCCCACCCATCTAGGTGGTTGAAAAGCACCGAGCTGATCACACTGTGCCATGCAGCTGCTTCCCACTAGCTATCTATTTTACATGAGATATTGTATATACGTCAATGCTACTCTCTTACTTCGTCCCAGTTTGCCCTTCCTCCTCCCCATGTCCTCAAGTCCATTCTCTACATTTTCATCTTTATTCCTGTCCTGCCGTTACGTTCATCAGAACCTTTTTTTTTTTTTAGATTCCATATATATGTGTTAGCATACGGTATTTGTTTTTCTCTTTCTAACTTACTTCACTCTGTATGACAGACTATAGGTCCTTCCACTTCACTACAAATAACTCAATTTCATTTCTTTTTATGGCTGAGTAATATTCCATTGCACATATGTGCCACATCTCTATCCATTCATCAGTCGATGGACACTGAGGTTGTTTCCATGTCCTGGTTATTGTAAATAGTGCTGCAATGGACATTGTGGTACATGACTATTTTGGAATTATGGTTTTCTCAGGGTATATGCCCAGTGGTGGGATTGCTAGGTCATATGGTAGTTCTATTTTTAGTTTTTTAAGGAAACTCCATACTGTTCTCCATAGTGGCTGTATCAACTTACATTCCCACTAACACTGCCAGAGGGTTCCCTTTCCTCCACACCCTCTAGAGCATTTACTGTTTGTAGATTTTTTGTTGATGGCCATTCTGATCCGTGTGAGGTTAAAACCCATTGTAGTTTTGATTTGCATTTCTCTGATTAGTGATGTTGAGCATCCTTTCATGTGTTTGTTGGCAATCTGTGTATCTTCTTTGGAGAAATGTCTGTTTAGGTCTTCTGCCCATTTTTGGATTGGGTTGTTTGTTTTTTTGATATTGAGCTGCATGAGCTCCTTGTATATTTTGGAGATTAAGCCTTTGTCAGTTGCTTCATTTGCAAATATTTTCTCCCATTCTGAGGGTTGTCTTTTCATCTTGTTTATGGTTTCCTTTGCTCTGCAAAAACTTTTAAGCTTCATTCGGTCCTATTTGCTTATTTTGGGTTTTACTTCCATTTTTCCAGGAGGTGGGTGAAAAAGGATCTTGCTGTGATTTATGTCATAGTGTTCTGCCTATGTTTTCCTCTAAGAGTTTTATAGTGTCTGGCCTTACATTTATGTCTTTAATCCATTTTGAGTTTATTTTTGTGTATGGTGTTAGGAAGTGTTCTAATTTCATTCTTTTACATGTAGCTGTCCAGTTTGTCCAGAACCACTTATAGAAGAGGCTGTCTTTTCTCCACTGTATACTTTTGCATCCATTATCAAAGATAAGGTGACCATATGTGTGTGGGTTTCTCTCTGGGCTTCCTATTCTGTTGCATCGATCTATGTTTCTGTTTTTGTGCCAGTACCATACTGTCCTGACTACTGTAGCTTTGTAGTATAGTCTGAAGTCAGGGAGCCTGCTTCCTCCAGCTCAGTTTTTCTTTCTCAAGATTGCATTGGCTATTCGGGGTCTTTTGTGTTTCCATACAAATTGTGAAATTTTTTCTTCGAGTGCTGTGAATAATATCATTGGTAGTTTGATAGGGATTGCACTGAACCTGTAGCTTGTTTTGGGTAGTATAGTCATTTTCACAATGTTGATTCTTGCAATCCAAAAACATAGTATATCTCTCCATCTGTTTGTATTATTTTTAATTTCTTTCATCAGTGTCTTATAGTTTTCTGTATACAGGTCTTTTGTCTCCTTAGGTAGGTTTATTCCTAGGTATTTTATTCTTTTTGTTGCAATGGTACATGGGATTGTTTCCTTAATTTCTCTTTCAGATTTTCCATTATTATTGTATAGGAATGCAAGAGATTTCTGTGCATTAATTTTGTACCCTGCTACTCTACCAAATTCATTGATTAGCTCTAGTAGTTTTCTGGTAGCATCTTTAGGATTCTCTATGTATAGTATCATGTCATCTTCAAACAGTGACAGTTTTACTTCTTTTCTGATTTTGATTCCTTTTGTTTCTTTTTCTTCTCTGATTGCCATGGCTAAAACTTCCAAAACTATGTTGAATAATAGTGGTGAAAGTGGGCAACCTTGCCTTGTTCCTGATCTTAAAGGAAACAGTTTCAGTTTTTCACCATTGAGAATGATGTTGGCTGTGGGTTTGTCATATATGGCCTTTATTATGTTGAGGTAGGTTCCCTCTGTGCCTACTTTCTGGAGAGTTTTTATCATAAATGGCTGTTGACTTTTGTCAAAAGTTTTTTCTGCATCTATTGAGATTATCACATGGTTTTTATCTTTTAGTTGGTTAATATGGTGTATCACATTGATTGATTTGTGTATACTGAAGAATCCCTGTATTCCTGGGATAAACCCCACTTGATCATGGTGTATGATCCTTTTAATGTGTTGTTGGATTCTGTTTGCTAGTGTTTTGTTGAGGATTTTTGCACCTAGTTTCATCAGTTATACTGGTCTGTAGTTTTATTTTTGACTTCTTTGTCTGGTTTTGGTATCAGGGTGATGGGGGCCCCATAAAATGAGTTTGGGAGTGTTCCTCCCTCTGCTATATTTTGGAAGAGTTCGAGAAAGATAGGTGTTAGCTCTTCTCTAAATGTTTGATAGAATTCACCTATGAAGCCATCTGTTCCTGGGCTTTTGTTTGTTGGAAGATTTTTAATCACAGTTTCAATTTCAGTGCTTGTGACTCATCTGTTTATATTTTCTATTTCTTCCTGGTTCAGTCTCAGAACGTTGTGCTTTTCTAAGAATTTGTCCATTTCTTCCAGGTTGTCCATTTTATTGGCATATGGTTGCTTGTAGTAATCTCTCATGACCCTTTGTATTTCTGCTGTGTTAGTTGTTACTCCTCCTTTTCCATTTCTAATTCTGTTGATTTAAGTCTTCTCCCTTTTTTTCTTGATGAGTCTTGCTAATGGTTTATAAATTTTGTTTATCTTCTCAAAGAACTAGCTTTTAATTTTATTGATCTTTGCTATCATTCCTTCATTTCTTTATTTCTGATCTGAACTTTATGATTTCTTTCCTTCTGCTAACTTTGGCGTTTTTTTTGTTGTTGTTCTTCTTTCTCTAATTGCTTTAAGTGTAAGGTTAGGCTGTTATTTGAGATGTTTTTTGTTTATTGAGGTAGTACTCCTCTTGTCTTTCCTGCCTAGAGAGGTTCCTTTAGCATTTATTGGAAAAGTGGTTTGGTGGTGCCGAATTCTCTTAACTTTTGTTTATCTGTAAATATTTTAATTTCTCTGTCAAATCTGAACGAGATCCTTGCTGGGTAGAGTGATCTTGGTTGTAGGTTTTTCCCTTTCATTACTTTAAATATGTCGTGCCACTCCCTTCTGGCTTGCAGAGTTTCTGCTGAAAGATCAGCTGTTTACCTTATGGGGATTCCCTTGTATATTATTTGTTGCTTTTCCCTTGATGCTTTTAATTTTTGATTGTTTGATTAATATGTGTCTTGACGTGTTTCTCTTTGGGTTTATCCTGTATGGTACTCTCTGTGCTTCCTGGACTTGATTTACTATATCCTTTCCCACGTTAGGGAAGTTTTTGACTATAATCTCCTCAAATATTCTCTCAGACTCTTTCTTTTTTCTTCTTCTTCTGGGACTCCTATAATTCAAATATTGGTGCTTTTAATGTTGTCCCAGAGGTCTCTGAGACTGTCCTCAGTTCTTTTCATTCTTTTTTCTTTATTCTGCTCCCTGGCAGTTTTTTCCCACCAGTTTATCTTCCAGCTCAATTATCCATTCTTCTGCTTTAGTTATTCTGTTACTGATTCCTTCTAGAGTATTTTTAATTTCCATAATTGTGTTGTTTGTCACTGTTTGTTTGCTCTTTAGTTCTTCTAGATCTTTGTTAAATGTTTCTTGTATTTTCTCCATTCTAATTCCGAGATTTTGGATCATCTTTACTATCACTACTTTAATTTCTTTTTCAGGTAGGTTGCCTATTTCATCTTCATTTATTTGTTCGTGTAAGTTTCTACTTCACTCTTTCGTGTGTAACAAATTTTTTTGTCGTTTCATTTTTTTTTTTTTGATGGGTGGTGCTGTGTTCCTGTCTTACTGGTTGTTTGGCATGAGATGTCCAGCACTGGAGTTTGCAGACAGTTGGATAGAGCTGGGTCTTGGTGCTGAGATCAGGACCTCTGGGGGGCCTCACTCCGATTGATATTCCTTGGGGTCTGAGGTTCTCTGTTAGTCCAGCGGTTTGGACTCAGAGCTCGCACCACAGGAGCTCGGACCCAACCTCTGGCCTGGGAACCAAATCCCACAAGCTTTGTGGCATGGTAAAGAAAATAAAAAGAAAGAAAGAAAGAAAAAAAGGAGAAGTAAAATATCAAAGAATAAAAAACAAAATAAAATTAGAAAGATAAAAAATATATTAGGAAAAATAAAACTATAATTGAAACAACCAGTCACTGGGGATTCCTCCCGTCCCCTTAGATGTCTGTGGTCCCCACCAGTGCCTTGTAGGTGCCCTAGTTGTGAGGAGATGTGAATTCCGCATCCTCCTAGTATGCCATCTTGAGTCCACACCCCCAGAATTTCCTTCTTTTTAGAGACTGCATAATATTCCATTGTGTGTATATACCAAATTTTGTTTATTCATTCATTCATCGATGGACACTTGGGTTGCTTCCACAACCCTATTGTTATTTTTAAAAATAAAGATATGATAAAAAATGAGATTAGATTAAAATATAAGTATTAAATAGAATTTATAGGATTAATCAATCATCCTTTTTAATAAATCAAAAGTAAATAAAACAACATTAAAGAGACAACAAAATAACTATTAAAGTTGTCAAATGAATAAGAAGAAAAAATAGCAAATATCTATAGAAAAAATAATGTATTTGAAAGAATTGTAGAGAAATCTTTAATAGTATAATTTAGGAAGAAAAGAAGAAAGTAAAGACAACAATGTAGAAAGAAGAGAAGGAGAGGAAAAGTGAGATAAATGATAAAACAAAATAATAAAATAGATATATAAATGCAATGGTAAATTAATAAATTTAAATTGAGTACATTTTCAAGTTTAAAAAATGTGTTCCAGATTTTAAAATAATTATTTCATATACTAATCATAAGAGATATACCTAACAAAAATAGGAGAAAAAATAAGCCAAATGACTATTAAGAATAATCCAGTATATTAATATTGACATCAGAGAAAACTGATTTGAATATAAAGTTTTCCAATATATGATATGCATTATGAAGTTGGGTTTTATGCTCAAACACACTCTTTGGTCCCAGAGAGCCTGATATTAATATAAGTGTAGACATATGAACACACTTGTATTTATGGATAGTCACTTAATAGTATTTTACTAGTAACTGCCATATCTATAGGAAAGTACATTGTACACTCCACGGACACTTCATATTGGAAAACCAAAATGGAAAAAAAAATAAAGAGATTAATTGCACCAAGAATGAGGGACAGATCCTGTTGATGACATCTGAGTATTCCACCCAGCCTATGAGTTCTTACATAAGAAAATATTTCATGCCAGGGATGTTAGAGAGAGCTGGAGCTTACTCTGAGCCTCACATAGCTTTATATATCCACAGCACTTAAAATAGTGCCATGAACATAGATCTTTGATCATTCTTTCATTCACCTATTTAATCTTTTATTTATGCATCCAGGTCCTTGGCTGTGAAGGACTCTTTTTGTTTTCTCTAGTGGTGATAGTAGGGATTTAAGACACAGCCTTTCTGCACAAATTTCTAGCAATAGAAAGGATAGTTCACTCTGAATAAGATCAGATAATTTGTCTAGTTCAATCTCCTTATTTTACATATCGGGCAAAACTCATATGTAAACCTTTCACTTAGCCTCTCCCTTACTGAATCACATAGTTGATTTGTAGCCTTGTGTGGAAGGATCCTTATTACAAGTTGAATGATGGACGTGATGGTTAAGAGTTTGAACAATGAACCCAAATTTAAAATCTATCTCCATGACTTGAAGCTTGCTTCGTGACTTCAGTCATTATGTTTATTTCAGTCTTTCAGACTTATAACTGGAGTTTCAAGAAGACATTTGCACAATTCATAAGGGAATGATAAAACAAGTTGAGCTTGCAAAGCCTGTGGTGCAGTGTATGACATCTTAGTTTATAGCACTTGATAAATGAGGGCTATTGTCAATATCATGATTATTATTTTATTAACATTACTACCAGGATATCAGCTGCCCTTCCTTAGTTGGTTACCATCTCCCAATCATCAGAATTCAGCACTTCCTTTTTGTTCCTTCTCACATACACACTGGAGAATGCTTTGTCAGTTTGATTTCCAATTCTGAGTCACATTCACTGCCTTTTAAAGTCAAACCCATTGGTGTCCCCAGCATCAGCTCCTGAGCTACTGCGCTTCTCTAGGGCTTATGAGTTTTGCTCATTAGATGCTAAATTACTGCCACCAGAAAGTGACAAGTCTTAGTTAGCAACATCTTTGCTACAATAAAACTCACTCAATAAAAACAAAAGGAGTCACAGAGATGCAGAGTTTGGGGGATCATAAAGAATATCTATCAGTTTCAAGGAGTTTGTGTTTATACAAGTGGCAGCATTGAGTGAGTTAATGCTAAGAAAATACACAACTTCAGTTAATGAGAGAGATTATTTAGGAAAACAGAACTGTCACTATTGCTTGCCATACAAAGCTATAAATTTGTTACTTTTGATGCTGGGTGCATTAGCAAACACATCATTTATTCATATTGAGATGCTCCCCAGAGCTGCACTTTGGTTAATGAAGATAAAACCCTTATGTTGATTGTTAAATGTTATCTTCCCATCCTGGGAACCCTTCCAGCAGCAACCTGGGCATTTATTCTCTGAGATGATTTGCTTAGTGTGGAATCTTCATGTGTATTTCAGAACCTGGATGGGTTCTCTTAAATGATCTCTGGGGTTACGACCTATGAAAACCGAAGATCTGCATCTGGTTGGTTTGATAAAGTATGGAACTAAAGGGAGAGAAAAATTTAAAATCTCAGACCCAGAGAAAACTTGCATGGTTTCATTGAAAAAGTTATCCAGCTTTTAATCTCCCTTTTTCCTCCTTTCAGCCAAAAACTTTCCCATTCTCTTCCACTCCCTCACCTCTCCCTCACTCTCCAGCTTTCACTGAGGTCAAGAATGGGATCTGTGTCACTAAATCAAATGAATAGTTTTGGTTCTCTTTTACCTGATTTATGAGAAGTATTTGACACTATCAATACATTCCTGCTTCTTTCAAAACTACAGCCAATTAGTTTCCATGGCATCATGCTATTCTAGCTTCCCTCTTATATCTCTTGCCAAGTTTACTCCCCTCCACCCAGTCATTACATGATGCTGCCTCTCAAGGCTCAGTACAAGCTCAGCTCTTTTCCTCCTTCTATTCACTCTTCCTTTCAGTGCTATGTATTTGTAGGCAACTCACAAACTGGCCTGCATCTCTGACACACATATCTCCTTGTGCTCTGGATTCATTTGACCAGGTGAATCTTTGACATCTCCCAAAAGCTGTCTCAATATCTTTGCAAATTCTCAAAATGCCTAGTCCAAATGCCTGAATTTCCTCCCCAAATACAGGCTTCCTTCAAAACCACTATATGTTTTGTTTTTCACAAGCCAGAAACTTGAGTGTCATCCTAAAAATAGCCTCCTTACACTTCACATCCAATCTATGAAGATGTACTGTATATTACAGCTCTTAAATATTGTTTATAGCTATCTACATCTTTCTATACTTCCAGGCCTGAACTCAGAGCCTGGCATATAGAAGGTACTCAAAATTAAATTTTGAATTAAAGAATCTCTATCATTAACACACCAGTAAAAGCCTGGCCTTGGGCAAGAGCTTCTGAATTGGTCACCTCAATTCAAATCTGTCCCACTATGAATGTAAATTGGTGTGGCCACTGTGGAAAACAATATGGAGTTTCCTCAAAAAACTAAAAACAGAGTTGCCACGTGATCCAGCAATTCCACTCGTGGACATATATTGGACAAAACTGTAATTCAAAAAGATACATGTACCCCTATGCTCATAGCAGCACTACTGACAATAGCCAAGACATGGAAACAACCTAAATGTCCATTGAAAGATGAATGGATAAAGAAGGTGTGGTACATATATACAATAGAATACTACTCAGCCATAAAGAAGAATGAAATAATGCCATTTGCAGCAACATGGATGGACCTAGAGATTATCATACTAAGTGAAGTAGGTCAGAAAGAGAAAGACAAATTCCATATGATATCACTTATATGTAGAATCTAAAATATGACACAAATGAACTTATCTATGAAACAGAAACAGGCTCACAGACATGGAGAACAGACTTGTGGTTGCCAAGGGGGAGGAGGGATGCGAAAGGGATGGATTGGGAGTTTGGGATTAGCAGATACAAACTATTTTATATAGAATGGATAAACAACAAGGCCCTACTGTATAGTACAGGGAATTATATTCAATATTCTGTGATAAACCATGATGGAAAAGAATATGAAAAAGAATGTAAACACATGTATAACTGAAACACTTTGCTGTACAGTAGGGATTAAAACAACACTGTAAATCAACTAGACTTCAATAAAATAGTTTTAAAAAATCATCCCCACTCTAACAATTCTTTATTTTACCAATAATCTGAATGCTTACAGAGCAAAATGAGATCGTGTCATCTCCCTTTCCTTACTTGAAATGACTTAAACGTTTTTGCTTTAGGAACCACATCAGTTAGCCACTCTGTCTCTCCAGGCCCATCACACACCCCCACTCTGCCCTTCTTCTCACTGGGACAACCGCCAGCTTGCTTTATGCTGCTCATAATCACCATCCTCCCTGCAGACAGTGTCTTCTTTTTGGTCCACAGTTCTACTCCCCTTTGATCACCTCCTAATTAACACATACTTTAAGTCACTGCTCATTTCTTACTACATTAGAAATAGTCACAGTAACTTTCCTGACAAGGTCAATCATTTCTATTATATGCTCTAATAATACCCAAATTAAATTATAATTAACTATAGTATATTTATCTATATGTTATTAGTATTTGTAGTCCTCTTTAAAATGCATTTCCCAGAGCACAATTTCATTAGAGTTAAAATATCTGATTATCCTCAGCACTGTAGCCTCAGAAGCAACCAGCTTCATAAGTTTAAATATGAACATATATGGCTCCAATTATCTAATATATAATCTAATTGCTGCCTACCTGGCCTGCCACTGGGTGGGTGACTTCCAGGCCCCGCCTGCAGACACAGCTGCAGCCCCGCCCTGCCAAGGACACGCTGCATGCACCGACCGGAGGGGCCATGACCTGTGGAGCAGCAGAACAAGCCTATGCCCAGGGACGAGCTGGGCCGCCCAGGCAGCTGCAGGGTGTGCCCTGGTCCGTGGCTCACGGCAAGACCTCACTGGGCAGCCTGAAGCAGGCCAGCGTGGAGGTGAGCCTACCGGCTCCTGGCAGCTCCCCAGAGAGGAGAACATGGCGACGTTCAGCTGCACACTGCCCGAGCGTCCGCACGCTGCCCGGGCGTCTGCACGCCCTCGCTGGACGACTCCGCTGCCATCACGTGACCGGCCACGTGACACACGATGCGTCTCGCGCTGCCCGCAGCTCCTCAGCGAGTGGAAGCAAAGTCGCTGGGGGGCCGTGGCATGGAGGAAGCGTGGAAAGGGGGTCAGGCCCCCCAGACCCCATCACTGTATCTCAGGGTGCAGGCAGAGCCTGGGCGTGGGCCGCGGGTTAAAAAAAAAAGCAACTTTAAAACTATATGGCTAAAAAAAAAAAAAAAAATATATATATATATATATATATATATACATATAGCTATATATATGGCTGAGTTTACCTAATATATACTCAATATATAATGTGTGTATATATACATATATATTCACTTTGGACAATTCAGTCTCTTTGAAGCTCAATTTTCTCATCTGTTCCATAGGGTTAGCCATAATATCTAAAGTCTTTTCATGTCTAGATGTACATAGAATAGTAATAAATGTGACAGAAAAATAATAATTGCATGGCAAAAATTTTCCTATATCCAAATTCAAAACTCAGCTGAAAAACCACAATATTTGCAATATATATCATAAATGAAGAATTAATATTCTGAAATGCAAAGAACTCTGAATATGAGTGAAAAATTGCCAAAAGTATGACAGAAAAGGGGCAAAAGACATTCACAGATAATCACAGGAAACATATAAAGATATGAAAATACATTTAATCTCTCATAAAGGCAAAACAGAAAATAAAACTATACTGGGTTACCTTTTCTCATCAGATTGGCAAGAATAAAAAATATGGTGACATACTTTGTTGGTGGAGATGTGGAGAAACAATCACTCTGCTACTCATGGAATGCTATTTGAAATAAACTTTGATTATAAACTTATGGAGGAGAATTTTTCATTTTCAACAAAAATACATGTATGTTCACAATGTAGCCTAACAATCCAATTTCTAGGAAATTACCCTGAAGATATATCTCCCAAAATAGGAAGATTCATATGTAAGGGGATATTCATTGCAACGTTGATTAAAAATGCAAAATATTGGCAAAAACCTGTATGCTAATACAGAGAAAATAAGTTCAGTAAATGGTGGTATATTCACATAATGGAGTAAAATATAGCCAGAGTAAAAGAATGGGGATGAGAAAGATCTCTATGATATGGAGTAATTTTCAGGATGTACAATTAAGTGAAAAAGCTAAAATACAGACAGCTGTATAAAGTATGCTGTTCTTTGTGTAAGAAAGATGGGGAAGTGAGAAAATGTGCCTGTATCTTTTAATTATGCATATCAAAAACACAGGACATATAAACAATAGATTAATGAAATCAATCACTTATATGGCATGGGTGAGAAATATGGAAAGTACAGAAGTATAGGATGGGGAATGATGCTTCTCTGAGCATACCATTTTGAACACTGGATTTTACAGCAATGTTAATGTTTCAAATTCTCAAAAACAACAACAAAAAAAGTGTATGAGGGGATTACTAAAACACAGTACAACTAGAAGCACATTTTACAAGCTATACTGGAGAAATAATGCAACCACACTGGAGAGATTAAAAAAAAAAACTAAATCAGGTAACTTTTCAGTATTTAGATTATATGCCTCAGGCTAAAGATAAAATTAATCTTAAAATATGTTGGACTCTGGTTAAGTTTCTTTTTCACAAAATGATGGGTGAAGAGTTCTGAAAACAACTTTCTGTGTATTCTGAGTCTAAGCAAATAAGCAACAATATTGTAGCATAAGGGAGCCAGGTTTCTCATTGTCATAAAAGGAAAGTTATAAACATTGAAAGGGAGAAGGACATTATGAACTCTTCAGTATTTGATTGGAATTGGTGTTATCAGTATGAACTTGTGATTTTAATATAAATAGATAAAAAATAGTTATAGATGTTTTGATTGTGTATGCATATTCGTATATATGTATATGTGTGTAGGCTTGTATGTATATGTGGTGTTATTTCAATTAGGAGGAAGGGTGAGGATGATGGGAATGGGAGAGTTAAAGTGAGAAAAGAAAAACAGTTGAAGGATATTGTTTTTTGATTGATGGAAAGACCATCACTGATGGTCAGGAAGAACAAATCTGAAAAATGTGCCTCAGGATCTCAAACAAATCATCTGCTGGTTTTAAAATATATCAGGGTGTCCATGGTAGAAATCTCCATTCACATCTTAAGATCAACTTTAGAAATAACCATCCTGGACTAAGGCACATCTTTGCAGCATATTCTCGCCTCAGGCAAAAGGTAGATACTTTGTTTAAATAGCAAAACCTTAAAGCAACGTGTAACAGGTTTCTGCTTCTGCTTCATTTAGGGTCATGTTTGGGCAAGGCTATGGGTTGTTTACATGCATTCAGACCAGTGCAATACTACTTTCATGAAAGGGACTGGTCCTTAGTTAAGAAATTTATTTAATAGTAGCACAAGTCTTGTAAGGGAACCAACACATTTACCGATTAATCCTTTAAGTGGTAGTCTTAGTCTCTAGAAGCTTTGGAAAATGCAAATTGGCAGCCCTTACTACTTCAATCTAATTTCCCAAATTCCCTCAGTTGGCAGCTGCAAGTGCCCCAGGGTGCATATTTCACATAACTGAGCTTTATAGCTGGTGCCTGTTCTGAGAGGGTCAGCTGCCTGCATCCTATTGAGAATGCAGAAAGAAGAGAAAGTGCTTGGCCAATTCACACTGTGGGATGCTCAGATCCTACCCTGGTTGCTCCATGATTTGAAACAGCTGGAAGGGAGACTATAGTTCCGCATAGGAAAATAATCAAAAGACACCACACTCATGAGCAAGGAAGCAAACCTCTGGTTAGGACCCACACAATATTAAACACTACTATCTCCCTCTTCTGAACCTTTAATAGTACTTACCATCTGAACCAGGGGGGTCACATAAATTATTGTTGTCAAAGACTGCCCTATATTAACAGCGATTTCATGTATCTTATCACATTTTATCTTCAGGACAAGGCTGTAATTGGTTCCCTGTTTCTGCCCATTTTTCAGATTAGGAAAATGAGATTTAGAGAAGCCAGTGGCTTATTCTGTATCATCCCCCGACTAAGACGATTATAAGGTCAGCTTTTCTGATTCTAAACCCAGTGAGTTTTATTACTACATTTTTAAACAACTTTGTTTTTCCTAACTCCTTAATATATCCTCTCTCTCTCTCTCTCTCTCTCTCTCTCTCTCTCTCTCTCTCTCTCTCTCTCTCCACAGACTATATACCCTCCCAAGGTACAGGAATAGTACCCAATGATTCCGTAACAGGTCAGATTCCAGGACAAGGCTGGTGGTCTTAGGCTAGTGTAAATGACAGGTTTAAAACCGGGACAAGTGCCTAATATCAGAGAAGAGACATCGACAGACAGAAGCTCTACTTAGCTCTGACTCTAGGGCAGAGATGGTTTACTTAGAGCTGGTGGGGTGGATCTGGGTCCACAGACTTAACTGTAGCTGGGATGAAGACAGAGTTTCCTGGAACACCAAGGGTTCTATATCCTCAGCACATGGCAGCCCCAAATAAAGGTGGTATTAAAGAAATTGGAGAGATTTCCAACAAAGCACCAAAGCCAAGATTTGCTATTTTAAACCCAATATTAAGTGAAGCCAAACTTTCCTTGGAAACACAAAATAAAAGATCTATTCACTGTAATAGGGATAAAAATGATTGTCAGTTGTACAGGTTTAACCCTCCATAAGCAGAATGGACTGGGTTGTAATAACTCCTCCCTTATCCCCAACCTCTTGTCTCACTCTGGCTTCCTCAGGAGGATCATGCAGTGTTTTTCCTGAGGGTAATAGCTTGATTTTAAGGTTGAAAAATTTTTGATAAGGGAGGGCCACCATCCTTTAGGGTACAGCAACCAAATATATATATATATATATATATATATATATATATATATATATATATATATTTTTTTTTTTTTTAAAAGCACTAAAATTCTCAGACAGTAAAATCTTGCTGATGGTGGGGCCTTCCTAGAGTGGGGAATCATCCTTGATTATTTTCGTTGTGTTCCCTGATTTCACCTATGTCAAGGGCAATTAAAGTTGGATCCACAGCTAAAAAGCTGACTCTCAGGGAGGTAACTGTAAGAAGCATTTCTGGGGCTGTACATTTGATTCACACCAATAAGTCCTGTAGGGGAAAAATCAGGCTGACAGATTTATGAGGCTCCTCCACTTAGAAAAGAGACTTTACTGGGCCACAGGAGGCAATATCCACTCAATTCTCACACCTCAGGGCCTTACTTTATACCACAGTAATAGGCTTTAAAAACTGAATCGAATTTTATCCAACATGGTAATTCACTAGCACAATTCAATATATGAGGGAAAATTGCAGTGAATATTCTGAACATTTAAAGCCTTGTTTTGTTTATTTTTAAACAGTTTACTGAGTTATTATTCATATACCATACTTCCCCTTTTAAAGTATATAATCCAATGGCTTTCAGTATATTCACACAAATGAGCATCCATCACCACAATTAATTTTAGAACATTTTCATTGTCCCCAAAAGAAATGCTACACTGCTCAGCCTTCAATCAAATCTCCTCAGCCCTTCTTACTCATCTATTTCTGTGTCTATAGATCTGTCTGTTCTGGACATTTTACATAAATGCAATTGTAAAATATGTGCTTTTCTGTGTCTGGCCTCTTTCACTTAGCATGTTTTCAAGGTTCATCCTTGTTGTAGCATGTATTAGTACTTCATACATTTTTTATAACCAAATAATATTCCATCAGTGGTTATACCACATTTTATTTATCCATTCATCAATTGATGGACATTTGCACTGTATAAAAGATCTTGGCTATTATAAATTATGCTATGAACATTTATGTACAAGTTTTTGGGTGGACATATGATCTTAATTCTCTTGGGTATATACCTTGTGGAGAAATTGCTGATTTATATGATAACTCTATGTTTAACTATTTGAGGAAGTTATGGACTATTTTCCAAAGCAGCTACACCACTTTACATTCCCACCAGCAGTGTATGAGGTTTCCAATTTCTCCACATTCTTGCCAACACTTGTTACCTGTCTTTTTTAATATTTTTGTATTCTGAAGAGGAATGACATCAAAAATATTTGGATTTGCTTCTGCAAGTTTAGATTTTCACATTGAAGTCAGAGTGCCTCCTGAACTTTCTATCAGGTCAGCCGCGCTCATGTACAGGGTGGGGTGGAATAAGTAATAGTTTTAATTTGCGGTCACGTCTGCTTGAAGGAATGCCCTCCTTTAGGTTGGCATCTGTGTAAGGCTTCCACTCCCCTTCAGGACACAGGAAGTCACAACTGAAAATTGACCCCACTTTAAAAACAAGAACAAGATCCATGCATTTTAGGGACCCTGCCTATTTTCATTCATCTTTGTGAATTCATTTGTTGAACAGAACTGGGACTGTTAAGGCAGATTTGGAAAAAGAGCAAAACAATCAAAAAGAGGCAGTGGAATCTGGGAACCCAAGGGAAACACAGTCATGTCAGAGCAAAGCAAATTCCTATGTCCTCAGTAAAGAGGCTTGACCAAAACTACAAGCTGGGCCCATCAGAGCCGGCCTCAGGCGGGAAGGCCTTATGTGGCTATAGGAAACTGGTCTACTCTCTGAACCTCCGGCTGCCTGGTGCCTTAGAATAGAGCAGGTTTTGCAGGAGGGTTGTGATATTTAGGGCCCAGTTCAGTTCAAACACATAGTAGAAGGCTGGGCCAAGAGATAATGGGCTGGTAGATTGATTTGGGCCTGAAAATCTTTTACTGAAAAATATCTTCTATCCAGTCAACCAGATGTGCTCAAATGGATCTAAAACAGAGAATGTGGAAGCTATACAAGGACAATCCATAGTCCTACTCTCATGGCCTCCTGGTCACTAACATGTGGTCAATGTAACAAGTTTTATCAGAATCCCTTTTTAATTAAAAATCATTTTTTTAAAAGAAATGTTGAAGGTATTGGAGATTGAGGTGGCAGAGCAGTATCCTTTTATGACTATTTGGATATAAATTCATCTGAATATATTTGTTTTTATTTAAGGAGTAAGTTGCCCACTAATATAAGAAGAAATCATCACATGAGCTTACAAAAAATAGGAAAAAAAATACACAGGAAATACAGAGCAAAGGGGTTCTGCTCTGGGCCATGATCATAATGAGTGTGTAGAATGGAATTTAGCCTTGGATCTACCTCTTTCAAAGGTTTGAATGATTATCTCTTTCTGAATGACTATCTCTTTCTGAATGACAAGTGATTCAGATACCAGGAAAAAGTTCCCTTTAGGTTAGTGATATTTGTGTTCTACATGGGTCAAACCACATAAATAAAAGACTATGTCATGCATACATATCTATATGCATCATAGAACACAAAAGCCGATTTTTCATATAATTGAATGTCTAATATCACTGAAGTCTTTTTAGAGTTTATTTTCTCATTATTTTTTTTCTGAATTCCCATAGAAAACTCCATAGATGATTTAAATATTCAAAGAGGTTTTAGCAGTCAGCAAAATATTTAAAAAATCAGTGGATTGAAACAACAAGCATATGCTATTGCTGATGAGTCTACCAGTCAGTGGGAAGTTCCACAGGGCTCAGTTGTGCTGCAATTGGTGTGTCAGCTGCTGGCTAGTTGCTCTGGAATGGGCTTGGCTGGATCAATTGAGACTTTAATTCATGTCACTTTTCATGCTCCAACAGATTCACTGTGACTTATCATGAGAGTGGTCATGTTCCAAGAGACAGAGAGTGGAAGTACACAAGACCTCTTGAAACTTTGGCTCAGAACTTCTAATGTCTTCTATTATCCAAAGTAAGTCAAAGGTTAGCCCAGACTTAAGGATTGGGGAAATATATGCCTACTGTTTGTGATGATGCGAGGAGGTGTAAAGGGACTCACACCTATCAAAGATGTGAATGCTGAGAGGAGTGGGACAGTTGGAGCCATATTTTAAAATCCTGTGTATGTTATCACCATCATTAGGTAAGTGCATATTATCATCATTATTAGGTATACATGTAAGCAGATATATTACTAAATATTCCAGTACTGCAACTTAGCTTCTAGAACATAATCAGTCAATATGTGTGGCAATAAACCTAAACACCCATCTGATGATTAAATGCCTTCTCTACATCTCCACTAAGGCAATCTCTCCAAAGGTAAGAATCTCAATATATCCTGAATCCTTTTTAAACTGAATCCTAGACCCACATATTCCTATAAATATCTCTACGTAGATGACCTAGTAATTCCAATTGACCTGGATAAAATGTAAACATTATTTCCTCCTACAGCTGTCCCTCTTCTTCCTATACTCCATATTTCAGTGAATAACACAATTATCCAGTTGCCTAATCCTAATACCATGAAAGCATCTAAGATTCGTACTCTCATTTACCTTCTGTACACAATTTTTCCACTAGTCCTATAGCTCTACCTTAAAATGACTTTAATTCTTGTTTAACCTCTACTTTCCATTGTCTCTGCTTTATTTATGTATTGTTTTATGTATTTTTAACCTAAATTCTATGTCAACTTTTGGACTTGTCTCCCTGGCCCTGGTCTCACCTGTCTCTAATTCAATTATTCACAATTCTCCTGGAATACATTTACTAAAATGCGAATCTGACCATGGCATCCCTCTAGCTAGATACCAATGGACTTCAATTGCTTTCCACTTGAAAACTCAGACTCCTTACTATGGCATCAATGTCTTTTCTGATCTTATTCTTTCCTGTCCCTCCAGTATATTGTCATTTTCCCTCTTTTCTGTGTTCTTGCCCAGCTCCCTATTATCACGGGTGCTTCTATCTGCCCGCAGTGCTCTTCCCTCTATTGTAATATGGAAGGCAGAGCTTATGGTACTTAAGAGCAAGTATTTAGAGTTAGATACCCTGATTCCGGACGTTGAGTTCCCATTTAATCTCATTGAACTACCCTTTTCTTATTTATGAAATGAAAACAGTAATGACATGTACTTCATAGGGTTGTTTAGGGTATTAAATGTAATAATTCTTGCAAATAGGTTAACATAGTTACTGGCACAAGCATTCCACAATGTTAAGTGTTGATACTAATATTTCTATCTCCTCATTTTTCTCTCTCCGAAGGCTTTATTTGTGTTTTCAGACTCAATCCATACATCTTTCTGGACCCATTTTGGACTGGAATTATACTATCATAACCCATTCTCATTCCTCCAGTGGGTTTCCATCAAACCCTGGGCATACCTTTATTACAATATTTATTACACAGCATAGAACTTTCTAACCCCTCAGAAAACTGTAAACATTCTGAGGGAAGGGATGGTGCCTCATTTAGCTTTGAGTCCCTCATACCAATGACTGGTTCACTGTAATGAATATGAACTTTCCTTGTGAAGTTAAAGAACATCAGGGTCCAGCTTTAGTGGCAATAAGTATGTGTAGTCATAGATAAAGAGATTGCTAAGGGACAGAAATTTTTTTAGTTCAGTGGAGTTATTTACTCAGTCAGCTTCTAGGTCATATTCTGGCAGCTGAGAACTGACCAGCATAAGAGCTGATAACTCAGGCATGCCTCAAGAACCTTGTATCAAAACAACTGTGAACCAGCAAAACCTTGACTCAAGACAAAGACAGCTGACTTTGATTCTAAACCATTCAGTTGATTCCAAACCCAGGGTCAGTCAAGGAATCCTGTATAGGTTGATTTATTAAGAAAAATATCAAAATTGAGAAACTGAAATTTTGGGAAATAATCATCATCAACATCTGATGGAAATGTGATGTACACATTTTGTTGAATTTGCCAGTTTTTCTAAATTTCCAAGAGCCATAAGCATGAGAATGAGGCCCATTTCCCATTTTAATCATGCAGGTTTTCAAAGCAGCCCTTTATTAGTTTGATTACTTTGCTCTTTCTAGAAATATCACTATTTTTGGTGTTAACAATATGCTCTTTAACCTTGAGACAGTATCTACAATTTGTAGAGGAGATTGTTTTCCCCTATCTTTTATTTCTTATTCAAATCCCCTGAACTTGCTCATCGATCAGGAAATGCACTAGAGGAGCATAATTTTAACAATACGTTCAACCTCCAAATTTCCTAGCAGGATTTTTCAGCCTGAGAAGTCTCATTTTCATAAATAAATCCTTGCTTTTGAGTCCAAATTATTTCTGTGACTCTTCCTCCTGTTTGCTCTGGGTTATATGGCAATTAATGGTATAATTATTTGTAGACACAGGAACTTGAGAGAAGTCCAGAATTTCTGTCTGCCAATTTCTAGTTTGATTTTCTAAATCTAGCCCTTTGCTTTCCTTCTTATTTATCTCTCTTAAAAACTTTCCAGGGGGCTTCCCTGGTGGCGCAGTGGTTGAGAGTCCGCCTGCCGATGCAGCGGACACGGGTTCGTGCCCCGGTCTGGGAAGATCCCACATGCCGCGGAGCGGCTGCGCCCGTGAGCCATGGCCGCTGAGTCTGCGTGTCCGGAGCCTGTGCTCCGCAATGGGAGAGGCCACAACAGTGAGAGGCCCGCGTACCGCAACAAAACAAAACAAAACTTTCCAGTCCAACCCATTTCCTCTATTTGTCTTTATTCCAAAGAACATGGTTTATATTTAATATTTAACTACTGTGAAAACACTTCTGACTCCTTTCATTTCCTGTAGAGGGAGTAATATTTCACCATCTTAAGTATATTTCTGAGGGCTATACAGGAAGAAGAATGCGAACTAGAGTGAGAAATTTTGAATGGTTCTACTCTTTCATGACTGAACAAACTGTATTGCATTTGGGTTCCCATATACTGTTTCTTCATGAAAGACAAACCATTTAGAAAAAGAAGATCTCTTATAAGGTAATTTCAAAAAGCTCTTGTTACCTAATAGTTTTATGTTTTATGCTTATTTGATCTTCTTATGTAATTATTTATTGTATTGCTTTGTTATACATAATAAAATAACTTTATTACAAAATGAATGAGAATTGACTTTATTTGGAGTAAATATCTGTACAAATTAAACTTGCTGTTTAAGCTCAAATACTATGAAATGGATGAAAACACAGAAACACATATACATGTATATACCTGGACTCTTCTCCTCACACATATGTATCGAGTTTTTCTTAACTAAGATCATAGAATACTGAAACCACACTGACACATATTTTACCTCCATACTGTATATAAACATAATGTATGACTACATTTATGTTTATTCTCTCTCCTCTCCCACAGACGACACTCCATTGACCCTTTCCTTTTCTTTGAATTTATATATTTCCTCCAAATTTTATACAAAATATGGTCAAAGGTGACATTAAGTCTTTTTTTAAAGCCCATGTATATTGGAAATTATCATGCAATTATTGCTGTTAATTTCCTACTTTTATTTACTCTGTTTTATTTTAGAAATAAATTAAGAAAAACATATTTCACCCGTGTTAGATGGCTTCCTTTTAAGTGCCACCAATAGAAGTGAGACTCCAAAGGGAGAGGAAAGAAAGTACATGGTTACTCTTTTATTTGCTATGCCTATCAGTATCCCTCTGACAAAGGAATTTAATCCAGTAGCAGCAAATGACTCTAGCTTCCAACTTCTTTCAACAGTCTTAGAACTAGTTCACCTGCCCCGCACAGGCACTAGCACTAGCTACGCTCAGCAGTCCTCTCTCCTGGAAATCTGAGCCCTGATCCACAGGACCCCTCTTATGATTGCTAGTGTTTGAGCAGTAGCTGAGCAATACTCACTCCACAGAAATCTCATCCCCCTTTTCAAGGGGTCTCTTCTCTAAGCTCTTGTAATACCAGGAGCAACCAAGGGTCGACCCTCCTCATTGGTATGATTTCATCCCTGCAAACCCCTTCCTCTGAAATTCTAGATTTTCATAACTTTATCTTCTTCCATTTGTTCCCTTCAAGTCTTATGGGTAAGAGTTACTTTTTGAAGTTATTGCTTCTATGTTATCATAATCCCATTTCTGCTTTTTCATCATTCCATACCTGTTTGACAATACTCTAAGTTAAATGCTCACTGTTGAGTTATCTAGCGTGACTCTCACTTTTCTTATTAGTTACATATATATAACAGATACTCAAAGTTAGGGATCCTGGATGATTTTGGCCATAACCTTGCCCTTGAACACAGAATTGAATTCCTTACAAATGTTAAACTGGATACTAGTAATTCTTCGCAGGCATTTTTGTTACAATTTATTAATAGTGTATCCCAGGAATTTGATGTGGGTTTAATACTCCAAAATTAATTGAGATCCTTAGGGAGAGAGAGAGAAGAATCCTTATTCTTACAACAAACATATAACCCAGAAAAAATGAAATTTTATGGGTTTTCTAGAATTGTTTTTTCTTCTTGAACTCCACAGGGTGCTTATATAAAAGGCTGGAAAAAAGTTGGAGAAAGTGTTCTTTATGATACAGAATTGTGTGTGGAGAATAGGATTCCAAGCAGTGGAGAGACTCCTTTTGTAATAGGGAAGAACAAATCTGACTCCATATTGGATCCGTTTCTTTTACTTTAATTTTTGCATTCTATTGCTTTTGCTACAAGTTAATCACTAAAAGGGTGTTGCTTATAGCTTAAAGTATACATAATGGCCCATCTTCAGGAACCCTGCCTCACATGCCTGAGTGTTAAGCGAAAATACCTTTGTTTAATCTCACAGGAAACACCCTGACCAGGCCCACCTGTAAATGGCAGCAGGAAAGAAGAAATTAACACATCCCCTCCTGAGTCTGGCCAGAACCAGGAAAAATCTGCAACAACTTGTTCCTTTTTTTACTTTACCTCCGTACCTCCCCCTCTTTGCTCTATAAAAGAAACTAGCATCCAAACCTGGGCAAGATTGTTCTTTGGAACACTTGTCCACCATCTTGTTCTGCTGGCTTTCCAAATAAAGTCATTGTTCTTTGCCCCAACACCTCCTCTTGATTTATTGGCCTGTTGTGCAGTGAGCAGTATGAGCTTGGACTCAGTAACACTTTCCTCTTTATCCTCTAGGGAACAAAAGTCTTAATATCTGTGGGAAAGGGAAAAAACACTGTTGTACTTAGGGCATTTGTGAAAACCCATTGCAACTGAGGAAAGAGAACAGAAAAAAAGAGTTCCTCTCCTAAAGGGGAGGGAGGGAGAAATGTGTTCCAGGCTCAGAACTACAGCCAGGATACAAGCAGGACCATAGTGCAGGATATGCCCCAAAGACACAGTGCCAGGGCAGCTAAAGATGGAATAGAACTGAAGGCAAAAGGCAAAACAAAACAAAGCCTCTGGAAATCAGCCACCTCTTTAAATAAGAGGTATAGCTATTGAGATCTGAAGAATGTAATGCACTGACAGTAACCATAGCAACAAAAAAACCCCTCAATATCAGTGGAATTTCTAACTACATTAAATCAAAACTCATCACTAAAGACCAAGTAGAAAAAAAGAAAGGTGTGCCCATTTCCAGTTATAAAAGCTGTTTATCTCAGTCTTTACTATCCTGCACAAAATGTCTAGCTTTAAAGAACTAAACATATTAAGGAATGTAAAATGCAAGAAGAAACCAAAAACTGTCAAGAAACAAACTAATCGTCAGGACCAGGCTCATGAATAGCACAAAAGTTATGATTATTTGACAGAATTTATAAGAACTATGCTTAATATTATAAAGATTCTGATGAAAATGTTGTAAACACGTAAGATCACATAGGAGGTTTCAACAGAGAGATGGGGACTAATAAGAAGCGATCAAAAGGCAGTGCTAGAAACAGATATGAGCAGTGCCTTTCGCTGTCTCATCAGTAGGCTCGACACAGAGGAGGAAAGAATCAACAAACTTGAAGATTTGTCAATAGAAATAATCAAACTGAAATAAAAAAGCAGAGAGAAAGGGGGAACAAAACAAAACATCATGACATGTATTGAACAATATCAAATGGTCTAACATATGTGTAATTAGAATCACAGAAAGAAAAGTGAAAAAAAATAGGAGTGAAGGAATATTTGAAGAAATGATAGCTGAGAATATTCCCAAACTAATGACAGACCTCGAACTATAGATCTGAGAACCTCAGAGAACTCCAAGCAGAATAAATACCAAAAGCAGTACATCTAGGCATATCATGTTCAAACTGCTAGAAACAAAAGTCAAATAGAAAATCTTGAAGGCAGCCAAGGGAAAAAAAGACACATAGCATACAGAGTAACAAATATAAGAATGACAGAAATGAAGGAGAAATGACTTTCTTACACATACAACCACTGAGAAAATTCATTTTTGGCAGACCTCTACAAGTGAAGTGGTACAAAAGTACTTGAAAATCTTATAAATTAAATGTGTTCAATGCATTAAACTGTACGGCAACCTCTAAATACATTTTTAAGAACCTTCATTATTTTAAAAACACCATTTAAAATAGTTTAAAAAAGGATTCATTATTATCTTGTAAAATATCTGCAATCTGAATGCTGAAAAACAAAACACTAATAAAATAAATGAAGAAGGCTTAAATAAATAGAGGGCTATACAATTTTAGTTTGTTGGCAGAATTCATCATCACATTACCTGCTCTTACTTTCAAACAAACCTTGATATGTCAAACCCTTCTCTTGCTTCCAGCCTGTTTGACTTCACCTCTGCTGCATCTCTTCTGCCTCCAGACAGTTATCTGATTTTTAAGGCCAGTGTGATTAGATTAGGCCTATCTAGGTAATCTAGAATACTTCTATCTTGAGGCCCTAACTTTAGTCACATCTTCAAGGGTCTCTTTCACCATGAAATATAACATTTTTACCAGTTCTGACAGTTTGATTGTTTACATATTTGGGGGGGGGGGGCTATTATTCTGCCTACCACAAAAGGAATCAATAAGAAGACTGAAATAAAAATGCTAGAAATCATACACACATACACATACACACACACACACAAAAACACCCCACATATATAAAATATGGTATATATTATAATATGATATATATACACACTAAATTTAGGTGTGAGGGGGGTTTTAAACCAAGCACAAGATTAGTTTCAAATGCTAGTTAATAAACCTATTTTCTTTATTTTCTTTTTTAGCACAGAAGCTAGTTATCTAGGACCTACATGTGAACAACTTTATATGCATATTTTTTGTACTTGCTTTACTTGGGTCAGTATGATACATTATATTTAAGGTACTTGAACACTGTGGATTCCACTAATATGTGTATGAATGATTGAAGCTTTGTAAATTAAGGGGTGCTTGTGTGAATATAGTTATTATATATACATATAGTGTTTTCAAAAATCTTTTCAATGACATGATCATAACACAGGAAGAATCAGCAAATTTGAAAATAGGTCAATATAAATTATTAAAATAAAACAAAAGGAGAAAAAATGTGAAGAAAGTAGCAAACAGTCATGGGACAATATTTTACATCAAATATATATGGAGTCGGAGTCCCAAATGGAGGGGAAGGAAAAACGTTTGCTCAAGAACTATTTGATGTGCTAATGGTCAATAATTTTCCAAAATTAATAAATGACAACAAACCATACATCCATGAAGCGCAGAAATCCTTATTCAGAATTTGAAAAAGAAATAAACAAAACAAACAGACAAAACTAAAAGAAACAGACACACACACATAGGTGTATCATAGTCAAACTTCTGAAATATAAAGATAAAGGAATAACCTTGAATGTAGCCAGAGAAAAGAAACATAAAATACAGAAGAAAAAAATATATGCATTGCCATAGATCTCTTTTCAGAGCCTGGGAAAACTAGAAAAAAAACAAACATCTTTAAAGTTTTAAAATATTGAAAGGGGGGATAAAGAACAAAAAACAAAAGAAAAAAAAACTATCTGGTCAGAGTTCTATAATCATAAAAAATATCTTTCAAAAATAAATCAAGTAAAGACTTTTTCAAACAAACAGGCATAAGAGAGTTAAATGCCAGAATAACTTAACAATAAGACATACTGCAGGAATTTATTCAACCATATGATCATTTCAATATTTGCACAAGTACCTTTGAAAGGCTCAACTTTTACCCATTATAAAAAACTATTAGAGAATAGAAGGGAATTTCCTCAACATAATAAAAAAACATCTATGAAAAACCCACAGGTAACATCATATACTGAATTATGAAATACTGAATACTTTCTCTTTAAGATTGAGAACAAAGCATATATGATCCTGCTCTCTTCTTCTATTCAGCATTATACTAGAAGTCCTAATCATTGACACAAAGAAATAAAAATAAAAATCATTGACACAAAGAAAATCATCAAAATAAAGGAAATAAAATGAATAAAAATATTTTTCATGAACAGTTTTATGAAACCTGCAAAACAACTACTAGAACAAGACAATTCATTTAGCAAGACCACAAGGTAATACTAATATCTAAAAATCAATAGTATTTTATAGCATGCATGTAAACAGTGAAACAAACAAAATATTTACACAGATTTGAGTAAAAATTCAGTACATCTCCACTTAACACTGTGGTTAGTAAATATTTAAGGTGAAGTGTAATAATGTATGCAATTAATGTAAAGGAATTAACAATAAGATGGATAAAGTTATGGATTTTTGGCACAATAAATGGTAAAGTATATACAGTAAAATATTTGTGGCACAATGTAGTTGGGTCTACTGAGGTTCAGGGTAAGCTTGAATGCAATGATGTGCTTACCAAGTAGGTGCTTTGAAGGACCTAGTCAGCAAAGTACTTCACTGCTATGGTTGTAATAGTAACTATAAGGACTGTAGGAGAAGTGTGGCTATTTGTGACTGTACTGGAGAGATCACAAACAGAAAATAACAAGTTCTAACTTTCAAACCTCTAGCTTAAATTATTATCAAGGGATTAGAGTGTATCTTTGTTGCTCCTGAAAGATTCTCTAATTCCTTATATACACAAGGATGACCCTACTGATAATTACACTGAAAATACATTTGTTTGAGTTGTGGAATTACAATGTGAGTTGAATTCACAGATTTGATGAGTCCATTATGTGATAATCAAGGCATTGATACAGATGAAATGGGGTTCTGAAAATTGGTGGGAATAGTGGATGGATTTGGGTGAGGCTAAGAATTATGAAACTTTGAGTCTTTCTTAGTCTCTGAGTCTCTTCATAAACATCCTGCCTTCCAATATCAAAGGAGGCTAACCTGCCCTTTCTCTGTCTAAACATACTGTAATAAATTCACACTGTTGAAATAGGTAGTGGAGTTTTAATTTCCTGATAGCATGCTGACTAATACACAATTCTGATAGATCCCTTTTTTATTCTTCATAAAACAGTATCAAGATGTGAGAAAAAGTGATAATAATTATTCATTTCCTTCCTAATGTCTGGATATTATTTATTCCTTATTTCCAGACCACATTGCAGATCACACTTACCTAAAGAGTCTAGTATGTTAAACAATATAAAAATTTCATATTCTTAAATATAAAGACAATCTTTTGATATACTACTGGCAACTAATGATCTATTCTTTTATGCTCTCTTTTATATATTTTTTCTTGCAGCAATGGCAGTTATTTGCAAAGCCAACTAATCAAATTAAACTCATTAGACTTGTAGACCTGAAGGCCACGTGGTCTCTGTTACAGCTATTCAAACTCTGCCATTGTAGCACAAAAGCAGCTATGGACAATATCTAAACAAAGGGGCATGGTTGTGTTCCAATAAAATTTAATTTACAAAAACAGGCAGCTGGCCCCTGGGAAGTAGTTTGCCTACCTCTGATATAGGCACTATATCTGATAATCATTTTTAATGTCTATGACCAATCAAATTCCAAATTCAAATCAGTCCAACAAACATTTATTGAATACATGCTATTTACCTGCCATGGTAAAAGGCACAAATCTTATCTCTGAAGCAAGTTTCATAGGTACCTACCACTATATACTGTTAAATTAATTAAACAAGGAGACCATCAGACTGAGGTTGTTTGAATGCCTTAGGCAGCTTACATAAGCAAACCAAAACCTGTCTGTAATGCCTCAAGGTGAAGAAATGAAAATCTAAGGACAACCAATCACAAACAGCCAACTAGGCTTTCCCAAATAAGGCAATTGCTTAAGCTACAGCCAATCAAATAATTTCCTTGATTTGTTTCTGCCTCTTCTCTAGGACGTATAGGGTCTTTCCCCTAGCTCCTGTCAATGGGGCACCTCTAACCACCTCTGGTTTGGGACTGCCCAATCCAGATTGATTTTTGCTCAAATAAACTCTTAAAAATTTTAATATGCCTCAGTTTGTTTTTCAACAATATTGCTACTGTCTCATTATAAAAAGCCTCCTACTTGGTCTTCTGTCTAATCTTTTTCTACACCATCCAGATTGTATTCATTGACAAGATTTGAAGATAGTTTCTCTTAATATCTCACAGATACTCTGTGCTACAAAGATTATGCCAACATAGTCCAATTCATGGCTAAAGAGAACTGTCACCATGTCTCAGAGGCCATCTGACTTCCTTTGTTGTTGCAGTCTTATTTCTGAAGAACATAGAACCTAAATAAGATGAATTATACAGTACAATTGCCACACTGTTGTTTACAGAAAGGTCATTATCTCTAGTGTAAATAGTATTATTTAAAACATTGAAATATATAGTTATAATGCTATTATATGAATATATATATATATATATATATATATATATATATATATATATATATATATATATATATAAAATAATTGGCTCTTGCCTTGGCCATTTATGATTCCAGTAATATAGCACATGCCTCACTGGGCCCTGCTGATGGCATCTGCCAGCAACTCCATTTGATAAAACAAGAGCTCGGAGCAACAACACTGGATGTTGATTTTTGCTAATGAAGAAAGAGCCCCAAGACCGGACTGACCTTTACTTATCCAAAATCATTTTAAGTTAGCAAAATTTGTTCTGCTTTGGATTGAAAAAATTGACTTTCTTAATTCTATTGTCCTATCCTGGAGGGAAAAATAAACTATAGAGGTACACAGAGCCATCTGATCAACATAAGGTGCCCTTGTTGCCTTTCTGCAGCTAAGGAACATCAGAAATGGAAATTTGTAATACCATGGGCACTTCCCCTCCTCTGAAACTGGTCACCCTGACTGTCTTTGTGTTATTGAGTGTGCTTTACATGTTTACCACATTCCTTCTCAGTCAGCTCCTTTTGAGAAAATTCTGTGTGCCTCTCAGTGCAGATATGGGCAGGCAGCCAAGGCATTAGTCAGATAAATATCATTGCATTTGGAAAATCCTTTTTTTCCCCCTAGATTCTTCTTTTGCACCTTCCTTCTTCATGATCCTTGTCTCTTGAATTACTTTCATTCATAGGCTCTTATATAGAAGGCTCTTAGTGCTCCAGGGTGGGTCGGGGGACTGGTAATCACAATTGCTCTGTATGATGTAGAAGACTTTACAGGAGGCATGGCTCACAAAAGGTAAATATTTTTAAAGCTATTTTAGAGAATTCTAAACCTAAAGGAGGTCTTTCGGTGAACTTAGTCCATTGGTTCCCATGGCAGGTGGTTACAACAGATTAACTGAGCATTGCCTGCCCTAAACACAAGTTCTCGGGCGCCCCCTAGACCTATTAAATCAGATTCTCTTATGTTTGCATGTTTCAAAGCCATGATGATTCTGATGAGCAGTCAGGTTTGTGAACTGGTACTACATTCACCCCACCTTTTAATGTTCAAATCCCTCTTTCAGAAGTCCCACTATTTGTTTCTCTAGCTTTGCTTTATATGTTTTCAGTGACAAAAAACTCACTATTTCTTGGCATAGACTTGTCTACTTGTGATTGTTTTGAGAAGTGCTACCCTTTACCAAAACAAAAGGTGCCTTTGAATTGATACTAACTCTAACTCTTAGATCTATGAAGGCAAAATTTAACCCTTTCCCTCCCATTTAAATACTCTATAGTTATTTGAAAACACTTAACTTCCTGAGTCTTCTCTCCCAGATGGTTATGCATCTTGACAAAACCCGTTTCCCAGAATCCTAGCTTCTTTTTTACCAAATTTTGCCAAATATATTCCCACTGCTAGAGTTTCAGTGGCCTTATCCTTACAGCTCTCTTATAATTTACCCCTTTGAAGGTTTTATTTTTTAATATCTATTTCCAGTTACTTCTAACAGATGGAGAGTACGTTTTTCTGTAACCTTTTGCAAAAGAAATGTCAGATCAGCTTTTATCTATGTGATTTCCATACCTCAATCATAATATAAGTTGCTCAAGATCAAGAATGTCATTTCTCAAACAGAATCTGAAGATTTAGAATGGGTTATAGTTGAAGGCATTAAGAAAATATATGGTGCAAATTCCCACACTCAGATCCATTGCAGGGATAAGACAGCAGAGATCCTGGTAGGCTAAGAGATTTCCTCCTGTCTTCTAGTACAAAAGCTACTTCTATGAATAAGACTGCATTTGTGTAATGCATAGAACTCAGGCTAGCATTCTAGAGGAATTTTTTAAAAACTTATCATAGTCTTTTTAGCTAATTTTTTGAAGTCAAATATTTCACATACTTCTTTAGGAAAAAACATTGAGCCGTCTTGCAATTTTAGATCAGCATTTCCACACAGTCATAGTGTGTTGGAGGTAAATGCCTCTTACCCATTTGAATTGGAATTATATCCTCCATTTTACCTGTCAGGACATTGTAGACATTTCTTTTTAACATCTTTATTGGAGTAAAATTGCTTTACAATGGTGTGTTAGTTTCTGCTTTATAACAAAGTGAATCAACTATACATATACATATATCCCCATATCTCCTCCCTCTTGCATCTTCCTCCCACCCTCCCTATCCCATCCCTCTAGGAGGTCATAAAGCACCAAGCTGATCTCCCTGACATTCAATTTTATCATGCCTCACTTGCATGCACTTATTTTGACTTGAACAGTAGGTTAATCCTATGCAATACCCAGACCTGGCATATAGGTACACATATATAATAGATGTATATAGATTAAATTATCTGAGGTACCTAACATGTGAAGTAGTGATACAGTATTTTAGTAGTTTGGAGTAGTTTCCAAATCAGCCTGCCTGCTTCAAATCTCCAGTTTACCACTTACAAGCTTTGTATTATTAGGCAAATAATTTCATCTTCTGTAACATGGTTTCTTCAGCTGCAAAATGGACCATGTAATTTTGTTGAGAAACTCAAATGAGAAAATGAATGAAAACTTTTAGCAAAGGGTCTAATAAGGTTAGCTATCATTATTTTATACAGACTGGGAACTAGGACCCACGTCTCCTGGAATGAGCATGGGGCTATTGCTCTTGTACCATTCTGCTACCTTTCTCCTGTGCCTTCCTGGTCCACACCCTCTGGAGCTTCACAAGTGAAAACCTCACTGGAGCTGTTAGTGGGCACTAGATGAGCCACTGAAACATCTCAACTTCCTACTTGACCCCCAACACTTCTTATAAGGTAAATATAAAGAAACCTCTACCTGTGAGATGACACTCCCCTCATCATATAAAACAAATTGAACAAATTGATTGTGAATAGGGTTGGATTCTCTTATGACCATTTAGTAACAACTCATAGGGAATCAAAAATGATAGAATCAAATTACATGATTTCTTAGGCAAATGATTGCCTGGTATTCCAGCTGATATTCTTTGCAAATTCTGATAGTGTTGTGTAACTGATTGGCCATCCAAGTATATGGTTCTTCTTTATGGAATCTTCCATCATGAAAATTCACACGTGAGAGGAACCTGGGCCACATCAGCATCTCCAGGCCCAGAGGCAGAGAGGTGTCTTTAAGTTTCACATTTACAACAGCGATCTTCTAATTTCAGGCTTAGATTTTTTTTTTAAGTCTTAGAATTCTGGCGGCTGTGTCGCTGTGCAGAGAGCAGGATATTCCCTTTTTCTTTTTCTTTCTTTTTTTTTTTTTTTTGCGGTATGTGGGCCTCTCACTGTTCTGGCCTCTCCCATTGCAGAGCACAAGGCTCCAGACGCGCAGGCTCAGCGGCCATGGCTCACGGGCCCAGCCACTCCGTGGCATGTGGGATCTTCCCGGAACGGGGCACGAACCCACGTCCCCTGCATCGGCAGGCGGACTCCCAACCACTGCGCCACCAGGAAAGCCCTCTTTCTTTCTTTCTCTCTCTCTTTTTTTTTAAAGACAACATTTACTAATGACTCAGGGATGCTCTGGAAAGAATCAGTTAAAAGTTTCACATAAACATTTTTTCAGAGTTCAGTCTTGCCTCATGTGCCTCAGAATAATTTGGTTTAAATTTTGAAAAGGAAAGCACATTTCCTGAATCTATCCAAGATCTTCTGAACTGAAACCTCAGGAATAAATCTCAGGAATGTGTATTTATCTTTTTTTTTCCAATTCCCCTGGATAATACTGAAATACACCAAATTAGAGAATTAAGAAACCGGTAGTTAGAGAATGGATAATGTATGAGGAAATAACTGGGTTCACTATAGCAACAAACGTTATTATAATAAGGAATACAAAGTTGGGGGCCCAGCTATTTAGGTGTGTGGAGGTGGCTTTGGCTCTAAAATTGTAAAAAACAAAGCAAAACAAAAAAGCATAAGAAATACATAAGAAAAAATTTCATGGTTAAGTATTAAAATGAATTATACTGATGACAAGTCCTATAGGGTATCAGTCATCATCATCATAGATGCTCATGGTTTGGGAAGGAGGGGATTTAATATGAGGCAGGTCTTAAAATGTGATCAGGATTTTGATTGGATGGATGACAGAGAAAATAGATACTGTAGCGAGGGAAGGAATGGTAAGAATAAATGTGTAGTTATAATCAATATAAGGTTTAGATTAATGGAAAGTTGAGAGGATGAATTGACGATAAAGGTTATACACATTTGTGTAAGTGCTCCCAAAAGTCATAATGACAAGGTCTGAGATCCAGCGATTTCAAACGGCATTGCTGTATTTTTGAGAAAAGGTGGTCTCTTGATCCAGCATAGAGAATGTATACATCTTTCCGTAATAGTGAAATCTGACCACACATTTGACCAGTAGAGTCCCTTGTCCCCACCCAAGACTCTGGTCTGGAAATATGTGGGCCAGCTTCATTTTGGGCAAAAGGAGTTGGTAAACATATCCAAGGCAGAGGAAGCATTTGTGACAGCAATGTGACCCTATTCAAAGAGCAAGGGGATGTGAAAAAGGGAAAAATAAGTTGAAAGCCAGAGATTTACCTGCCTCTTCTTGTCTCTTTAGCTGTGTCTCAAAGGACCACTCCTTGTTCTGCAAACCTGAGCGGTACCTCTCTAGTAATCCATGTGTGCAGCTGGATCAATCTACAAAGCATAGTTTTATAAAATATTGTTGCTGAAATGGGAACTGGCAGCCTCATTCATTTTAAATAAGACTAAAATATAGATTCACGTTCTTTTTCAAGGTTTCAGATTGCATTTAATATTTCTTATGCTAAATCCCAGATCGCTTGAAAAACCCACAGAAAATTAAACACATGTTCTTTTTTTATACTCTTGTAACATTAGAAAAATAAAGTTTTTGCCTTTTCTTTTTTTTTTTTCCATCCTTTACCCGGGTCAGTGTCATTCATCCACACTGCTCTGGGACTGTGCTAGGTGACCAGACAGCATAAAAGGTACGACGTGGACAAAATTCGGCAGCTAAGAAATTTGGTTGAGATTCAAATACTTCAGTGGCAAGGAAGATGTTGTGTTAGAGAAGACTCCAGTGGGCATAAAAGACCCGCGTGTTGTAGAAAGGCCAAAAGTCTCCATAATCTTATAAAGGTACTATCAGCCTTATTTCATGCCTTGGCCTAGGAATGACAGTGTGATTCCTATTCTACACTGCAGTTTAAAATAGAATATTCATGCACTTGCTGTGTTCTGTAGTGGATGTCTGTTATTATTTTAAGCATGCAACTTAAAATACCCCTTCTTTTGTAAAAATGCCCTCACTCCCCTCTGAGGAACTGTAGCTCCTATATCTCAAGTGCTGTGCTTGGGAGAAGCTGACCCCACCACTTCCAGCTCCAGAGAGAGGCAAGTGACTTAGGATTAAACCTCTCCCTTAGCCACAAAATCTGATGCACAGGTAGTTAGGGGACCAACTTAGAACCGATAAAACTAATCTTAGGATGTATTTGGGATGAGCAAGAGAGGGACATATTTGTTTGTTTCTACTGGAATTTCTCTAGCCATCTTCCATCACAAAGTAAGAGTTTGTCTGAGAATGGGGTCAATGCAAAGAAGAAAGTGGGGCCCACATATAGGGAGAAAATAAATTGCTAGTATATGCCTCGATGTATACAACACATGAAGATAAGTGTTATCTTTGATTTTGTGTGTGTGTGCGTGTGTGTATGTTGATGAAAAAAAACAGATTTTATTTCAAGCCATTAAGATAGGACTCAAAGGTATATTGTTAAGTGTCAGTGGTATGCTGGCAAATGTTTAAAGCTGGCTCTGCAGGGAGGGAGAGGAAGTGGAGTTGGGGGTGGAAATAAATCTCCAGTTTATAATGTTTGCCAATCTCTGTAGTGTAAATGTTCTACCGTGCCAGTTTCAAGCTACCAGCCTGATGTGACTGAACATGGACCTGGAAAGAGATATGTATAATTGGCTCTTGCAAGCTCATAAGAACCAGCTCTCAAATATTACACTCTTTTTTCAATCTGTAAAATGTTGCTATGACAAGATGATTCCTGGAACACTTCCTCCTTCATTTGTCAGTAGAGGATGAAAAATAATATCCCCACTAAAACTGTAGTAGGGGTAGATTTAGAACACTTGAAATATTTCATAAAACTTGGATTAATGGAAGGTAGTACGTGTTAGATGCACAAGCATGGGGTTCAGAGAGACTTAAGCTCTGTGTGGCATTTAGGTTTCTCTGTCACTGTAGGAACTTGGGAAAGCCTCTTAACTTCTCTGAGTCTCATTTTACACATCTATAAAATTGGGATGTACTAATACCTAATAATGGAGTTGATAAGAGAACTAAATGTGATGTTCTATATGAAAGGGCTTAGCATAATGCCTAGAACATGGTAAGTGCTTAATAAATGATAATTATCGTAACTCTTAATAAGCAAGCCACTACTTTTTCTCTCCTCTTCTTCTAGGAGTCCTATTATATATATGGTAAGTCACTGGTAATTATCTCATAGGTTATTGAGGCTTTGTTCATCTATTTTTTACTCTTTTCAGATTGAGTAATTTCTATTGATCTGTTTCCATTATCCCTGATCCTATTTTCTTTTGCTGCTGCAATTGGCTATTAAGACCATCAGTGCATTTGCCAATTCATATATTTCACTTTGAGATCCTAGAATTTCCATTTTCTTCTTTTTCAAGTAATTAATTTATGTGTTGATTTTCACCTTGATATCTCTTCTGCTAACAACACCTGTGTCATAGTGACACCTTTTTCTATTGACTGCTTTTTCTCTCAGTCCTAGCTAAAATTGTTCTGTTTCTTCACATTTCTAGAAAGTTATGACTGTATATTGGACATTTTAAATGGTACATTGTAGACTCTTGCTTCTGCTGTCTTCCTCTAAAGTGTTCATTTTTACTCTTGTAAACAATTAAACTATTAGTTAATCATATTGAAATTGTACATTGCTTATACTTTGTAAGTTTGGTTTTTTTTTTCAGATTTGCCCTTAATCTTTTGGTGAATTCTTAATCCTGGGACCAAGTCTTTATTTCTAAGGCTTAGCCCCTCTGGTGTTTCAATGGAAATCCCGACGTTTTTTACCACACCTATTTAATTTTGTAGGATTCAAACTCCAAACTCTTTATTCATTTTCCCCTGTTGTGGTGAGCAGCTAAAATTTCTACTCAGCACTTTCAGTTTTGCAGTGATTGCTTTCTGTTGGGTTTCTGGAGGTTCTCCTGTAATGTGAAATTCAGGGGGCAGCTATGGATTTGAGGGTAGATCATATGTAAATGCTGGGGCTGCCCCAACTGTGGCTCTTTCTTTTGCTGAGTTTTTGTCTCAATTTCCAGCCCCTATGGCAGCTGCAGTCTCTGTCCTCTACCACATCACACCTACAAGCCTGCGGTTTTCTAAGACAGTTGTATACCATAATAATGTGGAGTGCCCTCCAAGGATAAAATCTGTAAAACAAATTCGTCATACAGTCTTTTCCCTCATTCAAAGCTCAATTAGCCTCATGGTTTTGCCTGCTTTTTTGCCATTTTATAGTACTTGCAAACAGTATTTTTACGATTTTTTCCCAGAGTTTTAAATTTTTATTTAAGGGGGGTTAATATAATACAAGACACTCTGGAGTTACTGAAACTGGAATCAACCCATTCCCTTTCAATTTCTAACATTATTAGGAAGTTTCTTTGTTTCTCATCTACTGAGCTTTCTCTTTATTGTACTCAAGAAATATTATGCTTTTAAAAATGTTATCTTTTGGGTTTCCCTGGTGGTGCAGTGGTTGAGAGTCTGCCTGCCGATGAAGGGGACACGGGTTCGTGCCCTGGTCCGGGAAGATCCCACATGCCATGGAGCGGCTGAGCCCGTGAGCCATGGCCACTGAGCCTGCGCATCCGGAACCTGTGCTCCACAACGGGAGAGGCCACAACAGTGAGAGGCCCATGTACCGCAAAAAAAAAAAAAAAAAAAAAAAAATTATCTATTGCATTTCTGGTGATTTAGAGTAGGTGAGACCATAGCTTATGCTTAGTATTTTGGATGCATAAAACTTTCCAAATATAGTTATTAAATGGCTTTTTGGTAAGCATTGCCTCTAACTGCACTAAAATATTTTTGTGATAATGAGTTTAGTTTATATAAGTATCAGTTTTTCCTACCTACCACTAGAAAAAGAAATTCATATATTTTATTATGATCTCGGGTCCTTTTAACCATTTCCTGAAGAATGACTTCAAGGATTTTGAGGGGAGTAATGACTTCACTTGTAGTATATCCTGGGTGCACAAGTAGCTGACATTATCCTGTATTCATGACTTATTCCTCGGAATCAGTGACAGCTGAATCTGCATGTAGATGATAATCTGAAAAGCATTATAGTTTGGGTGCCCAGAAAACAGGTGACATCTTTGGTAGTGTCAACCTGGCCTTTTTTTATGCAGAGTTCATCTTGTAATTATTCAGTCACCCTCAGTAAACCTGGGCTCTGCCCCAGCTGCCTCCAAACCTGCCAAATGTAAATTGGTTCAGGCTGCTAAAAAAAAAAAAAAAAGAAAAGAAAGAAAGAAAGAAAGAAAAGAATGAAAAGGAAGAAAAGGAAGAAAAGAAAGAAAAGAAAGAAAAGAAATAAAGAAATAGCAGCCACTAAGAAAATGAGCAGAAGAAACTCTTCAAAACTCTCCATCCCACTGACTTCTAAGAAGCTTCTAGGATGAGGAACTATAATTTCTTCCACCTCTCTTATTACATAAAAGAATGCATCAAGCCTGCACTGAGTAAAAGTTCAATTATTCAGACTAGAAGGAAAGTTCTTATCTCAGCTGTAATCTTAATTAAAGTTGATTTGAAATCTAGCTAAGAGTTTTCCTTGACATGAGATATCACAGAGTAAGGTCCAGAGGTACAAGGACTTGGTGGGGTCCAGAATCTCTTTCCAAATTTCATCAGCAGGGGGAAATAATCATAGCTTTATTTCCTTATGTTTTATTTAGAATCCATATACACTTTGGTTCCAAAATATGGACTAAACCGTGTCACCTGATTCCTTTCAAATTTGGAAGTCCAAATTAATATTGTTCAGAATCCCATGTGTCAGTTATGATTTGAGTTTTCATCCTATGATTCAAGAGAACCCCCAGAGTCACTGTAGATGCTTTGTGTTTTCTAAGTAAAGGAAACTGAGATATTCTGGAGACAATAGGAAATGAGTATATTAATCACAGATACCTACACAGTCTATGGCATCATTAGGCTTCCTGGTTATATATTTAATTTAACTTTTTGTTGTTTGTTTTGGGCTGTAGCTGATTTAGTTGTATGTGAACTGAAGTATGTGAATGTGGGCATATGACTTTTAAATCTATCAGTTATGTGTGTATACACTGCACATCACACTTCCCATTCATTAATTCATTCATATTTAATAAACAATAAGTGCAAGCACAAGAAGTAACTTGGGTATACCTAAATTTGATTAGAAGAGATAGCTGGTTATGAGGTAAGAAGTGTAACTAGTGCCAGACAGTTTCCCAAATCAAACATTTTTCTCCTAATAGTCTCTCACTGGGGTCAGATTTTGTCATTGAAATTTACTTTTTGATTAAGTCATGGCTTCTTTGAAATAGCATATTTTAGACCGTGGTGGTAGTGGGGTATTTGAAATAAGGAGATGATCAATTTTATTTTTGATGTTTATTCTGAGTTATCTGTAGGCCCCTAGATGAAGATGTCAGGTGGATATATTGGCCTGGATTAGGGGGATAGAATGGGGTTAGAGATTTATGTTTGGAAGGGCCTGTATATACAAGATAGAAGAAGCTATAGATATTAATATAATTGGCCAAGGGGATGTGTTTTTTTTGTTTTTTGTTTTTTTTGCTTTTGCGGTATGCGGGCCTCTCACTGTTGTGGCCTCTCCCATTGCGGAGCACAGGCTCCAGACGCGCAGGCTCAGCGGCCATGGCTCACTGGCCCAGCCGCTCCGTAGCATGTGGGATCTTCCCGGACCGGGGCACGAACCCGTGTCCCCTGCATTGGTAGGCGGACTCTCAACCACTACGCCACCAGCGAAGTCCAAGGGGAGGTTTAAAAGGAAGAGTAGTTGCTTGCAGTAAGCCTATGAGGAAGATAATATTATTGCATTTTCAATAGAAGAAAACTAGTCCCATGGAGTTTACTTAATTTTTACATGATAGGTAAGTTGCGAAGCCAATAATCAAACCAAGTTCTTCCTCTATTTTTTTTTAATAAATGTATTTATTTTATTTATTTATTTTTGGCTGTGTTGGGTCTTCGTTGCTGCATGCGGGCTTTCTCTAGTTGCGGCGAGTGGGGGCTACTCTTCACTGCAATGCGCAGGCTTCTCACTGCAGTAGCTTCTCTTGTTGTGGAGCACGGGCTCTAGGCACGTGGGTTTCAGGAGTTATAGTACGTGGGCTCAGTAGTGTGGCAGACGTGCTTAGTTGCTCCGCGGCATGTGGGATCTTCCTGGATCAGGGATTGAACCCATGTCCCCTGCATTGGCAGGCGGACTCTCAACCACTGCGCCACCAGGGAAGCCCATTCTTCCTCTATTAACCCAAAAATATTTTTATTAAGCTTTGATTGCTTTCTTGCCCATGAATATGTGTTGTGGGCCTATGTGCTCAGCATGTTTAAGGCACTAGAGTGACAATAAAACAAGAATAAGGCAGGAACATTTGATCTGCCACGAGTTAAAATAGGATTTTTAAAAAAATAAATTTAGAATCAGTCTCTTTATCTCCATTTCCAACCCCCCCCCCCCTTTTAGGGCTTTCATGGTGCTACTTAGAGCTTTCCAATAATTATCTTGCCCAGACTCGATCACCTCTTTCCAAGTGTTGGTCTGTACCCTCCTGCCAAAATGATCTTCTGAAGATGCCAAATATTTTGCTTTTGTTAAAGAGAAAAAGTTGAACTTTTCAGTCCAACATTCAAGGTTCCCTTAGTCTGGTTTAACCATGCTTTTCAGTTTTATTTTACTCTTATCCCCAGGGTGATATGTTTTTCTCCAGCCATACTGTTCCTGTCACTATTTTCCTGTTTCAGTTATTTATTGTTATGTAATAATCAACCCCAAACTTAGAGGTAAGACTTTACTATTGTTGTCTCTCATGGCTCTTGGGGCTGTCTGAACTAAGCTAGGCATTCTTTGCTTGGGTTTCTCATGCAGTTGAAGGCAGACAGCAGCTGGGGTTGAAGCTGTCTCGAAGGCTTCTTTCTCCACAAGTCTGGTATGTGAACTGGGAAGACTCAAAGACCTGTGGGATGAATCAGCTGGATCTCCTCAGGCATCTCCATCTTTCTCTAGTAGTTTATCCATGCAGTCTCCCCAGCATGGCAGCTTCAGCGCAACCAGATTTCTTACATGGCAATTTTGGGTTACAAAAGAGAAAGCCAGGCTGAGGCTTTAACACCTTTTATGATCTAGCCTTGGAGGAAGTCATGAGGCATTGTTTTGCCACATTCTATTTATTATAAGCAAGTCACCAAGGCCAGGATATACTTCAGGGGTATGGAATTAGACACCAACTCCTAATTGTAGACATGTGAAAGTGTTATACCACCAAACAAATATTTTGTGCTTTCAAAATATTTAATAGAATATTAGGACATTAATATTCTATTAATGTTTTATTCTGCATTAATAGAGATATTATTTCCCAGGACTACCTAATTTTTTCCCACCCATCTAAGTTCTATTTATTTTAATATTGGTTAACTGCCACTTCTTCTGGGAAATCTTCACTTATCACAGCAGCCACTGGTGATATCAGAGCTACTTTCTTCAATTCTTTATACAGCATGCAGTACAAGGTATCATCTTGCATGTGCATGTCTTACCTCTTTAACTAGAAAGATATAGTGAGGCCTTAACAGAGAAGACCATCTTTGAATGGCTAATTCAGTGATTCAGAATATCAAAGCGTCACTTATGATACCAATAATAGAAATAGAAGTCTCTCCATAATGATAAAAACACAGAAATTTCTTAATTCCCTTGCTGAGTGAGACTGTAGTAGAGGAACAGATTTGAGGATCCAGACACCTCAGCTTTAATTTAGAAACTTTTGACAGAGCAAATCCCATCCACTCCAAGTCACAACTCTTATGATTTAACATTCAAATAAGATCCCCTGGGTGGCAACTTGGAGAAAGGCAAATTAAATATCCCAAACTGCAGTGTAATTTTTGGTATAATATCCTTTTTAACCCAGCAAAACTTGGACTCTGTTACAGAGTTTAGACTCTTCAGCTTTTTTTTTTTTTTTCCATGATAACTGGGCGGCAGTAGCTTAGAAAAGCCTCTAATAGTGGCAAATACTCATTAAAATAGAAGGTCTCCCAGGGCCCCTGGAAGAAAACTTCATCAGGAAGCCAATTAGTTTAGGTCCAACAGTTGACTCTCTCTGTTCAGAACGTTAAAACTGCTACCTTATTTCCTATTTTCTTTTCTTTATCTGTAATGAATTACTGCCCATTATGAATTCCCAGACTACAGGAAGCATATATGTGCAACATTAAGTCACTTGGAAGAAAGTTAAATCTGTGAAGAGAGGATGCTGAGTGATTAAAGAATCTCAGGACAAAACATCCTAACTCCAGAAACAGCTCTCTGATTTGGGGCATACCTAAGACATCCTGTCATCCATCCATAGAGAACAGTTCCATCATGACTGTGTGATCCAGTGCAAAGCAGCACGTGGTCCTGGACCAAGGGTCACTACCAAGACTGGATTCTAGGTGGTGGGGAGGTTGTCAGGTCTTGGTCTTCTCTCACTAACAAAGAACCAAATAAAGACAGATACAGTCATAGTTAGGATTATGACAGACAGATTAATCTTTGTTAAATAGTGAATTTTATTCAAATTTGATTTCTGAATCTTGGCGTCTTAGAGTCTTAAACATTTTAAGGTCTTTATTCCTTATCCCCTAACTTACACACAGACAGGCTATTGGCATTCATTATTTCAATACCCACCATGAGGTATGTATTGTTACCCCATATTTAAGAGGAGAATTGTGAGGTTTAAAGAAGTAAAAGTCATAGATTATCAGTGGTAGAGATCTGATTTGAACTTAGGATCTACTGTTTCCAAAACATATGTTCTTTCCACTGCACTCTATGTTTATAAATATTTATTTGTTAATATATAAAATACATGTGTTATATAAAACACTTGTTCTACAGAACAAAAGACAGACTAGAGCCTGAGGGAAAGTTCTTTCTCAGACATCAAGGAATTCTGCTCACATTTGCTCGAGAAAACTTGTACTCAGAGAAATGAGCTAGGAAAAGTTTATACCAGTCATTTTTTCCCCAGTTTGGTCCTCCCTTTCCCCAATCTATTCAGTAGATGTTTAGCTGTGCTCCACTGCTTTAGGTCTCTAAGAGTTTTGTAAGATGACAAAGTGGATATAATACCCATAAGCAGCTTTCCCAGAAGAGAAGCATGAGGAGAGCTGAGGTTGAAACCACATTGTCTTACTGGTGTAAATCCTACTGATACCTGGATTCTTATGGCACTTTATCCTATATATATTTGTTGAATGAGTGAATGAGTAAATGAATAATATTATTTTCTCTCCTTCTCTCCCTCCTTTTTCAAGCACGTAAACTTAGTACCTATGCTGTGCTGTGACTATAACAAATAAGACCTTGGCTTCAATGATTGTACAGTCTAGTGAGAAAAGACAATGTGAAGGACTGTCTCAGGACACAACATATAAAGAAGAGAATGATTCAGAAAGAGGTTAAGAGCAGGGAGTGATCAAGATGGTATCATCACAGAATTCTGAATAAACTTTCAGCTCAACCATCCAGGAATATTATCCCCATTTTCTAGATGAGGTGACAGAGTCACAGAGCAACTAAGAACGTTTTCCCAATCAAAAGCTGGTAAAGAAGGAGTAAAAATCCATCATCTGCCTTCCAGTTTATTGCTACATATTCTTTCTCAAAAAATAGAAAATATAGAAACAAGAAATTCTACCACAAACAGAAAAATTCTAATGTTCAAATATCTTATAATGTAACAATAAGTATATAATGGTAGCTCATATCTGGTTAAAATATTCAAAGTTGATCAAGTCTGACTTATGAATTATGACTCAGACAAATCTATTAATGCTGGGATAATTTAGAACTTTAGTATTAAAGATTTATTTCATTGAAAGCAAAACTCCTTCCCTCTTTCCAGGTTTTACATTACCCCACATTGCAGCCAGAAGGGACAATTAACCCTTTTATAGGAATATCAATATTTGCTCACACTATGGATGATATTACTCAATCCTCGGCACCCCTTCGCATGTTGGCACTAAACCCCAGGAGTTTAGTTCTTTTTTTTTTTTTTTTTTTGCGGTACGTGGGCCTCTCACTGTTGTGGCCTCTCCCGTTGTGGAGCACAGGCTCCGGACACACAGGCTCAGTGGCTATGGCTCACGGGCCCAGCCGCTCCGCGGCATGTGGGATCTTCCCGGAGCGGGGCACGAACCTGTGTCCCCTGCATTGGCAGGCGGACTCTCAACCACTGCGCCACCCGGGAAGCCCAGGAGTTTAGTTCTGAGAGTTTCCCTAGCTCCACGGTACAAAGAGACAGTGTTCAGCTTTGAACAAATCAGAGTTTTGGGATCCGTACAATGCTCTTGACTCATTTTCATAGCAAATATGAGGAATCCACTAAATATATAGCTTCACCCTACCTCCTGGGCAACTCTACCTCTCCTGCAATGAAAATCACTTGGCCCCTTTTCCACAAGGCATGAAATAGAATAAGTCAATTAAAATTTATTCATGTTTTAAATATTTCATCTTGTAGCTCTAAACACACACACAGAAAGCAGAAGAAAGAAGAAACAAATCCTGCTCTCAGAAAACTCTCCATTGGTAAACAATCATGTGAGCTCTTTGAGCACAAGGAATGAATCTTTTATTTCCATATCCTCAGTTTCCAATAATCTAGGATCAATAATTGCTTACTGAATAAATGATCAAAACATTCAAAGCACATTCATTTAATATTCATTTATTCATTCATTCAACAAATATTTATTGAACTTTGGTAAAAATAAAGGCAAAATCATAACTGTTGAAGACAAGGATTACGCTGCAGTCTGGGCTTATATGGGAAGAATTTGCTGGGGTTTTCCAGAAGAGGTAGAAAGGAACAAATTAAAGGGAGAACAGATAGGGCATAGAAGGAGAAAATATTTTACATAACGCATGAGAAAACAGTTTAAGCACAGACTTATATGAAGGAAAATATGCCTCTCTGTCTCTACTGGGAATTTCAAACCACTCTGCTGGTAGTAAATACTATTCTCATTTGTGCCCCCATTGATATTTGGTTCTGCCTATTTCTTTGAACTGCCTTATCATCCAGGTAATTCAGTGTTCACTAATTATTAGGAGTTTTTCCTTTTGTAGTTAAGGGGAGATGAGTTAAAAAGAAAAACATGTACATGCCAGTCTCTATACTGCCAAATGTAAAACCGATAGCTAGTGGGAAGCAGTCGCATAGCACAGGGAGATCAGCTCGGTGCTTTGTGACCACCTAGAGGGGTGGGATAGGGAGGGTGGGATGGAGGGAGATGCAAGAGGGAAGAGATATGGGGATATATGTATACATATAGCTGATTCACATTGTTATAAAGCAGAAGTAACACACCATTGTAAAGCAATTACACTCCGATAAAGATGTTAAAAAAAAGAAGAAGAAAAACATGAAAGAGCCAACATCAAAAATGTTTCACCACATACCTGCCCCATCAAACTACACCTGCAGCCTTTCTTAATTTCTTCCCATTGCCAGGACCTCTATCTTCTTCCATATTAACACAACAGTGCACTTGTGGTTCTTTTTTAAGGCTCACACTACCTATATTCTTCTCCTGGCTAACCCTGACCAAACACTCCTCTCAGGGAAGACATCTCTGGCTTTCTGAACTCAGTCTGGAAAAGAAGTCTCTCACCCTTTAGCACCTTGTGCTTATATCAGAAGCCTCATTCTTCATACATAACTGGATCTAAGGTCTCAAATCATGCCAATAAAATCTTTTTTTCCCCCCATTTTCCAGAATGTCTCCAGACACATTCTGGAGAAACGTTCTTTGTACATTTGATCTTGGCCCACAATCTCTGAAGGAAAAGATGGCCTCCTTTGAACTTGCTATAACAAAAAGATCAATGAAAGCATTAACTGGCCAGGGCCTGAGTTATGTGCTTACCCCTAGAACCAGGATGTATTATTTACCCAACCTGAATGAATAGAGAATGGGAAAGAGATGATTTCTCAAATGTATGTTGGAGGGGAGTGCAGGGTACAATTACCCAGAGGAAAGGGCAAGTTAAACAATTAGAGGGAGCTAAATGGATTGAAGGCAGAATGACCTTGAAATTATCAGACAACCCTACTCAAAACACACAACACAACACACACACACAAACACATGCACACACACAGGAAAAGGAAGAGAAATATCAGCTGTGATATCATTAGAATTCAACAAAAGAATTTTCTTTTGTTCTCTTGTTTTCTTTTGTTCTTTTGTTCTTTCTCCTGTAGAGGTGTTCATTTGGCAATTAACCAAAGGTCTTTGCTGAGATGATGGATTTGGGATTCAAATTCAATCTCAGTTTCTGTTGTGAGGCACTGGACAATACTAGTCAGGGAACCAGCTTTTGCTGAACAACTACATTGATGAAGACATGTAGCCAGAGAGCTGTGGACACTACCTCATTTAATCAGCATGACAATCTGGGCTATCATTATCTCTGCTTCACAGATGAAGAAATAGTCTTCACAATATTAAGTAACCTGATTGAGGGTCTCACAGAAGGTAAATAATTGAAAGAGGATTGATCCTGGCTCTGTATGTGTAATAGTCCTTGCTTATTCCACTGTGTCATGGGGGACGTGTTCCCTGTCTTCTGTGTGGGTGGTGGGCACAGTTCCAGCTTTCCATTTGGCACACTGACAGATCCCCTTTTCTCTCATTTCTTATTTCTCATTTCTTCCTGACTGTAAAACAATGGTACAGAAAATGAACCCCTTTTCTGCCAGCTGAGGCTCTTTCTCTGATGTTCACTGACTATGTGGAGAAGCAGCCATGCTAATAATAGGTTGAGATCACATAGTATTAGAAAGTCTAGCTGTTGCCTTTCCCAAGGGGATTGATATGGAGGTATGCTCATGCAATCAGCTCTTATGCAGAATTTTGGCTCTATTACCAAGATGTGCTGGTAATAATTTGAAGACCATTTACAGGTCTGTTGCCTACTTTTGTGAACTATTGACCATCTGTGTGTGTTGCCTAGGCAATGGATTGGGAAAGAGGAGAATAAGGTTTATCGGCATTGGTCATAAGCAGAAAAGAGACTTTTCCAAGCAAAGGTTTGATAAAAATAAATCAACCTGAAACACATTCTCTAGACACAAATTATTTAGAGGAAGGAGAAGTGGCTGATGGAAGGTTTTGCTAATACTGTAATTTTCATGAAATCGTTGTCTTTTAAAATAAAGCATAAATAATTGACAGATGAGAAATGAGATACACAATGAATTATAAACATAAATGAGTTCACAAAATATTTACCTTCAGTGAAGTGGATCTGATACCATTTGACAATAAATATACACAAACACAGCCCTCCACTGCAACTAGAATTCTTTTTTTAACTTGTCCCTTTAATTATTTTTCACTGAAATATATCATTGTTGAGACTTACTAGGGCCGTGCAAATGTGTTTGCGTTTATGGTTCTACTGAACACTTCTCCAAATCCCAATGTCTTAACTAGTGAGCAAAATATACTTGGAGCTCTCCTTCTTATTTAGGGTTATAATGGTCACTGTCTTGAGTGTTTGCAAACCATTCTAAAGGTGCATATTTAAGAGTAATTACAGCTATCCCCTAGGGATATTGTGGAAGTCAAAGAGACAAGGAGGGATCTGAATCAAGTGAGCCATGAGGCTGGGGGGTGTGAAGGAGCGCATTAGAGAGCTCTCACAATCTCTACCTGACTGTCCCACATCCATGTCTCGGTCAGTGTTAATTCTCTACACTCTGGAGCCCATATAAGCACAGGGCTTAAGAGTACTGGGCTCAGACTGTCTGGCATAGACTCTCAATTCCACCACTCCCTCAGATTCCTGGTTTGTAAGGATAATAGTACATACTTGAAATGGTAGTTAGTAAAGAGAGAGAGAGAGAGAGAGAGAGATATTGTGTTGAGCATAGTTACATATGTTAAGTGTCAATTATATTCTAAATGATTTAATGTCAGTACGGCAACAACAGCGCTTCCCCAGACTCCAGGCTCCTTTCGATAAATGCAGCAGTGTGTATTGAATGGCACACCTGTAGGTAGTCTCTTCTACTCTAGGAGAGCCAACAGCATCAATCCCTGCTTTCCCTTCAAATTATATCTAGACAAAACCACAGAATCCTTTACAACATATATTCTAGAGAGCATTATTAATCCATCCCAGTACCTGAGATACAACCAATTTTCCAATCTTATGCCGAAATCATTCTGAATTGCAGCTCAGATAGAGAGTTGAGCTCGAGGAAGGAGTGGGGACTGGCTAAGGTGGTCAGAAAGAGGACAAAGATTGACCGATATCTCCTGTAGCTTCTGCGCAACTCCTTCCCTTGTCATTCTTCATTAACCCACTGTGGTGATTTACAAGACCTTAAAATTAGCTAGTTTGGGAAATTTATCAATGCAAAAACTAACATAATAAAAGTTTCAGATTCATATAGAGACTTCCATAAAAATGACAGTAGAATTTATCTGTGCAAGTTGGAGTGTGGAGGAGGGAAAATGCAGAGAATGTCATCTGGCAGTTATCCTTAATGAGTGGGGAAATACCGTGAAATTTATTCTTTCACTTACCGGAAGGTTGATTAACCGTCAAGGCAGATAATTACTGGATTAATACTGGGTTTACTTTTTTTTTCTTTTTTTTTAAACATCCTTATTGGAGTATAACTGCTTTACAATGTTGTGTTAGTTTCTACTGTATAACAAAGTGAATCAGCTATATGCATATGTATATCCCCATGTCCCCTCCCTCTTGTGTCTCCCTCCCACCCTCCTTATCCCACCCCTCTAGGTGGTCGCAAAGGACCGAGCTGATCTCCCTGTGCTAAGCAGATGCTTCCCACTAGCTATCTATTTTATATTTGGTAGTGTATATATGTCCATGCTAATCTCTCACTTCGTCCCAGTTTACCCTTCTCCCTCCCCATGTCCTCAAGTCCATTCTCTACAGCTGCCTCTTTATTCCTGTCCTGCCCCTAGGTTCATCAGAACCATTTTTTATTTTAGATTCCATGTATATGTGTTAGCATATGGTATTTGTTTTTCTCTTTCTGACTTAATTCACTCTGTATGATAGACTCTAGGTCCATCCACCTCACTTTAAGTGAATGGGATTTGGTGCATTCTCTCTAGCTAGGCTCCTTTATTCAAACAGGATGTGATGAGAAACTTCCCTCACTCTGACTTCCCAAGAAAATCCCTAGCCTAAAGTAAGCAATAAATGTTCTCTAATGGGAAACTGAAATATGGAAAGAGTGGTGGAAAAGTCTGGCTTGTTCTATTCTTCTGACTGGCAGAGGAAAACAACACCAAATTTCTCCCTTCTGACTTGGTCCAGTTGAGCGTTTCTTCTCTTCCTGATGTCTGCCTCCCATCACTTCACTTGAACAAAGCCAGTGAGTGAGAAAAGCAACCCCTCACTAAGTGCTCTTTGTAAAGTGGGAAACTGTGGCCCTATCCCTTTAGGCAACTCTTGCTTATTTACGTTTTGCACCAACTCATACTGTTTTCCTTGACCACAGAATGACCCTGACCCTCTGGAGCAGTTGACTGAACAAGCCATCCGTCTTTGATACAAGTTGAGTAAATATTACCTTCTCTCTAATAGGTGTTTTGAATGCAGACTTGGAGATGATTTGGACAGAGCAAATTGTTGCTCATGTGTGGAATTACAATATGCACATTTTAGAGTTGAGGGAAGGTATGTTCTATCAGCATATGGCTTCTACAGCAGAGAAAAGGGCTCTGTAAAGAGGAGAGAGAGAGAAGGAGAGAGAGAGAAAGAAACAGAGAGAAGTAGATATGAGGAATATAGAGAAGGTTAGTAGCCATGTCCTGGGTTCCTAGAAGTTAATTTTCTGGGATTTGTAAACTCCTGGAAACCTGGCTACATGTTTAGTGAGGAAGACAGGTCAGAATGAATCTGACAGAGGCAAACAATGCTTGTTAAAGTGATTATTTGATAGCTTTATTTTTTATGTTTGCTTTGCCTTTTTTTTTTTTACAGGACAATCATGTCAGTAGTTGTCAGCTTTGGATGCTCATCAGTTGACCCTGCTATTTTTTCACCATTTCCAACCATTAGACACTAATTCCATTGCCAGTGAGAGATGTTCCTCAAGCTTCAAATAACATGGCAAAGCAATTTCTGCATCTTCTATTCAGGGATTGATAATCTTTACCTGAACTACTCATTATCACTCCAATCCTTGTAGCCTAATTCAAGAGGTAGCCTAAGAAGGACACATACACTTTCCATATCCTCTTCCCCTAAATTATCCCTTTTTATGATTGAGCTGTTATTTCCCGAACATTATGAATAATCCTTACGAAAGCGACAAAGTAGATCATTTCCATTTGCAGATGTGCAAACTGAAGCTCAGAAAACTAAAATGGCCTATTTAATGAAAAGCGCTGGTACATCAAAGAGCTATGTCCTAAGCCAAAGCTCTTTCTAGGAACTTCTAGGACCCTAGGAGACTCTTGCTCTTCCTCAGTATCAAGAATTTAATCTTGGACTGTTTACCTCATTCCTATGGGATTTTGTAGTGTTCAACACCAAGAACAATGTTAAGCATTTCTGTATTTCATTCTTCATTACAATCACAAGATGAATGCATTTACTCGTATTTTAAAGATGAAGAAACTGAGTCTCAGAAAGATTAAAAAACTTGGTAAAGATGCAGCATTTATAGAGTATAATATAAGACATCCCATCCAGGTCTGTCTGCCTGCTCTCCAAATTTATATCATTTACTTCAGATCTTTCCTCCCTTCTTTATTTTCAGCCATAATTAGCGTGTGTCAAACTGGGACATTTGAACCAACCTCGTGCTTGTCTCAAGATCAGATGATTTAAGGCACTAATTTAGAGGAACAGAAAGGGGAATGGAGGGAGAGGGAGGAAGAGAAAGGTGCTACTATCAACAGATTACAAAAGGAATCAAGGACTCATGCAGTTAACAAGAAACTCCTAGGCCTAAGTCATGCCCTGATGCCAAGAAAGAACTAGGATGGCTGACTTTGCAGTAACATCCCTCTCCTGGCTGTCATACACTCCAGCTCCCAAGCTGAAAGTTGCCACTTATAGCACAGATTCCTATTCCTATTCCTTGGATACCGTTGGTATTCATTTCAACCTGATTACACCTGTTCTGCAGGTTGCTGAATGACTGATGCATGTAGTGCAAGCTTTCTTCCTGCCTTCCCTATTCTTTGCTTCTTGTCATGTCTCCTCCATGTTCATTCATTTTCCCTCATTCTCTCCACCACCACCCTCATTCTCTTCTCTGCTCTCTTTTTCTCCTCTGTGCTATGAATTAGAGACAGGAAGAGGAGGAACTAATCTATTTCTTTTTATGCCTTCTTCTCGAACACATACCTAAACATTTATTTCTGTAACAAGAAGTAATCTTGTGAGAACATTGTGGGGCTTTTTACTACAAGTGAGAATCTGTCCTGTCCAGACCTGGAGAGACGTAGCTTGAATCACTACCTTTTGGCCTCCATTCTAAGCTCTCTCCATCTCCCTGGTCAGAAGATTTTAATACTGCCTAGCCTAACTTCTTCTAAGTGCAAGGCCAGCTCATCCCCTCTTGCTTAGAGATCAGTATTTTTTAAGTTTAGGGACTGAACATTTTATCCTACATAAGAGCCATTCATATTGAATCTGAAGCTTTTCTCAGAGATCTATTTTTCCCTTTTTAATAGCTGTGATAGCCCCATAAGCTACATTTCTACATTTCTGAGTACACGTGAGACAGAGCTGGCCATCACCTGGAACCTCAACATACTTGACACAATCTCTTCCCCACCTGGATGATTTATGAGACAGCTCCTTGTCAAGAAAGCCTACATAGTTATTCTAAGCTTAATCCAAACCTAACTTTAATCTGTTACTAGAAAACTTATTTATGTTTTTATGAATCCCGAGATGCTTACTTAATTACTGTCTACCCAGAGCACAAGATCTGTTGGGAACAATAAAGGTTTATCCTCATTATAAACTCAAATTTACATCTTTCCTACCCATTACATCAACTTTCATTAGTATAAGTTATGACCATAAGAAACCAGAGATAATGAATAAAGCTTACTTCCATTTAAGATGTGAAGGCAGGCAAGTCACCGCTTTTTGTTTTAGTGTGGGACAAGGAATAGAAAATGTCCTTCAGTGGATAAATAAAAATAATTCAATCCCATTAAGAAGATAATTTTCTAGGTTTCTTATCACTTTCCCTGTTTGGAGTTAGAAGATCCTCTTTCTGAGATGCAAAGCGATGAGGAAGTGAATTAATAAAGAACAACAGTCATATACACAGACTGATTGACGGTTGAAGGAACAGAAGTATGGGAGGAGTGGAGAAAGGGGAGGTAGCGCTCTCTTAAAGCAGCAGTATGTGAAGTTACTCCCATAAAAGAAATAAGAAGCCAGCACACAAGTTAAATAAATGATGTTTGGTGATTGAAAAATGCATCTCTTTCCAGTTTCTAACACACTTGAATATTTCTAAATAAGACAAAGTGGAACAACACTCGTTGTGGATGTTTTGCAATAAACATTAGCGTTCTCCTGACTTGCCTTTCGTTTACAGATCCCGAAGTCCTTTTGCTCCTTGTGGTTAAAGCTATCAGATTCTCCTTCATGGTAAAAAAACACAAAAAACAAAAAAAAGGAATTGAAATTATACCTGTGGGGAGGGCTGTGTTTGATGTTTCCATTACATCATCAGAATTCTGTCTCTGGTTCTTGGTGCTGAGGCCGCTGCTTGCGTTCTCACGTAGGCAGATTCTGTCCCATGGTGGCAGCACCCTGACGTCCAGCAGCTGCACTCTTAAGTGGTCCTTAATGTTCATGAGCACAGAGATGGTCCATTCACTTCACTCGTCAAAAGGGATGTGATTGGCTGAGCTAGGGCAAACATTTCCTAGGGAAGAAATATGGAGCACCCCTTGATTAGCAGCCAGAGAAGAATCACAGGGAGGGGAGGGGAAAGGTCACAAAAGACTAATAGTCCATGACACATTGTTTTCTGGAGAATTCTTCCAGATTAACCATCCTTCCCTTAAGTCTAGTCCTTCCTTCCTAATATTAGTATGTGATAGATAATGCAAAACATTGAACTCACAATGTCATTATTGATTTCTCCACCTGAATGTCTTTGCTTTTGCTGTTGCTTCTGCTGGAAAAGCTCTTCCCTTACCCTATTTCCACTAGGCCCCCCTAAAAGAACTCCCTTTCTTTAGAAACTATTTTATAGCTGTGAATACCCAACTTTGTGCTTAAAACAGGATATTTTGTGTTATTTACCGACATTTCATGTCACAGTTAGTTTCCCAAAGAGTTCAAAAATTTTGTCTTTATCATCCACTGCACCTAACATGCTGCATACATACATACATATATTCTGATGTTTAAAGACTGTACATTTTGAATCAATCATTTAGTTACCCACCAGATGGAGATAATAATACTAACCTGATAGGGCTGGTGTGATGATGTCTCTAAACACTTACTATTTAGTATGTATACAACTAATAAATCATACACATATGCATCCAAAATTGTTTGACAAATTACTAAAGAACAGCTTTTAAGAGGTGGCATCCATTGGGCACTCAGTATATGTATATGACTGCTTGATTCTGACACATAGGTTCTGCTGTTTTTACCATATCCCTCATGGTGATAACATACAGAATGATTGCCGCTATAAATATACCTTTTCTGAATTTCATTCCTGAAAACAAGCAGAAGTACCCAAATTTTATTTGATTTTTGAATATATAAGTCAAGGTCATAGGAAAACATTTTGGTGTGCATTAAATAAACATAGGCAAGCAATATATGCAAATTCTTTCCAGCAGTTCTCCCTCTGGTTCCAGTCTTTGGAGAGTAATTTAAGATTACTATGCAGTTGTCTGTGGAACTATTTGCTTTCCTCATCTTTTAGTGGTGTCTCTAAGGAAATGACCAGCTCCAATTTTTTGTAAAGAAATGCAACTAAGAAGTAAGTATGACTAATTTCCACTTTCAATGGTTCAGTGCAAGGGAAAAAAATGTTTGTGGGTCTTATTCCACTGTCTGTTTGGAGGTTGAGAATATCAGTACACTGGTCACTCTGAATTTTGGCTTTTAATTTATGGATTACTGTGACTAAATGTATTCATATTTAGAAAATCCAGAATCGGAATAAATATATGATATATTCAGAATTCAGAATACATATATATGGAAATTTCTAGCACAGAAATTAAGGTCACAGCCAATATCTTCTTAGTGAAAAAGATTTAAAACTGAAAAATATGTAAAGGTAATATTTTAAAACTATAAATATTGAAAACTTAATATTATCATGTCCCTGAGACTATTTTCATTGGATGGGGTAAGATATAGAAGATTCGTTTTAAAGAAAACACAGTGGGTATATATTGGTTGGGGTAGGAGTGATCAAGAATGGGAAAACCTGTCCTTCTAATATTTCTGGACCTTGTAAAGAATCCTGAAAAGGTCCAATCATTGCTTGCTCTTACTTGGCACGTGAGGGGGAACAGAGAGCTGACTGGAAGAGAACATGATCTTTGAATCACACAGACCCAAACCTAACAAAGATTTTGTAATTTCCTAGTTATGGGAACTTGGGCAAGCTCCCTTCAAGTTTCAGAGCTTTTTGTTTATTTTGTTTTGTTTTAATGTCAGTTGTAAAATGAGAATAATAGTATTTCTCTTACTGAACTATCTGAAGAGAGGAGTAAATAAGGCAATGTATGCCTGACACATCAAAAGCATTCAGTTAAAGACAGCAATAATGACAATGATAGTTCCAGATATTGCACTTACAATATCACACACCACAAAGATTTTTTTTAAAGAACTTAAAAAGTTCTCTGAAACTTTCCATCAAAAAATTTTCATGACAAATTGCATATAGGTACTAAATCCCAAGGGGGTAAAACAGTGTTAAAACTGGAAAAAGCCAAATCCAACGTCTTTACAGGTTTCAAATTGAGTATCAATAACTTAGTTAACAGCATGCATGACTCTAGACAATCAGTCCTGTGAATTGCATCACATTACAAATCTCCACAAGTTTCCACCTTCAGCGCAAACCCTCTAAGAGATCTATTCAATAGTGTTGAACCTGTGACAACACAGGTGGAGACAGTACAGACAGAAACCGCAGGGAGAAAGTCTCTCTGCACTGTGCAAACAGAGTTGAATACTCAGCTGCACATGCTGGCTCTGAGCATAAGGAATACATTCATTCTTGGAAATTTAAGCTAAGTTAATAAGTATGTGACTGCTGAAATATATTTCATGGATTACTAAGTGTTTTCTACACTAGCAGTTATGAGAAAATTTCACAATGTGCCTCTAAAAAATCCATCTTCCTGATTATAGAGAAGTAAGTCTTGGTTTTCAGAGAAGATTGAAAATAATATATGTATTTTTGCTGTTAATGATAAGAGTCCTGCAAGGAGAATCACTTGATTGATTAATTCAGTGCCCAAATGCCCCAATTTTCCAACCTATGGCATTTTGCCAAGTGACTTGCATATTTCCACACCTTTAAAGGTGGAATTTATCGCCACAGTTTTAGACCTTATTATAAAATCCCTTTGTAATTTGGTCAAAGAATGCAGCATGTGACAGTGTGTCAGGTCTGAGCCTAAGCCCCAAGTGGGCTTTTTTGATTCTATTCTGACTGTCTGACCTCTGAATCTGGCATGGGAACAAGCCTGAGCTACTTTGCTGGAGGATGAGGCACTACTTAGGGCAGAGCAAAGCTGTCTCATCCAAGACTATCCTAGCCCAGCTGTCCCACACCAAGAGGACCTTAATATTACCCTCAGCTAGCCTAAACGTTAGACAGGCTTCTTCCTGACTCGAGGCCCCTGACCTCCCTTTTCTTAGAGTATATTCTTTAGAAAACTTGTAATTGCAAATTCCTAGTCTGTCTGTTTGAGACACAAAGGTTTTTAAAAGCCTCTTGCTAGTTTTATATGTCTTTCTCAAGGATTTGGGAGCCATTTCTTTGAAATGTAATCAGTAAGGAAGAGAGAGTCCTTCATCTCACAGTCTCTGGGGGTAGGAGCCTAACGGCCAAGAGGGTCTTCCTCCAAGTTGTAAAACTACCTCCTGTCATAAATACCATGGTCTATATCACTATTCAGCATACACCATGAGGCACAGGGTCTCACGCCACTAAAAGGAAAATACTTTGAGGCCAGGGATTTCATTATTTTTTTCAGTATTGCACATATAGTTAGTTTTACATAGAGTAAGAGTGTACTTCTATTAAATTAGAGAGCAAAAATAATTGCTTAAGAAGGGAGGAAGAAAGGCAGGGAAAAAAACAAACAGGAAGGAAGGACAAATTTATTGAAAATCATTTATATGAAGCACAGTGACAAAAGCTAGGCCTGGTAGCAAAAAAATAATAATAATGAATCAAAATGAGGCCCCATTGCTTGAGAGGCACAAAGGATGGAGGGGCTAACGTCTGCTGAAGGATTAGGAAAGGTTTCTCAGAAAGGTAACATCCTGGTTGGATATAGGATATCACCAGTCAAAGAAAGTTATTTCGTACTGAACTAAAAACATTCGTAACATCAGTGTGGCATCAATGAACATGGTATATTTAGGAAATGGCCAAAGTGTGATTGTAGCTATGGTTGGAATGTCAGGTTGGGACAAAAAGCTGAAAATTTTTACATGACGTGTCAAGAATTTGGAATGTAATCTATATGGAATGCAAAGCCAAGATTAAATGTTGAATCATGGTGGAGATACCATGTGTGATATTTAAATGTGATGTCAGGGAGCACATAATCTTGTTTAGGAAGAGTAAGTGTTCCCAGATATACAGACATTCTTTGGAACTCTGAAAAATAGTGGCATAATGCTTCTGATAGAGCCACTTAATGAAGATCCTAAATCGAACTAGAGAGGAAACCGAGATACACTATTTTAAGACTTTTAGGAATCCATCTTCTTTCTGTAGCTTTAAGAAGGGGTGGGCGTTCTGGCAAAGGCTCTAGACCACCTCGTCCACCAGCCCAAGTCACTCTCTAATTGTTATAGGTATTCTTTATCTTGAAGATGACATTCCTGAACTCATCATAAATAAGTCATACACATTGATTCCCCTTTTCAGTAGGGTTAAGCTTCAGGCACTGACCTAAATATACTCTCTCCCTTCATTCATATTGTTACAAAATAATGCCACTTTATGAAATGACTAGTAAGATTTAGTTGCAACTGAAGGACCGGCACTAAAGTTAACTAGGACACCTGGGAACTGAATCCTTCACTATAGACTGCACTGGGCATCAACCATGGATAACTTAATAGATGCAATAGGCAATAATTTTTAGTCCCTTTGACATGAGTAGGTGGAGAAGTACCTGATCCAATCAAGGATAGCTCTGTTTTCCCCACCATACAGCTGACAAGCAGCAGGGAGAGGAGAGACAACACGTTTCCTTGAGATTCAAGATAGAACTGTTGCATGAGTTCCTGAAAAACGGATCCGTTTTCAAGTACTAACCTTGTGCAGTAAACATAAAAAAATAAGAGGCTCTGCTAGACATTTTTTAGCAATATGTCTCTCTCCTATCCCCTCGGTATTTTCTCCATCAGCCCACCTCATATGTCCTGTTAGTTCCATGATGGATTGAGCAGTCAAAATGTCTCAGCCCGTTTCTCTGTTTATTATGGAGACTCCCTGGTACTTGACAAAATGCATCAGTGAAGTTCTGATGACCTCGGTAGGCCTCCCTTGCTGCTTGAATGCTCTCACACTCACAAAAGCAAACAGTGTTAAAGGATATTGATGAGCGAGTGACTTTCCCTGAATGATGGTCCTGTAAAGGAATGCAGAATCTCACAGAGGGCACTGGAGATGTGTCAGCAGACCTTAGAGGAGCTGCTCAGCACACCCAAGCACAGAGGCCAATATAAAAACTAATGGAGAGTTTATAAAGGGATGCATGTTTACCAGGAAGAGCAGTGGAAGAGAAGTGGGGGTCCTAGCAGGGGGGCTGCGTGTTTTGTCTAGGGATAGAGGTTACGGTTGGGGGGAAAACACAAGCTTCCAAGTTTCCTGTGTGAAAAGGAGCTGGGGAGTCAGAACGAGAGAGTTGCAGTGTGTAGTGCACCCTTGTGGACTTTGCCTGCCCAACATCCATTTCCCCTTTAGTGGTCATTGCTGCCTCATTGTCTCTGGCAAACCTTCGCTTTTCTATCCTCAAACCATGTTGTTGAGCTAGAGATGTGGTGTCTTCCCTCCCTGCAGCCCCAAGGATTGAAATATAACTCAAGAGCAGTCAATCAGAGCATCACATCATTTCAGGTTATGATAAATCCCAAGCCTATCAAAGGCAATGATATGAGATTCAATTTCAAGGCTTTTGTTGGAATTAATGGGAAAGAAAACATCTTTCTGCCGACCTTGAATCTATTTTGCTCTGTATCTGTAGCTACATAGGGCCACTATGCATGGGAACCTGGTTCAAAATGAAGCTACCAGAGAAAACAAGTGGAGCAGAAAAATGCAAAAGGGCCAAATACTAATTAAATGATCTGAGCCCCCGGATCCAGACTTGCTAGAGTTAACAAATCATTTGGCTAATGAGTCACGTTGTGTGTTTAAACCAGTTTGGATTAGAGTTCTGTCACTTGCAAGCAAGAATTCTGCCTTACACAAAATATTAAGGCATTTGTTTTAGGCTAATAATCCCTGAACCTCATCCCTAAACCCTATAAATCAGTCTGAAACAAGGCTGTGTGCAGCTAGTTTATTCTGCTCATTATACCCATGGAACAGAGGTGAAACAGCGAAGGAGGAGAGGAAAATCCAACGGAGTGTGGTCAAGCGTGTCACCACTAGGAACGAATGGGGCTGGATCCCACAAGGGATTTTGTGAGACTCCATGGAGATTGAGCCTCAGTATTTTATGTGAAAGGATAAGAAAGGAGAATATTTACCCTTGGCTTCTGTCCTCCTGGATCACAGATTGCCTCGTGGGGTTTTAACTTCTTTCCATTTCCAGACTTGCACAAGTATTAGAAATGGCTAAGTCGGTCCTGCAGGTGTTTCATTAAGCAGGGCACAGAAAGTTCCTGATATAGTCCATCCCTCGGGTTGCTCAGATCAGCTAGCATTTACATTAAGTCCAATTCATAAAAAGGCTCTTAAGCTATGACAAACCATTAATCTCTTCAAAAGACCTAATACACCAGGGTTAGTGGAACAAACTAATAGTTGCCTCTTGAAGGCACAGCTGAGGCACCAGATTGTGCTGACATTCTGTATTAGGCAATATCTTTTGAACTTAAACCAACAGTCATTATATGGTGTCACCTGTATAAGTAGAATATACAGGTCTTGGATTTATGGGGTAAAGATAAGAATGGCCTGCTTCCAACCCTCCTAATGAACCACTTGGGGCATTTTTGCATAATGTCCCCATGGATATAGAGGCTCTTATTTCCTAATCAGGGAACACCTTGACATAGGGTAGGGTGACCAACTTGTTCTTGCTTGCCTGGGACTATCCAGGTTTTAAGCTGAAAGTCCCACCTCCCAAAATTCTCATCAGTCACAGACAGAGTGGGGTGGTAGGTCACCCTAACCAGGTAACATAATATGAGTTCCACTAACGTTAAAAGCTGAAGCTGCACTTGGTCACTTCTGCCTCCTCAGCAGGAAAAGAGAAAAAAATTTTCTTATAGGCATTATTAATTTACGCTGATCATCAAAAGATAGAGTGCTACTTCATTAGCAGACATGAAGATTGTGTTTGACACTCTCATTAATATCCTGGGACATCTACTGTTACTTCCACGCCCATGTTTAACTGTAAATAGGCAATTTCAGCAACCATGGCTTGATAAGTACATGTCAACATGGGCCCAGAACACTCAGGAATAAATGTCTGGGTTGCTTGTAAGTGACTGAAATATAACTCAAATTGGCTTAAGAACACAAGGTAACATATGGGCCTAAATAACTGTTAAATCTAAACAAGTCTGGACCCATGGTCAAGTAGTTGTATCAGCAATTGGTTTATTTCCATATTTCTGTTCTGATTTTATGCTGTGATGGCTTCATTTTGGAGCAGGTTCCCCTGCATGGTGGTCCTTTCCAGCTACAGGGGTAGAGCAAATAGTGCCAAGTTTAGCAGTAAGTGATGTTCTCTGTCCCCCCAGTTTCCAACAGAAGATCTAGAAAGGAGTTCTGACTTGTGCCTTGAGGCACTGGTCATAGACTAGATTCCCCTCGAAAAGCATAGCCTAAAAGGAGAGCTTTCGTGTGGGTCGTTCACTTTGGGAAGTCATCTCATGGAGTAGGTGTGGGGGACTGGGACTTATTCTAACAAGCCAATAGCAGGGTCGTGACAAGGGCTACTTCCCAGTTATGTGCGCAGGTTCTAGGGAATGTTGTTAAATCCACTAAACCTATCATAACATTTGTGATCTGACTTCTGTAAGTCCACACTCTATCTTGGATCCTACTGTGGTTTTACCAGAGCACTAATTTCAGTATTAATTTAGACCTTTTACCAACAGCTGTTGGTAATGATGGGCATGACTCTTTCTTTAGAGTACAGGTTTCCTATAGATGACTACAAGTCCCTATGAGAAAATAACAGACTATTATATATCATATGTACAAGCAATGGCATTGCAGTCCTTCCTAAAGGGGACATGGCATTCTTTTCAGTCATTGGGAACTGTCTTTCTTTCGAAAGCTCATAATTTTTCATTGTGGTGCCTGCAGTTAGCCTTCTTTTCACCAGGTCTTCTGCCCAGAATTTTCTTCAGCCTCAGTGGTCCAACATCCTCAAGGTTCATCGTAACACACGGTCCTCTTGTTTTCTTCCAGTAAACAATAGCCAGATATTGCATTATGGGGGGGGGGGGATATAAACTATTTTTTTCCTACCATATGCACTGTATTTCTCTATTTGGACTGTGTTGAAATGTAATCATAGTTATTAGTGTGAATGCAGTAGGGGAAGGTGAGGCCTATATTGAGAAAAGTAGACATCAATTATTTTTTTTATGCAGTTGACTCAGGGGAACTACTGGCCATATCTCAAGGCCACTTCTTAACTAGAGAATATTGCTGCTTCTTCTGTCCATACATATTTAGGGGAATACAGGCATTCACTTTACTTATGCTGATCTATTAAATGTCCTTTTCACAGATCTCAGTTTCCTCCCATAATCTTGTTTGTATCATATCAAACTTACTGAGGCTTTGCACTCACTCTACTTTGTAGCTCTTCTAGTTTTACAGTTAAATCCTGAGCTTAATATCCAGCACCCTCATCCAGCTACTGCTAGAGTTAGGGATCTATTTAAATAGTACCACAGAGCCACTCTAACTCTCATAGTATGTCTTGAGTTGATAGCTGACTAACTCTGAGCATGTTGTATTCATTTTTCAAAGTTTCTAAAGCTTCCAATTGACTCTAAAACATTTATAATTTAATGGTTCACACATCGTTTAAATATCTCCTTTCGATATGATAATACTTTACCTTCTTATGTGATCTAATTCTAATCCACCACTAATGACAATCCTGGTTATCATGATGTTTTCAAATGCCAAGGTGTTGTCACCAATCCACTTACCATCAGCATTGGGAGCCTTTTGTCACTGAACTGTGAGTTGTCCAGTTTCAGAATCCTGTCCTGAAGGTTTGCTGTCCAGGCCGCTTCTCATTCAAATCATATTAAATTATGTCCCACTTAAAGCCTGAGATAAAGACTTGCATGCTGTCTAGTTGTTTTTGGAAGTGGCCCTAAGGAATGGTAGATTGGGTCTTCCAAGAGTTAACAATGGAAGGAAAGAACACTAATTCAAGGACGACTTACTGATTTTATCACAACTCTGACTGAACCCCACTCTGCATCTTCTGAGGTACCATGTAGAATAAAGATAAGGGTTTTCCATCAAAGGGACAGAGAGGGACTATGTATTACCTACTAGTTTCCTTCCCCATTGATGGCAGGGTTTTCACTGGGGTGTTAAATACCTTCCATGCCTGGGTTCGCACATGCGTCAAATGGCTGAGTGGGTTTCTACAGGTATCCAACTCAGAGTCAGTGAAAATGTTTGGGATAGCAACAAGCAGCTCAGCTTACACCTGTCTGCACCTGTGGATGCAGCAATAACCAGAATAAAATATGGACTGAGAAGTGGTGAGTTTGGATAAAAGTAATATCCGATGCAGGGGTCCCCAACCCCCAGGCTGCACAGTAGGAGGTGAGCGGCAGATGACTGAGTGAAGCTTCATCTGCCGCTCCCCACTGCTCACATTACTGCCTGAACCATCCCCCCAACTCCGTCCGTGGAAAAACTGTCTTCCATGAAACCGGTCTCTGGTGCCAAAAAGGTTGGGGACCACTGCCATAAAGCATTCCCACCCATGCACGTATCTATGTGTAGAGCATTGGGACAAATGCTTTTCCCTTTCGGTTCTTTTTAAATGAAATTTTCAGGGCCTGTTTCAGAAACTCACAGTTGCCTACAGGATGTGAGATCAAGGAAAAACTCTCTTCTCCATTGCCTGAAATTCTTCATTTCACTTTGTCAAGATATTCTTCAAGATTATTGGCTTTTCTCCAGCCAATATCAATTTATCCATTAATAATTTCTTTCAACAATTACATATGGTAAATCTTTAATGTGTAATGATGTTGAGGAGGACATAGTAATTATCCAGAGATACACTTCACCTTCACATTGCTTTGAAATAATTGGGAAAAAATAGGTATCAGAACCTCCATAATGTTTTCTCATTCTTAGTTCTGGAAGCAAGTTTTACATCCTTTAGTTCAAAGGATACTGTTTCAGGATTTCAGAGATGAAATAAGAAATAATTGGAGTCAAGAAATCAAGACATGGTTTAGCATCTCAGAGGTCTAATTTGGTAAAACAGGGATGGAAAACTTTGGGATATCAAGTTAGTAAGTTGGAGAAAAATGATAAGTGTCGAAGATAAAAAAAGTCTTGAACTAAAATATTCAGTTTCTTTGGGAGAATGTAAGTGCAGAGGTCGACCTTGTTCTAGGTCAGGGAACAAATGGTCTTGGGCAATGGTTTTAAATGATAGAAACATGTTATTTTCAGAGTTGACATTTGAAGTTTTGACTATGATCAATGGCTGTGAAAATCCAATAGTGATTGATACTTTGTGAGACAGAAAATTGAATCCTAAGTTCCACTAAGTGACATGTAAGAAAGGGAACTGAGCTCAAGAGTAGCCTAGATTGCTGCCCAGAATCCACGACAGAGAGAAATGGAGGACTTAGTTTCTCATGCACTTATAGAAGACAACTGATTGCAGAAAGAGAGGCAGAGGCAATGTTGACCTTGCATCGCCTCTGGGAACATAGGCGGAAGGGGATATAAAGGAAGGGGACATAAGGTAAGGAAGGTTACTATGTGCCATATTAAAACAAGTGGTAAATCTGGACTTTAGGCTGAAAGGGTTTGTAAGGCCATTCCTTGGCTGAGCACAGAAGAATTCCATGATTCATTAGTGGTGGAAAGGGAAGAGACAGAGAACAGCACATGTAACCTATAATTAACGTCTTTGAAGAAAAGTCAGAGAAATGTTGTCTTAGTATGGGTTCCCCTTAAAGCTGAGCATGAGATAAAAGCTTCTGAGAAGGTAGTTTATTTTTTCATGTAACCTCAAAGAGCAGGTATGAGGTACAGGGGGAATGAAGTGAAGCCAGTACAAGGACAAGTTATTGACTTGGCCACAGTTAAGGGTGATTGATCCCAGGATGCCTTCTGAGAAGATCTGAAGTGGCTCTCTAAATTTCTTGCCCAGGGAATAAAAGGTGAAAGCATGTATGTCTAACCCCTTGCCCAGTGGTTAAGGCACCTCCATCGTCCTTAATTGACTGAATTTTCCCACTGTGCATGCATGAATGTCAAATAACTTCCTATCAGTTTCCCAAGCCACAACCTCATTAAGCAAAGTGTAGGTGGCCCAGGATCTGAAGTTGAATTTGAGCAAAGCAGGTCAGAGTCTGTAGTAAACTGGGAACCAAAACTCTTCCTGAAATCTGATGAAGGAATGGGAGGAAAAAGTGTTGCATAGGAGATGCCTGATACATATATCTGACATCATTTTTTATATTCCTATTTTCTACAAGCCTATGCTGACTCTACAAACAAAACTTGACCAAATCTCACCAATTTGAAGGGGTATGCAGGCAAACTGTGACATTCTCAAGAATGAAACTGCTTAGATTTTGTCCAAGTTCAGATTTAATCTTTGAGTAGTAAGTAGATCATGCCATTCAAGCTTAGGAACCAGCTGTTACAAAGGCAACAGTGTCAATGAAATAAAATTAACAGTGCATCATGCTAATAAAATGGGGGGGGGGATCCTTGTATTCCCTATTAAAAAAGATATTAGCTTGACCCATATGTATTTATTTTTTCTGCAAAAATTAGTTTTCCCAGAAGCTTTTGAGAAGCACATCAACAGTAATGAAGCAGAAAAATGATGGATGTTAAGAAATTAAGGTACTCCAGAATGGGTTATAAACTTGTACCTCTTTGTTGCCCATGGACTTTTGATGAGATTGCAAAGTTTTAGACCTCCTTAATTTAAGTTGGAACAGTTTTACTTCTTTCAGCTAGAGTGGAAATAATTTCCTTATCTATCATTAGAATAGTTTAATACTTTCATTAATCTACGCATTGTAAATCAGAAAGTGATTTTTATACCTACTCCAGTCAGTCATCATGCCTGCTTCAGAATGGAAAAACGATTGTTTTCTGGTGATTGCAAAGACAGACTGAAGGCCAGTATCTTCATGAGCCATCACAATTAGAGGGTCAAGACCAAGATATAGAAATGCTGTTGTCACCACCTCTTTCTTGGCATATAATGTGGATTATTGCTGTGAGCAGCAGGATGTTTGCACACATATAAGAGACCCTGGAGTTCTGAGGCAGTACCTAGATATGAGGTGTCAGGAGGCACCGGGTCTGCTTCTGGAGCACAAGGAACGTGCTTTCTCATCACATCTACGAGAAGCCTGTGGGGTTGTGCATCTCAGCCTCCTGTTCCATCTCTCAATGGCCAAGAAGGTGCGCCAGGTGTGAAAACAGATAAACACGTCTTAGCATAGGAATTTACAGCCACTGTTCACAGATAAGCCCCACCTATGTTCTTATTTCACAGTCCACTGAACAAAGTCAGGATACTCTCCCTCTCCCTACACAGAGCTCTTGGTTTCCATTTAAAATGGGCAAGAGAGAAGAGGCATTTACAATGTTCTGTTAATAAATTTTTCAGTCTCCTGGGATACGGATCCCAATGGAATTTCACCACTTTAGGTGAACATTTACAGTGGTGTAGTTTAAAGAGGATGTACTATGGAGAAAAGACACTGAACAGCAGCCAGAGGGGTCAGAATTCATAACAGCAAGGCTATGACTCCTGAGATACAGATTGTTCTAATGAAATCCTGAGTGTGTGATTCTCAGCCTCACCAGGCAATTGTGAGCAATGTGCCCTATGTGTTCTGAGAAACAGTATGGGTCCTAACACCAAGGAACAAGAATGGAGAACTTAGAAAAAAGAAGCGAGAGGAAAGAATCAAATCTAAGACAGAGGTGGCAAATGCACAGCACTCCCCTCTCCCACACATGGCAAAAAGTATGTACTCTTGTCTCCCAGCCCCAGAGACACAAAATCCTAATTCCTGGATTTAGCAAGGAACATCCAGAAAAGGGTCATTACATAAATTACCTAGAATATTTCATTCTTTCCATTTTTAGAATACTCCTGGTTTATAACACAATTTATTAATTTTAAGGTGTGCTAACTTGTGTGTTTTCATTTTCATGCCCTAATAATATCTTAGATACATATGACATTTTAAAGGTATTTCACACAAATTACCTGTTTGATTTTTACAACCACTCTGTGAACTAACATAGGTACTATTATTCCCATTCAAAGATTAAAAATAAGTGAGGCACAGAAAAGTTAAGTGATTTTTAACATTTAAAAATTTTTCATGGGCTTCCCTGGTGGCGCAGTGGTTGAGGGTCCGCCTGCCGATGCAGGGGACGCGGGTTCGTGCCCTAGTCTGGGAGGATCCCGCATGCCGCGGAGCGGCTGGGCCCGTGAGCCTTGGCTGCTGAGCCTGCGCGTCCGGAGCCTGTGCTCCGCAATGGGAGAGGCCACAGCAGTGAGAGGCCCACGTACCGCAAAAAAACAAAAAAACAAAACAAAAAAATTTTTTTCACATATTTAGGAAGTGGAGATGCTAAGCTGAAAGTTTGTATCTCTAATCAGAGCACTTGGCTTCTATGTATTATTTGTGTTGAATTAATTGTCCAAGATTGATTTAGAGAGAAAAAAATGTCAGCAGCTAAAATAAGGTTGACAGTCATGAAAATAAGTAATTTCAAAGTTATTTTCCAGACAGCGACTAGAGAGACTAAAGAGGCACTTCCCAGGTTTCCTGAAGTCTTAGGTGTGACCTATTTGGATTTGAAAGCAGCCTTGTGTAATGTTGCAATCTTGTCCCCAGACTGAACAATATCTCAGAAAATTACATAATAATGCACCATGGGAGAAGAAAATACTTTCTGATCCTCCAAAGCAATAGTTTTGTTCACTGAAACTTGATTACTCTTTTAGCTGACTTAAATGGAATGGCAACACATGATAGTCGTCACCAAGGTAATACCTGGCCTTGTTAAAATCATGGAACAAGTTCCACATAATCATGGCCTTCACATATGCACTTTATATCACTCAAATGCACCATGCCATTGGTGGGCACCATGTTGGGGTCTAGGCTCAGGAAGTAACTGAGGTCAAAATCCATGAGTTATTCTCTGTCCTCAGATTTACAGATGACTCCTGAAATTGTGTGCCCCAATTTTTTTGTTTGTTTGTTTTTTAGAATGAAATGACACTACATATTTTTCTTACAGGAGAAAACAATTTCAGAAGAAAACAAATCAATAAATCTAATAGGGCTACATTGTTCACTGAAGTCTCCCTCTGATGAAGAACTTAAACCCCCTTAGTCACAATGGGAACAGAACTATACTGAGATGCACCTTTGCCTGGCCTCATCCTCTGAGACTTAATCATTAGCATCTATCATGGAACATCCGTTGCATGTGTACTCTGCTAGGTTCTCTGTGTACTTTACCTCCTGAGATCATCAACAACTTGTGATACGATGACTTGAGGTCGCTCAGGTCATTCCTTCCACAAGAAGTGTTTTGAGATGGTACAATATTTGGCTTGCTTATTGACTTAATGAGGGAAAGACTCTTTTGTCTCCATATTACAAAATAAAGTTAGAATCTGTAGAGTATTATAAAAAGAGTCCTAGGCTTAGAATAGGGAGACTAGGATTTTGAGGTAGAATTAGGAAGGAAGAACTAAGGTGTAACTAAAACTAAGAATGAAGCTGAAAGAAAATGGAAACCAATTAACTTATGGCATAAACATTTTAAATAGGCTGTAAGGCCATTTCCTGGCTAAAACTATCTCTTAAGTTAAGACTAACTAAAACCAGTGAGATCGTTCACCTGGCATTACGAACTAATTCCAGATCCAGAGGAGGTCCAGCTCTGCGTGCGCGTGCACACACACGCATGCGCACACACACACACACACACACACACTCACTCAGAGCTCCCCTCTCCCTTTCAATGGGCTGAAGAATTTAGTCCCAATGTTGTAACCAGATATGCAAGACCATTCACCATCAAGACCATTCACCATCAAGACCATTCACCATCAGCCTCGTCCTCTGTCACTTCTGTTTTTCCCCCTATGCTTCAGCCCAAACGGACCTAATTGCTGGGAAACCAGTTGCCCAGAACACTAATCTATAAACAGCACTAAGATAGGGCTCAAATTGTTACAATAAGGAAAACATTTCACTGACTACATTTCATTTGGGGATAACTTTACAATGGTTATAAGTAATATTTTGCTGGGTTATTTTGGGCTCATAGTGAGACATCCAAAATGCAAGCCTGAATTTCATCGTCTGGTCACTACAATTCCATCTAAGACAAGTGTAATTAGTGAAGGAAAGTTTGGCTAGAGGTGAAGTTAGGGTAGAGGTGAACTTCTCACCATACTAGAAACCAGACAGTTTCTCAATAGTCCTTTTCCTTGGTCTTTATCCCAGCTGATGGTAAGCCACACTTTTTTTTAAAATTAATTTTTATTGGAGTATTGCTTCCCAATGTTGTGTTAGTTTTGACTGTATAGCAAACTGAATCAGCCATACATATACATATATCCCCTCCCTTATGGACTTCCTTCCCATTCAGGTCACCACAGTGTATAAAGTAGAGTTCCCTGTGCTATACAGTAGGTTCTCATTAGTTATCTATTTTATACATAGTATCAGTAGTGTATAAGTATCAATCCCAATCTCCCAATTCCTCCTACCACCCCCCTTTCCCCCATGGTATACGTACATTTGTTCTCTACATCTGTGTCTCTATTTCTGCTTTGCAAATAGGATCATCTATACCATTTTTCTAGTTTCCACATATATGTGTTAATATATATTTTTTTCTCTTTCTGATTTACTTCAATCTGTATGACAGTTTCTAGGTTTATCCACGTCTTTCCAAATGACCCAATTTCGTTCCTTTTTATAGTTGAGTAATATTCCATTGTATATATGTACCACATCTTCTTTATCCATTCCTCTGTTGATGGACATTTAGGTTGCTTCCATGACCTGGTTATCGTAAATAGTGCTGCTATGAACATTGGGGATGCATGTATCTTTTTGAATTATGGTTTTCTCAGGGTATATGCCCAGTAGTGGGATTGCTGGGTCATATGGTAGTTCTATTTTTAGTTTTTTAAGGAACCTCCATACTGTTTTCCATAGTGGCTGTATTTTCCATAGTGGCTGTATTTATGGGATTAATTTATACTCCCACCAACAGTGCATGAGGATTCCCTTTTCTCCATACCCTCTCCAGCATTTATTTGTAGATTTTTTGATGATGGCCATTCTGACTTGTGTGAGGTGATACGTCATTGTAGTTTTGATTTGCATTTCTCTAATAATTAGTGATGTTGAGCATCTTTTCATGTGTTTTTTGGCCATCTGTATGTCTTCTGTGGTGAAATGTCTATTTAGGTCTTTGTCATATGACAAAGGAGGCAAGCCACACTTTTTAAAATAAATGAGTATTTGCTAGTGTGTGTAAGTGTGTGTATGTGTGTACTTATACTGATATCTATTTATTTATAATGGTCTAAAGGGACAGCTAGATATTAGCTTGCTCGTATCCCTACCTGCATTTTTCGGACCCCTCTCCAGTTACACTGAGTGCCCTCCTGCCCCATCAACAGGCCAGCACTTCGAGTCCTTGCCTATTCTCTTCCCTGAGACTGGAACACATTTAAATGCCCCTCTGCTCCCCTCTGGCTCATAGCCAATACTATTATTTTCCTCCTCAATGACTTAGCTTGAAACACACCAGCTTTTCCTTTTGGCTCAAAATTATTTTCTTCTTCCTCTGTAATCTCATTGTACTTGGTTCAGACCTCAGTTTTTACCATGTTGACTGCAAGGTCTCTTTTCTGGAGCAAGCTTTCAGTTCTCATGAACAAGGAAAATGACTTATTAGTTTTGTCTTATTAACCCAAAACTTGGTGCTGGAGAGGTTCTCAATAAATAATAAGTTTGTTAAATTACCTCTTAAAGTCTTCGGTGTGGGTTCTAGTCCTGAATGAGTTACTAACTAGTTGTTAAACCTTGGAAAAGCAGCTATATTTCCAAGGCTAAGTGCTTCAAAAAAATAAGAAAAATGCCAGTGTCACACTTACTTTGAAGCAACCATTCCAAATTTAAAAGAAACATGCTTCTAAAAAAGTAGAAAAGAACTCTGCAACCTGTTCACAGACACGGAGTAAAATGGAATAGAGCAGATCAGTGGCAGATCAAGGTTCAGGCTGTACAGAACACATTACTGTAAAAGTTCAAGGTTTAATTACAGCCCCTGTCTCCTGACAAAAGACAATATAAAACTCATAAACATCACAATTTGGAAACAGTTCTTCTGAGGACATCTCCAAAGGGTGGCATTCATTGTTAGTAGTAAGCCTGTGATGATCAAAATGTCTAACAGTAGTTCTATACCCTAGTATTCTTTGTGACACTCTGGAAAGTGGAACAAAATCTTGGGTACTGGATTTTTAATTAAGGCTCAATATGGCAAAAATCTGCTAAGAGGAATGAATATAAAGAGAAATGGTATCAAGGAAGGTATTTGCATACCCTCTTTTGAAATAGTACATAAAGTGAAATTCTGCTCAAAGTACATATTGGTTTGAACCAATATTTCTAGGTTTATTACTTATATTCTCTATCTCCAACCCCCCTATTAAATTAGAAAGCAAATAAGAAACCACACCTGTTTCACTCAGATTATTGTATTCTTTGTCCACTGGTGGTACATATATATATTTTTATATGTCCCAAATTGCAAATCACAAATTTCTTTTCTGGTTCAAATTGCGGTGCAGCAAATTAACACCCCCTCAACTCATTTGCTTAAAATAGCCATTTTATTATTCTTGTGGATTCTGCAAGTTGGGAATTTGGTTATTGTTCAGTGGGCTACCTTATCTCTTTGTCTTGATATCTGGGGCCTCAGGTGGGTAGTCGCAGAGACTGGGAGTGACCCTATAGCTGGAGGCAAGAATCATCAAAGGGATAATTCACATGCATTCACATGGCTGAAATGACTCAAAGATTAGTATTGCCAACCTTAAAGTTTACATGTGATAATTTTATTTGGCTTGGCTTCTTCAAAGCATGGATGCTTCAGGGTAGGTAAACTTTTTACATGGTAGCTCAAGGCACCAAAACAGGTGTTCCAGTGAATCAGGTAGAAGCTGTACTTGACCTAAGAGTCATGCAGTGTCCCTTCTGCTGTACTTTATTGATTACACACAAGTCATCTGTTCACTTAGATTCAAAGGAGAGTGGGCATCTCAGTGAAACAGTGTGAGCACACTGTCTTGGAGGAATCAATCAGTTTGCCTTTAGTAGGATATGTCCAGAAATCTGACATTTCATTTTTATCACTCATATACCAAAATTAACCCCCTTCCTCATCCCTGGCGGACTCCTTTGAAATGAAAGCATTGAAAGTGAACATTTTCCATGAGTATGAACATAAGGAAGTTGGCATTTTATCTTAGCAGATCATATATCCTCCAAAGCACTGTATGTAAATTAGAATTTCTTTTATTCCCCATCTCACAACCCCACTTTCTTGTATCTGATTAAATTTGCCTTTGATTGCCTTACCTTTCAGAAAATTGCACCTCCTAGATCTTTATCAGGTGGCTTCCTGAAAGTCTCTGTTTTTGCAAAGTCTCTGTTATTTCATGGATTCTTCTGATAATGTGCTTGGAAATGGAAGCTGGAAATTTTGCAATCACATCATGTGTTCCACTACTAAAATGCTCTAAATAATTACAGTGCAACTGAATACATTTAAAAATAATACAAGTAGAATATTTAAGACCTAGACTAAGAATAATTTGGATGAATTCTTAAAATATGCCATTACATATAAATTAATGCACTTTGGTTATTTTGTGAGATGAGTTTTCTTAAGCTAGATTAAGAATACATTTAAATTAAAATGTACCTATAAGGTAGGACAGAGAAACCTAAAAAGTCTCACCCAAGTGAAAACATCTAATGGAAGTAGCTTTTTTTCTGCCTACTTAGACATGGTTTGTAGCATCTATATTGCGCTAGAGGGACAAAAACAAAGTGTGCAGCTCAGTGAGAACATTGAAATTGATTTATGCTCCTTTTCATTGGATCCTGCTTTTATTTCAGACACCATGAGAAAGTAAGGGCTTAATTTTCTAAATTTAATTTTTTTAAAGCATTCAAAAAACTTTTGTCTTCTCCTCCAAGAAATCTCCTAGTAATTTGCAATGGTATAACATTTTTCCTTGGGAAAATTGAAAAGAACTTGTATAGTTTATTTGGGAGATGAAATGGGAGATGAAGTGGTGGAAGAAGCTATCAAGGGAAAGTGATTGAAACAATATTAGATTCTTTATAAAACTAAAGTTCTAACCTATTATGATTATTATCAACATTATCATCATTAGTTACTATGTGATTTATATCACCTGAAGTCTTCTGACAACAAAGTAAAGAGAGAAATTAAAGAGAGAGAGATATACTTAAATGAAAGAGATTAGTAAAAACTAAGAATTTTACAGTACCTTATGTCTATGGCCATGTATATAATTTGTTGCTAAAGTGTGAGGTATTGACAACAGGATTCAAAATGATAGACACATGAAAATTAGAATCGTCAGAGGCCTTGCTAGAGCTCTTGGGATTGGGCCGAGTCCTTACGACTAATGAAATTTGAATGAGTGGAAGGGAGAAAGGAAAGGACTTTAAAAAAGCATAAAGTTTGGACTTGAGCATGGTATGGGGTGGAGGGGAGTGAGGCATGAGTATAGAAATGATCATGTCTATGTCAAACAATGTCTCCAGAGCCTCAAAGAAGCAAGAAGTGTGTGAATAAATGTGAATTTTTTTCCAGTGAACATAGTGGGATTCAATAATTTTACCACACTTTCTAAATTTTTGAAAACTAAATGACACTCATTTTTCAACTGAAACAGTTAACTCTTAGCTCAGCACAATGAATAAAAATAAATCCAAATCTAGGAACATATTTTGGAATTTCAGAACACCAGGGATAAAGAGGACATCCTGAGAGGTTCCACAGTGGCTAAAGCAGTATAGAGCTCAGAATGCCATCAGGCTTCACAACAACAGTCTGACGTGCCAAAGACATCAGATCCATAACTTCAGTAATGTTATGAGGGAAAATCATTGTATACTAGAATTATTCATTCAGCCAAAATGTCGAGCAAGTATGAAGATAGAACAAAAGCCTTTTAAGATATGCAATGACTCATTTTTTTTCCTCCCAGAATCCTTTGTGAAAAAGCAAATGAGGTTGTTTCCTAACAAAATGTGGGGAATAAATCCAACAAAAGAAAGAGCCAAGGTTCGTGAAACAATAGCTCTCTAGTAAGGCGAATGAGCAACCGGTCCAATGGCGAATGTAAGCTCCAGGAGGGAAGGTTCTAGGGAAATCATTTAAAAAAAAAGCAATTTATAGATTCTCTGAAAGGTTTAAGCATGTCAAAGGGGAACAAAATGGAACTAACAACAATAGTAAAGCCACTAATTGCCACATGTTGATAGTGCCATAAGTAAGCGATATTAAGTACATTACAGAATATGCAGGTAAAAAATGATCACTAATTTTTAACATCTTTATTGGAGTATAATTGCTTTACAGTGGTGTGTTACTTTCTGCTTTATATCAAAGTGAATCAGCTATATGTATACATATATCCCCATATCTCCTCCCTCTTGTGTCTCCCTCCTACCCTCCCTATCCCACCCCTCTAGGTGGTCACACAGCACCGAGCTGATCTTGCCGAGCTATGCAGCTGCTTCCCACTGGCTATCTATTTTACATTTGGTAGTGTATATATGTCAATGCTACTCTCTCACTTTGTCCCAGCTTACCCTTCCCCCTCCCCCTGTCCTCAAGTCCATTCTCTACATCAGCGTCTTTATTCCTGTCCTGCCCCTAGGTTCAAAAAATGATCACTATTAACTCTATGAAATAAAATCCCAAATTTTCCCTCAAAGAAGCCCATTATTATTGTGTACTCGTTATCTATTTAGAGAGCAGCTGATAGGTAACAATATAGGTACCTATTCAGGTAAGCAACAGATATATAATAATATAAACAGATATATAATAATTTAAACTGTGATTATATATTTAACTAAAACATATGATACAACTTTATTAGGAGAATGTGGAAGAGGAGATATAGTGGTGTGTTCAACAGTGACAATTCTACATAAATAGATGATGTGGAAAATTAAAACATATCAATGTACATAAATTATTTAGAAATACCAACATAGGGCTTCCCTGGTGGCGCAGTGGTTCAGAATCCGCCTGCCAACGCAGGGGACACGGGTTCGAGCCCTTGTCCGGGAAGATCCCACATGCCACGGAGCAACTAAGCCGGGCGCCACAACTACTGAGCCTGCACTCTAGAGCCCGCCAACCACAACTGCTGAAGCCCCTGCGCCTAGAGCCCGAGCTCCTCAACAAGAGAAGCCACCGCAATGAGAAGCCCGCGCACCGCAACGACCTGCTCGCTGCAATTAGAGAAAGCCCGCCCACAGCAATGACGACCCAACGCAGCCAAAAATAAATAAATAAATAAATAAAGTTAAAAAAAAAAAAAGCAACATAAATATCTCTAGATCATTTAAAAGAACTTTCCTCCAGGGAACAAAACAGGAAAGGGAAAAGTGTTACAGGAGAAAGGTCTGCATTAATATAAGCTTTTTATGTTTGAATTTTAACTTTAAAATTCAAAGACTTTTTTTTTAAACTGTAAATTGAAAATGTATGACATTAAAGATTCTACAGTTAGAGAACGTTTCCAAAAAAGTATGAATGATCCTCTGTCCTGAAATCAAATGATCTCCTAAAGCTTGAAAATATTGCACGACGGAGAACAGTTGGGGTCTCACTTTTCAGAAGATGACATAATTTGTTGCCTTATCCAAAGAAATGTGCCAATGGGAGAAATGTCTTACCAGATTAGAACGCGTTAGTTGGTGGCAAGCCAGGCCAATAGGGAAGATATTTGAGTAAAATTGGTACAACTGTACAGGCTTTTTAAAATTAAGATTTTTGATTTTGTCCACTGACCTCTCTACTGCATTTAGAGTGCTTGCCGAGGTCCCTCTCAAGCGTGTGTCATCTACTAAGGCCCAGAAACTGCCGGGCTCATGCCAGCTTGGTAATTCTTGCTCTGCAGACTCTCCTGAGACAAAAATGGTCTTTCTTGGGTTGATTTTCTCGGGGGTTTTGATCACTGTTGTGCCAGTGTCCCCACTGGACAACTCTTTGGTCTGCTACAGGACCTGAGATCCAAGACGTTCTAAGGAGGTAATACTTGGTTCATTTAAATCATTCTTCATTGAGAAGCACACATTTTATTAGTATCTAATATTTTTTCAGCTTTATGGAGGTACCACTGACAAATAAATTTGTATATGTTTAAAATGTACAATATGATGATTTGATGTGCAAATACTTTGTGAAATGATTACCACAATGAGGCTAATTAGCAAATCCAAAACCTCCCATATTAACCATTATTTGTGTGTTTGTGCAGTGAGAATGCCTAAGGTCTACTCTTTTAGCAAATTTAAAGTACATAACACAGTAGTATTAACTTCAGTCCACTTGCTGTACATTAGATCCCCAGAGCATATTCATTTTATAACTGAAGGCCTGTATCCATTGACCAGCATCTCCCTATCTGCCGCACCCCTCAGCCCCTGGTAACCACCATCCTACTCTATTTCTATGAGTCAACTTTATTTTTTTTAAGATTCCACATATAAGTGAGGTCGTAAAGTATTTGTCTTTTCTCTAGCTAACTTCACTTAGCATAATGTATTCTAGGCTCATCCACACTATAACACATGGCAGGGTTTCCTTCTTTCTCATGGCTGAATATTTTTCATAATATATACATATTAATTCTTTTATCCATTTGTGCCTTGATAGGCATTTAGAATGCCTCCATATCTTGGCTATAGTGAATAATTCTACAATGAACATGGCAGTGCAGATATCTCTTTGAGATACTGACTTCATTTTCTTCGGATGTATATCCAGAACTGAAATTGCTGGAGTGTATGGTAGTAGTTCTACTTTTAATTTTTTTGAGGACACGTCATACTGTTTTCTATAATGGTGGTACCAATTTACATTCCCATCAACAGTGTACAAGTGTTCCCTTTTCTCCACATCCTCATCAGCACTCGTTACCTCTTGCCTTTCTTTTTTTTTTTTTAACATCTTTATTGGAGTATAATTGATTTACAATGGTGTGTTAGTTTCTGCTTTATAACAAAGTGAATCAGTTATACATATACATATGTTCCCATATCTCTTCCCTCTTGCATCTCCCTCCCTCTCACCCTCCCTATCCCACCCCTGTAGGTGGTCACAAAGCACCGAGCTGATCTCCCTGTGCTATGAGGCTGCTTCCAACTAGCTATCTATTTTATGTTTGGTAGTGTGTATATGTCCATGCCACTCTCTCATTTTGTCACAGCTTACCCTTCCCGCTCCCCATATCCTCAAGACCATGCTCTAGTAGGTCTGTGTCTTTATTCCCGTCTTACCCCTAGGTTCTTCATGACCTTTTTTTTTTTTTTAATTGAAGTAGCTCTTGTCTTTTTGATAAAAGCCATCCTAGTAGGCATAAGATGCTACCTCATGGTTTTGATTTGCATATCCCTGAAGATTAGTGATGTTGATAACCTTTTCATATACCTGCTAGCCATTTGTATGCCTTCTTTGGAAAAACATCTATTCAGGTCCTTTGCTGATTTTTAAATCAGATTATTTGTTTTATTGCTATTGAGCCATGTAAGTTTTTAAATATATTTTTGATATTAACCCTTATCACATATATGGTTTGCAAATATTTTCTCCCTTTCCATAGGTTGTCTTTTCATTTTGTTGATTGTTTCCTTTGCTATGCAGAAGATTTATTTAATTTGCCGTGGTCCCATTTGTTTATTTTTGCTTTTGTTTCTTGTGCTTTAGGTACCATAACCACAAAATAATTGCCAAGACATAAACTTTTCCCCTATTTTTTCTTCTAGGACTTTTATGGTTTCGGGTCTTACATTTAAGTTTTTAAACCATTTGGAGTTAATTTTTTGAGTAGTGTGAAACAGTTGTAGCTAACTATTTTTAAATGACCTGGACAATTGGATTGACAATGAACTTGAATATAAGTTTACATTGTGATGTGGTGCTCAAAAGTGTTGATGGGGTCTTAAGAAATAGTAATAGCATTTCTATCCTCTTCCTCATTGTTATTCATGCTACATCTAAAGTACTAATTTCAGAGCCACCTGTTTAGTGAACTGAAATATACTGTAGTATACTTGAATCAGAAATGGGCATGTCTCTACACCAACCAAATGAGGGAAAGTTTAAGGCATTAAGGCAGCTTCACTTGAAGAAGTAACTTTGGTAGGACATGGAGACTGCATTTAAATACCCAAAAGAACTGTCTGCAGGGAAAGAATGGGATCTAATTTTGTGTTTTGTGAAGGAGCAGAACTGGAACAAGCTGATGGCGGTTTCTCACCAAGAAGAGATATCCTCTCATTAAAAATGTCTAAAGAAGAAGATCATGAGCTCTCTATCTCTGTAGTTACTCAAGTAGAAACAACAGATTCTAAGATCAAGACTTTGATCTTAGAATTGGTTTGCAATGTTTTACAACTTTATAGACTACTTAAATGTGAGAACAGATAAATATTAGAAGTAAAATGGGGTTAAGTATCAGGACTTTTGAATTGTGTTACTCCCCTTTACACCCTCTCTACCACAAATATCTATTCCTCAGCTGAATACCTTACACTAATTCAGATTGGGTATATGCACCTGCTGAAAAGGAGTTGGGTTTCAGTCCTCAAGGGCATCCTGCTCCAAAGGGACATGGAACAGTGATCTACCTCGGGGTCAAAGATGGAAAACACATGCCACCTCTCCTCTCTTCTACCCATTGCTAAATACTCATAGGCACTCTTCTATTGCATGGGTGCAACCTCAAAATCCTCCTCAAAACAATACCTGGCCACTATAAATTCAAGCTGGCATGGCAGATGGAACCTGACTGTTGTCTCTGCTCTAGGATAAGCTTGACCTCTTGCTCTATCTCTCATCACCACATCAGCCACTTTGTCCATCTGCCTAGAATTCTCTTTTTTACTCCTTTCTTCACATCGATGCCCATCTTGTACCTGATAACCGCTGCCTAAGGGTTCACAGGCAACTAATATTTTATAATTTTTTTTTCTTTTTAAACAACTCTAGGGAGTCTCATTTAAATTAAAAATCAACATAGATATATACTTTTTAATTTCCAGCAAATGATAAAAGGAAAGATTTTTTATTTCCATAAAAGCTAGTGATAGGGCTCTTTTAGCTTGTAAGCAATTAGGATATAATTGTATTTAAATTAAATTGATATAATAAAAATAGAGCTATAATGGATTTTCACCACTATCCCGCCCAATTTCTACATTTTACAGTGAGAAAACTAAGGTCCAACAATTGTGAGGTAACTTACTAAGGGTCTCATATAAACTTTGGGTGGAAATAAAATAAAAATCTTCTTGAAAAGCATCCTATTCTCTTCTCTTTTTGCATACTGCTCCTCTAATGGGGCTCTGATGCAGTATCCACAAATACATCCATACTTCAGTAAAGCCTTAATAGTGGAATGGCAGGCATAGGGATTGATGTTAGGTGGCGAGAGGCCAGTCCTGAGGGAAGCCATAAAACAACACTATGTTTCTGAAACTGTCATCCCCTTTTTTATATTTTTTGGAAAGAAAAATAATGAGTTCAAGCTGGTAGAAAGAGAGAGGAACATAGTCATTGTGTATGAAGGGAGACAAATCTGTGTTTGAGAACGAAGGCTCCATAAGACGTTTGTCGGCATTGTGGATTACTAACGGTAGGATTTAAGACCATGTATGGATCCAAAAGCACTTTCAAATCTGTTAGAAAAAACAGAAAAAGTGGCAGAGAAGGGAGATTTGCCACTATAGGGAGGTTACATTATCACTGAGACTTGATAAGTTTTAGATGAAATGACATAGCTTCTGGCTTGATATGACATCAATTTGTGCTATAATACAGTAATTATAAAGTGATTATAATTAAATCCCAATAATGAACTTTATAGGCAAAAAGGAAATAAAGAAAATAAGATGCAAAATTCACCAATGAAATTGAATAATTAATCAAAAACATAAAAAATGATGGGCTTCTAAGAAGATCTCTACACTGCCACCCTACACTGCAGGAAGAAGTATGGTCTTCCCTCTTGCAGCTATAAATCAAGTGCTGCCACCCTCAGCACAGAGAATTCTCCATGGAAAATGACTAACAGTTAAAATCACACTTGTCCCAATCCCAGTATTATTTGATATTTCAGAATTCTGAGCTGCCTTTCATTTGGCCACCTGCTTTTCTGATAGTCACAAATGCTTCTACTTCTCTAGATTCTGCCTATGATATCCTCAAACATGGTCTCCTTACACGTATGGCCTCTTTGCAGCTGGAGCTTTGGAAAATGAGGAAAATACAGTAGGGGGGTTGAGAGTGAAGGGTAGGAAGACAAATGACTGAAGAGGTTGCAGGGCCAGCTGACTTTGCCTGTATCTTGATTCGTCTCTTCTATCATCCACAGGCGTAAATTTGCAGAAACCTGTATGGCCGACTATCAAGGGCTGACCGCCCCAGCCCTCAGTGCCTGCTACTGTCCTTTAATAAAAGCCAGCTTCACCAAAGTTGTATTTACTCAAACTTTAAGCTCTTTAGATGCACATTAAGTGCATTCCTTGGCCCTCATAAATCTTTTCCATGTTATTAATGCTGTTTTTAAAGAGTAAAAAGAGCTTCTCATTTGCATCTTTAACATGAAAGAAGTCTCAAACACCAGAGGGCCAAACCAGCAAAAGACACCCTACTATTGCTACTTTCTCAGCACCCTCAAGATTCCTGTTTGATATACACACTAATGACAGGAGAGACCATTAAGAATCCACTTTTAACCAAAGCTCATATATACAAGCACATAACACAAAAGAAGGGCCAGAGCTTTGGAAAAACACAAGCATGAGAAGTACTAAGGACTGGGTTAGTCCCTGAAACTGCACCAAGTGAGGTGCTTGGATGGCAACCACAAATATCCTATGTCTTCTGTGCTGAGGTAGAGCCATGTCAGGAAGATGGTTTAATAAATAAGGGAAAATCACCTCCCTTGAGTGATACAGATCTTAGAGTCAGCCTCACATCAATACATGTTTCTCTGTCCCAGGCAGGCTCTTATAACCACACAGGACATTTAGAGTTGCCAGAATAAATATTAGAGAGAGAAACAGATTTCAGGTAGTCCAAAAGAGAAATGTAGAAAACCCAGGACATTTCAGAGGTATCTGTAATGGCATTCACCAAATTGCCTAAATCAAATTTTAGGTCTAGAAAAATGAAATAAACCAATTTGAAATCAAATAAGAAAAGGACATAATGCAGGTCCCTCAAATTCCTTAACTTGGTAGATGTCATATGTAGTGAATGTTTGCTGGTGCTTTGTCAACTGGATACAATTTTTGGAAGATTTGGGTTTCTCAATTAAAAAATCTCTCCCACTTGGTTGGAAAGAAACACATTAGACATGAAAGGGGATAAAATCCTCAACTTGTGGGCTTCCCTGGTGGCACAGTGGTTGAGAGTCCGCCTGCCGATGCAGGGGACACGGGTTCATGCCCCGGTCCGGGAAGATCCCACATACTGCGAAGTGGCTGGGCCCGTGAGCCATGGACGCTAAGCCTGCGCATCCGGAGCCTGTGCTCCGCAACAGGAGAGGCCGCGACAGTGAGAGGCCCACGTACAGAAAAAAAAAAAAAAAATCCTCAACTTGTAAAGAACTTTCACAGAGCTTTTAGCAATAACTCTTACTAAATGTTCATATAAAATGTGGGAGTGCAGATGGTTCTTGAACAACATGGGTTAGAACTACATGGGTCCAGTTATATGTGGATTTTTTTCAATAGTGAATACTGCAGACTACATGATCCATGGCTGGTTGAATCAGATGCAGATCTGAGGATGGGGAGGAATGGGGTACATATACAGATTGCCTGTTTAACGTGGATTTTAGACTCTGCAGAGTGCTGGCACCCCTAACCATCCCCCGCATGCCTGGTGCTCAAGGGTCAACTCTATTTACACACTCATCGCTACCAGACACTACATTGGTGACACTATTTCCATTTTCATCCACTTTTTCCCTTATCTCTTCCTATTGTAGAGTCTGTAAAACGTTAGATTCCTTGGCTCTCTTGTAGTTAGAGATAGGCCATAAAACACAATGCTAGTCAAAAAGACACAAAGAAGGTTATTGTTTCCACACCTTTGCCATCATCTTCTTTCCTGCCAGAATGCTGATCTGAGGTCTGGAGCACAGAAGCCTTTGACAGATCATGAGGCGAGAGTCACGTAGAAAAATTCACCAAGGAAAGCAGGAGAAAAGACAGAAGAAATCTATACCTCAAATGTCATCACTTAGAAGTTACACCAGTTCTGGATTCCCTGTACCTCAATGCTTAAATGTGTGGAAATACAGGATGTGTGCTAATATGGGATTTGCACTAATATAGCTGTGTACTAACAAGAATGTACACTGATATGGGACATGTGCTAATATTGGGCATGCACTAATATGGGAAGTGTGCTAACGTAGGATGTGTGTTTACATGGGGTGTGTGCTAACTTGATATGTAAGCTAACATGGGGCATGCATTGACATGGATATGCACTAACATGGTACATGTGCAAATTTGAGGTATGCATTAACATGGGCTATCATGGGACATTCACTAATATACACTAACGAGGATGCTCACTATCATGGGACATACACTAAAATGGAACATGACTTACCCTGAGGTGGGCTGATATATGATAACATGGACTGTTATCAGATGTGTGCTGACATGGGGCATACACTAACACAGACATGCACTATATGGGGTGTGCACTAAACCTGCCTTTTGTGTTCCTGAGGGAAAAAGCCAGGAAAAAATATCAAGGTTCTATTACAGAGAAATAGTCTATGATACCAAAATGACCTTCAGAGAATAATTTGAAAAATAAATACTCAAGGGCAAAGGGTGCAATAATTTCCCTAATACAATAATTTGGGTGAAAGGCTTCTAAGGGGGTCTAAGAAGAGTGCCAATTCTGTCACCGTGAACAAGCCCCAGTTTCTTGGAGCAGAAGCCAGAGAGTTTTGTTTTTGCTTGACTTGGAAAATAACTGTACTTTTCAAATTACTCTTGATCAGTAGGTCAGCAGCCCCTAGCTCCAATTCCTAACACACATGGTGCCTTGCATATAATCAGTGCTCCATCAAACATCTGTTGTTAACACTGATGCAAATGGAATGGATTAGATTCATTAGCTTATTATGAATCATGCAAACCCCTGCAGATTTGAGAATAGTACAAAATCAAGCAAAAGTTAAGTAAATTTTTGTCATGTACTTCATACCAAACTTTATTCTTAACAGCGAGAAATAAATCTTTTATTTGGACTACAATAAGCCCAATGCATATATAATGCATTTAAACCAAAGTAATTTCATTCTTTGACTAGGCTGCTGGCTAGAGAAGTTAGACTTGGATGTCCACTTCCATTTTCTGCCTCAAACTTTGATGGTGTTGTAAAAAGGCACCAGATTAATAAATTAACAAAGATGAGCTGAATATTTTCTTCTGTTATTCTACCAGATAGGCAATCATGCTGTCTTACTTTAAAATCAATCTTAACTGTACTTTCTGTTATGTGCTTCCTGTTGTTCTAAACAAGACTAATTATTTTATGCAAGTCACTGATCAGTCATCACTAAAATAAGATTGATTCTGAATCTGTCTCAAGCAACCCCTCCTTGTTTTTATATTTTGAAAATCAGTGTTAAAAAAAACACAGTCTTGCAAATTTAATTTAATATTATTTTTCACCAGGAGAGCTTTAGATTCCTAAAAAAATACCTTAATGTTTGGAACATAGAAGTAAAAGAAAGGAATTTTTTCTAAAATAATTTTTTAAAATGAAAAATCTAAAAATCATTTTGAAAAAAAAGGGAAGCATTTCTCTGTACTCATGTATATCCTCCTTGAGGTATAGGCAATACTCATTATTTTTTAAGAATTTCATGTTGATTATTTGTTGAAAGTCTTAATCTAAAATGATATAAGCCACTGGGAGTATTTTTATCTTATTTACAATAATTATTATTTTTGTATATCCAAAAATTCAGGATGTTTTTCTTTCTGATTTAACCTGAAAGAAACATCTTTTCAGATATTATTTCTTAATAAAATTTCAAGATATTGACATTTTGCCAATGCTCAGTGAAATTTTGCATCATAGTAAATGTTTATATACTACAAAAGCAATAGTTTATTACATTGCTATTGCCGTTTATTCAGCTGTCTGTCAAATATTTAGTTAGCACCTACTATGTACTAGGTGCTGTTTATTTTTACTGTCATGTTTACTTTTTAAATGTCCTTTTCAATTTACTCCTCTCCCAAACTGGCTTTATAGAATTTTTAATAATATTTTAAAAATGAAAATATGATTGTATTGTTCTAGATGTTTGAGTTTTAAAAATTCTTAAGTTAAGCATGATGTATTTCCTGCTAACCATATTCATTCTAAAAATTCATTGGGATATAAGTATATAAGTGCATACTATAAAGTTTGTATCTAAAATAATTTACTACATTTACAAAGTAAGTACTTCAACACAAATATTAATAGGATTATGCTCTGGTCCTGTCTGTACTGGATTTCTTCAGTTAGTTTCTAGTGCATCTCAATCTGGGCACAGGAAGTGCTTCAAAACTTTGCTTTCATGCTTTCAAGTTGGAGCCTACAGTCATGTCCTACAATTGTTCTTTGTGACAGTCACCAAATTCTTTCACGGTAATGTAGGAGAAGGTTAATGGATCCATTGGCTTTGACTGTCATTAATTTACCCAATTAGTAAATTCTTTCTCCATTCCTTCACTGCAGTTAGCATCAGCCTTACATATATGCATGTGTGTGTGCATGTGTGGGTGCCCGCACATGCGCAGAGGTGTGTGCATTGAGTATCACAGATGTTAAGCACTGAACCTATTTCTCCTCTGTAAATTGCAGGTGTTTTTATTCTTGAGTAGGAAACTATCTGTAATCTCAGTTTTGTAACTGATTGGCTGGGTGTGTGTGAGGTAGGAGGGATGATTCCCCAAAATATTAGAACTTAGTAAGGTTCTAATAAAAATTTGTTGAGTTGAAGTCTTAGTTGATATTCTATGTAAAGAATTCTCAGCAGTCCCAATATCAGAAGTAACTCCACTGATTACCCAATTACTGATGAAAGTATAAAATATGTTCCCATCCAACACTGACGCTTCACTTTTCATAATTCTTCCTGGGAGAAGACACTCCAACTATTTGAATAATTGCCAAATGATTTCAGCATCTAGACCTCATTTTCTTTAGTTCAATAATGAGAGTATAAGATTATGTCAGTTTAAAAAGTTAATATTTATAACAGTGAGTTCAGCAAAATTGCAAAAATCATTTGGCCATCTCATTTAAAAAAAATTTGCAGGGACACATACTTTTATTCCATGCCTTTATTAACTTGTTCTTAACATTTTAAGAAAAAAAATATTGTCAAGCTCTGAGTTGGTTTAAGATTGAAGCAAATTACTCTGTCATAATTAATTAAAAGAGAAGACATTGTGAAACATGTTGTTTGTTTTTCCACCTCAGCCTGACATGCTGATGAAAGCAATTAAGCAATGAGGCCTGCCACCGGGAACAGCAGCCCAGCCCAGGGGACACAGGGCACTTGCAGAGACCAATTCACTAACTATACTCCCCTAATTTCCATTTAACCAGCCTGTGTCCTCAGAAATAAAATGCACTTTTAAATTTTATTTCAATAATGAAACTGTCTCTACTTTTTAAAAGTATCAAACTAATAATCTAGAGCAGTATATTCAATATGGTCAGCCACAGCCAATGGATAGATCACAGTAAGATTCCCAGAGGTCAGTAAGTGTGAGGCAAAAGCCAACTTCAAAAATAATTAAACAAATTAAAAATGTTCTCTAGTGAACAAAGCATCAACGAGTGATAGCAGATGTGCCATTTTTAAATTCCTCAGATTCTCAAGTATTACTGGAGCTGTGCATGAATTCACCCTGAGGAAGATATCTGTTTATTACAGGACGCTGGGGAAAGCAACTATCATTTTTCAGCGAATCTCAATACTATTTGCAAGGGATGACTTGGAGGCAAACAGGTAACTAAACCAAGACAAGAGCCACAATTTAGATATGTGGTTATTATTGCTTTAATGATGTTCTCTAGACTTTTGAATGCCACTGACAAGAGTCAGGAGACAATGAATAGTGCTTCCTGATTTAGCCATGTTTATATTACCCTCAGCACCCCCCAGAGAACCAACTATAGGTGTTATAGCCTGCCTTTCTCAAATGTCAGAGTTGAATGAGGCTTGGGCTTGTTCTAGACTATTATTTTGTGACAGAGTATGCTTATAACCTGGAGGGCACACAGTTTCCTGTCCAACCCTTTCTAGTGCTCACATTTTCCTTGATATTATATCTACCTTAATCAAAATTACATGTTTTATACAATTTCAGAATAATTCTTACATGCTTCAAAATTTAGTCATTCCATGTACTTTTCACAGTTCAACTTCATTTATTACATCTAAAATTTCCTCTATTCCTTAGAAATTATGAAGAATGTATTGCCTTCCTTCTGGCATGGCAGGGAATTAAAGCATGGTACAAAAGGCAGTGGGGTGAAGAAACTCACAAAGTATATAACGGACTTGACTCAAAGATTTCGGCTGTAATTAATGGAACAATCCAATTAAAATCGGCTTATAATATGTATATTTATTTTGTCACTAAGAAGATAAAGAGGATCCTCCTAGGGTTTATTTATTAAGCGTCACACTGGCATCATCAATAACCCAAGTGCTTCCATCTTTCTCCTTAGCCATCTTCAGCTTGTTGGCTTCAGCCCTCAGGTCTGTGCCCTCTAGAACCTAAGCTGGTTGTCTCTGCTACAGGCATGCTCCCACATGTCCATGATTGGTGGGAGCAAGGGAAATACATTCTCATGTGTCTCTTCCATAAATCCATCGCCTACTTCTCCCATCTTACCTTTGCCACACTTGATCTCTCTTGGTGTATACTCTCTTGCCTCTTCTATGTCCCACTGACTTACTTTAGGTACCAGTTAATCTCAAAGTAAGCTAGGAAATCAAGTATATTATCTGAATTTTCAGCCTTTATAAGCAATAAAGGGAACACAGAGAGAATCAAAAGCCATGACTCAGTTCAGTTCAAATGGTACCATCTCTGAGCTTTAACCACTCAAATTCCTGCAGTCTCTCTAGAAGAGGGTATACATATACTGAAGTGGATGGAACATGGGTTGGGGGAGAGATAGAAACGCAGTATGGGGAAGACATGGAGGGATTTTTATAAAAAGGCTTTTCCCATAACCCAATTTTATCAATGAAAATCTATGAATTAGCCAGGGGCCAAATGCCAAAATGTGTCATTTGGTGCATCATCTGGAAAACTGTGCATTAAAGGATCCTCGGAAACCATATCCTTTCCTGTGGGAAGCAAAGGAAGATTTGTAAGCAAATAGCTGATCTTCTCCAAGACATATTTTGATTTAATCTGTTTCACATTGTGCTTTTCCAAGGGGCTTTGGAAATTTCTTCAGTGTGGATGATAACTGCTGAAATTTGTTTGGACCACAGAGCATTGCTGGATAAAGAAGCTCAAGCTTGTTCACCCCATCACAGGAGGAACACTGTCCATCATAGTCCATCAAGACTGAAACTCCATCTCTTCCATAACACCCCTGCCTACCTCCTTAATTCTAACCGTATTTACCATCTTTTGGAGGATACTCTAGCCACAGCTGTCTTCTTTCTGTTTTTTAAATGGAACAAGATCACGTCTTCCTTATGTTCAAACTATATCTTGAATTCCATTCTCTCCACCTCGCTTCATTTATTTCCACTTTTCAGAATAAAATCCACATTCTCAGAGAGGATATCTTGAGAGTCCAATATAAATTAAGTCTCCGTGTTTTTCTCTTTTATAGTAGTCTGGACTATTCCTTCAAAATAATTTGATACTGCATGATTTTTGATCACTTATTTAATGTTTGTCCCTTCATTACACTGGCAGTTTAAGGAAGGCAAAGACTTGTGGGTTTTATTTATTAATGTAGTTGCAGAACCTAGCACAGCGGCCAGGTCACGGTAATCATTCATGTTGATTGAATCAGTATTTGAATAGGTACTGTGAGCCCTTACTTCCTAATGCCCCATCTAGTTGAACTAGTTTGTTATGATTGTCCTGTTACCCCTTGTATTCTGCAAGCTCCATGATGACAGAGATGGTATTTTTAAGTCTTTTGTAGATTAACACTATGTCTTTCTCTTAGAAGAGACCATTAGTATTTCTTGATTGATATTTGAATGGTTGTTACATGTATAAACCTTAAATATCTCATAGAGTAAGCTTCTAAGCATTATATAGAGTTCTGGTTCCACTCAGGATGTTAAAAACTGATGGAGATGCAATATGGTATAGCCACATTCAAATAAAGGTAGTGGAGATTCCCTGAGTTTATATGAGCTGAGTTTATATGAATAGTATAATCTGAATTTACTGTAACTGGTATGACTAGCTATCTGCTTGTCCAATCTATGTGTACAGTGGTGAAAGAAGGAATGGTATGGGTATGAAACAACAAGAATTTATTCTTCAGGAGACTATAATTCATTATTATAAAATTGAAATAGAGTTAGAGAAACTTTTGGGTAAGACGTAGAGCTGACAAGAGGCTGAGGGGCAGATCTGGACAAGTAGAGACCAAAAACAGAGCCAAGGTTTGCCCCTGGGTCATAACTTCCACATCAACGGCAAAGAATATACCCTTTCCCCAACCTCCTCACCTGATCTTTCATTTCACGGCAGTTTCTAACTCTGGATTATGTGGGTTTAATAAGGTGCAGGTCAGTGATTCTGCTCTGTTTCCCTTGAGAATGTCCCTCTGCTCTGAATACTGATGAATCTGCAGAACAATTTACCCAGGCACTTGCATGCCAATTTTAAGTCAACGTCCTCTGATGGAACTGTCAGTGATGAAGTGAAAATTTTCCCTCATAAATATATTAAAAATGAAATAGGAAAAATACTATGTCTATTCATGTGAAGCTGAGATTTTTGTTCAGTGATTTTAACAAATGCATGGACTTTAACTCCCCCTCCCAGCCATTGATTGACAAATGTGATCCCTTCCAAGTCTCTCCAATATCCAATTCTCCAATTATGCCACAAAAAAGGATTCCATTTCCATTTCTGTTTTATTGGTATGATATTCCAATGCTTCATTAAGAAAACACAGAAGCTGTATACTTACAAACACATCTCAGCATTCTCGGGTTTTCTTCTTATAAAATAATTCTCCCTTGGAGACATTGCACTTGGCAGTCACCCATGTACAGATTAGAATAAAATTAATAAAATGAACTTTAAAATGGTAGGAATGTGCAGATGAAAAGAGTAAAATTAAGTACCATTTGAAAACAATTCTGAACTGATTATATATCAGAGGTATCTGTATTTCTCTTCTTGCTTTATTTCACTGAAATTAGCATAAAACGAGATTTGCTTCTCAAATACTTAGGGGACATTGGGAAAAGATGTTTGGAAACAATATTATGCCAATTAAAAGCAAGGCTGAAGGGTTCAGCCCCTTTCTCCGAGATGTAATTGGTTTATTCTCTGCAGACAACTGTCTGCAAAGTTGCAACTAGTGTTAGAGCCTTGTTGATGTTACAGAATTAACCCAGTTACACAGATCCCTACTTGTCCAGAGCAACAGAACACATGTGCTCCTCAAAAGCTCCCTGTCTACTCTGTATCTTAGCATCAAACCACTTTAGGTCTTAGGCACGTCTATGGACATGTTATCTATTTTAAAATAGTTCTTTGAGAAAATTGATAAATAGGTCATCTGTATTTTAAAATACTCAGAAGCTAACAATCTTATAAATTAGGTTATTAAGTGCCTCTTTCATAAAGAGTCAAATGACAAACTCCTGTGATTTCAAAATTGGTCAATAACAACTTAAAATTTGGCTTCCATTCCTTGTATTATGTAGGAAGAAGCACTTCTTTTTATCATGCAGTAAGAACTCTGTCATACATCCTATTTCAGTTTTTGCTTTGGTTATCAGGAAGATTATTACCGAGTTTTATATCTCATGAACTTAACAGTTCTTAAATTTAGATCTTCTGATTTCATCCTTATCATTATCACTCATTATTTCTTAATTCTTCCCTTTCCTTTGGTGGTTATATTTAGGTTTATTTGAGCTTTGTTGTTGTTTTGGAATTTGGGGCTGGTGAGTTACGCCCTGCTATTTGTACATTTCATTAAACACTATTTCAAGTGTTTTTTGAAAGCTCTTGAGGAAAGAAGAGCTAATATGTATAAATACACTAGACAGTCACAGAAAGCAAGAATACTTTCACATATAAATGGAAGTTCCATTAAAGAGTTCTGTTACATATGCTATCATATGTAATGCATTCTTTGTGTCTTTTACAATGCTTTCAACACAGGAACTATATTCTATTATTGTTGTTTGAATCAGACTGCTTAGATGCGAAGTGATGCGAGAGAAAGGCCAGAATGCCTTAACTTGATGACTTCACAGAACCAACACATTTTCTTCATGGTCGTTGCATAAATGTTACAATCCATAGTATAATCTGTATTATGCTTTTGGATGTTTTTTAATGCCAAGGTGGAGGTGAGGAAGGTGTGGAGCAGGTGAGTTTTAGAGTAAAATTTTTTGGGTTAGGGGCCTCAGCTCTTTCACCTGTTGGTTGTGAGACTGTTAAAAAGGTACACAACTTTTCGGAACTATATTGTCCTTAGCTATGAATTGGAGATTGTGGTAGAATCTGCACTCACTCTTGTGTTCAATCAACACTGATTTAGTAGTTACCAGTGCAAGTTAATTTCATTTCCTATTAGCTCATCTAATCTTTCTATTAGCCCTATGATTTTCATAAAACTGATGATCAGAAAGATTAAGCAATTTGACCGAGATCACATAGTTAATACGTAGCATATCTGCTCTGAAATTTTCTACCTCTTAATTGACATGATATTCAACACCATCCCTTTGAAATGTAAAGTGTAAGTGTTTCTTTAGAGAGCACCTCATCTGGAAAGTTTTCACTCACTGCCTTCCTGGGGGCTGAGCTACCCTTGCCTTGTGCTTCCTTGGCTGCACTGTGGTTCTCCTCTCACAGCAGGGACTGCATTGCAGTGCAATCATTCAGGGGTCTGTTTCCCTCACTGGACCACAATATGCTTCAAAGGATGGATTGTATCTAACCTTTGTACCATCAGCTCCACTATTATAATAACACACTCAACATTTGCTTAACTACTAAATGAGTATATTAATGAATTAATAACATTTGCTTCATGGCTTAGATTCCTCCACAGCTGAAGCTCATCTGAATGTGACCATCATAGGAGCAGACATGGCTCATTGTCTTCCTGATATCCCTTCTACTTTTATTCTCTTTTATATAAACTTTATTTTGGTTAGTGATGTGTCTAACTAAAATATTAAATTTCCCAGCTTTTCTTGAATGTAAAAGAGGGCAAATGTCATAGTAGTTTCCAAGAAAGTGTGAGCAAACATCTACTGGTAATTTCTGGAAAGGTTTTGTTTTTCTAATGCAAGCATTACCGTTTCTTGTTACTTCTTTCTTTTCTCCTACCTGGAACACTGACTGAGGCAAGAGGAGGAGAAGGCTTTTTGCAAGTTGAGAAAGAAAGCGATGGGCGAACGTACAGGAAAATTGAAGGACCCTGGTTTCTAGAGAAGCTGCAGAAGCCCAGGATTACCCAACCCTGGATTCCTGTTACATGATGAGCATCAATATTCTCCATTTGGCTAAGCCATTATAATAGGATTTCTGTTATGTACAGTCTAATAAAATCCATAACTAACAGTATCCAAAAGATTACTTGAACTAATTGATTTAGAGAGAACAAATGAATAGGTGTATAACCATGGTAGTGAACAGAAAGTTCTATTTTGAACAGAAGTTTTCTATTTTGGTTCCAAAACTTAAGTACTACAGGACTCAGGATCCATTTCTAGGAAGAAATGATAAATTTTGTCGTGCACTTTGCTGGGATGAAATGATCATTTGTGTGAAGTTCTAAAATGCAGGCACGCCCATGCACTACTCTGCCAGATATTTCTAATACTCTCTCCAAGATTTTTGCACACATTCATGTCTAATCCTTGCTCTAACTTGAGACAGAGGTGATATGTGTAGAAGAAGCAATATTGGACTAAAAACTGGAAGTAGTCTGTTCCAGCCTTAATTTTTTGCCACTTGATGGCCAAGTTATATAATTTTTAAATGAGTTTAAAATCACTGTATGGAAGCAGCCACCACCTGTCACTTATTTTCTACTGCAATTGTGACCTAAGTCTGAAATTAAAACCACTCTGTTTCCCCATTTATCCTTCCAACTGCTGCCTACTGAGCCTCATGGAATTGGCATCTTAAAGGAACCCACACATCCTTTCACACTCCTGAAAACCACTGCCAACCACCCCTGCTTTCTCACAATTGTTCCCCAGGACTGCTTGTCTTTAGCTGTCACCATTATTCACGCAACACCCCCACTAGGCAGGGATCAAGAAAGTGACTATCTGAGCTTTCTCATGAGTAAGTTGAGCTGTAAACTCAGGAAAACTGAGCTTCACAAAGAGAGACAGCCCAGAGTTTTACAGACTGTACTTCTGAGACAAATTGTAATGAACTGCATTCTCTTTGCTCATCATTTGGTGAAAGATAAAAACTTCCTCTGTGAAGATGACTCCTTAAAGCAGTAGCTGCAGTGGCCATCCTTCCTCCCCATCACTGTCTAGAGAGCCTGTGCTTTTACTCACGTGGCATATCTAGGGGACAAGCTCTCCGTGGTAAATGCCTTGTAAATTATAACTGTAATTCAGATGGTTGCTGGAGCTTCTGACCCTAAAGATCTTGACAAAATTGCTTGACGTATAGGATACACACAATTCCATGGCTTGTGGGAGTCCACAGCTCCCCAAAATATTTCTGTGAATTTCATTTGGGCCTCAGTTTCCTTGACCTTTTCTGCTTCTTGGGGCTGGTATACTTATTTGCTTCTTGTAGCCTAATCCAGATTTAACACTTAATCTTTCAATGCTTTCCCCATCAGTGCCATAACCACACACTTAATTCACTAACTTTTACTTCACTGAAGACTTAGAGGTTATTACGGAAATAAAAAGACTTAGAGGTCATGAAGAAGGCACCAATCACATTGCAAACCATATAGTAACCTATTTGTTAGTGTTCATGAGATATTTTTCCTCCTGAAGTCCTTTTTAGCACCCTGCAACTCAGAGTCAGACCCAATCCTCTCTCTTCTGCTAATTTCTCCTTCTCTTCTCTCGTCAACCTTTCTCTCTGTTCTAGACTCACCATAAGATACATATGCCATCAGGAAGTATTCTGGGATGAGAACACTGTAGCCAAGCATCACCAGATCTCCAGAAATGCACAGACCCCAAAATCCTGGATGTGTGTATGTGTGTGTGTGTGTGTGTGTGTGTGTGTATGATAGGTGTATTAGTGAGGATCTTTCCATTCATGGTCATCTGTGAGTCTTAGAAAATATAGTAAAAAAAGGCACCAGCTATTCTAATATGCTGATCCAAACCACTTTTCCTAGATTGGCTTTTACCTCTTGAATGGCATCAAATCTATCATCAAAGTCTCAACATTAGTCTAATCACTAGCAATCCTTCTGAAGCTTAAGGGTTTGTACATTATGCTTGTACCTTAGCATTATATGGAGATACAAAGTATTTGAAGTTATGCCTTACTGGGTTAGCATGCATTATTAGAACATGAGTCATTTTTCTATATCCTAAACTGGTATACTGCTTTAAGAATATATCCAACTCAAATCTCCAAACTTACATCCCGAGGAAGCTGATACATAACACATGTAATAAATTTCTCCTCTTTAGTGGAGTATTTTATGTTTTTCATTATATATTAAAGGTTATAACAATATGTGATATGAACATGTAATAATGTAGTCATAAATCTTATAATATTAAAACAGTAGTTTTAGCACCTACTCTGTGCTAGGCATTTTTCTTATCTTTCACAGGAATTATCTCATATAATGTCACAATCCAATGAAATAGGTACTCTTATCACCCCTATGTTGCAGATTAAGAAACTGAGGTCCAGAGATATTAGATCAATAATCTAAGGTTAAAAAGGTAAAGTGTGAAAAATTGAGATTTGTATACAGATCTCTATGAATATGTACACTAAATGTAATATTCCTAAGAGTTGGTTTGCATGGATTTTTAATGCATACAACTATTGAGTAAAGGTGGCCCATTTGGTGAGATAACAAAGGATATAATAATCAAGAGAATTAATCAATGGGGTCAATAAATGGGTTATAGGTTCAAATAAAGCCAAGGAGTACATTTTCAATAACAACACTTCCATTTCTATAATCCTTACCAACATTGAATACTCATAGACCAGATGAGTTCCTAATCCAAAGTGAAGAAATAGTAAGTAATCAAAATTTATATACTTTTTGATCCTTAGACCCAATCTTTAGCAACCACCCCAAACACAACCCCACCACCAGCTGCACTCCTCTAATGCAGAAGCTGTTAGAATGTAACAATCCATCTGTTCACTTGAGAATAAAGCATCTATTTGTTCCTAATCCAATGTGTGTTGCTTTTACAGCTTTAAATACAGCACCAGAGGTAGGCTCTGATATTTCCTCCAGTCTTTCTGGCACTTTTAGTTGAAAAGAGATCCTAAAATGGACTGTAATTAAAGCTTATTATCCATCTGCATCTCAGATGCAATACACATTAACTAACTAGGGAAAGCATAAAGATTTACAAGTGTGACTCCACTTGATAGTATGGCTCTCTGAGAAGGAAACTGTCCCAATGACTAGTAGATCATATCTAAAAGATAACAGGTTACACTCTGCTGTGACCACATCTTATTTTCTAAAGCCTTCACTCCACACGGGCCATACTCTTCTGCTGCATTCAGTCAGGCAAATATTCTCCCTATTTTGTGCTCTCTTTGGAGAAGAAGCATTGTATGTGAATGTGTTTTTTGGAATAAAAAATATTCAGTGTTCCATTAATGAGATAATGTATTTATTTGTTATGACAATAAACACAGCTGCAAAATGGACCATAAAGAAACAGATGACTTGCAGATTTCTATGCCTGATGTGTCAACTGTAATTGAGAAATAAATTAAATGATCCATCTGCTTCCCATTATCTACTCCTTTATTTTTGTCAGTATCCATGGTTTTTAAAACCAGTCAGAACTATTTGTACTAATTACTCACTAAAAAAAAATCCATATAGAAATTAAATGACTTTGTAATGCAATTTTGCCAACCTCTAACATACCGAGCTTCTTTCCAACACTCAAATCTAATGACTATGATGAACTCTTTCTTCTTATTAATAGTTTTCACTTTATCATGCCAATACTATTGAATTTTCTCTTTATTATTGTCTTATAGGCACTGCTAAAATAATATCTCATATAATAGGCTTAACAGTAATTTAATCTATTACTCTGGTAGTACTTGCCAAGGAAAAGGAAAGCAAACAAACAAGGAATAAAAACAAAATAAGCAAGTGAACAAAACACCTGTTTTATATAGGTTACAACACAAGATTCAATATGCCTGCTAATAATATTCATAAATGAGGGCTAAAATAGCCAACAGCCACTGGAAATAATTAAGTATAATTGTATTATTTTTCTTCCTACTTTGTTGTAGTCATCCCACTGAGAAAAAAGTCATTGGGGGAAAAGCAGCAAAATCTACTTTTTTTCTCAAGCATTTTCATATTCATGTTTCTCTGCTCTGGAACCTTTGTTTTCTTGAGGCCTCAGGGACATCCCAGAGATAATCCTATAAAATATTTGCAACATGTGGGGTGACATAGAGGGGAACAGGAATATGAAGTTCTCTTTCAAAAGTTCTTTATTGACAACATTTTCTTTTTTTTACTACGAATAAAATTCGTGTTCAGTGTTATAAAAGAGTGTGGTAAGGATAGAACCAAAGGAAACCAAAAGAAAACAAAATAGAAATCATCTACACTCTCAACAAGCAAATACAATCACAGCTAATACCTTGTTTGTTCTCTCAGAATTTATCCAATGCATTGTACTCATATTTTTAAACAGAATTGAAGTTCTGTGAGACTGTAACCTATTTTTTTCCAATTAACAAGATAGTGCATCTTTCCATGTCTATAGATTCACATCATAATTTTAATGGTTGCATAGATACAAGTTATGTTGCCATCTTTCCATTGCTGTATAGCTCTGTGGGTATAGCCAGTGTGCTTGGGCCAGTTTTCTTCTGATTGTTCTCCCATCATCTAGTGGGAGGACTGGTATGGGACTTCCCTCTAAAATGAGGACACTTTTGACCCATGTGTTAGAGGCATAATGGCTCAGAGACAGGAATTCTCCTACCCAACGTTAGAAGTCACTTTTCCCCAGTTTTACTGAGTTATAATTGACAAATAAAGATTATATATGTTTGAGGTATATAATTAGATTTTGATATATATATATACATTGTGAAATAATCACCATAATCAAGTTAATTAAGATATCTATCACACCACAGTCACCATTTTCCTTTTTCTTTTTCTTTCCTTCTTTCTTCCTTTCTTTCTTTCTTTCCTTCTTTCTCTTTCTTTCTTTTTCTTTCTTTCTTTCTTTCTTTCTTTCTTTCTTTCTTTCTTTCTTTCTTTCTTCCTTTCTTCCTTTCTTTCTTCCTTTCTTTCTTTCTTCTTTCTTTCTTCCTTCTTTCTTTCCTTCCTTCCTTCCTCCCTCCCTTCCTCCCTTTCTTTCTTCCTTCCTTCCTTTCTCTCTTTCTTTCTTTCTTTCTCTCTTCCTTCCTTCCGTATTTCCTTTCTTATGAGAACACATTACCCTCTTAATCAAATTTCAAATATGTAATACAATATTGTCAACTAAAGTCACACTGCAGTACAAAGATTCTGTTATGCAAGACGAATATCTTCTAGAAGACACTGTTTTTTTTAACTGAAAAAAAAAAAAAACCTAAAAGCAGAGCTCTTTTTAAGAGTTTTGGGATACATTAGTTTTCCCATGTCTCCAGTCTCTAGATTTCTTGTTGTTGCACAAGGCAACTTCCCTGCCCAACTAGGGTCTTGAGACATGTGTCTATGGCATGGGGCCATTGTGGTGGGTGTAGGTGATGCAGGAAGTAAAGCCACTTTCCATTTGCCCCTATGTCCTTGCCCTTACAGTTCCTTTTACCTCAGCCTGGATCTCCTGCAGCAGAGTTTTCCCACTCAGGAACTGTATGACTTGGGGCAAATAGCTTAACCTTTCCCTATCTCCTGTTAGCCACTTGTTATAATGGAATAATAGTAGCCCCTACCTTATGAGACAGTTATAACAAATGAAGGGATTCATAAAGCACTTACCAAAGTGCCCTCTCTCTTAGAAAGTATTCAAAACATGTCAGTTATCATCATTCCAGCCCCAGATATCCCCATACTTCAAATTCCATCTTACCCATCTCCTTTAGAAAACCTTTCCTGTGCCCTCAGATGGATATAAATATTCTCTCTTCTGACTTCACACTTCCCAAGGATTTCTCTCTTAGTGTTTATTTGTATAAAGCATTGTAATTAAATTATTTATTTCCCCTGATAGATTATACCATTCTTAAGAAGCAAGCTATCTCCGTTTTTCCATCTGTGGCTTATTGAAAAGTACCCTCATGCCCCCCCAAAAAAGAGTTTGACTTCCTAAAGCTATGGGTGTTACCTTATATGGAAAAATAGATTTTGCAGATGTAATTAAGTTAAAAATCTTGAGATGTGGAGATTATACTGGATTATCCATATGGGTCTGATTTAACCACAAGAATCCTTACAAATCGGATTCAGGAGGTCAGAGTGAGTAATAGGAGACTGATGACAGAAATGACAGACTGGAGTAATGTAGTAATGAATGAAGGAATGCCAGCAGCCTCTAGAAGGGGAAGAGGCAAGACACAGATTTTCCCTTGGAGCCTCCAGAAGAGCCAGCTCTGTTGACACCTTGATTTTAGTCCTGTAAAACTCATTTCAGACTTTTGACCTCCAGAAGTGTAAGAAAAAAAAGTGTTGTTTTAAGTTTGTGGCAATTTGTTACAGTAGTGATAGGAAATTAATGCACTATCCAGTAGGATGATTAGCACATCATAGGTGTTCAATAAATATTTAATGAATAAATTCATTGTAAACACAACACAAACAATAAAAGGATAGTCTATTAAATCATGTCATTTGAAAAGGTCTTAATCAATCAGCTCATAAGAAAAAAAGAAAATACCAATTTCAGAGCTATATTTTCTCTCTAGGAAATAAAACACATTTTAAAACTGCAGAAGTTAAATTATAATTCAGTTTCATCTGCCCATCAATTAGAGGTCAGGGTGGATTTTACTGTGGTGCTTAATTTATAAAACAGGAAAAATAAGCCATGACAGATGAGAAGACACTGACTAGTTTTTCATTTTGTTTTGTTCTAATGGTACTACAACTCTCTAGGAAAATGTGACAATACCTTCTGTGCCATGTTTATGAAACATACCTCAGCTCTAAGGAGCCAAAATTTGCACAAAGAAACAGTACTGTTGTCCAACGATGTGTCTCTCCCTACTCTCTTCTCTGCTTCCTGATTTAAATATCTGCTCAGGGCATACCCACACAAAACAATCGCCATGCTAAGATGGCAAGTTGGAAAGAGTTACAAGGAACAGCTTCTGCTTTATAATTTATGAGATGTTCCTCATTCATCCACATGGAAACTTTGAACTCTTAAGTTGAAGTCATGCCTATGTCTAAGACTAGACCTGATCATATTTCAAAATAAAAATTAGGATGATATTTTCACCACAGAGATGGAACTGGCCAAATATTTCTTTCTGTCCTGCATTTTCCAATCTTCCTCTCTGCTTTTGGGATTTGTTTTCTCTGGAGTCACATGATCAGCCAATCAGTTTGTGTAGATCAAGTGACTGAGAGTCATCATCTACCTCCTACCCAACACTGCTGAGACAACAAATAGAAAAATCTGACATAACACATTGAGTCGGAAAGGGTCTGTTCTCAGGCACAAGGGAAGAATGAAAGACAGTGAAGGATAGAAACTATGTTCTGAATGTTGCTCTATTATTCTAAGACTATCTAATAACTCCAGCATGCTATTTCCTAAGCATTACATCTGTGAAATGGGTATCCAGGTAAACAGTATTCTCCATCAGCTTAGGCCAGACCCACAAATTGCACTGCTTCCCTGCTCCAGGCAGAGTTCTTTCTCACTAAATGTAAAGATCTCTTGGAAAAATCCCTGGGCTGGAAAACAATAAACCTACATTCCATTCCTGACTCTGGTCACTAATAGAGATGCTTTTGGCTACAAATACTAGAAAACCCAACACCAACTGGCTTAAACAATGAACACATTTATCATGTGAAGGGTTTCGCAGTTGACGGATTATTAAGGCAGAAGTTTAACAGCATGAACTCAGCTTGTGCTATTTTCATCTATGCTCTTCCAGCCTCATTGTATTTGCCTTATCCATCAAGCTAACTTCATTAAGGGCCACAAATTATCTGCTACAGTTCCATGTGTCCCACAGATATGAAACATCTCACCAAGGACATGGGACTGTTGTCTCTTCTCATTTTATTTCAAGAGCGGAAAGAATTTACTCAGAGACCCCTCCAGAAGGTCTCCTCTGACACTTTTTGATCAGTCACATGGATACCCTTAAACTAATCACAAGAGAAAATAAAAGAAAAAAGAAATTAAAAGTATTTTATAAAATTTAAAAATATATAATGAAACCATAATTCTGTCTTACAATCATGGGGTCACTGAGCTCATCAAATTCAACAAATCTGTACAATATATCTGCTAAGTATAGGTTATTGATCTAGATTTGCAAAGGCATCAAAGATGACTATAATGCAGTTTCTAATCCTAAGAATTGTACACAATTGTGGAGATTCTAAGATAAGTGCAAGAAAAAAGATAGGTTCATTATATAAATCCAGATGAGAAAGTTAACATTTAATTTGACCTAAATTGTGGAGAATATCCAGTGCAGGAAGAGAATGTGTGAATGAGTCAAGGCAGATTTCATAGAAGAACTGGCATTGTAGACAGACCAGCAAGCTTGGGTAGGATTCAATAGCTGGAGATGGTGAGGGCCAGTTCTTCATGTGAATGAAGAGCATAAGTGTGATAGAAAGTTACTGCATCTGCCTCATGGCATCAGGTATTTCTTTTCTTTTTTTTTAATTTTTTTCTTTTTTTAAAATTTTATTTATTTATTTTTTATACATCAGGTTCTTATTAGTTATCTGTTTTATACATATTAGTTTATATATGTCAATCTCAACCTCCCAATTCATCCCACCTCCATCACCCCCTCCCTGCTTTCCCCCCTTGGTGTCCACACGTTTGTTCTCTACATCTGTGTATCTATTTCTGCACTGCAAACCGGTTCAGCTGTACCATTTTTATAGATTCCACATATATGCAGTAATATATATTTTTTAACATCTTTATTGCAGTATAATTGCTTTACAATGTTGTGTTAGTTTCTGTTGTATAACAAAGTGAATCAGCTATACGTACACATATATCGCCTTATCCCCTCCCTCTTGCGTCTCCCTTCCACCCTCCCTATCCCACCCCTCTAGGTGGTCATAAAGCACCGAGCTGATCTCCCTGTGTGATGCAGCTGCTTCGCACTAGCTATATATTTTACATTTGGTAGTGTACATATGTCAATGCTACTCTGTCACTTCATCCCAGTTTACCCTTCCCCCTCCCTATATCCTAAAGTCCATTCTCTACGTCTGTGTCTTTATTCCTGTCCTTTCCCTAGGGTCACAAGACCTTTTTTTTTTTTTGATTCTATATATGTGTTAGCATACGGTATTTGTTTTTCTCTTTGTGACTTACTTCACTGTGTATGACACACTCTAGGTCCATCCACCTCACAACAAATAGCTCAATTTCATTTCTTTTTATGGCTGAGTAATATTTCATTACATATATGTGCCACATCTTCTTTATCCATTCATCTGTCGATTGGACACTTAGGCTGCTTCCATGTCCTGGCTATTGTAAATAGTGCTGCAGTGAACATTGGGGTACATGACTCTTTTTGAATTATGGTTTTCTCAGGGTATATGGCCAGTAGTGGGATTGCTGGGTCATATAGTAGTTCTATTTTTCGCTTTTTAAGGAACCTCCATACTGTTTTCCATAGTGGTTGTATCAATTTACATTCCCACCAACAGTGCAAGAGGGTTTCCTTTTCTCCACACCCTCTCCAGAATTTATTGTTTGTAGATTTTTTGATGGTAGCCATTCTGACTGGTGTGAGGTGATACCATATGGCAGTTTTGATTTGTATTTCTCTAATGATTAGTGATGTTGAGCATCCTTTCATATGCTGGTTGATAATCTGTATATCTTCTTTGGAGAAATGTCTATTTAGATCTGCCCATTTTTGGATTGGGTTGTTTGTTTTTTTTGATATTGAGCTGCATGGGCTACATATATATTTTGGAGATTAATCCATTGTCAGTTGCTTCATTTGCAAATATTTTCTCCCATTTTGAGGGTTGTCTTTTTGTCTTGTTTATGGTGTCCTTTGCTGTGAAAACATTTTAAGTTTCATTAGGTCCCATTTGTTTTCATTTCCATTTCTCTAGGAGGTGGGTCAAAAAGGATCTTGCTGTGATTTATGTCATAGAGGGTTCTGCCTATGTTTTCCTCTAGGAGTTTGATAGTGTCTGGACTTACATTTACGTCTTTAATCCATTTTGAGTTTATTTTTTGTGTACCGTGTTAGGAGGTGTTCTAATTTCATTCTTTTACATGTACCTGCCCAGTTTTCCCAGCATCACTTATGGAAGAGGCTGTCTTTTCTCCATTGTATATCCTTGCCTCCTTTATCAAAGATAAGGTGACCATATGTGTGTGGGTTTATCTCTGGGCTTTCTATCCTGTTCCATTGATCTATATTTCTGTTTTTGTGCCAGTACCATACTGTCTTGATTACTGTGGCTCTGTAGTATAATCTGAAGTCAGGGAGCCTGATTCCTCCAGCTCTGTTTTTCTTTCTTAAGATTGCTTCAGCTATTTGATGTCTTTTGTGTTTCCATACAAATTGTGAAATTTTTTGTTCTAGTTCCATGAATGTCACTGGTAGTTTCACAGGGATTCCACTGAATCTGTAGATTGCTTGGTAGTATAGTCATTGTCACAATGTTGATTCTTCCAATCCAAGAACATGGTATATCTCCCCAACTGTTTGTATCATCTTTAATTTCTTTCATCAGTGTCTTATAGTTTTCTGCATACAGGTCTTTTGTCTCCCTAGGTAGGTTTATTCTTAGGTATTTTATTCTTTTTCTTGCAATGGTAAATGGGAGTATTTCCTTAATTTCTCGTTCAGATTTATCATCATTAGTGTATAGGAATGCAAGAGATTTCTCTGCATTAATTTTGTATCGTGGTACTTTACCAAATTCATTGATTAGCTCTAGTAGTTTCCTGGTAGCATCTTTAGGATTCTCTGTGTATAGTACCATGTCATCTGCAAACAGTGACAGCTTTACTTCTTCTTTTCCAATTTGGGTTCCTTTTATTCCTTTTTATTCTCTGATTGCTGTGGCTAAAACTTCCCACACTATGTTGAATAATAGTGGTGAGAGTGGGCATCCTTCCCTTGTTTCTGATTTTACAGGAAATGGCTTCAGATTTTCACCACTGAGAATGATGTTGACCGTGGGTTTGTCATATATGGCCTTTATTATGTTGAGGAAAGTTCACTCTATGCCTACTTTCTGGAGAGTTTTTACCACAAATGGGTGTTGAATTTTGTCAAAAGCTTTATCTTCATCTATTGAGAGGATCATGTGGTTTTTATCCTTCAATTTGTTAATATGGTGTATCACATTGATTGATTTGCATATATTGAAGAATCCTTGCATTCCTGGGATAAACCCCACTTGACCATGCTGCATGATCCTTTGATTGTGTTGTTGGATTCTGTTTGCTAGTGTTTTGTTGAGGATTTTTGCACCTAGTTTCATCAGTTATACTGGTCTGTAGTTTTCTTATTTTTAACATCTTTGTCTGGTTTTGGTATCAGGGTGATGGGGGCCTCATAGAATGAGCTTGGGGGTGTTCCTTCCTCTGCAATTTTTTGGAAGAGTTTGAGAAGGATGGGTGTTAGCTCTTCTCTAAATGTTTGATAGAATTCACCTGTGAAGCCATCTGGTCCTGGACTTTTGTTTGTTGGAAGATTTTTAATTACAGTTTCAAATTCGGTGCTTGTGATTGGTCTGTATACATTTTCTATTTCTTCCTGGTTCGGTCTTTGAAAATTATACCTTTCTAAGAATTTGTCCACTTCTTCCAGATTGTCCATTTTATTGGCATATAGTTGTTTGTAGTAGTCTCTTATGATACTTTGTATTTCTGTGGTGTCCGTTGTTACTTCTCCTTTTTCATTTCTAATTTTATTGATTTGGGTCCTCTCCCTCTTCTTCTTGATGAGTATGCCTAAAGGTTTATCAATTTTGTTTATCTTCTCAAAGAACCAGGTTTTAGTCTTATTGACCTTTGTTATTGTTTTCTTTGTTTCTATTTCATTTATTTCTGCTCTCATATTTATGATTTCTTTCCTTCTATTAACTTTGGGTTTTGTTTGTTCTTCTTTCTCTAGTTCCTTTAGGTGTAAGGTTAGATTGTTTATTTGAGGTTTTTCTTGTTTCTTGAAGTAGGATTGTATTGTTATAAACCTCCGTCTTAGAACTGCTTTTGCTGCATCCCATAGGTTTTGGATCATCGTGTTTTCATTGTCATTTGTCTCTAGGTATTTTCTGATTTCCTCTTTGATTTCTTCAGTGATCTCTTGGTTATTTAGTAAGGTATTGTTTACCCCCCATGTGTTTGTTACGGTTTTTTTCCATGTAATTTATTCCTAATCTCATAGCGTTGTTGTTGGAAAAGATGCTTGATATGATTTCAATTTTCTTAAATTTACTGAGGCTTGATTTGTGACCCAAGATGTGATCTGTCCTGTAGAATGATCCATGTGCACTTGAGAAGAAAGTGTATTCTGCTGTTTTTGGATGGAATGTCCTATAAATATCAATTAAATCTATCTGGTCTATTGTGTCATTTAAAGCTTCTGTTTCCTTATTTATTTTCTGTCTGAGTGATCTGTCCATTGGTGAAAGTGGGGTGTTAAACTCCCCCACTATTATTGTGTTACTGTTGATTTCCTCTTTTATGGCTGTTATCATTTACCTTATGTATTGAGATGCTCCTATGTTGCGTGTGTATATATTTATAATTGTTATATCTTCTTCTTGGATTGATCCCTTGATCATTATGTAGTGTCCTTCCTTTCCTCTTGTAACATTCTTTATTTTAAAGTCTATTTTATCTGATATGAGTATTGCTACTCCAGCTTTCTTTTGGTTTCCATTTGCATGGAATATCTTTTTCGAACCCCCCCTCTCTTTCAGTCTGTATGTGTCCCTAGGTCTGAAGTGGGTCTCGTTTAGACTGCATATAAATGGGTCTTGTTTTTGTATCCATTCAGCGAGCCCATGTCTTTTGTTTGGAGCATTTAATCCATTCACATTTCAGGTAATTATCGATATGTATGTTCCTATTACCATTTTCTTAGTTGTTTGGGGTTTGTTTTTGTAGGTCCTTTTCTTCTCTTGCGTTTCCCACTTAGAGAAGTTCCTTTGGCATTTGTTGTAGAGCTGGTTTGGTGGTGCTGCATTCTTTTAACTTTTGCTCGTCTGTAAAACTTTTGATGTCTCTGTCATATCTGAATGAGATCCTTGCTGGGTAGAGTAATCTTGGTTGTAGTTTCTTCCCTTTCATCACTTTAAATATATTGTGCCTCTCCCTTCTGGCTTGTAGAGTTTCTGCTGAGAAATTAGCTGTTAACCTTATGGGAATTCCCTTTTATGTTATTTGTCATTTCTCCCTTGTTGCTTTTAGTAATTTTTCTTTGTGTTTAATTTTTGTCAATTTGATTACTATGTGTCTCAGCGTCTTTCTCCTTGGGTTTATCCTGCCTGGACTCTCTGCACTTCCTGGACTTGGGTGGCTATTTCCTTTCACGTGTTAGGGAAGTTTTTGGCTATAATCTCTTCAAATATTTTCTCTGGTCCTTTCTCTCTCTCTTCTTCTGGGACCCCTATAATGCGAATATTGCTGTGTTTAATGTTGTCTCTGAAGTCTCTTAGTCTGTCTTCATTTCTTTTCATTCTTTTTTCTTTATTCTGTTCTGAGGTAGTGAATCCCACCATTCTGTCTTCTAGGTCACTTATCCGTTCTTCTGCCTCAGTTATTCTGCTATTGAATCCTTCTAGTGTATTTTTCATTTCAGTTATTGTATTGTTCATCTCTGTTTGTTCTGTAAGTCTTCTAGGTGTTTGTTCTTTAATTCTTTTAGGTCTTTGTTAAACACTTCTTGCATCTCCTTGATCTTTGCCTCCATTCTTTTTCTGAGGTCCTGGGTTATCTTCACTATCATTATTCTGAATTCTTTTTCTGGAAGGTTGCCTATGTCCACTTCATTTAGTTGTTTTTCTGGGGTTTTACCTTGTTCCTTCATCTGGCACATAGTCCTCTGCCTTTTCTGTTTGTCTATCTTTCTGTTAATGTGGTTTTTGTTCCAGAGTCTGCAGGATTGTAGTCCTTTTTGCTTCTGCTGTCTGCCCTCTGGTGGATGAGGCTATCTAAGAGGCTCGTTCAAGCTTCCTGATGGGACAGACTGGCTGTGGGTAGAGTTGGGTGTTTCTTTGTTGAGCAGAGCTCAGTAAAACTTTAATCCATTTGTCTGCTGATGGGTGGGGCTGAGTTCCCTCCCTGTTGGTTGTTTGGCCTGAAGTGGCCCAGCACCATAGCCCAGAGGCTCCTTGGTGGGGCTAATGACAGTCTCTGGGAGGACTCACACCAAGTAGTACTTCCCAGAACTTCTGCTGCCAGTGTCCTTGTCCCTGTGGTGAGCCACAGCTGCTCCCTGCCTCTGCAAGAGACCTTGCAACACTAGCCAGTAGGTCTGGTTCAGTCTTCTATGCGGTCACTGCTCCTTCCCTCTGGGTCCTAATGCACACAGTACTTTGTGTGTGCCCTCCAAGAGTCGAGTCTCTGTTTCCCCCAGTCCTGTCAAAGTTCTGCAATCAAATACCCGTAGCCTTCAAAGTCTGATTCTCTGGGAATTCCTCCTCCCATTGCCAGACCCCCAAGTTGGGAAGCCTGACGTGGGGCTCAGAACCTGCACTCTAGAGGGTGGACTTCTGTGGTATAATTGTTCTCCAGTTTGTGAGTCACCCACCTAGTGGTTATGGGATTTGATTTTATTGTGATTGCGCCCCTCCTACTGTCTCACTGAGGCTTCTCCTTTTTCTTTGGATGTGTGGTATCTTTTTTGGTGAGTTCCAGTGTCTTCCTGTCAATGATTGTTCAGCAGTTAGTTGTGATTCCAGTCCTCTTGCAAGAGGGAGTGAGTGCACGTCCTTCTACTCTGCCATCTTGAACCAATCTAGGTCTTTATTTCCTTAGTAGAAATAACCTAATTTTTTTCTGTGGAAGCACCTGTCCTACTTTTATGCTTTTTAAATCCATATGACTTCACACACAGCCTTGCTCCAGGAGTGTATTCAAAACCAGGCATGTGATTTAGGCCCACAGTTTATATTATCCTCTCCATAATGGTTGGCTCATGTCCAATCAGAACTAATCCTGAAAATGTATGCTTATTTGCCACTGGATTTGAACATGGAAATATAGAGGCCTAAAAAATCTTACAGAATTTCTGCCATGCATAGACCTGAGACTTGACTCAATCTAGAGTCATAAAATGGAGAAATTGAGACCTGATGGCATTCTTTGATCCCCTAGTTTAAACATCATCTGAAGCTAGCCACAATAGTCTCTTCCATTACTTGGGTCAGAAAAATTGTTCTTTGGACCAAGATTTAAAAAAAAAGTTTGTATCTGAAAATCTGGTTTTAGTCATATTTTCAGTCATTTATAACAAAGGACCTAATTGATTATTGAACAAATGTATAAAGCTGGGAAAACACTGAGGTTTCAGTGAAAAACTGGTTAGAGAAGGAAAAAATCTCTGGAGAACAAAAAGGTATCTGCAATTTATGTTTTTATCTAGTGTGAGCCCACACTTCACATTCCTATGAAAAACCATCTAGAAGAAAACTCTTTCATGATTAGAGATAGATGAAAAATAATGTGTTACTTTTCCTACTACCTGGAAGGTAGAATTTAATGCTATCCTATTGAATCTGGTATTAGTGACTTGCTTGACCAAATGTATATGGAGAAGTAATGTTCTGAGGTATCTGATGCTAGGTCATTAGAAGCCTTGTAGCTTCCATGTAGGTCTCTTAAAAAACTCCTAAGGGTGTTGAGCCAGCAAGTAAGAAATTCAAACCTGAAACCTCCATAATGAGGAAGCAACATACAAATGCTTAGCTTGAGATTCCCATGTGAGCCCAGAACTCCAGCCATCCACATCCAGGTACAAAGGATGTGAATGAAGCCATTTTTGACCCTCCAGAACAACTCATTCTGCAGATGAATACAATCCATTGACCTACATTAATTCTATGAGAATAGAAGTATTACGTAGCCCAAGCATTGCCCAAAGCCCTGAACTACAATATTTATAATTTAAGCCATTATGTGTTGGAGCAGTTTGTTACACAGCAATAGCTTATTGGAATAGAATTTGGTACCTAGAATCAGGGTGCTGCTGTAACAAAATTTTATGAAATGTGGCAATGAAATTGGACTGGGTGGTAGACAAGTTGAAAAAGCTCAGGCAGACTGATGATGGAGGCTGGAAGGACAGGGAAGAAATTAGTACTGGAGTGTGGATAAAAATCACCCCTGTAATGTGGTGGGGTGGCAGAAAGTTTGGCAAAAATATTGTCACCTGGGTAAAATGGAAAATATAAAATGTACCTAATGAACTGGTGGTTTGGCTAAGAAGATCTCTAGGCAAATCACTGACAGTGCCACCTGGTCTCTTTCAGTGACTGATGATAAAATATGGATATCTATCTATCTATCTATATTTCGATATTGAATATAGACAAAGAACTATTCTGATTGCAGAAAACATTTATATGAAATATAAATGAGCCAGGATTTTCTGGATTCAAAAATAAAACTATTTTTCATTACCAGCCTATCCAAAAGCCAAATTCCTCTCTCAAAGTAAAAAATGTCAAGAGGATAAATAACATTTAAAAGGTTTAAAACCAAAGCCTTTTGTTAAGATTTCAAAAGAATTTAAAACCATGCTTCATAGACCCTCTTAACAAGATGAAGAGGCTTTTAAGAATCTTAAGAGTGTTGTCTTCCACATTCTGGCTCTCAGCCCAAGCAGAGAGGGACCTGTCTTGAAAAGATTTGCAGGTGTGACTTCTAATAAACTGAATCGCAAAACATTAAGAAGAACCCCATGAAGATTTTAAGAGAATTGCAATTAAGAAAAAAAAATGATTCAGAGAATGGAACTGGGGGTGTGAAGGTAGACCCAAGAGTTGCGGAGAATGATTCTCAGGTGGCAGAAGTGAACCCTAATCAAGGAACAAACATCATGTTCGCAGCTTAGGCAGGGACTATGGTCCAATGACTGCTCTTTGGAGCAGTGACTATGGTCCAATGACTGCTCTTTGCCTCTTATTGCACTCTTTTTTAACAGGATGCTCTATTTCAGCTCTTATTATTTGAATGAGTCTAAAATTCTTTTTCCTCCCATCAAGAAGGGCCAGTTGCATTGGTCAGAGCTGTGGCTGACGAAGGGGAAAAAGGTTTTTTGGAATCAGAAGCCCTGTTCTTCTATCTCAGCTCCACCACTTCCCAGTTCTATAAGTTAGAGAAACATTTAAAATACTTGAGCATTAGTTGCTTACTGAAAGGGGAATGACAAGTCCTATCTTGTTATTTGAATTTCCATCACTTTTTCTCTACTTCCTGAGACTTAAGGACCAATGTAAATGCTTTGGTGATTGATAGATCACAACAGTGAATCTTAGTGACTCACCTTATCCTTACTTATGTTAGAATGAAGAAATCTAGCCTATTGCTATGAAGTTTAGTTTTAATAACCTACTAAATCTACAGGATAAGAGAGAATTTGAGAGAATATGTAGGCTCTGCCATTAACATAAACATAATTTTCCTTGGATGGGCAACTTTCCTTGGTGCAGAGAAAATCTGTGGCCTTTTGAGGAGGGTTGCTGGAATTTATGTATTACTAGCTGGTACTTTTTGATAAAGCAAACTGAATGTTGCCAACAGAACTATGAGCTCTTAATAAGAACAGCCCAGTGAAAAACTTTAAAAATTGGTTTCTTAGGTTAAATAACTTTAGGAATCAATGCATATATTATACTTTTTTCTTGAAGAGCCATCATGAGCACAAACACTTTAAATTCAATGAGAAGTCTTGCTACATGCATTTTTAACTTAGAGGGAACCTGGAAACTATTAATAACACAAATGAACTTATTTACAAAACAGAAGCAGACTCACAGACATGAAAAACAAATATATGATTCCCCAAGGTGGGGGGTGGCAGGGATAAATTAGGAGTATGGGATTAGCAGATACACACCATTATATATAAAATAGATAAACACAAAGGATTTTCTGTCTAGCACGAGGAACTATATTCAATATCTTGTAATAATCTATAATGGAAAAGAATCTGAAAAAAATGTATATATAACTGAATCACTTTGCTGTACACCTGAAACTAACACAATATTGTAAATCAACTATACTTCAACTTAAAAAATAATATGAATAAAAGTTTTCATCTAAAACAAAATTGAACCCATACTTGGCTATGGTATATAGTTTCTGAGTGGGATTTTAGAAGGATGAAACCATACTCCAGAACAGTGCTGGTCAATAGAATTTTGTGAGATGATGAAAATGTTCTATACTTCTCTTGTCTAAAATGGCAAGCTGTAGTCACATGTGGGTACCAAGCCCTTGAAATGTGGCTAGTGCAACTACAGAACTGAATTTATATATATGTGTGTATATATATAAACCTACACTGAAATGCCAGCTAGTGTTTCTAGGGTTGAACAAGACACAGAAAAGGGAAGGAGGAATTAAGTTAAGCTTACTTATTCTGCTTCCTTAGCTGTTCTACCTCACTCCTACCATCCTCACCATGATTAAATGTCATCAATCATTAAACGAGTGCTAAAGGAACAGGCTAAAAAAGTGATTATCTGTTTCTAAACCTGTCTATATATGCCTTTGCTGCAGTAGTAAAATAATAAGTTTTGATTTTAAATCCTTCTTCCCTAGTGGCTGCTGATCTAAGGATCCACTTTTAGAGGGGGTGGAGTGTAGGGGTAGCACTTACTAATCAGAATATTAACCAATTACTAGTAACATTTTGAAATTCAAATTGTTTTGTAGGAAACTGATAGAAGTTAACTGATCAATCCCGTCAAGTTATTTCCCCACATCAATTTATTTATTAACTAAATAAAACATAAACATGGTAGTTCCTTTCTTTTATGTAAATATGTATTCATTTCTTTTACATAAACATATTTATAATATGAAACAATGAACTGTGCCCTGCAATTAATAACAATCAAATATGAAATTCAGCATTTTATTACAATCTAAGTTATAACGTTTGACTCTTTCCCCTACTGACTGAGACTGTAGATAGTTTTTGTTTTTGTTTGTTTGTTTGTTTGCCCTGAGTACACATTGACATTAGCCATCTGATGTTAGCTTGCAACTTTTCAGGTTTGTCTGTGTTTATAGAATTTATAAGATTGCTGTTGCCTTCTGTGAATGTGTCAGGACAATATTTTTCTATCTTCCATACCTAATTAGGGAAATATAATCCCTAGCTCTTCTCTTCTCCCAAACCGCAGTCCAGTCAAGAGAAGTTTATCCCCTGAAGTGGGCATAATATTATTCTTGTCTGCAAACAGAGTTATTTTAAACCACAACTGAGAGCTGTGTCTCTTACATCACTATTACAGTCTCGTCTTAGGGAAAGCTATTTTCTCCAAAGACAAGCATCTTTAGATATTATGGTTGACAGCAACCCAACTCTAAAACCATTTGTAACCAGTGGCCTGTGGCTGATTAACTATTGGACTATTGGGGCAAGGCATGCTGTATGTTAAATTCTACTTTATAGACAAAGAGAAGGGATGGGAAGAGAGAGAGAGAGAGAGAGAGAGAGAGAGAGAGAGAGAAAGACTGACTGCTTGCTACCATTCTTTGTGTGATGTTGTATTTCAGGATGAGAGGAAAGTTCAAACTACACCCATGAGTGAGATCTTCTGTTTTGATTTGGACAGAGGTTACCCCTTGACAGAAGTTTTCTTAGAGTTTAAAGGGAGGACAAAATCTTATAAAATTAAGACAGTGTCACACTGAAAGTATTTGCCACTAAATTGAATTCATTAGCTCTTCCTCATGTATTGTTCCAGTTACTGACCATACAGCCACAAGCAAGAAAGATGAGCTTACTGCTTTGATAAGTTTGCATTCTAGAAGAAGAATTAAAAACAGGCACATGATCTAAATTTGTTACATTACCTCATTTTTATGAAGCAATTTCTGAATCAGTTATTTTTTGCTATGTAACCAACTATACTAAAATTTGGTAGCTTAAAACAACGACCTTTTTTTAGCTCACAATAATGGGAGTCAGTTGGGAGTTCTCTGGTTGATTTCAGCTGGACTTACTATAAGTTTGTAGTCTAAGAAAACAATCACATTTACCATTTCATCAAAAAAAATAAAATACCTAGGAATAAACCTATGCAAAGAGGCAAAATACCTGTACTCTGAAAACTATAAGACACTGATGAAAGAAATTGAAGATGACACAAACAGATGGAAAGATATACCATGTTCTTGGATTAGAAGAATCGATATTGTTAAAATGAACATACTACCCAAGGCAATCTACAGATTCAATGAAATCCCCATCAAACTACTAATGGCATTTTTCACAGAAGTGGAGCAAAAAATTTTTAAATTTGTGTGGAAACACAAAAGTCCCTAAATAGCCAAAACAATATGGAGAAAGAAAAACGGAGCTGGAGGAATGAGGCTCCCTGACTTCAGATTATACTAAAAAGCTACAGTAATCAAAGCAGTATGGTACTGACACAAAAACAGACACAAAGATCAATGGAACAGGATAGAAAGCCCAGAAATAAACCTATGCACTTATGGTTAATTAAAGTACTACAAAGGAGGCAAGAATATACCATGAAGAAAAGACAGTCTTTTCAATAAGTGCTGGAAAAACTGGGAAGCTATATGCAAAAAAAAATGAAATTAGGACATTCTCTAACACTATATACAAAAATAAACTAAAAATTGATTAAACACCTAAATGTAAGACTGGATACTCTAAAACTCCTAGAGGAAGACATAGGCAGAACACTCTGACATAAATCGCAGCAAGATCTTTCTGGACCTGTCTCCTAGAGTAATGGAAATAAAAGCAAAATAAACAAATTTGACCTAATTAAACTTAAAAACTTTTGCATAGCAAAGGAAACCATAAACAAAATGAAAAGACAACATGTGGAATGGGAGAAAATACTTGCAACAATGCTACTGACAATGGATTAATTCACAAAATATACAAACAACTCATACAACTCAGTATAAACTCAATCAAAAAATAGGCAGAAGACCTAAATAGATATTTTTCCAAAAATGACATACGGATGGCCAACAGGCACATGGAAAATATGCTCAACATCACTAATTATTAGAGAAATGCAAATCAAAACTACAATGAAGTATCACCTCATACTGGTTAGAATGGCCATCATCAAAAAGTCTACAAATAACAAATGCTGGAGAGAGTGTGGCGAAAAGGGAACCCTCCTACACTGTTGGTGGGAATGTAAATTGGTACAGCCACTATGGATAACAGTATAGAGGTTCCTTAACAAACTAAAAATAGAGCTACCATATGATCCAGCAATCCCATGCTTGGGCATATATCTGGATAAAACTCTAATTCAAAAAGATACAGGCACCCCAATGTTCACAGCAGCATTATTTACAATAGTCAAGACATGGAAGCAACCTAAATGTCCATTGACACATGAATGGATAAAGAAGATGTGATATATATCACACTATGGCATACTACTCAACCATAAAAAGAATGAAATAATGCCATTTGCAGCAACATGGATCGACCTAGAGGTTATCATACTAAGTAAATCAGACAGAGAAAGACAAATATTATATGGTATGACTTACATGTGGAATCTTGAAAAATGATACAAATGAACTATTTACAAAACAGAAATAGATTCACGGACATAGAAAACAAAGTTATGGCTACCAAAAGGGAAAAGGGGGGTAGGGTTGAATTGGGGGGTAGTGTTGAATTCAGTTTCTTCACACAAGGGTGCAGGAATCCAAAAGCAGCAACAGCTGGAGCTGCAAGGCATCCTGAAGCCTTGGCCAGAAACCTGCATGAGGTAACCTTTGCCATAGGCAAGTCAAAATACCACAGCACAGCAGAACGGGTTGGGGATTCAAACCCCATCTTTAAATCAGAGGTATTGCAAAGTATTGTGACCATTTTATAATCTACTACAGTCTCTTTTGCAGATTTTTCAGCATTTTGAAACCACTATTTATTACTAATTATTATTTCTATTGGCTCTCAAATGCTGAAGCTATTTTTAAATTAAGGAAAAATGAAAACACTAAATTATGTTTTTGTTGGGCAATATGTGCACAAGAGATGAAATAAGCAGGCAAATGCCCAAATGGCACACAATCATTTCCAGGCAAATTAAGAAAACCTCAGCAGGTGCTATTTTTAAAACTAAGATGCTCTTCTGTGGCACCAGACAGCGCTGCTCTGGGGATATCTGCCAATAAAGAATACTTCCAGCAGAAAAGGAATTTCAACCAATGTGACTTTGTCCCCAGAGAAAAGGTACTCCAGGAGCTAGGGGGCCATAAGGACCCTGCAGTTACTGCTCTCTGTTTACTCTGTTAATGCAACCACAAGGAAGGGAATGCACACACATCACAATATGTAATATTTGTATGACACTTTGGAGCAGCATTTCAGGAACATTTAACAACATAAGTTTTATTGACTATAGCTTGGCTTCCATGGTGTATTCCCTGACAGAAATCCCATAACCAGCCACTGTTTAGGAAGAAAATTTTATTTAGTTAGCCTCTAGCAAGGGGGCCTCCTACCGCAGTTCTGGGAAACCTAAAAATTCTGAAATTTATGTAACAGGATGAGATGATCTGAAAGAATAAGAAAAAGAAGGGCTTTTTACATGTTTTTAAACCATCTCATGACCCCATGATAAGAGGTCCAGCTCTCTCATCTCACACGAACAAGGAGCTTCATCTTTTGAGGAATGCTTTACAGATGGTGGGACAGATTTTCCTAATAGTCATGTAAAAAGTAGTCAAATTATGTGCATAAATTTAATGGAACTCTACAACATCATGGTCAGAATAGGCAAATAGTCTTATCTATCATGTAGTTCCACCCCTACCTGATGCCTGCCTTCTTGTTATAAGATCCACATTGTGTAATCATTTGGGGAGTGCCAAATAACTCCCATGATTGGGGAACTCTCTGATTTTATATTTTAAAAGTGCTAAACTTTTCCACTTATGAGTGTATGTAATTTTAAAAACAAATGTTACTATTTAGGCAGTCACTCAGCTAGCAAGGGAAACATAATAGTGATCAAGGGATATGTAATTCCTACCCTAGAGAAGCAGGAATAGATTGAGAGATAATATAGCATGTTTCCTTATTTGGAACTGTACTCTCCTGACTCAAATCACACTCACTGCTCTGGGATAACACTCTTAACATCAAACACAATAAACACAATTTTTCCCCCATTTTGAGCATATCAGTAAGGAATTGAAGACAACTAGTAAGTCCCACTTGTAAGTTAAAATTTTTCATTGACATTCACTTCTTTATTCATTAATCTATAAGTCAATTTCTGATCTTTAGTGTGTGGGCATTTTGAACCCTGGGGATACAACAGATAAGAAATGTAGGGGAGTGAACAATTTTCCTTGACCCTCTTAAGGTTCCTGGCTGGGTCTGAAAATTAAACTGAAGAAGACAGACTAATAGGAGAAAAGCATATACATTTATGTAATATAAGTTTTATGTGACAAGGGAGCCTTCATAAGGAAATAAAGACCTGAAGAAATGGTTAAAGTGGAGTGGTTTTATGCTCAGTTTCATGAAGAGTGGACAGTTGTGGAGAAATATGATAGGACAAAGAGTATGAACTAAGTATTGTACAGTGGGAGGAACTTAACAAGGTCTGTTTTGTGGGTTCTTCTCAGTGTCCATCAGTCTTGGAGATAAGGATGTTTTTTTCCTCCTAGTACGGGGAGGGCACCTGTCACTTGAGGGTCTTATGACCTGCTTCAGGGGAGAATGGCAGAGAGAAAGGTCAGAAAGACCTCCTTGCTTCTGCCATTTTATCCAACTACTACAGTTTAAAATATTCAATACGGCAAGATGTCATATCCTGAACCCCATCAGAACATAGACACAATTTCCTCCTTCAAGCTGTCCTGCCAACCATTCTTGCATATGCCATTGCTCTAGGTGGAAGAACACTCATCCAAATATCTCTCCATTTTCTGTTTGAAATACTGACCACAGCACTATATTAAAAGTTTAGTTACATTAGTGTTTCTTAGCCTAGGGACAATTTTGTCCCCCCGCAGGGTATTTGGCAATGTCTGGAGACAATTTTTGGTTGTCATAGCTGTGGAGGAGAGATGTTACTAGCATCTACTATTTGGAAACCAAGAATGCTGCTAAACATACTATAATGCATAGGACAGCATCCCACAACCAAGAATTATCAGTCCTAAGATGTCAATAGCACTAAAGTTATGAAACCCTGATTCATATTAAAGGTATGTAGCATAAGCTCTTCTTTGAGGAATTTATATTCTGGATATGGAATCATATGTCTATCTATTCAGTTTGTCATTAACCTACCAAGATAATGAGTTATATAAAATACACCAGGTTTATATATTTTCCTTTACCAGAACTACAGATAATACCTGAAAATACAGAAAAATATCTTTGTGATGAGGTTTAATTGATTTAATTGATAAAATATGGTGCAACACATTTGTCCAATAATGAACATTTACTGTAGCCTCTGTCAAAAGGACGTTTCCTTTAAAAACTCACTTTATATAGCCTATCCACTTTACTAAAAACAGATGGAACTTTATTCCTTTTTTTTTTTCATCTGGCTCCTTAATTAATTAATTAATTAATTTTTGGCTGTGTTGGGTCTTAGTTTCTGTGTGAGGGCTTTCTCTAGTTGTGGCAAGCGGGTGCCACTCTTCATCGCGGTGCATGGGCCTCTCACTATCGCGGCCTCTCTTGTTGCGGAGCACAGGCTCCAGACGCGCAGGCTCAGTAGTTGCGGCTTATGGGCCTAGTTGCTCCGCGGCATGTGGGATCTTCCCAGACCAGGGATCGAACCCGTATCCCCTGTATTAGCAGGCAGATTCTCAACCACTGCGCCACCAGGGAAGCCTGGAACTTTATTCTTTATCCTACTTCTTTTGAAGATAAAGCGTTAAGGTGCAATTTATTCTGTATAAGACCTCTTCATTTTCCTGAGACGCTATTGCAGACATTAAGCTTGCAATCACGAGGAAAACCCTCTCAACAATGACCTCATCAAGCTACCTACCCACCTCTCTGATGCTGGCCAAACCTCAGGTTTGTTATTCAAGCCTAGATTTAGACTTCTCCATCTCCAACTGTTAGGAAACCAAAATCATAATGCATTTTTGCTGCCTCTTCTCTACCTGGGGTATCATACACTGTAGAAATCTTTGAAAATACACCCAGAGGGCAGGGGGAATATTCTGCCTTAGTTCTCCTCTTTCTCTCTCTGTCATTCTGATATTGGCATCAATCGACTAATCGACTGACTTTTTCCATTCGGTTTAAGATCTTCCTGGTTCTGGCATGATGAGTGATTTTCAATTGAAACTTAGCATTTTGTTATGATTTTATAAGAACCTAGATCTTATTTACATCCTCTATATGAGCTGGCTTCCTCTGACAATGTTTCAGCAAGGGAACGGGAGTGTACAGCTTTATTACTGCCAGGTGGGAGTGGAAGTCCACATTCTCCACTCTGTGTCCACGGATTCCTGAGTGTGGTGGAGTCCTCATTACTGCCTGGTGGGGGTGGGAGGTTTGACTTCCGCTAGTAGCATCTGCTGATACTACCTTCCCTGGGATGGGTAAGAGTGCCTTGTTACTGCTCCACATGTGGCCTCCTCTGACATCTCATCTGCCTTCCTACTAGGTGGTGGTCAAAGTCCTGACTCTCCACTATGTCTCCTTGATCCCATCTTAGCTTGGATAAGAGGGGTGCCTCGTTACTTCCAAGTGGGTATCATAGTCCAGCTACTGTTTTTTGTTTTTTTTTTTAAACATGCAATATTTTTTTTTTTTTTGTGGTACACGGGCCTCTCACTGTTGTGGCCTCTACCATTGCAGAGAACAGGCTCCGGACATGCAGGCTCAGCGGCCATGGCTCACGGGTCCAGCTGCTCCGTGGCATGTGGGATCTTCCCGGACTGGGGCACGCACCCGTGTCCCCTGCATTAGCAGGCGGACTCTCAACCACTGCGCCACCAGGGAAGCCCCATCCTTTCTTTTAACTAAAGAACCAATTTACTTTTTGTTGCCACCAGATGCTATGGATCATCATATTTTTCCCCCCAGCCATAGGGACATATATCGTATTAATGTAAGTTGGCTAATATTTGATTTTCTTTTATTTCTTCTGAAAGTAAAAGAAAACTGTATTGGTGAAGCAAAGGATAAGTCACTTGTTGCGTAAATATCTTTTCAGTCTGATTGTAAAAGTCAACTATCAGTCACTTGCCTCTCCACAATCATTAGACATTTATTTTACTTAATACTCTTGAACTTATTCCATAAGAAACAGAAAACTTAACCAAGTAACCTAAACAAATTGTCTATTCTTTGACATGTGAAATGGATTGAGTTATCAGGTTTTGTTATTTTTTACAATGACAGCAATATTTTGCCTGCTGGGAGCACACATTTTTTTTTTCCTGTTTTTCATTCTTTCTCGAAACACGTTATTGCATATTTTATGAATCATAGTGGCCAGGGCTCTTAGTTGATGTTTTTTAAAGTCATAAACTCTGGATCTAATGATTGCATTTTGTTGACTGATTGTTGCACATATAGTGTTGTCAAGCATGTCCAGAAAAAATCTCAATGAAACATTCTTGTAATAATTTTTCTCTTGTATGTGACCTTTAGAAGCAAAAATAATAGGAATTCATTAAGGGAGCAAGCTGAGTTCCCCACCAGCATTTTGGTTATACATTTAGTCTGGAAACATAGATAATAATATGATAATTATTAATTGTTAACATTGAAGGTATAATCGATGACATGACGTGTATCTGCCTATGTGTCCATACTTTACAGGATATCTTGAATACTCAGTTTATGGGCCCTCTCCTTTCATTTTGTATGGCATAGTCTGTAATCTATTTATTATTAGTCTTCCTCTCTAGCTCTCTCTCTCCACACATACACTCTCCCATTTTGAGAAATGCTTTAGTAAGCATGATGCAAATAGACATAAGAATCTATTATATAAGGTGTGAGATATAAGATAAGGTGTGAGTCCTGAAGATGCCTGATTTTTTGCTTTTGACTTAGATATCAGGGGTACTGTGAGTTTAATGAATTTGTATTATATGTCTCCAGTTTGTAAGGCTGCCAGAACAAATTCTCTTGAAGGCCATAAAATTTAAGGGGTACATACGGGAAATAAAGAGCAAAATAGCTAATGAAAGTCCTAGAATTTTAGGAATGTATCTTTATATAATTGGTTTATATGCATGCATATGTGTATATGTACACATAAATGTATATGCATGTATATGCATATATGTGTGTATATGTATCCATGTGTATATATAAATATATGTATATGCATATATATGTGTATATATATATATCACAATTTCAAAATTTGTGTGAATCCAGGGTGACATGATACGTGAAGTGCTAAACACCAGTTCTTGCACACTGTAAGTGCTCAGTAATTGTCAGGTGCCATTCAGCACATTTCTCTTTATGTCAATCAATGTAACTCCATCAAGAGTTTGGGACAAAACTTCCTCTAGAGAGTCCCTAATTGCAGTAGGAAACATGTCAGAAAATCATCCTATATGTGCTAGGATTTAGAAGCAATAGCAATTCCCAAGAGCTGATAATGATTAATAACATGGGAAGAAGAAAAGAAAAGAATGGGAACTTGAAAACCTATTCTGTACTCAACTTACACAAGGTAATATGTCATTGATATCTCAGTAATGCTGGAAAAATAAAACACACTTGAAATATAAAGTGTTTAACCCAGACATGGGTTAAAAGCAGAAAGATGGAAAACAATATATCACCCTAACACCAATTAAAAAAAAATCTGAAGCTGAACAGGCTATATAAATATTATAAAACTAAATTTCAGAACAAATAATATTATCAGGGATAGAGAGAACAATTTTATAACAACAACTCATTAAAAGACAAAACAAACCTAATGGATCATTCTCCTCTGTGCCAGTCTCTCCTCTCTGTACTCTGCCCTATAAACTCTAGTTACTTTAGTCTCCCCTGAATCCCCTTTATCTCCTCAACTCAAGGAGACCACCAAGCTCTCTCTGAGGGTCTCCTTCACTGTGTCATGACTCAGGTGTGCTCTCCAGGCAGTAAGCTGTTAATCATAGTTAACCTTGCTCGTTTTCTTATTTTCAGGGATCACTCTTCTCTAGTGTCCAATGTCTTGAAAACAGTTGTTTCATATATTTTATTTTCCAGTTTTTTAGTTATTTTGTGCAGTAAGGTAAATCTGGCCCTGGTGACATCTTCTTGGCTAGAAGTGAAAGTATGCTTTTTTATTTTTGAATTGACTTCATCAAGTCTATATAGTCCCTGTCATTCTAAGGTCACAGTTCTGTGGAAATATCAGAAAATATTGGATTAGAAAATAGTGTAAGACTAAAGAGTAAAAATTAAAATATTAGTTCATAACTTGGGAAGGGAACAAGGTGATATTTGAACCTTGTTTTGAGGTCTCAGTATTGATTTTCTAGGGAAAGAAGGGTGAGTGAAGCATTTTAAGAAGACAGAGTGTGTGCACTGATGCAGAGTCATTTGGAAGCATGACACTTTAAATGTACATAGAACAAAAGGGTATGGGGGGAAAGACTAGCATATAATAAGAGAAAGCTGACAGATAATGAAGAGCCTGGTATATAATTCTAAGGAGTTTGAGTTTTGTACTCTGAGATGTAGGAAACCACCATGGGATTTTAAACAAGGAAGAAACATCCCATTTGCATATTAGTAAAATTTACTAGTGACAGTGGGGATATGGATGATAAGGGACAAGACTAGAGTTAACAGCTTTGTGAACCTTGCAGTAATTCAGTTGGAAAAAATATATGGGGAACTTCTGTTGACAAGGCATTGGAAGGCTTGGGAAATAACACTGAATGCGAAGTCAACAACTATTGGTGACAATTAGATGCGAGATTTGAGAAAGGAAAAAATGGGAAAAACATCTATGCTTGGATGGCAAATGAGATAGTGATACCAGTTACTGGGATGATGAATATTGAAGGAGGAGATTGTTTGAAGAAGAGGAGTTCTGGATAGGGCATGTTGATTCCAGAAGTGAATGAACAGTCTGCTGAACAGGAAAAGGAGATTGTTAGAAATACCAAGTAGAGATGCTCTTTTAAGACCCAAAGCAGTCAACTTCTCCTAATAGCAGTGGTATATACTTCACAGCAGAGATAAAGCATGGAGAGGGGTGGTGCTGATTACAGGAAATTAGGAAAGATCACAGGAGAGTTAGAATAAGAAGAAGAGGGACACAGTGCAGAGAAGAGATGGGAGAAATGACAGACAAATGAAGAAATTATATTTTTCTGAACTATCAGGTTTTGAAGGCTGTAAAACAATTTTTAATAAGTGCCCTGTTCACATCAGGAAATCTCCTCTAATTGGAACATCACTTTCTTTAGAATCTTGGATTTTGGATTCATGATGATTTATAGAAGAGAGCAATGAGTTTGGGTTATAGAAAATTAATAAGTGGAAACCTTAATTAAATAAAGTCAGGAGACCAGAAGGGGAAGCTGAATTGATAGCAGAGCCCAACAGGAAGAAGAAAGACACCCCCTCCCTCTTCTTTCCTTCAAGAACTCAGCCAGTGAAAAACCGTGGACTCTTTGTTTACTGTAAACTTCCCAATTTCCTTTTCTTCTCTATAAAAGTGTTCTCTTTCTCTTGCTGTACATGGGCTTCCACGTGGTTTGCCATGGTTTCCGAGCCTGAATTGCAATTCTCTGCTGAATAAACCCATCTTTGCCAGAGAAATATATTATAGTCTATTTGTTTTAGATAGACATTTTGAGGGCTTGTACAAGGACCAGAGAAGACTGCCCAAAGCCTCCAGGGCTGGTGAGCAAACAGATGTGGTGCTCACAATTGAGCCCACTGAACTCACTGCTTTTCTCACTGACTTTGGAATTCTCCTGCATTTGCACTCACACCCCTTTGCATTTGAAACTCTCCAGGCTTTATTTGGGATCTATTTTAAGGTTTTGCTCTTTCTGGTCAAGGCCTTGTTCTCTGTGCAAGTACTCATTTGGCACTTCGGTCTGATTTTGAAAACAGATTTTTTAAAACAAAGCTGGCTGAGATGCTTTCAGGCTATTCCTTCAGGAGCAGGGGCTGCTTCACTGAAACTGTGCTAATTCATCTGTCAGCCCATTACTTTGGAATAGGGGACGTTCTACGGAAACCAGGTGAGAAGCTTTTGGCTTGGGCCCTCTGGGACCAAGCTGTTTCCTTAGAACTGGCTGGTGTTAGACCTTCAGATTGTTTCTGTAGCAAGTTGTTTGAATTGAGCTGTTTGAGCTGTAAGCTGTTTAAAAATTGTTCCTTTACTCTAGAAAAACAGTCTCTGAGAAATAGATCCCAGTTATCTAGATATTTTGAAGGTGCCCCCTTCCTGTGCATAAAGACTCCAGCCTATTTTATGTTTAAAAACTGTGGTCCATGGGCTTCCCTGGTGGCGCAGTGGTTGAGAGTCTGCCTGCCGCTGCAGGGGACACGGGTTCGTGCCCCGGTCCAGGAAGATCCCACATGCCGCGGAGCGGCTGGGCCCGTGAGCCATGGCCGCTGGGCCTGCGCGTCCGGAGCCTGTGCTCCGCAGCGGGAGAGGCCACAGCGGTGAGAGGCCCGCGTACCGCAAAAAAAAAAAAAAAAAAACCCAAAAAACAAAAAACTGTGGTCCTTCCTCACCTATAGTTTTAACTAAATGGACTGACCTGACCAAAGGCAATTTAGATTATCAATGGTCATTATGAGGAACTTGAAATACCCAAATTTAGTTTTCTTAAAATCAAATTGGATTACAATAGCTCAAAAAATTCTAGAACTGAATGGAATGCCTATTTTGATTGATATTTTGAGGCTTCTCTTCATTACCAGTAGTCTAAAATCGCCTCTCTGCAAAGTAAGATTTTAAGATTAACCTAGACAAATAAAAGATTAAAGATAGATAAAATGGCTCCAGGAGCCTCAGGCTCTTCTTCCTTAGCTTCTGTCTCAGACTGCCTCTGGAATCAGCTTGTTTTCCTCCCTCAGATCCTCATGGTCAGACTCCACCTCTGGTGTCATTTTCCTCTTTCCCTTTTGTATACTTACACTTCCTACATACCCACAGTTCCCCCATGCTAATTCTCTCTTGGTACTTCCTTTTTTCTCTGAAACTCTCCCCACTCCCTTTTCCTCTGAACTTATCAGAATCTATCCCTTTAAAATTAAGTCTTCTTAGGATCCAAAGATTTAATCCTTAATATCTTATACTCCCTGGACTAAAGCTGAACTGTGAGCCATAGTCAAAGATTTTTCCAAAATAACGAAAGATCCTCACAGATTAGCTGAGGAATTTAATATAGTCATTCAAACTTATCAACCTGGTTTCTCTGACTTACATCAGATGGAGATTTCATCTATTGGGGAAGATTACTCCAGAAGAGCTCTCTTCAACCTCACTGGAAAGGTGCCAATCAGGTACTGCTAACCAATTCTTGTGCTACTAAGCTCCAAGGAAGAGACTCTTGGATTCATGTGACACATCTAAATAAAGTGCAGAACCCTGACTTGACCTGCACATTATCTGGTGACCTGAAAGTAAAAATTTCCTTGAGTTGAAGCAGTTAATACCAGATGAGACAAATTTCCCAAGGTATCTGGACCAGGCCTGTTGGAAAATTTTCACCAAACCATTGATGATGACAATGCTTCAGATGATATCCAATATCTGTGATCTTGATAACATATGGACTTTAGATAAAAAAGTGCCTGAGAGTTCTCCCTCTTACCTCTCCTTTTTCCTTGCATGTGACCTCAATAGATTTCTAAACTGTACACTTTCTTTTTGAAGTGAGACATACACCAGGGAAAGGTCCTTTCTGGCACTGAGGGACAAAAAGCCCCTGAAACTAGAAAACCTGACTCTTGATCAGTGATGTTTTCAGAGAGAGATCTTGATCAAAAGGGGGAAAATTAAAAAATTAATAAAAAGGATACTAATAAAATAAAGTTGAGAGAGGAGAAGGGGGAGTTCTCACACCCTGTGACAATAGAAGAGTCCAACAGGGAGAAAAAAGACACCTCTTCTTTCCTGGCAAGGACTCAGCCAGTGAAAAGCCATGGATTTTTTGTTGACTATAGCCCTCCTGACTTTCTTTCCCCCTCTGCAAACGCATTCTCCTTCTCTTGCTGTGTGGACACTTGCACATGGCTCACCATGGTTGCAGACCCTGAATTGCAATTCTCTATTGATCCCAGATAAACCCAATTTTTCTGGAGAAATATCTAGCACTCTATTTGTTGTTAGTCAACAGAGGCAACTGTTTTATTGTTCTAAAGGGAAGGTGACTTCCTTGCTTATAGTAGCTCCTTATGGCTACCAATGAGAAACACAGAATATAGATGAGAACCTCTTTTATAAAGTTTGTTCAGCAATCAGATATACCTTAGTGATTAGCATTAAATCCCCATAAAAAATCATATAAGCTACCTTTGTATATGTCACTCTACCTATGCTACCCTCTCACCCTGAATCTTTTTTGGGCTACACTATTAGGAGCAAGGCCCGCAAACAATGCCAGAACACAGAGCTCCTGGAGGGGAATCAAGCATGTCCTCACAGAAAACCAACAGCTCTTAAAATCAAGGAAAATTATCAAGGGAAGTGACAGCTATTATAACTTGTGGGTAAAGAGTGAAGAGGCAGATTTCTTGCTTCTCAGCCACAGCTGTGACATCAGTCATCTTGTAGCTTTCCCAGAAAGCTTGAAAAGCAGCAATTACACCTGTACTCAACCATTAAAATGATCTGTTTTCTAATTTCAACCTTAAAATAAGGACTTTCTCCAGAGTAAATAAGTCACAAGAGTTATATTTACCCTTTTTATCCTTTTTGGATTGGTTGGTGAGTTGGGAGTGATGTGGGGAGGGCATATTGCTTATTAATTGTGCTAGGAGGCATAAGGAATAGAAAAACATAAACCTCTTCTTTCCTTCCTTCCTCCTTTCCTTCCTCTTTCCTCCATTCATCCTTCATCTCTTTTCTTTTCTTGCTTTCCTTAAATAAAAATATTATCCCAGAAGGGACTGAAGTTCTGCATGCTTGTAAGTTGTGGCATACAAGTTATTCTCTGAAATTCCTTGTAGTAAGTATAGTGAGAAAAATTGGTGATCTCCATAATTCCCAGTAGTATAAGGTACTATGTTTTGAAGTCTCAGTCCATCTACAGACAAAGCTGCAGTGTGGGCAAAAAGAGTGGAACACTTTACATGCATCCTGATGTCTGCATGACAAAGTAGAAACAGAGCAAGAGACAAGTGAGAAAATGTAGCAATAGGCAGACAAGTTTAATATGAAATTAAGAGATAAAGGGCAGTTGATCCTGAGCAAGTGCTTTCAGCCAAACAGGAACCCAAGCATCAAGTCAGCTAAAACCACACACTCCCAAATAGCACTTCTGAAGGATAGTTACATAAGAATAGCATAGAAAGAATAAGAAAAGACCCACCAGCCTCTTAAGCTACATAAAGACTGGTGACAAATGCATCATAAATATGTGTCATAGGCAGAGATCAATAACTATCTCAAGTATGGAACTGAGAAAAATAATGGCCAAATCCATTAGGCACACTTCTATCCATCAAGGGTAATAATTCATTAACAGAGTGATGGTCTATCCTGATTAAGTCATTAGTGGACATTAAGATGTTTTTCTTCTCTCACTTCTGTTTTAACTTCATATATTTTACCAGTTTACTCTAGGACTTCCCTTAAGTTCTATTTTTATGATTAACTCTGAGAAAATGAAAAATGAATTACCTTTTACACTAGAAGTATAGCAGACACCTACTTCATTAATTGGCTGAATGTTCCTTTTTACCCTAATTCATCTATTTACTGACTGTTTTTGACCATAAGTACTGGACAGAGTTTTATCTTAAGCTTCAATACTTTGTATCATCAAAATATATATGAACTGGATTATCTATAATTGAATAAAAGTTGTTGAAGGTTATTCAAATTTTCCTATATTAGAATACAAAAACAAAATATATCTAATGGAAAACAGCTTGCATGTTTTCTATACATTTATTAAATAAGTGCTCAACTAGCATTTTTAGCACTCCAGGCAATTTATATTCTCAAGCACAACTTGTTGCCTTTTACATATATCTTTATAATAAAGCATTCAACAGTATTGTTGGCTGGTTTTCTCAGAAATGTAATCAGGGTATTCATTATTTCCTATATAGTGACTATTTCCTCAGCTTGCTTTCTAGAAATGCATTTTAAGGGAAAGGAGAAGAGTTAATCTTTTTAGTTGAGTGTTAGCAGTAGTAAAAATGCAGAGGGTCACTGAGATATTGATAAGCAAAGGCCTCATTCCTGTGGACCCTATAAACTGATCTGCACCAGTCTTTGGCTCTGGTCTTGTTGGCTCATCTTGTGTGAGTTAAGTGTCTCATCTGCCTTCATTCCACAGGGGAAATATTGTCTAAGTGCAGTTTGATCACTGAACCCTGGCTGCCAGGGGTGCACAAAGAATCAGTGTCATCAGACACCTTTTCTATAGCCCTTTGGAGCTCCTCTCTACTTTCTGCGATGCTGCCTGATTCATGAATAGTTCAATAAAGCCAATTAGATGTTTAAAATTTCCATGGTTGAATTTTTGTTTATAACAATACAAGGCATGTGTTTTTTGTTTTTTTTTTTTGCGGTACGCGGGCCTCTCACTGTTGTGGCCTCTCCTGTTGCGGAGCACAGGCTCCGGATGCGCAGGCTCAGCGGCCATGGCTCACGGGCCCAGCCACTCTGCGGCATATGGGATCCTCCCAGACCGGGGCACGAACCCGTATCCCCTGCATCGGCAGGCGGACTCCCAACCACTGCACCACCAGGGAGGCCCAAGGCATGTGTTTTTATTTATATTTTCTGATATTCTCATTTTGTTAGTGTTATACAAAGTAAAAGGGAAAAAAATGAAGATGAACCTCTGCCTTTGTTCATGACCATTTCTTCTTCTTGCCTTATCTTGGCAGCATAGCATTCATCAAAATGGAGCTCTAGGCTGTAAGACAGCTTCCCTGTTTCCATCCTTTTCATGCATATTTCAGTATTTACATTCCTGATTAATGTACTAGGATGGATAACACTATCCCTTGATAGATAGCAACCTAGGGTCCTCTGCTAATCACATGTTTATTCTTCCTTCTAATTTTCTGTTATATCTAAAGTTCATTTCATTGATCACATCCTTAGACTATGCTCATTTTTCAAATATCCATCTTCTAAGATTATAGTTCCAGGAGAATAGCATTTACCCAGAGGAATTATTTGATTAGTGGAAACAGTGTGGTGTTTCAAATGTTACAGCCTGCTCAGCTTAGTCAGCTTCTATTTTACTTTCTTTCATGTAAGATCTCTCTGTGAGTTCACTATGACCTGAAAAAGAACTCAGACAAGCTGTACCAGAGTTTGGAGCTATAAAGAAAAAGAGAGCGAGAGATGAGGAAAAGGAGAGAAGCTCCCCTGGTGAAAATGAATGCCTGTAGAACACTCTTAAGACCTTCATTTTACCAAGGTGCTGTTTCATTTTTACCACAACTGTCCAGTTAAGAAAGCAAGATGCATACCTAAAAATAAATCCAGGCCCAGCACACATGCTTTAAAATCTAGCTCTGTGAACACTGGAATAAAAGACAATGAAATGTACCAATAGCAAATCTAAAGATAAAAGAAGGGTAACAAAGACAACAACAACATATTCTTTAGACAACTCTTGCCTTGGAGGACATGAGGAGCCACTGAAAGGAACAGTTTTAGGAGGTGTAAGACAGGAGGAGATGCCTGGAGAGAAAGCCTTCATGGGCACTAGTGCCATCATTGGTAGGCAAAAACAGTGAGCTCCTACAAGTGTTCATATGTGCATGAGAGTCATATTTATCTTTTATATATCCTTTACCAATGGTGAGATGATAGAGAGGTACACAAAGACAGAAACTAAGGAGAAAGTCCAAGGTACAATAGGCAAAGTAGAAGAGGCAAGAAACTAGGTGCAGAAATATTCACATTGGCCAAGAGTACCTTAGAGTTCCCCTCAGCCTGAGTATATTTTGCACAGGATCTTTTTCCTGCCTCTAGGTTCTTAATTTCCCTTTCCTTAGAGCATTTCCTACTGAAGACCTGTAAGGACAAATCCATTCTATGGCCCTTTGAGATGTAAATCTTTTAGAAATGATTTTGCCAATTTTACAGTCTACGAATGTCTTTCTCAAGGACCTGGGAGCCATCCCTTTGAAATGTCATCATCAAGGAAGGGAGTGTCCCTATCTCCCAGTTTCTGTGGGAAGGTAGGAGCCTATCTTCCCCTGGGGGCTCCTTGCCCTAAGTAGTAAATACCTCTTGTCATGAAAATATAAGAAAGCTTACTTTTCCTTTGTAAAAGGCAGCTAGCAAATACAGATACCTGAGATCTCCTCCTCAGCTCAGCTCTTAAAGCCCCACTGTCTTTGTGTTTCAGTGGAGTTGAGTTCTGACTCAGTTTTGGCCTTTTTCTCTATTGCAATAGCCTTGAATAAAATCTTTCTTGCTTGTTTAATATTGTCAAGTGCATGTTTTCCTTTCATTTATACAATAAAGATATGCCTGCACACCTCTCTTCTTTCTATTTGTAGCTTGATGCAACAGAAAATGGAAGAACATTGAATTTTGAACTGGTGGGAATCTCTGCTGTGTAAAACATAAGCTGTGTATTCTTAGACTGATGTCTGAGATTTCCTCTCTTAACTCATAAAATGAACTACCTTTCAGTGTTTTTATAAGAATAAATGTAGGGCTTCCCTGGTGGCGCAGTGGTTGAGAGTCCGCCTGCCGATGCAGGGGGCACGGGTTCATGCCCTGGTCCGGGAAGATCCCACATGCCATGGAGAGGCTGGGCCCGTGAGCCATGGCTGCTGGGCCTGCACGTCCAGAGCCTGTGCTACGCAGTGGGAGAGGCCACAATAGTGAGAGACCCGTGTATAGCAAAAAAAAAAAAAAAAAAAAAAAAAAAAAAGAATAAATGTAAAATTCCAGGCACAAACAATCAATAAACAGATCCTAGCTCTCTCTTCATTCAGAAACTGTGCTCCAAGCACATATTTTTTTTATACACATAGATTTTTATTTATTTATTTTTAAAATTTCCTTATTTTTTTCGCTGTGTCAGGTCTTAGTTGCAGCACACAGGATCTTTGTTGAGGTATGGGATCTTTCGTTACAGAGCATGGTCTCTTCGCTGTGGTACTCGGGCTTCTCTCTAGTTGTGGCATGCGAGTTTTCGCTCTGTGTTGTGGTTTGAGGGCTCCAGGGCACATGGGCTCTTTAGTTTGCAGCACTTGGGCTCTCTAGTTGAGGCACACAAGCTCAGTAGTTGTGGCACAAGGGCTTAGTTTCCCTGTGGCATGTGGGATCTGTGTTTGCTGCCCAGAGATCGAACCCATATACCCTGTACTGGAAGGCAGATTCTTTATACCACTGGACCACCAGGGAAGTATGCCTAAGAACATGTTTTACATGTAATTCTTTTTTTTTTTTTTTTTTTTTTTTTTGCGGTAGGCGGGCCTCTCACTGTTGTGGCCTCTCCCCTTGCGGAGCACAGGCTCCGGAGCACAGGCTCAGTGGCCATGGCTCACGGGCCCAGCCGCTCCACGGCATGTGGGATCTTCCCAGACCGGGGCACGAACCCGTGTCCCCTGCATCGGCAGGCGGACTCTCAACCACTGCGCCACCAGGGAAGCCCTACATGTAATTCTTCATAAGTATCTTTTGGTGTTGGTGATGTCAGTGAAGCATATGCTGACAACAGAGATTTATTGAAAGAAAATATACACATTCTTCAAGGGATGTTGTCTTTTTTGGTATTAGAATATATGCAGGAGACAAGATGAAAAGGCAGAGGGCTATGTACCAGATGAAGGAACAAGATAAAACCCCAGAAAAAAACCTAAATGAAGTGGAGGTAGGCAACTTTCAAGAAAAAGAATTCAGAATAATGATAGTGAAGATGATCCAGGACCTCAGAAAAAGAATGGAGGCAAAGACCGAGGAAATGCAAGAAATGTTTAACAAAGACCTAGAAGAATTAAAGAACAAACAAACAGAGATGAACAATACAATAACTGAAATGAAAACTACACTAGAAGGAATCGATAGCAGAATAACTGAGGCAGAAGAACGGATAAGTGACCTGGAAGACAGAATAGTGGAATTCACTGCTGTGGAACAGAATAAAGAAAAAAGAATGAAAAGAAATGAAGACAGCCTAAGAGACCTCTGAAAAAACACTAAATGCAACAATACTAACATTATAGGGGTCCCAGAAGGAAAAAGGAGAGAGAAAGGACCAGAGAAAATATTTGAAGAGATTATATTTGAAAACTTCTCTAACATGGGAAAGGAAACAGCCATCCAAGTCCAGGAAGCACAGAGAGTCCCAGGCAGGATAAACCCAAGGAGAAACACATAGTAATAAGACACATAGTAATAAAATTGCAAACATTAAAGAAAAAGAAAAATTATTGAAAGCAGCATGGGAAAAATGACAAATAACACACAAGGGAACTCCCATAAGATTAACAGCAGATTTCCCAGCAGAAACTCTACAAGCCAGAAGGCAGTGGCATGATATACTTAAAGTGACGAAAGGGAAGAAACTACAGCCAAGATTACTCTACCTGGCAAGGATCTCATTCAGATTCAATGGAGAAATCAAAAGCTTTACAGACAAGCAAAAGCTAAGAGAATTCAGCACCACTAAACCAGCTCTACAACAAATGCTAAAGGAACTACTCTATGTGGAAAAGACAAGAGAAGAAAAGGACCTACAAAAACAAACTCAAAACAATTGAGAAAATGGTCAGAGGAACATACATATCAATAATTACCTTAAACGTGAATGGATTAAATGCTCCAACCAAAACACACAGGCTTGCTGAATGGATACAAAAACAAGGCCCATACACATGTTGTCTACAAGAGACCCACTTCAGACCTAGGGACACATACAGACTGAAAATGAGGGGATGGAAAAAGATATTCCATGCAAATGGAAATCAAAAAGAAAGCTGGAGTAGCAATACTCATATCAGATAAAATAGACTTTAAAATAAAGAATGTTACAAGAGACAAGGAAGGACACTACATACTGATCAAGGGATCAATCCAAGAAGAAGATATAACAATTATAAATATATATGCACCCAACATAGGAGCACCTCAATACAGCAACTGCTAACAGCTATAAAAGAGTAAATAGACAGTAACACAATAATAGTGGGGGACTTTAACACCTCACTTACACCAATAGACAAATCATCCAAAATGAAAATAAATAAGGAAACAGAAGCTTTAAATGACACAACAGACCAGACAGATTTATTTGATATTTATAGGACATTCCATCCAAAAACAGCAGATTACACTTTCTTCTCAATTGTGCATGGAACATTCTCAAGGATAGATCACATCTTGGGTCACAAATCAAGCCTCAGTAAATTTAAGAAAATTGAAGTCATATCAAGCATCTTTTCTGACCACAACGCTATGAGATTAGAAATGAATTACAGGGAAAAAACCTAAAAAACACAAACACATGGAGACTAAACAATACGTTACTAAATAACCAAGAGATCACTGAAGAAATCAAAGAGGAAATCAAAAAATACCTAGAGACAAATGACAATGAAAACACGATGATCCAAAACCTATGGGATGCAGCAAAAGCAGTTCTAACAGGGAAGTTTATAGTTATACAAGCCTACCTCAAGAAACAAGAGAAATCTCAAATAAACAATCTAACCTTACACCTAAAGAAATTAGAGAAAGAAGAACAAAAAACCCCCAAAGTTTGCAGAAGGAAAGAAATCATAAAGATCATATCATAAGTAAATGAAAAAGAAATGAAGGAAATGATAGCAAACATCAATAATACTAAAAGCTGGTTCTTTGAGAAAAACAAAATTGATAAACCTTTAGCCAGACTCATCAAGAAAAAGAGGGAGAGGACTCAAATCAATAAAATTAGAAATGAAAAAGGAGAAGTTATAACAGACACTGCAGAAATACAAAGCATTGTAAGAGACTACTACAAGCAACTCTATGCCAATAAAATGGATAACCTGGAAGAAATGGACAAATTTTTAGAAAGGTATAACCTTCCAAGACTGAACCAGGAAGAAATAAAAAATATAAACAGACACATCACAAGTAATGAAATTGAAACTGTGATTAAAAATCTTCAAACAAACAAAAGTCCAGGACCAGATGGCTTCACAGGTGAATGCCATCAAACATTTAGAGAAGAGCTAACACCCATCCTTCTCAAACTCTTCCAAAAAATTGCAGAGGAAGGAACACTCCCAAACTCATTCTATGAGGCCACCACCACCCTGATACCAAAACCAGAAAAAGATACTACAAAAAAAGAAAATTATAGAATAGATGCAGTTTTAAGATGTACTGTCTGAAGCAAGCTACAAAGATGGTGGTGTGGGAAGATGTTGAGTTAGCATATCCCCACAATTAGGGTGCCTGCTGGCTGCTGGTGGGGGACCCTGATGCCCAAGGAGACAGGAGGAACCCCCAAGTGCACCAGTAGGACATAAGGGGACTGAAGGGGGAGGATAAGTGGAAGCTAGACAGTATCGGCACACGTGAGGCTGAGGAGATCAGGAGAGGCAGGTGGGGGGGGCCCTCTGGAAGGAGCAGGAGAGGACCAAAGGGCGTTTGTCAAACCCACTTGGGCACAGGGAGCCTGCAGAGCCCCCAGGCCAGTACCCCCCCCCTGAAGCCCCTTCCAGGCCACGTGGGCCCTGGGAACATAAGAGGGAGGCATTTGCCCTACCCACTCGAGGCCAGGAAGCCTGCTGTGCTCCCGGGTGAGGTACCCCACCCTCTGAGGCCAGGGGTGGGGGCACGTGCAGGCCCCTTCTGTTCTGTTAAGCCTAATCTCGACCCCAACAGCCCCCAGGACTTTTTCCAGCCCTGTGAGTCCTGAGCATAGGCCCCACCCACCACTCAAACCTCACCCTTGCTTAGGCCCCGCCCTCCACAGGCAAGGCCTTCCACCACCACTTTTTTATTTTCTTTTCCCTCCTCCTCTTTTTTACTATTGTGGTACTGTTTTACTTACCTTCTGGTTGTTGATTCATCTATATTTTTATTTTTATATTCTTTCTAACATATCAGTTAGTTTTCTAGTCTAATTTTATTTTTTACTTTTTTATTGTTTTCTCTCCCTTTTTTTTTTTTTGCCACCACACACAGCTTGCAGGATCATGGTTTGTGAGCCAGGGGTCAGGCCAAAGCTCCTGTGGTGGGAGCTCCAAGTCTGAACCACTGGACTAACAGAGAACCTCAGACGCCAGGGAATGTTCATCAGAGTGAGGTCTCATGGAGGTCCTCAACTCAGCAGAAAGACCCAGCTCTACACAACAGGCTACAAACTCCAGTGTTGGAAGCCTCAGGCCAAACAACCAGCAAGACAGGAACACAATTCCCACTCATAAAAAAAAAAAAAAAATTGAGAAGGCAAAAGTTATGTCACAGATGAAGAAGCAAGGTAAAAAACTACAAAACCAAATAAATGAAGAGAAAATAGGCAATCTACCTGAAAAACAATTCAGAATAATGATAGTAAAGGTGATCCAGAATCTCAGAAATAGATTGGAGGCATGGATTGAAAAATAAAAGAAATGTTTAACAAATATCTAGAAGAACTAGAGAACAAACAAACAGATATGAACAACACAATGACTGAAATTAAAAATACACTAGAAGGAATCAATAACAGAATAACTGAGGCAGAAGAACAAATGAGCTCTAAGACAAAATGGTGGAAATAACTGCCGAGGAGCAGAATAAAGAAAAAAGAATGAAAAGAATTGAAGACAATCTCAGAGACTTATAGGACAACACTAAACATACCAACATTCGAATTACAGGGGTCCCAGAAGAAGAAGAGAAAAAGAAAGGGTCTGAGAAAATATTTGAAGAGATTATAGTTGAAAACTTCCCTAACATGGGAAAGGAAATAGCCATCCAAGTCCGGGAAGCACAGAGTCCCACACAGGATAAACCCTAGGAAAAGCACACCAAGACACATATTAATCAAACTAACAAAAATTAAATTGAAAGAAAAAAATATTAAAAGCAGCAGGGGAAAAACAAAAAATAATATACAAAGGAATCCCTATAATGTTATCAGATGATTTTTCAGCAGAAACTCTGCAGGCCAGAAGGGAGTGACAGGATATACTTAAAGTGATGAAAGAGAAAAAACCTACAAGCAATATTACTCTACCCAGCAAGCATCTCATACAGATTTGATGGAGAAATCAAAAGCTTTTCAGACAAGCAAAAACTAAGAGAATTCAGCACCATCAAACCAGCTTTACCACAAATGCTAAAGAAACTTCTCTAGGCAGGAAACACAAGAGAAGAAAAAGACCCACAAAAAACAAACCCAAAACAATTAATAAAATGGTAATAGGAACATACATATCAATAATAACCTTGAATTTAAATGGATTAAATGCCCCAACCAAAAGACAAAGACTGGCTGAATGGATACAAAAACAAGACCCATATATATGCTGTCTAAAGAAGACGCACTTCAGACCTAGGGACACATACAGACTGAAGGTGAGGGGATGGGAAAAGATATTCCATGCAAATGGAAATCAAAAGAAAGCTGGAGTAGCAATACTCATATCAGATAAAATAGACGTTAAGATAAAGAATGTTACAAGAGATAAGGAGGGACACTACATAATGATCAAAGGATCAATCCATGAAGAAGATATAACAATTATAACTGTTTATGCACCCAACATAGGAGCACCTTAATACATAAGGCAAGTGCTAACAACCATGAAAGGAAAAATCAACAGTAACACAATAATAGTAGGGGACTTTAATACCGCACATACACCAATGGGCAGATAATCCAAACAGAAAATAAATATGGAAACAAGCTTTAAATGACACAATAGACCAGACAGATTTAATTGATATTTATAGAACATTCCACCCAAAAGTGGCAGAATACACTTTCTTCTCAAGTGCACACAGAACATTCTCCAGGAGAGATCACATCTTGGGTCACAAATCAAGCCTCGGAAAATTTTAAAAAATTGATACCATATCAAGCATCTTTTCTGACCACAATGTTATGAGACTGGAAATAAATTACAGGAAAAAAACAGTAAAAAGCACAAATACATGGAGTTTAAACAGTGCACTACTAAATAACCAAGAGATCACCAAAGAAATCAAAGAAATAAAAAAATACATAGAAACAAATGACAATGAAAACATGACGACCCAAAAGCTACGCGACACAGCAAAAGCAGTTCTAAGAAGAATTTTATAGCAATTCAATCTCACCTCAAGAAACAAGAAAAATAACAAATAAACAATCTAACACTACACTTAAAACAACTAGAGAAAGAAGGATAAAGAAAATCCAAAGTCTGTAGAAAGAAAGAAATCAGAAGCATCAGAGCAGAAATAAATGAAATAGAAATGAAGAAAACAATAGTGAAGATCAATAAAACTAAAAACTGGTTCTTTGAGAAGAAAAACAAAATTGATAAACCCTTAGCCAGACTCATCAAGAAAAAAAGGGAGAGGATGCAAATCAATAAACATAGAAATGAAAAAAGAGAAATCACAACAGACACCACAGAAATACAAAAGATTATAAGAGTCTACTACAAACAACTATATGCCAATGAAATGGACAATCATGAAGAAATGGACAAATTCTTGGAAAGGTACAATTTTCCAATACTGAACAAGGAAGAATTAGAAAATATAAACAGACCTATCACAAGTATTGAAATTGAAACTGTGATTAAAAATCTTCCAACAAACAAAAGTCCAGGATCAGATGGCTTCACAAGCAAATTCTATCAAACACTTAGAGAAGAGCTAACACTGATTCTTCTCAAACTCTTCAAAAAAGTTGCAGAGGGAGAAACACTCCCAAACTCATTCTATGAAGCCACCATCACCCTGATACCAAAACCAGACAAAGATACTACAAAAAAAGAAAATTGTATCACTGATGAACATAGATGCAAAAATCCTGAACAAAATACCAGCAAACAGAATCCAATAACACATTAAAAGGATCATATACCATAATCAACTGGGATTTATCCCAGGGATTAAAGGATTCTTCAATATATGCAAATCAATCAATGTGATACATCTCATTAACAAATTAAGGAATAAAAACCGTATGATCATCTCAATAGATGTATAAAAAGCTTTTGACAAAATTCAACACCCATTTATGATAAAAACTTTCAAGAAAATGAGCACAGAGGGAACCTACCTCAACATAATAAAGGCCATATATAACAAACCCACAGCAAGCATCATACTCAATGGTGAAAAACTGAAAGCATTTCCACTAGACAAGGAACAAGACAAGGATGTCCACTCTTGCCACTCTCATTCAACATAGTTTTGGAAGTCCTAGCCACGGCAAACAGAGAAGAAAAAGAAATAAAAGGAATACAAACTGGAAAAGATGAAGTAAAGCTGTTGCTGTTTGCAGATGACATGATACTATACATAGAAAATCATAAAGACGCCACAAGAAAACTACTAGAACTAATCAATGAATTTGTTAAGGTTTCAGGATTCAAAATTAATGCACAGAAATCTCTGGCATTCCTCTGCACCAACTATGAAAAATCAGAAAGAGAAATTAAGGAAACAGCCTCATTTACCATTGCAACAACAACAACAAAAATACCTAGAAATAAACCTACCTAAGGAGGCCAAAGACCCGTATGCCGAAAACTATAAGATACTGATGAAAGAAATCAAAGATGACATAAAGAGATGGAGAAATATACCATGTTCCTGGATTGGAAGAACAAATATTGTGAAAATGACTATACTACCCAAAGCAATCTACAGATTTAATGCAATCCTTATCAAACTACCAGTGGCATTCTTCACAGAATTAGAACAAAAAAAATTATAATCCTTATGCAAACACAAAAGACCCCAAATAACCAAAGCAACCTTAAGAAAAATGGAGTTGGAGGAATGAGGCTCCCTGACTGCAAATTATACCACAAAGCTACAGTAATCAAGACAGTATGGTACTGGCACAAAAAGAGAAATATAGATCAATGGTACAGGACAGAATGCCCAGAGATAAACCCACGCACACATGGTCACCTAATATACGACAAAGGAGGCAAGAACATACAATGGAGAAAAGACAGCCTCTTCAATAAGTGGTGCTGGGAAAACTGGACAGCTACCGGTCAAAGAATGAAATTAGAACACTCCTTAACACCATACACAAAAATAAACTCAAAATGGATTAAAGACCTAAATGTAAGGCCAGACACTATCAGACTCTTAGAGGAAAGCATAGGCAGAACACTCTATGACATAAATCACAGCAAGATCCTTTTTGACCCACCTCTTAGAGAAATGGAAATAAAAACAACAATAAGCAAATTGGACCTAATGAAACTTAAAAGCTTTTGCACAGCAAAGGAAACCATAAACAAGACAAAAAGACAGCTCTCAGAATGGGAGAAAATATTTTCAAATGAAACAACAAAGGATTAATCTCCAAAATATACAAACAGCTTATGGTGCTCGATATCAAAAAAACAAACAATCCAATTAAAAAATGGGCAGAAGACCCAAAGAGACATTTTACCAAAGAAGACATAGAGATGGCCAAGAGGGACATGAGAAGATACTCAACATTACTAATTATTAGAGAAATGCAAATCAAAACTACAATGAGGTATCAACTCATGCCAGTGAGAATGGCCATTATCAAAATATCTACAAACAATAAATGCTGGAAAGGGTGTGGTGAAAAAGGAACCCTCCTGCACTGTTGGTGGGAATGTAAATTGATACAACACTATGGAGAACAGTATGGAGGTTCCTTAAAAATCTAAAAATAGAACTACCATATGACCCAGCAATCCCACTACTGGGCATATACCCAGAGAAATCCATAATTCCAAAAGACACATGCACCCCAATGTTCATTGCAGCACTATCTACAATAGCCAGGACATGGAACCAAACTAAATATCCATCGACATATGAATGGATAAAGATGTGGTACATATATACAATGGACTATTAGTCATAAAAGGAAATGAAATTGAGTTATTTGTAGTGAGGTGGATGGACCTAGAGTCTGTCGTACAGAGTGAAGTAAGTCAGAACGAGAAAAACAAATACTGTATGCTAATGCATATATATGGAATCTAAAAAAAAAAAGGTACTAATGAACCTAGTTGTAGGGTCAGAATAAAGATGTAGACCTAGAGAATGGACTTGAGGGCACGGGGTGGGAGGGGAAAGCTGGGGCAAAGTGAGAGTAGCATCGACATATATACACTACTGAATGTAAAATAGCTAGCTAGTGGGAAGCAGCTGCATCACACAGGGAGATCAGCTCGGTGCTTTGTGACCACTTAGAGGGGTGGGATAGGAAGGATGGGAGGGAGGCTTAAGATGGAGGGGATATGGGGACATATGTATACATATGGCTGATTCACTTTGGTGTACAAAAGAAACTATCACAGTATTGTGAAGCAATTATACTCCAATAAAGATCTATTTAAAAAAAAAAGATGTACTGTCTGGAGTGAGCATTGCCTTATTATCTGAATATCATGTAGAAGTTATACACCTGTGGTTAATAACACACTTGTTCCAAATAAAATTGGGCTTCTGTCTAGTGTTTTGTTTATGCTGTATTTAACTTCGCCTAAGTGTGTATACATATATATGTGTGTGTTTAAATATTATATATTTATATACACATATATACAATATATACATATATAAGTACATATACACATACACATAGTTGTATATACATATGCACACATATATGCATATATATGTGTGTGATTTGAAAACCAAAGTAAATTATTTGGTTATGATAATGGCCCCAAAGTTATCATGCTGATTTTGTGTAAGTAATTAAATATAAATTGGACAGGTGTAATGCAGCAGCCCAATTTTGCTCAGAAGGAAATACAAAGCAATAGTTAAATTATAATATCATCTCTACATGGCTTTATATTTTTATTTGTAGCAGGTTGTTTTCCTAAGTAAATTTTATCCCAGCTACTGTGAAAGGAACCACTATTTCTAGGACATCAAATTGTGCTATGGTGTTTGACCAGGACTATGTTGGGTGTTGGTGGATTAAGCCTGGTCATTATATTTTTTTACAGATTATTTAGTTCAGTTCAACATTCATATGTTGAATATCCACTGTGTGTTAAGAGCTGAAACGCTTCTCTGAGTTGCCAGCAATTGCTATGCTTATAGTTATTTTATAGTTGTCCACAAGTATGATGCCTTGATTCTATTACTCGGTATGTATACTGTATACTAAATACAGCATATACTCAGGGGCCAAGGTGTCTTTGGGAACAGGAGAGGTTCTGTATCTGACTCTTTGTCAGGAGAAGTCTGAAGAATTATCTGGAAATTTTCTGGGAGCCCCAGGAACAGTGTAGCTGCATAACTATCTTTGGCTGTAATTTACCTTCGAGCTGGGTTGTGGGGTACACATACCATGGCCACAGAATATCTGAGTTCTGGGAGCAGATGACTCTGTGTCATACATTATGGCTGTAACAACACCCTTAAGGAAAGAAGAGGGGCCTGAAGATAGAGGAAGAAAATCACTAGTGCACCTAAAGTTAATGATATTTATCTACCCTCATAATCAGTCAGGTTTGGAAAACTTTCTGATTGTACTCCCTGAAGATTACTTTTAAAGGAGCTACTGAAAGCATTCATCTCCTTTATTTTTTGTACTGTCATTTTCCTGTGGTTTAATTTTGGTTGGAGTCCCTGAGGCCACAGTATATATTTACATGTGACTAAATTTTTAAGGAAGCTATTATTAACTCTATCCACACAAATATGTCAGAATAGTGTGGTTGATACTACCCCCAGTGAGTTACTCGTACCACCTTTCAAGGTATTTAACTAATGTAATTAACAGATTAAATTTTTCCTCTGGTGGAGAAGTGAAGTTATACAGCTCAATAGCTTTGGGTTGAATAAATGTCCACTGCAATGGCAGAGGGTAACTCTCTCATTAAAAATTAAGGGGACTTTCTTGGTGATGCAGTGGTTAGGAATCTGGCTGCCAATTCAGGGGACACGAGTTCGAGCCCTGGTCTGGGATGATCCCACATGCCACGGAGCAGCTGGGCCTGTGTGCCACAGCTACTGAGCCTGTGGTCTAGAGCCCACGAGCCACAACTACTGAAGCCCGTGCGCCTAGATCCCATGTTCCGCAGTGGGAGAAGCCACCACAATGAGAAGCCCATGCACCACAGCGAAGAGTAGCCCCCACTCGCTGCAACTAGAGAAAGCCCGCAGGCAGCGGCGAAGACCCAACACAGGCAAAAATAAATAAATTAATTAAAAAAAATTTAAGTTTTCAAGATCCCACCTAAGGCTTCATATAATACTTCTTGATAGTTTTTAGTACTTCATATATTCTTCCCTTTCCCTTCTTTTCCTTGCTATTCTTTCTCTTCCTCTTCCTACTCCTCTTTCTCCCATCTCCTCCTTCTACTTCTCTAACAGTGATAAAATGTAAGTGTGCACCATATACTAGATATAGCATATACTAGGCTAAGCACTTTACTGATATTATCTCATTTACTTCTCAGAAAAATTACTATGAAGTAAGCATTACTACAGCCTACTATAGCCATTATAAAAATGAAAATTACAGAGCTCTGCAACTTGCAGAAGGCTAAAATGTTAGCCAATGTCAGAGTTGGAGCTGTCTTTCTAAATCTAGAGCCTGGATCTTTAATCATTATTCTATGCCACTGCTTATCTGAAAGAATTTCTGAAATCTTTGATGCAGAGGGCTTCCATCATACATGCTAAAGTGATGAATTAGCATCATGTTTTTTTCATTGAATATAATAGCATTAATGTATAGAGAGTAAGATTTGCTTATTAATGCACAGAAGAAATTTTCTTAACCGAAAGTAACAAATCAGTGTCTACACTGGAAGGAAAGTCCAGGGAACTGATAGCTAATCTGTTTTAAGAAACAGATAAAAGAGAGAAAAGTAATTGTTTTTGGTAGGCTTGATAGGACAGGGGGGAGGATTAAGCAAGATACTGATGCTTTTGCTATTATTGCTGTTAATAAATCAGTGCATTTTAAAATTGCTAATTACATGAAGTATTTTTGGAAAAAAATATGAAGGAATTAAAAATCAGCTAGGAGGGATGGGACCTTCTGATTCCAACCTTGATTCTGTAGCTGGAACTGCACTTACACTCTTACTTTTACTAATGAAAAAGCAGGACAAAGCCTGTGAAATAACTGTTTTCAGATATTGACCAACAGGCAGTGCAAAACTATGATCTCTAATAGAAGGGGAAATAACAATGTCAGTTCTACAATTGTCCTGGCCAGAAATATTCTGTGGATCACAGTTTGAGCGTGATACATGGCAGTGTTGCAGTGTTGAACTCTGAGATAGAGTTTAGAATTCAGGGTAGTTGAGGCAAGTAGAATCTGAGGAGCTGAATGCTTGAGAGATTTATTTTTAGACAAATGATATCAGAAATCTACATTCAAGTCCCTTTGAGCTTTGGATTAAATACTAAGAAACATATGTGAAACTCCATAATACTGGGTAAAGAACTATTAAACAGCCACAACCTGAACAATTCCTAGCTTGTACACAGGGTTGGATGCTTTCAAGTTCCAATCAGCCAGAGAGAGAAGTCATTGTTAAATATCTAGCACATTTAATAGAAACCCAAGAAGCGTATTAAGTGTCAAACTAGCAAGAAAATACAGGTTACCCTAAACTTATCTTAATAAAACTTAAAAATTAATCTTGAATATATTGTTGTACCACAAGTAATTTAATGGGCTTCTAGGTCAAAGTCCAATAACCTGTAAACATTGAGAGAAAATAAAATCAAACACAAAACTTCAGAAAACTCATGCTACACAACAACTAATCAAAAATGACTAGACATCCCAATGTTCTATTAATATATATATACTACTATATATAAAATAGATAACCAACAAGGACCAACTGTATAGCACAGGGAACTATACTCAATATTTTGTAATAACATATAGGGGAAAAGAATCTGAAGAAGAATCTGAAGAAGTTATAGATATATAATTGAATTGTTGGGCAGTGCTGTACACCTGAAACTAACACTGTATTGTAAATAAACAATACTTCAATAAGAAAATTAATTTAAAAATGACTAGACATGAGAAGAAATAAAAAACGTTACTCATAACAAGGAGAAAAACCAATCATTAGAAATCAACTGAGAATGAGATATATGAATCAGACATGTAAAGAAGGATTTGCCCTATCTATTACAATATACTCAAGGAATTAAAGGGAAAACACAAATGGAAATGAATGATTAAGAAAGTAACCTAGGGCTTCCCTGGTGGCTCAGTGGTTGAGAGTCTGCCTGCCAATGCAGGGGACATGGGTTCGTGCCCCTGTCCGGGAAGATCCCACATACCAAGGAGTGGCTACGCCCGTGAGCTATGGCCACTGAGCCTGTGCGTCTGGAGCCTGTGCTCTGCAATGGGAGAGGCCACAACAGTGTGAGTCCTGCATACCGCAAAAAAAAAAAAAAAAAGAAGAAGAAGAAAGTAACCTAATAGAATTTCCAGAAATTATAGATGTATCTTAAAATTTAAAAAAATCACTAGCACATCAGATTAGACACAACAGAGAGAACAATAAACCTGACTTCATAGTTACAGAAACTACACGAATTGAAGCAATCAGGAAAAATAAATAAGGATTAAAACCAACAAAAGAACCCATGACAGTAGCAGATTTTCTACATATGTATAATTGGAGTCCAAGAAAGAGAGAACAATTGGGGTAGAAAGAAAGAAAGAAAGAAAGAAAGATTGAGCTAACTTTTCCCAAATTTAATGAATAAAACTCTAATCTCCATAATCAGGAAACTAAAATCTGAATCAAGAAAATCACCAAAAAGGGGGCATTTCCTAATAACACTGAAAAAAATAAATAAATAAAGATAAAAACTTAAAAGAAGCTTGAGGGGGAATAAAATAATTATTTATAGTAGGATAAAAATAAAAATTACATCTGGGTGAAATCAGTGAGAATGGCAGAGTAAGGACCTCTGAAAATCTTTCCTCCCTGAAGTAATAAGAACAGTGGCAAAAATTGTGAAAATCAAAATTTTCAGAATTCTGGAAATTAAGCAGAGGCTTATTACAATCTGAGAAACATATATTGGAGAGAAATGACTGAAATTTAGTAATAATAGTAAACTTTATTGCATTTAACTTGCTCCACTGCCATCTCCTTCTCTCCAGCTCTGTAGTAGTCTTGAAATCAATAGCCTCACAATCATGGTGAAAACCAGGATCTCAGCAGCCCTGGAAGGAGCAGAATAGGGTTGGAGCTCCTCCAAAGCCCCATTCCCAAAGAACTGTTATTTGATCTGTCTGGAAATGCCCTATTAAATTTCACTCACTTTTTAAAATTTGACCTAACTCAAAGTTCACACTGTGTCAACACACTTTCCCCCAGGGGTATTTGTTAAAAAAAAAAAAAAGGAAAAGAAAAATCTGCATCAGTCATGTAATATTACATCTGCCTGAGGTGGAGGTAAGAGTTGAGGCACAAAATAAGCTATCACCAAAATATTAAAATGAAGTAATTATAATAAAGGGGAATGTTGTTGAAATAGATGAATAGATGTTCCAAGGAGGCTTTGGAAATCTCTGATATATTTTGGGGAATATAGAAGGCCACACACATACACAGGGCTCTTCTCATGCCCAGGGCTGTGCACATATGTAAGAAAATACCTGAGAAGGCTCTACCCTCTCACTTCTGGCTAACCTTGAGACTCCATGCAATCAAGAAGTTAAAGCTAAGGCAGAGTTGCAAACTTCCTGCCTAAGCATTGAAGACGTGCACCAACACACATAAAGAACTGTTTGGCAAAGACTGGTAGGATTATTACAGTCTTCAGTGCTCTACTTTCAATAATGTGTGGTACACCTAGACAGAAGATCAATAAGGCAAAGAGGACTAAGACCTCACTATAGACCAACTAGACCTAACGGACACCTATAAGACATTCTACCTGACAACAGCAGGATTCTCCATGATAAACCATATATTAGGCCATAAAACAAACTCAGTAAATTTAAAAGGACTGAAAACAAATATGTAGTATGTTTTCTAACCACAGTGAAATGTAATTAAGAAACAAAAACGAAAGGATATTTGAAAAATTGACAAATATGAGGAAGTCAAACAACACATTCTTATGGAACCAAAAATTTAAAAAGTGAATCAAAAGGGAAATCAGAATACTTTGAGATAAATGAAAGCAAAGATACAACATAGCAAAACTTATTTGATGCTGCAAAAGTGGTCCTTAGAAATAAATTTATAGCTATAAATATGTACATTAAAAAATAATAATCAATATAAATTCTTTACCTTGTACCTTAAGAAACTAGAAAAGGAAGAGCATACTAAATCCAAAGCAAGTAAAAGGAAGGCAATAATAAAGATTAGAGTGGAAGTAAATAAAATAAAGAATAAAAAAACATACAGTAAATTAGTAAACCAAAAGTTTGCTCTTTGAAAAGATCGACAAAATTGATAAACCATTAACTAGACTAAGGAATAAAAAAATAGAAAAGACTCAGATTATTAAAATCAGAAATAAAAGAGGAAACATTGCTACTAACCTTACAGAAACTAAAAGAATTAAAAGGGAATATTCTCAACAATTAAATGCTCCAAATTAGTTAAACTAAGTGACATGCAAAAATTCCCAGACACAACGCACCCAAACCACAAGACTTATATTATGTAATTTATAACACTTTGTTAAAAGAAGTTAAAGACATAAATAAATGAGAAGACATACCATGTTCATGTACTAGAAGACAATGTTGTTAAGATGAAAATAGTCTCCAAATTTATCTACAGACTTAATGTGATGCTTATCAAAACCCTAGGTGCCTTTTATTTTTCCCCAGAAATTGAGAAGATAATCTTAAAATTCATGTAGAAATGCAAGGGACTAAGAATAGCCAAAACAATCTTGAAAAAGAAGAACAAAGTTGTAGGACTCACACTTCCTGATTTCAAAATTTAATACAAAATCATAATAATCAAGACTGGCATACTGGCATAAGGCATAGCTATAGATATATAGATATAGAAATGAGAGTTTAGAAATAAATCCTTATATTTTTAGTCAATTGATTTTTGACAATAGTGCCAAAAAATTCAGTAGTCCTTTCTACAAATGGTGTTGGGAACATATAAACATTGAATGACCATAAACAAAACAGTAATGTTGAACTCCTACCTCACACCATATAAAAATTTGCTCTAAATTAATCAAAATCCCAATTAAGAGCTCTATAATTATGAAACTCTTAGAAGAAAATATAGGCATAAATCTTAGTGACACTGCATTAGACAACAATTTCTTAGATGTGCCACCAAAAGCACAAATGAATATTTTTTAAAAAATAAATAAAATTATGTCAACATAAAAACCTATACATAAATGTTCATCACAGTATTACTCATAATAGCCAAAGCTGAAATATCACAAATATTCATCAGTTTGTTCATTGCTCAACATATGTGTTATAACTATACATTGGAATATTATCCAGTCATAAAAATAAATGCTTCAACATGAATGAACCTTGAAAACATTATGCTAACTGAAAGAAACCATACACAAAATACAATACATTGTATGATCACATTTACTTGAAATTCCAGAATAGTCAAATCTGTAGATAAAGAAAGTAGAATAGTGGTTGCCATGGGTTGGCAGGAGGGGGAATGGATAGTGAGTGATAAGGGGTATAGAATTTCTTTTACAGAGCATTTTTGTTATAATGGAACTTTTCTACATTTATCTTGATTTATTTGAAGCTACAATAGGCTCTCATTCTTCAGACTGTTATCTAAGCAAGAAGTACTTCTTCCATGGTATATGAGCTTTTGTGCATTTGGGGAACTATTTGTTACACCAAATGGCCTATCCTAGTTAATACAGCCCAGACCTATGCTGGAACACTAAGATCACCCAGCGATTGTGCATAAATTGTATATAGATTGATCAGTAATAAAATGTGTCCTAAATAGTGTTTGCTATATTTAACTACATTTGTATTAAACATATTTTTATTATTTCTTGTAACTATGATTTGAATTTAATCATAATTGTCAGACCAGCCTAACTCCCCAATTAATTGAGAGCTGACTGGATTTGTGTAACAAGTATTATTATACTTAAATGAATCACTCTATTTCTGTAAAAGAATGCCCTCTCCACCTACCTGAACCTAACCAATCCTTTTAGCCAAAGTCAACTGATGCCTTCTTTATGAGACAAAAAAATTCCCTGTATTCTCTGCTACACAGAGTTCTTTGTCTCTTCCAAAAACTACAGCATGGAGTCTGTATATAATCTTTTACACACTCAGCATATACTGCCATCACATTTAGACATCTTTCCCACTATTTCCAAGTAACAGTGCTTTATACCAGACTGTGCCTATGACTAAGACATGGTCCCCTGCATTCAAGCAGATTACAGTCTAAGTCAGAAACAGACATATACAATCACTGTAGCTTCATAAAAACCATGCAGGTAGGTGCTATCTGAATTTCCATTTCATGGATGAAGAAAACAAGATCTTGAAAAGATAGGCAGCTTGATTAAGATCATACATGGAAAGTAACAGAGCTAAGATTTGAACTAAGGCAGACTGACTGTAGAGATACATGCCTCTCATGACTGAGCAAATTAACTTTGGCCACAGAGCTAAAGGGGGATAATGTTAAGAGCAGAGATATTGGAAAGCTTTTATCATAATCTGGATAAGAGAAAATTAGGCTGCTCTGAAGATGGAAAGAAATTATACTCAATAAGAGGCAGGAATTGTGTCTTCAACTATATTTCCTACTTGTCCTTCACATAAATTTTGACTGATTGATTGATTGGTTTCATAAATCACAAGCTGCCAACTTCCCAATGAGATTTTCTTTTTTTTTTTTTTTCTCATTCCTGGCATCTTTCTTTTTTTTTAACTTCTTTATTGGAGTATAATTGCTTTACAATGGTATGTTAGTTTCTGCTTTATAACAAAGTGAATCAGTTATACATATACATATGTTCTCATATCTCTTCCCTCTTGCATCTCCCTCCCTCCCACCCTCCGTATCCCACCCCTCTAGGTGGTCACAAAGCACCGAGCTGATCTCCCTGTGCTATGCGGCTGCTTCCCACTAGCTATCTATTTTATGTTTGGTAGTGTATATATGCCCATGCCACTCTCACTTTATCGAGCTTACCCTTCCCCCTCCCCATATCCTCAAGTCCATTCCCTAGTAGGTCTGTGTCTTTAGTCCCATCTTGCCACTAGGTTCTTCATGACCATTTTCTTTCTTTCTTTTTCTTTTTTTTTTTTGGATTCCATATATATCTGTTAGCATACGGTGTTTGTTTTTCTCTTTCTGACTTATGTCACTTTGTATGACAGATTCTAGGTCCATCCACCTCACTACAATTAACTCAATTTCATTTCTTTCTATGGCTGAGTAATATTCCATTGTATATATGTGCCACATCTTCTTTATCCATTCATCTGTTGATGGACAATTAGGTTGCTTCCATGTCCTGGCTATTGGAAATAGAGCTGCAATGAACATTTTGGTACGTCTCTTTATGAATTATGGTTTTCTCAGGCTATATGGCCAGGAGTGGGAATGCTGGGTCATATGGTAGTTCTATTTTTAGTTTTTTAAGGAACCTCCATACTGTTCTCCATAGTGGCTCTATCAATTTACATTCCCACCAACAGTGCAAGAGGGTTCCCTTTTCTCCACACCCTCTCCAGGATTTATTGTTGTAGATTTTTTGATGATGGCCATTCTGACCGGTGTGAGATGATATCTCATTGTAGTTTTGATTCGTATTTCTCTAATGATCAAAGATGTTGAGCATTCTTTCATGTGTTTGTTGGCAATCTGTATATCTTCTTTGGAGAAATGTCTATTTAGGTCTTCTGCCCATTTTTGGATTGGGATGTTTGTTTTTTGGATATTGAGCTGCATGAGCTGCTTGTAAATTTTAGAGATTAATCCTTTGTCAGTCGCTTCATTTGCAAATATTTTCTCCCATTCAGAGGGTTGTGTTTTCTTCTTGCTTATGGTTTCCTTTGCTGTGCAAAAGCTTTTAAGTTTCATTAGGTCCCATTTGTTTATTTTTGTTTTCATTTCCATTTCTCTAGGAGATGGGTCATAAAGGATCTTGCTGTGATTTATGTCATAGAGTGTTCTGCCTACGTTTTCCGCTAAGAGTTTCATAGTGTCTGGCCTTACCTTTAGGTCTTTAATCCATTTTGAGTTTATTTTTGTGTATGGTGTTAGGGAGTGTTCTAATTTCATTCTTTGACATGTAGCTGTCCAGTTTTCCCAGCACCACTTATTGAAGAGGCTGTCTTTTCTCCATTGTATATTCTTGCTTCCTTTATCAAAGATACGGTGACCATATGTGTGTGGGCTTATCTCTGAACTTTCTATCCTGTTCCATTGATCTATATTTCTGTTTTTGTGCCAGTACCATACTGTCTTGATTACTCTAGCTTTGTCGTACAGTATGAAGTCTGGCAGCCTGATTCCTTCAGCTCCATTTTTCGTTCTCAAGATTGCTTTGGCTATTCGGGGTCGTTTGTGTATCCATACAAATTGTGAAACTTATTGCTCTCATTCTGTGAAAAACGCCAGTGGTAGTTTGATAGGGATTGCATTGAATCTGTAGATTGCTTTGGGTAGTAGAGTCATTTTCACAATGTTGATTCTTCCAATCCAAGAACATGGTATATCTCTCCATCTATTTGTATCAAATTTAATTACTTTCATCAGTGTCTTATAATTTTCTGAATATAGGTCTTTTGTCTCCTTAGGTACGTTTATTCCTAGATATTTTATTCTTTTGTTGCAATGGTAAATGGGAGTGTTTGCTTAATTTCACTTTCAGATTTTTCATCATTAGTGTATAGGAATGTAAGAGATTTCTGTGCATTAATTTTGTACTCTGCTACTTTAAAAAATTCGTTGAGTAGCTCTAGTAGTTTTCTGGTAGCATCTTTAGGATTTTCTATGTATAGTATCATGTCGTTTGCAAACAATGACAGCTTTACTTCTTCCTTTCCAAGTTGGATTCCTTTTATTTCTTTTTCTTCACTGATTACTGTGGCTAAATCTTCCAAAACTATGTTGAATAATAGTGCTGAGAGTGGACAACCTTGTCTTTTTCCTGATCTTATGGAAATTGTTTCAGTTTTTCACCACTGAGGACGATGTTGGCTGTTGGTTTGTCATATATGGCCTTTATTATGTTGAGGAAAGTTCCCGCTATGCCTACTTTCTGCAGGGTTTTTATCATAAATGGGTGTCAAATTTTGTCGAAAGCTTTCTCTGCATCTATTGAGATGACCATATCGTTTTTCTCTTTCAATTTGTTAATATGGTGTATCACATTGATTGATTTGTGTATATTGAAGAATCTTTCCATTCCTGGGATAAACCCCACTTAATCATGGTGTATGATCCTTTTAATGTGCTGTTGGATTCTGTTTGCTAGTATTTTGTTGAGGATTTTTGCATCTATGTTCATCAGTGATATTGGTCTCTAGTTTTCTTTCTTTGTGACATCTTTGTCTGGTTTTGGTATCAGGGTAATGGTGGCCTAGTAGAATGAGTTTGGGAGTGTTCCTCCCTCTGCTATATTTTGGAAGAGTTTGAGAAGGACACATGTCAGCTCTTCTCTAAATGGTGGATAGAATTCACCTGTGAAGCCATCTGGTCCTGGGCTTTTGTTTGTTGGAAGATTTTTAATCACAGTTTCAATTACAGTGCTTGTGATTGGTCTGTTCATATATTCTATTTCTTCCTGGTTCAGTCTCGGGAGGTTGTGCATTTCTAAGAATTTGTCCTTTTCTTCCAGGTTGTCCATTTTATTGGCATATTGTTGCTTGTAGTAATCTCTCATGATTGTATGTATTTCTGCAGTGTCAGTTGTTACTTCTCCTTTTTCATTTCTAACTCTATTGATTTGAGTCTTCTCCCTTTTTTTCTTGATGAGTCTGGCTAAAGGTTTATCAATTTTGTTTATCTTCTCAAACAACCATCTTTTAGTTTTATTGAGGTTTGTTATCATTTCCTTCATTTCTTTTTCATTTACTTCTGATATGATCTTTATGATTTCTTTCCTTCTGCTACCTTTGGGTTTTTTTTGTTCTTCTTTCTCTAATTTCTTTAGGTGTATGGTTAGGTTGTTTATTTGAGATGTTTCTTGTTTCTTAAGGTAGTATTGTATTGCTATAAACTTCCCTCTTAGAACTGCTTTTGCTGCATCCCATATGTTTTGGGTCATCATGTTTTCATTGTCGTTTGTTTCTACCTATTTTTTTATTTCCTCTTTGATTTCTTCAGTGATCTCTTGGTTATTAAGTAGTGTATTGTTTAGTCTCCATGTGTATGTATTTTTTTACAGATATTTTCCTGTAATTGATATCTAGTCTCATAGCATTGTGGTCGGAAAAGATACTTGATATGATTTCAATTTTCTTAAATTTACAAAGGCTTGATTCGTGACCTAAGATATGATTTATCCTGGAGAATGTTCCATGAGCACTTGAGAAGAAAGTGTACTTTGTTGTTTTTGGATGGAATGTCCTATAAATATCAGTTAAGTCCATCTTTTTTAATGTATCATGTAAAGCTTGTGTTTCCTTATTTATTTTCATGTTTGATGATCTGTCCGTTGGTGAAAGTGGGGTTTTAAAGTCCCCTACTATGATTGTGTTACTGTCGATTTCCACTTGTATAGCTATTAGTATTTGCCTTGTGTATTGAGGTGTTCCTATGTTGGTGCATAAATATTTACAATTGTTATATCTTCTTCTTGGATTGATCCCTTGATCATTATGTAGTGTCCTTCTCTTGTGTCTTGTACCAGTCTTTGTTTTAAAGTCTGTTTTGTCTGATATGAGAATTGCTACTCCAGCTTTCTTTTGATTCCCATTCGTATGGAATATCTTTTTCCATCCCCTCACTTTCAGTCTGTATGTGTCCCTAGATCTGAAGTGGGTCTCTTGTAGACAGCATATGTACAGGTCTTGTTTTTGTATCCATTCAGCCAGTCTATGTCTTTAGGTTGGAGCATTTAATCCATTTACATTTAAGGTATTTATCAATACGTATATTCCTATTATGATTTCCTTAACTGTTTGGGGTTTGTTATTGTAGGTCTTTTCCTTCTCTTGTGTTTCCTGCCTAGAGAAATTCCTTTAGCATTTGTTGTAAAGCTGGTTTGGTGGTGCTGAATTCTCTTAGCTTTTGCTTGTCTGTAAAGTTTTTAATTTCTCCATCAAATCTGAATGAGATTCTTGCTGGGTAGAGTAAACTTGGTTGTAGGTTTTTCTCCTTCATCACTTTAAATATGTCCTGCCACTCCCTTCTGGCTTGTAGAGTTTCTGCTGAAAGATCAGCTGTTAACCTTATGGGATTCCCTTGTGTGTTATTTGTTGTTTTTCCCTTGCTGCTTTTAATATTTTTTCTTTGTATTTAATTTTTGATAGTTTCATTAATATGTGTCTTTGAGTGTTTCTCCTTGGATTTATCCTGTATGGGACTCTCTGTGCTTCCTGGACTTGATTAACTATTTCTTTTCCCATATTAGGGAAGTTTTCAACTATAATCTCTTCAAATATTTTCTCAGTCCCTTCCTTTTTCTCTTCTTCTTCTGGGACCCATATAATTTGAATGTTGGTGCATTTAATGTTGTCCCAGAGGCCTCTGAGACTGTCCTCAATTCGTTTCATTCTTTTTTCTTTATTCTGCTCTGCAGTAGTTATTTCTACTATTTTGTCTTCCAGGTCACTTATCTGTTCTTCTGCCTCAGTTATTCTGCTATTGATCCCATCTAGAGTGTTTTTAATTTCATTTATTGTGTTGTTCATCATTGCTTGTTTTATCTTTTGTTCTTCTTGGCCCTTGTTAAACGTTTCTTGTATTTTCTCCATTCTATTTCCAAGATTTTGTATCATCTTTACTATCATTATTCTGAATTTTTTTTCGGGTAGACTGCCTATTTCCTCTTCATTTGTTAGGTCTGGTGGGTTTTTCCCTTGCTCCTACATCTGCTGTGTGATTCTCTGTCTTCTCATTTTGCTTAACTTACTGTGTTTGGGGTCTCCTTTTCGCAGGCTGCAAGTTCGTAGTTCCCATTGTTTTTGGTGTCTGTCCCCTGTGGCTAAGGTTGGTTCAGTGGGTTGTGTAGGCTTCCTGGTGGAGGGGCCTAGTTAGTGCCTGTGTTCTGGTTGATGAGGCTGGATCTTGTCTTTCTGATGGGCAGGTCCACATCTGGTGGTGTGTTTTAGGGTGTCTGTGGCCTTATTATGATTTTAGGCAGCCTCTCTGCTAATTGGTGGGGTTGTGTTCCTGTCTTCCTAGTTGTTTGGCATAGGGTGTCCAGCACTGTAGCTTGCTGAGTGTTGAGATGTAGATCTCTGGGAGATATTTGCCATTTGACATTACGTGGAGCTGGGAGGTTTCTTGTGGATCAGTGTCCTGAACTTGTCTCTCCCACCTCAGAGGCACAGCCCTGACGCCTGGCTGGAGCACCAAGAGCCTGTCATCCACACGGCTCAGAATAAAAGGGAGAAATAAAAGAAAGAAAGAAAGAAAGAAAGAAGAAGATAAAATAAAATAATATAAAATAAAGTAAAATAAAACAGTTATTAAAATAAAAAATAATTATTAAAAAAATTTTTTTAAGTAATTAAAAAAATAAAGAAAGAAGAGAGCAACCAAGCCAAAAAACAAATCCACCAATGATAACACTGTTAAAAACTATACTAAAAACAAAAAAAGAAAAAAACAGAACCCTAGGACAGATGGTAAAAGCAATGCTCTACAGACAAAATCATACACAGAAGCATACACATACATACTCACAAAAAGAGAAAAAGGGGAAAAATATATATATCGTTTCTTCCAAAGTCCACCTCCTCAATTTGGAATGATTTGTTGTCTATTCAGGTATTCCACAGATGCAGGGTACATCAAGCTGATTGTGGAGATTTAATCCGCTGCTCCTGAGGCTGCTGGGAGAGATTTCCCTTTCTCTTCTTTGTTCACACAGCTCCTGGGTTCAGCTTTGGATTTGGCCCCACCTGTGCATGTAGGTCGCCTGAGTGCGTCTGTTCTTTGCTCAGACAGGACGGGGTTAATGGAGCAGCTGATCCGGGGTCTCTGGCTCACTCAGGCCGGGGGGAGGGAGGGGCACGGATGCAGGATGAGCCTGCGGTGGCAGAGGATGGCGTGACATTGCACCAGCCTGAGGCGTGCTGTGTGTTCTCCCAGGGATGCTTTCTCTGGATCACGGGACCCTGGCAGTGGCGGGCTGCACCGGCTCCTGGGAGGGGAGGTGTGGCCAGTGACCTGGGCTGGCGCACTGGCATCGTGTTGGTTTTAGCAGCAGCCTTAGCATCTCATGCCCATCTCTGGGGTCCACACTGATAGCCGCGGCTCGCGCCCGTCTCTGGAGCTCCTTTAAGCAGCACTCTGAATCCCCTCTCCTCGCGCACCAGAAAACAAAGGGAAGAAAAAGTCTCTTGCTTCTTGGGCAGCTCCAGACTTTTTCCCTGGACTCCCTCCTGGCCAGCCGTGGTGCACTAACCCCTTCAGGCTGCGTTCACGCAGCCAACCCCAGTCCTCTCCCTGTGATCTGATCGAAGCCCGAGCCTCAGCTCCCAGCCCCCGCCTGCCCTGGCAGGTGAGCAGACAAGCCTCTCGGGCTGGTGAGTGCTGGTCGGCACCGATCCTCTGTGTGGGAATCTCTCCGCTTTGCGCTCCGAACCCCTGTTGCTGCGCTCTCTTCCGTGACCCCGAAGCTTCCCCCCTGCCACCCCCGTCTCCGCCCGCGAAGGGGCTTCCTAGTGTATGGAAACCTTTCCTCCTTCACAGCTCCCTCCCACTGGTGCAGGTGCCGTCCCTATTCTTTTGTCTCTGTTTTTTCTTTTGCCCTACCCAGGTACGTGGGGAGTTTCTTGCCTTTTGGGAGGCCTGAGATCTTCTGCCAGCGTTCAGTAGGTGTTCTGTAGGAGTTGTTCCACATGTACATGTATTTCTGATGTATTTGTGGGGAGGAAAGTGATCTCCATGTCTTACTCTTCTGCCATCTTGAAGCTCCTCTGAGATTTTTTTTTTTATCTTTAATCTATTGCTGAATAATTTCTGTCCTGAGTAAGGTCATTCCCTCTTAGTCCCTTTATACATAAAGGAACTGCAAAATATCTCCTTTATCCATAAAATGGATTCTTCTATCTCTGAGCTGATAAGAGAAATAGTATTCTTTATAAAAATACTTACAAATTGTGCAATAATTTATGCTGAAGAATTTACCCCATTAAGGCCCTCCCCAACACATGCAAATAAAATGTCCTGGCCTTTTCCCAAGCCTTGGGGAGGGTTTCCCCTGATTTTAGAGGCCTTGGGACATGACTAGACCTGCCGAGGAATAACTATTCTTGCTGTGAGCATTCTCTTTGCATTATAACTTCATTTGTTGCTGCAATATAATATGTACACACCAATTTTCAACTTCTCTGGGAACATTATATGGTGCCCAAGCTTAGTGTAACTGTCAAAGGTATTAACAATTCAGGAACCAAGTTACAGCTTCCTGCTTAGAGTATTCAAATAATAAAACTAAAGGCAAATAGAATTGGGTCTCCTTTGTCTACATTTTTCACTCATATCTATTGCTACTCTATACTCTCATTGAAAAAAAGTTCTGTTTCTGTTATTGCAGAGTTTATTGGGAAAAGAAGGTAATCACAAATCATTTCCTGATAATTAGAAAGCTCCGTATAAGTGGTCTAAGTTCCCGGTGGGTACCCCAGGATATTTTGGGTAGAAACAAATAAATTAATAGACTGTTAAGGAAATAGAGGGGAATCATTAAACCAAAACAGTATTTACAGCCAAGGCTAAAGATCCAGGACCTCTCTAAGATTGCTGTAAATGGTTATATAGGTTATTTACTGCACAAAGACAACAGGTTAAGGGCTTGGTGAGTAGGAGCTGTAAGGCATTCTGTAATCCGCTTGATAAGCCCTACAATTATGCAACGACCAGAGTCGATATCTTTATTTTAATTTGCATAATGGTACTATATGGATATGCACAGGCTAAACTCTGCATTTCCAAATCAGTTGTTAATTTGCTGTCTTAGTCCTTTTGGGCCACTCAAACAAATACCAGAGATGAGGTGGTTTGTAAACAACAGAAATGTACTTCTCACAGTTGTAGAGACTGCAAATCCAAGATCAGGGTGCCAGCATTGCCAGGAGAGGGCCCTGTTCCCTGTGGCAGACTTCTTATATCCTCACTTGGAAAAAGGGGCTAGGGGGCTCTGTGGGGCCTCTTTTATAAATGCTTGAATTCCATTCATGAGGGCTCTGCCCTCCTGACCTAATCATCTCTCACAGTCCCCACCTCCTAATATCATCATCCTGGTAGGTTAAGATTTCAACATATAAATTTTGGGGGAGACACAAACCTTCAGACAATAGCATTTACTGAATAATAATTTAGTATTTTTATATTTGCGAGCACTAAAAAAGTAAACTGAGAACAAGATTGTGGTTAGGCCTTAGGCAAAACAGAACCATCAAGCTGCTCAAGATGATTTCTCTCTCTCTCTCTCTCTCTCTCACACACACACACACATGCACACACACATCTCCATTTCCCTCTGTGTGTCAGCCTCATTCTTCTCTCCTACCTCAAAGGAGCTTTTTACACATGGCCAATCCCAGATTGATTAGAGCTTCCAAGTTTCACATCCTAACAGATGTAAATGGAAAAACTGACCTAATGATCCAAGGCCAAAAATCTTGAATAGGTGACTCTTTTATTAAGTTTAGGTCAAGGTCCTGTCCAGAACCAATCAAATATGGACAGCAGGTATATATATATATATATATATATATATATATATATATATATATATATATATATATACACACACACACACACACACACATACATACACAGACACACACGCACACATACATATATATATATATACCTGCTGATATATATATATCAGTAGAGTTCTAGGGGAAAAAATCTCTTTAGAAAATATACAACTTGAGCTAAGGAAGAACATTCCAAGAAGAAGTAGATTGCTATTCCAATAAAGATTAAAGATCAGACAAAACAATTAAATACCACTGAAGCTGCATTAATTAGGAAAAGCCCAAATCACTGACAACCATGGATTGACTTCCATTAAGCAAAGGAGAAAAAAGAGTAGCCTGCTATACTCACTCACCCAAAGACATCAATAGCTTTGGCCCTTGAAGTCCCACTTTGAAACCTAATCTGAAATCTCTCTTTTTACCTTTTATCCTATTTATATCCTAGTCACCCCCACCCCCAGGCTCAATTCATGTCTCATCTCCTCCAAATATTATATTCTATCGTTTCTCCATTCCCATAACACTAACAGCTAGATTCCCAAATTGCTTTCCTTAATCATAGACTGTCTCATATTGTTCATTAACTGTGGGATTGTGGTTCAACTCTCCTACAGGACTGTGAACTCCATAAGTCTTTTAAAATGACTATTATTGGCACACTAAGAACTAAAATTACCTTTGTTCTGGCTCCTGCAGCTTACAGCACAATGCTGAGTGTACTCTTGGTAAACACATGAATAGGAACAAATTTGGGGAAGGTAAGGTTAGCACTAATTATACAAAGTACGTTGAAGATCCTAAAAGCAAGCAGTACAGATGAGTGGCAAGGGCATGATCTCTTTCTTGAGACATAAACAGCTAATAAATACCAGATAATACTGTTAAGAGATAAACACATGGAATTGGTAAAATGTTCCACTAGCAATGAGTTTAGAGTGAGAAACTAGTATTCCTCTTCCTTATTAAGCAGAGGTAGTTAATAAAATTTACAGAGATAACTCATTTATTTTCTAGAAGAAAAACAGAGATTACACCTTAACACAAAATTCCAAGTCTGAGGCTTGTCAACTCAGACCATGAAAATGGCTGGTATACAAGGTTACTAATTTGGACTAACTGAAATGACCAGCAATTGAACTGGGGAAAGCCCCAATGATGAGGTGTATTTAAAAGCCACGAAAACTAAAATCTGCATTAACAAAGTATGACCAAAGAACATTCAAAGAGGACACCTTCCTTAGTGAACTAAAGATGGATATTTCCATTTGGAAATTCATTTTTAGGGTATAATTTATGTTCTAAGAATGACTAAAAACAACTTCATTTGGAAGTAAGAGAAAATTTCTTTTATAGTTGTTTACACTATTTTTTCTTGAATTCATTTATTGACTATTTTCTCACACCTGTATTTCACATTTTAAAAATCTATTCACATTTATTCATGACTCAATTAGTAAAATAAAAAAGTGATTAGGACTCCTTTTCAAAAGTGAACAATGTAAGTTTAAATGCTTCCTGGCTTGCCCCAGGTTGCAGTGTGAATAAAGAGAGTAGTGGGACCAGAAATTCATAGACACAAGATGTCTTTCAAATATCTCTGATGGGGTAACTGCCGACCTGGACAGCACACTTCCAAGTCAGTAAGGTCTGAACAAATAAGATTTTACTATATTTTGAGTTTTTAAAGAGAAAAATGTATGCTGATGTGCCCAGAGGGGAAACAACTACCCAGACAAAAGACACCTCACCTCCTCCAGGTTAATGCACATAGATGTTAGATGCAGTGTTTGGGGCAGAAAAGAGGCAAAGAGCCTCTCAGATTTGGCCTGAGCTTGGCTGTAATGTGAAAGTTGTGTCTTTTTATTGTTCACCTGTTTTGCTTGCAGATATATAGATGATAGATACACAGATACATACTCTCTCTCTCTTCCTCTTTCTCTCTCCCTCCTCCTCTCTCTCTCCTTCCTGAATTGACAGGATTACATATTTGGAACCACATGGACAAATGCATAAACTTTAGGAATTACACTGAAGAATCCTCCCTCCTTCCCCTTTTATGTACATCACTTTTGCAGGGGGATGTTTATGGAGGAAATCAGATTTACTGTGTGCATACAGCAGCATATTTAGCTGGCGGCTGTCTGTGCAGGTTCAATGAACTCTTTTAACAATATGTGTTAAAATGAAATGAAGTTATTGGATTATGTTTGTAGCCAATTATAATTGTTTTGGTTGAATACTCCCTTTTGTAAGCTTATTTACAGTTAAGAAAACAGCATCAAAAACTAGTTCTAAACATGGAAGGAAAAAGCCTAGGGAAAATTGGAAGAACAATTTCTTTTCTCTAGTCATGAAATATGACCTCTTATTTATGTTTGGGCATAAAGGAAAGGCTGCATTTAAAGAAATAAAGATTAAAAAGACAGACATGAAACACTTTGAGTACATCTCATCATCATTATTATCATTATTATCTCTATCTCATCATGAAAAGCAATGTCATTAACAGGAAACAGTGTGATAAAAAGGAAGGAACACAAGGCTGGGACCAAGCCAACCAGAGTTCTAATGTTAGCTTTGCTGCCTAGTGAGTCACAACTTCTCTAAACTTGATGTCTTTCATCTAGAAAGTGGAAATAAGACTGTAACCACAGTGATCAAATGAGGAAACATACATGATGTGCTTTAAAAGGTAAAAATCATAAGCCATTGATTACAAAATAGTTTTGAGCAAAGGTATTCCTTTGAAGTTATTTTAAACTATAGTACAAGGAGATTTTTTTTCCATATATTAAAATTCTTCCTAAGGTAATGATAATTTTTGTTAACTAATAGTCCCTTTTTCTTACCTCTTGCAAATATGTTGTGAATGTGAATGGGGTTTTCTAAAGGCATAAGTAAGTCCATGACATTTCAGTGGAAAAGCAAATCATCACTGTGATTGATTCTGTAAGGAACCAAAGTGAAACGTCAAAGACCAGGCAAATGGGTGACTCTGAGCACCAGGACCTGTTTTAAAATGTAGATTTTAGATTCAGATATGGTCAGGTCAACAGATCAGGAGACAATTGCCATTAAACAATAGTTTGTTGAACACAGTTCCCAAGAGAGGAGGACATGCCACATCTCTCAGGACCATAAGGGGTATCAACAGGGTCAGTCAAGGGGCAATGGGATCAGTTTTGGGAATAAACACAGTCTGTACAGATAGTGTCCTACTCAGCTCTCTGACAGAGAAACCTAGTCTAGACAGTACAGATTTTTCAGAGCAATCCCATCCATACTGTTAGGGGAAATCTTCAAAGGAAAGTTCTACTGCCAGTGGGACCTTGGCATCCTCTTTTTAATAAACAAAACGTCGGTAGGCCTTTTCCCCAGAGCTAGTCAAGACTATGTATGTATTGATATGTATTGCCCTGAAAGTAGAAATGGTGGTTACGTGAACTTTTTCAATGCCAACTAAAAATTGACACTTGTATCTGCTTGTACAAGGATTAAACCACTGCAGCTACTGACCTTCAACACACCCTGAAAGGAATTCAGGGTGGATATCAAGAATGAGGTGCTCTGTACTCTGGGAAAAACTGGCAGAACAAGTCTTCAGATAGCTAGATATTTTAGGAGAAGATTTTATGTGCCCGATTCTTGCATCTCCTTATATCTAGAAAAGCACTACAATCAATTCTTAGAAGAAGGAGTCATCTTCTTCTCATGACCAGCAGTAACCTTTTGCAAAATGTGTGTTTAATTGCATATATCTCCCTTCACCAAAATCACATATATACTGACCTTTCCCCCTACCTCTTCGGAGCAGTTACACAGAGGTATCCGAAGTTCTGGCTCCCTGGCTATAGTCCTCATTTTGCACTAAATAAAACTTAACTTGCAACTCTCACGTTGTACATTTTTTTTTCAGTCAACACCAGGAATTGGTTTAGCTATATTAATCCCAAGAGTTTATGTATTAATGAGTGTCAAGATAACCTAATACCTGACTCCTACAGGTTCAAGAGGAATGTTCATTAAAAGGACCATCTCAGAAAGTACACTGCTTTATATATGTGTATCACTTCATGATACATATGAAGTTCCTGGATGGGGAGGCCAAACTTACCATGTTACTTGTCCATAGTCACATAGCTAATAAGTGGCCAAGTCTGTATTCAAACCTCAACAATCTGGGTTCAGGGTCTGTGCTGGTAATCTCCACCCCATGTTGCATTATTCCATTTGAGCCTCATATCAACACATTTTTTCTCTCTAATATTTGGTTGAGTGTATAATTTGTCAGTCAAATAGGGACAGTTTTTGAGAGTGAAACTGAGCACTATGAATAACTATTCTGGGAAAACAGGCATAAAAAGGACTGTCTTGAGCCAATAAGGAGTATGGTCTCCTGCTTTATTACTAATGTGCAGTCTGAGGCCTGGGGATGCCTGGATTATCGGTGCCAGAGTCAGGACCAATCAGGTTCTGGAGGTCCTCACCAGGGTTCCACCTCACTTCTACTGTGTCCTGGCTTCCCTTTCCCATATTTTCCCAGCAGCTAATGCTTCTAGTCACAAAACACAAACACAAACAACCATAAGAAGGAAACTGATCTACATATTCAATTAAATAGTTGATGAAAAGTGAGACCAAGAAGGTAGAGAGATGAGAATAGATTTCTTGAATTTAGAAAAGGAAACCATCTACACAAAGACACAAAGATCATATCCCTAGGAAAAGACATAGAATAAAGCTGACCATAACATTGCAGGTGTCCTCCCTGTTAACTCAGGTGCATGGCAGGTGACCTGGGAGGGGAGATGCATCAAGTCACATCCCAGTTCTTACAACTCTGAGGGACCTGAGGACTTGGGCATTCAGGACGGCCAGTCATCTCTGTGTATGGTGAAATGGTGTGAGTCTATGGCCAACATCTTGTGAGGTTCAAAGCCCTTGATACTACCAACATGGAAGAGCAGGGCAGTGGGATCATTACATATCCAAAATCAATGCAAAAGACTGGTGCTTTTTCCCTGTTTGCCATGTGACATCGTTGTCAGGCCAAAGGAGCTGGGAGCTGTCCTTAAGGTTAAAATATCAAGGTCTACATCTTAATATCAAATAGTTTAGTGATTAAGAGAGTGGATTTGGGAATAACATAACCTGGATTTGTAGCCTGACTTTGATACTTGCTAGTGGCGTGACCCTCAGTGGCTTAGTTATAATTTCATATCCTCATCAAAATATGGGTTTCTTCATACTATCAAGTCTTATTTTTGGATCATGAACATAACAAAGGCATGGAAAGCAGAGGAGAGCAATGTCTATCAGTCTTTCTCAATCTCTCTTTCTCTCTCTCACATATGCACATACAGGCACAATTTTTTTTCTGAAGTACTTTACAGGAATTCGGAGATATTTCCTTTTACCGTTAAATGCATCAGAATATATCAATATTTCTTAAAAGAGTGACATTCTATCACATAACCAAAGCACAATTAGCACAATAATGAAATGTATTATTATATAATATTATATTATGCAAATTCAGTCCATATTCAAATATCTTCAACTTTTACAATGATTTTCTTTATAACTTTGTCTATATGCTTTTTCCCTGGTCCAGCATATAAGCCATGATCACAAATAGCACTTAGTTGACATGGCTCTTCAGTCTCCATCATTCTGCAAAATTCTTCACTCTACTCTTGTCTTTCATAAACTTGACTTTTTTTTTTTTTTGGCTGTGTTGGGTCTTTGTTGCTGCACATGGGCTTTCTCTAGTTGTGGCAGCAGGGGCTACTCTTGGTTGCGGAGCATGGCCTCTAGGCGCAGGGGCTTCAGTAGTTGTGGCACGTAGGCTCAGTAGTTGTGGCTCATGGGCTCTAAAGTGCAGGCTCAGTAGTGTGGCAAACAGGGGCTTAGTTGCTCCACGGCATGTGGAATCTTTCTGGACCAGGGCTCAAACCCGTGTCCCCTGCATTGGCAGGCAGATTCTTAACCACTGAGCCACCAGGAAAGTCCCAAACTTGACTTTTATTGGAAGAGAATAGTGTAGTTATTTTGTAGAATATCTGTTAATTTGTGTTTGATATTCCACTCATAAATAGATCCCTATTATGCATTTTAGACAAAAAAAACATGTTGGTAATGATTGTCCTTTTCAGTGCACCATATCAGGAGGTATCTGATACGATTTTTGGTGATATTACATTGGTTCAGACGGTTTTCACAACTTTTTTTCCCATTTGAAAGGTCTTATTTTCCTGCATTTTATTTAAAATAAATGATCTGTGGGAAGATATTTTTGATTCTATGCGGACATTCTGTTTCAGATCAAATTTTCATCTACAATGCTTAGACAGCAAGTAGATTTGTCAGGCATGCTTGAATCTATTTAAATAACATCATAGGACTCTATTTCTCAGATAAAAATTAATCTTAATCTAAAGAAACAAAACAAAAAAAAGGAAATCTTCCCCAAGCAGAAACTATAACAGCTAAAAAAATTTTAAAACACTGTTAAATGTGTCCCAGAACAAATAACAATATAGAGTAAAGCTGGATAACACTTTATATGCCTTTGAATCCTAACATACTATGAGATTCTCCAAGCATAAGAAAAATCCAGTGTCCCAAATGGTTTTCTTTACACTAAACTGTGATATTTCCCCTACTTAGTGCATTACTATGTTCACTAAACAATTGACTGTATTTATAATCCATCAAGTCACTAAATCTACATTATAACAGTTTGGTCAATGCCCCACCACCATTGTAACAACTCTCTTTATCCTCTTATATTTTAGGATATTAAGAAAGCAAACCATGCTTATTCTCCTATGTATCCCTTGTATCTACCATAGTATGTGGGTCCTACTTAGCTCTCAATAATACTTTCTCAATAAAGGAATAAACAAACGTCATAATTTCATAGTATTACCCACTTTCATGTCTCTAGACACAGACAGACTTATCAGAAATTTAAACCCATAAATCAATTCTGAATGCATCATAAAATGCAATACATGATAGAGATCTCTTGACATTCAAGAGGGAGCCATAAAGAAACCTTTGAGAGAGAGTAGTTCTGGGGGCACCATCAAATGTATGATATAGGAGGAATTTGAGGAAGAAGAAAAAACGGAGAAGCATTTTTAAGCCTGATTGTGTCATAGCAGATACTTCTCAATCATCAAGAATATATTTGTCTTTCACAGTTTACCACAGCTTGAGGTACTAGATATTTAGGGAGGAACATTTGATTCTTTCACAAATTAAGGGATCCCCAAGCCAAGGGGTTAGTGGGGTACTAAAACCAAAACCATACCCCACATCTAAGAAAACTTTTCATATATAACTCACTTTTTGTGTTTTTATGAATGAATATGTTTACATATGGGCCTTAGAAAAATGTGACTTGCAGAAGCAAGTTTATCCTTTCAAAATAGATACAGAGAAACAGAAACATTTTTCTAATCTAAATTCTATCTGGAGATCTTGTATGAGATTCTTTCTTTTTTTTTAATGTCTGTGATTATTTTAGGGATTCAACAGTTTTGATCCAAACTGTGTTTCTCCAGATCATACCAGGATGGGGTTAAAAATAAGATAAACACATCAATCAATAGGATTTCATTGGCTCTCGTCCCCACTCATTGACATAGACAAAAATGTCAGTTCCTCTCCAAGTTTCATTCATTTGTATCTTGAAATTCCCAGCAGGGGCCTCACAGGCCCTTGAACAAATTCTGCCACAACAGATCTTTCATTTTGTTCTTTGCTACCCAGGAAGGTGCTTGAGTGCCTAAATACCTCTTCTCCCCACAAGGACAATATTGTGCACTGGGTCTACAGCTTCCAGAACCTTTAAAGAATATAATTCTGTCCCCCTGGTAGCTCAAGGCATAGACCACATGGCCTCTCCTGCCAGCCTCTGCAGCTGATATGTGATATGCTGCAATCCTGGAGCTCCTGGAATTCTGCAAGTCATAAAGCAGGCTGGGTCCAAAGTGAAACAGTACTGAAGAATCTGGCCTAGAATGTAACTAAGTAATATCAAGGGGTTCAATAGTAACCTCCACTCTTGAACTTTTGACATTAGCAAGCACTCCAAAGCAGAAGGCACATGGCTATCAACCACAGGCATTAACCCATGAGTCAGGAATTGCCCAGATGTGTCCTCTAAACTATTGATTCCATCCACTACTTCTTTTTTTTTTTTTTTTTTTTGCGGTACGCGGGCCTCTCACTGTTGTGGCCTCTCCCGTTGCGGAGCACAGGCTCTGGATGCGCAGGCTCAGCGGCCATGGCTCACGGGCCCAGCCGCTCCGCGGCATATGGGATCCTCCCAGACCGGGGCACGAACCCGTATCCCCTGCATCAGCAGGCGGACTCTCAACCACTGCGCCACCAGGGAGGCCCGCACTACTTCTTTCTATATGATTCCCTGCTTAGGAATTTCATTTTATGATATGTACTTCTAACTTCCATCTGACTTTGATGACTCATTCAGTCTATTCTCTCTTGCCAGACTTGACCCACTCTCTGCTTAGTTTTTTTTTTTTTTTTTTTACATGCTCTGAAACTGCACAGCTTTGGCTAAAAGGCACCCTTGCTCCAGCCTTGACCTTTGCAACCCTCACCTCCTTTTCTGCATACTTGCTGGCTGAGAAAAGTGGACAATGGGTATTGCTGTTTATAATATATATGCTGATAATTCTCTCTGTGGGAAAGTCTGTATTGACAGCCATGAGCCTCTGAAGGTGTTGTGGCTCTCCATAAGTAAGCATAGAGAGGCCCCTCTTGTGGTCTGTATCATCTGGCCCTGCAGACATCTCTAGCTACGTCTCTCCCTTGTCCCTCTTGAACTCTATGCTCCTGCCACACTGAGCTACTTAAAGCTTCCCATTGTGTTATAATCTCCTTCATCTCTGTGTTTTACACTTCTACCAAGAACACTTTCTCCAACTCACCCCTTGGTGCCTCTAAATCTTCATCATACTTCCTTCCAATCTGAGCTCCAAGGTCTCCTCTTCCTAGAAATCTTCTCTAATTTCCTTAGGTAAGGTCACATTCCCACTTATGTCTTTTGTAATGCTGTGTTTGTGTTCACCTCTGGTCTGTGAGGTGAACACAAACCAGAGGTCTGTGAGCTCCTGGAGTACACAGGATGCTGTGTCACACATCCTTGTATCCCCCAGTTTAGGTGGCTGCCCAAAATACAGAAGACACAATGCATATGAATAAATTATGCTTTTACTGCTTTATTGCTCCTGTAATTTCTAATCGACTGGGGTTCTTTGCACCCTCTATCCCATTCTGCTATTCATTTCAATAGGTGTTAACAGAAAAGAAATTGCTATTGATGTGATTGTTAGGTAGAGTGTAAGCCTGGCCATTAAGCCCCGCTCCACACCAAAAAGGTTTAAAAAACGTCAGTTGTAGGGAAGAATATCCAAGAAGTAAACGACTTCATGCTCTGCCTAATATTATTTCTGCTTTTCTCTGCCTTGGGTTTCAAGTGAATCTATACCATCAATGCACAATAATCACTTGCCCACCAATTATATGTTCAGCTGATAGTTTGGTTAAAAATGCAAACAAAAGTAAAGTTAGAGAGATGATGAGAGGCTTACAAGGAAAAAGAGAAAGAAAGAAAGGAAGGGAGGAAGGAAGGAAGGAAATATAATTTAAAAAGAAGCTAAAAGATTGAGCTGACTTTGCCATCTAAATATACCACTGGAGCACACACATGTTTGTGATAAATTATTTACTCACTGGCTTGGAGGAATTCAGCTAAATTATCGTCTAAGACACCCACCTAGCCCACCCCAGGGACAATCCTTTCCTGAGGAAGAGGTTCTGTGACAAGTAAGACACCCAGTATTCTTCTATTTTACCTAGTTACAGAGTCTTCCAGCCAGCTAGCTTCTCAGACTCCTAGGAAAATTTCAGATTGAAGTCAATGATTTCAGTAAGCTTCCTTGGACATGTTAACATAGAGCTAGTCCTTGAACACAGAGGTCCACATTTTCATGGGCTGCAAAAGTCGCTGAGGAATGGATTTCTGTTTATAAATAGAATATAGCTCCAGCGCTCTGGGTGTAGCATCTCTTAGCTGCTTCAAATCAGATGGAGTGCTGATCCTGGGGCCAGTGAAGAGAGTATGCTATGGTACAGAGTAGGAAATACTTATCTTAGTTTCATAATTTATTTAACAATTCCATGTAGGCCTCTGTACAGATGATGAGGCTGATAGACCACGAAGTTCAACAGGAATTAGGAGTCCATGCTGGGTGCTTAGGATTGAGCACATAGCTGAGCACTCTATTGGTATTTAATAATTATAAGTTGTATTAACTTCCTGTGGTGGCTTTGACTCTGTAAGGGAGAGGTATTGACCCTGAAAAAATTGTTATGTGTAGATACTTTGTTCCCCTCTACCAACTTTATTCACAATACTGCTTGATGTCACCATATTACAAATGTGGCCATTTTATCATCAGTGGTAAGAGCTGAAAAATCTCTCAACAAATCACATTATTTGGGGGTTGACAATCATATTATAGAAAAATTCTCTAAAAGCCTTGGTGGGCCAATCGATGCTGAACAAACCAAAACAAATTCAGAGTAGGCTGTGGGCACTGAGGGAAGTGACAGTCTCATCACAAGAAAGTTATTGCAGGAAGAGGAAAAAAATCAAAGCAGAGGCCAAAGCTGCCATTGCATTTGTGCAAAATGAATTTTTATTGCTGTGAATATAAAAAGTGATTCTAATCTGAGTATTTTCTTGCTCATGTGAGTCCCTCTATCTTTTTCTCTTTCTCTCCTGGCCAATTCCTCTATATCTGTCCATCACGTTCGCCTCTCCCATGGGTCCATCCCATGATTTCCCAAAGCTTCATTAGTTAACATTTAGGGTAATCATATAATTCATTAGCTAAACTAGGAAGCTTGACAGTGCATGAGGTGTTACTAATAATTACTCCAAGGAAACAAGGGTAAACCATTATTGTCTCTGGACAAACTGAAATGTATGGTCACCACTTTCCATAGAAAAGAGCACATATATACGGACATATATGTGTGCCAACTTATTTCTATGATCTCTTGAGTTTTGATTAACCATTTCACATATGCTTGACTTGGGCCTCAATCTAAAATGTCACCTTCTAGAGAACAAATACCCTGTATTATCCCTTTTGTTGTTCCAATCATTGCTTAACACTCTGCTAGCAGGTACACAGTGAATACCTAGCATGTAAATTTAAAGCAATATAAATGATTCATGCTGATGACCACACAGAAGTCATTCTTAACCTTAACTATCCATTAGAATAACCTGAAAAATTACACACACACACACACACACACACACACACACACACACACACACATCTTGATCACAGCTCCAGATATCAGATATTCTGATTTAATTTGTCATGGGTTTTGGCTTGAGTGTCAGGGCTTTTAAGCACTGCCAGGTGATTCTGATGTCCAGCCAAAATTAGAGACAAGCCCCAGGGAGGTCATTTGTCAAGCATTGTGGTGATGAAAACACATACTTTGTGAATGGAGAGGCCAGGAAAGAATGACCCTACAGAACCATATAATATTAGACCTAGAAACCATGTCAGAATTGCAGCAATATTATGAAGCACTCAGACTTTAGAGCCAAATAAATGCAGATTCAAATTACTTGAATGGAACAGAATCTGCTGGACAGAATGACAAGGAAAGAATAATCCAATTCACTCTCCCTAGAAAACATTAAGAGGTAGTAAATTATCCTAGATTTCCTCTAATTATTTTAATTTAAAATATGCTGGCTTGTGGTCAGACATTAATCCTGAATTGTTCTGAAAACAGATCATCAAATTCCTACACATCTGGTAAATCATTCTATTGCCCCCTGTGGTGGTATGACTTTCCTCCCCCTGTCAGAACAGGGCAATATGGAAAGATGGCTACTTTCACTGACTGCCCATTATGGAGATATTAAGCAAGAATTCTTGCTTACTGTTTAAATTCAAATTCTTTGATGTTCAACTTAATGATCTAATCCTTGTTTTCCTCTCAAATTGTGCCACCTGGCATCCCTCCCCCACATATATTCCAGCCACTTAGAATTGCTGTCCCATACTCCTTCCCACTTTTGTGAAGGAGACATTCCTTCATTGTATCCTAATTCTCCTTGACTTAAGCTGACAGAGGTATCACTTGTAACATTTGTCTCCCCATATTGTCATTTTTGGTCTCCATATCTCTTTACCCTATAGAATGTGAGATTTGCAAGGGCAAAGAGTATGTTCAATCTTCCTCTACATCTCGAAGAACTAGCAGAGAGCTGGCGTATAGTAAGTTCTCAAAAGGGATGAACAGGTGAAAGAAAGAATAAACATTGATAATGCAATATTAATGGGAAAAAGCAAAACACAAAGCTGGATTACTCGCGTCTATGAGAAAAAATATGTCTGCTTATTGATGATGAGAAGGAAAAGATCCTGTGCAGAAATATAAAATATTGATACTTTTATTTTTTCCCCTTGCTTAAGAAAAAAGCAAAAACTTGCAGAAAAATGGCTTCCTCCCAATGTAACAAGTAATTTATTTGCTTGTTTGCCTAAATAAATGAAATAAGTTTGGGTAGTGTAGAAGCTTGAAGCCCTCCTGCTGTTATAACAGGAGCAGCAGCATCTAGTTTACACTGAGAGCAGACAGGAGGGAAACCACGACATGGAATCCAGTGGTCACTACCATTTACTACCTACAGGCCATTGGAAACTTTCAAATATCTCTGAACTTTTATTTTCTCATTTTTAAGATGGTTTTAATGACACCTGCTTCATTTGTCTAAATTATAAGTGAAGTGACCAGACTAGTTCGACACATGGGGCAGATAAATCATTTGTTTTCCTACTCATCTCCTAAGTCAGAAGAGAGCAAAGCCAATTTGGAAGAAAGCAAAGCAAAACAAAACAACAGATTGGTTCCTTTACATTCTGTGATTATGTTGCTTAATTAAAATGTCACCAAAGTACCTAAGGTTATGGTAAATAAGTAATAGCAAGTGAAAACATTTTTTAAACCAGAATTTTACACTAAAAATAGACCACTTTAATATTGTGTAAACAGCAACATAAATATAACAAGAGATCAATGGATCTATCTGTCACTTGATGAAAGATAGTGTCTTTCTCTGCTGAGGAAACATTTTTTCTTCCTTATTTTCCTGCTTGGTCCAATACTTAATTCTGACCATCCAGGAGAGATCTTTGTTGTGCCTCCAAAAGTGTGATCCTTATGAGTCCTGACTTTAATTCCTTAAAGTACAGCTAATAGGAATCCAATGACCCTAGTTCCCTTCACAAGGCAAAATGAAAAATGGTTCTTATCAGAAAAGCAGGAAAGAGCAAGCCCAATAGATGAAATGCCTCCCTAATTGTCTAAGTTGGCTAGGGCTGCTATAACAAAGTACCCCAGACTGGGTGACTTAAAAGACAGAAATTTGCCTCAGGATTCCGGAGGTTAAAAGTCCATGATCAAGATGGTTCTTTCTGAGGCCATGAGGGAAGGAAGGACCTGTTCCAGGCTTCTCTCCTTGGCATGTGACAGTGTCTTTTCCCTGTGCCTTCACATCATCTTCCCTCTGTGTATGTCTGTGTCCAAATTTTCTCTTCTTGTAAGGACAAAAATCATTTTGAATTAGGGGCCATCCTGATGACCTCACTTTAATCTAATAACCTCTATAAACACCCCATCTCCAAATAAAGTCACATTGTGAGTTACTGGGAGTTAGGACTTCAACATAAACTTTTTTGGGGGGCACAATTCAGCCCATATACTAGTTTTCTTCTTTTACATTGGATCATTAACAAAGTATGAGGATGTCATCAAATGCAGCTTTTAGTCATCTTCATCTTAGTGTGAATTTTATTCAAATAAATTTAAGTACTTAAATATAAATGTTTTTCTTAAATACAAATTAAAGTGAATGAAGTTTTGCCTTTTAAATGATAATTTGCATTTAGCTGTGAAAAAGATTTTATCTCTGCTTAACCTAAGACCGTGACAAATAGAAATTTTATTTCTGCTTAGTCAAATGTCTAAATGATAAGTAACATTGCATGAAGTGTTCACTATATTTTGAACACCGTGAAAATCACTTTTTAGAAATTATCTCAGTCATTTGTGTGCTCACAGCAACAATGTAAGGTTAGTGGAATTATTAGGGACATCTAGATCTACAGACATAGAGTTACAGAGATGGGAAGTACAAATTCCCCAAGTGGTCACTGGGACTCATGTATCACTGGGCCACTCTTACATGCCCCTTGATTCCTAGATTTTTATGTTCAGCATTTAGGAGACATCGCACCATATAATGGTCATTGCTCTGTAAGACTTTTGGATAGCTGTGCTTGCTAAGGTTCTGTAGGCAAGGAGCGACAAACCATACCCAGACTGTGTATCTAATTCATCACAATGAACTGATGCACTCTCCAGGATGGAAGGAACTCAGTGTATTCAAATTGCCACCAACTGAATGACTTATATCCTTGAGGGATGGTATGATATTGGAGCTAGGCATTTGTTTCTGTTGCAAGTTGGACATCTGTTGCAGTGGCAATAGCTAGATGGGATTTGGTGAGTACAAGCCTATGCAATTCGGCCTGTGTAGTCTTCATTTCTGTCATTATAACTACTCAACTCATGCAGCCTTTATGCCCACAATAGTGTGATCAACCAGCTGAGTTATTTTGTCCACTTGATTGTTTAGTGAGTTTTCTACGATGGGTGCATTGCAACAGATGCACATTTCTTTTCCATCTTACAAGGTCTATCCACAGACCTCTCCCCCAGACTTCTTTCTCTCTAATTCTCCACTCTTTCTCCTTCTAGGCCCCTGACCAACCATTTGGTCCATGAGTTCATATAGCCACATCTCAGGCCACATCTTTTCACCAAAGGTGTATTATGACACTACACACCTATTACAATGGCCAAAATCTGGAATGCTAACACCAAATGCTGGCAAAGATGTGGAGTAACAGGAAACTCCCTCATTGCTGATGGAAATTCAAAATGGTGCAGCCACTTTGAGAGACAGTTTGGTGGTTTCTTACAGAATAAAATATACTCTTACCAAATGATCTAGCAATTGTGGTCTTTGGAATTTACCCAAAGGAGTTAAAAACATATGTGCACACAAAAACCTGCACATGGATGTTTATAGTAACTTTATTCATAATTTCCAAAACTTGCAAACAGCCAAGATGTTCTTTAGTAGGTGAATGGATAAACTGGTACATCCAGACAATGAAATGTTATTCATGATAAAAAGAAATGAACTATCAAGCCATGAAAAGACATGGATGAACCTTTAAACGCATTACTACTAAGTGAAAGGAGCCAATCCGAAACGGCTACATACTACATAATTCCAACTAAATGACATTTTGGACAAGGCAAAACTATGGATAAATTATAGAGTAAAATGATCAGTGGATGCTAGGTGTTGGGGGCATGGGGAGAGATAAATAGGTAGAACATAGAGGATTTTTAGGGCAGTGAAAATACTTTATGATACCATAAGAATGGATAAATGTCATTATACATTTGAACAAACTCTTAGAATGTATAACACTAAGAGTAAACCATAATGTAAACTATAGACTTCAGGTGATTATAATGTGTTACTGCGGGTTCATCAATTTTAAGAAACACAGTACTCTGGTGGGGATGTTGTGATAGGGAGGCTGAGCATGTGGGGGGCAGGGCTATATGGAAAATCTCTGTGCCTTCCTCTCGATTTTGCTAGAACCTAAAACTACTCCAAAAAATATGAAGTCATAATTTAAAAAACTGGATTCTAAGGTATACCTCTTGAAACTTTGCCAGCAGGAATAATTCCCCCTCACTTCTGTCTTTCAAGTTCACTGTTGTTAATCTGAAATGTATTTACCAAGCATTTCAGTATGCCTCAATATACTGAGCTAACTCACTGTGGATAAATCTCAGTACTTTTCTTTATTTGTTGGCTGGTCACCATAGGTATTAGCAGAGAGTGAGATACTATAGCAAAAGTGGTAGATAACATGGGTGTCTGGGAAACCTGATTGATCTGCTTCCTTGTGCCTTACTCCTGCCTAATCTTGGATATACCATTTGTATCTAATGATGCCCAAGCTTGTGAATTGCTGGGTGGGAGGGAAATCAGCTAATGACCAGTAGTTATGACCACATGGTCATGTAATGTCATGGTCTGACTCAAGAAATATAGGGGATCTACATTCTGGTTCTTTTACTGAATCTGACTAAAAAGTCCACACGGCATCTTTTCCTATCGCAGATAAATGTAATATCAAAAGATAGGATAGGTCATATGGTAGAACTTATACCACATCCTGAATTTTATTCAGAGCCTTTGTACACTCTAGGACCCACTGTAGTTTTATGTCACTTGGTAAATGCATTGAAATAATCTGAAGTGTGAAATATGCTTCCTGCAGTACCTGAAGAGTATTATCAGGTTGTCAGTCTTAGTGGTGGGAGGTGCAAGAAGCAATTTTTTGTACTTTATTTTGGAGCAGATATCCTGTCATGTCCAGAACACTAGACCCCTAAAAACTCTAATTTTGTGTCATGGTCCGTAAACTCTTATAGAGCTTACCTAGCTTGGAGTGCATGTGTCTACCAAAGTTTCCAACATTTTTGCTACCTCTTGTTCATCTGATATGGTTAACATAGTGTTATTAATATAGTAGAACAACATGATGTTCTGTAGAATATCCAGACAGTGAAGATCAGTTATACCAAAGGACAAGAGAATGAATGTAGCCCTAAGGGATAAAGGTAAATGTATACTGTTATTTACGTTGCATGAATGCAAAATGTTTCTGACACTACTTCTTGGCAGGGATGGGGAAGAGTGCATTTTCCAGATCAATGACCTCATACTACGAGACTTTGTCAATCTGCTTCAGCAAAGGTACCTATTCTGGCATAGCATCTGCAATTGGACCTATTACTTTGTGGAGTTGGAATAATTCACTGCCACATTTTCTTATCCACCTGATTTTTGATCAGGGTCATTAAATATGGATAACATTTTGACCATCTCCCCTGCATTCTTTAGTTCTTTAATTATGCCACTAATCTTTGCTACTCAGAATCATGGTCAGGGCTAGGGTGCACAATCTTGAAAGTGAGTGTTTTCTTAAATTTTGTTCCCTAGGTGCCTTATTTGCTTCACCCTAGTCCTGGCCCAACTTGGAACACAATATTATTTTTAATTTAAAATCTTGGTCTACTTGGCCTTATGCCACAGGCTAATAAACCAATAGAAGGTCCTGCCAACAACCACATTGTTCATTCCATCCATACATTTGAGGATTGGGGAATAGTCAGTTGGAATGGGTCATACCCTACTCTACCAGGGGTACCATAATGACATTTTTGATCCTTGGGCTTCAATGTCAAAGCAGATCCTGCATCTAACACTCCTCAAAAAGCCTTGGAATTCCCATTTCCATATGAAAAGTTTTCCAAATTTATGATCTTAAGTCTCTTTGAGAACAAGGGACTCCTGTTACTGTATATATTTGTGATGTTACATGACCCTTCTTCCTGAGGACTCAACCTCTTCACCAATGTGTAATATATCTGAAAATGACTGTTTCATAAACTGGGCAAATAATTGAGGTTTTATTATTAGGGTGTCTTCCCTTAGCCCCTTGATTGCCTTTGATCTCTCTCGATTGTATAGGTTGGGCATTACTCTTCTATCCTGCCTAACCCTCTCACCCCCAAAATACTGTGTTTTATTAACTTCCTCCATACCTCTCTATGAGTTAGGCTGCACTGGCTGTCATTCAGACCTTATAACTCATTATGATCATTGTATCTACTTTTCTAATGTTTCAGCACTGCATCAACCTGATCCTTGTGATTTTGATATCCTATAATTCCATTGCTATTAGGCAGGTCAGTTCTACAATAGTGTCTCCTATCATAGCTTCAACCAACAGATGACAGCCGGTATGAACTTTTCAGTGATGCCGGGGCTCCTTTCACCAGCACATCCCTTATCTCTTTGGAACACAAAATCCTTTAGCTCTCTCACAGAACAAAGCCAGCTGCTTTTTTTTTCTTTTTTTTTTTTTATGGTGGCCTTTCACAGTATACACACTCTAGTATTTCCACATCTCTGAACCTTTTAATCTTCTTTTCCAACATCTACCTCAGCAGCCCTGACATTTCTACTTCCATTATTATGAGCTATTACATTCTTAAAACTTTCAAGAGCCATACTAGCAGCACATGAGCACTGTCTCCCAGAGTCCTTGTTAGGGTGTTAAAAAGCCTGTATCTGGGATGGTGCCCATTGTTCAGTAAAACATTCCTGTCCAACTATGTGTTTCTGTCCCTAGATGAAGAATCCTCAGGTTCTAGTCCCTCATATAATTTCCTGGCTACTGCCAGTTTGAGCTGACTTGGTTCTGCAACTCCTTTAGCTCAATGGGGTAAAGTACTTTTCCTACTTTTAGCTCAGACTTCCGTGACTAGTGTGTGTTGTGATTAACACTACACATTGGTCCTGTGGCCATTAAGGGTGGTGAAGTTCAATTCTCAGAGGGTATTTATATTATCTTGTAAGGCAGAGGACTCATCTTTGCCTTTAAATGATAGGGTGCACTGGCTTTTACCAGAGAAAGGTGTTCTACTTCTGTAGTTTAGGTACTTGTGTGGATCCATGTTTATGAGTTTACGTATCCAGATAACCCAAGCCTCAGAGTCTCACCAATTGGTGAGACTCAGAGTCTCACCAATCTTTTGTAGTCAGGGCTTTGCCCCAGCATAGTAGACTTGATATTTTTGAGAATTCAACCTTCTCTGGAACCTCCTGCTTCCCTTATAATTGAGTAGCAGACTTGATCCTTAGTTTTTTTCTGTCCTCTAATTGAAAACCCAATCATCCTTATCTTCAAACCGGTGATTAATTGCCCTCGGCATTTCATTTCACTGTCTTTCTACAATACGTTGATCAGCCCTAGCCACAAGCACCCTGTCTCACTGTTCCTATAGTAACTACTTTGTATTTCTCAAACACCAAAGGTATTTAACCTGCCAGTGCATTCCCTGTCACAATTATCCTATCCCATTTCACCACTGGTGAATGTTAAATACATGCACTGCAAAGGCAGCAAAGAGACTATCAACATTCCACCTTCCATCAGTGATGACTTCTCACTGCCTGCTGGTGGTATACCTGTTCCAAAACACCATTTTATTTATTTTATTTTTTTAAGATTTTTTCTTTTTTGATGTGGACCATTTTTAAAGTCTTTATTGAATTTGTTACAACGTTGCTTCTGGTTTATGTTTTGGTTTTTTGGCCCTGAGGTATGTGGGATCCTAGCTCCCTGACCAGGGATCAAACCTGCACCCCCTTTATTGGAAGGTGAAGTCTTAACCACTGGACCACCAGGGAAGTCCCCCAAAACGCCATTTTAGAATGTTCCCTAGGACCACTTCTGACTCCTTTTACTTCAAGTATCGAAGTCAGGAGATAGGGTTTGAGATGTAGACTGGCATGCTGGTGTTTTATTTGGGATTTCATTTTAACAAGATCACCTATATGGGAGTGAGGGATGCAGGAAGAGACAAAGGAAGAAGTTGAACTGTGATTCAGTTGCAATAGAAGCCTCAGCTAATTACACAGGAAGCTCTGTATTTAGAATAGCTAGAGATATCCTTAATTGAGGCAAGGGCCAGTCCTTTATTTCTCTACATCAATCTGCTTTTAGATGAGGGGTGCTGTAGAAAGGGGGTTTAAACCTGGGTGAAGCAGCTTCCTTTGGCTAAGAGCATTTTCTGGGGAGAAACTCGGCTGAGATACATCAGCAGCAACATTCCCTGAAGTTGGGATAGTGAATATCCTTGTCCTGAAGGGGTGACCTCAGTGACACACCAGCAGTATGCAAAATAGACCACCTTACATTTTTCTTCCCTACTTCTCTGGAAATCTCATGCTTAGCAGAGGGCAGCAAGAATGTGGAATAGAAAGAAAAAGAATAAAGCCAAATGTGGTTAATTCTTAAACAGTTTAACTAGTTCCTGAAATATTGATTGTTCTATACACAGTAATGCTAAAGGAAAAATAGAATGTGGTATGTTATTATATATTGAGCCTCAGAATCTTGGTAACCTAGGTTTGAATTCCATGCCAGATATATTGGGCAAGTAACCGTATCTCTAGGTATCAGTTTCTCCCTCTATACCAGATGGTGTTTGCAGTAGTACTTCTCTTAGAGAGTTAGAAAATTTGCCTAGGGCTGTGGATCTGAAAAATCTCTATCTCCACATTCCCTGCTACTTCGGGAGGAGGGACTTAATAAATTGGGTTTCTCTCCCTGCTCCTACCAACAAGCAGTCAATCTGCCAATAGCGTGAGTGGGTTTGGATTGAACTATCTACTCCCTGTCAAACAAGTATACTCAGAAAGAATGTAGAAGACTCGTTTTGACTAGGAGTGCAAGCATTCTGTGCCGGTGAAATAAGTTTGTTTGTTTGTTTATTTGTTTTTTCCTCTGTGTGAAACTATTTGCCTGGGAAACCTCCCTCCACAACTCCAGATTCACTATCTGGCTGCTCAGCTGATCACCCCTGAGCAACCAAAGGTAAATCCTAGCTTGGACTCAGAAAAAAGAAAAAGAGCCTACATGTGTACACTTTTCCATTTGCCACATGATCTTCATTAAGGCCACCAAAACTTTAATAACCCAGAACATGCAGACATGTATTACAATTTTAGAATCACTAACGATGGGAGTAAATTAGAGGAACAATGGAAGCTGAAGAGAGCTGACTAGATTTTGGATCCCTACCAGGTGTTCCAGGAAAGCCAACTGTTTTCTGAGAGGGTCACACCTGTTTAATAAGCAATAATCAGAGCCTTTAGATGATTACAGAGTAATTAAATAGCTAAAGATAAGTAACCTAGGAGGGTTAACAATTTAATCCCAACCAAAGAGAAAACAGAATGCAATCTAAAAACATCATGGCAGCAGAATTATAGGTTAATGACCTTGTACTTGATAATCTAATGGAGTACACATAGCAAGTTGAAAGTAATGGACTATAGGAAATAAATACATATATTGGCATTTTATAAATAAATTATTCTAACACTAATTGCAATTAAATCACCTTGTTTTAATATGATCTAGTAATTAAGCCACAAGTAGCTTGCTGCCTGGTTCTTGTCTGAAAAGGAACCAAACAAAAGTATTTGACGCACCTAAAATGTTTGTGAATGTATCTCCAAACTTTTTCTTTCATTAGGGTGGAAATTGGTGGGAATATTAAATATTTGCAAAAGAATTACCTTGTTTGTTTGTTTTTTCTTTTAGGATATGCATCTGCCTAGAGAAAGCATTATTAATCTCCAAAATTTATAAACAGCTCATGCAGCTCAATAGCAAAAAAACAAACAACCCAATCCAAAAATGGGCAGAAGACTTAAATAGGCATTTCTCCAAAGAAGATATACAGACTGCCAACAAACACATGAAAGAATGCTCAACATCATTAATCATTAGAGAAATGCAAATCAAAACTACAATGAGATATCATCTCACACCAGTCAGAATGGCCATCATCAAGAAATCTAGAAACAATAAATGCTGGAGAGGGTGTGGAGAAAAGGGAACACTCTTGCACTGCTGGTGGGAATGTGAATTGGTACAGCCACTATGGAGAACAGTATGGAGGTTCCTTAAAAAACTAAAAATAGAACTACCATATGACCCAGCAATCCCACTACTAGGCATATACCCTGAGAAAACCATAATTCAAAAAGAGACATGTACCAAAATGTTCATTGCAGCTCTATTCACAATAGCCCGGAGCTGGAAACAACCTAAGTGTCCATCATCGGATGAATGGATAAAGAAGATGTGGCACATATATACAATGGAATATTACTCAGCCATAAAAAGGAACGAAACTGAGCTATTTGTAATGAGGTGGATAGACCTAGAGTCTGTCATACAGAGTGAAGTAAGTCAGAAAGAGAAAGACAAATACCGTATGCTAACACATATATATGGAATTAAAAAAAAAAATGTCATGAAGAACCTAGGGGTAAAACGGGAATAAAGACACAGACCTACTTGAGAACGGACTTGAGGATATGGGGAGGGTGAAGGGTAAGCTGTGACAAAGCGAAAGAGAGGCATGGACATATATACACTACCAAACGTAAGGTAGATAGATAGTAGGAAGCAGCCGCAGAGCACAGGGAGATCAGCTCGGTGCTTTGTGACCGCCTGGAGGGGTGGGATAGGGAGGGTGGGAGGGAGGGAGATGCAATAGGGAAGGGATGTGGGAACAGATGTGTATGTATGACTGATTCACTTTGTTATAAAGCAGAAACTAATAAAAAAAAAAATGTAAAAAAAAAAAAAAAAAAAAAATACAAGTTGGTCAACCTGGGCTGGGCCCTCTTCCGTGGAAGAAACACTGTCAATGCTGACAACCTCTCTCCAAGAGGTGATTGCTTCCAAGTTATTCAGTTTCATCTATCATCTATTCCTTAACAGTATAAGTGTCACTCTATAGTCAAGAATCACATACAACTGGCCCCATGGTTCTAGCTATGTGTAAACCTCTCCTGGTTTCATCCAGGTCAGTTGTCTCCCTTCTATGCACTAAAAATCCTTCTGTGTATAGCTTTATAGCACTGTTCTTACCACATCCCAATCATCTGCTCATAGGTCTGGTTATGTGGGCTTCTGTGATCTGTATCATAATTCTCTTATATCCCCAGATGTTGGAATAATACACTGGGTGTTCAATAAACTTTAATTCATTGAAGGAAGGAAGAAAGGAAGGGAAGGAAGGAGAGAGGGAGGGAGGGAGGAAGAAAGTAACAGAATATAACCTGTAGTTCTGTCAAAGCACTTCTTGTCCATTTGTATTAAAAAAAAAATTTTTTTTAAATAGTGTCTGGCCTGTGCAGAGATCTATAAGAATTAAAAGAGAGTGTTAAACACACATGTGCATGTGCATGAGAGGGAGAGAGAGAGAGAGAAAGAGAGAAAGAGAGATAAAGAAAATTCTGCCCCTGATAACTTAGAGTTCATTGGACAAAACAAGGTTTATACACACAAAACAAACAGCAAAATTACTTGCCAATCACTGCAGCGGTAATCATATGAATGTGTTTCTCCTCACTGTAAACCCAGGCAATAGGTACTATTGTCATTACCATTTTATAGATAATGAAACTGAGGTATGAAGAATTTAAGAAATTTCCCCAAGGCCTCTCAGAGTATAAGCAATGGAGCCTGTTTTCTAAATAAGGTAATCTGCTTCCAGAGCCTGCACACTAACTGCTACATAATATAATTGTCAAAAACATAGATGGGGCTTCCCTGGTGGCGCAGTGGTTGAGAGTCCGCCTGCCGACGCAGGGGACACGGGTTCGTGCCCCAGTCTGGGAAGATCCCACATGCCGCGGAGCGGCTGGGCCCGTGAGCCATGGCCGCTGAGCCTGCGCATCTGGAGCCTGTGCTCTGCAATGGGAGAGGCCACAACAGTGAGAGGCCCACGTACTGCAAAAAAAAAACAAAAACAAAACATAGATGTTTTGTATTCAAAGGAGGAAAAGGTCATTGATCTTTAAGAACTGTAGTGACTAAAAAAGTTTAACAGAAATGTTAAAAACCATAAAGGATCTGAGGTTTTACCCTACTTGCAAGGTAATGAGGTGTCCAGCCACAGTTTAATGGGCACTGGTAGAGGATATGAAACTTCTGGGTCAGAGACAATGGACAGTTCATTACAGCAATCAGCATTTACATTGGTTCTTCGATCCCCAATATGTATAGGCGTACAAAAGCACAGTACAGAAGGGGAACCTTAAGTTTGGGGAATGAAAATCTTTTATAATGGGCAGTAAGCAAACCAGCCCTTTTGCTTCAGTGGGAGATAGTATCTTTGTCTTCCAAAGCTGTAAGTAAATCTTTCTCTGCTATTTGTATATTCCAAAGCTGTTCATTATAAAGAATCTTTGAAAATATAGTCCAGAAAAAAAGGCAATCAATAACTCTGCTCACAAGGCAAGCAGAAACACAAGAGACCTTCAGAGAACTGCCTCCTAATAAGCCAGGTATAGTGTCAACTGAGTCTTAAAAGATGAGACAGATTTATATAAACAAAGGGAAGGAAATGAGGAGAGCAGAGTGAGAAAAATCAGCATAAAGACAGTAGCAAACATGATTTAGTGTGAGTGACATTCCCCTATGTATCAGAATGAAAGAAAAAGCTGGACAGATCTCCTGTGGAATACTTCAACTGCCATGCTGAAGAACAAAACAAGACAAAACTTAGATATTCTTGTAATCCAAGCTCTTCACAGTGTTTACCTGGCACCCTGCCCAAGGCTGAACTCCACAGGTTGGTCACCCTTTCTTTCAGAAAGTAACATTACCAGTAAAACCCAATGTACAAAATTGGACCCACTAGCCTTAAAAATCTAGGTCAGGGCCCCTCTGCCCTACAAGAACTGTTGTGCTAATTAGAAAAAATACCATCTGCAGATGGGCAAATGGCTTGGCGAGGATGGGATGCCCCTGTACAAATTAGAAAAAGGAACACCACTGAGCAAAAACAGCCCAGAGTGAAGAGCTTGGTGAGTGCAACACTAGACGGTAAACCCTACTTACTCCCTCACCCAGGAGCCTTTGAATACTGTAGAAACTTTATGAAACTGTGCAGAATAGCACTGATCTCAAAGAAAAGCTTTATAAAAGTTGTCCTACAAATTTGCAAAGATTTATATAATTTATATACTTACAAAGATTACTGATAGATATCCATGCTCAAATGTGATGAAACCCTCATCAAAGAGCAAGGAAAGGAAGTGGCCGCAAACATTGTGGTAAAAGTTTATAAAAAATAATTATAAGGTTAGTAGTAACTTTAACCCAGTAACTCTGGTATGGGAGTAAATCCTAAGGAAATGTTTTCTGTAAACTTCAAAAAGCTATTATACATAAAGATGTTCAGGGTAGTCTATAGTTAGATTGGAAGTGATAAAATATTTATTAGTAAATCCATTGGAATGTAATTCAAATATTAACATTTCTACTTTTTGTTTTTAATAACATTAAGAAATGTTCAAATGTTTTATTTAACTATAAAATTGTATTTATGTAACTTAAAAAATTGAAGTGTAACTGGTTTACAATGTTGTGTTACTTTCAGGTGTACAGCAAAGTGATTCAGTTTCTATATATATATATATATATATATATATATATATATATATATATATAATTTTTTTCTTTTTCAGATTCTTTTCCCTTATAGGTTATTATAAAATGTTGAGTATAGTTCTCTGTGCTATACAGTAGGTCCTTGTTGGTTATCTATTTTATATATAGTAGTGTTATCTAACTTATTTTTAAATGTGTTAAAATACAACAGCAAGTATGGTATTATATTATTTTTATTTTCATATTTTGATACTTTCTACACTTGTATGTATTGTTTGAATTATTGCAAATAATAGTAAGAGATCCCAAGTGATTTCATGGTAAATATACATTTATTACACAACTACTCTTTCCCTGGCATTCTGCTAGATTCTCAAAAGATTAAAGGGAAAAACATGTTTCTTGCCTTTAAGGAATTAACAATTTGATGATTAAAAATAAAATCTTAATTTTCAAAAGAATTTTCATGTAGCATGTTCTGGGAGGTGAGTGGAAGCTGTTGACTGGTCAAAGAAACAGGAATACTCCATGGAAGAAATTCTATGTGTTCAGGGCCTTAAAGGATGAACTCCTGGCTGCCACATCCCCTATGGTAGGGTCAGCTGGGGAGCTCTGACCTTTGAATAGTGTACAAACTTTATGTCTTCCACTTTGACATAAATAAATGAAGGCACTCCTGATTTAAAGTAAGATCGAAGGAGAAGAAAAATCATCTTTTGCTTGAAGAACACATTCTATACTAGAATCCAAAAAAAAAAAAAAGAGAAGAATTTTGAGGGGTCTAGGCTGGGAAGGGAGAGTCAGCAGAGGAAAGAGAGTTTATGAGTTATAGGAAAATATGCCAGTTTACTCTTTCTCTGGGGGAAAAAGAAAGTTACCAGTATCTAATAAAGTAGGTTTTTTTCCAAGCAGAGTGAATGGGTGGAGGTAAATACATCAAATAAAACATGTCTTTGAGGAATGCTTTTTTATGATGAGTGAATTTGGTGATGGTGGGAAGGGCCAATAAAAGGTGTTAGGGATTTCGGGAGGTTCAATAAAAAACGGCCTTCTGCCCTACCTGGGTTCTGAAAGAATTGAGCAAAGAAGGAAAATAGCAAGGCAGATAAGAGCTCAAAATGTTATCTTCATTATAAAACAGGCTAAATAAGAGGATATAGCTTGATATAGGAACCTAACGATTAGTACAAATAACCACATAAATAAAAGAATTAGGCAGACTTATAAGCCAGTCACTTTGGAACAGGGTGGCCTTAATGTTTATATGGGGCATGGAGAAAGAGCCTGCACCAGAACAGCAGAAGACACCTCCTCCCTACAGGCAGGTTCTCCCAAAAATAAGAAAACGAGGTAAGTCAAGCATGCCTAGTTTATTCTCTGCAACTTTACAACTTACCCGAAAGACATATTATTATATATGCCTTGTGGTAGAGGGAGTAAATGGGCAGGGAAAAAGAGTTCAAAAATTACACTGAGTTCTTATCATAGGGAAAGAAATATCAGCCATCCTCAACGCAAAAAAATTACTTTTGAAGCTTGTTTAAAAGGGTTTGTAAGCCAAACCCACAGAGATTCTCATTCAGTAGATTCTGGGATATAGCTCATGAATTTATATTTTTAACATTCACCTCCCTCACTAACCTTGAGTCATCTATTATTATTGGCTTTTGGACCACATTTTTAGAGACCATAAACCACCTCATGTTGCTGATTTCAGATATCTTTGTTTGAAGGAAGACCTAATAAGGTAATGGAAAATGAAATATATAATTACATAGTTATTTATTATAGCTACTGTTGTTATTAGTTCATTGAATTGTGATACTGCTTACATTCTAGTTCACAAAGTAATTATGCTTTTGAAGGAAATTCTCTTGCCTTCATTTGGTTCAAAAATGTCTAAGTCATATATTCAATACACATAGTATTTCATGACCATTCAAGTGAACTGAAAAGCATTTATTTAACTTCTGAAGTAGTGGTTACTGGAAACATTTGCCAAAAGTCTGCAGCTGATACTTCTGAAAACTTCACAGGGCATTTGGTCCTGTCGGAAACATCCATAATACACACCAAAAGGTTCATGAAATCCAGTCCTGTCTAAAACATCCACAAGCATATTTGGTCCATGACAAATGCTTTTGGACAGGTTCAAATATCCAGGACATTTTGGGATGGATTAAATATCTTATGTCCCATGAACCAAATGTCTTATGGACATTTTGGACAAGACCAAATGACTGCTAACCTTCTTCAAAAGATTTTTCCCTAGCTAAGATGACATAAAAGGCCTTCTAACCCTGGCATTCATATAATCCTTAGCCCTGATGTGGCAGGCAGGATTCTAAGATTCCCAATACCTGGTGTATATCTTTTCCCAGATATCCAGCCAAACACTAATATAGGGAATGACATAAAGAGATATGATAGATGTAATTATGGCCCTCAATCAGTTGACTTTAAGATAGGAAAATTATCTAGGTGAGCCTGACAAAATCACATGAGCCCCTTAAATCTAAGTCTAGAAGTCAGAGACAAAAGAAGTCAGAAATTAGAAATATAAGAGGGATTATAACACATGAAAAATTCTTCTGCTGTTTTGAAGATGGAGAGTGCTATGTGTCAAGGAATATGGGTGACCTCTAGGAGCTAAGAGTGGATCTCTGCTGACAGTCAACAAGGAAAACAGCACCTCAGTCTTAGAGCTGCAAAGAACTGAATTCTGCCAACAACCTGTGTGAATGGGAAGTGCCTCCAGATCAGAATGCAGCCTGACACCTTGATTTCAGCCTGAACAGAGAAACTAGTTACACTGTGTCTGAATGTCTGACCTTCAGAACTGTGAGCTAATAAATGAATCTTATTTTAAGTTGCTAAATTTATGGTAATTTGTTACACAGCAACAGATTAACACACTGGTTTCTTGGCTAAGTGCCCACTGAAGTTACATTTTGCTTCTCCCCAGGTCTATCAAAAAAAATTATTTTCTAATGATACTTGAGAAGCAATTAGATAAACTCAGTCCCTCTCCTTTCTTCCTCAGCAACACATTAAGTCTGACAATGGTGGGAGGATGTTGGTTCCAACTAGGAACCACAAAACTGAGTATCTGCCCATTTTCCCCTTTGCAGAAAGAAGTCTCATAAGGAATATATATATATATATTTTTTTTGCGGTACGTGGGCCTCTCACTGTTGTGGCCTCTCCCACTGCGGAGCACAGGCTCCCACGCGCAGGCTCAGCGGCCATGGCTCACGGGCCCAGCCGCTCCGAGGCATGCGAGATCCTCCCGGACCGGGGCACGAAACCGTGTTCCCTGCATCGGCAGGCGGACTCTCAACCACTGCGCCACCAGGGAAGCCCAGGAATATTTTCTTGATTGGCTGGTGCTTAAGTTGTCAATGTCTGGTTGCTTTAAGCAATTGTGACATCATGCTTCAGATGAACCAGGAAGACAGATGCTTGGATGTTCATCTCATTTTGTCAGTAAAATCCCCATTCAAAGGAAATTAGTTTGTCCCCAGATGAAAGTTGGAATCAATAGCCATTTCAAGCACTACTGTTTTAGGTAACAATATATTTCGTTAAATTAGGGTGGTAGATGATGGAGATGTCCTTGTATCTTATCAATTATGAATAAGCTGTTGTTTGAAAAAAACAAGATGGGTTCTGTGGTGGCAGAGATCAGCCAGGTTATGCCTCTGGAGGGACAGGCTTTCTGAGTTAGCCGATGATCAGATTTGACTTTGCTGATCCAGGCACTGATCTAATGCAATCACAATATCCCCAGCTCAGCCTGACTCACTGAGGGGGACAGCTCCCTACAAGTCCAGTCCTGACCTTCAGGAAGTCCCTTGGGAAACTGGGTGACAGAAACTAAATAAGACAAAGCTCATATGGAGCTAAATGAAAGATGGGAGTTAGTTGGGTGTTCTGGACAGAGAAAGATCTTTATTACAATGTAAACAATATTACTAATTCTATCTGCTGAGGAGAGTAACATTATTGTATTAGCTGTGATTTGGAGGGTAAGTCCTTAGTGCCAGGCACTGTACTAAGTGATTTCACTTAATCCTACAACTGTCTTGTGAGAAGGATATTATTCCAATGTCATTTGTTTGGATAAAGAAATTGAAACTTAGAAAATTAGTGACCATGCAGGGCAATATGACTAGTAATTGGTGGGACCTGAATTTAAGCCCAGGTTTTTCTTATTCTAAAGTCCATGATCTTAACATTGTGTGAAAGCCTGCTAGTTCCCTGATCTACTAACCCACATTAATGGAATATAGTTGAACCATTTTCAGATAAACCAGTCTCTTTGCTGTTTGGGACCCTGTCCCATACACAAAATAATCAGCAGCTAGTTACTAATAAGATTTGGGGAAATATCAACATTTCCCTTGGTCTTAAACCTATCCTACATGTTTTCTATAGGCCCAAGATCCCTTTGAGTTGCCATGGAAGACCGTGTTCAAATTCAACCTGTGATGGGTATGGGCATGAAGAAATGGTAAGAAAAAGAGAGAGGTGACTCATTTAACCATCAACAGAGGGTGAACTGCTTCTTTGGACTGTTCCCTGATATTACGTACTACCTAACAAGTTTGAAAGAGGCAAAACAGCACTGAGGAAGGGAAAGTGCATAACTCATAGCATTAAGTGAAATGCAAATGTGAAAAGGGCAGGTTTGTTACTTCTTGAGTTTCCAGAAAGTCAAGATTTGTCTTAGTTGATTAAAGGGAAAGCCACCTCTCTTCCACCTTAAATTGCTTTTAAAGTCCAGGCATACTATTCATATAATTTATATCTAATAAATACAACAACAGTAAACACAGTAGTATCTATGTAGCTGCTGAGCATTTTGACATATGTTATCCCATTCTGTTCCTAGAAAAACATGTGAGAAAAGAAGGGTGGGTATTTTCATTTCCTTTCTATGAGCATAGTAAATGTCTCATATTTTGTTGCATAATCCAAAACTAGCAGAGCCAGGTCCAGACTGGATATTTAGCTATAAATGTTTTTTTAAACTTGTAGCCCAGGAAACTGTAGCAGATAGAAGTCACCTCTGAAAGCAAGAAATTGGAGAAAGATGTGAGCTTTGATGCCTTTATGCCTGGGACACTTTTCCTGTTTATATTTAGATCTTGGGATTGGGGAAATAAAAGAATGTGTCTACATAATTGTGATAATTTCAAAACACAGCCACACATTCTTTGATATTCTTCCCATTAGGAGGTGAGGTCTGTGTCCTGAAATATGGATAGACTTGTAACTGCTTCAACCAATTGAGTGGGCACAAGTGACATTATATGACTTCCACGTCTAGGTCACATAAGACTGTACAATGTCTTTCTTGTTCATTGACAAAATCCCTCTCAGAGCCCTGAGATACCCCGAGATACATAAATCTGACTACCCTGACATCACCATCTGGAAAGACCACATGTGGGCTCCCCAGGCTGCAGTTCCACCAAGCTCAACATTGCAGCCACCTTTCTAAGGTGCCAGACATGTGAGTTAAACCATTATGAACTTGCTAGATCAGACTGTCTGCCAGCTGTATACCAGAAGTGACTTCCACTGATGCCACATGGTACAGAAGAATCACTTAGCCAAGGGCTGCCTGATTTCATGGTCTACAAAAGTGTGACCTATAATTATGTGGTTGTCATTTCAAGCTACTCAATTTCTGAGTAGCAGCAATAGATGACTGGAACAACGTGTGTGTGTGTATGTGTGCATGTGCACGTGTGTGAGTGTTGGGATACAGAGGTACAGGTAATCCTGATGCTTTAATCTCAGTCACAGAAACTGGCTTAAAGGAGCTGGAGATATGCCATCATTTTGTTTTTAGAATGTGGCACAGAGCCGTCCTTGGTTTCCTCTTCTCATGCATCTTGGCCACTATAGTCCAGAATGGCCTGAGTAGTTTTCAGATCACCTGAGTAGTTTTTAGGGGGTTAGGCAGAGGCAAAGAAGTTTGCCTTGCTTTTTTGTTTTTGTTTTAAATCACCCATCAGTGACCAAAAAAAACCATGTTATTAACATCTGCTTTTGAATTAAATGGCTTAAAATGATCAGTATTTTATGATGGAAGTGACAGATGCCAGGTTTTTCACTACACAGAGTTCCATTTATATGGGAGCTGGAATTTAGAGATTTTTGGCAGGGTCAAATAATAAAAATAATATATTATTATTATTATCAACACCAAATTGTCATTATCGTGATCATCAGCATCAAATGCCTTAATTAGATAAATCATCAGAAGAAATCAATAAACCATGTAATCACACTTAACTTGTACAAGTGCTAATTGCTTCAGAATAAAAGCTAGGCTTTGGGGGAGTCCAATCATTTACAGTTAGTCTAAAGCACAGAGAAACAGCTCCAAGTCTCCTTCTCCTAGGAAAAGAGACTTGAAGCTAAGCAGAAAACACATATACGAACACGTACATATACCACACACACACACACACTCATTACAGTAACAGCTTCCCTTTGATGGTGATGAAAGCTGACATCTCCCATCAGACAAGAATTTGAAAACTTGATTTTTGTCTCCAAATAGCCTAAGCTCACAAGGAATAAGTCTAAGAGGGTAGACAACTCTTAGACATGTAACAACTGGAGGAACAAGTGTGTTCCTCACATACAGGAGATTCAGTGTTAGGGGCCCTCATCTGGTATTTTGCCACTGACCAAGGTAGTGTGGTGCATCAGAGTATAGGTTCCAGAGTTTGGATTTAAATCTCATGTAAGCCTTCCAGTTTCTTGGTTATCTTGAATATTATAGCTCTCCAAAACTTTATTTTGCTCTCTGTAAAATAGGGATAATGGTATTAGCCACCACAGGGGGTCTTTTTAAAGATAAAATGAGCTAGTGCAAGAGAAGAACTAGACAGTGGCTGAATTAAGTAAATGTGGGATAATATGTTAGATAAAGAAAGGTAAAATGGTAAGCCTGTGTATGACTAGATGGAGCTCAAGGATCCAAATGAGGAGTTGCATCTTAAGGGTGTGCCAAGAAGATCATCTGAAAATTGATGGTCAATCAAGAAGTAAAATTTAAACGGGTTACTCCAGTGAAGCTGGAGACATCTGTAACTAAGGGAACCAGATAAAAAGAGAGGTTTTAAGCAGAGGGTTGGAATCAGAGTTTAGCATGATATAAGATCTGATAAGCAGGTGACTGAAGGCACTATTGGTCCCCAGCCACTGATAGTATTTAAAGGGGTGGTATTAGTATGGGCACCAAAAATAAAGACAGACGGCCAAATTCTCCCCCCAAATCTAACAGCCTCTCCATTCTCTTTGTCTGTACCCTACGACTTATTTACTCTTTTACCTTGTCAAACATTATCATTGGAATACGACTTTAGCTATTGTAGCCTTTGCCATGGATTGGATCAGTTAATGACCCTTCCTAAGAGTAACATCAGCTTGAGAATCTGAAAAGTACATTAAATTTATTTTAGGAAACTGCCAATCTATGCCCACTAATGTGGGCTCCCAACTCTTGATACCTTGAAGTGTGTGTTTTATCATGAACCCCAATCCTAAATCCCGTCCCCAACCATATCTCTACAGAAACCAGGTCCATCCAAATATAACAGGAGAAGATACCTTAGAAGGTTGGAAAGATAGAAAGAAAAGTAAGTCAAGGGGATCCCCAAGGTTGGGAATTTGAATCAGGGCACTCAAGTTTCAAACGGTGGATGGCAGGGTGGCTGCAATGTCAAGACTAGGCTCCCAGTATCAGAATAAGTGCACATATATTTACGAAGGACTAGAGACCAGAGGAAGCAGATGAGGAAAACAGAATGGAACATGTGAGGGAAGACATCCATAGAAGTCATAAGAAGAAGAGAAATTCAAGTCTTAATCTTCCTGAGGCTTGACACTCAGCTTTCCTTGTGTTCCCTTGAGACATCATTGTGGTCCCTTCTCTGCATCTGAATTTCTTTGTCTTTCTTGGCACAAAATGATTCCTGACTAGAAGAGTGGCCCTTTGTTCATTCTGAAAGCAGAGTCTGAGCAGTAAACTTTTTTTTTTTTTAATTTGAAGAGTTAATACACAGTGGTTGATGCTAATGAGAGTGATTTGGAGAAATAAAAAAAAAAAATCTACAACTGGCTGGGGCAGTCACAGAGAAACTACCTTTTATCCAGTTCATCTCAGGCATGACACAGCACCTTTCCCTAGGAAACCATTTCTGAGGTCAGTAGAGGCCTCAGAACCCACTGGAATAAGTCCAGAGCTCTGCAGTGGCTTGACCAGGAACTGAAATTCAACACATCCACCTACTAGCCATGTGGCTCCAGGTAGTTTTTCCACTTCTCTGAGCTTCACTTCCCATATCGCTGGTGTGAGTAAATGAGTAACTATCTTGCATGAGCTTTGTACACATTAAACATAGTACAGCCAGTCTATGAAGCATCTAGTCTGTTCCTGGCACATGGTAGCTGACTTCTGTTTGCTCATACAGTGGTATTTTTGTGTAAACTAGAAAAAGAAGCCCCTTCCTTTGGGTGGCCAACTTGGCGAATAGATTATGGGCAGGATTCCAGATGTTATTTTTCTCCTTGGCTGGGTGCACTTGTGTGATGCACAAGCTGCACAACAGTATATGGAGGCCCTGTGTAGCCAGTAATCATTAGCTGACCACTATTCTGATGCCTTTGCAGATGGCATATATCCAAGTGTATTTCCTTCAGGAAAACAGCATGGATACATGCTTGGAACTTGTATGTAACTAGTATTTTTTTCACTGTACATATTGTTTCATAAAAAAAGAGGAATAGCATAGGTGAAAATAAAAGTGTCATCAAGGTTTTCAGCTGGATTGGAAAATCAGTGCAATTCAAGGTGTTGTCAATATCACCAATTATGTCTCATTAGGCATAATCAAAAGTGGTTTGCACTCACCTATTACAGGTTATTTTCCTAACCTGATGCTTGGCCACTTGTCACCTGAACCACTGAATAAGAAGCAGGTTAAAATTAAAATAAAACACATCCATGTCTTCTATCAGTGTGGCTACCAGCTGGGAAGTAGTTTATCTATAGTGCAGAGTATATAATTCATATTAAAATCAGAGGAAAAAACAGTTTGTTTTCTGTTATGTACATGCAGAGTTAAGGTTGCTGACAGATTTATGAAATTCAACATGCTGACACTTTTCACTCACTGACATTTTTACTCATTTTCTATTGAGACAGGAAGATTGGTTAATCTTCAGGCCCTTTGGATGATCTTTCTCTGGGTCTCAACAGACTTTAAATCTGAGGAACTTATTCACTCTGATTTGATGCTACAAATGGTAGCTGTCTGAGACTGAGTCGCAGCAGCTCTAAAAGTGACACAGACTTTTCCATATGGCATTTACAGGGGTCAACACTATAAAACAGGCTTGTGACACAAACCACAGACACTGAGGACATTGCTCAGCCACACTGTGTTCTCTTTTGATTTTTTCATGGGCTGGGGGTGATAGTAAAAAGAATTCAGAGCCATGAGATCCTCTCACCTCCAGATCAAAAGGGACAGTAATTAATAAAAAGAGAGCACCAAGTCCATGGTGCGAATTTAGAAATATCATTTGGGAGAAAAAGCCAGGGCAACATCTTTACTCTAGAGTTGGCAACCCCCAGCTGTGTGTGTGGAAGTATTCTAGAGTGAAGAGGTTCAGGAGGCTTCCATCTAAAACCTGCCCTTGGGCAATGAAAGCCATGAGAAAGCCAAGGATGGCAATGTTTCTGCAAAGTCAGTTCTCTAGGGTTTCTTTTCATCTGTCTGCCTCATAAAGCAGTGTTTCAGCACCCACTATGCAAGAAAAAAGTAATGGGTTTTTCATAGGTCTAAAAGTGCCTAGTACACAGTAAGTGCTCACAAAGGGGTCTTCCCTCCTTTCTCACAAAGGACACACTGGTCTTCTATTAGAACTGAAGAAGGAAAAAGTTAATTCTGCCCAAAGATGAGCTGCACCAGCATATTCCCTGAGTCTGTGACAGAAAACTGCTCCCTCAGCAATAGCTAGGGTTTAGGAATCCCCCTCTCCTTCTGCCACCTCATCTCTAGAAGCCAGGTAAATTCTCACCTCAATGGGAGGAAATGTTACCCTGAGAGTGAGGGGTCAATTCTCTCTGAGTCACCTTTGCCTGTAGGCAGAGGGTGTGGTACCTCTGGCTGACCATGGCATGGGAGATGTTCCTGTCAACGTGGCCTTCCACACAGGTAGATTTCAGTGGTTAGGTCCTAGGTGCAGTAGGCAGAAGCAAGCAGATCAGAGTTTGAGATATTGTGGAGAGAGTTTATTATCTTGTCTGAAAACGAGTAAGCATATTTAAAAAAAAAAGATATTACTACTTTTACTTAAAACTCTACCGCTAGAGAAACATGTCTTTAACTCAAACACCACCCTCCCTCCACCTACATGCAGTCATATCAGTGCCAATTCCCCCGATAGAGTTACCCCGCTAAGTTACCACACCACGTATGAATCTATACCCCAGATCACCTTCCGACAACAGAAGAGTTTCTTAGGAGAGCTAGAATAGCCAGAGGTAAGAGGGTAGAGGAAAGACAAACAAGAGGTGGTGATCTCCCAAATGTCAATGAAATTCACATTCTTTATAGAAAAATATGAGGCCACTTGTCAGATAGTACATTATCGCAAATATGTCATTAAACAGCAACACTCCCAAGACACAAATCCTATTAAAATATGGGGTAGAAAGGGATGAATTATAAATTCTGAATTCTAAGCTGAGCAGGAAAAGCACAATGATGAGAAAGTGGTAATCACTCTTAAAAGGAAAAAAAATGAGGGGTGGGGGAAGAAATGGAGAGACAGAGATAAATGTATCCCTAAGTGTAATTTCTTGACTTTTTACCGTTAAGCATCAGAACAATTTGAGTGCACAAAGTGCATCAGAGATGGTACTGCCTGTTTTCAATGACCGGCATGAAAGCCTCTTCTTGATTGAGATTCAAGTGATTTGAGGTGGAATTAAAGGTCCATAGTTAGCTGTTTTGGAGTCCATTTTGCCTGGGTCCGAATACTAGAAGAGGACTTCCTAGATATGGAACCACAGGCAAGTCAACTGAACTCTCCAAGTTTCTGCTTCCTCCTCGCTAACATTGAAATAATATTAGTAATGAACCCAAAAGGCTTTCTGAGGAGTAAATAAGACAGTATATCTAGAGTATGTACCCAGCTGCCTGAGTCATATTTATTATTCTATTGTTATTACTGCTGTTAATATTATTATTATATCATCATCATCATCACTTAAACACAGAAACTGGAAGAGCCATGCATGGCCTTCAATGGAAAGGTGTGAAAAAGCACCATAAAATCTATTCTGCATTTTTCTAGATAGCTGTCATCCGGGAGTTGGTCAACTAGAACTTGGGCACCCAAGAAAAGTCTATTTAAAGAGATTGCAGGCTATGGAATTTGCTGCCAAACATAGAGACCCCTCAGTGAACCAAATAACCTTAGGGCATCATTCAAGTCTTCATCAACAGAAGATGACTGATATAGAGTCCCTGATCTCAAACAGCCCACCCAGCCAGTTGGGAGACTTGGGTTAAAATCCTCAGCAGGGGAGGCAAAGGCTCTATGATAAATGAATCATCAGACCACACAGGGAAGGCAGCTGCAGGCTTTCATGAGCATTAATTTTGCTTAATATTACACATTTTAAATGGCTGCAAATACATACAAGTATAACAAATAGAAAAGCACAAAGTGATCATTAGGGTTATAATGTGTGTGAATATGCGATCAGAATAGGCACACTGCAAATAAAGTACTAAATAAATGCTAAATACCTCACCATTTGCTACTACAATAATGTGTCATGTGGCTGGAGTTCTTAAGTACCTTATGTTCTCTGCTGGTATGAAGTCATTAATCCCATTTGTACCATTAATGAGGAAACCCTGTGTCCAAATTAGGATCCAGAGGAAAAAAACTGAAATTAAAGACAAATGATGGTTCATTTTTCTCTAAAGCTCTAATGATCTTTTGCTAAATAACACATATTTCCCTGAACCCTATTTTAACCACTGCACAATCCACCCTGAAAAGAACTGATTATTATCACAACGATCAATTATTTTCAGTTGGATGACCCAACACATTGCCACTACCCAGAATGAACCTGGATCCTTCAAAAGCCTCCTCTAAAGAATTCACGTTTCAATCACTCTTTACAAGCTGAATCAGGTATTTTCCAAGTGTCAACGAAACAAGATAAGGAGGGAGAGCTTCTACTCTGCGAGGTTGCCCATTTTTAAAATTGTGACTTGGGGAGGGGGAAGGTAAGCTGGGATGAAGGGAGAGAGTAGCACTGACATATATACACTACCAAATGCAAAACAGATAGCTAGTGGGAAGCAGCCACATAGCACAGGGAGATCAGCTCGGTGCTTTGTGACCACCTAGAGGCATGGGATACAGAGGGTGGAAGGCAGACGTAAGAGGGAGGAGATATGGGGTTATATGTATATGTATAGCTGATTCACTTTGTTATACAGCAGAAAGTAACACACCATTGTAAAGCAATTATACTACAATAAAGATGGTAAAAAAAAAAAATTGTGACTCTTTCATCACAGAACAGAGTGTATCTTAATGGTGAAGGGAATGAGCCCTGGAGCCAGAGAGCCCTGGTTTGAACACAGCTTCATCTCAGGGTGCAAAACCTTTGGGCAGGTTACTTAATATATTTGAGTCTAGGAGTCTTCATGTTTCAAATGGATGTGACAATACTATCTACTTTTAGAGTTATTGGCCATAGTGTTGATTCTTAGCAACAAATGAATAAATTCAGAACGAGAAGGAAAAAAGATAGAATGTAAAGAAAGAAAAGAAAAATCCAGACACATCTTTTAATAAAAGATCTGAGACAGAATAGTCTGAAAGAATCCTTCCCATAATCTGAGGTCTCCTTCTTGAATCTAATCAGAAATGTCTCAAGGAAAATGTGAATTTGAAAGAGATAAAAACCACCTTCTAGGGTCCTGAACCCCAAAGGTGATCAGGGTAACAACAATCCACTTTTTTATTGATGTTGGTATATTGGTGCTGAGGGTGTTAGTCTTGCGTGTGTGTGTGCGTGTGTGTGTGTTTAAAAAACATTAACCTCCCCAAAGAAAGGAATGGGGACGTGGAACCTTGGCTATTCTCTCCAGCAGAAAAAGTCTTCAGCTGGAAGGACTTCAGAGAAAGGCTTCGTCCTTTTTGTGCAATTGCAAGGCATAATTACTGAGGAATTTACAACAAAGGAGCCTAATGCAACTTAAGTGACCTCTATTAACCACTATGACAACGCATATCTTGAAAACCATTAGGAAAAGTATCTTACTCCAACCTGGGTCTGCTGGGATCCCTTCTCATTAGGTAGCTACTTTTAGAGGCAGCTCTTCTCTCCATTGAAGTGAAATGTGACAACTAGTTTGGTCCCCAGAGAGGTGCTTGGACCTCATAAAACCACATTTCAGTGAGGGTAGAGAAACTCTAAGATGCCACCCAGATCTCCCTTTAATTAAGATTGTGTTGCTCAACTGCTATGAGCGCTGTCAGCAGAGGGACCCTTCAGTAATTCCTTCAGCAGGAGACAGCTGCCCCACTCAAGTCATGCCCCTTTCAAGATGGCTCATATCTGAGGACTGGTCAGTGCATCTCAGCCCCTTGGATGACTCCAAAGGCCATTCTAACTCCAGAGCTCCCCGTGGGATCAGCCAAGTCTATCCCAGCTCAGTTTCTACCTAGTCCTGCTTTTTTCCTCTCTTTTTCCACAGGTGGTGATTCCAAGCGCACATCCATATAAATATCTTGTACACTAAACCTTTTATCAGAGTTCATCTCCAGAAGAACCCAACCCACTACAGCGACCACATATTTATTTTCCAAACAAAGACACTTTAGAGGGGAAGCATGCTGTTAATAATTTTGCTGTGACAACAGAAAAATGAATACTGCTCTTGGCAAAGAGAAACTTATGGTAACCCTAACTTACCATGGCTGAAGCAGGGAATGAATTTGGTTAAGGTTTCATACTGGAAACCCACAGAGGGAGCATGGTATGGGCCCTTCATTAATTAACATTTTGCCTTTGAAAACAACCTTAAGTCTTGTCTTTTAAAAATTTTACATCTTTAAAAATGTTAAGGGAACTCCCTGGCAGTCCAGTGGTTAGGACTCCATGCTTTCACTGCCAAAGGCTGGGGTTCAGTCCCTGGTTGGGGGGACTAAGATCCCACAAGCCACACAGCGTGGCCAGAAGAAACAAAAGTTCATATGTTCATTAGGAACTTTTAAGCTACGTAGAAAAGTAAAAAAACAAACAGAAAAATGTACTCAAAATAGTTTTTCCCAACCAGGGGGAAAATATTAGTATTTTAGTTTGATGAAAATTATTCTAGCCATCACTTTGTTCAGAATGAATAAATGGATAGATGAATGAATGGATGTGTACATAGAGTGAATAATTTTATGACAGTAGGATCACATAGCACAGTTATTTTAAATTATATAATTAACGATACACAAAGACGTATTTATATATACACACATATATATTTATATACATAATATATGTATATAAAGTTTTACTTATCAGACAAAAAGAAACTATTGTGAAATTGAAGGAAATTTTAAATTTCAAATAAATACTTCTTCATCACAGTAAGATGAGCTCCTGTTCCCCAAATCTCCAGGGTCCTGCAACGCTGCAGACCCAATCCCATTCTGACATGACTCCAGTTCATTCAGTATGACTTAGATTAAAGAGAGGTCTGCCTTTAGCTAGAAGGAGGCAGGTAGCCTTGGTGCTGCCACTGAAGGAGTACCAAAGACGTTCCCCTGTCCCCAGTGTCTCCTATACAAACCTACTTCAAGGTCTGTAATTTCCACCTTTGGTTACTGATGGGGGAAATGTCCCTCCAAGCATGTTGCTTCAGAGAGGTAGTTTGACGCAGTTGGCAGAGCATTCCACTCAGAGTAAGGGACTCAGTCCTTGTCTGGGCCTGCAACAGCCTGAACGCCTCTTGAGCATTTTGTGCCTAGTGCTTCTTCTTCTTCAGAAGGTTGGTGGGAAGGTGAAAGGAGAGACTACATGAGAAAAGTTTTTCAGCTCATAAAGCCTGACATTAATGCAGAGTATGGTTAAAAGAGTGACCTCTAAGTACAATGACAACATGTCCTGTTTTTCCTGGGACAGTTCCAGTTTATTCCTCTTGTCCAAGCATAATAAATAAAAGTCACCTACTTAACTTTCAAATGTAATAAATTATGGTAGCTCTACCATTAAGTCATTTTCTGTATTGAAGTATTTTGCCCAAATTAGGCAGCAGGAACAAAAAAGCAAATGTATGGACACAGTTGTATGCATCATAACTGTGACACTGGCCAAGTTATTTGTATTTCTGGAGCCTCAGTTTCCATATCTTTAAAATGGGGATACTAGTACAACACACCTCATAGAATTATTATGAATATTAAGTGAGACTCCCTAGAAAAAGACTGTAGCACAGAGTCTGACATATCTTAAGAATACTTTCTGTCTCTGTGTCTCTTTGTCTCTCTCTCTCTAGTCATATATATAGATATAGATATAGACATAGACATAGATATAGATATAGATACAAAATGGTAAATTCTCAAGATTAGAGGAAGTCATGAAAAGCACTGGCGTGCTTCCTGTGATGAACAGAGCATCCCTAAGATGGCATTATGCCGATCTTAGAGCGAAATGGGCATTCTGATCCTCACAGCTCTTATTGTCTAGTGGAGATAGCAACTCTGTAGGAGTTTGTGGCACAGGATGCTTCTGCACTATTCAAGCTTTATAACTGCCTCAGATCAAAAAGGTCTAAGTGTGGGAAGTACTACCCAGAAATATCCATCTCTCTAAAAGGAAGGAAGATTGGCTTCCCCAGGGCTCACTGTTTGTTTTCCATCCTCCTCCAGGTAAATGTAATCCATAGAATTTGCAGAAAACTTGTAGCTCTGGGACTTGATTTGCATCCACGAATATGCAGCAAACAGTTCCTAGGGCAGGACATCTGCTGTGAGAAGGGTACTTGTGTTGTACCACATGTCTATACATCATGCCTTCTTGTATTAAATTCTCAGTTCAGATGATCCAAACCTCAGGAATGAAGAGGAGAGGGATAAATACCCTCTGCCACCTTCCACTTTATTTTTCTTTATTTATTCTTACATTGTACTTGTTTCTCCCTGAACTATTTTCACTTTAGGGAAAAAGGAGTGCTACCTCATTGTATTTTAGGAGCCAGTTACTTTAAATAATTCAAAGGGCACCAACACTTGCCCCAGGAAAAGCTTTTCTATGTTCTGTGTCTTCAGAACCAGGGATTTCCCAGGAGGTGAGAACTGATCACTACAGTATCTCTAGGTCTTGAGGCTACAAGTGGACAGAATAACAACCTGCCTAAGGTGTTCATGTCGTAGTCCCTTCAACCCGTGAACGTGTTAAATTCTCTGGCAAAGAGAAATTAAGGTTGCAAATGGATTAAGGTCACTAATTAGCTGAATTTCAGATGGGGACATTATCTCAGAGTATCCAGGTGGACTCAACATAATCACAAGGGTCCTTAAATGTGGAGAAGGTTGTGAGTGTCTCTATGTTTCTCAAAGTGAGGCCCGTGGACCATCTGCATAAAAATCACTTGGAGAATTTTTTTCAAGGTTCATTCCTATTCTTCTTCTCCTGCCCAAGATCAGTCTGAGTTAGAGCCTCAGAAACTTCTTTTAAAAATAAGCATCCCAGGTGATTCCTTAAATATTCTCACCACTCACATGCTCATGCACAGCAATAACTGTATGGGTTGATAGGGTGAAAAAAATGTGGGAAAGGGAGGCAAAAGTGTCAGAAAGATGTGATATGAGAAAGAATGGGCTGCCCACTGCTGGCTTTGAAAATCAAAGGGGCCACAAGCCAGGGAATGCAAGCAGCCTCTAGAAACTGGAAAACTTAGAGAAATGGACTCTCCACCAAAGCCTCCACAGGGAACACAGTCCTGCCAACACCTTGACTTTAGCCCAGTAAGACCAATTTTGGATTCTGACCTTTAAAATTGCAAGCTAATAAATTTCTGTTTTTAAAAGCCACTATGTTTATGGTAATTTTTTACAGCAGCAATTAAAAAAAACTAATATAAGCCCCTAAATGCTCAGAACTTTCATAGAAGCATCAAAGAATCAGTGGGTAAGAACTTGGGCTCTGGAAGGATGCTGCCCACGGCTGAATCCCACTGCTCCCAATTATTCGCTGTGTGACTTTGGGATGAGCATTTACATTTTCTAAGCCATGACTTCTTCTTCTTTAAAATAGGGATAATAACAGCAATTCCATCATAGAGTTTCTGGGAATATTAAATGTAAAGATCTAAAAAATGTATTTATTATAATTCCTCTTTTAAGGACTGAATAAATTTTGGGTATCTGGAAAAATAAAGCCCTTAAGCCATGTATTGGGCTCCAAATCACATTTGGGGAACTTGTTAAATAAGTGACTAAAATTGATTGGCAAAATACTTTAAAAGAATTGGAACAATACCTGGAAACAGATGAAGAGTTATCGCCCATGGTTTTGAGTAGACTCACCCAAGCAAATGGAAGAAGTTTCTATGGAACCGTCTCACTTTACTGCACCTGAATAGAACACATTGAAAGTGCTACCCAACACTGTCCTGATTATTCTGTATCAGAGGATACACATCTTGTTAGAACATAACGAAGGGGGAGTGTTTTGAGGCTGTAGGCAGGTGACCATTGAGCTCTGGGAACTTGGTGGTAGTGGATCATCTCCTTTCCACAAGGAGGGCAGGGCATGGGGAACAGTCCATCATCATAATGACATCTTAGTCTGAGCTCTCCCAGCTCACTGTTGTCAAAGCCTAATTGGAGGCCTGGGGTTGCTATGGGAGAACAATCGGCTCTGCCTGGTAGCACAAAGTAGGAAGCAGAGGGATTCTCCTGAAGATGATTGAAAGGACTAATGTCCTTAAGTGGAATCAAGTATGCATGAAAGTTCATTGTCCTCAGCCCCATCTTGTCTTCTTTTGGGTTGAGCTGTGTATTAGAGTCTGGAGGGTTTTATTTCCCCATTTGCAAAGTAGAAATAATAAAGACTGCTCTGACAAGGATCCTACTAGGCTCCATGTTTCCAACACCATTTACACTTATAAATACTTGTTTAACATCTGGCTTCCATTAGACTGGACACTCAATGAGATCAGAGACTACACTTGCTTTATTCATTGCTGAATCCTAGTCCAGAGCAGAGTACTTGGCATTCAAAAGGTACTCAATATATATGTGACAAATGTGAACACTAATAGGTAATACATAATGCAAGTAGAACAGGAGAAAATGCAAATAAAATGAAAACTTTATTGACCTTGACTCTGGGTTCAAAATAATAGAGAGTCCAAATGTTCACCAAAGAGAATATCAGGAAATCTGTATTTTAATTTTAGCTTGGGCATTGACCAGAGTTAAAACTTTAGTTAATTATTACATTTCTCTGATCCTCAGATTTCTTACTATAAATATCAGAGTAGATGATTACTGAAATCCTGTATAGAACTAACCCCACAGACCCAAGGATGATGCCACCCCAAGCTATTATCATTTCACAGATCAAAATTCTGATACATGATGATTGCTCTAGAGTTAGAGAACATGCTTATAAATCCTGACACTTGACTGTTCATTTCCCCCCACCTTCCCTTCTTTTCTTTCTATTCTTTCATGTATTTATATAGTTATTAAATGCTTGCTCTGTGTGTACTTACCCTAGGGAAGTTCAAAAATATGCCATACATACCTGTCTTGAATTAAGCACCCATATTCTGGCTGAAGTCTCTATTTTTGATGAGATTCAAATTCTAGCCATGTGTTTGTTTCACTAAGTGGTTTAAAAAGTTATTTTCCGGGCTTCCCTGGTGGCGCAGTGGTTGCGAGTCCGCCTGCCGATGCAGGGGACGCGGGTTCGTGCCCCGGTCTGGGAGGATCCCACATGCCGCGGAGCGGCTGGGCCCGTGAGCCATGGCCGCTGAGCCTGCGCGTCCGGAGCCTGTGCTCCTCAACGGGAGGGGCCACAGCAGTGAGAGGCCCATGTACTGCAAAAACCAAAAAACAAAACAAAACAAAACAAAAAAAGTTATTTTCCAACCTTGATGCATTATGGAAATGACAGAGGCTAATTTGTCTTGAAGAATAATCTTCTGGGAACAGAACTTTGATCTCAGTGATGTGGCCAAACACATACTGGAGAGGGGCTTGCCCCACATACTCATTTCTTTGAGTCTTTTGCCCTTCAAGAAGGGTTAATGTGCTTGTGTTTACTTTCCTGACAAATTTCTTTGCCTTCAACTATAGATCAATAGTTTCTATATCAGATTGACTTCCATGATGTAAAACAGTATCCAACCACATATTTCCTCTCCCTCCTCGCTATTTGTATGTATCATAGCTTATTCATTGGTTCACAGTTATTAACACAACAGTGATCAAATAGAAAGACCCCAGGCAGAGACCTGACAAGATCAAGAAAAGAGATGATTATTGGAACTCATTTGAAATATTATAGTATTCCAGCATACAGTACGTTTTTGACCTTAAGCAAGGGAAAGTTGATGACTTTAATAGAGTTTTCTTTATAAACCTTTTTGTTTCTGCTTCAAAAATGCTGACTTTTTAAAAACTTTCTTTCCTACAATTGCTTTCAAAAGCATATTTCTAAGTTTCCAAGCCAGAGTTCACTTCAATAATGCTCGGTTAATTGTAGGGTGCTTACACTTGATGGGAAGCCAAAGGCTCTCCTTGACAGGATAAAATATAACCCTGGAATGCCTGCCCCCTCTCTCTTCCACAGAAGGCACTCACTCTAATTATGAGAAAGTACTTCTTTGGTTCCAATTGTCTCAAAAGTAGCCCAATAATAACAGGATCTTATTTATACCCCCAAGAAGTAGAGATACAGATGTAGAGAACAAATGTATGGATACCAAGGGTGGGAAGCGGGGTGTGGGATGAACTGGGAGATTGGGATTGACATATATACACTACTATGTATAAAATAGATAATTAATGAGAACCTACTGTATAGCACAGGGAACTCTACTCAATGTTCTGTGGTGACCTAAATGGGAAAGATATCTGAAAAAGAGGGTATATATGTATATGTATAGCTGATTCACTTTGTTGTACAGCAGAAACTAACATGACGTTGTAAAGCAACTATACTCCAATTAAAAAAAGGAGTAAGACAGTTCTGTTAATACAGATCTGGATTCAAATACTGCCACTAATAGACATTTGTGGTTAAATTCTAAGGCTCAGTTTCCTTTCTTTCAACTAGATTGATAATAGTACCATGGTGATCATGATAGGATCACAGGTTCATGATCCTATCAGTATATAGGATCACAGTGAGGGTTAAATCATGTGCTTATAAAGTAGTTTATAGAAGTCCTGAGATCCTGGCACTTACCATGTACTTAGTAAACAATGGCAGTGGATATGTATGTTCTTGTTGAACAGCTACCTGTTACTGCTGAGGGAACAAGGAAATGTCTTTGGTCTTTGACTGAAGGCAGTTACCAGATCAATGGCAGAAGAAGTTCTGCAGTTTGAGATATGATAAGAGCTGCTATCTTGGGCACCCTCCCCCATTTCCTTGTCAGTCTGAATTCTTATATTCCTGGTGTCTCTTCTTTTTACAACTCCTGCATTTGCTTTCAAACTCCCTTTCCTTCATATCTATTATTATTCAGTGATCTCTCTTACTTCTCTCTCTCTTTCATTTGTCTATTGTAATCTCCAGCAGGGTGAAATATGAAATATGGCTTTCTCCCTCATGGACTGGGGTAGAAATAGAAGCCCCAGCTACATCACTCTAAAAGAACCCTAGATATCATCTGTTACTCAAAGGGCTTAGCTATTAGAAATCCTGCTTCCCCAGGAAAGCTATTCTGGCGATATCAAATGAAAAGAAATGAATATGGACACGCAGGTGCTAAATTAAAATGTCAACCCTAACCTTTGGGGGTCAGAGCCTTCAAAGGTCTTTCAGCCCTCACAGGTAAAGAAAACATTTTTATAAATTGAAGCCTCACGGAATGGAGGGAGGTGTGTGGATGGGTGCAGGGCAGGAGACATTCAGGTCCAACTCTCCACCCTCCTCTTCAAGCTAGCATCACATAATTATGCCAGTTTAAAATACTGATTAGAATGTGGTTTGGTTATTTATTCATAAGCTTTTTAGCAAATTAAATTTACATGACAGATTTTTTTTAATGCATTAGTGGCTAGAAATCTTCCAGGAAGTTTCAGAAAAAAGCTAGGCAAACATACAAAGTATCCTAGCATACTCTTCCTGTTTTCACCTGAAGACATTATATGCTTTTCTACCAGTCCCCAAAGCACATTCAACACAGATGAAGACTTTCACCTCAAGCACCTTCACTTGCATAAACTGCCCCATAGAGTAACAGAAACTTCAAAGTCTTTTCTTGTTATGTGAGGTACGAAATCAAAGAGAAAATGCCAAAGCTACCATTTACTGATTATTTTACTCCGAGTATCTCCTAGGTTTTAGGAGGGATCCCCATATTCAGCATCATACCCCACCTCCATTCACCACACGCTGATAAAATAAAAGGGTAGAAGCTCCTAAGGGCAAGGGAATTGATTTCCTACAGCAGGAATAATTACTGCTTCTTAAATGCTTCATGAGTAAACGAAAACTGTGTTAATACCCCTATCTGGCTACTTGGTTAATTTTTCTGAAGCAGAGATTATGTTACCTTCCACCTCTTCAAACTTCTAATGGTTCCCTACTACCTGGAAATTCTGAGGAAATGCCATTGTTAATTTGATGCTGATGTACCTTTCTAAATTCACTTCTCCTTGCTCCCAGTTAAACTAGACTTCTCCCTGTGTGGGAACAGTTTTCTGACCACTCCACCTTTTCATTATTTTTCCCCAGATTTTTGTATCCTAGAATGACCTTTATATAGAACCTCCCAACCTACTAGGAACCACCTCAAATATTCCTCTTTCCATGAATCCTTTCCTGCCTAACCCTCTCACATACATATGAGATCATTCCTTCTTTTGTACTCCCATAATATTAGCACTCTGTGTATTACTGAGAAAAATATTTTCTCCTGATTTTATTATAAGTATTGGCACACTATTTTATCTCTATGCTTGTCTCTAAGTTCCTTGAAGGCTGTGGTTGGTCTTAAATATTTTTGTATGTCATACAATGTCAAGCAGAGTGCCTTGCTCATAGTAGATATAGATATTCTTGTAGAATTGACTGAATTTAAAAGTAGGAATAAATAGCTGCATTCCACACAGAGTTTAATGAATACGGAAATCATTGAAGTACAATAACATTCAGTATGTTCCAGTGTCCAATAAATACTAAATTTTATTAAATGATGGATTAAAATCAACATGACAAGCCCAAGAAGCAAGAGTTCAGAAGGCTTCTAAATACATCCAGTTTGCTCTAGATTCCCTCCGATCCTAGGGAGAATTATAAATTAGGAAAGTATAGTGGCCAGAATTTCAGAAAGAAGAATTCGATATGGATCCAAATCAATCATAATATTTAAGTAAAGAGTAAGCTGTAGCGTACGGAGGATTTTTTTTTAATAGTGAACTGGGGTTGGAGTAACTGGATGCCTATCTAAAATCAAATAAATCTGGATTTATGTGTCATACCAGAATGAATCCTCAAATGATCCAAGGTTTAAATGTAAACAATGAAGCCTAGTTATTACCAGTAAAAAAAAAAGATGAGAGGATAATTAAAATTATTTTTTAATCTTAGATTTATAAAAAAATTTTGGACTTCTGAATTTTCTGTCACATTTAGAAGAGTCTGTTTAATTCTAATATAAAAATAATAATAAGTTTGAATGTCAGAAACTACCATAGACAAAGAAAAGGATGAATGACAAATTGGAAACAAAACTAAAACTCATATTTCAAGCAAACAGCTAATGTCCCCAACATGGAAAGAAACTTTATAAGAAAAATACCAAATATTTTATTAAAAATAAAAAAGATACTGAAAATATTTAAATTAAATATAATTAAAGTTCATCAGAATAGGAATTGTAATGACATTAAACATGTGAAAAATACTTAATTTCACACAATATAAAATACATGCAAAATAAAATTATACTATAACTATTGTTCACTTATAAGATTGTCAAACTTAAAAAAAAGTCATGTTGTATGGTCAAGGTTCAGGTGAAATGGATAATCTTTTACATTGCTGGTAGAAGTATATATCTGTATAATTCTATACAGCATGTTATATAACCAAACATGCAACAAAATTAAAATGCACATACTATTTTAGGCAGCAAATTCACTTCTGTGAGTTTAGCCTAGAGATTCCTTCTAAATGATATCAGTGGAAGACTATTTACTGTATTGTCATTTGTAAAAATACTTGACTAAAAACAAATGTCAATCCATAGTGGACTGACTAAACAAATGCTGTTAAATTTAAAAATAGAAAAGGTGTAAGAAGAATGGGTAATCACTCCATGAACTGATATGGAATAATCTCCAAGATTTACTCTTAAATGAAAAAGAAGTGCAAAGCAATGTTTACTTGTGCAAAAAGAGAGAAAATAATATATGTCTAGTTTTGGTTTATTTACAAAATGTTTCTGAAAAGATACAAAAGAAACTGATAAAAGTGGTTGACTCTGGGGAAAAAAAATGGTTGTTGAAAGATCATGAGTGGGAAAAAGAATTTTCAAAAATAAACAAACAAAAAATAAATAATGGAGAAAGGACAGTGTGTCTTTATAATTGAATGCCAAATAAAAATATGTATCCCATGGCCATTAAAAAAATAAGAACAACTCCATGCCCACAAATTTGAAAACAGATGAAATAAATTTATTCCTTGAAAGAAACAAAATAAAACTCAACAAAAGGAAAAACTGATAATCTGAGTAAGCCTCCAACTATTAAATAAAACTTAATTGATAAATAATAATCTCTCATAAAAGAAAGTACCAGGAACAAATGATTTCACTGGTGAATTCTACCAAACGTTAAATAAGAAACATTTAAGAAATTCTCATATTGGAGGAACCAAGATGGTAGAGTAGAAGGATGTGCTCTCACTCCCTCTTGCAAGAACACCAGAATCACAACTAGCTGCTGGACAATCATCAACAGGAAGACACTGGAACTCACCAAAAAAGGTACCCCACATCCAAAGACAAAGGAGAAGCCACAATGAGACAATAGGAGGGGCGCAATCACAGTAAAATCAAAACCCCTAACTGGTGGGTGGGTGACTCACAGACTGGCAAACACTTATACCAAAGAGGTCCACCCACTGGAGTGAAAGTTCTGAGCCCCACCCACGTCAGGCTTCCGAACCTGAGGGTCCAGCAATGAGAGGAGGAATTCCTAGAGAATCAGACTTTGAAGCCTAGTGGGAATTGATTGCAGGACTTCGAAAAGACTGGGGGAAACAGAGACTCCACTCTTGGAGGGCACACACAAAGTAAGGTGCACATCAGAACCCAGGGGAAGGAGCAGTGACCCCAGGGGAGACTGAACCAGACCTACCGGCTGGTGTTGGAGGGTCTCCTGCAGAAGCAGGGGGTGGCTCTGTTTCACTGTGGGGACAGGGATGCTGGTGGCGGAGGTTCTGGGAGGTGCTCCTTGGCATGAGACCTCCTAGAGTCTGTCATTGGCCCCACCAAAGAGCCCAGGTAGGCTCCAGTGTTGGGTTGCCTCAGGCCAAACAACCAACAGGGAGGGAACACAGTCCCACCCATCAACAGTCAAGTGGATTAAAGTTTTACTGAGCTCTGCCCACCAGAGCAACAGTCAGCTCTACCCACCACAAGTCCCTCCCATCAAGCCTCTTAGATAGCCTCATCCACCAGAGGGCAGACAGCAGAAGCAAGAAGAACTAAAATCCTGCAGCCTGTGGAACAAAAACAACATTCACAGATGACAGGCAAGATGAAAAGGCAGAGGGCTATATACCAGATGAAGGAACAAGATAAACCCCAGAAAAACAAATAAATGAAGTGGAGATAGGCAACCTTCCAGAAAAAGAATTCAGAATAATGATAAGAAGATGATCCAGGACCTCAGAAAAAGAATGGAGGCAAAGATCGAGAAGATGCAAGAAATGTTTAAAAAAGACCTAGAAGAATTAAAGAACAAACAATCAGAAATGGACAATACAATAACTGAAATGAAAACTACACTAGAAGGAATCAATAGCAGAATAACTGAGGCAGAAGAACGGATAAGTGACCTGGAAGACAGAATGGTAGAATTCACTGCTGTGGAACAGACTAAAGAAAAAAGAGTGAAAAGAATTGAAGACAGCCTAAGAGACTTCTGGGACAATACTAAACGCAACAATATTTTCATTATAGGGGTCCCAGAAGGAGAAGAGAGAGAGAAAGGACCAGAGAACATATTTGAAGAGATTATAGTCAAAAACTTCCCTAACATGGGAAAGGAAATAGACACCCAAGTCCAGGAAATGCAGTGAGTCCCATACAGGATAAACCCAAGGAGAAACATGCCGAGACACATAGTAATCAAATTGGCAAAAATTAAAGACAAAGAAAAATTATTGAAAGCAGCAAGGGAAAAACGACAAATAACATACAAGGGAACTCCCATAAGGTTAACAGCTGATTGCTCAGCAGAAACTCTAAAAGCCAGAAGGGAGTGGCATGATATACTTAAAGTGATGAAAGGGAAGAACCTACAACCAAGATTACTCTACCCAGCAAGGACCTCATTCAGATTCCATGGAGAAATCAAAAGCTTTACAGACAAGTAAAAGCTAAGAGAATTCAGCACCACCAAACCAGCTCTACAACAAATGCTAAAGGAACTTCTCTAAGTGGGAAACACAAGAGAAGCAAAGAACCTACAAAAACAAACCCAAAACAATTAAGAAAATGTTCAGAGGAACATACATATCGATAATTACCTTAAACGTGAATGGATTAAATGTTCCAACCAAAAGACACAGGCTTGCTGAATGGATACAAAAACAAGACACATATAGATGTGGTCTACAAGAGACCCACTTCAGACCTAGGGACACATAGAGACTGAAAGAGAGGGGATGGAAAAAGATATTCCATGCAAATAGGAATCAAAAGAAAGCTGGAGTAGCTATACTAATATCAGATAAAATAGACTTTAAAATAAAGAATGTTGCAAGAGACAAGGAAAGACACTACATAATGATCAAGGGATCAAAGAAGAAGATACAACAATTATAAATATATATGTGCCCAACATAGGAGCACCTCAACACATAAGGCAACTGCTAACAGCTATAAAAGAGGAAATCAAAAATAACACAATAATAGTGTGGGACTTTAACACCTCACTTACACCAATGGACAGATCATCCAAAATGAAAATAAATAAGGAAACAGAAGCTTTAAATGACACAACAGACCAGATAGATTTATTTGATATTTATAGGACATTCCATTCAAAAACACCAGATTACACTTCTCATGTGTGCATGGAACATTCTCAAGGATAGATCACATCTTGGTTCACAAATCAAGCCTCAGTAAAATTTAAGAAAATTGAAATCATACCAAGCATCTTTTCTGACCACAACGCTATGAGATTAGAAATGAATTACAGTGAAAAAAATCATAAAAAACACAAACACATGGAGGCTAAACAATATGTTACTAAATAACCAAGAGATCACTGAAGAAATCAAAGAGGAAATCAAAAAATACCTAGAGACAAATGACAAGGAAAACATGACGATCCAAAACCTATGGAATGCAGCAAAAGTAGTTCTAAAAGGGAAGTTTATACCTGTACAAGCCTACCTCAAGAAACAGGAAAAACCTCAAGTAAACAATCTAAACTTACACCTAAAGGAACTAGAAAAAGAAGAACAAACAAAACCCAAAATTAGCAGAAGGAAAGAAATCAGAAAGATCAGAGCAGAAATAAATGAAATAGAAACAAAGAAAACAATAGCAAGGATCAATAAAACTAAAAGGTGGTTCTTTGAAAAGATAAACCAAATTGATAAACCATTAGCCAGACTCATCAAGAAAAAGAGGGAGAGGACTCAAATCAATAAAATTAGAAATGAAAAAGGAGAAGTTACAACAGACACTGCAGAAATACAAAGCATCATAAGAGACTACTACAACCAATACTATGCCAATAAAATGGACAACCTGGAAGAAATGGACAAATATTTAGAAAGGTATAACCTTCCAAGACTGAACCAGGAAGAAACAGAAAATATCAACAGACCAATCACAAGTAATGAAATTGAAACTGTGCTTAAAAATCTTCCAACAAACAAAAGTCCAGAACCAGAAGGCTTCACAGGTGAATTCTTTCAAACATTTAGAGAAGAGCTGACACCCATCCTTCTCAAACTCTTCCAAAAAATTGCAGAGGAAGGAACACTGCCAAACTCATTCTATGAGGCCACTGTCACCCTGATACCAAAACCAGACAAAGATACTACAAAAAAAGAAAATTATCGACCAATATCACTGATAAATATAGATGCAAAAATCCTCAACAAAATACTAGCAAACAGAATCCAATAACACATTAGAAGGATCATATACCCCGATCAAGTGGGATATATACCAGGGATGCAAGGATTCTTCAATATACGCAAATCAATCAATGTGATACACCATATTAAGAAATTGAAGAATAAAAACGATATGATCATCTCAATAGATGCAGAAAAAGATTTTGACATAATTCAACACCCATTTATAATAAAAACTCTCCAGAAAGTGGGCATAGAGGGAACCTACCTCAACATAATAAAAGGCCATATACAACACACCCACAGCAAACATCATTCTCAATGGGGAAAAACTGAAAGCATTTCCTCTAAGATCAGGAATGAGACAAGGATGTCCACTCTCACCACTATGATTCAACATAGTTTTGGAAGTCCTAGCCGTGGCAATCAGAGAAGAAAAAGAAATAAAAGGAATACAAATTGGAAAAGAAGAAGTAAAACTGTCACTGTTTGCAGATGACATGATACTATACATAGAGAATCCTAAAAATGCCACCAGAAAACTACTAGAGCTAATCAATGAATCTGGTAAAGTTGCAAGATACAAAATTAATGCACAGAAATCTCTTGCATTTCTATACACTAATGATGAAAAATCTGAAAGAGAATTAAGGAACTACTCCCATTTACCATTGCAACAAAAAGAATAAAATACATAGGAATAAAGTTACCTAGGGAGCAAAAGACCTGTATGCAGAAAACTATATGACACAGATGAAAGAAATTAAAGATGATACCAACAGATGGAGAGATATACCATTTTCTTGGATTGGAAGAATCAGTATTGTGAAAATGACTATACTACCCAAAGCAATCTACAGATTCAATGAAATCCGTATCAAATTACCAATGGCAGTTTGTACAGAAGAAGAACAAATCATGTTAAAATTTGTATGGAGACACAAAAGACCCCGAATAGCCAAAGCAGTCTTGAGGGAAAAAAACGGAACTGGAGGAATCAGACTCCCAATTTCAGACTATACTACAAAGCTACAGTAATCAAGACAATATGGTACTGGCACAAAAATAGAAACATAGATCAATGGAACAAGATAGAAAGCCGATGACAAAGGAGGAAAAGATATACAATGGAGAAAAGATAGCCTCTTCAATAAGAGGTGCTGATCAGGAAAAAGACAAGGTTGCCCACTCTCACCACTATTATTCAACATAGTTTTGGAAGTTTTAGCCACAGCAATCAGAAAAGAAAAAGAAATGAAAGGAGTCCAAATTGGAAAAGAAGTAAAGCTGTCACTGTTTGCAGATGACATGATACTATACATAGAGAATCCTAAAGATGCTACCAGAAAACTACTAGAGCTAATCAATGAATTTGGTAAAGTAGCAGGATACAAAATTAATGCATAGAAATCTCTGGCATTCATATACACTAGTGATGAAAAATCTGAAAGTGAAATTAAGAAAACACTCCCATTTACCACTGCAACAAAAAGAATAAAATATCTAGGAATAAACCTACCTAACAAGACAAAAGACCTGTATGCAGAAAATTATAAGACACTGATGAAAGAAATTAAAGATGATACAAATAGATGGAGAGATATACCATGTACTTGGATTGGAAGAATCAACATTGTGAAAATGACTCTACTACCCAAAGCAATCTACAGATTCAATGCAATCCCTATCAAACTACCACTGGCATTTTTCACAGAACTAGAACAAAAAATTTCACAATTTGTGTGGAAACACAAAAGACCCCGAATAGCCAAAGCAATCTTGAGAAAGAAAAACGGAGCTGGAAGAATCAGGCTCCCTGACTTCAGACTACACTACAAAGCTACAGTAATCAAGACAGTATGGTACTGGCACAAAAAGAGAAAGATAGATCAATGGAACAGGATAGAAAGCCCAGAGATAAACCCACGCACATATGGTTACCTTTTCTTTGATAAAGGAGGCAAGAATATACAGTGGAGAAAAGACAGTCTCTTCAATAAGTGGTACTGGGAAAACTGGACAGCTACATGTCAAAGAATGAAATTAGAACACTCCCTAACACCATACACAAAAATAAGCTCAAAATGGATTAAAGACCTAAATGTAAGGCCAGACACTATCAAACTCTTAGAGGAAAACATAGGCAGAATACTCTATGACATAAATCACAGCAAGATCCTTTTTGACCCACCTCCTAGAGAAATGGAAATAAAAACAAAAATAAACAAATGGGACCTAATGAAACTTAAAAGCTTTTGCACAGGAAAGGAAACCATAAACAAGACTAAAAGACAACCCTCAGAATGGGAGAAAATATTTGCAAATGAAGCAATGGAGAAAGGATTATCTCCAAAATTTACAAGCAGCTCATGCAGCTCAATAACAAAAAAACAAACAACCCAATACAAAAATGGGCAGAAGACCTAAATAGACATTTCTCCAAAGAAGATATACAGATTGCCAACAAACACATGAAAGAATGTTCAACATCATTAATTATTAGAGAAATGCAAATCAAATCTACAATGAGATATCATCTCACACTGGTCAGAATGGCCATCATCAAAAATCTAGAAACAATAAATGCTGGAGAGGGTGTGGAGAAAAGGGAACACTCTTGCACTGTTGGTGGGAATGTAAATTGATAGAGCCACTGTGGAGAACAGTATGGAGGTTCCTTAAAAAACTACAAATAGAACTATCATACGACCCAGCAATCCCACTACTGGGCATATACCCTGAGAAAACCATAATTCAAAAGGAGTCATGTACCACAATGTTCACTGCAGCTCTATTTACAAAAGCCAGGACATGGAAGCAACCTAAGTGTCCATCATCGGATGAATGGATTAAGAAGATGTGGCACGTATATAGAATGCAATATTACTCAGCCATAAAAAGAAACCAAAGTGAATTTTTTGTAGTGAGGTCGATGGACCTTGAGTCTGTCAAACAGAGTGAAGTAAGTCAGAAAGAGAAAGACAAATACTGTATGCTAACACATATATATGGAATCTAAGGGGGAAAAAAAGGTCATGAAAAAGCTAGGGGTAAGACGGGAATAAAGACACAGACCTACTAGAGAATGGACTTGAGGATATGGGGATGGGGAAGGGTAAGCTGCTACAAAGTGAGAGAGTGGCATGGACATATATACACTACCAAACGTAAAATAGATACCTAGTGGGAAGCAGCCGCATCACACAGGGAGATCAGCTAGGTGGTTTGTGACCACCTAGAGGGGTGGGATAGGGAGGGTGGGAGGGAGGGAGATGCCAAGAGGGAAGAGATATGGGAACATATGTATATTTATTACTGATTCATCTTGTTATAAAGCAGAAACTAACACAGCATTGTAAAGCAATTATACTCCAATAAAGATGTTAAAAAAAAATAGTGCTCGGAAAACTGTATAGCTGCATATAAAAGAATGAAATTAGAACACTCCCTAACACCATACACAAAAATAAACTCAAAATGGATTCGATACCTAAATGTAGGACCAGCCAGTATAAAACTCTTAGAGGAAAACATAGGAAGAACACTCTTTGACATAAATCACAGCAAGATCTTTTTTGATCCACCTTCTAGAGTAATGGAAATAAAAACAAAAATAAACAAATGGGACATAATGAAACTCAAAAGCTTTTGCACAGCAAAAGAAACCATAAACAAGATGAAAAGACAACCCTCAGAGTGGGAGAAAATATTTGCAAACAAATCAACGGACAAAGGATTAATCTCCAAAATATATAAACAGCTCATGCAGCTCAATATTAAAGAAACAAAGAACCCAATCCAAAAATGGGCAGAAGACCTAAATAGACATTTCTCCAAAGAAGACATACAGATGGCCAAGAAGCACATGAAAAGCTGCTCAACATCACTAATTATTAGAGAAATGCAAATCAAAACTACGATGAGGTATCACCTCACACCAGTTAGAACGGGCATCATCAGAAAATCTACAAACAACAAATGCTGGACAGGGTGCAGAGAAAAGGGAACCCTCTTGCACTGTTGGTGGGAATATAAATTGATACAGCCACTATGGAGAACAGTATGGAGGTTCCTTAAAAAACTAAAAATCGAATTACCATATGATCCAGCACCCACTACTGGGCATGTACCCACAGAAAACCATAATTCAAAAAGACACATGGCCCCCAATGTTCATTGCAGCACTGTTTACAATAGCCAGGTCATGGAAGCAACCTAAATGCCCATCGACAGATGAATGGATAAAGAAGATGTGGTACATATATACAGTGGAATATTACTCAGCCATAAAAAGGAAGAAACTGAGTCATTTACTGAGACGTGGACGGATATAGAGACTGTTGTACAGAGTGAAATAAGTCGGAAAGAGAAAAACAAATATTGTATATTAACGCATGTATGTGGAACCTAGAAGAATGGTACAGATGAGCTGGTTTGCAGGGCAGAAGTTAAGACACAGATGTAGAGATCAGACGTATGGACACCAAGGAGGGAAAACCACGGTGTGGTGGGAATGGTGGTGTGCTGAATTGGGCGTTTGGGATTGACATGTATACACTGATGTGTATAAAATTGATGATTACTAAGAACCTGCAATATAAAGAAACAAACAAACGAAGTAACTAATACTAAACTTTCTTTGGGTTATTTGTCTGGAAATATGTTAATATAAATGTTTCAGACATTACATGAAATTTCTAAAAATCTTTTATGTTCTGGTATTATGTTATAAGTCATAATTCTAGTTATTACTTTAAAATGTATATCTCAGAAATAACTAAATTTCCCTTGTTAATTGCATTATAATGAACTTTCATCAAATCTTTAACTGTGGTCATTTTTATGTCTTTTGTCATTTACAGACAGTTCTCGGTGTACTCTGACGCTTTTGCAAATATGTTCCTATAAAAGTGTTTCATCTTCAAGGAATTCTTGGAAAAGACTCTGACAAGTACAGGTTTCTGGTAACTGACTATACTGCTGAACTGAATGAATAGGCCTTTTCAGAACTCTAATGGAAAACTGATGAACTCATAAAAGTGCTAACAAAAGATCAAGATGAAAAAAAAATTGATTACATGGGACTGAGTGAACTGATGAGGATGATTATAATTTTTGTGACTTTCTGTTTGTATAAAAAAAATAAAATCCCACAAGGACTCAGAGGCAAAAAATATACAAATGAATTTTCACTGCAAAGTAAAGAGCTGTTATAGTGGAGGATTACTGGACTGAATGTCAATATTATGACATAGTATGAGTGTGTTTTGTGTTTAATTGCAATCATTGTTATTTTTGTTGTGGTCATCCATTTACAATGCTTGGTGTCAGTCTATTTATCTCTTGTAAAAATAAAATACAGTGTGTGTGTGTGTGAAAAAAAATTCTCTAGTTTCTTCCAAAAAATATAAGCAGAAAGGAATATTTCCTAACCCATTCTATGATGCCAGCATTATTCTAATACCAAAACTGATAAAGGCATTATAAGAATAAAAAATTATATACCAATATCTCTTAAACATAGATGCCAAAATCTCAACAAAATATTGTTAAATTGCATCTAATAATGTATTATAATAATTACACATTATGATCAAGTGTGATTTATTCCAGGTATACAAGACTGGTTCAAAATCCAACACTTCAATAGGCTGAAGAAGAAAAAAAGGTACTGATGTTATGTGATGCAGGAAAATCGTTTGACAAAGTCCAACACCCATTCATGATAAAAACTCTCAACAAAGTAGGAATAGAGGGGAATTTCCTCAATTTGTAAGTAACATCTATAGAAACATTCAGCTAATACTATGCTTAATGGTGATAAACTGAATGCTTTCTCCCTAAGACCGGGGACAAGGTAAGAATGTACTCTTTTATGACTTGTGATGAACATTGTAGGTGGAAGTCCTAGCTACTTCACTAAGAAAAGAACAGGAAATAAACAATATACAAATTGCAAATGAACAAATTCAACTGTTCTTGTTTGCAGATGGCGTGATTGTCTATGTTGAAAATCCCAGAGAATCAAGGAATAATTCCTGAAATTAATAAAAGCTTATAGCAAGGCTACAGGACACACAATTATTATTAAAAAGTCTATTGCTTTTTATCAGCAAACACTAATTGGAACTTGAAATTAAAACACACAATATCATTTACATTAGTATCCAAAATGAAATATTTAGGTATAAATTTAACACACTATTTTTAGGATCAGTATGTAGGAAACCATAAAACTCTGGTGAATAAACCAAAGAAGAGCTAAATAAATGGAGAGATATTCCATATTCATTGATTGTAACACTCAATGTTGTCAAGATTTCAATTATTTCCACCTTGGTCTATGGCTTCAATTCAATCACAATCAACATCCCATCAAGCTCTTTTGTAGATGTCAATAAACTGTTACTAAAATTTGTATGGAAAGGAAAAAAAAAAACAAAGTAAACTAACAAACAAAATACCTGGAAGAAGAATAACAATGTTGAAGGATAGACATTACTCAATTTCAAGACTTACTATAAACCTAAAGCAATCATAGAGTGTGGTATTAGTGAAAGAATAAACACAGAGACTAATGGAAGAGAATAGATAGTCTAGAGATAGATCCATACACATCCTCAAATGAAAAACCCCCTCCTCCAACAGAATAAAAAGTGATGATTGAGAGAAATTGAATTAAGGTGGAAAACTGAGCTCATATGTCCTTCTCATCCATGAAATTACAAAAATTTATGCAATTATAGAAAACATGCGAGACAAACAATGAAAATCATAGCTGCCAAAAGCATACAAAAAATTAAGGTGATTCTGAAAGTAAGACAGCATAAGAAATGAGATCTACAGAAAAACAACTAAAGAAATTATGCAAGAGACTACTCTGGAAGTGATTTTAAAAACAAAACAAATGAATAAATGAACAAAAAGCACTAAAAATTACCAAGCAATAAGGAAAATACAAGTCACGAAACTGAAATATCAAACTCGATAAATAGAAAAATAAATTTCTAAAAAAAGAGACTTGATAGAATAAATTGAAATGGAACATAGAATAAAAATATAATACTCTTATAACTAGTTCAAAGACATTGATTATGTACAATAAGATAAGACATCTTGGGATTTACATTTCTAATTTTCCTAAGTAAAACTAAAGGATATTAGATTTTTAAAACAAACAAACATAAATATAGGAAACTAAATCCAAGTCCAAGTTAAGGGTGGTAGTAAATATTCAAAAGATAGGTAAAAAATCATGCTCAAATACTAGATGGGCTACAACTTGACTTTAAATTTGCCTAATAACCAAAGAAAAGAGAAAATATGATTAGCTTGTGAATTATAGAATTCACAAGTTGAACAACATTTAAGAGATTTAGAAGAAGGTCTCATAAGGGAAGCTGCAAGAAAATTTCCCAATGAGTTTTTACAAAGTGGATGTGCTCATCACTATTTCTTAAATTAATGTAACAAATTTATTAACAGAAAGGTTTGTTATTATGTTCTTCAGTGGCAGGAATTATAATAATTTTTGAAAGCGCTTTACTTTTTCTTCTTTAATTTTCAGGGAGACTAATGAATTTTAATTTCAAGGGTTAGGTTAGAAGGAGATCCCAGTGGTTTTTACAGAAACACAGAATAAAATATTGCTTAATGCAGCATTTCAGAGGTAAGCAAAACATGGTTCCTCAATACCTGGAGTTCAATTAGGAGACAAACGAAGGTTCTGTCTTTATCAAAGAGGATTATTTTTATTATTTTGTCTTCATCAGAAGGAGAGAGACGTGGGAAGGGGTTATGGGTTTGATTGAAAACACTCACTATTTTGAAATAAAGAGTAGTCATAAAATATAACTGTTGATTGGAACTTCCCTGGGGGTCCAGCGGTTAAGACTTTGCCTTCCAATGCAGGGGGTGTAGGTTCGATCCCTGGTTAGGGAGCTAAGACCCCACATGCCTCGTGGCCAAAAAACCAAAACATAAAACAGAAGTGATATTGTAACAAATTCAATAAAGCCTTTAAAAATGGTCCACATCAAAAAAAATTTAAAAAATATATATAACCACTGATTATTATGTCTATTTTGAAATATGTCTGTGCATATTTGACTACTGAATTCAACATAATGGTATTTCTGGTATGGCAATGTGGTGTAATTATATATCCTTCAAAGTACTATGAAGATAGAAGAACTTTGTTTAATTTTATTATGTGTTCCCTTTGCATTATATTTCTAGCAAATCAAGATTTGATGAATTACTTAGTAAGAGTTGGCGAAATGATCCAGCAGTCTCTGCACATAAAGTAATTCTGGTTCCAATAAATGTATTTTTGACAAATGACTTCTGCTCACATGATTTATCAACTTAATGTGAAATGGGGCTAAAACAGTATAGTAGGATTCTTTTGCACTTGGTCCTGTCTTTGTAGACAAAGAAGAGAAAGGTAGAAAATAAAACATACCTAAGAAGAGGTTGAAAAAATATTATGTTTGTGTTCAGTTGGCAGCATATGGATCAGACAACAGAAGCAATAAAGACACACAAAGTTTACCTTTATCTTCAATCATGGAAGTTCTTTATGTCTACTGAAGAAAGAAGAAAGCACCATTAGGGTTAACAAAGTGACATCTCATGTCATAAACTTAGTTCCAAGTGGTTCCAGTCAGTTTAGATTTAGAGGCCACAATAGCAGCATGGTTTAACTAGGAGCAGTTTGGATGAAAAATGTTACAGCTGAAAAATGTATGGAGTCAGTCACTTTCTTGACCAACATTCTCAGATTTACAGTGATCAAACTGTGGAGGTTTATACGCTTTGAGATCCTTCATCAGCTGACAGTTCTCTATAGAATCTGAAATTGTATGGTTGACTGAAGAATCTGTTCAATAGTTCATTGATATATAATATGACAAAAATTTCAGTCCAGCCCAGGAAGTAACCTAAAAAGGTCTGTCACTGTAGCAACCCAAAATCCATATGGAGGCAAACACTACATGATAATGTAATAAATTAAAAGAGCAGGCTATATATTCTCATTCACTCAGTCAATTAAAGATACACTGAACACATTATTAATGACAGGCATTCTACCAGGCACAGGATGGGAATATTTTCTGCCCTTGTGGAATATACATGGAAAAATAGCCTAGGGTAATGGTTGCAGAAATCAATGAAAATTGAGCTCACAAAAAAGGTAAAACAAAATAATGTACCTCCTGATGAAAGCACATGAGACCACTTAGGCCACAGTTTTCCCAAAATATCAAAAACAAAGAGAGAGAAATATGTTAAGTGTCATCATAAGGGTGCAATAAAAAAAAATCCACAGTGCAGAGAAATTAACAGGGCAAATAACTCATGATTTTTCAAAAAATAAACAGCAAAACAAATAACAAAATAAAAGAATCATGTATAAAAACATATTTAAGAGAGACACCAATCTGTTGTAATGTGTTCTTGTTCTCTGGTTCATGACTTGAATTCTGATTCAAATGAACAAACTGGTATAAGTGTGAGAGAGAGAGGCCAGAGACATAGAAATAATGACTAGGTATTTCATAATGTTATGAAAATACTGGAAAATATTTTTATATGTGACCAATGGCATAAGGTAAGGATCTTTTAAAGGTACATATTGCAATGTTTGTAGAATTTATTTCAAAATAATCGAAGTGAGGGAGGGGGGATATACGTATAGATGAAACAAAATTGGCCATGAGTTGGCAATTTTTGAAACTGGATGATGAGTATATGGGGGTATATTATACTACAGTATTTTCTCTTTTGTTTATGTTGGGAATTTCCTTTTTTAAAAAAGAAACCCTTTCTTGATAGTGCAATAGAGGAGTAAAGGGGAGTATAATATGTATGAGAGAGAAATATTAACCTTAGAATGGAGACTCGTGAAAGGCTCTTCCAAGAAGGTGACATTTACATTTAAAACTAAAAAATAAGTAGGAGTTATCCACATGCCATATAGGGTAGAGAAAAGTGTTTAAGTCAGGGTATAACATATATGAAAATCTTTGAAGTGGAGAGAAGTTAAGTGGATTATCCACCAAAAAAAAATCCCAAAACACTCAAACTGAAACTGAATAAAGTACGGTAAAGCAATGAGTGCTGCTCATCAGCCTATACAGATATCTGCTGAATCACACAGAGTCTTAATGCCTTTTAAAAATATTATAGACATATTATTATGAAAAATGGGGAGCCATAAATAAAATGTAGCAAGTAAAAACATTACATATGAGGTATTAAATGAATACTGCTATAGACTGAATGTTTGTGTTCCCTACCAAAATTCATATGTTGAAACCTAATCCCCAATGTAATAGTCTTAGGAGGTGGGGCCTTTGGGACATGATTAGATCATGAGGGATTAGTGCCCTTATAAATCAGACCCTAGAGAGCTCTTTCACCCCCCAAGCCTTGTAAGAACACAGTGAGAACCAGGAAGTGGGCTTTCACTAGACATCAAAACTACCATCAACTTGATCTTGGATATTCCAGGCTCCAGAACAGTGAGAAGTAAAGTTCTGTTGTTTATTAGCCACCCAGTCTATAGCATTCTGTTATAGCAGCCTGAACAGAAAAAAACAAACACTTGTCACCATTGTGAAGGGCAAGAACAGAGGCAGGGAGAACTATGTGGCTACTGCAAAAGTTGAAGTGAGCAATGGTGGAGGCAAGGACCAGGAGGAAGGTATTATGCATATAGAGAACTGGATGCAGTGAAGAAATATACAAATGATAAAATAAAGGCTTGTGGTGCCCCAGATTGGGGGTGTAAGGGAGAGAGAAGTCAAAGAAGACTCCCAGGCTTTTGGGCAGTGAATGGAAACGCTACAGCTGCATGATGTCACTGTTCACGAAAATGTGCATGAGCCCTCTTGGGGGAGATAAGCATGTGCTTAGTTTTGGACTTGTAGAGTTTAAGGTGCTTTGTAACATCAACATAAGCATGCTATAGAGGCCATTTTATATAACTATATTGAGCTCAGAAGATAGGTCTCGTCTGGCAAAATAAATGTAAAAGTCTTGTAAAGATGTGATCATCCGGGAAAACTGTAGAGGCAAAAGAGAACCTACACTTAAGTCCCAAGAAGCTCCAAATTTTAGTATCCTAAGAGATGCCTTCTGCTTCCATGTAGATGTAGTATGCTGGATCATCCACCTAATATATTCCCTGCAACAACCAGAAGCTATATAAATCACACAAATCATTTTTCAAAGAAATCAGAGCACCATGTAAGCAATAGGGGCAAATGAACTGAAATCCCAGAGGCCCAGGAGCCCATCCAAGTTGGGTTGGCCATCACTGGCCATGTTCAAGACTGAGGCCTTTGTAGAGCTTGATCATGGACTTAGTACCAATTTTGGTTCACACATTTAATAAAATGGTTGAAAAAAATCAGTAAACCCTTAGCAGACAAACTAAACCCTTGGCAACAGACTGAAAACTTACAGAGCCTTGAAAGAGCAGCCAGTTTTCCACATGAGGATGTGCTCACTAGGCTTGAGGACTAGAAAACATCTTCTAAAAGGCAGAAGAAAAACTTCTATAATCTTTCAGTGCTTCAAAGGCAAAACCTTGCCAGAGGGAGAGGTCTATCTCAAGCACACATTTTGGATCTCCATCAGACTCTTGCCTTACTGAAGCTTCAAAGAAAGGGGCTAAAGAGCAAAGTTCAAAACATCTAAAGGGTGGAGCTGAATATCCTTTATTCTTTTTTGGGATGAGGAAACAGAGACACACCAGGATTGGAATGAAAAGTCAGGGAAGTTCCTGCATGAGGAAGAGGGACAAACCAGAAGTGGCCTGACCCTTACTAAAACATCAACCATAATTCCGGAGTCTTAGAAGTCCAAGATCAAAGTGTTATCAGGGTTGATTTCTTCTGATGCCTCTTTCCCTGGCTTAAAGATGACTGCCTTCTTGCTGTGACCTCATCTGGTCTTTCCTATAGGCCTATGTATATCTGTGTCCAAATTTCTCTTCTTATAAAAGAACACCAATCATATTGGATTAAGACCCACCCATATGACAACATTTTACTTTACTGTCACCTCCAAGATACAGGGAGTTAGAACTTTAACATATGAATTTTGAGGGGTTAAAATTAAACCCAGACTGTATGTAATTAATAAATCAATAAGTAAGGATAATATGTAGAAAGTAGACATTTAAAAGGTGAGTAGGAAAAAAAGTCAGAAATGGAGACTGAAATGGAGCAGCTTGAAAAGAAGAAAACCAAGAGTTTTTGATATTAGAAGATCCAACGGAAAAGTGTTTTTAAAAGGAAGATGTGCTCAAATGCATCAAGTGCTCTTGAGGTATTAATTAAAATGAGGATCTAGAAGTGTATGTTGTCTTCATAAAAGGGAAGGTCACTGTTTGGCCTTTGTGAGAACAGTTTTACTGGAGTGGAAAGGGTTACATACATATTCAAGTGGGTAGGATAGGGAACAGAAGGTGAAAAAGAAGAATAAGAGAGTGAAGACACTTCATTTGAGAGATTCACCTGTGAATAAAAAAATGAGATGGAAGTAGTTGGCGGGAAATATAGGCTTGAAAGTAGTTGTTGTGGTTTTAGTTTTGGCTGTGGTTTCTTTGTTTTTAATAAAAACTGGAAAAGATTTTTGCATGCCCTACTGCTGGTGAAATGTGGGGAGTGGTGAGGCAGCAGTTGAAGATATGGGACATAGAGGAGATTCTTAAGAGCTGAAAGGGAGCTGGGATCCAGAGCATTGATAGAGCAGTTTGTGTTTGAAGAGATGGTCAGCTCCTGCATTGTCCTTTATGAAATATAAGATGAAATGGATGAAGTGCATCAATTTGAGATGTGGGAGTGGGAAGTTGAGGGGACTGTAACTAGGGCACTACCAATAGTGGCCAGCCCTTGTGAAGGCTCACTTGCATGGGATGACAATGAATGTATGGTCCCAATCATCCGTGTTGGATGATTTTCCTCAGCTCTGATCAATAACTCGGATGCAGCCAACAGGAAGACAAGGAGTCAGGTTCAGCCTGGTGATGTAGAAGAATTTGACCAGGATAAACACATTTATGTTCACAAAAACTCAATGTGATGCATGCTTATGTACATTATGTACACAGATTAGCTTCAGTTTATCCAAGCGGAAATTGAAGAACAGAATAACTAAATATCTTGCCCCATTTACATTGCTAATAAAGAAGTGAGTCAGGATTTGAGTTCATCCTCATTCTAAAGAACATTATCTTAATCATTATGCTGTACTTTTTAATATAAAAATACTATAAATATTCTCTAAACAATAATTTTATGTAATATAGGTACTATTTATAAAAAGAATGTGTAATAACAGGAAATATTTAATTTCAAAATTAAATGAAAAATCTTAGTCTCCAAAACTGATTACATGACATTGTCACAACTACATCTAGCGTAATACCAGGCACTTAATGGATATTCTATAAATAAATGCTAAACCGTGTTTAAAACAGAAAAGGCTAAAAGAAAATATAATAGAATGGTTTAACATGATTACTCTTTGGGTAAGAGTGATTTCTTTCCTCTACTTAACATATTTTTGATTAATGACTATGTAGGGCTTTTAAGAAGGTAAAAATGAACTATGAACAGAGTTTTTCTCAATGAAATTCCACTCCTTCCTTCACATCCATACTATATTCTCAACTTCTTGTGGCCACACAGTAGGCAGCAAATTTCTGCAAGTTGCCATTGAGAACTCCTGCTGAGTTTACTCAAATACTGGCCTCCTGGGGTCTGAAAACCAAGCTGTGGAGTAGATCCTAGACCAGTGTAATAAATACACCCAGGAGCACTGCTTCCATACAGGGGAACAAGGATGAGAAAATATGCAAGTCTGAACCAGCTGGGGAAAAGCCCTAGATCTTAGATGGTTTAAAATTCATTACATAGATAGCTTTGGGAGTGTATAGGCTAGTCTTGTAGGCAGGCTTCTCAACCATCCTGAGAAACCTACGATTATATGGGGGAACTAAGTGAAAATTGTGTGAAGATAGCAAATGAAATCACCTTCCTCTGAGAATTTTAATAGTATTCTTAGGAGAGGAAGGGAGGGGAAGTGGGAAAAAGGGAGGGAGGAAAGGAGAGAGGTTTAAAAGCATTTTTTTAAAATTATGGGGAATGAAAGAGTCAGCTTTTCATCACAATAGAGTGATGTGAGTAAAAAAAAAGGGAAATACATACATATACATATATAAACATATATATATTCCTTGTTTTATATAGTATATATTTATATATATATAATTACTGAATGTTATTATTAAATACATGGAATATCTTTGGAAAATAAATACGAAAGACATTAATGTTTGCTTTCAAGGAAAATAACTGGTTAATCCGGGAACAAAATAGGTAGGCAAGCATAATATTCACTGCATTCACCTCATTTTTTTTTTTTTAATTTTGGTCAATGTGCATGCATTTCCTATTCAACAATTAATAAACAAAATAATATTAAGGTAAAGTATGCAATTATTAACAGATCATCTTAATTCGGTGTCATCATCACAAGAAACTCAAATGAAGCTAGGGATTACATGGGCCTGCATATCCTGTGTATTATCTGGACATAGATAGGATGGTCTAAGGTTGGGCAAATTGCTTAGCTCTCTTGCAAATAGGGATCATTTTATTGGCTTATGAACCTTAGCACCTTATTTGGTTGCATTACACACACACCCACACACATTTTCCATATATGTGAGTGCATATATATTTCTGTATGTATAAATATACAATAAAATATTCATATTAATTGCAATAATAATGTCACAGAAGCCACGCTGATTGTGAAACATTCAGAATTAGGCTTTTTCTATGGACCTGATGACAAGAATGCTTTTTAAACTGAAACAGTCAGGAGAAGGAGAAATCAGATGCTATGATCTAATCACCACTATTCATTTTATATATTGTTTCAGGACTTATTAATATGGCATTCAAGTTTAGGAGGAATGTATATTGCTGTTGGGTTGACCCTTTCATCATCATTAAATGGTCTCTCTAACTGTGGAAATATTTCTGACCATAAATATTTCCTTTTTTAATAGTAGTAAGGCAATATTAACTTTCTCTTTGGTTAGGATTTATATCTTTTGTCTTTCTACCTCCTTTAATTTTCAACTTTTCTATGTTCTTATATTTAAAGGTATTTCTTATAATGAGAGTTTAGCTAATTTAGTTTCTTCTTTTTAAAATCTTTTCTAGTCTTATTTTAATTATAAAACTAAATCTGTTTTAATTTAATTAATAATTTTGGCTTAAATCTACATCTTAATCTTTGTTCTATGTCTGTTTACATATTTTTCATAGTCTTGCTTTCTTTTAAAATAATTAGAAATTTAAAAAATCATTTAATTTCCCCTCTAATAATATCTTGCCTGTTATACAGCTATACATTTCTTTAATTCATTTCCATGTTTATCCTTGTCTTATCAGAGTATATAATAAATTATTACTTTTACTATTTTCCCAACACTGAACATGTTTTTACAACCCTTACTCACAGCATATATTAAAATTTAAGGGCCTCCCTGGTGGCGCAGTGGTTGAGAGTCCGCCTGCCGATGCAGGGGATACGGGTTCGTGCCCCGGTCTGGGAGGATCCCATATGCCGCGGAGCGGCTGGGCCCGTGAGCCATGGCCACTGAGCCTGCGCATCCGGAGCCTGTGCTCCGCAACGGGAGAGGCCACAACAGTGAGAGGCCCGCGTACCGCAAAAAAAAAAAAAAAAAAATTTTAAAAACCATTATCCTTATTGTTTTAAATAGCTTCTATTTATTTAGATCTACTTACATTCTTCCTTTTTTTTTTTAACTTGCTTCATCTTTCATCTGGGATTATTTTTCTTCTAGCTAAATGACTTCCCTTTGCATTTCTGTTCATGTGAGTTACTCTGACACAGGCTTCTACATCATAGCCAGAAGCAAAAATCTCAGCCATTGGTCCTTCATCTTGAGTTCAATAAATATTTATTGGGTACAGCTCTTTCTCACACTGAGAAGGAGGATTGGGAAATGAGAAAGAACTGCTTATAGCAGAGGAAGGATGAGGACCTGCAACCAACTGATTGTATTCAAAACTGGATGTGTATTCAATAGAGGCAAAAGTACTTTTCAGGAAATATAAATAGAGGGAGGAGTAATAATAAAAGGTGATAGAGGACAATGATGATGATTCTTTTGTCTGCAGATGACTCAATGTTGATTCTTCTGTCTGCAGATTAAGTCCAAATTCCAAGTCACCCCTTATAAACTTGGTGACAATAAGGGTAAACAAATAAAACTTGTCTAACTTCCAGTCCCTGTCCTAAAATAATAAAGATAATACTTCACTTTATGGAATGGATATAAAGATGAAGATAAATAATATATTCAACACTTAGTACAAAGCCTGTTACCTAATAGAACCTTTATAAATCATGCAATTATTAAAAATTCAAGCAGGGCTTCATGGATATTGTATCACGGAGGTTGACTTTGAAAAATAAGTAGATCTTCAATAGAAGGAGATCAGAGGCAGTAAACTGCCTGGCGAAAGATCAGCGAGAACGACAGCTGGAGGTATGAATGAAATTACCATGTTCATGGCACAGCAAAGATGTCAACTGCTGAGGCTCTGGTGCCCTGAGGCATCCAGTGGGGCATGACTTTGGAGGAAGGTGCCTTGAAGCATCATCACAGAGGCTTTGGGTGCCATGAGAAGGTAATAATTCATGAAGTAAAGTGGAGACGTGCACTGAGTGGATTAAACATCATTATGGATACTTGTGCAGCAATGCATACTTGACCATCTTACCAAACAAATTCAGACTTTTTAAAAATAAAATGCATAGTATAGAAAGAAGGATCATCCAAGTCTTCTAGTTATGTCATTGTCTGCCCACAACTCCCACCTCCCACTCCACTGCCAGCCACCTTAGTAGACTGATCGACATGATAAAAATTTCACCAGGAATAGAATATTTCATTTGCTTTTCCCTTAGAAGGTTTTAGATCATTTAACCCCAGTTCCCAGTTTTTCTTTTGCAATAACTTTTCTTACTGCACAAATCATAGGTAGGAACAGACATTCTCTCTTCCCTTCCCCCATGTCCCCCTGGCCTCTTAAAAAACTGTCTTCAGCCTTGTTTGTGCATAGTATATTAAAAAACCTGCCATAGTTGTTGTTAGAAATACAACTTTGCAAATCAAAGATTCACCAAGGATTCTGCTTTGTCAACCCAGTAGAGAGTATTTACCATGAAATGACAAACTTATGACCTCTGGTGCTAAGCCAAATTCTGTGGAATCAGAATATGACAATCCAGACACATGGTTTTGGGTGTGGACTAGAGGTATAGCCCTAATACATGCAAACAACTTTTGTAATTTCTCTGCTCCCTCTATCGCTGAGCCCCCTTCAGAATTCTGACATCTTGTTCAAGTACACTTGGAAACCAGTTCTGAGAAGGATTTCAGGTAGGTTAGACTTGGTTATATGATTCTGGATCTTTCCATTTCTTTTCTATTGTAATGAGTTTGCTCCTTCCCATGTTGGGCAATGATTTGAAGGAATCCACAGAAAACCACTCATTTCTTCAAGTTCTAATTCAGGCTCATTTGCTAGTATTCTGTAAATACACTAAAGTAAGTAATAGGAAGTGTTCTCAGGAAGTGTACTCATGGAAGGGGGCAGCAGATGTGGTAATAAAATATCAGTAATCCTGCTCTCCTGGGAGCATTTAAGAAGACACTTTCTGAGGCTTACAGATTTCAAAATACTGTAACCAAGATGGTGAGTGGTCTGGAAACTGCTGAAAGAAGAGTATTAGAGGAAGAGGGCTCTTCAGGGACAAGAGGGGTATGACAGGACATTAACAAGACAGTCATTAAATATATATAGGGTGCCATAGGGATGAAGAAGCTGGCTTGTTTGCTATTGCTAAAAGCAAAAGGGCAGAAGGTATAAATTGGTACATATGGTCAGCTTAAGTGGACAGCTGGTGTTATCCTCAAATGGACACAGATGTAAGAAACTCCCAGAGAGAATTTCAGCCAAGGTTACAGGGCCATTCACTTGTGATATCATAAGTGATATTAATACATTTAATTGGACCAAATCACCTTGGAATCCTTTTTCCAACACTAAAGCACTGTTTTGAAACCAAGATGTGCTTTAGCACATGTAAAAAATCTCTCTTCTATTATTCCTAAAGACGTCTTCTCTTCTGTTCATCTCCTCTTTATCTTCTTAGAAATATCTAAAATCCAGGAAACTCTTTAATTGGCGCTATTTGAGATTTCTCAAGCCCCAGTGGAGTTTTTTTTTTTTTTCAAAGTATGTTCTTAGATCCCCTACAGAAAAATCACAGAAATAGCTTATTAAAAATATACATTTCTATGCCCCATTGTAGACATACTGAATCAAGGTCCTTGGGGAAGGTGCCCAGGACTACACATTATAACAAGCCCTCCAGATGATTCTTATACTCATCTAAGTTTAAAACCATTGTCCAGCCTTCTTCTCTCCAGCACTGTCTGTACTTGTTAACTTTATAGGTAAGCAGTGCTCAATTCTCTCAACTTAGAGTGAGGAACTGAGATTCAGAAAGATACCTGGTTTCTAAATATATTTGGCCAGTTTTAGCCCCCTTCCTTCCTTCTGCCAAATGGGTAGCTTTGTGCAGATGCAAGGAACAGGGGGTATTGAACCTAGTGTTCTATCATGGTGAATCCTGAAGTTTGAATATAAAAAAGAATATATATACACTACCAAATGTAAAATAGACAGCTAGTGGGAAGCAGCCACATAGCACAGGGAGATCAGCTCAGTGCTTTGTGACCACCTAGAGGGGTGGGATAGGGAGGGTGGGAGGGAGACGTAAGAGGGAGGGGATATGGGGATCTATGTATATGTATAGCTGATTCACTTTGTTATACAGCAGAAAGTAACACACCATTGTAAAGCAATTATACTCCAATAAAGATGTTAAAATTTTTTTTTTTCCATTGCCTTTTCTCTGGGAGAGATCTTAAAGCTCCTATTGCCAAGAGCAAGGAAGCTCAGCAAGACATATACCTGTTGGGTGGTGGGTCCCAATCTTGGCTGCACATAGACAGAATCATTGAAACTTCAAAACAAATACCTAAGCTGGGCCTCATAACAGGACAGTTAAACTATATGCTCTAGGGCTGAGGACATCATATTTCCTTTATTGGAAGGACCAATTTGAGCATCACAACTTTTGTAGCTCCACAGCACTTTGTATAGAACATTATTATTTTTGTACTGATCACATTTTTGTAATTATTTATGTTTTAGTGTCTTCGCCCCAGCTCCCCATGGATACCTAGAGTAAGGACTGCAACTTCAGTGCAGACAGTAGGCCCCCAGGACATATGCATATTTAAACGTAAGTGAAATATTGTAGAAAAGCCTAGAAATTGCACATGCTCTAAAATAATTTGTGGAATATCAAAGTTTACTTCATGCTTCCTGAGAGGAAAGTTTTGAGCATATTTTGACAGTCTTTCTCCATTTCTGAAGTTAAAGAATCACCCTAGCATATTTTAGCTACAACTCAGAAGTAGCCTTTTGACTAAACATTAATAAAGTTTCTAAGTCATAAACACACTAAGATTTATCACTTGTCCTAAGGTTGACACTGCCATTATTCTTAATTACTCCTTCACTTTCACACATTATTCACTGTGTCCCCAGAGAAGGGAAATGAGCAGAGATTTCTGCTTTAAGAAAGAATAAATTCATTCTGAGGTTACATCTTGTGTACTCAAAATACCTCCCACATTTGTAAATGAATCATGCTTATCTGCTTTTTGGGGTCACTGAACAGGCACAAAGGGTGTAATCAAATACATACACACATGTGCAGCGGTACACACACGTTAAAGTGCCTGACACTGGCAAAACAGGAACTGAAAGTCAAACTCTGTGGGTCTTACTTTTAAAAATCTTTTAAAACCATTTAGATGCCAATGTCTCATAGACACAACCTTGACACCCGGCCCACAGGCAATGCATATGCAAGTCTAAAGCCACAGAGGAAATATCAGACTTTCATCTTCAAAATAAAGTAGAAACTCTTAAGTGCAGAACCTGGTGTCTTCTCTACATCTTACTGGAGCTCAGCAGAGCGAGGGAACTTGGATGAATGGACTTTTGCTCATACTAGACTGAAGGCTCCTTGGGAGCAAGAATCCCATCAGTTTTGTTGGCTATCGCATGCCTAGAATTTAACACAGTGCCTGCTGCATTCATGTTGTTCAGTGTTTATTAATGACTGGATGAAAGTCATGCTCACAAAGTATTGCACTGATAATGGATACATCAGAAGTCTGTAAAATAAGAATATGGAAAAGGTCTTTCTAGGTCCTAAAACTGAATGTTTCTTAGAGGTTATTGAAAGTTGCTTTAAAGTTTACTTCACAAATAAAATATAACCCAAAAGCTTACAATAAAGAATGACCACGAACTCCAGACAAAAAAATGTAGGTTGTTCTTTCACATCCTATAATGAATGTAGAAGGAAAGATGCTTCTTAAAAAAATCTTAAAAGCCCTACAGCAGAACTGGAGAAAAAATTATGTTAGAAAATAATTTTTGATGGATGAGAGTTACCAATTTTCTAGAAATCAGAACGGAGATACAGAATTAGTTGCATAATATCTGCTGTTCAACTATTTCAGCCTAATATTCCTAACAGAAAAATACATATCAGGCACAAGAGGTGATTCTTCCTACATTTTATATCTCTAAGACATTGACCATGGCAACAATTCTTACATGTAGTACAGGAGAACAGATTACAGTTTGCAAGGATGGGTGCCTAGACCTCAAAAGAGAAAGGACATTTCTGCAGCTGAAAATTGCGTGAATTGGGGGGAAAATCCGTCTCTAATTGCAACTTTTAACATGACTTACATGACTGAAGACATAGTTATAAAAGCCAGATGGCATTTTCATGTCTTTGATTTGGGGTAATTATTTTTATAGCTGAAAGATTTCTAGTGTCTCTCACATTACTTTTGGCCAAAAACAGAAGACTTTTGATTTTCAGCTTCCTCCCTGCTTAAGAAAAAAGAAAAGAAGAGGTATTCTCCCAAAAATCATTTTCACAGGGAAAAATGATTGCCCCAATTTAATTAGGCAAGAGGATGGTTAATTAACACAGCTTGAGGAAGTAACCCCATATCTGACATAACCATGGGTCAGAGTCATTTAGACCCACTAGTTCCAACCACAATTATCTCCCAGTTGTTGGTTAGGTGCATGTAGCTACAGCTACATGACTAGTCTCTGTGCTTCCATTCATGTTAATGAAATCCATTCTCCACACAACAGCCAAAGTGATCTTTTACAAAAAATCCCTTCCAATGACTTCCCCTGACATTTAGAATGAAACCAATATTTTATCCCATATTCCACATGGTCCTCATGATCTAGTTAGGATTGCTTTGGCCATTAAAACTTAGGAAATTGTTGAGAGAGAAAGAATGTAAGCTCTGGATGTACGTAGTTTAACAGGTTTGACCTGGAGATGTGACCTGCAGGATTCCCAACATCCACTATACCAACAGTTTCTTTCTGCCCATTTTTTCCCTCTGTCCCTGTATTTAGACTATTCAGTCCTATAAATCTCTAAAACCTTATTTTCCCCCCTCCTAACTAGAATTGTCCCAAGTATCTGCAGCAGAAACACAGATTCTGCTACTGAAACTTATTCAGATCTGAGGAATCTAAAAGAAGTATCATTTTCACTTAGATTATTTTTGCTTTGGATACTTTTACTTTTTTATCTCAATATTAAAAGTTAGCAGCTTGGGGGCTTCCCTGGTGGTGCAGTGGTTGAGAGTCCACCTGCCAGTGCAGGGGACATGGGTTCGAGCCCTGGTCTGGGAGGATCCTACATGCCGTGGAGCAACTAAGCCCGTGAGCCACAACTACTCAGCCTGCGCCTCTGGAGCCTGTGCTCCGCAACAAGAGAGGCCGTGATAGTGAGAGGCCCGTGCACCGCGATGAAGAGTGACCCCCGCTTGCCACAACTAGAGAAAGCCCTCACACAGAAACGAAGACCCAACACAGCAAAAATAAATAAATTAAAAAAAAATTAACAGTTTGGGCCAACATTATGAAACCAGTCTGACTCTTAGAGGCATATCAACAGCAAGAAAATGACAACTATCTAAGGATATAAGCAATCAGCCTGGAGTGGAAAGGAAGAGTCCAGAAATGGACACCTCAGAGCTAATCCCTACCTGCTTGCCCATCACCTGGCACCCAAGAGGCTCCTCTCATAACCTCTCTCTCTGTCTCTTTTTCAGTTTTACCTTGGATTCATCATATTATTAGCCTTGTTAAGAAACAAACGTTGGGATTTTTGATAATTATTGATTCTTTCATTTGTCAATTTCTGCTTCTATTATTATTATTTCCTTCCTTCTACGCTTTCGGGAGCATTTATTTCATGTCACTTTCTAAAATTTTTGGAATGAATACTTAATTTATTCTCAGGATTATTTACTTTCTAATGTAGGTGTTTAAGACTATAAACTTCCTCTATTCACAGCATTACCTGCATTCCCTAATTACTGAATGTGTTTTGGGTTGTAATGATAATATTCATTGTCTTCAATCAAAAGTAACTTTTAATTTGATTGTGATATCTTGTTTGACCTAAGAGTTATTTAGACACATATTGCTTAATTTCTAAATTTTTGGCAGTTACATGTTATTGCCTTCTAGCTTAATTCTAAAATAATCCTAGAACTTACTCTTTTGTATCTCAACTATCTGACATTTGTTAAGAATTGAACAATAGCTTAACGCAGTCCATTTTGTTAAAAATACTATGTGCATTTGAAAACAGTATGTGTTTTTAAATTCTTGGGTCCAGTATCATCAAGTTTGTCCAGGTATATCAAGTAGACTCATTCATTTTTCACATTTTCCATATTTCACTGAATTTACTGGACTGTTCTATCACTTAAAGAGAAAGCTATGTTAAAGTTTTCTACCGGAATCATGGAGGTATCTATTTTGCTATTCATTTCTGTATACTTTTGCTTTGTAAATTTTTATACAGTCTCATTAGATACATTTGTATTTAGAATTATTATATTTTCCTGGTGAATGAACTCTTTGATCATTATGAAATTACCACTGTTTATCTTTAATAATAATTCTTATCTTAAAGTCTGAATTCTCTGATATAAATTTCCTATAGCTTTTTTTTTGCTTAGTGTTTGTATATTATTATTTTAAATTCCTTTTCTGTCAACTTTACACTTAAGATGAATCTACTGTAGGCAACATATAAGTGAGATTTTTCCCCGAATCTGGTTGATGATTGCAGTAGGCTGAACAGTGGTCCCCCAAAACATATCGAGTCAGCCCCTTTGCCCTACTCCTTTAGCTGCCTAGTACATAGGCAAGATTTCCACAGTTCAAAAAATCATTTTGAAATATAAGGCATCTTAAAGATAGATGATATATGATATGAATTGAAGGAAAGAAAATCATAAGAAGACTGGATTTCCAATGAATGTGAGTCTATGTTTCTGGCTCTTCTCTTCCATATTCTTAAGGTTACTATTATTTCCATACACTGCTATGAACAGTTGAGTGAAAGTTATATCTGAATACAATTTCAAAGAACTATTAATGCTTAACTAAACATTTTATTTTTATTTTGATATAAAGAGACTTTTGTACATCAGCCAACAACTGATAATACTGAAACTCAGGACATGTTTTTCCACCAGAAAATCTGACCAAGTATAAATGAACTTCCAGGCATCAACACATTAGTTGATTGGAAGAATGCTTTTGCAAAATTAGTTTGAATATTATTATATTTCATCTACTGTATTACTTGCTACTTCTACTAATATTTTCATCCGTGCCTTTGCTCTCTTCCTTTCTTCCTTTTTCTGTCATATTAGGTTTGCTTAGCATTCTATAAATATTCCTTCTACTAATGATATGAGTTGTGTGACAGCTAACAGCTTACATTATTTACAGTCTTTGTTTTTTAGAGTAAAATAGGAAACCATCAGATGCAATGATTTACTCAGCTGCAGTACACAAGGTACTCCAGTCCTACTGAAGAAGAATAATTGTTATGGTAATTTAATGATATATACAATGTCTGTTATTAGCTATTTATTAATATATGAATACTTGAGATCTGCTGCTACTAGTGCAAGTGAGAACAACTTATTTTTCAATCAAATCTAATTGCCAATGCTGGTACATGGAAAGAAATTTAACTCTTCTCATCAGATTTATTGGATTGCACCATTCTTGCCAGATTTCATAGTGACATATAATTTATCTTAATGTCAGGATGTTATATTTAGAGTTGAGATAAATCCTAACCTCTAACATGCCAATCTACAGGAGCAAGAAAATAGCAGGAAAGGATATATGTTGAAAACAGTAATTTACATATTATTTTGGAATCCCATGTTGCAGGAATCAGTAACGCGGGGAGTGCTGCTTCTTGGCAGTTTATCCCCTGTGGTCTTAGAGGAACAGTGACCACAAATAAGGTGTAAAACTTATAACTTTTCTCAGTGCCTGCATTCAGTCTTTACTGAAGGATTATCAAACGAGAAAGTGAAAAAATGGAACGAGGTATTTCGGCAGAGTGTCTAAGCCATCCAACCTTGATTACTGGGATTTAGATACATATCTAATCTAGTTGAAGGAGAACAGAATCCTTTAACCACCAACATCCTTTTGTAATTAGTGAGAATTACATTCTATACTGAACGGTAAAGGGTACCAAGAAGAAAAATCAGAAATAGTCAGGTTCTAGCATTATAATCTTACATACTGGGATTCCAGAAAACTCCATCCCTTTGTTAGGGATGTCTTCTAAAAGAGATTCACTGGGAAGATCTGTGCTACTCTAGGGGAAAAAAACCCTACAGAAATGCATAAGGCTTGTTGGTGCTATTTTCTTCCACAGAACCTCAGCTATTTCAATTTAGAGCTGTTTTTTGGTTTCATCACTACTAAGTCTTCCTTGATATCTATCAGCTCTGTGAACTAAGAAAAAATATTTAACGTTTATTTGGCTTCTTTTTATTTCTGTAAAATATGGGATAATAACAGTATTTATTCCAAAGTGTTACTGTGACGATTAAATGAGTTATATGCCATTTATTTAAAACAGAGTCTGAGAGAGAGAAAATAAAATCTGAATATTAATGATCACTCCCATTACCATTATCATGCTGATTACCATCACAGTCATCACAGCAGTATTATCTATCTATCGACTGATTGGTCAGCATCCTCATCATTGATCCTCAGTCTTCAGTTCTGAGTCTTATACAGTTTATATACAAAAGTTGAGGACTTGTTGCATCAGAAAAGCACCCCTGACATGTTTATTCCTGACTAGGTGGTTGAGACTTATTATTTCTGCATGTACTGAGTGAATGAAACTAACCCTGCTGCTCTATTCACAAATAGTTGGGCTAGGTTGAGTTGAAGGTTGAAAGAAACCATAAATACTGTAAATAGATATACACACATACACACAGTGAGAGAAAGAGAGAGAGAGAGAGAGAGAGAGAGAGAAGCCCAGCTTCAGTAACCCCTTACTTCATTTCCCTTTTTCCTTAACAAGAATTTATTCTAATCCTGCTTTTTTCCTACCATTTCCTCTTGTCCATTGCTTGACTTATCCATTAGCCTAATTCTACAACTTTGAACCCTGATGTAATAAAGACAATTAATACAATCATATCTCCTGGCTCCTAGAAGAAGCCCTGCATTTATAGGCTTCTCAGTCCCACCTACTTAGGTTGGTAGTCAAATCTTATTTCTTGGAACAACAAAGCTGCCTCATTTTGCCAATTTGTTATCTCCTCCTTGGGACAGTTTATTTCCTGCATTAGTGAAGACAAAACACAGCCTCTGTTACAACACAAATTTTTAACCCCTGGCCTCAAAATTCAATTCAGATGTCTTCAGCCAGACCTCATTGACTCAACATAGAAAATACATATTTTATATATATATATATATTTTATCCAGAAGCCTAAAGATGCAATTCTTTGAAGGGTAGAACATTGTGAACCGAAGTATTTTGAACTTTAGAGAAAACATGTTTCAGATTAAGAGTTAGTTTATGTAAATTATTTTCTCACATACAGAGAACCATTTATCTCCATAACCATTTACTTTAAAATACAAATTTAATATGTATTAGAAACTTATTTTTAAAGGTTGCTTCTTGGAGACACCCCAGTTGGACCTGAATTGGGCTTTACACGGTATGTCATTTCTATTTCTTTGCTTATTTAATCTCCTCACTTGGCAGAGGCATTCCCAGGAAGCATTTACACTTCCCCAAATGCCTTAGAACTTGAAAGAGAGAAGGCACTAGAATTTTAAGCCAAGCTTGGATACCCACACAAGCTGACATGGTACCCAACCTTCAAATGTGGCAGAAGAGTGAAAGAATAATATATCAGTGAACACCGTATTCAACAGAATATGGGTTACTGGTGGTTACATAAACAAGGCAAGGTAGGAAGTATCCATCATTTACTAATGGCCAGCTGTGCCCCATATCTCACAAGATGGATTGCAGGGACCAAGACGGGCCCACGACTCGAAATGTCACAACGTAGCTTTTTGTTCGTTCACTGTCCAGTAGAGAAAAAGAAAAAAATAGAAAAGATAGATAGATAGATAGATAGGATTTGGGGATTATGTTGTTGCCTGTGTACAGACAGTAAAAAAGAATTTTTGTGCCTGATATCTACAAAAATATCTAGTGAAGGAAAGATAAAGAAGTGTTTTTACAACAACTATTGTGCTTTCTGCACTGTGCTTAGAACACGGAATAGTCTCTATTTTCAAGTGGAGTATAGTCAGGTTGAGGAGGCAAGACTAGACTGGATGAAGACAAATGGAAGTCAGAACTGGTGCAACAGGTTAAAATTGTCAGAAAACACTGCCATCATCTTAAGATCATCTTATGTGCAATATAGTAGTTTGAAAAAATAAGAGTGAATTCAGATATAAAGAATCTATTTATCTGACAACCAGGTTCAGTAAAGTCAATCTCAATCTGCAATCAGCAATATGCTTAGTTCTATGTCAAAAAGGTTCTCTATAAAGAAAGATGTCTGCATTAATTGCTACATGATTGTAGTGACCATGTGCTGTGTCTGTTGCTGGATTTATCTGCATTGAGTCTGGGGCTTTCGCACCTGACAGCTCTCTAATAGGAACTGTTCCCGTTGAGTCTTCCTGCACACCTTTGGGTGTGTCAGTCCCCTCACCTGGAATAACTTAACCTTTTTTCCAACCATCCAATTTTTTCTCATCCTTCAGGGCACATTCAAGTTCTTCTTTAGTGGAGTTTCCTCCAATGGTAAGCATCTTTATTTGTCAAGTGTTTGAGAGTTAATTTTGCCTCCCCCCAAACAGATTTTTTAAATTTCCTGTTTGTGTTTTAATTACACTAGTGATCACAAAGGAAGCTGGAGTTTTGGTTTTTTTTTTTCATTACGGTACAATCATGTTGTAAGTTTGGCCAACAGAATGACAGCATGGGCATGAAAGTAATAGGCACATTTCTAGACATGTTCCTAATTAAAAGATAAAACAAAATCCTATGTATGATTCTTTTATCTATTCCATTCCACGGTGACATTGGAAGCCCTTGTAAAGAATATGTAGTACCAAATTCAAAGACTGGAGCCCTCATCAGTACTTTTAGAAGTGCTGCCTAGGAGACCTCTCCAACCAGCAACATCAAAGTTACATTTTGTGTCAATGAAAAATAAACTCTCTCACTTTGTCACAGCTTCCCCTTCCCCTTCCCCATATCCTCAAGTCCATTCTCTAGTATGTCTGTGTAGTGGCATGGACATATATACACTACCAAATGTAAAATAGATAGCTAGTGGGAAGCAGCCACATAGCACAGGGAGATCAGCTCGCTGGTTTGTGACCACCTAGAGGGGTGGGATAGGGAGGGTGGGAGGGAGGGAGATGCAAGAGGGAAGAGATATGGGAACATATGTATATGTACAACTGATTCACTTTGTTATAAAGCAGAAACTAACACACCGTTGTAAAGCAATTATACTCCAATAAAGATGTTAAAATAAATAAATAAATAAACTCACATTTTAAAATAACTGAAGTTTTTTTTTATTACAATAGCAAGTTAATTACCCTGAGTGATATACTACTTTCCCTATTTATTCATTATACAAGTTAATACATGCTCAACACTTAGAACCATGCTTGGCACATAATAAATGCTTAATAATGCTAGTTGTCATTATAATTACTACTACTAGTATATTTCTACTAAGGTAATCCTTTCAACCAGAATTTAATGAGTACTCACTAGGTACTAAGCATGTTCTTGAGCACTGTAGAAAAATTCAGTTAATAAGCACTGCCTTTGTTCTTGAAGAGTTCACAGTCTATTAAAAATAAAGTAATAATTATAGTAATAAAATAACTAACATCTGTTGAACTTTGCCTGAAGTGTGACGCTGTTGTATGATATCTTTATATATTAATTCCTTTGTTCTTTAAAATAACTTTATATCAACCCATTTTACAGTTGTGGAAACTGAGGCACAAAGAGATGAAATGCAGTGCCCAATGGTGCAAAGCTAATAATTGGAAGGGCCAGCATTTACATCTAATTTAGGGAGTCTAACTTCAGTGCCTGTGCTTTTATCTTCCATGCTGTGCTGCCAATGAGAATTATGTGAATTGACGGAGCTGTGTACAGAATGTGATGAAGACACTTCACTGAGCAGGTGACACTAGAACAAAGTTTGATAGATGAGTAGAAGTTTGCCAGGTGCACTATAGTGTTAAGGATACAATTTTTAATTAATAAATTATTTACTGTGGATTTTGATTGACTGAGTAATTGATTAATGAAGCCAATTTTAGGAAGCATTGGGCTAGACAGTCTAAAAGCTCTTAATTAGTGATGACTCTTGATTGTAAGAAGGAGAAATCCAGCTTAAAGTATACTTAGAAAAAAGGAGGGGAACACTTATGAAGTCACATGCAAAGTCTCAAAAGATGTAATCAGGACAATGCCTCTCTGTTTTCATTCTTATGAAGACTTTTTTTCCATATTGGGTAAAAAAGTGGACACCATTATTCAGGGCTCATATGTTATGGACCCATTAGCCTCTACAAAAAGAGCACTGAGATGGATACCAAGTCACCATGCCAATTCTTCCTCCTCGGCACACAGGAGGACCCATTGTCTAGCCTCATCTCCATATTGCTGGAGCCATGTGACTGAGCTCTTGCCAGTGAGTTGTGGGAGGAAAAGGTCTAAGCCCTTTCAGGTTTGGCTCTTAGACATATTTTTTCTGTGTCGTCTAGCCTCATTTCTCTGGTGCAGTGACCTTGACAGCTACATGTTTCATATGGTGAAGTCACAAGCAAGAGTATGGCCCAAACCAAACTGGATTTTCCTTGACCTATAAATATATCTTTATTTTGTTAAGTTGCTGAAATGCCAGGGTTAATTTGTTACTGCAGCATATCTTAACCTATCCTGATTAATACAATACCTCATTTATGCAAGTCTCAGAGATAAATCTTGGTGGACTAAATTGTCTTACATGCTAATCTCTGAAATAAGTACTATGCAAGAGTTCAGAATAATCCAAATGGTTATGCAAAGGAACAGAGATGGGAGAAAAAACTGTGCCCACTATGTATTCTACAGTCTTCGTCTTATGGTAGGTAACTCATAATAAACATAGTTGCTAATTAACTAGACTATTAGTAATCACATCCATATCTACCAGTATCTGAAAAGACAATCTTTCTGAGAATAAAGCTGTGTGGTCTATTTCCATACATAATCTGTTCAACATTTTAGCTTGATAACCAAATATTTCTTTCTGCCTGAAATTTTTCTTCTCACTCACATCTTATTTCATGTCTAGGGGTTAATGCTGCTTAATTCAGTCATCTTATTCAGATATAGAAAAGCTTTATGTGCATTTCTTATTTTTTGCTAACACTGTCATCTGACTTTGTTTTTATTAAATATTAATACATTTGTCTTCAGGAATAATTAAATTTCTTTCCTTGCAAAGCCCATGGAAGTAGAAAGTGAAATTGAAGGGATCACCGTTGGTATGGTGCTTGAGGGAATCTCATCTACATTAATCCTATTCAGGGGCCAATTTTTATTACAGATAATATCTGTGCATTTAGGAAATAAAAAGGGAATGCTAGAATTCCAAGTCCATAGAATAATCTAGTCCTTCTTTGTACTGCAGCTTGTATAATGCAATCATGGGAATCTTTTAAGAAATACGATTTTTCTCACTTTAAGTTTCAGACTTTTTAGGAAAACTACTTCTACAATTGGGCACAATCTTAAACACCAACTCCTGCCATAGGATAAATTATTCCTTTTATCTTAAACTATATTTTTTATGCTCTAAAACTGTATTTGGATTCATACTACAAATCGGTACTATACTGAATTCTGTGAAGTATTTTAGAGTAGTCAGAGGCAGGGAAAACAAGAGGTACACATATAAATGCCCAGAGCAGTAATATAAGCAATAAGTTAATTTGTAATTAAGAAAAAAAAAGATAATCTCCACTGAAAAGAATGCTCTTGATAAACATGAAAGAAAAGGTATTTAAAATCACATGAAGAATGGGTTTGTGCAAGAATAAAAAATTTTAAAATAGTAAGGTACTTTTATTTGAGGTATTCAAGCATGAATGGAGAAACCATGTGACAAGGTTACTTTAGAAAGATATAGGCATCTCATGGAGGATTGGGCTAAATTATTATTAATATCATACCATCATTATGATGATTCATTAGAAAGTGTATTCTCAGTATTCTTGTACCAAAGTTCTCTGTGACTTAATATTAACTAACATGGATTAAATAGTAATAATTTATCAAACATAGTAATAACTCCTTTACATCGACTAGTACATTTAGTGCTAATAAAAAGCCTATGATGTAGAAATTACTATTATCCTTATGGTCATATGCATGTTTGCAAGCATATATTCAGAAAATTTTCGGACCAATAAAAAAAAAAGTTAGAAAATAATTACAGTAAACATCCCCACCTTCACTAACTGCTTCATTCTCTCCCCACACACAGGCTCAGGATGCCAAACCATTTGAAGATAGAGTGCACCCGTAGCAATACTTCCGCATGTGTATCTCAAGAACAAGAACAGTGAATAATCCATTTCTCAGTGTCAAAGACGTTCCCCTACACGACCACAACACTACTATCATACAACATTAATTCAACTATATCCTACATATTCCTTCCATTTTCAATCTCCAGTTGTCTGAAAAGCATACTTATGATTTCCTTTTAAAGGCAGGATCTAGTAAAAATTCATGCAATTATTTTGGCTGATATGTCCTTTTAGTCTTCACAATTTAAACTAGACCCTCCACCATCCTATATTTCTCAAAATATTGAATCCTTTGTGACTCCAGGTCAGTTCTCCTAAAAATTATTCCACATACTTGATTTGCTGACAATTTCATAATGATGACATTCAGATAATCACACATTATATGTGTTTGGGGGAATGCTCTAAACATTCTAGAAAAGCAGTTCAAAGGCAACTTCTGAAAATAAACTTTCTATTATTCCCTCATTAGCTCAAATACTGTTCTCTCTTTCTCTCCCTCTTCTATGATTATTCTTCAGTTCACCCTGTGGAAAGATGTCTTCTTTATCTTGTACAACAGAAATATGCATAGCCACTAATTGCCATGCACTGTTGAAGGCCTGGAAATGTGTGCCTTTCTAACATACAGGAAACTACAAATGATATTTTTGGAGTAATGAAAGTATGAACATAAGATACACTGGCCAACTTCATTACCTATTAAGTTCTGCTTCGTTACCTAGCAAGTTTTAAACTTAATAACGAGAATGAAAAGGTAGATTCCTTCACAGTAAGGCTTAGGACACCAAAATAAATTTGAGATGGATTAAATTTTGAGCATAATAAACTGTAAGACACTCACAAACGTATAGGGAATAGTTTTCATAAATATGAAAAGAGATTTTTCTAAAAATACATGCAATTAAATAAACCAGAAAGGAATTAAAAAGCTTAAATGCAAATAAAGTTCTTTATATATCAAAACATGTAAACCAAATTAAAAGGCAAACAAAGTCAAGGAGAATATCTGTGAAATATTACAGAAAAAAATTAATATTATTCTCTGAAGAGCTTACATGTCAACAGGAATTATACTAAAATCCCAAAAGGTAAGTAGGAAAAGGGAATAATGTGATTTATAGAAAAAGGTATTTACAAATAAAATTTATTTAAAATGTTTAATTTTATGAATATTTAAAGAAATTAAAATTAACAAAACAATAAAATACTTATCTAGCAAATGTTCAAAGATTTTTAAAAAATCAGGTGTTTGCAAGTATGCAAGCAAATGACACTTTCATTCATCCATCCTGTGAATTTAAATATTCCTATTGGTCTGTAAGAAACAAATTAGGAATATAGTATCAATAGCCTTAAGAAAGTCTCTACCGTTTGACTCATTATTTCATCTTATAGGATGTACCCCAAAGAATGAGAAAATCTACCAAAAAAATAAATAGGTTTTATGCAAATCAAAATCAAAGCAAGTAATGGCTAAACAAATTCAAGTGAAGCTACAGGATGGCTTTACTATAAAGAAATTTTTAAAAGCATAACTTGAATGGGAACAAGATAACATACTAATACAAATAAATAACATTTATATTTGATAAATGCTATATTGTATATGATTTATATAAATATATATTTTATATGATAAATATATAGTATGATACTATGAATTATAAAAACATACTTTTATTAAGTAAATATTCTGGGGTTAACTCTGAAAGTAGGCTCCTGAGGTTTTTTTGTTTTTGTTTTCCTTTTTTGTATCTTCCAAATTATTTCCAATAATCATGTATGCATTAAAGTTGAATTTTTTAAGTGTGTAAATAAACTTAAAAAATATTTAGGTTAAAGCAATTATATTCCAATAAAGATGTTAAAAAAATATTTAGGTGCTGCTGTCAGATGATCTTAGTGGTTGGAGAGTGACTTCATGTTGAGGTGAATAGTCACAAGTAGGCTACAATGATTTGGTTCAGTGATTTGGTTTTTGAAAGAAGCAGTAGGTGCATCATATTTTTCTTTCCAACCTCTGTTGTTTTACTATGCTGATACTTGACTGGGTCTCAACCATATGGATGTGCGTTTGTCAGCCTCAGCTAAAGCCTCAACAGACAGCTTGGATGCTTCTTGACAATCATATTGAGGTCGGTCTAAAGTAGGCAGCCTGTCAGTGACTGATTACCTCTGGGAACCCTGGGGAGTTTTACATTTTATATATACTTCTCCCCCCTTGGGAAATTTGGCATTATCTGTGTTCACGTCTATCTGGCACAATAAAGACACTCTAAATACATCTCAAAATTGTCTTCATTTGCAAAATGCACAAATTTTGTTCATCTTAAAATTGAGGAGTTTTTTTTGTTAACTGTAAAGTTTTGAAAAACTCAGTTATACTCTCTATGCCTTAATTTCAAAACTGACAAAACACACAATCCAAATAGCTTAATACTTATTAAAGAAGTTGAGCTTGTATTCAAAAGCTTCCCACAATTACAATTTCCTGCTTGGATGGCTTCACCAGAACTTTGTATTAAACTTTTAAAGAAGAAATAATACCAATTAAACATAAACTATTTCAGAAGATAGAGGCAGCATTTCTAACTTATTTTATGAGGCCAGAATAATCAAATAATTCTGATACCACAACCAGAACCAAGAACATTACAAAAAATAAAATTACAAACCAATATTCATTGTGAATTTAAATGCAGAATACTTAACAAAATAGTAGCAAATCAAATTAACATTATATAAAAATGAAAAAAAAAAACCCAGGGAAAGTTCAAACCAGGAATGCAAAGTTGAGTTAATATTTATAATTAGATAAATATAGTTTACCACATTAATAGAATAAAGGCTACATAAAAATATGACCAGCTCAGTAGAAGTAGAAAAAGACTTGACAATGTCAACACACATTTATAATTTTATTTCATTTATTTTTTTGAAACATAACAGCTTTACTGAAATATAACTCATATAACACAAAATCCACCCATTTAAAGTACCCAACTCAGTGTTTTTTTTTTGTTTGTTTGTTTTTTTGTGGTATGTGGGCCTCTCACTGTTGTGGCCTCTCCTGTTGCGGAGCACAGGCTCCGGACACGCGGGCCCAGCGGCCACGGCTCACGGGCCCAGCCGCTCCATGGCACGTGGAATCCTCCCGGACCGGGGCACGAACCCGCATCCCCTGCATCGGCAGGCGGACTCTCAACCACTGCACCACCAGGGAAGTCCCCCTAACTCAGTGGTTTTTAATATATTCATTGAATTGTGCACGCCATTACCACAATCAATTTCAGAACATTTTCATCACCCCTGCCCCCAGAAGAAACAGTGTACAGATTAGCAGTCACTTCCCATTTCCCTCAATCCCTCCCACCAGCCCTGGGCAACCACTAATCTACTTCCTGTCTCTACAGATTTGTCTATTTCAGACACTTCATATAAATGGAATCTCATAATATGTGGTCTTTTGTGACTGGCTTCTTTCATTTAGCATGTTTTCAAAGGTCATTCAGACTGAGGTATGTATCAGTACATCCTTCCTTCTTATTGCCAAATAATATTCTGTTGTATGGACTAGACAACACTTTATTTACCCATTCATCATTTGATGGACTGATGAATGAATAAATAAATTTGGGTTATTTCCCCTTTTGGCTATTACAAATAATGCTGCTATGAACATTTGTCTGTATGTTTTGTGTGAATGTAGGTTTTCATTTCTCTTGGATATATATTTAGGAGTGGAATTGCTGGGTTATATGGTAACACCTATGTTTAATCCTCTGAAGAACTGCTAGATTGTTTTCCAAAGCAACTGGATCATTTTTTTTTTTTTTTTAAGCGGGCCTCTCACTGTTGTGGCCTCTCCCGTTGCGGAGCACAGACTCCAGACACGCAGGCTCAGCGGCCATGGCTCACGGGCCCAGCCGCTCCGTGGCACGTGGGATCTTCCTGGACCAGGGCACGAACCAGTGTCTCCTGCATCGGCAGGCAGACTCTCAACCACTGCACCACCAGGGAAGCCCTGGATCATTTTTTGAGGATTCCAATTTCTCTACATCCTCACCAACACATATTATTTTTTGTCTTGAGGATTCCAGTTTCTCTACATTCTCAACAACACTTAGTATTTTAATTTTTAAGAAATCTGCAAACTGGAATAAAAAGAAACTTCCTCCATATTATAAAGCACACATATGTAAGACCTAAAGCCACCATCATGCTTAATGGTAAAAAAAAAAATGATTAGGGACCCAGCAAGCATGTTCACTTTCATCGTGTCTTTGAATGCTGTACAAAAGGTTTATCTATAACAAGATAAGTAAATATAAAGCATACAGATTGCAAAAACGCAAGTAAAATGTATTTTTTTCAGATACAGTTATGTATGTGTAAAATCTTATGGAAAGTACAAAAAGATCCTCAACTTAATAAGTGAATTTAGTAAAGGAACAAGAAACAAAATCATTAATCAATATAAATTCATCTTTACAGATATGTAGACTGGTAAATAATTGGGGTATTAAATCAAAATACATGACTTGTCATCATTTAGAAAAAATTAAATACTTAGGGATAATTGTAGTAAAAATGTGCAGGTATTATGCACTGGAGAAAGAAGAAAACACTGATGAACAAAACTAAAGTAGATAGGAATAAAAGGAAAGATAATCCATATTAATGCAATGGAAGATTCTATTTGTTAAGACATCAATTCTTTCCCTTAACATTTCTTTTAAGGCTAGTCTATCTCTTCTTCAATTATGAATGATAACTTTACTAGGTAGTGTATTCTTTGTAGTAAGTTTGTTTTGGTTTGTTTGTTTCTTGTTGTTTTTGTTGTTTTTCCCCTTTCAGCACTTTGAATATTTGGTGCCAGTCCCTTCCAGCCTGTAAAGTTTCTGTTGAAAATTAGATAATAGTCTTATGGGGGCTCCCTTATATGTAACTAGTTGTTTGTCTCTTGACACTTTTAAAATTCTCTCTTTAACTTTTGACTTTATTTATTTATTTATTTATTTTGCAGTACGCGGGCCTCTCACCATTGTGACCTCTCCCGTTGCGGAGCACAGGCTCCGGATGTGCAGGCTCAGCGCCCATGGCTCATGGGCCTAGCCGCTCCACGGCATGTGGGATTTTCCCAGACAGGGGCACAAACCCATGTCCCCTGCATCGGCAGGCAGACTCTCAACCACTGTGCCACCAGGGAAGCCCTAACTTTTGACATTTTAATTATAATGTCTCTTGGTGTGGGTCTCATTGGCTTCATCTTGTTGAGATTCTGTGATTCTTGGATTTGATGCTGTTTCCTTCACCAGGTTAGGGAAGTTTTCAGCCATTATTTCTTCAAATCCATTTTCTCTTTCTCTTCTCTTTCTGGGACCCCTATAATGTGAATGTTAGTATGCTTGATTTTGTACCAGAGGTCCCTTTAACTACCTTCAATTTTAAAATAATTTGTTTTCTTTTTGCTCTTCTATTTCCACTACTCTGTCTTCCAGATCACTAATCCATTATTTTGTATCCTCTAATCTGCTGTTGATTCATTTCAGCTTTTTATTCTTCAGATATATTTTTAAAACATCTTTTTTATCTTTTCATTGAAGTTCTCACTGTGTTCATTCATACTTCTCCTGAGTTTGGTGACCATATTTATGACTATTACTTTGGACTCTTTTTCTAGTAAATTTCTTATCTCCAATTTTTCAGTTCTTTTTCTGAGGTTTTCTCTTGTTCTTTTGCATGGGAGGTATTCTTTCTCTTCTCACTTTGCCTAACTCTCTGTGTTTGTTTCTATGTATTAGGTATTCAGCTATATATCCTGGTCTTAGAAGAGTGGCCTTATGTAGAAGGTGTCCTGTGGGGTCCAGTGGCACAATCCCCCCTGGTTACAAAGCCAGGTGCTCTAGGGGTATCCCCTGTGTGAGCACTTTCCTGTTGTGGTTGGGTCTTGATTGCTTCAGATATCCTGACAGGTAGGGCTGGTCCCTGGCCTGGCTGTTTATAAGGCCTGGCTGTAACTGCTGTGGGTGCACTGATGTACAGAGCTGGCCCCTGGTGCATCTGGCTGCAAGATATGGCCATGACTATTATGGGAATGATGGTGTACAGGACTGACCCCTTGAAGCAAGAGCCACTTTGAAAGGGCACTGGTACCAGCTGTGGCTTCCTGTCGGGTGGGGTGGGGTGGGAACCACTTTAGAGGGGTGCACACAGTGTTAGCTAGGTTGATTAAGAGTGAAAGAAATGGTGCCCATGAGTGCCAGTCTAGCTGGGTGGATGGAGAGTAAAAAACAAATGGCACCCACCAGTGCTTCCATCCCTGAAGAAAGTTTAACCAGATCACTGCTCCTCTAGAACATGCCCTAATATTTGTCAGTAAATCTCCTCCTGTGACCCAGTTGTTTTCAAGCTGCTATCTCTGTGCTAGGACTGGAAATAAGTGAGTTTGTGTGCGTGTCTTTCAAGAGTGGAGTCCCTGCTTCCTATAGTCCTCCAGATATAAGCCTTGATGGTTTTCCAAGCCACACGTTATGGGGACTCATCTTCCTGCTGCAGGTATCCTGGGCAGGGGATCCCAATGTTCAGACCCCTTTCTCCTCAGAGGGGTTCTTCTATGGTTGTGGTATCTCTTCCATTCTAGGTCATCCACTCGGGGGTGTGAGTCTGACTGGACTGCATCTCTGCCCGTATTCCCTCTCAATGTGACCTTTTCTTTATATCCTTAGTTGTAGAAAATCTGTTTTACTAGTCTTCAGTTTGTTCTCAGAGATAGTTGTTCCATATGTAGTTGTAGTTTTGGTGTGTCTGTGGGAGGATGTGAGATCACAATCTTCCTACTCTGCCATCTTGATCCCAGCAGGCATTTTTTTGTCAGAAACTGACAAGTTTGTTCATATATATATATATATATATATATATATATATATATATATATATATATATATAAAGGACCTAGAACTCCCAAATTAACCTTGAAAAAGAAGCACAAATTTGGAGAAGTTACAGTATCTAAGATTCCTGTAATGCTACAGTAATCAAAATAATTTGTTAGTATTGCAAGGATAGAAAAATCGATCAGTGGAACACTGGGAATAAACCCACTGTCATCTGATTTTTAAAAAGATGCCAAACAATTGTGGGTTGGCAAACTGGCTCCCATACACCAAGGGCAAGGGTAGACCAAAGAAAGAGACAGGCTACTCCAGGTTGGTAGGTGGCAGATTTATAAGCAAGGGAATTTAACTTGCAAGGTTTGTCTTGGGTGGTCGCAAGAGGAGATCTCTGCCCCTGCCCACAAGAATCTTAAAAGTTTATACATTTGTCCCTAGTATCCACAGGGGATTGGTTCCAGGACCTCTTGCAGACACCAAAATCCGAGGATGCTTAAGTCCCTTATGTAAAATGGCACAGTATTGTCACATAACCTATGCATAACCTCCTGTATACTTCGAATCATCTCTAGATTGCCTATAACATGTAATATTATGTAAATACTATGTAAATACTGTGTAAATAGTTATCAACATGCAGCAATTGAAGTTTTGCTTTCTGAAACTTTCTGGAATTTTTAGAAAAGTGTTTACAACCAGCAGTTTGTTGAATCCAAGGATGCAGAACCCACAGATACAGAGTGTTGACTGTATAGAGGCCTCACCTGGGTTCAGTCAAGTATTCAGAGGGGTGCAACAACACCTTACTCTCTCAAGGCTAAGTCCTTAAAAATGGCTCCCATTGTGAGAAGAGTGGTCAGAATGTACATTACAAGGACAGGGGAGGGCGTGAGGGGCCTCCAGTTGCCTGGGTCAAGCTCTTGGGTCAACTGGTGGTCACTTCGATCTCTTCCAACAACAATTCGGAGGAAAGTATTTTTAACATGTGGTTCCAGAATAACTGAGTAAACTCAACCACTACCTCACATTTCATACAAAATTAACATGTGGTGCATCACTGAGCTTCCCTGGTGGCTCAGTGGTTAAGAATCCACCTGACAATGCAGGGGACACGGGTTCAAGCCCTGGTCCAGGAAGATCCCACATGCTGCAGAGCAACTAAGCCCGTGCACCACAAACACTGAGCCTGCGCCCTAGAGCCCACGAGCCACAACTACTGAAGCCTGCGTGCCACCACTACTGAAGCCCGCATGCCCTAGAGCCCATGCTCTGCAACAAAGAGATGCCACTGCAATGAGAAGCCCACGCACCACAATGAAGAGTAGCCCCCACTTGCTGTAACTGGAGGATGTCCACATGCAGCAACGAAGACCCAACACAGCCAAAAATAAAAACAAAAAACAAACAAAAAAAACACATTGGCATGTATTTTAAAAAAACGTGGTGCATAAATATAAATGCTAACATTTTCAAACATCCAGAAAATAATATAGGAAGCTAATTTTACAACACTGAGATGGGATACATTTACTTAATAAGACACAGTCAGAACCATCATAAATTTAAATAAAATAAATTGGACTTCAAATTTAAAACATCAGCTTTTCAAAAAACACTATTAAGTATGAATAGGCAAGGCACTAGAAAGGAGGATATACATCTGTCAAAAAGCTGTCATCCAGGACATATGTAAAGCACTTCTACACATCAATAAAGAAAAAAAACCCACAGAATTAAAGATGGAAGAAAACTCAAAAAGACAATTTAAAGAGGAATATTTATATATTCCTACATAAAATTGGCAAGGAAGTGCATGAAAAGGTACTCAACATCATTAGTCATCAGTGGAAACACAATGTGATTCTGCTGCACACACACTAGAATGATTACAGTTAAATGTCTAATACCAAATATTCAAAAGGATGTAAATTAGCTATCTTAGCTGGAATTATTGAGTAGATACAATTGCCACAAAAAGGAGCCAAAGGAGAAAAGGCTTATGGAGTTGGCATCGGGAAAGAAGCCACAACAGTGAGACAGAAAAGTGGTCAGAGAAGGAGAAGCATAGAGCAAAATGGTAGCATAGAGTAAATCTCAAGAAAACCAGGGGCAAAGAGACCAATCGATATGTACTCTGATAAAAAAAGTCTCGGGAGTTTCTCGTTAGGCACATAGTGTGACCTTCAAGATATGAATTATCACAGAGGAGTGGGGAGAAAAGCTAAAGTGAAAGTAACTAAGAGATTAATGTTAAAAGGACAATGAGAGGAAAATAGCTTAGAAACTCTCCTGAAAAATATACATTGCAGGAAAGAAGAAAGCTAAAAGTACAGCTTGAAATTATATGAAATTGAAGAAAATCTCTTATAGGAGAAAAAAAGACAAATTTGTTTCTAGGTGTGGGGAAATAGCTAATAAAATGGAGTTATGAAGATATAGGACATGCTATTGACAAATGCTGGAAAAAGGTTTCAAAGAAGTCAGAAATAAACAAGACTAGGATCATATATGAGAAAGTTTAGCAGGTAGTTAATGACGCAGAAGCAGCATTTTGAGGCACAAGAAAAGGAAGAAGAGCTTCATGTTGTTTGAACTTGATCCCGGAAGAGAAGGAATTGGGGTTATTTTGTGAGAATAAAGGGCTCAAAAGTGGCACTGATGACTGCAGAATAGTGGGAAACATTTGTAATAGCAATTATAAAGAAGGGATGAACAAAAGGACGGCAGAGCAGCAATGAGAGGCCAAATAAAGTGAATTAATATGAACTCACAAGTAGGTATTGAAAAAGCTTTATGATGTCATGTAGCAATATAATAGTTTAGGTATGCTCGTAGTTATTTTGCCCCTTGGGAATATATATTTGTATTAATATCCATATCTATATCCAAATCCCTATATCTATCTCTCTTTCCACATTTATGTATGTTTTCTAGTTTAGCCTAGTGATATGTAATTATCTATCCGTCTGTACTGAACTAGTGAACTTATCATATGTTTATAATAAACATGAGTGGGGTGGGGATAAAAGGATGTAAAGACACATATTAAGGAGTTAAGAGTTCAGGAGACACGAGAAGCAAATCAAATGTCAATTCCAACGTGACGACTTCCTCCAAATCTGTGCATGGTTAATCACTTATAGCGAATACAGTGCTGTAGGTGGCTTATACCCACTTATGAGAGCAAAAGATATATATTCTTTCCAACTTCACATTCAGTGATGTGATTTTGGGAGCTTGTTGTCTTCCAGAGTCGGGGTGTTCACAACCTAGAAATTGGTAAACATCACATATTGTTTTTCTTTTTTTCCTCTGAGATCTGGTTCACCAAGATTCTACTGCTTCTACCTTTTCTGAGCTTCCATTGCACAATTTCTATGCTTTACTATAATAATGGATCTCCACATTGATCTTTTCCTATTACATTGTCAGATGCAAAAATATCTATCTCTTTTTATCAAAATCCCAGTTTCTGGCACATATTTTCCTTTCAGAAGGAAGGGAGTAAGAAAGGATGAAAGGAACTATGTAGAGAGGGAATGAGGCAGAAAGGGAAGACAGTTGCATATGGGTGAGTCTGCATTTGAGATTGTGATGAAAAAACTTAAGTAAGTTGTTCCTAAGGTAGAATTGTATTTTAGTTCACCAAACTAATATGGCTGCTAGATTCTCAAAAACAATGACGGCTGGTAATGTGAGGGTGGGAGGAGATTATGATGGTCATTGAGGAAGTAAGAGATTTTCCTTCAAATTGGTGAATAATAACAGGATGGGAAAGACCATTTTTAAAAACCGGGATACTGATCTTCATTCTGAGGATGAAAGGGGTTGATATCCTGCCCCAAACAGAAAGCATCCTAGTTTTGCAGTTATATGGAAGTATGTGTTTGATCATTTTGCAAAGTGAGACAAACTGTTTTTGACTGATCACTGTTTTTCTCACTTGAAGCAAATCCACGAACAGCTCGGCTACAACTCTCTTTGAGAGACAGCAGGATCCCTTATCTAGGCAAATATAAAACAAGAAGGCTGAATTCCACCATTAATAAGGTAGTTTCTGTGGTCAGACTACCTGAGATCAGATCCTTGCTCTGCCACTTATCATATCTGTGAACTTGTACATGTTACTTATTTGTAATTTTCTCATCTGAAAAGTGGGATTAAAAATACTTTATTCACTGGGTTGTTTAGAGACTCAAATAACTGAATAAACAGATCAGTTATTATAGTGCCTGGCACATGCTAGCTACTCAATTAAATGTTCATGACACTAATGATCATGAAAATGCTATTATGATTATGGTTGGCTAAATAGAAGCCAGGCCTCTAGATCTCTCAGTCAGTGTTTTCTGCCCAGAGGTATTAAGGAAAGAGATGGTTGCCTTTAAGAAGTCAAGATCATGCAGGCTTCCTAGGAGCATCTATAAGAGTTCATTCATATCTCTGTTCGTCTCTTTCCAGTGACTGCTCAAAATAAATTCTGTTCCTCCTAAAAATCTTAGAGTTTAATCTCTGAGTTTAATGGGAAATTTACCAAAATTCTGTATCTGGTCTAAAATTTCACACTTAAAAAGCAAGAGTATTTTCCATAAGTACTTTCATTCTTTAGTTTCACTCTCCTTCATTGTCCAAAAGATGTTTGCCTTACTAAATGTAAAAAAAAAAAGTCCCACTATATTTATCACACACCCCAAAATGATTGTCTGCGTACTATAAATGTTTAAAATAATCAGGATTGACATATACACACTACTATATATAAAATAGATAACTAATAAGAACTTACTGTATAGCACAGGGAACTCTTCCCAATACTCTGTAATGACCTATATGGGAAAAGAATCTAAAAAAGAGTAGATATATGTATAATTGATTCACTTTTTGTACAGCAGAAGCTAACACAACATTGTAAATCAACTATACTCCAATAAAAATTAAAAATGAAATAAAATAAAATAACTGTCCAAGAATTATTATGTCATTTTAATGACTGCTGGCATATCTGGAAGAATTGTTAATTTCTATAATAAGAGCCTGAGTTAATCAAGTTCTTACTGACTTCATACTCAAAAGTTATAAATAACTATACTTCAGAGAAGAGTTTTATATCATTTACTCTGATTCTTTTTCTAAAGTTTGAAAGATTTGCCTAAGATTTGCCCTAAATTGAAAATTATTCATGCTTTAATAGACTGTGGTACCTGTGGAATTACAGTAATAATAATAAAGCAACCTTTATTGACTGATTTCTAATCCTCCAGAAAGTCCTTTCCCCTCCCCAGCCAAACATATCTGGTATCTCCAAGGAGATGAAAAACTTGTATTCACAAACAAGCCATTTTCTGCTGGCTCCCACTGCTACTGCTCCATGAAATTCCTAAGTGCCTTTAGGACCCTGGTGAGTTAGCACTTGCCCACCAGGTGCTGCTGTTTCCCCTAAGAAGACCCAAATCTGTCTCTTGAACAGCTGAAACTGTAGGGCGTATTACCCTGAGAAGGGAAATATTTCCTCTCTCCTCTTGGGCCATATTTTTTGAAACGGGCTCTCAAGAAATGCTGCTTATGCCCCAAAGTGTTTCAGAGATTTCAGTACAATAATGCCTTCTGCTTTGTTTTATTTTGTTTATGCTATTGTTGTTTTTAACTTGAAAACCTTTGTTTCACATTCAATTTAGAGATAAGTTGTGTGGGGGGTAGACCAGGAACACAGCCAAGTGATGGGCACCATACTCTACATAGAATTATCTCTCCTTTCCTGCAGATCTCTCCAAGGAACCTCTGAAGCCTTCATGGTAACAGATGTTGGCAGTCCCTGCCATAGGTTGGGAGGCACATATGACTCTAACCCAGAGGTAATTCTCACTTGCTCTTCCCTCCAATTGCTCACCCAAGCCACCACCCACCACCTTCCAGCACACCTGCTTCCCTACTACCTAGTCACCAAATACTACGTTTCCTTTATCATTGTTTCCTACGTAAATCCTAACTTTGCTATTTTAAACCTAAGGCTAGTTAACTTGGTTACTATGTGGGGCACCAATGAAGCAAACATCTTCAGTTCAGCTGCCTGGTCTGACCATGGCCCACAGACTGGGTCACATTTCTTATTCAGATACCATTTAGAGAAAATAGAGTGTTCTTCAAACCTTCCAAGGATTCCTGATCTTCAGTTGAGGCCAATTTTACTCATCATGTGGCATGGCTTTCTCTGTTACTGAGTAGTTTTCAGTTTACTTGGGGTGACAGTTTGTTACCATGAGATTTTAAGCAAGAACTGTGGTTAACACAAAACCAAAGACTTAATTTGTTAGAACAGAGTTTACCATAGAAATTCACTGGGAATGAGAATAGCCATGGGAAAAATTCACAAGGGTAAGCAATAGAGCTGACTCTTAAAATACTAACAGAAATTGCTTAGAGGGAGAGGTGGTTGTTCCAAAGGAGGAAATGGCAGTTTCATATTACAAATAATTTTCACTGATCCTGATTCTACTGGTGGGTTCTCATCACCAGTGATAAATTTCATCTAACGTGAAAAGCAGCTTTAAATGGGAATCCCATGAGAATTAAGAGAATGGTTCCCAGGCAAATGATGCAAACATTACCTGCCATTTAGAAGCCAGGGGTATATAAAAGAAACTCACCACTTTCTATTCCATGTTGGCAGTAGATGATTTCCCTAAATTCCCCATCTTTTCACCCCAGTTCAAGACAAAATTTCTTACTGAAGTGTGAACTTCCGGCATAAAGTGCATGATTTCGCTAAGAATGCCAAGTATGAAGCTAAAGCTCTTCTAGTATTAAATGAAATTAGTTTGACTTCAGCTAGAAACTCAAGCTTATGATCTTTTATTTAACATTTTATACCCTTATGTACTTTCCTTTATAACACTGATGCTTTGGCAAAAATAAGGAAAACACAGATTATTTTAGTAACTTCTTGACTTAGCAATCCTTAAACACACTAGTAACTTGCACAAATAAGTCACTGTTGGACTGAAACCAACAATGTAATTAGTCTCCTGTAACCCTGGCTTCTTTATCATAGAATAGTCACTTCATAAGGCTTGAGAGAATTTAACATTTCAACAACCATAAGAGACTTTCTGTGGAGAAACAAGCAATTTTTTTCATTTCATTGCCTCTATTTTTTATAAACAATATAAACTTTTGAATAAGTGCACTATTATGCCATCCTGAGCTTAAAACAATTTTGGTACAGTTTTGCTCTTATTATTAATTCCATTTTGTGCTCTCACTGTTTTATCACAAGATGAAGATGGCATAAAGCATTGGAGAATTTAATCACTTCCCATAATAAAGTCACATCTATCTATCATCTATATATGTATTTATCTATATATTTATTATTTCAATAATGTTTATTTCATTTATCTTAGGATGGCACTGTAGATGACAAAAATAGAATAATTGAAAAAACAAAAAGTCCTTATCTTTCAAATTTGTTTCAATTAAAGAATCAAAATGAAAGGAAAGAAAGAAAACGGATTTGAGCTGTAAAAGCCAGTGATCCTTAATAGAGGTAGTTGCTTCATGAAATCTGTTAAATAGGGAACCATCAACAATCTGGACACTTAATGAGACTCATCCTACAAGTACCTGGACACTGTGCTGTATGATTTTTACATCCCCTTTGGGAAGGGGGAAAAATACCCTTAAAAGTCCCTAACCTATTCAGTTTGTGTTCTAATTGCTTTCATTTATGAGAGCCTATTATTTGTCAGCAATGTGCTAGATACTAGATGTGGTACATCACCTCATAATAACCTTAGGTGGAGGTGCTATGACCATCTTCATTGCACTGATGAGGAAACCTAGGTTAAGAGCAGTAAATTACCTACACCAAACAGCTTATAAATGGCAGAGCAGGGATCTAAGAAAACAGATGGATTTTTAAACCCCATCCCTTAACACTAATTCACAGTTGAGTCATGAGGAAGGTAAATAATTTCATACTACACATTTATCCTCATCTAGCTTTTCCCTCTTTCTTCATTGCGTTCTTTTAATTTATGTGTCTACCTGACCCACTTGAAGCATCTTGAAATCAGATACCACATCTTAGAGGGAAGGAATCTCACAATGGATATAGGACTCTGCTGATTGTCTGGCCAATGGAGTTGTTGGGTAAGTGGCAGAATCCTTCATTTACTTAGCAGACAAAGCTCTCCATGAAGGCAGGCATTCTGAAAGCACCTAGATAGCTATGAGGATCTCTCGGCCCAAGATACCCAGCATTAGTCTCATCAGTGAGACCCTTTAGGACTCAGATGCTTGTCACCAGAGGAAGGTCCTACAGGTGGGACCTAGCAAGGAGGAGCTCATTCTACAGAGTAGCATTTTTGATCCTGGATTCTGTCCCATATAACAAACAAAGACCAGATGCATGTATTTTATAATCCAGCACTTAGTATAGTGCCTGGCACAGAGTTAACACTTGTTGAAACAATAGTATCAATATAATGACATTGGACAATATGTGAACATTAATCACACTTTTCTAAGTGCTTTATGTTCATTATTTATACTCACTGCATTCTGCTAACATACTATTCTTACTCATGTTTTTAAGTAAGAAAAATGAGATACAGAAAATACAATAATTTGTTCATATTCACTACTCTTGTTAGTGACTTAGGTGTTTTAAAAGGTTTGCCTGTTTCCAGAGCTCTTAAACACTAGATTGATTTGTTTTCTCCTATAATCCCAAGACATAGCACAACTCCTGGCACAAAATCAGGTCTCATTAATTTTTGGAGAGTGGCCAAAACAGCAGATGTCAGAAACTGTAATTATAGCCAAGCATATAGCCACCAGAATCTAGCTTCTACTACTTTGGGAGTTTTGGCTCAGTCTTATTTGAGAGATGATGATGGCAAAGATGGAGACATTTTCTTTTCTTGAGCTACAACTACAACAGCATTCCTCTTTTTACCACACCCCTTTCCTTACCTATTTACAAAGATTGAAATCCAGATAACAAGTCTCGGGGTGCCTCAGCAGTAAAGTCCTACAATGATGTGTTCAAGTAAGAAGGGTGGCAAAATGTGCCCCACCCATTCTGTGTCCTAGAACTATATCTCCATATTTTGTTAGTAAATAATGGGGCATTTCATGTTCTCCAATTTCTCTATACTAATTGGAAACCTCAGGGTTAACCTCAGGGTTACCATAGACAATTAGAAAGAACCACAAAGTCAGCAGAACTCTCTCCTCTTATCATCCTGTGCATCATCAGGGAAATTCAATTCCATCCTTAGCAAGAAACTTCAGGTGACAGTACAGTCTTACAGAGTCTGAAAGTCTATGTCTTATTTTCATTAATTTTATTCTTATCTTACAGGGTGACAGACATGCATTTCCAGGTCACCAATTCTGGGAAGTCCAACAAGAGGCTTAATTCTTGCTGCCATTAAATTCAGGTGTCATAAAATATTTGTGAAACAAGAAATAACAAAGAATCAAATCTTTAAACCGTCACCTTCATCCATCATGCATTGGTCCCAAAAGAATTTTGCTTTTAATATTGCTAGAATAATTGTATATAATCCTGTAAGACTCACTGTTTCGTCTGTTTTTATAAAGCAATATTATTTTGCATGCAATGGAAAATCTCCCCTTTTTGCTACCAACTAACATCTGACATTTATCCCATAAGCATCATTTATTATGCTTACCAGTACTACTATAGATTTTGGAACATGAGGCAGTCAGTAGAAGTACGTGAGGTAAACACTACATGCATACTTAACTTTGAAATAAATTATTTACTCAGGTCTACAAAGTAAGTGGCCCTTTATGCTCCTTTATGTTTAACCAGAAATCCAAAATGTTTAAGATCGGATGTTCTGGTAGGTCCTCATGTTTAATTCCTGTCTAATCCTTTAAACACTCCTGAACATTCTCTTTTTTTGCAAAATCTTTTGTCTCAGCCTACCTGTCTTAACCCATTTTATTGGCCCATTCCCTAAACTTTATGTTAGGAAGGAGTTGGTTTTGAGTTCATACTAGGTTTTGGACACTGAGACATCCTACAAAATGCCTCCAAGAATACTACTAACTAGTTATACAACTAGGCACATGAATATTAAATAACAGAAGGGCAATAATAAAACCACTGTAAACAATTTAAAACAAGACACTACAATTCAAATATATCAGTGTGCTCTTAATTACATCTTATGTAGTCTTTGTGATTTTGTCCTACCCATGCTAGCTAGCTCATCCAAAATTTACAGAAAATTTCAAGGAGAGTAGCTAAATATAGCTTGTATCAAAAACACATGTGACTTTTATGAATAATGAGAGCTTCATTATTTATTTGTACAGCAGGTGATCATTAAAATTAAGCCCTTGATAAAATGAAACTGAAGGTCATTCATCTTGGGCTACATCTCATAAAGAGGGGAAATGACTCATGAATAGTTATATTGTGCAGGCTTTTGGGATAAAAAAATGTATTAATGGGAAGATGATAATAATTAAGTGGAAGCCAATCCTTGGATATCAATAGCCACTCACAGACTCATTGGCAAAGGTAATGAAGGAATTATAACTATCATGAATATTCCATATTAGTCTTTAATTACCATGGCAGAAGACTGAGCATTGATGATTTTTTAATGAAAGGTAGGATGATTTCCTAATTTAGCATTTTTCATTTTAAAAGCTCATTATCCCACAAAAAAAGTATGTGGAGATGTATATGTTAATTAGCTTGACTGTAGTAATCATTTCACGTGTATGTATATCAAAACACCATACTGTACACCTCCATATACACTATTTTTATTTACAAATTTAAAAAATAAATTAATAAATATTAAAAACCGGGAAATATTTTTTAAATAAAAAAAATATTTTTTTCCATTATAACAATAATATTCTGCAGTGCAACAAGACTTGACCAAAAAAAAAAAAAAAAAAAAAAAAGCCGGTGGAGGTATTCAAGCTACATTTTAAAGAGTAGACCTCTTCAAGATTTACTTTTTTTTGTTACCCAATAAATGATTCTTTGCCAATTTTCCCTGTCCTCACTGTGCTATAAAATATTAACCCTTAATTTCCTTCCAAAGAGAGAAAACTCTGTGTTACTTAGTACTAGGGGCAATTTGGATGTTGCAAACTCTGCAAGACCAAGTTCAGGTGAGAAAGAGAAAAAGCTAGGTCTATTGCCTTGAGGACCTCAGATAATCCAATACTTAGCCTAACACATCACTACATCACTGGGGCTTTGAAATAGTCACCCACAGAGGCAGAGTGAAGGCTGTCTTCAAAATTGGGTCCCACAAACCCATCAATGGTCTCAGCTGGTTGACAACTAGCACACAAGAACAAACACAAACCTTATTGGTTTTACAGTAATATTTTATATTGGATTCAACAAAGGAGAAGAAGTATGCATTACCAGCAAGAGAAAAAAAAAATGTTTAGCAGGAGCTGATAATCTAGTCTGTATATTTGGGAAAAGCACTGCCCTGGGTCTCTGGTACACAAGCTTTGGCTCTTTTTAATCCTTCCTCTGAAATTTGCAGACAACACTAGATTTTAAAATTACATTAGTGTGGACTTTCATTCTTTGGTGAATACATTAAAGGTAGTCACTATTAAGGTTTCTTTTCATATATATTGAAAAATAAATGAATTAGCACCCTATTAAACCTGTTTTAATGTTCTCTAAGCATATTATTTGCACATTTAATTGTAAGCCATCAATACGCAACTTCTGGATTGATTTTTTCAGCATGAATAAGAGAGGTAGGGGTGTGTTTTTAATTATGGTGACATGCACCCTCTACCTTAAACACCCAAAAGAAGCATAACTTCATAAATCCATATGATAAGGGGAATGTGGGAATAATGCCTTTTTCTTATTAATAATTTCTATTTCTAGAAGGAAGATAGATTGAGAATCTTCTTTTTGTTTATTTTTTACTTTTTTATTAGTTTCTGCTTTATAACAAAGTGAATCAGTCATACATCTACATCTGTTCCCACATCCTTTCCCTCATGCATCTCCCTCCCTCCCACCCTCCCCATCCCACCCCTCCAGGCGGTCACAAAGCACCGAGCTGATCTCCCTGTGCTCTGCGGCTGCTTCCCACTAGCTATCTACCTTACGTTTGGTAGTGTATATATGTCCATGACTCTCTTTCGCTTTGTCACAGCTTACTCTTCCCCCTCCCCATATCCTCAAGTCCATTCTCAAGTAGGTCTGTGTCTTTATTCCCGTTTTACCCCTAGGTTCTTCATGACATTTTTTTTTTAATTCCATATATATGTGTTAGCATACGGTATTTGTCTTTCTCTTTCTGACTTACTTCACTCTGTATGACAGACTCTAGGTCTATCCACCTCATTACAAATAGCTCAGTTTCGTTTCTTTTTATGGCTGAGTAATATTCCATTGTATATATGTGCCACATCTTCTTTATCCATTCATCCGATGATGGACACTTAGGTTGTTTCCAGCTCCAGGCTATTGTGAATAGAGCTGCAATGAACATTTTGGTACATGTCTCTTTTTGAATTATGGTTTTCTCAGGGTATATGCCTAGTAGTGGGATTGCTGGGTCATATGGTAGTTCTATTTTTAGTTTTTTAAGGAACCTCCATACTGTTCTCCATAGTGGCTGTACCAATTCACATTCCCACCAGCAGTGCAAGAGGGTTCCCTTTTCTCCACAGCCTCTCCAGCATTTATTGTTTCTAGATTTCTTGATGATGGCCATTCTGACTGGTGTGAGATGATATCTCATTGTAGTTTTGATTTGCGTTTCTCTAATGATTAATGATGTTGAGCATTCTTTCATGTGTTTGTTGGCAGTCTGTATATCTTCTTTGGAGAAATGCCTATTTAAGTCTTCTGCCCATTTTTGGATTGGGTTGTTTGTTGTTTTGCTATTGAGCTGCATGAGCTGTTTATAAATTTTGGAGATTAATCCTTTGTCAGTTGCTTCATTTGCAAATATTTTCTCCCATTCTGAGGGTTGTCTTTTGGTCTTGTTTATGGTTTCCTTTGCTGTGCAGAAGCTTTGAAGTTTCATTAGGTCCCATTTGTTTATCTTTGTTTTTATTTCCATTTCTCTAGGAGGTGGGTCCAAAAGGATCTTGCTGTGATTTATGTCATAGAGTGTTCTACCTATGTTTTCCTCTAAGAGTTTGATAGTTTCTGGCCTTACATTCAGATTGAGAATCTTATCTGGAGGTTATAATATTTTTAAATAGTCAGATTAAAAGAAGTTTTGAAATAGCTTTTGAAGTTTGAATGCAACTGGAATTCATTCACATCCCATTTCCATCATAATAGGATTTTAGGAGTGAGCACAGGGGAAAAAGGATTGATTCAGCCCTTGACATAATGTGGAACTGTTCTCTTCAGTAATATCTGTAAGACATTGTCCTGACTGGTAAGACTCCCAGATCTCATGGCCTTATTATTTTTAACTTGAAAACAGTACCGTAGCCCCCCACCCCTACCCCTTATTCATGGGGGGATACGTTCCATCCATCAGGCATCCAGTGGATGCCTGAAGCTATAGATAGTACTGAACCTTATATATACTGGGTTTTTTTTAATATACAGATATATACCTCTATGACAAAGTTTAATTTATAAATTAGCACAGTAAGAGATAAAAATGACTCAAAATAAAATAGAAAAATTATAACAGTATACTGTAATAAAAGTTATGTGAATGTGCTTTCTCTCTCTATTAAATTATCTTACTGTACAAATTTAATGCCTTTTCCATCTTAACTAAGCACTTACCACAGTGTGGCCATAATTTTGCAGTTTGAGGGGTGATAGCAAAACTAGCACAGATTTATTTTTCCTTCTTCACAATTTCATGGATAAAAGATTTGTTCTAAACTGTAGATCTTAGCAACCTCAGCATATGATTTTTTTTTTCTTATTAAGTGGAGAACTTTCACCTCTTCACTTAAAGGAAGCACTTTATGACTTTTCTTTGGCATATCCGAATTGCCAGTGTTACTACTCTTGTACTTTATTAAGTAAAACAAGGGTTACTTGAGCACAAGGACTGTGACACCATGACAGTAAATCAAATAACCACCACCTTCACCGCCGTCCAAGGCAGAAGGGAGAAGTTCAGCGAGAGAGTTCCTCATGATACTCAGAATAGCAGGCAGCTTAATATGTATCATTTGCTTGTTTCTGTAATTTTGTATTTAATATTTTTGGACCGCAGTTGACTGTGGGTAACAAACTGTGGAAAGCAAAACCATGGGTAAGGGGGAACTACTGTAATAATGACTACTGTACCAAACCTTTCTCTCTCACTAAAAAGTGAAAGGAAAGCAGTATTTTAGGAAACTAAGAATGAAGGAAAAATGGTGCACAGGTCCTAGCTATAGTATGGCAATACCTGAGGTAGCACAAATGCTTTTGTTATTCCACCTTAGGCATTTGAAAGTGGAGGGGAAACAATAAGGGGAAACCTGAGGACCTGAGAAGTGGCTTGTATGGTCTGTGTGAAAGGTCCTTGACATTAAAATGATGCAAGAGATGTGTACCTGTCCATGAGGCTTACCTGTGGAAAAGACCACTTCTCTTTGAGAAGAAAATGGAATTGCTATCAAGTTCTCCACTGTGGCTTCCACATATTGTGACTTAGATTCACTGCCATAAGTTAGTCATAATTACTCTGCCTTGGAAATTAAATCATTGGGAAAATAAAAACCCAGAGAGTACTAAGGAAAAATATCAGAGCTTGACATAATGTCTTCTAGTAGGACTTTTTAAATGCCAGTCATGGTCATGGCACCTTCTGTGAATATTTCCTTACCTCATTTAGTACTTGCTGGCACTACTGCCAGAACAGAATAAATTAGTTCAATTGTTTCTATAAACTTCAGCTGATTTTAAACTCCCACTTTCTCACAACCCCAGTGAACACCACCAGATAAGCTGAGATCTTTGGTCTCTACTGTGTGGAAGAGGACACAGAGGAAGGGAGGAAAAAAGGGGATGAGAGAAATCTGTGTAGAGGCATCAGGAATCACTGATATTCCTGTACAAGCAATGTAGACAACATCCATCATGAGAAGAAATCACCATTTACAAGTTTCACTTTGAAATTCTGAACTTAAAGACTTTTGAATACATCCTTTAAAGTGTTTGAATTATGCTATGATTTAGTGGACAGTGTATGTAGAAATAGTTTAATGGCACATGTGATGAACACCGACAAGGGCTTCTAAAATTAATCAAGGTGATTTTTAAGCAAGAGAGCTTCTAGTATGACTAGAAAGTTGGTGGGGGCTGGCCATCACTGAAATTTCAAGATAAAATATTAACATGATATTTTTTGTCTTTGAAGTTTGCCATACTGGGAACATACCAAATATATATCTTTGTTACTAGACAGTAAGCTCTTTGACAGCAAAGATCCTGCCATCTTTCTTAGTATCCCCATACCAACCATAGTAATTAGTACAAAGTTAGAATTCTACATTAGGTATTAATGGATGAATGAGAGATTAAATGTTAAATGTATATCAGATGTGTACACATCCCTACAATGAGATTCAGCCACAGAAACTAAAGTAATTGTTTCCATTTGCTAACAGCTATTTGGGTAAAAATCACCAACTCAGTAATGTTTATGGCATTCAGGCTAAAAACTGCACATCTGAAAGAACAAAAGAATCTCTTGAAATCAAAGAAAAGAACAACAAAATAATAATTCAATAAATGTGATTTGTCATCAATATAGATATCTTGAGGTTGAAGTCAGTCCAAAAAACAAAGCCAGGCAGTTTTCCGAAGTATTTGTATGTAAGGGCCTTTATATTACCTGGGTATTAAAAATATCATTAAAAGGCAACAAAGTAAATAAAACTGATTTTATTTTATTTATTTACTTATTTATTTAGCTCAAGGAGAGGACTGGGAATAGTTTTAAAAATATACATAGAGACCTTTTTTAAGTTTATTGAATTTTCAGGTGAGGCCTGAGATTCCCAGGAAGCCTACTCATGTTAACAACAGAGAGCCATTCAACTGCCATCTACAGAGGGTATGTCTACAGGACTGCTGTTGTGGTTGTTTGTTTTTGTTTTTGTTTTTCTCTTACTGAGAAGGGAATGCACATTTGGGACAGAGCTGAACTGTTCAGAATAATGGAGAGGGGTGGCTGATCCCTAGGTTACATCCTCATTCCACATGCTTGCCCACACAGCACTCCATCTCTCTCCATAAAACGTAGGTGAACAGACATATGAAGAATGTGATATCACAAATTACTGATCCATATATTTCAGTTCTACTTTGCCTAGAGGTGCATAAATTATAGCTAAATGAATGAGGCTACTGAAGGAATTGATGGCCACCCAGTCACAAATTTTGATAGACTTACAGCCTGAAAAAGTAATCATGGGTGACTTGTGCTATATGGTTCTAATCTGAAGCACAGTTAGTAAAAATGAAGCTTCTCCCGCCCCCCGCACCTCCCACACACCCACTCCCTGGTTCAGCCCAGGCCTGCTTCATTGTCTCCTCCTTCTCTCTTCAACAAAATTTCCCAAATCAAAATAAGTCTTGGTATTCTCTGCTTTAGTTCCCAGGACAATCAAGAAAAGAATAATGATAAATATAGAAACACATTAATTAGTTTCCCCTTGTTATTATAACTGTGGAAGGAACAAGCTTAGGGATATAGGCTGGTAGAAGCTGCTGCTTCATAACCAAGAGTGACAGATGAAGTGTTTTAGCAGAGAATTTTGTGTGTGTGTTGAGGATGAAGGTGGCAGTTAGGTATAACTGAAAATAGCTGTTAGAAGTTGAAAGGCTGCAGATGACTTTACCAAGTGATGAGGGTTTCAGTTATATTTAAGCATGGCCCAGGAAAATGAGTCATTCTGATGATGAGGTAGCAGCAGGATTTTTTTTTTAAATGAGTTTAAAATATAAGAAAAATGTACCAAATGGTAATTAGTATTTGTGATTTATCTTCAGAATGTTGAAAATTTTATTTTTCCCATTCCAGAGAAAATAATCAGGAATAAGAGTTAAAGTATTTAACAGCCAAAGGGTTTGGACACCACTCACTCAAAAAGGATACCAGCCCATAAGGTTTGAGTGTAATCATAGGGGATTTTTAGGTAGACAGCTGACAGTGCTGTCCCCTCAAAGAGTAAGCAGCTTAGTCAACAACAAATATTTTATTGTATGACTCCTCTGTGTTAAGAACTTTTCTAGCAGAAGAGAAAACAAAACAAAAATATACCTGTCCTCATAGAGCTCAAATTGTCATAGGAAAGCGAATAAATAAAATAAGAAAAATACATAGTATATTGAATAATGACGAGTGCAGATACAGGAAAATTCCATTTCCAGAGATGTCAAAATAACTGAATCTGAACTTGCTTTCTTGTTATAAATAAAACTGGACAAAATATGCAAAACAATTCATATAGCTATCACACAACAGGAACCTCAGGAATGATCCCCTGAGAGTAATAAATGAGGGGCAAATGAGCTGAATCCTGCAATTATCCCTAACATTTTTCTAGAAGTTACTTTTCTGACTGCATACAGGACAATTTCTGGAAAAAGAACAACAAGGGACCTGTGCACTTTAAGAAGATATAACAAGGATATGGGAGAACTTCAGGGTCCTACCTGCCAGGCTGGAAACAACCCATAAAACTCCCATGAGTTTCAGAAGAGACTCCAGAAGTTTCAAACATTTTTAGCATAGATAAATTAACCTTAAAGTAAAGGTTAGTCCAGACAAAAAGCTTTTAAGAGCTTTTAAAAATCACACTGATTAGCATGAAATTTAACTGCTAGCCAAAAGAACTAACACTCTTTAAAGAAAGACAATAAAATCCATTTAAAAACAGTAGTCACAATATCCAGCATGCAATAAAAAACTACTAGACATGCAAAGAAACAGAAAAAAACCCTATGACTAGTAGAAAAAAAGTTTTAAAGGAACCACAAAGAACAGATATAATGGCGCTAGCAAACAAAGAACTTTAAAGGAGATATTATTAATATGTGTAAGAAATTAAAGGAAAACATGATTAAATAAAGAAAGACATGGAAGATATACAAATGAAATTTTGAAGGCTGAAAAATACCAACATACACAGGATGGGCTTTAAAGCAAATTCAGCACTTCTGTAAGAACAGATTAGTGAACTTAAAGACATAGAAAGATAAAATGTCCAAACTAAGTCACAGAGAGAATAAAGTGCTAAATGATGACCAAGAACCTATGAGATAATTTCAAAGTAAAATGTATGAAAGAGTACATGTTAATAATTTTTCATTACATTTTTCATTAACATTCAGTTAATATAAGAATCACCTGTTGAGAATCCTCCTGCACTGTGTTGGTGGTAATGTAAATTGGTGCAGATACTATAGGAAACAGTATAAGGAGCTTCCTTAAAAACCTAAAAATAGAGTTACCATATGATCCAGCAATCCCACTCCTGGGCATATACCCAGAAAAGATGAAAACTCTAATATGAAAAGGTACATGCACACCAATGTTCATAGCAGCACTGTTTATAATAGCCAAGACATGGAAGAACCTAAGTGTCCATCAACAAATAAATGGACATGAAACAATAAGCTTCTTTTTGAAAAATTCAAAAAATTGACAAACTTCTAGGAAGACTTAACAAAGGAAAGAAAATGAGAGAAGACAAAATCAACAATATCAGGAATAAAATGAACAACAAAAGTGAAATCCATATCAGATGGGTACAGGAAACTGTATTCAACATCACTAATTATTAGGGAAATGCAGATCAAAACCACAATGAAATATCACCTTACAGCTCTTAGAAAGGTTATCATCAAAAATACAAGCAATAACAAACGTTGGTTAGGATATGGAGAAAAGGGAATCCTTGCACACTTTGGTGGGAACGTAAATTGGTACAAGAACTATGGGAAATAGTTTGGAGTGTCTCCAAAAAATTAAAAATAGAACTATCAGATAATCCAGCAACTCCACTTCTGGATGTATATCCAAAGATGAAATCAGTATCTTGAAGAAATATCTGTATTCTCATGTTTATTGCAGCATTATTTGTAATAGCTAAGACATGGAAACAACCGAAGAGTCCATCAATAGATGAGTGGATAGATACGACGGGATATATATATATACAGATATACATAAAATTCAGCCATTTAACCTAAGTGAAATAAGTCAGACGTTGTAAACGATATATTGTACAAACTCTGGATTTTATTATAACCCTCTAGAGGATGTTGATGTTTTTGATGATGACATGTTGATGTCTTAGAAGACTATCAAATTAGTTAGGTTCAGACAGGGCAGAGTGGTACAAATCTCACTTCAGTTTTCAAAGCCTTTGACGTACTGATTTGAGGCTACCCTTATTTGCAAGTTTCAGTGATTAGACTGAAATTGTATAGGTCCACAGATAGAATTACGTGTCATCGTCTCTGGCTCCCCCCACCTGCAGTTTCTCCTCACCCTGTGGCTTACATAATCTTCTCTGTATGCTTGCTTTGGCCATAAAGATGGCTTGGTTGCTAATGGAGTTTTAGCCATACTGCTCTGCTCCATTATTGGGGAATACCTTGTGATGAAGCTACAAGTAGGGGAAAGTAATAAACTCGATTTGACACCATGCTGATTACTTCTCCACATTTTAAATTCCCTCTAACAATCTGCCTATTTTTGCTTGCTGTACTTAGCTTTCAGGTAGTTACTTTTTCTTTTGAATTTTGTCCAGAGTTATACTTGTAAGTAGCTGGAGGGCTCATCTTTAAGGGGATTACACTGAAATATTAGAACTGGAACTGTATTAGTATATCTTGATAATAAAGGTAAAGGGATTATATTATATATCAGATATTGATTGTTAAAGAGAAAGGAGTCAGAAATGAATTTGTGGATTTTGGCCTGACAACTGGGCTAACGTTATTGCTATTAGATTAAAAATGAAATATTTTGTAGAGAAAAGATTTATAGTGGGGGTGTAAAGAGTTCAGTTTGAACAAGATTGAAATACCTATTATGCATACAACTGGAAATTTTAAGTAAGAAATTCATTATACAAGTCTTTATTTCAGTGGAGATGTCAAAACTGGAGATAATTTGGTGAATCATCAGCATATAGATGATATAAAAAGGCATGGAAGTGAATGATATCACCAAGGGAGTGGGTGTAGACAGAAAGAGAACAGACCAAAAGAGACCCAAAGGCTGAGACCTGACTCACTTAAGAAGCAATTGATAAAATGTGAAAATGTGCTCAAAGCAATATATAAAATGGAATTATGAAAAGGAATAACTAACTCAGTTTGGGGTGTCAAGGAAGTTCCATACAGATATCTCTTTAAGTGAGTCTAAATATATTCCTAAAAGTTAACCAAGGAAAGGAAAGGATGAAGGTCATTCTCAGATGACAGAAGTACAATGAGCAAACTCAGTAGTGATACAGGAAGAGTACAGCAGGAGTGGTAAATGTGCTGGAGAGGAAAGAATAAACCGCCACAGAGGTATTTGTCATGTTAAGAAAACATCCTTTATCAGGAGAGTTTGTGGTTTTAAACTATTTCTAAAGGTAGACTATTTTATTTGTATAACCTGAGGAAGAATTTTAATTCACAAAGCAAATATAAGAGGAGTTTCTCTGTTGAAATTAGTGCATTTAGAAAAAAGGAGGGACCACTATTCACCTTATGCTCACTCCAAGTGGCAGCCCTAAGACACCTTGAGAAAATCCTCAGAATGCATACTTTGGAATACAGGGAGCTAGTGAGGTGCTTTCAATGACATGACCAGGCTTTAAATATTTTACTGTTTTAAATATTTTAAATATTATACTATCATTTACATGGGATAGATTTAAAGGAGCTAGCATTGACAGATGCAAGGAAGGAAGAGGTCATGTAATAGTCCATCCAAGAAGTGACAAAGATCCAGCAGGAACAGCTTCTTAGGGAAAATTATCTGAAAACTCTCTGAACCTTTAAGGGTAGTAAGATCCAGGAACTATACAGTAAGTTGTTTTCTTTCTTATAAAAAAGAATCTAGTACATAACAAAGTATACTCTGCCATTCAAGTTAACTATTTTTAAAGAGCTCTAATTCATCAAACAGATGCAAAGGGAGTTTCTCTTTGAAATTGAAGTTGAATTAAGATGTATTTAAGGTGAATGGTGGGACCCTTCACAATTTCCTCACTCACAGTGTCAGTCCTTATGTCCTTTTCAGGGACTCTCTAGAATACAACATAGCATTGACAGATAGTAGAGTTTACTGATAAATAGTTTTTATAAGTTGTAAAAAATAAAAATAATCACTGTCACAATAAAGATATGGAACAGTTCCACTACTGCCCAAATGTTCTCCTTAGTACTTTGTAGTTAACTTTTCCCCAAAACCCAGCCCTTGGCAATCATTGATATGCCAACAGTCCCTAGAGTGTTGTCTTTTCAAGATGTTATATAAATGGAATCATACAGTATATAGAACTTTTTAAACTGGCATCCTTCATTTTAGCATACAGCATTTGAGATGCATCCATGCAGTTGCACATAACAGCCATTCGTTCCCTTGTGGAGCTGAGTACTCTTCCATTGTGCGGATGTACCACAGTTTGTTAACCTGTTCTCTAGTTGTGGGACATTTGGATTGTTTCCATGTTTTGGTGATTATAAATAAAGCCAGTAAAACATCTGAGTACAGATTTGTGTATGAACATACATTTTTATTTCACATGGGTAAATATCTAGAGAGGAGTGAGATTACTGTGATGAATAGTAAGTGTATGTTTGACTTCATAAAAAATTATCAAGCTGTTTCTGTATTGTTTAGAGGTGCTTTCACATGACAACAGCAAAGGTGAGTTGTGGTGAGAGAGATTATATGGCTCACAAAGCCTAAAATATTTATTATTTTGCTCTTTATAGGAAAAGGTTGCTGACTGTTGGCTCAGAATATGGTGCATCTTGGTGAATGTTCCATGTGCACTTGAAAAAAATGGGTAGTTTTCTGTTACTAGATGAAGTGTTTCATAAATGTCAATTAGTTCACATGCACTGACAATGACATTTAAGTCTTCTATATTCTACTAATTTTCTATTTACTGGTTCTATTAATTACTGAATATGTAGGGCTGAAGGGTGTAAAAGATTCCAACTATAATTTTGTATCTACCTCTTTTTCCTTTCCATTTTATCTACTTTTGCTTTATACATTTTGAAGCTTTGGTGTTAGGTGCATACCCATTTAGGATTGCTATATCCTCTTGTTGACTTCAACATTTTATTATTTTTTGATACACCACCCCCCTTAATCCCTGGTGATATGTTTTGTTCTGAATTCAATTTTGGCTGATAATGAATAAATTCGGAAAAAACAGTGTTATTAGTTTGCAAAAGTATAGAGGTTGTAGACTTTTCTCAAATAAAGTATAACTTAAATTGGACCTTGGCTATTGGGCAAAATTTGAACAGAAGGGTAACAAAGAATTACAGTACTGAGTATTTTGTAAACAGAGTGTCAGTCAAGTTCTTAATTAAAAGAAATAGAAAGCAACTCTGGGTAACAAGCAAAAAAAATTGATTGGATGGATAAGGAGTAATTCATTAAATCAAGGGAGAAATGAACAGGGTCAGGCAGCTGTGAAGATATTGGTGGCAGAGACTCAAAAACAGCCTCATCAGGCCACAATACTTAGTCTGATCACTTTTGACCATTTTCCTGTGGTTTTCTTTTCAACATGAAAATTCCTCAAAAAACTGCTTGCAAATTAAGAAACATGCTTCTAAATAATGCATGGGTCAAAGAGGACAAAACAATGAAAATTAGAAAGTATTCTTAACAAAATAAAAATAAAAGTATGCCATCAAAATCCACTGGATATAGCTAAAGGTGTGCTTAGAGGGACATGTTTAGAATTATATCAGCCTGAAAATTAAGTATCTAAGATTCCATCTCAAGAAGATATAAAAAGAACAATAAATTAAACTCAAGGGAATAGAGGGATTAAATAATAATAAAAGGATTAAAAATATTATTGAAAGAGAAAATAAACATGAAATAAGGAAAATCAACACAGACAAAATTTGTTCTTGTTCTTCTACTATTAAACCCTTGGTTGGAATAATTAAAAGAAGAGGAAAAATACAAATTATTAATATCAGGAATAGAAAAGAGGATATGCCTCAAATCTATAGACATCAAAATATACAAGGAAGATGTATGATTAATAATTTTATTCTAATCATTTTGATAATTTAGGTGAACCAGGTAAATTAATTGAAAAACACATTAAAGAAATGAAGAAGAAAAAACAGATGACAATCTGAACAGTTGCCAAAAAACGTTTACTAACAGTTAATACTCTACGTGATGAAAATTTTCAGCAAATTAGAAATAAAAAGAAATTTTTACTTTCTTCTTGAGGTTAGTAACACAGCAAGTATATTTACTCACACCTGTTTTAATTGATATTTTCTTAAATATGCCAGCCACTATAATGTGATATAAGGGGGAATGGTGTGAATATTGTAAATTTTAAAAAATATACACATAGAAAATCTAAAAGATACACATAGAAAATCTAAAAGATTTATTTGCTATAAACTCATTATAAAAAGATCAATAGTATTTTATATAGCAGCAATAAACCATAGAAAATTAAAGATAAAATGCCATTTAAAATACTACCAGATAACCATTAATAAGTCCAGAAAAATATATGCAAGACTGCTTTACTGAAAACTACAAAATATAGAGAGAAAATAAAGAAGAGGTAACTAAAAAGAGGGATATATCATATTTATAGTGTGCAAAACTCAATATTTTTTTACATCAATTCCTCTCTATTAGTCTGTAGAGTTTTAAAAAAAATGTTCCAAAGTCCCAGCATTTTATTTTTATGGAAATTGAGAGATTGATACTAAACTCTCTATGAAAATACAAACTAGAAGAGCCAAGACATTCTTAAAAAGAAATCAATATTATGGGTTTTAAACTACTGAATAATAAGATAAATTATAAAGTTACAATAATTAAGTTGGTATAAATGTTGGACTAAGGATAGAAGAGTAGCCCAATTTAATATAATTTTTGCAAGTTGATAAACAGAATCAATATATGAGATCACTTGATTTGTGACAGAGGTGCCACTGTAATTTAATATGGAAAAGGTATCTTTTTAATAAAAGATACTGGGTTACACAGTATACAAAAAATATTATTTGAGATTGATCATAGATATAAATGTGAGAGTAAAACAAGAAATCTTCTAGAAGTCAGCATAAGAAATTACTTTCATGACTTTGGGAATTTCTTATACAGTACACAAAATATTAGTGAAAAAAAGATAAAATGGATGTTATTAAAACTGAGAACTTCTGTTCTTCAAAAGACATCAATGAAAGTGAAAATGCAACCACGATTTGGGAAGAATAATTGCAATGAATGCTTCAGCAATGGATTCACTTCTAGACTATATAAAGAATTCCTAGAAATTACTGACAATGGTTGACAATGCAACAAAAACTGTAAAATACTTGAACAGATACTTCATAAAGGAAGATATCCAAATGGCAAAAAAATAATATGAAAAGTAACTCAACATAAGAAGTCTTAAGGAAAATAACAAAGTAAAATCATAAGCTATCATTAATTTGCACTCATACGCAACAATTAAAAAGACTAACAATACCAAGTATTTGCAGGGATACAGAACAATTTTAATTGGAAAGCTCTTTGGAAGTATTTATTTATTTGTTTGTTTGTTTGCGGTACACGGGCCTCTCACTGTTGTGGCCTCTCCCGTTGTGGAGCACAGGCTCCGGACTCGCAGGCTCAGCGGCCATGGCTCACGGGCCCAGCCACTCCGCGGCATGTGGGATCCTCCCAGACCGTGGCACGAACCCACGTCCCCTGCATCGGCAGGCGGACTCTCAACCACTGCGCCACCAGGGAAGCCCGGAAGTATTTATTAAAGATAATTTTCTACACACAATGGTCTACGATCTAGTGCTTCAACTCCTACTTATACACTAGCGGGGATGAATACATTGTCTCATCAAAAGATATGTACCGGGCCTCCCTGGTGGCGCAGTGGTTGAGAGTCCGCCTGCCGATGCAGGGGATACGGGTTCGTGCCCCGGTCTGGGAGGATCCCATATGCCACGGAGCGGCTGGGCCCGTGAGCCATGGCCGCTGAGCCTGCGCGTCCAGAGCCTGTGCTCCGCAACGGAAGAGGCCACAACAGTGGGAGGCCCGCATACCGCAAAAAAAAAAAAAAAAAAAAAAAAAAAAACAACAACAAAAAAAAGATATGTACCACAGCACTCATACAGCTTTATTTAAAATTAGCAAATCTGAATGTTCACCAATAGTAGGATGGACAAAGTATGGTACATTCCTAAAATCAGGTAGTACACAGCAATGAAAAATAATACTACATACAATATGGTTGTCCCTCAGACACATGGCTGCCAAAAAAAAAAATCAACAACAACAAAACAACATAAAGAGCACATATTTTATGATCACACTCAAAGTACTTCAAAAATATACAAAACTGTCCTATGCTAATAGAAGTCAGAATACTGATTACCTTATCAGCAGTCACTAGGAATGGGCATGAAGCAGGTTTCTGTGGTATAGGAAATATTTTTTATCTTTATCTTTGTGTGGTTTCATGTGTTTATAAGAGTGTGAAAGTTCACCTGTCTGGACTATTAATATTTGTGTACTCTATTGCGTATGAATAAGTCATCAATGAACATGTTTCTCTGTTTGTTTTCTTTTAAATTATTTGGAATGAAGATCTGATTGGCCTAGGAGGGTCTCATGCTCATCCTTTGGCTTGGGTAAGACAGAGTACCTTGAGCACAGATTTCACAAAATCGCATTAAGGAGGAGTTTCCCAAGGAAATTAAAAGAATTATCACCAAGAAGGGAGGCGGGATGTTTGCGGGCAAAACATCCGATGGCTACCAAATATGGTAATGGCAGGATATTAATAATAACTGACACATGTTTGAGTAAGCCTTTCACATATTTTTATTTCATTTAACCCTAACAATAATCTTATAAGCAAGTACTGCCTTTATTCATATTTTACATTTAAGGTCAGTGTGACACAGAGAGTACTTAGAGGCAGATTTGGGATCTGAATACAGATTATCTGCGTCAATGGTCTACATTATGAACTTCTATGCTATGCTGCCTCTCAAATGTGTACTATAGGTCCGACAGTGTTGAAGCAGACCAGGCAGAATGGAGCAAAGGAAAGCCAAGACATGGATGCATTAAGCTGTTTCATTGTTCCATTTCATTTTGCTTATGCAAAAGATTTTCAAACGTTTATTTCAGAAAACAGGCAAATTTATGGTTGCAAATTCACTAAAGCCTAGGCAATTATAAATGCACAGGCATATACATAATGATTTCATTTTTAACGATTTATCACCTATAATTGGACGTTCGGAGTCTTTGTCCTTTCCAAAGCTCAGTATCATCCTTTTCAAAATTTGGGGCTTCAGTGTTTGTGTTAGCAAAATATTCATTTTGCTATTCATTCAAAATTAGAACTTCTACTTAGAAGTGGATAAAATAACTGAGAAAATGTCATTCAGGTCTCTCATCATAATATTGAATAGGGTCACATAATTGGAAAGTTATTTAAGCATAGCAGGTGTTATCAGGTGGTGGTACAGTCAGATACCATGGTTATCTCCCTGCTTGCAAACCCAGGTCATTTCACAGTGGAAAGGATACCAGCCTCAAGGGACAAAGAAAAAGGTCTTGTGAAAGAAATCATTCTGCAATGGCAAGTATACCAATGCCCTCAGGAAACTGTAGCAACAATCAGGGTTTAATTCAACTAAAGCAAATACTTCATGATACAGGAAAGTAATGTCAAATAAGAGGCTTTATTGGATTGGCCTCTGAAACAGATAAATGTGCAAATGCAAACCTGATGAAAATAAATAAGTCTGTTACTACCCATTAAATGGATCAATATCAATCTGCTAACTCTAATCTTTTAATGGTAGTTTTTATTATAAATCAAGACCTGTATTTTTTTAACAATCCACCATCAAAAGTCTAGCTTTGAGTGAAATTAAGGGTTACCTTTACATATTATTAATGTACTTGTCTTTGAATATTAACTCAAAAGGAATTTGTTCATTTCCCTAAAAGGCGGTTCATCTTCATGGCCTTTCAAGATCCTTATATTTATATCATTCTATTCAGCTTAAAATATTCTGATTTTTTTAAAATGGGCAGAAACCATAGCAGAAATACATGAACTTTAGTAAATCTTTACAATTCACATGAACTCTTGTGTATTCCGAATGTCAAAACAGCTTCTCAAAGTCACTTCCATATTGTTGTCAATATTTTCATTAACATCTACCTCTGGGCAATTTGGAGAAAAGGGCCAACCCATGTTCACATACAGAAATCTATAAGGAACATGATGAATGACAGAAATGAATGAAAACAGGAGGAAGAATTACATGATATATTTTTTTGAAAAACCTCATTTCATTGAATATTAGAAAAGCTTATCTAGTACAACAAAGAGCTTATAACAATAACCAGTGGCCAGTCATATAAAGCCTTACTTTTTAGACTTTTCTTAAAGTGACCCAACAAAGTAATTGCTGTAAGAGCTAAAGAATAGTGCCAGGGAAATGATGCTGAGGAAATGAAAGCAGTGTTTATGCTTTTCTGAGCAGTTGTTCACAAAGAGATGATTATACTTTTGTTCATTAGAGTACCAATATTAGAATTTTTGAAATAAATTGACAACAGGTGTGTGTGTAATTATTTTACTTTCTGATGTTTAAGGGATATTATGTGCAGACTCAGCCTACTGTAATCATGTAATTTTGCTATTGCTTTTGGCTACCTCCTTTTTTGGAAATGCCGCTTTTTTAAAAAAAATGTTGGCTATGAATGTGTATATTTAAAATTCTGAATTAAAATATTACTACAAAAAAAATGAATGGGAATTTTGGCCAAGATAATTTGATCTATTTTTTTTTCTATTCTCAGATATAAGTTCCTTATGTGATATTTTCTACCAAATAGGGAGCATAGCATATCTTAGGTGTTAAAGAGAGATGTGTAAGTAAAATATTTACTTACACATATTTTATATGTAAGTAAAATATTCCACAAGTGTGGCAAAAGCCAAGATAATCAACCACTTTTGTATATTTCAACTTGTTGTTTTGAGGCCAACATAGTTTTCCTTCCCTAACTTTTTAAGAATGTTCCCATGATGGTGCAGACCTACATAACAGAAGCCTTGGGAAGGAAGAGACTGCATTAACCTCCAAACTTGGGAAAGAAGTAGAAGGGAAGAAAATAAATTCTGCAATAAAACAAAATATTATAAAACATACATGAATTAAAAGAAAACTACCTAGAACCAGAACAATGCAGCAGAGTTGTGAGACAGAGATAAGAAAGAGCAACATATAGAGTAAACAAATACTGAAATGATTTTCCAAGGAGGTTTCATAAAGCCATCAAGCTAGTTATAAGATGATAACATCAGAGAAAAGAAGCACTAGGAATGAAGTAGTGAGCCATCTTTAACATCAGCCAACATATGAGTGGCCTTTTAGAAATTAAAGGAGGAAAAGACAGAAAGAGAGGGAGGAAGGGATGGAGGGAGGGAGACAGAAAGAGAGAGAGAAGGAGGGAGAGAATCATCTTGATTATAAAAATGACAGAAAAAATCCTCTGGGACTGCAGAAATGTTCAGACATACATATACATTTTTTCTAGCACACATTCAGCAAATTCATAATGGAATCTTCTGTATGCTAGAAATTGTGCTAAATTATGAAACTCAAAGATGGAAAAGTACATCCAGGCTCTAATACTTGCATTAAAAGACAAAAGGTCCAGATCTGGACAAATACAGTCCTAAGGAAAGGACAAGGCAACTGTTCCAAATGATTTAGATGGGCACTTGTCTAAAGGTAAAAACTAAGCAGAGAATCCTCAGGATCTCTCTGATTGCTAGAGTGGAACATGGCACATTTTTCCAATCAAATCTTTTAAAGAGTTTACATAACCTGAATTTAGTATTCTATATATGGCATTTGAAGATGGTCATATTTATTTATTTATTTATTTATTTATTTATTTATTTATTTATTTATTTATTTATTTAGCTTTATAACAAATTTAATCAGTTATACATATACATATGTTCCCATATCCCCTCCCTTTTGGGTCTCCCTCCCACCCTCCCTATCCCACCCCTCCAGGCGGTCACAAAGCACCGAGCTGATCTCCCTGTGCTATGCGGCTGCTTCCCACTAGCTATCTACCTTACGTTTGGTAGTGTATATATGTCGATGCCGCTCTTTCACTTTGTCACAGCTTACCTCCCCATATCCTCAAGTCCATTCTCTAGTACGTCTGTGTCTTTATTCCTGTCTTACCCCTATGTTCTTCATGACATTTTTTTCCTTAAATTCCATATATATGTGTCAGCATACAGTATTTGTCTTTCTCTTTCTGACTTACTTCACGCTGTATGACAGACTCTAGGTCCATCCACCTCATTACAAATAGCTCAATTTCATTTCTTTTTATGGCTGAGTAATATTCCATTGTATATATGTGCCACATCTTCTTTATCCATTCATCCGATGATGGACACTTAGGTTGTTTCCATCTCTGGGCTATTGTAAATAGGGCTGCTATGAACATTTTGGTACATGACTCTTTTTGAATTATGGTTTTCTCAGGGTATATGCCCAGTAGTGGGATTGCTGGGTCATATGGTAGCTCTATTTGTACTTTTTTAAGGAACCTCCATACCGTTCTCCATAGTGGCTGTACCAATTCACATTCCCACCAGCAGTGTAAGAGGGTTCCCTTTTTTCCACACCCTCTCCAGCATTTATTGTTTCTAGATTTTTTGATGATGGCCATTCTGACTGGTGTGAGATGATATCTCATTGTAGTTTTGATTTGCCTCTCTCTAATGAGTAAAGATGTTGAGCATCCTTTCATGTGTTTGTTGGCAGTCTGTATATCTTCTGTGGAGAAATGCCTATTTAAGTCTTCTGCCCATTTTTGGATTGGGTTGTTTGTTTTCTTGTTATTGAGCTGCATGAGCTGCTTATAAATTTTGGAGATTAATCCTTTGTCAGTTGCTTCATTTGCAAATATTTTCTCCCATTCTGAGGGTTGTCTTTTGGTCTTCTTTACGGTTTCCTTTGCTGTGCAAAATCTTTTAAGTTTCATTAGGTCCCATGTGTTTATTTTTGTCTTTATTTCCACTTCTCTAAGAGGTGGGTCAAAAAGGATCTTGCTGTGATTTATGTCATAGAGTGTTCTGCCTATGCTTTCCTCTAAGAGTTTGATAGTGTCTGGCCTTACATTTAGGTCTTTAATCCATTTTGAGCTTATTTTTGTGTATGGTGTTAGGGAGTGATCTAATCTCATACTTTTACATGTAGCTGTCCAGTTTTCCCAGCACCACTTATTGAAGAGACTGTCCTTTCTCCACTGTACATTCCTGCCTCCTTTATCAAAGATAAGGTGACCATATGTCCGTGGGTTTATCTCTGGGCTTTCTATCCTGTTCCATTGATCTATCTTTCTGTTTTTGTGCCAGTACCATACTGTCTTGATTACTGTAGCTTTGTAGTATAGTCTGAAGTCAGGGAGCCTGATTCCTCCAGCTCCATTTTTCGTTCTCAAGATTGCTTTGGCTATTCGGGGTCTTTTGTGTTTCCATACAAATTGTGAAATTTTTTGTTCTAGTTCTGTGAAAAATGCCAGTGGTAGTTTGATAGGGATTGCATTGAATCTGTAGATTGCTTTGGGTAGTAGAGTCATTTTCACAATGTTGATTCTTCCAATCCAAGAACATGGTACATTTCTCCATCTATTTGTATCATCTTTAATTTCTTTCATCAGTGTCTTATAATTTTCTGCATACAGGTCTTTTGTCTCCTTAGGTAGGTTTATTCCTAGATATTTTATTCTTTTTGTTGCAATGGTAAATGGGAGTGTTTCCTTGATTACACTTTCAGATTTTTCATCATTAGTATATAGAAATGCCAGAGATTTCTGTGCATTAATTTTGTATCCTGCTACTTTACCAAATTCATTGATTAGCTCTAGTAGTTTTCTGGTAGCATCTTTAGGATTCTCTATGTATAGTATCATGTCATCTGCAAACAGTGACAGCTTTACTTCTTCTTTTCCGATTTGGATTCCTTTTATTTCTTTTTCTTCTCTGATTGCTGTGGCTAAAACTTCCAAAACTATGTTGAATAAGAGTGGTGAGAGTGGGCAACCTTGTCTTGTTCCTGATCTTAGTGGAAATGGTTTCAGTTTTTCACCATTGAGGACGATGCTGGCTGTGGGTTTGTCATATATGGCCTTTATTATGTTGAGGAAAGTTCCCTCTATGCCTACTTTCTGCAGGGTTTTTATCATAAATGGGTGTTGAATTTTGTCGAAAGCTTTCTCTGCATCTATTGAGATGATCATATGGTTTTTCTCCTTCAATTTGTTAATATGGTGTATCACATTGATTGATTTGCATATATTGAAGAATCCTTGCATTTCTGGAATAAATCCCACTTGATCATGGTGTATGATCCTTTTAATGTGCTGTTGGATTCTGTTTGCTAGTATTTTGTTGAGGATTTTTGCATCTATGTTCATCAGTGATATTGGTCTGTAGTGTTCTTTCTTTGTGACATCCTTGTCTGGTTTGGGTATCAAGGTGATGGTGGCCTTGTAGAATGAGTTTGGGAGTGTTCCTCCCTCTGCTATATTTTGGAAGAGTTTGAGAAGGATAGTTGTTAGCTCTTCTCTAAATGCTTGATAGAATTCGCATGTGGAGCCATCTGGTCCTGGGCTTTTGTTTGTTGGAAGATTTTTTATCACAGTTTCAATTTCAGTGCTGTGATTGCTGTGTTCATATTTTCTATTTCTACCTGATTCAGTCTTGGCAGGTTGTGCATTTCTAATAATTTGTTCATTTCTTCCAGGTTGTCCATTTTATTGGCATAGAGTTGCTTGTAGTAATCTCTCATGATCTTTTGTATTTCTGCAGTGTCAGTTGTTACTTCTCCTTTTTCATTTCTAATTCTATTGATTTGAGACTTCTCCCTTTTTTTCTTGATGAGTCTGGCTAATGGTTTATCAATTTTGTTTATCTTCTCAAAGAACCAGCTTTTAGTTTTATTGATCTTTGCTATCATTTCCTTCATTTCTTTTTCATTTATTTCTGATCTGATTTTTATGATTTCTTTCCTTCTGCTAACTTTGGGATGTTTTTGTTCTTCTTTCTCTAATTGCTTTAGGTGCAAGGTTAGGTTGTTTATTCGAGATGTTTCCTCTTTCTTAAGGTAGGATTGTATTGCTATAAACTTCCCTCTTAGAACTGCTTTTGCTGCATCCCATAGGTTTTGGGTCATCATGTCTCCATTGTCATTTGTTTCTAGGTATTTTTTAATTTCCTCTTTGATTTCTTCAGTGATCAGTTCGTTATTAAGTAGTGTATTGTTTAGCCTCCATGTGTTTGTATTTTTTACAGATTTTTTCCTGTAATTGATATCTAGTCTCATAGCATTGTGGTCGGAAAAGATACTTGATACAATTTCAATTTTCTTAAATTTACCAAGGCTTGATTTGTGACCCAAGATATGATCTATCCTGGAGACTGTTCCATGAGCACTTGAGAAAAATGTGTATTCTGCTGTTTTTGGATGGAATGTCCTATAAATATCAATTAAGTCCATCTTGCTTAATGTATCATTTAAAGGTTGTGTTTCCTTATTGATTTTCATTTTGGATTATCTGTCCATTGGTGAAAGTGGGGTGTTAAAGTCCCCTACTATGATTGTGTTACTGTCGATTTCTCCTTTTATGGCTGTTAGTATTTGCCTTATGTATTGAGGTGCTCCTATGTTGGGTGCATAAATATTTACAATTGTTATATCTTCTTCTTGGATCGATCTCTTGATCATTATGTAGTGTCCTTCTTTGTCTCTTCTAGTAGTCTTTATTTTAAAGTCTATTTTGTCTGATATAAGAATTGCTAGTCCAGCTTTCTTTTGGTTTCCATTTGCATGGAATATCTTTTTCCATCCCCTTACTTTCAGTCTGTATGTGTCTCTAGGTCTGAAGTGGGTCTCTTGTAGACAGCATATATATGGGTCTTGTTTTTGTATCCATTCAGCCAATCTGTGTCTTTTGGTGGGAGCATTTAGTCCATTTACATTTAAGGTAATTATTGATATGTATGTTCCCATTCCCATTTTCTTAATTGTTTTGGGTTCGTTATTGTAGGTCTTTTCCTTCTGCTGTGTTTCTTGCCTAGAGAAGTTCCTTTAGCATTTGTTGTAAAGCTGGTTTGGTGGTGCTGAACTCTCTCAGCTTTTGCTTGTCTGTAAACGTTTTAATTTCTCCATCAAATCTGAATGAGATCCTTGCTGTGTAGAGTAATCTTGGTTGCAGCTTTTTCTCCTTCATCACTTTAAATATGTCCTGCCACTCCCTTCTGGGTTGTAGAGTTTCTGCTGAGAGATCAGCTGTTATCCTGATGGGGATTCCCTTGTGTGTTATTTGTTGTTTTTGCCTTGCTGTTTTTAATATGATTTCTTTGCGTTTAATTTTTGACAGTTTGATTAATATGTGTCTTGGCGTATTTCTCCTTGGATTTATTCTGTATGGGACTCTCTGTGCCTCCTGGACTTGATTAACTATTTCCTTTCCCATATTAGGGAAATTTTCAACTATAATCTCTTCAAATATTTTCTCAGTCCCTTTCTTTTTCTCTTCATCTTCTGGAACCCCTATAATTCGAATGTTGGTGCGTTTAATGTTGTCCCAGATGTCTCTGAGACTGGCCTCTGTTCTTTTCATTCTTTTTTATTTTGCTCTGCAGCAGTTATTTCCACCCTTTTATCTTCCACCTCACTTATCCGTTCTTCTGCCTCAGTTATTCTGCTATTGATCCCATCTAGAGTATTTTTCATTTCATTTATTGTTTTTAATTGATGCTTGGTTCATCTTTAGTTCTTATAGGTCCTTGTTAACTGTTTCTTTCATTTTGTCTATTCTATTTCCAAGATTTTGGATCTTGGAAATAGAATCTTGGGTCATCTTTACTATCATTATTCTGAATTCTTTTTCAGATAGACTGCCTAGTACCTCTTCATTTGTTAGGTCTGGTGGGTTTTTATCTTGCTCCTTCTCCTCCTGTGTGTTTTTCTGTCTTCTCATTTTGCTTATGTTACTGTGTTTGGGGTCTCCTTTTTGCAGGCTGCAGGTTCGTAGTTCCCATTGTTTTTGGTGTCTGTCCCCAGTGGCTAAGGTTGGTTTAGTGGGTTGTGTAGGCTTCCTGGTGGAGGGGACTAGTGCCCGTGTTCTGGTGGATGAGGCTGGATCTTGTCTTTCTGGTGGACAGGTCCACGTCTGGTGGTGTGTTTTGGGGTGTCTGCAGACTTCTTATGATTTTAGGCCACCTCTCTGCTAATGGGTGGCATTGTGTTCCTGTCTTGCTAGTTGTTTGGCATAGGGTGTCCAGCACTGTAGCTTGCTGGTCGTTGAGTGAAGCTGGGTGTTGGTGTTGAGATGGAGATCTCTGGAAGGTTTTCGCCATTTGATATTATGTGGAGCTGGGAGGTCTCTTGTGGACCAGTGTCCTGAAGTTGGCTCTCCCATCTCAGAGGCACAGCACTGACTCCTGGCTCCTCAATTTGGGATGATTTGTTGTCTATTCGTGTATTCCACAGATGCAGGGTACATCAAGTTGATTGTGGAGCTTTAATCTGCTGCTTCTGAGGCTGCTGGGAGAGGTTTCCCTTTCTCTTCTTTGTTCTCACAGCTCCCGGGGCTCAGCTTTGGATTTGGCCCTGCTTCTGGGTGTAGGTCGCCGGAGGGCGTCTGTTCTTCGCTCAGACAGGACAGGGTTAAAGGAGCAGCCGCTTCGGGGACTCTGGCTCAGTCAGGCCGGCGGGGAGGGAGGGGCACGGGATGCGGGGCGAGCCTGAAGTGGCAGAGGCCGGCGTGACGTTGCACCAGCCCAAGGCGCACCATGCATTCTCCCACGGAAGCCTTCCCTGGATCCCGGGACCCCGGCAATGATGGGATGCACAGGCTCCCAGAAGGGCGCCGTGGACAGTGACCTGCGCTCGCACACAGGCTTCTTGGCGGCGGCAGCAGCAGCTCCAGCGTCCCACGCCCGTCTCTGGGGTCCGCACTTTTAGCCCGGCTCGTGCCGGTCTCTGGCGCTCCTTTAAGCAGCGCTCTTAATCCCCTCTCCTCGCGCAGCAGGAAACCAAGAGGGAAGAAAAAGTCTCTTGCCTCTTCGGCTGCTCCAGAGTTTTCCCGGACTCCCTCCCGGCTAGCTGTGGCGCATTAGCCCCCTTCAGGCTGAGTTCTCGCCGCCAGCCCCAGTCCTCTCCCTGCGCTCTGACCGAAGCCCGAGCCTCAGCTTCTAGCGCCGCCCGCCCCAGAAGGCGAGCAGACAAGCCTCTCGGGCTGGTGAGTGCCGGTGGGCACCGATCCTCTGTGCGGGAATCTCTCCGCTTTGCCCTACCCAGGTACGTGGGGAGTTTCTTGCCTTTTGGGAGGTCTGAGGTCTTCTGCCAGCGTTCAGTAGGTGTTCTGTAGGAGTTGTTCCACGTGTAGCTGTATTTCTGGTGTATCTGTGGGGAGGAAGGTGATCTCTGCATCTTACTCTTCCGCCATCTTCCCCGGAAGTTCTCACACACTTTTAAATGAGACGGGTACTAGCGGAGGCTGGAGTTCAGTATTTCCCTTCCCCTAGTCAATTCGTCTCTGGTTAAACTCAAGGCGATCAGGCTCTAATGAAACGTTTTCCCTTAAAGGCATGCTTTTGGTAAGGTAATGTATTGGATATACTTCCAAAGGGCTACTTTCCCCCACCTCTTGCCTGAAGCAGGTGACTTTTTTTTCTGATTATCACCCTGAGAACAATGGAACTCCTGGAGGTAAATCTCAGGAAAGTGTGGAGTCTCTCTATAACGAGGAGTTTTTAACTCTTAAGCTTATCCTTACTGAGCTCCCAGTAGTTTATTAATTGAAGTTTACGTTTTTGTACACCATTACTGGCTCAAGTGGTGGGCTTGTGATCCTGGAATTCTACTCCAATAAGCTGTGATTCTATGTATCTGCCTATTTGTCTCTCCAAGTTTGGGGGCAGTATTTTCCCTTATGACCTTAATTTTCTGATAAATCTAAGAGTTGTTGAGTTTTAGTTTGTTCAGCTTTCTTCTTGTAGAAATAGGAGTGCCCACTTCCAAGCTTCTTATATACCAAGCCATAAACCAGAAATACCCCTCAACTATTTAAGACCTTCAGAGATTTGGAGTCTTATCTTTCTTTTTTGCTTTCATCTTCCTTTTCCCCAAGCTATCAATCCTTCCTCAGGAGTCATCCCTGATTCATCATTTGCTGTTTCTTCTTCATCAGACCATTAGACATTTTCCTCCCATCCTTTGTCATTCATGGAGACAAGTGTGTGTTCTAAAGAGAGGATAATGGACACCTCCATTTTCACTCAAAGTGAGGTGAGGGAGCTTCTGGTTTCCGAATTTAGAATAGACTTAAATCAGGAGACAAAGCCTTCAGAAAACTCTGTCTAGTGCTGTTGTGGTTATGGTAAAGATCACAGATGTAGGCTTGCATAAAATCCAAACAAAGGGGGGTAAACAGGGAGCCTGAAGCACTTTCCTGGAATAGAAGTGTAAGAATAGATGGACTCGAGATCTGGGGAAAGGCAGAAGCTCTGTCCTGTTTGTATACACACAAAAAGTTTGAATAATAATTTCTAGGGGTTGGGAGAGTTGGAAACACTGCTGGAGTAAAGTGCCCATCTCTGCTGAGCTGTCAAAAGAAGCTTCAATTGAACAAGAATGCAGAATCCGTCCTGTTACACAGTGTAAACGCAGGCTCCTTTCAAAAGTGATAGGAATACTTTGGAGTTATACACAACAGAGAAATAACTTTTGAAGGTTGGCTGGAAACATAATTGAAGAAGAAAGCGGACAGAAAGATTGAGGGCCTCAGCACCAGTCTGAAGAGGTATCTTCTGTTTACCAAATTTTATTAGACATAGGCACTAGCACTTTATGCAGAATTTCTACCATTTAATCCTCAACAGCCCTATCAGAGAATTACTATCCTCATTATAAAGATGAAGAAATTGAGCTGCAAAGTATTAAGTAATGGGGTCATGGTCACCCTGTTACTTATTTCTATAACTAGGATTTATACCCAGATCTGCATTATCTCAAAGTCCATGCTTTTAATCCACTCTGCTCTTCTCTAACAAAGCCATTTTTTGTTATCACTGCTCCCTTGTCAAAATAGTAACTGAATCCTCTAGTAGGGGCAGTGCTCTGAGAAGAAATTGAGGGCTCTAATGCCTTGGAGGAGTGGCCTCACTTATTAAACTGAAAACAGAAGTTTAATATTGTTAAAAAAAATTCAACAGAGTAAATGTGAAGATCTAATAGGTTTTATTCAAAGATTAGCGAATCTGGCAGCATCCCATCTAGCAATTAGAAGTGTCCTCCCAGGGACTGTACACAATGGAAGGCTTCTATAGAAAGGAGGGTGGAGCAAGGAAGTCATTAGCAAAGAAACAAAAGGGTTATTTGGGACCCGGATGTCTTCTTTTTCGGGGAAGAGAATGGCAGCGCTCTTTATCACAGAGATTTTTCTCTTCTTCCTCTGGGGGATGAAGGGGGCCTATGTGATAGATTACCTCATTGGTATTGACAAGAAAATTCTAAACTGCTTGACTAAGGTTACACTTCTGGGGAAGGTCAAAACTGCAATTAGGTCAGTATTAAGTCTAATTTTGGTATAAGGGGCTTTAGTACAATGACACTATTTTGGGCCTGTGGTTTTCTCTTTAACAGTATGTTATTATTATTTTTGAATCCACTTTGCTCTTTATGGACACATGGCTTTTAGCCATGTCCTGTTAAAAATATATCTCATCTTTCTGGGTCATGAGGATCCACTTAAGTATGCAGTTGAGCTTTATTTTTATTTTATTTTTGACCATCAACTCCACCTACCACACACTCTACAGCATTAAGGCAAATCATATTAAGCTTAAGAGTATATGAAAATGTCTCCGCGAGCAGATGAATCTAATTATAATGAACAGAAATGGAGACATTTTCTCTTTTACGCAGTCTCCTTTATTAGTTAAATCTCTTCCTGGAATGTACTGGAGCACCATGCTTTCTCTGGGTCCTTTCAAATTGTAGAGGAGTGCAGAGAAGGGTGGTCATGGGTAAAGTAATTGTATAACTGTATACTTATTTCCAAGTAAAGCTCACAGGAAAAAGCCTCAAATGTGCAAATCTCACACTTTGTACTTTTTCATGGGTTGATATCCCTTCGCTTTATTCCTACTTTGACTGTTCTCCAGAAACTCCTTTTTCTCCCACCTCTCAGTTTTATAACGGTGTCTACAGGAGGTTTAATCTATCCAAGTTATGCCATCATTACTAGGATTAAATATTTCCTGAAACATTTTTATAAGGGTGAAAAGTTGGGTTTTTGTTTGTTTGATTTTTGCTTTTTGATTTTTTGACTGCATCTGGCAAAGCTGATGACATACACAGAAAATAATTCTTAGAAGAGAGAAGCAGGACCCTGAGACCCTAAGAGAAGATGAGAGGCAACATGCAGAGAAAGATGAGGCACAGCAGAGGGAATGGAGACAGGAGGCTGGGCACTAAATCTGTTTCATCCCTAATTTTTATGAAGAGCAGTTCTGGATGTGGCTTTGCAGCAGGGACCACCTTCACCAGCTAGCCCGGCTGGAGCTTCTATGACTTGACCTGATCTGGTCTCTTGCTCCTCCTGGTGTCTGCTTTCAGGACTGCAGCTCTAATGTATTGCTCACCTCTGTTTTCAGCGGCTTGCAAACTCTGGGGTCAGTCCAGTCAGTGCTCTGATTCAGGTGAGACAGAAACCAGTCCCTAGCGCATTCCCCAGTCAAGCCAGAACTTTGGATGCACTGTCCAGTCCACTCTTCTGTTTCTATCTTGAAGGATGTGCCCTAGTTCGGGGTCTGGGGTCCTCCCATTTGCTCTGCACTAGGCTGCAGAAGGAGAGAGGCATGGAAGGGCCTGCCAAACACTGCACATTTTTCTACCTCTTTCACTGGAATCCCTTTTCGGTTTTACAATAGCTTGGGTGCTGTAGCTTTTCAACCTGTCTCTAGGGTTCTCACAGAGGTATTCTTGTCTATATTTTGTTACCTCCCTGTCTCTGTTGAAGAAGAAGGGGTTGTAACTTCCTGGTCCACCATCTTGTTGACACCTGGTCACTATAATGCATTTTCAGGGGACTTATTTTTGGTTATTTTATTTTCTCAATCATTGATTTACAGCCAATTACAGTTGATTTAGGCTAATATTAAATTTATTTTAGGTATCCTGAGAACTCACTGAGAGTGAAGAAAGATGACCTTTACGTTGGATGTTGTAAAGAGATTAACCTGCCATTAATTTTACTCTGTGTATTTGAGAGTTGACAGTACATTGAATTCAAATCATGCTTTTATTCTAAGACTCACAAGTACAAATCACATAGTAGTGTTATTCAGACTTCCAGGAATTCACTCCCATTTTAAATACTTATTAACTGCATGTTCTTGGGCAGGTTATTTAAAATGTGCTAGCCTCAGTTCCTCATCTAACATATAGGATGATTACAGTAACTACCATGCAAGATTTTTGCTAAGATTAAATGAGGTGATGTGTGTGAAGTTTTTAGCATATTACCTGGCACATAATAAGTGCTTAATAACTTCTAAAACCACTTCCTTCCTGCTAACTTGCAAGTTACAGGCAATGTAGCTAAGAACTGTGAGGGTCTTATTTTAATACATAAAATAAAATGTTCTCATATCACTATTACATAGCATGATAAAATGAAAAAGTGTAAATTCACTTTTCAAAAGTAGCCGAACAAGTCATGATAGCATGTGGATTATGATCTTACTCATTCCATGGCATCTTGATGAAATTCAAAGCATGCAATTAATTCTTGTCACTATTTTTCCCCCAATGGCAAAATTAAGGCACAGAGATAAAGGGAAAACTTAGCCCAAGTTATACAGCAATTACATAATTTATGTGAGAATTGAATCCAGTCTCTAGCCAGAGGTATACCAACTGCAATTATAACTGACTAAAGATGAATCCTGGGTTGGTCATTTACAAGTTTATAAAATAGTCACAATTTTTCACTCTTTTGCTATAAATATAAAATAAAGGATAAATATACAATATTTCTTAAGGGATCTAAGTGACAAAAAAAGTGATAAAAGAAAAGATGCATGCAACCCAATGTTCACTTCAGCATTATTTACAATACCAAGACATGGAAGCAACCTAAATGTACATCAAGAGATGAATGGATAAAGAAGATATGGTACATATATACAATGGAATGTTACTCAGCCATAAAAAAGAATGAAATAATGCCATTTGCAGCAAGATGGATGGACCTGGAGATGACTATACTAATTGAAGTAAGCCAGACAAAGAAAGACAAATATATGATATCACTTATATGTGGAAGCTGAAAAAAAAGATACAAGTGAACTTATTTACAAAACAGAAATAGGCCTACAGACATAGAAAGCAAACTTATGGTTACCAAAGGGGAAGTGGGAGGAGGGATAAATTAGGAGGATGGGATCAACATATACATACTACTATGTATAAAACAGATAACCAACAAGGACCTACTGTATAGCACAGGGAACTACACTCAATATTTTGTAATAACCTATATGGAAAAAGAATCTGGAAAGGAATTATATATATATAATATATTTTATATATTATATATATATAATGTATATGTATAACTGAATCACTGTGCTGTACACCTAAAACTAACATGACATTGTAAATCAACTATACTTCAATTAAAAAAAGGGAAAATATTATGGCTACTTGTAGTCACAAGAAGCAAGATTAAATGTCACTTTTGGTCTATCCAAATTCTAAAATGTGTATGAGTGTATGTTGTGGTTGCTAATAACTGCTCTTTCCCATAGAGAAGAGACTTAGGCATTAATCAATATTTATCAAAAGTTAAAATTATTCATATAGTTTAGCCTGACAATTCTCCATATAGGAATTTATTATCTTGTATATGTAATTACAAATACACAAAATATTTATAAACATTATGTGTTATGAAAAACTTGAAAAAATTCAAATTCCAATAAGAGGGTATTGGCTAACTAAACATCAGTAATTAAGAATGATGGATAAAAATACTGAGCCAATAAAAATCAAGTTTTAAAAGAATAATTAACTGCAAGAGAAAACAGTCACAAACCATTAAGGAAGAAAGCAGGTTAAACAGCAGATGTTGTATGACCCAATTTTGTAAAGTATGCATAAAAATCATTGGGTGAGTAAACAAGAAAATGTCATCAGTTTTCATTCTGAGGCATGAATTATGAGAACATTTTGACTTAATTATTTGGTACTCTTATTTTCTAAAAACCACTGACAGTCATGGGGAGTGAGAGTGGGGACAAGAATTATTACTAACCACCTGCTCTGAGCTAAATTTCAACACAAGTGTTTTCGAAACTGAGTCATGAAAAAAGAAAGTACGTTTCTTGTAAATACCTGTAATCGTGGAGTTTAAACTAATAAAACTCTTTTCTCTAGCATTTCCTTTCAGGCAGTAATGCCATCAGTCAGATGATGTGAAAAAATATGTAAGAACAAAACATTTAGTGTACTACCTATCTGAGTAGAACTAAAGTCATTGGGAGATTTAGCATGTGTACAAAATTTAAGAAGTTTCTTAGCACACAGATGCATATAAATCTTTTATTACTTGGTGATGTTTTGGCTTTTTTTTTTTCGTTGCTTTGGGGAGTTTTTCCAAATTCTTCCTTAGCTCTTTCCTCTACATTGAGCAAGCTAAATTTCAGATTGCATCATTCCTAATTATTTTTTATACATAATTTCCATGGCTAAGTGGACTTTTATATTATACTAACATTATCAAGGCTAGAGTGATCACAAAGCTTTCCAAAGATGCTGGGGCTCCCCTCACAAATTTATTTCTCGCAGTATTAGTAAAAGGTTTGTCTTCTGGACCCTCCCAGTGGGAGTGAGGTCTTAAACATTCACATCTCCCTACATCTTTGAATCCTTTACTCTTCATTCAACCAAGACATGTCCAGCATTTTTAATTTGCTCACCAGGGACCACTTTTTGATCCATGCTTCAGCCAAACAACCAGACTGCTAGAGCCTTTCTAACTACCTGAGCTACCTCCTACAATCAAATGCAGGATCTCTGTTTAGTGAGCTCATGTCAATAAATTCGGCCTGATCCAACTTTATGTTCCTTCCATCACTATCCCACATTATTAGTATTTGTTCCTAAACATGTTTTGGAAACAAACTCCAGATTTGTCTGTATAAATTAGAAAACTAAAGTGGCTCTTCTGGAGTATCCCATGCATGTTACCTCACATCGTACCTCACCTTTAGGGGCCTGCTGGGACTTTAGCCTAGTTATAGGTCTAGAGGCAAAGAGAAATTGGGAGTGAGTCCTGAGGAGAACCAGCATCATCTCACTAGTGAATACATAGTCCTCAGGAATGCGGGGTTAATTTCCTCAGATGGCCATGGAAAGACTGATACTACTGTAGGTGAAGAGGCTGATACCACTGGGAGTGAGGAAGCCTCCCCTGCTGGTCGTGGGGAAGCTGCTTCCATTAGGGGTGGGAAGTCCTCTTCCACTAGCAAAGAAGACTTATCAGAATTTAGGTGTTCAATGTCCCAGCTAAATCAGGGTCTTCCTAATGGGTCCCTATCCTAACTTATAGGATTCCGTTCTTTCCCACTTAATGCCCTCCCTCTACAAGTGATGTAGAGTCATATGAAAAAGAAATCTACAAAAATAAGCACTTCTGATTTTCTGTTAAACCTTGTGTTAGAAAGGGGCCCTATGAAGGAAAAGAAACACCTATTTCCTATACATCAAGCAGAGATTCTGCATCCAAGAGATGTAATGATATATAATAAAATATATATGTATACATATACACACAAATATATAGAATATATGTATATAATAACATTTCTAGGTTTATGATCATCAGACCTCATTTCTTCCTTCACAAGAGAACTGTATGATCTTGAGTTGTCACATCACCTAAGCTTTACTCTTCAGAAATATGGGGATAATATTACGTTGCTGTATTGCCTTTGGGAATGTGGTCAAAACAATTATAAAAGGAAAAATGGTATAAAAATACAAGGGATTGTATATATTTTATTTATTTATTTATTTTTATACAGCAGGTTCTTATTGTTATCTACTTTATACATATTAATATATATATGTCAGTCCCAATCTCCCAATTCATACCACCACCACCCCACCCACCCACTTTCCCCCCTTGGTGTCAATATATTTGTTCTCTACATGTGTGTCTCTATTTCTCCCTCGCAAACCAGTTTATCTGTACCATTTTTCTAGATTCCACATCCATATACACATTAATATACGATATTTGTTTTTCCCTTTCTGACTTACTTCAACTGTGTGACAGACTCTGGGTCCATCAACGTCTCTACAAAAGACTCAATCTCATTCCTTTTTATGGCTGAGTAATATTCCATTGTATATAGGTACTACATCTTCTTTATCCATTTGTCTGTTGATGGACATTTAGGTTGTTTCCATGACCTGGCTATTGTAAATAGTGCTGCAATGAACATTAGGGTACATGTGTCCTTTTCAATTATGTTTTTCTCTGGGTATTATGCCCAGTAGTGGGATTGATGGGTCATATGGTAATTCTATTTTTACTTTTTTAAGGAACCTGCATACTGTTCTCCATAATGGCTGTATCAATTTACATTCCCACCAACAGTGCAAGACAGTTCCCTTTTCTCCACATCCTCTCCAGCATTTGTTTGTAGATGTTCTGATGATGCCAATTCTAACCGGTGTGAGGTGATACCTCATTGTAGTTTCCATTTGCATTTCTCTAAGAATTAGTGATGTTGAGCAGGTTTTCATGTGCCTCTTGGCCATCTGTATGTCTTCTTCGGTGAAATGTCTATTTAGATCTTCTGCCCATTTTTGATTGTGTTGTTTGTTTATTTAATATTGAGCTGCATGAGCTGTTTATATATTTTGGAGATTAATACTTTGTTGATTTGTTTGCAAATATTTTCTCCCATTCTGAGGGTTGTCTTTTCATCTTGTTTATAGTTTTCTCTGCTGTTCAAAGGCTTTTAAGTTTCATTAGGTCCCATTTGTTTATTTTTGTTTTTATTTCCATTTCCCTAGGAGGTGGGTCAAAAAGGATCTTGCTGTGATTTATGTCACAGTGTTCTGCCTATGTTTTCCTCTAAGAGTTTGATAATGTCTGGCCTTACATTTAGGTCTTTAATCCATTTTGAGTTTATTTTTGTGTATGGTATAGGGAGTGTTCTAATTTCATTTTTTTACATTTAGCTGTCCAGTTTTCCCAGCACCACTTATTGAAGAGACTGTCTTTTCTCCATTGTATATCCTTGTCTCCTTTTTCATAGATTAGTTAATCATAGGTGTGTGGGTTTAACTCTGGGCTTTCTATCCTGTTCCATTGATCTATATTTCTGTCCTTTTGCCAGTACCATATTGTCTTGATTAATGTAGCTTTGTAGTATAGTCTAAGTCAGGGAGTCTGATTCTTCCAGCTCCGTTTTTTCCCCTCAAGATTACTTTGGCTATTCAGGGTCTTTTGTGTCTCCACACAGATTTTAAGATTTTTTTTTCTAGTTCTGTAAAAAATGCCATTGGTAATTTGACAGGGATTGCATTGAATCTGTAGGTTGCTTTGGGTAGTATAGTCATTTTCACAATATTGATTCTTCCAATCCAAGAACATGGTATATCTCTCCATCTGTTTGTGTCATCTTTAATTTCTTTCATCAGTGTCTTATAGTTTTCTGAGTGCAGGTCTTTTACCTCCTTGGGTAGTTTTATTCCTAGGTATTTTATTCCTTTTGTTGCAATGGTGAATGGGATTGTTTCCCTAATTTCTCTTTCTGATCTTTCATTGTTAGTGTATAGGAATGCAAGAGATTTCTGTGCATTCATTTTGTATCCTGCAAATTTAACAAATTCATTGATTAGCTCTAGTAGTTTTCTGGTGGCATCTTTAGATTCTTTATGTATAGTATCATGTCATCTGCAAACAGTAACAGTTTTACTTCTTCTTTCCCAATTTATATTCCTTTTATTTCTTTTTATTCTCTGACTGCCGTGGTTAGGACTTCCAAAACTTTATTGAATAACAGTGGCAACAGTGGACATCCTTGTCTTGTTCCTGATCTCAGAGGAAATGCCTATAGTTTTTCACCATTGAGAATGATGTTTGCTGTGGGTGTGTCCTATATGGCCTTTATTATGTTGAGTTAGGTTCGCTCTATGCCCACTTTTTGGAGAGTTTTTATCATAAATGGGTGTTGAATTTTGTCAGAAGCTTTTTATGCATCTACTGAGAAGATCATATGGTTTTTATTCTTCAATTTGTTAATGTGGTGTATCACATTGATTTATTTGCATATATTGAAGAATCCTTGAATCCCTGGGATAAATCCCACTTGATCATGGTGTATGATCCTTTTAATGTGCTGTTGGATTCTGTTTGCTAGTATTTTGTTGAGGATATTTGCATCTATATTCGTCAGTAATATTGGTCTATAATTTTCTTTTTTTGTAGTATCTTTGTCTTTTCTTGGTATCAGCATGATGGTGGCCTTGTAGAATGAGTTTGGGAGTGTTCCTTCCTCTGAAATTTTTTGTAAGAGTTTGAGAAGGATGGGTGTTAGCTCTTCTCTAAATGTTTGATAGAATTCACCTGTGAAGCCTTCTGGTCCTGGACTTTTGTTTGTTGGAAGATTTTTAATCACAGTTTCAATTTCATTACTTGTGATTTGTCTGTTCACATTTTCTATTTCTTCCTGGTTCAGTTTTGGAAGGTTATACCTTTCTAAGAATATGCCCATTTCTTCCAGATTGTCCATTTTATTGGCATAGAGTTGCTTGTAGTAGTCTCTTATGATGCTTTGTATTTTTGTGGTGTCCATTGTAACTTCTTTTTCGTTTCTAATTATATTGATTTGAGTCCTCTCCCTCTTTTTCTTGATGAGTCTGGCTAAAGATTTATCAATTTTGTTTATCTCCTCAAAGAACCAGCTTTTAGTTTTATTGATCTTCGCTATTGTTTTCTTTTTGTTTGTTTCTATTTCATTTATTTCTGCTCTGATATTTATGATTTGTTTTTTTCTACTAACTTTGGGTTTTATTTGTTCTTCTTTCTCTAATTCCTTTAGGTGTAAGGTTAGATTGTTTATTTGAGATATTTTTTGTTTCTTTAGATAGGCTTGTATAGCTATAAGCTTCCCTCTTAGAACTGCTTTTGCTGCAACCCATAGGTTTTGGATCATCATGTTTTCATTGTCATTTGTCTGTAGGTATTTTTTGATTTCCTCTTTGATTTCTTCAGTGATCTCTTGGTTATTTAGTAACGTATTGTTTAGCCTCCATGTGTTTGTGTTTTTTACCTTTTTCCCCTGTAATTTACTTGTAGTCTCATAGCATTGTGGTTGGAAAAGATGCTTGATATTTTCTTAAATTTACCGAGGCTTGATTTGTGACCCAAGATGTGATACATCCTGGAGAATGTTCCATGTGCATTTGAGAAGAAAGTGTAATCTGCTGTTTTTGGATGGAATGTCCTATAAATATCAGTTAAATCTATCTGGTCTGTTGTTTCATTTAAAGCTTGTGTTTCCTTGTTAATTTTCTGTCTGGATGATCTGTCCACTGGTGTAAGTGAGGTGTTAAAAGTCCCCCATTATTATTGTGTTACTGTCAATTTCCTCTTCTATAGCTGTTAGCATTTGCCTGATTTCTTGAGGTGTTCCTATGTTGGGTGCATATATCTTTATAATTGTTATATCTTCTTCTTGGATTGATTCCTTGATCATTATGTAGTGTCCTTCACTGTCTCTTGTAACATTCTTCATTTTAAAATCTATTTTATCTGATATGAATATTGCCACTCCAGCTTTCTTTTGGTTTCCATTTGCATGGAATATTTTTCCATCCCCTCACTTTCAGTCTGTATATGTCCCTAGGTCTGAAGTGGGTATCTTGTAGACAGCATATATGTGGGTCTTGTTTTTGTATCCACTCAGCAAGCGTGTTTCTTTTGGTTGGAGCATTTAATCCATTCACGTTGAAGGTAATTTTAATATGTATGTTCCTATGACCATTTTCTTAATTGTTTTGGGTTTGTTTTTGTAGGTCCTTTTCCTCTCTGTGTTTCCCACTTAGAGAAGTTCCTTTAGCATTTGTTGTAGAACTGGTTTGGTGGTGTTGAATTCTCTGTGCTTCTGCTTGTCTGTAAAGCTTTTGATTTCTCTGTCAACTCTAAATGAGATCTTTGCTGGGTACAGTAATCTTGGTATTAGGTTCTTCCCTTTCATCACTTTAAATATGTCGTGCCACTCCCTTCTGGCTTGTAGAGTTTCTGCTGAGAACTCAGCTGTTAACCTTATGCCAGTGCCCTTGTATGTGATATGTCAGTTTTTCCTTGTTGCTTTTAATAATTTTTCTTTGTCTTTAATTTTTGTCAGTTTGATTACTGTGTGTTTCAGTGTGTTTCTCCCTGGGTTTATCCTGCCTGGGACTCTCTGTGCTTCCTGGACTTGTGTAGCTATTTCCATTCCCATGTTAGCGAAGTTTTCATCTATAATCTCTTCAACTATTTTCTCGGGTCATTTTTCTCTCTCTCTTCTCTTTCCGGGACCCCTGTAATGTGAATGTTGGTGCATTATTTGTTGTCCCAGACCTCTCTTAGTCTGTCTTCATTTCTTTTCATTCTTTTTTCTTTATTCTGTTCTGTGACAGTGAATTCCACCATTCTCTCTTCTAGGTCACTTATCCGTTCTTCCAATCAATTATTCTGCTGTTGATTCCGTCTAGTGTATTTTTCATTTCAATTATTGTATTGTTCATGTCTGTTTGTTTGTTCTTTAAGTCTTCTAGGTGTTTGTTCTTTAATTCTTCTAGGTCTTTGTTAAACATTTCTTGCATCTTCTCGATCTTTGCCTCTATTCTTTTTTCCGAGGTCCTGGATCATCTTCACTATCATTATTCTGAATTCTTTTTCTGGAAGGTTGACTATCTCCACTTCACTTAGTTGATATTCTGGGGTTTTATCTTCTTCCTTCATCTGGTACATAGTCCTCTGCCTTTTCATTTTACCTTTCTGTGAATGCAGTTTTCATTCCACAGGCTGCAGGATTGTAGTTCTTCTTGCTTCTGCTGTCTGTCCTCTGGTGAATGAGGCTATCTAAGAGGCTTGTGCAAGCTTCCTCATGGGAGGGACTAGTGGTGGGTAGAGCTGGGTGTTGCTCTGGTGAGCAGAACTCAGTGAAACTTTAATCCTCTTCGGTGGGGCTGAGTTCCCTCCCTGTTGGTTGTTTGGCCTGAGGCAACTCAGCACTGGAGCCTACAGGCTCTTTGGTGGGGCTAATGGTGGACTCCAGAAGGGCTCATGCCAAGGAGTACTTCCCAGAACTTCTGCTCCCAGTGTTCTCATCCCTGCGGTGAGCCACAGCTGCCCCCTGCCTCTGCAGGAGACCCTCCAACACTAGTAGGTACGTCTGGTTCAGTCTCGTATGGGGTCACTGTGTCTTCCCCCTGGGTCCTCATGTGCACACTATTTTGTGTGTGTCCTCTACGAATGGAGTCTCTGTTTCCCCCAGTCCTGTTGAAGTCCTGCAATCACATCCCACTAGCCTTCAAAGTCTGATTCTCTGTGAATTCCTCCTCCTGTTGCCGGACCCCGAGGTTGGGAAGCCTGATGTGGGGCTCAGAACCTTCACTCCAGTGGGTGGATTTCTGTGGTGTAATTGTTCTCCAGTTTGTGAGTCACCCACTCAGTGGTTATGGGATTTGATTTTATTGTAATTGCACCCCTCATACCGTCTCACTGCAGCTTCTCCTTTGTCTTTGGATGTGGGGTACCTTTCTTGGTGAGTTCCAGTATCTTTCTGTCGATGACTGCTCAGCTGTTAGTTGTGATTCTGGTGCTCTCACAAGAGGGAGTGAGCGCACGTCCTTCTACTCCACCAGCTTGAATCAATCTCCCACCACAAGGGATTATAATTGCAAAATTTTTCTCTAAGGTTGCTGAGAGGAAGATCTGATTCTTGGTTAGTAAATTCACTACTTATAAGTCCTAGTCTTCCAAAAGATAACAGTACTTTTACTGTCTTAGTGATCAACTTGTTCTTAAAATATCTGATACTCTGGGCTCAACATCCATGCTTTCTGCTTCAACATACATAATATAGTTGTTTTCGCACAGTAAATATAATGTTCAAAAGTTTTCTTTCATTAGCTGACGTGATCCCTTATTGGCTTACATCCTAAAATTTTCCTACAGCATCCGCAAAGTTAATAAACCAATTATGGAAGTGATCTGGAACCAGAAGAGAGATGACAAAAAAAAGTATCCTGCTCTCAATAACTGATACTGTAATAGATGGTATGTCACAGACAGTGCTGTTACAAACCCCACTATCAGTAAAGGAGAGAGGAAAGTTTTACTTAAAGGAAATACTGATTGCTTATTTTCAGTTATGGTGAAGTTCCATGGTAATTCACTCCTGAAACAGTCTGAGCAGTTATGTCTATTGCTTACCTGTCCACAAGCATGGGGCCGTTAGCTCATTTATCATGGGACAAGCAGAGCTCAACTGTCTGCATGAATGAGGACATACTTAGCAATCTCGGGCAAGTTATCTAACCTCTCAGGGTACTAGACTCCTTATTAAAAATGAGAAATTTTGCCATTAACCCATCTTATAGACTTAGGTGAATTACAGGAGAAAACATTATAATTGTTCTAACATTGAACTTTATTATTCACATGTAGTTAAGAAAACAAAGAGAAAGCTAAAGTAACACAATTCAGAATGTGTTACTAATAATCCTGGAATATTCTTAATCTATTAGAGCTAGTTTATGGTAGTGGGTAGACATTAAATATGGGGTTAAGTTAAATGCTTTGTTTGGTGTCTCAACTATCCTGTTTTAAATCCTATTTCTGAAACCTACTAACTGTCTGGTATTGGGAAATTGTACTACTTCTTTGGGCTTCTTTCTTCTCAAATCTTATAGTGAAAACATCATATGATTCTAGTTAGAATTCAATGATGTAATTCAGAAATCACTTCACATAACATTTTAGTGCTCAATAAAAGCAAAGTTTTATTATTCCATTTTATATTTATTTTAATTCAATGATTATATATCTAAGGCAATGAATGAATTTCTTCTCTCTCCTCTCTTGACATATTCCTCAAATCTTGAAATTAACCATAAAAGTACTATACAAACTGGAAGTAATCAATAATATTTTTTTAAAACAAAAGGAAAACATATACTCTCCCTTTGCTATCCCAGTTTACAGAAAAATCCTGAGACCAGAAGAATTTTCCTCTAGGTCTGCCCCTGATGCATAGTGTTCATTGGATGTTGCGCAAGTCAGTCAATCTCCCTTAGAAGGTTCAGTTTCTACAACCATAAAATAAGAAAGTCGTGTTGACATGCTCAGTTCACTGGGCATGTGTAAGAACTAGAGTCTCATGTTACAGCAAAAATTCTATCACCTTAAAAATCTTATTTACTATTCAGATCCTTTAACCTAGTAATCCCATTTCTTGGAATTTATTCTTAGAAAATAATTCTCAAGTAGAAAGAAAAATTGTGTTCTAAAATGCTTACAATGACCCCTCTCAACAATATATTGTAAACATTTCTAAAGTTACAGAATTAAATACCTATATAACCAGTAAATAATTTCTATCTTCAATATATGAGCTTTATCACAGATCTCCTTCTCTATCCATCAATTTATCCAATCATAGATCCATTTTATTTTTTGATACTTGTATTGAGATGATCGTATAGTTATTGTTGCTGTTTTTCTAATTCTCTTAATATGGTGAGTTGCACTGATTGATTTTTGTATTCCTAGAATAAACCCTACTTGATAATAATACATTATCTATTTTATATGCTGCTGGATTTATTTTTCTAATATTTTGTTAATATTTTTGCAGCTATGTTCATGAGAGACATTTGTTATTTTCTTTATTTCAACCACTTTGTCAGGGTTTGGTAATAGTCTGTCCTGGTCTCATAAAACAAATTGCAAAGTGTTCTCTCTTCTATTTTCTAAAAGGTTTTGTGTAAGATGGATTTTATTTCTCCCTTAAATATTTGATAGAACTCATCTCTATATTCTTTTTCCTAAGGAGAAGTCTACTAGCTTTCCGATTGTTCTTCCTTCTCTGTAACATATCTATTGTTATCTTATTGCTTTCAAGATTTTATCTTTATCTTTGATTTTCATCAGTTAGACTATGATGTGCTTATATAAAATTATCTTTGTATTTATTCATTTTGACTTTTTTGACTCCAAGGATTTGAATATGTACGTTGGATACGTAGTTTGATATTTTTCAAAAAATTTGAACATTTTATCTATTTTCCTCAAATAATTTTTCTCATTTGTTCTTTCTTTCCTAAGTTACTGGGAAATTTAAAAATAGAATTACCATATGATAAATCAATTCCACTCCTGAGCATATAAGCCGGACAAAACTATAATTCAAAAAGATATATGGGGCTTCCCTGGTGGCTCAGTGGTTAAGAATCTGCCTGCCAATGCAGGGGACATGGGTTCGAGCCCTGGTCCGGGAAGATCCCCCATGCCATGGAGCAACTAAGCCCATGCACCACAACTACTGAGCCTGCTCTCTAGAGCCCACAAGCCACAACTACTGAAGCCTGCGTGCCACAACTACTGAAGCCCGCGTGCCACAACTACTGAGCCCATGCATTGCAACTACTGAAGCCCACATTCCTAGAGCCTGTGCTCCACACAAGAGAAGCCACCAAAATGAGAAGCCCATGCACTGCAACAAAAAGTAGGCCCTGCTCACTGCAACTAGAGAAAGCCTGTGTGCAGCAACAAAGACCCAACGCAGCCAAAAAAAAAAATTAATTAATTAATTTAAAAAAAGATACATGCACCCCTATGTTCATAGCAGCACTATGCACAATAGCCAAGACATGGAAACAACCTAAATGTCCGTCAACAGTTGAATGGATAAAGAAGATGTAGTACATATATACAATGTAATAATACTCAGCCACAAAAAAAAGAATCACATAATGCCATTTACCTCAACTTGGATGCAAATAGAGATTATCATACTAAGTGAAATAAGCCAGAAAGAAAAAGACAAACACCATATGATATCACTTATATGTGGAATCTAAAAGATGACACAAATAAACTTATCTATGAAATAGAAACAGACTCCCAGAGACAGAGAAGAGCCTTGTGGTTGCCAAGGGGGAAGTGGTGTGGGGGAGGAATGGATTGGGAGTTTGGAATTAGCAGATGCAAACTATTATATATAGAATGGATAAACAACAAGGTCCTACTGTATATAGCACAGGGAACTATATTCAATATCTTGTGATAAACCATAATGGAAAAAAATATGAAAAAGAATATATATACATCATTATATATGCATATGTAACTGAATCACTTTGCTGTATAGCAGAAATTAACAAAACATTGTTAATCAAATGTACTTCAATAAAATAAATTTTAAAATAAATAAATAAATAATCCAGCTTTCCTGCTACCACCCTCACCTAATTCAGTGCATCTTAATTAAGGTTATTTCCCTGTGAAACTAATCATAGATGTGGTCTCAGTGGTGTACTTTGCACTTCTGCTCTCCTCTCCTTGACCCCGAGATGAATGGCTTCTGATTCCTCACATTGTTGAAAGTGTTCCAGGCCACTCTTCTGTGACTTTTATATTCTGCTCATAAGACCCATGCACTGAAGCTCTTCAGCTATATCCCCCACCCCTACGTTCTAATGAAACCCCATTTTCTAGTTCTGAACTTCTTCACAGATCCTTTAAGAAAGGAGACCCAGGCACTCTAGGATTTCTGGGCACAGCTTTATTCTTAGAGTCTTGACTCAAATGGAATGTCTCAGTTCAAACATGTTCATCTTTTAAATGAGCTGTCTACGTTGTTTGGCTCCACAAGCTCCCCCCAATTTTTTTTTTAATGTGTGTGTCCTAGAAGTAAATGATCAATGTTCTTAGTATCCATATAAACCAGATATGAATCTATGACTGCAACTTTGGTAGTTTTAAATACAGTCAACAAAACTAAAGATGTTTTTAAATTTTGTTTTTCCTTGACAATAAAATAATCAAAATATGTGCTATGCTTCCATATAAATGTTTCTATTTCTTTGCTTGAAATGCAGAAGGAAAGCATACCATAGTTTCTACCCTTGAGATGATAAAACAGTGCGGGACTCAAGACCAACACCTTAAAATAATGGTGCTCTTTCCAAGAAACACTTTGGGCATTTATGTGGCTCAAAGTATAAAGGGTTTACGGTTTCAGAAGACATATTGCTCTTTAGGTGGTAATTTACTGAGAATAACCTGGAATGAGATAATTTGTCCATAAAATACTCAATATCTATAAATATCTGCATATCTGTGGATATAAAATATCTATAATAACATAGTAGTTATGCATACTACAAACCTATAATCAATTTTCTCCAAAATCACAAAATGAACCCCACTCTATTTCACCAAGTTCTGATGTTAAAATAAAAGATATGTGAATAATATCAAACACATATTATTCATGCTTATCATCACATGTTTTCATATAGCTTATCTTATTTAAGTGTCACAACAATCTAGAGGCAGGATGGGGCAGGTATTTTATTTAACAGTGAAAAAAGTGAGGCTCGGTGTGGTCAAGTGCCTTATTAAAGGTCACACAGCTAGTTAATTATCCTACCACTCTAATTTGGCTCCTGCAACAGGACTGAGACATCAAGACACTTGAGTAAGTTTAAGTGTCTGATCAATAATGCAAGGAGCTACTCATTGAATGGGCAACATTTATGGATACATTAAAAGGTATCACTTCTCTAGGAGGCACTATCAAAGGTCATGTGACAGCTGCAGCTCAACCCACCTTGTCATAATCATCCTTCTAAATAAATTATTCCGATTAGGAATTACATGCCCATTAGCTTCAGGTGAAATGCTGATAAGCATATTTATTCTCAAGCTGCTCACTAAGCACATTAATATGTATTTTCTCAAATATAATAAATAAATATACTTCAAACACGAACAGATGAAGGCATCAGAACCATCCATTCAAGAACAGGGAAAGAGCAAATTAGCTTGCCGGTTTCATCAAACCTACACTATTAGGTCTGTACTTCCAGAATGTCATTTCAGGATAAACATCTTTTGGGAGGTGGCTACACAGCTGCTTTCACAGCAGAGTTAGGCTTGCCTGTGGTGCTATCAATGAACAGCAGATGTGTGCTGGTGAGCTGGGATCAGTGACTTTAATTACAAGAGTAAAATGATCTTTGAAAAAGAAAAAAGCCCAGTGTTATCAGTCACTTTTGTGAAATTCCCACACACTGCGTAACTAATCGTGTGTGAGAACTGGCTCCATTCTGAATGATGTGGAAGGGAGGGACCACAACATTTGCCTACTGGTGCTGTTTGGATAATTTTACGTTTTCTAGAAAACCTCAGGAAAGAAAAGCCTGCAGTCTTCAAACTCTTAAGAAAGTCTTTTAAACTTAGTTATGTAGTTATTGGTAATTGGGGAGTGGAGAAAGTGAGAACAAAAAGTTCTTAAGTGATTATGATGTCTTTCCTTTCCACTTAAAATTAAATTTAAAAATGAATTGAATATACTGATTTAAATCAACAAAATTAATAAAGAATAAATTAGCAAAGTGTCAGCATTATTCTTCAAACCAAGTATCTACAGAGTATTATTTTTTGCTGAGGAATTATGTATCATTAATACTGTTTGGGACGTAAAAAAAATAGTTCCAAATCTTGGAGTCAGTTAGATCTGGATTCAAATCTCCAGCAGCTGCTCAAAAGCTGTGAGGACTGAAGAATACACAGTAAATTCCTTTGGTCACAAAAGAAACCATCCTAAGCAAATAGGGAAGGGCATTTGAATCTAATAAATAATTGGATAATAAATTCTTGGGAAGCATCAGAACCCGGACATTTCCAAGGACCTCAGCAATAAAAACAGGGGAACTTTTCCCTGAAGCTCTGCCATTAAATGTCTCAATTCCTGTTGGAGGTCACAGAAATGTTCACGTGGAGGAGAGACCAACACTCTGAGACTCTTTTTAAGGTGAATATGTTGAGATGAAGCTTATTTTATGGATCCATGATACCCCTGGCCCACATCCAGAAGTGGTAAAAGGTCTACTGCAGGTGGGGGAGCATGCCCACCTGCAGAGCATCAATATTTTATGTGTATGTGTATGTGTGTGAGTGTGTGTATGTGTGTATATAATATTATATTATGTTATATATATTATTATATTTTATGTATATAAAGAGACATACAGACAGCCAGACAGCCAGACACAGAAGACAGAGAGACAGAGATTTATTATAAGGAACTAATTCACATGGTTATGAAGGCTGACAATTCCCAAGATCTGCAGACAGCAAGCTGGAGAGTTGATGGTGTAGTTCCAGTCTGAAGACAGGAAAACAAACAGTGTCCCAACTCAAGGTAGTCAGGCAGAGGAATTCCCTCTGACTTGAGGGAAAGTAAGCCTTCTCACTCTATTCAAACCTTTTTATCTTGTACTTAGCAATCTTAGATTAAATGACAGCAAAATAAGAGACTGAGCTAATACCTCTACAGATGTAATTTTAGGAATCCCGTGAAAATCCTTGATGCACCCCCAAATAAATATCCTTATTAGTTTCATATTTGAAATGACTTTTAATTTAAAATAGCATTTGTATCAATTATAATAAACAAGGGTTTAAATGTAATGCAAATCCACCTGAAAAGTCTATGTCAGTATATTAACCACAAGGTTTCTTACTTGGAGTGATGGAAACATAATTTCAAACTTGTTGAAAGGAAAAAAATATCATTTGACTATGTTACTGAAAACTTAAAAAAATCAGAAATAGCTGGATCTAGGGGTTCAAATTATGTTAAGAAATGTAGAAATACATTTCAATACATTATCTTTCTCTCTCTCCTGCTTTTCTCTGGGACACTTTCATTCTCTGGCAGTTTCTCTTCTCTTGGTGGGAAAGACAATAAACCTTCCAGGTTCACAGGCTGCTTGCAATCTCAGAAGAATAGAGCTCCTACCTTTCCCGGAATCTAAGCCTATCTCATAAAAGAGGACTCTAATGGCCCTGATTGGGAGGCAAGGCCCTTTGATGAGCTGCCCCCCTGCTTTATCACATTGTGTCTGAGAGGCATAGCACCCCAAATGAAGGGATGCAGAAAAGACTAAATAAGTAACAAGTCTTTGGCAATGATTGACATTCAGACTAGAGTTTGAGTAACGTTCTGATCCCTTCCTGGGAACAGGTTTAAGTTAAAAACAAAAACAACAACAAAAAAAAAAACAAGGAGAAAGAATGCAGACACTGGGAACTGAAGATGTTTATGATGGCGTGATAGCAGGATTAAAGCAGGAAACTAGGAAACGTAAGTATTGACAGAAGCAAATGAAACCAGGTAAACCCTTACTGTATTTCAGGCTCTACAATTTTCCTCACTAAAACATCAACACTGACATTTATTTTACAAACAAACAAAAAATAGCCTCAGAAAATGTGTTTATGGTTCTTACTACTTTTTTGTTTGCTTGTTTTATTTTTCCTTGACTTAAATATGTTTATAGGATAGAAAACATATCTGTCAGAGTCACTGAGTAACTAGCAATGAATCTGAGTGTTTTACATGTGTGTGCAAATTTAGGGAGGAGGGGTCAAAGTTAGTTTTTGCTATGTAACAAATCACCTTGAAAGTCAATGGTTTAAGTTACAATGATTTATTGTTATTTACATAACTAATAAAAAATGATTTATCAACATCATTTATGATTCTGTGGGTTGACTGGGTAATTTCAAAGTTGGTTTTTCCAAGTCTGACTTACGTGGTTGAAGTGTTGCAGGCAGTTAGCTGGGAAGCTCAGTTTTCCACATGGTCTCACATCCTCCATGAAGCTACCCCAGCTTCTTTGTGTGTTGGTCTCAGGAAAGTGTCTGAGAGTGTAAAGGTGGACACTGCAAGTCCTTTTAAGACTTGGCTTTGGAAGTCTCCTAAAGTCACTTCAGGGTAAGTCTGTCGGTCAACGTAAGTCATAAGGCCGGTATTGTTTCAAGGTTGAGTAAATAAGACTCTATGCCTTAATGAAAGGACTGACAATGTCACACTGAAGACTTGGGTGCACACTGGGATGGGAAGAATCTGTGGCCATATTTTGTGATTTATCATATACCCTAAACTTCAAGATTCAGGTAAAAAGTGATTTAGAAAAGACATCCTGGTCAATACTTACTATATTTTAGATCTCTCCTAGATCTTTAAATATAGATCTTTTCTTAGATAAACACCATGTTCTATTCATCAGACAACACTGATGGTCAGTCAGTAACCATCAATGAGTCTAGTGGTCAGCAATTCCATAAACTATATTTGCAAAAACTCAACTTTTAATATTTTTATCCATTTTAATTTAAATTATTGGCACATCAGTTAGCCTCGGGATTGAAAGAGTAAACACAAACATAAATTATCACTTTGTTAAGTTCAACAAACGCCATGTTGATATACTCAGAACCCCTAATGTAGATTCATGAATTATTTATTAAAGCTATTTGTTAACCAGGGTGGCTATGCTTTTGCTAGTGATTTTAAGGTGAACAAGAAAAGGATTTTCTAGTTCTTGATCTCACAGTCCAGTTATGAGGCTGAATATAAAGGTATTAGTAAAATACTGTGGGAAGTGAGGTTAGCCATTAACCAGAGATTATCCAAAAGATAAGAAGTAGGCAACGTTCCTTAAGAGCTTACTATATTAATTAGCTCATTTTTTAGTTTATAGTGTGAGTTGACTAACTATAGCTATATACAGGTTCTGAGCACCCAATTCCAATGTGTGTGTGTGGTTTTTCTTACATACCATTCAAATCTTGGGCACCAGCTGGGTGTCCTATGATTCATCTACATTGTGACACTCTACCTTGAGATAACAAAAGATCCCACAGGGTAAAGAGCTCAGTGCTAGAAGACTCTTCCCCACCCCCCTGCCCCACCACTTCAGAGGCCAGTTGGAAGTCCATGTTGTCACCTGTATATTGGAGGCTCCGACAATCCCCCCCTCTTCAGGTTCAATTAATTTGCTAGAGCAGCTCACAGAACTCAGAGAAATATCTTACTTGGTAGATAACCAGTTTATTATAAAATGATACAACTCAGGAACAGCCAGATGGAAGAGATGCTTAGGGCAAGGTATGGTAGAAGGGCATAGAGCTTCCTCTCCAAGCTGCCACTCTCCCCAGATTGCCACTTGTTCACCAACTGGGAAGCTCTTCATCCTTTTATATTTTTATGGAGGCTTCATTACATAGACTCAATTGATTAAATCATTGGCCACTGGTGACTGATTCAGTTTCCAGCCCCTCTCCCCTCCCCAGAGGTGGAAGGTGGGGGTGGGACTAAAAATTCCAACACCTGAATCACATGGTTGGTTCTCCTGGCAACCAGCCCCCATCCTCAGGTGTGGTCCAAAGTCACCTGATTAACATTAAAAAAAAAAAAGACACCTTTATGGTTCACATCACTTAGGAAATGACAAGGATTTTAGGAACTATGTGCCAGAAATGAGGACAAAGAACAAATATGTATTTCTTATTATAAATCACAATATCACAGTATGCCTTTCTTCTTCTTCTTTTTCTTATTTTTTTGAAAGTTTAGGAGATCTGAGCTAAGCTTGGAGATATCAAATAAGTTTCTGAAGAACATACACAGCTAGTAAAGGCTGTTACTAATATTCAAAACCAGGAAGATCTGACTGCAAACCCCCCTTTTATACAAATTATATAAATTGTAACATCCTATTTATAGTTTGATGTCTGTGGTAACAGTTATCTGTTGCTGCATAATGTATTACTGAAAACTTAGTGGCTTAAGAAAACATAGCTTTATTGTCTCATAAGTTCAATGGGCTAAGAATTCAGACCCACTTTGCTAGCATCTCTGCTTTAAGGTCTTATCTGACTGCATCAAGGAGTTGGCCAGGCTGTATTCTCATCTGAATTCTTGACTGGAGAAGAAATCATTTCCATGATCACTCAGGTTGTTGATATATTTCATTTCCATGTGGTTGTAGGGCTGAGAGCTTTAGTTTCTTACTGACTATCAGCTGGAGGGCACCCTCAGCTCCTAAAGGCTGCCCACAGTTCCCTCCCATGTGGCCCTCTTTACAGGCAGTTCACAACAAGGCAGCTTGCTTCCTTTGGCCAGCAGGAGAGCAAGAGTGAGTCAGCTAGGAAGAGGAGTCCTATATAATGTAACAGAATGACAGAAGTAAGCTCTCACCACTTTTGCTGTGGTCGATGGGTAAGAAGCAGGTCCTCCTACAATCAAGGGAAGGGGACCATACAAGGTGTAAATGTTGAGCTACGAGGTACATGGAGCCACCTTAAGGTCTGTCTACCACACGGACTGCAGACATTAGCACTGATTGGGGGTGTACTCATGGGCTTCTAAGCTTATGAATTTTCAGGTGCCACAGGGAATGCACACATACGATGCACACAAGGCAACATCTTCTCAGCTTAACATATACACACACCCCTCTTAAGCTTCACAGAAACTTTTGCAAAAACATTTCAGTCTTGGCAGCAAACTTTTAGGTTTTAATCCAAAAGGAAACAAACGTTATGCTTACTACCTCTTAGTCAGCGAAGAGTCTGGCAGGGGAGGGGGGAGAAGGAGGGCTGCTAAGAAAAAACAATCAATTATGTTCCCCTCAAGAGTAAAAGCAGTAGGACACATCTTTTATCACAGACTTTTGCAGGCCACAAAACAGTCCAAAACATGCACAGTAGTTCTATCATGAAGGTAGCCCTGCCACGCATTAAAAGGTTACTTAGCTGGACTGGCAAACAATGTGTATGGAAGAAGGTTTGTGTCAGATGAATCCTTTTGACTTGAGTGCAGTGATGAACACTTTGAACCAACTAATTTACCTTTCAATTTCCATTCTCTTCTTACCTATCACTACTATTATTATTTACTCTGGCACAATAACTTTTGTTAACTAGCCAAATGGAACAGGATTCTTACAGATTAAGTGTTGTGCCCAGAAAACTGCTTTACTTTTATCAACATTATTTTTTGTAGCTATTATTCATCAGCGAACAGGGATATCCTAATGGCTTTCCTCATGTTGTCCTTCATTTATATTCCTTGGCATTGTTTCTCCTGAAACTTTTCCACTATAAGCTAAGCAGTTCTTTTCACTTTTCCTTTTAAGAAATCTCTGTCTCCCAAACATCTCCTATCATCTTCAGGGCTCTCTTCGTATGTAATTCTAGATAAGAAGAGGATATTGATTTATAGGGAGTCTTCATCCACTGCCGTGGAGAAGCAAAGCGAAGGGCTATATCTTGTGAATAATTACTTTAGAAAACCAACCCAAAATGCAGCAGGATAAAGCAACAGAATTCATGCTTCATCTCATTCATTTTGACAGTTGCAAGAATCCAGGTTCCATTGTGCTGCTACTAAAACTACAGGCAGAGGCTGGCAAAAAGGAAAAGACATGTTACTGTCAAAGCAACTCTCATGGCAGCTGAAGGACCTAAATTTTGCCTGAGTAGGACGCCAAGCTACTTTCTGTGTTCTTGGCAAATTAATGACTATGAAGGGGATTCTCAATGATTTTCCATGTATGACCATTGAATACATAAATAATCCACTAACACCTGTCATACACGGACCACACATTTCCTTTGATACCCATTTATGACTCCTCCAGGTTGACCTTTGTTCTCAGGTGAGGGCTCTCTAGAGGCAGGGACAAAAATGCTATAGATCTCGGGATGTAGGAAAGGAAGAGGAAAGATTATCTTTGTCTTTCACTTGGTTTCTCTTTGGGGCATAAGTTTGGAATAGAAAAATAATTAGAAATGCGCTGTGAAGATGAGATGGAAAACTATAAAAAATAAAGACAAATATGTCTAAATTTAACAAATTAACACACAGAGTTTTAAGAATATTGCTGAAGACCCATGAATTAACAACCAAAACACTTAAAAACAGAAATTATTAAAATTAAAAGCCAGAAATTACTCAAATAAATCTTTCCAGGGAGTGGGGGGTATAGGCAAGAAGCAGTGGGGTGAGAAATTGTTGCTTTTCATAATAAATCAATAGTTTCTTTTAACTATGCCATGTATTACTTTGATAAATGTAATTACTAAAGATACTATAAAGTATGGCTATAAAATAAAACATGATTTTGTATAGAATGTGAACTAAGTTAATTAAATAATAATATAAATTTTCACACTTATTTTCTACCTGGGACCTAATAATAATAATAATAATAATAATAATAATAATAATAATAATAATAATAATAATAATATAGGGAGGTCAAAGTTTGTTGCTCCAATTGTCAAGTAAAAAAATTGAGATTCAAAAATAGTGAGGAAATCCTCCAAGATTACTCAAGATTACTCAGGGACCTGGTGATGAGGACAAAACCTAGGTTCCTGACTTGGAGGTCAGCATTCTTCCCATCTGCCCTTCACCTGATAAAGGGGATGTTCCAAGGACCATTCACAAGAGCTAAACGATTATATGGCAAGTGACAGGAAAAGAAAGCCATCTTTACCCACAGAGACACTGACCTAGGATTTAAAACAGGTTGAAAATACAAAGTGATTGAAGACTGTTTTAAGATTCTTTTAAATAATGCATAAGTGAACCACTGAGCCACAACATTACAAGATATTAGACATCAGTGGGACATAGCCCTAACACTATAAGGGTGACAGATATGCCATTCCATTTATCATCTCTGACAGAAAGATAATACTGGAATTAGTGGACCATATGTCAGGTGTAGTGTGGCAAGGCCAAGATTTAGGGAACAGCAGAGCCAAGGAATATACGTCTCACTAAAGCGAGGCCAAAGGAAAGGATTAAGAAGGATGCAGACCAGAAGATAACCTGAACACAGGGCAGATCTGGCAGCCTGGACTGCTCTCCTATCATTCATCACAACATTCTTGCTGGAGAAGAGGGGGGCATTTATTCCATTCAGAGCTTTACTGACTGTCTTGATTTCTGTGAAGTGTAAAGCCTGTTGCATCGAGCTGTCTGCAGTGAGGTTTGAACAGCTTCTCCTTGGAGATTAATTCAGAATGCATCTGTGCGTTAGTTTCTGTCTCTATGAAAGTGAGTCTTTTGGGGGAAAAGTCAGAGGTTAGACCTTTTGTGCCCTGTGTCTGACCCCCATCTTGCCTCTGTGCATTTCTGCTCTGGCTTTGTAAACCTCTGTGCAGTTTATACTTTTAAAAATAATTTTATCATGATGTCTTTGGATGAAAAGTGACATGGAAGTAGAAACAGAGTTTAGATAAGCCAAAGTCCTCTCATTACCCTGCAATCCATTTTGTCACCCTGTTGCTGAATACAGGGAAGGAAGGGAGTTGGGGAGTTGTTCTGGAAATACGATTCCAAAGGTTAAAAAAGAAGGAAAAATTATTAATGTCTTTTTATTCCAAAATGGTACACACACACACACACACAAAACCTTCATGTCCCATTCCCAAGGTCCCCACCCCAACTGAAGTGGCCTGATGCTCTTTTGCAGTGGAGGACTCAGTTAATCATCCAGCCAATTACAACAGTTCATCCGCCCTGGTGTGGTATCTATAACTGTGGTTTGGTCTAAATTCCAAAACGTAAGAGGGACTCTGTGTGTGTGTGTGTTTGTGTGTGTGTGTGTGTGTGTGTGTGTGTGTTGGGAGGAGTGGGGGAGATAAAATCAGTAAATGCACTTCCTTTCTGATACAGGTTGTCACCCCTTCATATTTTCATAACCTCTTTCAGAATCCACTCACTCTGAATCCACATTGCAAATTAAAGAAGGAAGGAAGAAAGTTCAGAAGTTTTCAGGGAAAAGTTGGAGGTGGTAAATAAAGCAAGCAGCTATGAACTTTTCATTGGGGATCTATCTGGAACAGGAAAAAAGCAACACTTTTTCCTATCCCCAGGCATCGTGGGGGTGACAGTTACGCAAAGACAGAGTCTCAGGTGCACCAAGGTGTGGAGTTGCAAGATGGGGCCACAAACAGAAAGCAGGGGCAAGAAAGAGAGAGAGGCAGGCACAGCAAACGGGGTGGGGGGGCAGACATGGACACAGAGAGGGAGACGCAGATACCAACCACACCGTTGCAGACAAAGAGACAGGCAGACCCAAGCTCAGGGATGTTCAGAGGCCCCAGAGTTAGGGGTGACTTTTCATTCACCTCTGTCATTCTTAGAACACCTTCCTGGTGTTTGCAATATCCTTGATCTATCTGTATTATTATTGTTCTTAATATTTTCTTTAAATCAGATCATTTAAAATGCTTTTTATGTAAACCTTTTAGTAGAACCACCTATGAGAAGCCAGTATCACTTTTAAAACTTAAAAAGTAAAACAACAACACTACAAATTTTATGATGGCATTCCAGCTAAGTGTTGCTGCCCATAGGAGGCCCTAAGCTTCAAGTTTCTTGCTCACGTTATCACAAAAAAAGGAAGAGGAGGGGCACAAGTTGTTTTCACCTTTGGGCTCTCGTGAATAATGCTACTATGATTGCTGGTGTACAAGCATCTGTTTGAAACTCTGCTTTCCATCCTTTTGGGTAAAAAACTATTTCCTTCATGGGTCCTACTCTCTAACAGGAAAAAGAGAGCAGATAAGTGACAACTGTTGAATATTGTGTTACCAGGACATATATCCTGTGACAGAGAAGCACAAAATAGCCAGACAGAACTTGGGCATACAGAATTCTAGTAGGAAAGAAAGGAATGGCACAGGTAAAAATTCTAAATTAAGAGAGTGCATAATGCATTTGGAAACAAAGAGAAATTATGGAATACCTAGAATAAGGGATAGAATAGAGGAAAAAATGAGATTACGGGGAAGGGCAAGGAAGTAATCCTACCCACTTACTGGCCACATTAAGATTTTCAAATCTTCCAAACATCCACAATTCACTCCTTCATATCATTCACTTCCCTTAATTCAAATGTTACTGTCACACTCTCATAAACTAACAGGCCACCCTTACCAGCTTCTAATTTTTATGTTGTTTTATTTTTTCTCCACAGTATTTATAGTCCATATATATGCATTTGTGTATGTGTTTCTCCCGCTTAGAATGAAAGTTCTATGAGGCAGAGTCTATGCCCTTTATTTCACTGCTGCATCTCTGGACCAAGGTCAGTGGCACATAGTAAGTGAGCCATAAATATTGGTGGAATTAATGAATGAATGCTTTCATTTACTAGCTTTATCACCTTGAGTAAATCATTTCCTTTTCTAAATTCAAGTACCGCTTCTGGGTAGTCATGTGGATGAAATACAATGTGCATAAAGCTACATAGTCTAGGGAATATACTAAATGTCCAATCAGTATTAGCTCATAGAATTCAGAGAAAGGGAGATAGGCATCAAGAAAAAAGGTAGAGGGGACTAAATATAAGAAGACAAAACAAAGCAAAACTATCCATCCTTTATTTCCATTTTCATGAGTGTGTTTTTCCTGTTTTAGACAAACAAAAGGAAGCAAAACAAAACAAAACAAAACCAACAATACAAATCTTAGACTTCTGACTGACTTTCAGTAAAAGTTAATGAAATAATAAGACTCAGGCTGATGCTGAGCGCAATTAGAATTTAGACTTTTATTTCATAGAACCAAGTATCAGACAGTCCAGTCATAAATTTTGTTTTCTCATAATTATCTACCAGTTTCCACATTTTGTGGAGTGAGTGAGGATGTGTGTATGTTTGCATGTGCTGTGTATGTAAAAACATATGTGCATCAAAACACACAGAATAGATATTATGCATGTAGAGTGAATGGGCAACATGACTTAGGTGAGTATATTAGCCACACAAGTTAATCTCTGGTTCCCTTACAGTCCATCTAGAAGCCTAGAATCATCAGAAAAATCAAGAAATTTGAAGGTATTTTTTGCACCTCACCTCCTCAAAAACTTTACTCTTTACTCTGGGGATAGAAAATAAATGTATAGACTATAGTGATGCTTGTTCCTAATTTAGTGAAAAACAAAAATCAGTAATACAGCACTGATGAACATGAACCCTGGAATGAAAGAGAATCACATCATGCAGGTGTTAAAACACATATAAAATTGGGGATAATAAATAAGGTGTTTTAACTGTAGCTTTTGGCTTGGAACTGATAAGACAGAATACTCTCCCACAAGGAAAGGGTTTGGTTTCATACCTACTTTGTAGAGTTGGCAATAATTCTGAGGCAGGTTGCAAGGACTGTGACTTACTTTGCCAATTTCATAGCTACTCTTGGATCCAATGAATAGAGGCCCAAGGCTCCTTTTAGAGCTTACTGAGTTGTTGTTGATTTTGTAATTTATTTATTCATAACTTATGCCTTTCTACTTACAAGAGGAATTTGCAATGGTTTAAAGCACACTTGCTTCTATACCTTGCAGAGCTGCTTTATCACTCTCCTGGCTCTGAGGGAGGAGTGAGAGCTGCTTCTGTTTAGTTCCAGCAAAAGAGTGCTCTGGATATGGATGTGGTTAGCGGAAGAGGAAAGGGATTTTCATTAATATAAGGAAAAAAACATTTATTTTGAGAATTTGATTTATTTGTTCCCATTTAAAACTACCACTGCAGTAGGTATACACTAGGTCAGTGGTTCTCATACTTACATGACTGCCAGGATCACCTGGGAATCTTGTTTTTAAAGCAGCTTCCCAGGCCCCAGTTCCAGACCTTCTTTTGCTATGAGTCTGGAGTCAGGTCTAAGAATCTCAATATTTAACAAGGTGAGACTGCTGGGCTGGGACCTGTATTTTGAGAAATCACATAGTAATCAAAACTCGCTGATTGATTTGTTAATATTCTGGCTATCACTTGCTGGTCAATTCCTGTTCTCTTCTCCCACGGGCCCCAACTCCTATTCCCACTGTCCACTTGGGAAGGTTAAGCTGGCGGCTGGTAGAAAAGTACCCCCATCCATCCCTGCTTCTCTCAGCAATTAAGTGACAATGGTAAAAGTAACAGACACAGACTTAGAAAAAGAGACATAATGATATTGTTTCATCATCCCAACGATTCAAGAAGATCCATAATACAATTTATTACAGATGCCCTTTTAACAGTTGAGGAAACTATTATTTGGAAAGAAAAAGGCACAAAGCCAATGTCAGAGAAGAGTGGGAGAAGAAGGAAGAATGCAAAATGTGTGGGTCTACGACACTGGTTGTTTCAAGAAAAAAAAAGATCATTCAGAAACTGACTGTTAAATCACACAGCATTGGGAAAAAATAATATAATAAAGAAGCAGAAGGTTAGGTTTTGTCACCAAAGTCACAATGAGAAAGCCATTGGGATATAAAGCATGAAAGAATCAAGGTGAAAACATGAAGATTTGGTTTCCCTTTTACCACAGGCTATGTGTGAAAGATGTGTGTGTGTGTGTGTGTGTGTGTGTGTGTGTGTGTGTAAAAGACTATCAGGAAGGGAGATTAGTGACTTCTCCATGCAGAGAACAAGCTGAGTCCGTGTTGATCAAAGGTTGATATCAAATCAAAACCATAATTAAACCTGCTGTTCATAAATCCACATTAGAGAGCAGGAAGGGTCATTATGAGTTTCTCAGGTCATATGTATTAACTCCATGTCATTCTAATTTCCAGTCCCCAGTAACTCTGCCACATCTTTTTGCTGCATCTCAAAATCAATTTGCAATTTAATGTTGTAGGGTCTGCCAAAGAAGTTAGATTCTGTCACCAAAGTTGCAAGTAAAAGTCATTAGTGTGTGAAGCACTAAAAATCAAGGTGAAACATGTGGGTCTGATTCCGTTTCTATCCACAATCAGGCTATGTGGGAGAGAGGACCCAGCCCAAGTGTGTGTGTGTGTGTGTGTGTGTGTGTGTGTGTGTGTGTGTGTGTAACAAGCCTCCAGGGAAGGAGACTGACATCTTCTCCATAGAACAAATTGTGTTGGTGCTGATCACAAGCTGACAGCAGACATACGGCCTCAATAATGAAACCTGCTCCCTGTAAACCTCTTTTCGAGAGGAAGATGCTTCATTATGTTTCCCAGGAACATGTGTTAGCTCCATGTACAATAGTTCTAATTTCCAACTCTCAGTCACTCTCCAACACGTCCTTTTTCTGCCATCTCAAATTCAATTTGCAATTTAATGCCATGGTGTCTGCCAGTGATGCCGTCTTCCATGTCCTCAGTCCCATGGAAAAACAGAGCATTCTGTGCAGGAACCTTGTCCATAAAACAGCAGTGGCATTACACCATCAGATTGAAAGAAAATCACATTTCATAAATTCTAAGTTTAATCTATATGTAAATTTAGCCAACAATCTTAAAAGAATAATAATTCACGAGTATTGATTTTTACATTGCTTGGCAATTTTTTTTATTACTTTAAGTAATGATCCACATACAAACAACATTGTTTTTTTAATAAAAACAAGCAGTTGGTTGTCAGAAGAGATGCAGATCCATCTCCTACTTTTAGGCAGAAAACAAAACCACTGGAATGTTTCCCGAGCTCACAGAGAAGAGTGGTGATACTACACAGAAGGCTACCAATTGTTAGTAATTTATATTCAAATTCTACTAAGAAAAATGTAAAAGTTTCCCCTGAATGCACACTTTTTTTCTAATAACTATACTCTAAATCAACAACAAAAAAATACAAGCAACCAGTGACAACTGAAACACAGATTGTTCAGACATAGAGTTATGTTCCAAGAACCAAATAATAGATATTTTTACTCTTTGTATCTTAAGAGTCTAACATATTGATTGTGAAGGAGCGATACTGTTCACCAAGGAGCTTTTGATAAATACTGTCTTCGAGGAGAAATCTCACGTTCAAGAGCAGTTACTAGGGTAACACCAACTACTATAAGAAGTAATTGCCAACATTTCCCTAACATAACATATTAGAATCTTTTTTCTCATTTGTGTAGTCTTTTTTTCTTATTCATGTAACAACAAACCAACCTGTCATCAATTCAATGCCCTAGATTCCTTTCATCTTAGGGCTCTAGCATCACCTAGGGCTTATTGTTCTCTGCATAGGTGAAACAAAGGGTAAGGACTAGACTGCTTCTTAGAAGCCTTGGGCCAGCCATGACAACATCGCTTCCATTTACGATCTATTGGTCAGTACTAGTCATATATTCATACCTAGCATGCAATGTGCTCACTGGCTGACCAGTTGTTTCCCAGCAAAACAATGTCTGCTGTAAAAGGGGGACTGAACATTGTGGCAGACATCCAGCCTTGACATAATGAGAACCACAAGACCGTATCTAATATAATCCCTCTCAAGCATGCCTATAGACCAGCATCACTGAGACTTTGTCTGTTTATTTAAAAATACAGATCCTGGCCAGTGAACAAAGACACTAATTTCATAAGTGTGTTAGGGTTCAGAATTATCCTGGCCAGAACCACTGAATTCCAATTCAACCTCTATCTGCAACTCGAAGCACAACCAAATCCACACTGAAATATCCACACTACCCAGTAACTTGACATTTACATCAGAATCTTGAGTTAAGGGTCCATGAATCTGCATTTTAATAAATTATCTGGACCATAATAATGGCTAACTTAGCCTTTTTTGACCATTTGCTAATTGCTACTAAGTGTTCTAAGGACGTTATATAAACCAACTTATTATTTTCTTACGTAATCTTCAAGAAACCCAATAAGGTAAGCATTATCTCCATTTTTACAGAGAAAAAACAAAACAAAACAAAACTGAAGCACAGAGGCTAAGTTGCTCAAGTTTATTCTAGAAAGTGTCCAAGCTTATTCAAACTAAAGTAGTGGAAATTCAGAGCTTCCATCTTCCTTACTACACTGTATCTAGGTGACTCCAATGCATATTAAAGCTTGAAAACCACTGAGTTATGAGATAAATATGCAAGGGTTTCTGAGTAGTCTGAAGAACTCCTTGAGAAACACTAAATTTTTTATAGGTTCCTTACTTTTGCTTTCACACTTACATCCTCAGTCCAGACACCTCTTGTGAACTCATCTATACATTCAAATACCTTTTCTGTCTGTCTCAGTTCAACGCTTCACATCTTAGAACAAATTTAGAAAATTATCTTCCCATTTCTCTTTCTCCAGTGCCCTCTGCCATCTCCCACACAGTTGAGCAGTTCTGAAAACCCTGGAGATCATCCTGACATCTTTCTTTTCCTCATCATCAACCTTCCTGGCAATCAATGTGTGATCCCTATCACTCTTTCCTATTAAATTGCTCACAAATGAGCTCCCCCTTTCCGCGGACCATGCTATCATCACCATCATTGTTGTCATCATCATTGTTATCATCATCACAGTCATCATTATCACCACCATCATCATCACTATCATCATTATCACCATCAACATCACCACCACCACCACCATCATCATCATCATCATCTATCTCCCCAGGACCTTTGCAGTTGCCTTGCATTTTGTCACCCACTCATCCCATCCAAGCCATTCTTCAGTGTGGCAAGCGTGATTTTTCAAAACACAATGGCTGAAGCCCCAGATCCTTAACATTTCCTGGAAAACCCTGCATGTGCCATCCTTCCTACCTCATGGGCTTCAGCTCAGACCATTTTCCCCCCATCCTTACACACAAGGCAGGGGTTTGTTACCCACACCCCATGTTCCTTTGGCTTCACATTTTCACATGTGTCTCTCTGCCTGGAATACTCTCATTAGAGGAGCATAAGTTACTGAATAGCCACAGGGCTCAGCTGTCTCATGTTTAAAATGGAAATAAAACGTTAGAGTTGTTAAAACTATGAAATACAAGTATTGTAAATTCAAATTTTAATTACTCTAAATATGCTCAAACATTTTAGATATCCTCTAATACTCCTCATATGAAAACATGCTTAATGATATATTCCTTTCCACCATTTCACTGGTTGTAATTTCATGGAATTTCAAGGTTAGACATGTCCTTTAGAAAATCTGTTTATCTTATTTCAGAAATTCATTAAAATTATCACAAATCTTGCTGTGAAGCATTCTCCTTGCAATTTTTAATTACTGTCTAGTTAACAATATCCTTTAGAATATTGCAACTTTTTCAAATGTGGTGTTGGATAGCTATAATTTTCAAAATTACTATTTTGTTCTAGAATCTATTTAGTGAGTTAGTAAAAACAATTAATGGAAGTTACATACTTTCATTGGCCCTGACAGGGAAAAAAAAGAAGATTCCAAATAAATGAGCAAGTGAAGGAGCGTTAATTAGCGTCTAATTTGTAAGAGCAGAGTGCAGTGCTCGATAATTTGGACAATAATTCAACTTTTATGTTGAAGTATAAGGTAAAAGCATAGCCAAGTTCTTGCTAAGATAAGATTAATATTACCCTAATAAAAACTCTTAAGAATACTTATTTGTTGAAGTAATAAATGTATATTATTTAAAGGTTATCAGTAGTATAATCTGGCAAGAAGAATGTTATGGTATCACATGTGTGTGAAATATGGAAGTGTAGAGAGAGAAAGAGAGAGAGAGAGAGAGAAGGGAAAGATTGAGTAAATGCTGACAAATGAACAACAGGGAATTCTGGATTAAGGGGATACATGACTTTTTGTATTTTTCCTGCAACTTCTTTACACAATTGAAATTATTTCAGAATAACATTTGTGGATTCTGGATGCAGAGTTTATGCAACTTTCCCATAAGTAGAAATTTATTTCACATAATTTTTAAAATTTGCAACTTGTCCCTGAAGCACCTTCCTCCCTGTCCCATTTTTCTCTACAGCACTTCCTGTTGTTTAATGTTTTAATTTATTATTATCTGCTTTCTTTCACTAGAATATAAGTTTGTGAGGCTAGGGAATTTTCTTTTTCCATTTTATTGGCAGTGGCACACTTAGCATCTTGAATAAAGCTTCTTAATAACAGGCATCCAAATAGTATTTTGAATAAATGAATGGTTGAATGAATTAATGAATAAATAAATCCATGATATGGTGGTAATAACAGGATCAGCATAATATATTTACATTATGCACACATGTGAGCACTTAGCAGAGTGTCTTTAAGCACTTGATAAGAATGAATTATTTTTACCAAGTAGTTCAGCATTGCTAGAGTTCCTGCTGTGCAGTAGTAAGAGATTAGGCTGAATTTACAGCAACATGGATGGACCTACAGATTATCATACTAAGTGAAGTAAGCCAGACAGAGAAAAACAAATATCATATGATATCCCTTATCTGTGGAATTGAAAAAAAAATGAACTTATATACAAAACAGAAACAGACATAGAAAACAAAGCTATGGTTATCAAAGGGGAAAGAGGGGGAGGGATAAGTTAGGAGTTTGGGATTAACATACACACACTACTATATATAAAATAGATAACCAACAAGGATCTACTGTATAGCACAGGGAACTATACTCAATATTTTATAACAATCTATAAGGGAAAATAGTCTGAAAAAAAGATACATATGTATATATAACAATCATTTTGCTGTACACCTGAAACTAACACATTTTAAATTAACTATACTTCAATTAAAAAAAATCTACACACAGAAAAAAAAGAAAAGATTAGGCTGAGGCTAGAGCCAAGGGCCACATCAAGAAGGGGCTTGTGGCTCATCATAAAAAATGCATACATTATTCTAGAGGCAGTGAGGAGTGGTTTAATCAGATCTATTTCAATGAATTTCTCTATTATGGATTGAATTGTTTCCCCCAAAATTCATGTGTTGGAGTCTTCATTAATCCCTGGTACCTCAGAATGAAATCTTATTTTGGAGATAGTGTCTTCATAGAGTTAAAGTTAAAATGAGGTCATTAGGGTGGGTTGTAATTCAATGTCAACTAATGTCCTTATAAAAAAGAGGATATTTGGAGACAGACTCATATACAAGGATTACATCATGTGTACACTTCATGTGAACATGAAGAAGGCCATCAACAGGCCGAGGACAAAGATCTGGAACAGGTCCTCCCTAACAGCACTCAGATGGAACCAACTCTGCCAATACTTTGATTTCAGACTCTAGCCTCTAGAACTATAAGACAATAAATTTCAGTTTTTATAAGCTACCCAGTTAGTGGTACTTTGGATACTTCGTTAGGGCAGCCCTAGGAAACAATTACAATCCTTCTGGCCATCATTTGATAAATGGGAGGAGTGAGTTACTAAAGCAGGACGGCAAGTCCCTTAACCCTTTTGAGCTCCAGTTTCCTCATCTATAAAATGGAGATAACACATGATTAACAAGCCTCATGATTCTACATGAAAGATAAAAATGTAAAAATGTTTAAGAAAATGTGATGATAAATATAAAGGAACATGAAGAATAAGGCACATAGGGCACAATAGGGTAAATATATAGAAGCTCTTTTATTTATTGGAATGTCTTAGAATATTCATCACAAGTAAGCTTCTCTGATCCAGAGGAAAGCACTGTCAATGGCAAATCACCCACCCACCCTTTTCCTAAGGAGAATTTCCCTCCTGGGTATCATTTCCAGTGGTTAATGGACCCATCAATGAAATGTGACATGGACAAAGAATGATATCTCTATGGTCAAAATGGCATTTTTCCCCCCACAGAACCTGTGAAATGTGAAAGAGTCTGTCCTGAAAAACAACTGGCAGTGAAAGTGGGGCCAACCAGTCATCCTGCTCTTGGGTGGATGCAAATGATTGAAGGGATTGATGGATGAAGGAAACTGCCCCATGAACAGAAAGATGTAACTGACTGATGAGCTGACTTAATAACCACCTTGGAATCTTAAGAATTAAATTCTTAATTGAGCTAGATACTTTTTGTTGTCACAACCCACAAATGAGAAGTGGTGGATAGGAGGTTCTTGCAACAACGAGGAGAGTCCAGTGAAGCTGTTAAAAATCCTACAATTCACAGGGCAGCCCCCCAACCTTGAAGAAGAAGAAGAAGGAGAAGGAGGAGACGAAGAAGGAGGGGAGGAAGAGGAGGAAAGAGAAGAAGAAGAATTATATGAGTTCAAATGTTAGTAATGATGAGGTTGATGAGGTTGAGAAATCCCAGACTAGGGGAACAAAGCACTAAGCAGTATAATTCTCAGCATACTTGGCAGTGAGGAGAGTTAAGAAAGAATATTTGTTGACAAGAAATCAAAGCCCTTCTTCACAAGAATCATGATGTATAAAGGCAATGACATTCTCCTGGAGAGGCAGTCTAAGTAAGCAGCAGAATATAGTTAGATTCTCACCTTCGGAAGGGAGAGTGAGCATGGCAGAGCAAAGATCGCCAGTGGCTGAGCCTTCTGTGGCTATCAAAATCTGATTTCAGAATGTAGCATTGGTGTTGTTTCCAATCCTGGGACCTTTGGTCTTCGAATTACATCTCTTTCCCCTAATTTTGCTATTTCTGTGGAGCAAGTCCTAGGTCCTCCCCATCTCCATACTCTCCACTGTCATTCATTCAAGTGGCTTACATGAGGCTCCCATAACTTTTTAAGCATAAGTTGTCTCATCTGTAACATAGGAATAAGCCAACAACAATAAAAGCGATTCAAAGAGTGGGTTTCTGTAAACCTGAGACTTGGAATAGAGAAACTAGGAATTGCATCTCAAACCTAGCATTTGCTACCTATTTCATTTTGACCTAATTGCTCAACCCTCAATGCTCTCATTTGTAGGATCAATCTCACCTACATCAACAGGGCATTCTGAGGAATTGATGGGAAAAGGAAGAAGAATACTGAGCTTGGGTCCTGTCACACTGCAAATGTGTAATAAACCATAATGTTGGTGGTACTGTTGTTACCACTGATAACCTTCTCTCTGGACAATTTTCTATGCATTCATTGATTAGTTAGTTTATTTGTTCATTCATCCATATATTCTCTTGTTCATTTACTTGACCAACATCTGATAATATCTTGACATGCTCTAGATGTTATAATATACAAGTGCCTCAGAATGTTTCTTTCTTTGCCAAAAATACTTTCTGAAGCTCTATTCTTGGAACCAGCAGAAGAGCCAGCCAATGTGGAGAATGAATGAAAGTAACCTGTGCCTACACCTTATCTATTCTCAGATAGCAAATCAAACCTTTTCATCCACACCGGCTTCCTCTTAGCTCTATCTTTCTGTCTTGTCGCCTTGGTTGTTCCTTCTGTGGCTTAATTCAGCACACTGTGACGTGCTTTATTGCAAAAAACTTTACGGTGCTAGCTCACATTAACAACCCTATTAAACCTGATTTAGGCAAAAGAAAAAGGCTAGAGAAAGAAAAAGGAAACCTAATAAAAAGGAAACCTAATGACACCGTGCCTTGGGATAAACAGGCTGTGATGACAGAAAATATGAATTCCTGTCACTCCCCTCACACACTTCTACCTCCACTCCTAATAAAAAAAAATGAGGTAGGCATATTGAATTTTATTGCTGCATAACCAACAAGCATCAACAGTGACATGAAACAATACGCATTATTTCTCACAGGATGGCTCAGCTTCAGCTGCGGGGCTGCTGCTGCCCTACCCTGCGCTGCGGCGTGAGGTGTATGGTCACTTGGGGCAGCCCTGATTTGCATGAGATCACTCTGGGGCCCAGATAGAGTGGGTAAAAGATACTCAGGGAAAACCCTTCTCAGGGAGATTCTATGGGTACAACAGGGTAAGTGGAAGTACATCAGGTCTTTCAAGGTCTAGACTTAGAAATGGAGCCCTGTCACCTCCCCCCATGCTCCACAGGCCAAAGCAGGTCATAACACCAAGAATAAAGGCAAGCAGAAGGGAAAAATACACCCTCCATTCTCCATTTTTTGGAAAGGTGTGGAAGTGTGCAATGCAAAAAAAAAGGAGAGTGAGAAAGAAAAGGAGAAAAAAAGATGAAAGAAGAGATAAAGAATATAGGCCAATAAAATGACCTTGAACATAACCTATGAGCTGTGATGACTTGAGGAGGACCAACTGAAATAACCCAACAGGTTAGTCCTGGCCACTATTGATTTGTTTCATTAGATCAACAGGAAATGGCAGGTTAAAGTTTTTAAAAGGGAAGTGCTTCTCCAAATTGTTCTAATCCAAAGACTAATACCTGGTCTTATTGTTGTAGTGATTATTTTTATTGAAAATATTTCTATAAAGTTGAAATAATCATAATCTGTAATTCACAGGATACATACAGGACTAAATAAGACCATGCATAAGCATTCTTCGCATTGACACATAATAAATTCTGGATAAATATTAGTCAGTAATAACAATGAGGGATTTCCCTGGCAGTCCAGTGGTTAAGACTTCGCCTTCCAATGCAGGGGGTGCGGGTTTGATCCCAGGTCGGGGAGCTAAGATCCCATATGCCTCACAGCCAAAAAACCAAAACATAAAACAGAAGCAATATTGTAACAAATTCAATAAAGACTTTAAAAATGGTCCACATCAAAAAAATATTAAAAAAAAAAGATTAACGAAATACAAACATTTATTCAACATACATTTTATAAGCACCTAATATGTATAAGACGCAGTGATAGATTGTGCCAGAGATAATGAACTTCTGCCCTCAAAATATATGTTCTAAAATTAGAAGATGGGGTTAGGAAGCTCTTACTAGTCATCGGGTTTTTGTTTCTGTTTTTTAATTGGGGTATAGTTGCTTTACAATGTTGTGTTAATTTCTGCTGTATAATGAAGTGAATCAGCCATATGTATACATATATCCCCTTCCCTCTTGGACCTCCTCCTCCGCCCCCCAAATCCCACCCATCTAGGTCACCACAGAGCACCGAGCTGAGCTCCCTGAGCTATACAGCAGGTTCCCACTAGCTATCTGTTTTATACATGCTAGTGTATATATATCAATCCCAGTCTCCCAATTCATCCCACACCCCTTCCCCGTCCACCCCCACCCCATGTCCACACAACCATTCTCTACATCTGTGCCTCTATTCCTGCCCTGCAAATAGGTTCATCTGTACCATTTTTCTAGATTCCACATTACAGCACTACTTACAAAAGCCAGGACATGGAAGCAACCTAAATGTCCAATGACAGATGAATGGATAAAGAAAATGTGGTACATATATACAGTGGAATATTAGTCATAAGAAGGAACAAAATTTGGTCATTTTGTAGTCATCAGTTTTAAATGGCATCTTACTAACCCAACATATGCCATCTATTTTTTCCCTTATGTCCATTTTAGTGGTCCAATAGTTGGTCATAAAATAACGTGAAAGAATAGCATGTATTCAGGGCAAGGAGGCCAGTTGGACCAGAGCACAGGAGAGAAGACTGACCCATCCCTTCCACAGTTTAAATGACTGACTCTTTCATACCCTACTTTGTCAGCTCAGATTTCATCTCTGCAATATGGCCTTGCCTGAGCACACTGCCTAATGTCCCTAGTTAAACTGTATTTTTGTTTTACAGGTCTCATAGCACTTATATTTTCTGAAATTCTCTCATTTGCTTGTCAATGTGTTCATGGTCTGTCTCTACCCTGGTATATGAGCTCCATGAGAACAACACCCTTGTCTGTATTGCTCTCTCTCAATTCCCAGTGTTCACAACAAAGTTCACAGTAAAAATCTGTTGACATGACAGGTGAATAGGTGAGGGAGGGTAGAAAGTAAAGCTGGAGTCAAAAATCAGAGGCTGTATAACACCAAAAGCATGATCCATTAAAGAAATAATTAAGAGGCTGGATTTCATTAATATTAAAAATGTCTGCTCTGCAAAAGACAACATCTAGAGAATGAGAAGAAGAACCATTTTCGCCTTGGTAGGAAATATTTGCAAAATACATATCTGATAAAGGACTTGTATCTAGACTATACACAAAGAATTCTCAAAACTCAAAAATAAGATAATGAACAACCTGATTAAAAATCGGCAAAATATCTTAACAGACACTTCACCAAAGGAGATATACAGATGGCATTAAGCATATGAAAAGATGCTTCACATAATTTGTCATTAGGGAAATGCAAATTAAAACAACAGTAAGATACTACTACACACCTGTTAGAATGGTCAAAATCCAGGACATTTACAGCACCAAAAGCTGACAAGAATGTGGAGCAATAGGAACCCTCTCATGCATTGCTGGTGGGAATGCAAAATGGTACAGCCACTTTGGAAGCCAGTTTGGCAGCTTCTTATAAAATTAAACATACTCCTACCATATGATCCAGCAGTCGTGCTCCTTGGTATTTACCCAAATGAGTGGAAAACTTATAGCCACACAAAAACTTGGACATGTATTATTTATAGCAACTTCATTCATAACTGTCAAAACTTGGAAGCAACCAAGATGCCCTTCAGTAGGTGAATGGATAAATAAACTACAGTACATCCTGACAACGGAATATCATTCAGTAATAACAGAAATGAACTATCAAGCCATGAAAAGAAAAGGAGGAAACTTAAATAAGTATTATTAAGTGAAAGAAGCCAATCTGAACAGTCTTCACACTGTGTAATTCCAATTATATCTCTTTCTGGAAAAGAAAAAAATGAAAACAGTAAAAATACCTGTGGTTGCCAGGGGTTGGAGAAGAGAGATGAATAGGCAGAACACAGAGAATTTTTAGGACAGGGAAACTACATTGCATGATGCCATAATGGTGAATAATGTGATATACATTTGTCAAAACCCATAGAACATACAACACCAAGAGTTAACCCTAATGCAGATTATGAACTTTGGGTGCTAATGAGGTGTCAATGTGGGTTCATCGTTTGTAATAAATGTGCTACTCGGGTGTGGGATGTTAACAGTGGGGTTGGCTGTGCTTTCGTGGGGCGGGGGTGTAAGCGAACTCTGTACTTTCTGCTCAGTTTTGCTGTGAACCAAAAACTGCTCTAAAATATAGTCTATTTAATAGGGAAAAAAAGTCAGAGGATGCAGGTTCTGGGCTCTATTCACAGAATAATAAAGATCTGGGATACTTTGAAAAGGGAAGTATAATTTTCAAAGCTCTGCTTTTGGAAGGTGTATATGTATGCAAGAGGCAGCGGCCAGGTGTGGATAGTTCTCACTAAGGGAAGGTCATTTTAAGCATCTGAAGAAAGAAGTAAAGTTGATCTACTTTAGTGAATGATCTGTGGGAGCCCAAGTCTTTTCCTCTACCTCATGTCCACACCAAAGAGAACATCAGCTGATTTTTCTGTCTCTCAGTACTGGCTGCAAAGACCCTTGTTTCTTCAGGTAAATTTTTTGAAACTAGAAACTACCATCTTCCATATGAATCTACGACGGCTATTTTCCCCCAGGCGTTGAAAAGAAACCTTGCCAGTAGTTGCTTGATCAGACGATGAAAGTACAGCAACATTCAAAGCTTCTACAGCAAAGTTCAGCTTTTCACACATGTACCTCCCTACTCCAGGCCCCAGCGCACCCTGGGCCAGATGTTGGCAACCTTATTTCCCTTCACATAAACATACTTTTTTCCTACAGGTTCCTTACCAGTCATGTTATTCACTCTTTTATCTTGCATGCTGTTGTATTTGGTAAAAGTTATAATATTGTGTATTCCTCTGCATTTTGATTTTAGAAGGTTTTTAGAGACTGAGCTAATTTGACATGTGTTGTATTAGTACATTTATTTTAACAGTTTTACAGCTTTTCGTTTTGTGACTCTATCACAATTTATCACTTTTTAATTTTATCCTCTTCTTAATTTACTTTAAATTTTTTTTTTTTTTTTTTTACGGTACGCGGGCCTCTCACTGTTGTGGCCTCTCCCGTTGCGGAGCACAGGCTCCGGACGCGCAGGCTCAGCGGCCATGGCTTACAGGCCTAGCTGCTCCGCGGCATGTGGGATCTTCCTGGACTGGGGCACGAACCCGTGTCCCCTGCATCGGCAGGCGGACTCTCAACCACTGCGCCACCAGGGAAGACCCAATTTTTTAATTGGAGTATAACTGCTTTACAACGTTGTGTTAGTTTCTGCTGTACAATGAAATGAATCAGCTATATGAATACATATATACCCTCCCTTGTGGACCTCCCTCCCCACCCCATCCTACCCATCTAGGTCATAACAGAGCACCAAGCTAAGCTCCCTGTGCTATACAGAAGGCTCCCCCAGCTATCTATTTTACTCACGCTAGTGCATTTATGTTAAACCTAATCTCATAATTCATCCCACCCTCCGCTTCCCGCACTGTGCCCACACGTCCGTTCTCTACGTCTGCCTTTCTATTCTTGCCCTGGAAAACAGGTTCATCTGTACCATTTTTCTAGATTCCACATATATGCATCAATATACAATATTTGTTTTTCTCTTTCTGACTTACTTCACTCTGTGATAGACTCTAGGTCCATCCACATCTCTACAAATGACCCATTTTCATTTCTTTTTATGGCTGAGTAATATTCCATTATATATATATGTACCACATCTTCTTTATCCATTCATCTGTCGATGGACACTTAGGTTGCTTCCATGTCCTGGCTATTGTAAATAGTGCTGCAATGAACACTGGGGTACATGTGTCTTTTTGAATTATGGTTTTCTCAGAGTATATGCCCAGTAGTGGGATTGCTGGGTCATACAGTAGTTCTATTTTTAGTTTTTTAAGGAACCTCCATACTGTTCTCCACAGTGGCTGTATCAATTTACATTCCCACAAACAGTGCAAGAGGGTTCTCTTTTCTCCACACACTCTCCAGCATTTACTGTTTGTAGATTTTTTGATGATGGCCATTCTGACCAGTGTGAGGTGATACATCAGGACAGTGTGGTACTGGCACAAAAACAGAAATATAGATCAATGGTACAGGTTAGAAAGCCCAGAGATAAACCCATGCACCTATGGTCACCCAATCTATGACAAAGGAGGCAAGAATATACAGTGGAGAAAAGAGAGCCTCTTCAGTAAGTGGTGCTGAGAAAACTGGACAACTATATATAAAATAATGAAATTAGAACACTACTAACACCATACACAAAAATAAACTCAAAATGAATTAAAGACCTAAATGTAAGACTGGACACTATAAAACTCATAGAGGAAAACACAGGAAAAACACACTTTGACATAAATCACAGCAAGATCTTTTATGACCCACCTCCTAGAGCAATGAAAATAAAAACAAAAATAAGCAAATGGGACCTAATTAAACTTAAAGCTTTTGCACAGCAAAGGAAACCATAAACAAGATGAAAAGACCACCCTCAGAATGGGAGAAAATACTTGCAAATGAAGCAACAAAGGATTAATCTACAAAGTATACAAACAGTTCGTGCAGCTCAATATCAAAAAAACAAACAACCCAATCAAAAAATGGGCAGAAGACCTAAATAGACATTTCACCAAAGAAGACATACAGATGGCCAAGAGGCACATGAAAAGATGCTCAATATTTATCACTTTTGCTGCTTAGGATCATTTAAGATGTTTTCATTTTTTCCCAACCATGTACAATAATATAAAGGGCATTTAAGTATACATCTTCTTTTGTACATGTGTGAAAATTTCTTCAAGGTATGTACCTAGCATAGAATTGCTGGGTTAAAAAGTCTATAAATAATACAATTTATTAAATATTGTCTATTGCCCCCCAAAAGAATGTACCAACTCCCACTCCCACACTATATGAAGTTTCCAAATTTGCCACATTCTTAGCCAGCCCTTTGGAGTTACTTGACTTTAGATTTATGTGAGAATCATTCAATTTGGGATAATACCTTACTATTGTTTTAGTTTGCATTTCCCTGATGACATGTCAGATTGAGCATGTTCTCATGTACGTATTGGTCATCTGTCTTTTATCTTTTATGAATGACATTTTCATAAGTTTTGCTCATTTTTTTCAGTGGGTTATCTTGTTTCATTTCAATTTGTAGACAATCTCTATAAATTTTGCATACTTATCTTTCTTCAGTATTATGCATAAATATCATCACAAAATATTTTGCTTGCCTTTTACCCTATGACACCTTAGATGAACAGATGTTTTTCATTGACTGATTCAAACTTATCCACTTTCTCCTTTACGGTGTGTCTGTTTTTTATGTCACTTAAAAAGGAAATTCCTTGCAAATTTAAGATTATAAACATAATGTTTTACATTTTATTCTCAATGTTTAAAATATTACCTTGCACAATTGGTCTTTCATCCATGAGACTCTAATTTTGCATAATTTCTTGTTTTTCTTCTTATGGACCCTCCACTAAAGGACCCTCCCACCTTTATTCCTTCACTAAATTCTAATTTGTTATAAAAAGCTTATTTCGCACTTTCCTTATGAAGCCATCTATGAACACTCAAACCTTTGCTAACTTCGCCTTCCCTAGACTGCTAAAACATCTGTCTCTGATACTGTAACTAATTTTATCTGAATACTGGGAATGTAAATAGATACTTACAATATCCAGAAAGGTAACATAAATAAGTGAAATGGGTGAGAATAAATATAATGAAGGGAGAATGTTGGAGATTGTGGTGGACATGGATGCAGCGCCTACACAAGTCTGGCCAATTAATTCCACGGGAACTATGGACCCAGAGTTGCCAGATATTCTGATTTTTGTTTTTAAACAAAACCAGGAATTTAGATTTTTATATAAAATTTCTTGATATTTAAAGTTAATAACAATTTGAAATGCTTAAGTGAATAACATGCAGATCTGGGATGTGTGGTCTAATGCTGTTTCTCAACCTTTTTGTCATTATCACCTCCCTAAGGGGCCTTAGGTATTTTTTTGTCCTAATCACTTACCCATGGAATTAAATACTAAGGAATATGAAATTATCAGATAAGGTTGAGATCTGAAGGAAGGGTCACAAATCATTGTAATATCTAAGAATTTTATGCCCCCCAAGAACCAACTCTTGCCTTGTTAAGAATGATGTGATGGTTTCTAATCATTCATAACATCTAATCATTATTTTTCCCCCAATTAATCATATGCTTGTTGGGAACAGGAACTCTTACTCTGTATCCAGAGTCTAATATAGCGTCAAACACTTGATACATCCTCAATAATTATGGAATAACAGGGAATTTCATAATCACATTCAGATTCTAATAAGAGAATTTAGAGGAAATTCTAAAATATAATCAAGGTGGTTTCCCACTCATTGAGCACTTTTTCATTCCAGCCAGATACAGACCCTGAGAAAATGGCAAACAGGCAAAACCTCTTCCTGAAGTCAAGGTCATACCTCCGTTCTTGAGACTAGGATGCAATCCCCTCCAAGAGATTATTTTGTTTGTTTGTTTTGTTTTTTGGCCACACCACGCGGTATGAGGGGTCCCAGTTCCCAGACCTGGGATTGAAACCGCGCCCCCTGCAGTAGAAGCAGGGAGTCTTAAACACTGGACCGCCAGGGAAGCCTCTCCCCTTCAAGAGATTATTGAGATGTCACTGGCCCGAACGCCAGGGAGAGCAGTTTCATAGTCCTCAAAGCAGCAACACAGGAGCACGGAGAGAAGGAGAGAGGCCTCATTGTCTTCTGGGGTATCCAGGCTCTTCTAAGGATGTTTAAGGCACGGCCATTGCCCTTTCAGTTCAGTCATATTTCCTAAGCTTCAATCTCCTCACCTAGTCTAGCTCATATATAGTTCATAGAATGGTCCAAAGGCTCATTTCTCTGGTGAAATCAGCCCTGGAACAGGCCTCAGAATACTAGATTCAAGTCTTGTGTGTGCCTCTAGGAGCTTGATGTAAAGTACTTAACCACCCTGATCTTCAGTTTTCTCATATGCAAAGTCAGAATAGCCATAAGATGGACCCCAAACTCAGTGTTTGCAGAGGCCATGCCGCACAATTGCCAAAAGCACTGACTCTGAGTCCATCAGACATGAATTTGACTTCCAAACAAGCAACTTACTGGTGGATGACCTCGAAAATATTACACAGCCTTTCTTGGCATTAATTTTGACAATTATAAAATGTTTATAATAATAATCCTTATTTGCTTTGTTGCTCTGAAGATCAAATGAGATCACATTGAACAGCTCTGATATGATCAACTGAGTTAGTAAGTACAAGAGAACTTATTATATTATAAAAGGTCACAGAGACATTACTTATTAATTATCATTATTACAGGCTGTTTGTTATGCTTTCTGGAACTATGTCAGCATCGAAACCTGAGTTTACTTGCTTCTCCAATTTTCAGGTTCCCATGAAAGGAATATTTTCAGTAAAATCTCCTTTTCCAGCAAAATATGTCTAATTCTCTCATTGGAGGCTATAATTCCAATCATATCTTCTACATGATCCACCTGGGCAAAGGGCCAGGGATTTTTCAAGTGAGCTCAGCAAAAGCCCATCCACCAAGAGGCAGCAAATAACATGTCAGTGGCACTTCAAGAGCCCAAACAAACACAGGCAAGTAAAAAAGACCCAAAAACTACTGAAGGAGAATTTCTGAATATGCGTGTCTCCTCTTATATCTTTGTTTGCTGGGTGTCTATGTACATCTCAATGGATTCTCTTTCTTAATTTGTCAACAGCTTTATTGAGACATAATTTACAAACCATGAGTTTCATCCTGTGATTTTTCTTGATCTCTTTTTGAGTAACTCTGATGGTCTTTCTGTGTGTATGGGACTAAGTTTATACACACATCCTCATGAATGCATCCAAAATATGTATGTGGTTGTATATGTTTGTGTCTCTGTGTACCAATACTTAAGTCTGTGTGAACCTGTGTCTGTGGATTTCTTTCTTATGGGATCTTAGTGCCTGTTTATACCTGAACGTATATATCTATGAGCCTGTTTGTAAGGTTTTAGGAATGAGTCTGGATGCCTGAGTGTGCCTATGCCATGCAGGTTGCTAAACATGCTAGTGTTTGTCTCTGTGCCTGGTCTATGCCGTGTGTTTGTGTGAGTCCATATCAGTTTTAAGCATTTGTATGAGTATTTATGTTACAAAACAGAAGGTGGAAGAACTTTAATTTGGTCCATTAATGTTACTAAATTGTTCAAGCAGGCATGGTAGGAAACACTGGCCAATGGTTTTAAATTCTGATATTTTTAACACTGAGATCTATACCCTATTCTTCAAATAGAATTTGAGAGGATCTGAATGACCAGTGATTGGTCCTAGGTAGGGCCCTAGTCATAAGAACTTGTAAAGGTTCCCCTGGTGATTCTAACATGCAACCAGGGTTTAGAACCTCTATACGGTAAAGTAGTTAGGTCTTTGCCATTCTTCGGGAAATCTGCAACCTGCTTTTCTTAAATTTGACATTAATTATGTCACAGCATGGCGGGGGGGGGAGGTTAATTTGAGCTCTTTATTGGATGTGATAAAGAATGTATCCTCCCCTTTCCTGTGGAGCAAGGAAGTGTCCCAAGAGACTGGAGTCTGTGCAGTAACAGCCCCTAAATTAACCTATGAAAACAGCAGGAGTTCCCCTCCTGCTCAATCCTGCTCCTATTCCAAGAGACACTTGTCTTCTTTTATGAGTTCATCTGTCTAATTAGACAGATGTAGTGCTGCGCTGATTTCCATATAAATTCTCCAGACCCACTGAAAGTATCTGTCAAACCCAAAGAGAATTTATTAGTATAATAGACAGTATCTTATTTTTTAAAAATTGCATGTTCTGCAACATTCCTTCTATGAAGAGAGTCAGGAAAAAGAAAATGCAAAGAGTGGTGTAAATTAGAGATCTAAAATTAAAAGAGAGGGAGAATCCAAGAAGAGGGAAGGAGAAAAAGCTCATGGAGAGCTTTTTCAGGTCCTAAGAATCTGAATTTTGGCATTCATAGTGATGAATAGAGGTAGGTAGCAGACTTTCATTCACTGAGGCTAGAGAAAAGTTAGATTCCCTACTATTCTCACCATTCACTATTGCAACTAGAAATTTACATGACACACAGTAAGTACTCAATAACCATTTGAAGAATAAATACACAACAGGTCTGGGTTTAACAACCTGATAGATCTGAATAGGCTACCTAGAAGTCGCCTCTTCAACAGAATGGAAAGCAAATAATCAGTAAGAACACTCCCTTTAGGTCTCTAAATTTCTCACAAGGGAAATATTATGTGAAATAAAGTATTCCTTAAAAAAAAACCCAAAACATAATAGGATAAAGGCATAATAGGGTAAAGAATAAACACTGACACATGGAATATGAGTCAGTGTTTATTCTTACAAAAGGCAAATAATGTGGGAAAAATGCCTTAATACCACACTCTATCTGAAAATTTCAGTCATATTTTAAATACTACTTTATGACTCCTAACTCAGTTAAAAGTGGTTGGATGGGTAAAAATAATAGCTAAATTTTATTGAATCTCCATTATGTACAAGCATCATGATCTACACAGAAGGTCTTATTTCATATTCTCATTTACTTCAGTAGGTCAGTTTAGTATATCATAATTTCACACAGGTGAGAAAATTTAAGTCTCAAGAGGTTAAATTACTTGCCTAAGCTCACAGGACTAGCAGGAGGGAATCTAGAATTCTAAATCAGGTCATTGACTACAGAACCCATATGATTAACTACTACACTATTTGATTTACCTTTTCTTTTCTTTTTTCTTTTTTTTTTTGGCGGTACGCGGGCCTCTCACTGTTGTGGCCTCTCCCGTTGCGGGGCACAGGCTCCGGATGCGCAGGCTCAGCGGCCATGGCTCACGGGCCCAGCCGCTCCGCGGCATGTGGGATCTTCCTGGCCCGGGGCACGAACCCGCGTCCCCTGCATCGGCAGGCAGACTCTCAACCACTGTGCCACCAGGGAAGCCCTGATTTACCTTTTCTTGATCACAGCAGTACCAGGTACCAACCATTCTCACAACCACTGACGTCTTGACTGACAGTACAGTTACTGTACGTGGTAAAGGAGCTTGAATGGGGACTACTTTGAATGTATATGATTCACGTTCCTTAAATACTATATCCTAAGACAATTAGGTACAGCACAAGGCATACATTGTCTCCATAAGTTTGGGGATACCTCATTGTGGAAGGTATGATATTGGTTTCCTCGGCAATTTTTAAGATAGAAAAGACGGCTGTCCCATAGAATTCTACAGTAATCCTCGCGACTATTCAGTTCTATTTCTATCATTTTTTAAAAATTAATTAATTAATTAATTTATTTATTTTTGGCTGTGTTGGGTCTTCATTTCTGTGCGAGGGCTTTCTCTAGTTGTGGCAAGTGGGGGCCACTCTTCATCGCAGTGCGCGGGCCTCTCACTGTTGCGGCCTCTCTTGTTGTGGAGCACAGGCTCCGGACACACAGGCTCAGCGGCCATGGCTCACGGGCCCAGCCGCTCCGTGGCATGTGGGATCCTCCCAGACCAGGGCTCGAACCCGTGTCCCCTGCATTAGCAGGCAGATTCTCAACCACTGTGCCACCAGGGAAGCCCCTCTATCATTTTGTAGTTGAGGAACCTGGTGCCCATAGACATGGAGAAATTTTTCCAGTATGAAAACTGGATGAGTGGTAAAACTACGATGAGAATTCAATTCTGTCAACACCCTAGCTACAGATCTTTTGATGATTTCTGATGCTTAATCCTCTTAAGACATTTCAGAGGTGGGAAGACAGATTTATAGACCTTACTGGTCTCTGAATAAACAGCCCCGAGAGAGTTCCAAAATAAATTCTTAATAGAAAGATCAATTTTTTTCTCAAAATGGGAACCAAGCAGGATTCTTTCCTCTTCTCCAGACCCTGGCATTTATAACACAGGGGAAATAGTTACAAACATTATGCGATTCTTTTTCTTAGAATGAATCCTTTGGGATGGCCCCTGCCATTATTTTGTCCTCTGACTTAGAGTGATAGACTCCTGGAATACTGGGAGGGATATTTACCCTTATACCCTAACAACATCAAGTATCTGCATCACAGTCCTCAAGAAAAGTTAAAACAAAAAAGCAAACAAAAAGATTTTTCTAATTGTGGTTTCTCCAAAGCTTCCCAGAAACAACCAAAACCTAAGGATTTTCATGCAATATTATGCAGTCTTTTAAATTAGGCCATCATTAGAAATTAGTACAGCAATTTGCTAAATTGATTCTATTTTCTATTCGATCCAGCTTTTTTTCTGACCAATATTCTGTTATCTCTCACAGTCAACAGTTTCCCCTATTTGACACTGCTTTTAGTTATTTCACTTTAAAATGGAATGAGCTTCAACTTATTGATGAGAAATCTCCTTCGGAAAGAAAAAATAGGATCTTAAGACAAAGGAGATGAGAGACAGCAAATTTTAGGTTAAAACAGCATGTTTTAGTAGGTGCTAATCTGAAAGTGGCTATTAGATAACTGATATCAACATTTTGCTCCTGAGAAGGAAAGACAAAGGAACAGTAAAGTGAAAATGAGGAAATAAGAGGTAACATCGAAAAGGGGAAAAATTTCTCAAAAACGCTTCTACTTTGAACTTAGCACTTTGAGATATAGTTCATTTCTATGTAGTCTTTTATCCACAACTACATTGTCAGGATTCAAAGAGACTTAAAGGTCTTTTATTCAAAGAGACTTGAAGGCCCTTTATTCCAAATCTTACTCTTTGGGGAGTCCCCTGGTTGCCTAGAGGTTAGGATTCCGGGCTTTCACTGTGAGGCCCGGATTCAATCCCTGGTCGGGGAACTGAGATCCCACAAGCTGCACAGAGCAGCCAAAAATAAGTAAATAAATGAATGGAAAAAAATTACTCGTTGTCTCTAACAGATTCTACCAAGTAGTTGTTTAGCCTGTGTTTAAATAACTGCTGGAATGTTAAATGTATGGCCTTGCTCATTAGTTCACTCCTTCTTTAAATGTCCTTATGATGCTTCTTCTGCAGAAACAAACATTTAAGTGGGATTCTCAACTATTTAAACAAATATGAAACATTGTCATTTTCACTAATAACCAGAGATTTGCAAATTAAAATAGCAAGATGTCATTTTATAAAGGGTAAATTAGCAAAACATATTTCTCAATGATGATAACCTATGCAGGTTCACAACTTTTCTTGATTCTATCAGAGAGCTGGGATTGTAAGGCAACTAACTGGTACAAGAAATATATATATATGATATATTATATCTATATGTTTTTAATATGATATGAGATATACTGTAATATATATTATATATATACGAGATACCTTCAAGGAAAGACAAGATGCAAACATTAGCTTAGGTGGAACAGACACAAGTGGATGCTGGTAATGAGAGTTTAATTGGAAAGTTGGTGCAGGACAAGTGTGAACGGATGAGAAAGTGTAAAGCCCCTGGGGATGACTGAAACTAGAGAAGTCAGAGCGTTCTTTGGGTTTCTCTATAGTAATCCCAACAGGTGCTCATGCAAAGGCTGTAGAGTCCTAAGAAAATGCCCCTTGTGGTACACAGAGACCTGGGAGAGAAAATAGCAACCACTACTAGTGAGGCACACAGCTCCACCTGTTCACTACTCACCTATCTTTTCTACTGAACGAATCCTTTATCTGTGTTAGAAGATGTAGTGTGTTGTATGGTGTACCACTCCCCCAAATATGTCCATACTCTGATCCCTAGTCCTTCTGAGGATTACTTTATATTGCAAAGATGTGATTAAGGATTCTGACAAGAGGAATTTATCTTGGATTATCTGGGTGAGCCCTAAATGCAATAACATATATTCTTATAAGGTAGAAACACAGAAAAGAGGACACATGAAGGAGAGGGTGATATGAACATAGAGGCAGAGATGTGACCACAAGCCCAGGAATGCCAGGGCAGTCCCAGAAATTGGAAGAGGAAAGAAATGGGTTCTTCCCATAGAGGCCCTGGAGGGAGCATGGCTTTTCACACCTCGAGCATTCAAAACTGTGAGCGATTAAATTCATGTTGTTTCAAGCCACCACTGTCTGTGACAACTGTCACAGCATCCTCACACTACTAACACAAAAGGGGAACACCGATACCCTAAGGACAACAGTGAAATCCTACTGCAGCTGGAGGAGGGAAACAGAAAAAAAGCTCCCCCTGGAGGAGGGGCAGGCTTAGGTGCTGGACCCAGAACTAAAGCCAAGGAGCATTAGGAGCACTGGCAAGACCGCAAACCCAGGGCCAGGCCATCAGCTTAGACTGAGGCTTGATCAGAATAACAGTCCATGCCCCACACATGCCTCTCCCTGCTGAGATAACAAGCATCAAATAACAAGAAACAAGGAAATAATGCTGGACGTGGGTAGGAGAGGGGCAAGAGTGGGGGAAAAGATACTTTGTAAGGTAGATTACAAAAACTCAGCAAGGGACAGGCATTGAGAAAAGCTATCTGGCAAATGCACCTCTATTTTAGATACAAAGTTTTGCTAGAGGAATTCAAAGCCTGCGGCACACTGAGGATAACCATATCAACAACAAACTTCAAAGCAGCCCAACTCCCATTTAGAATCACTCAAACCTCACTCTAAAGTTCTAGCAGAAGAAATGTTTTGCCAATTTAGCTAGTTACCTAGAGTAAAACTAGTTTCTACTGTGTTTCCCAAGACATTCACCCAGATATACTACAAATGGTGAAGTACTGTGGTACACACATACAATGAAATACTAGCCATAAAAATAGCAAACTAGATAGAATAGATAGATAGATAGATAGATAGATAGATAGATAGGAGACAGAGAGAGAGAAGATAAGCAAGCAAACACACAATAGATATATAATAACATGAAAAAATCTTAAAAATATTTTGCCTGGGGCTTCCCTGGTGGTGCAGTGGTTGAGAGTCCGCCTGCCGATTCAGGGGACACGGGTTCCTGCCCCGGTCCGGGAAGATCCCACATGCCGCAGAGCGGCTGGGCCCTTGAGCCATGGCCGCTGAGCCTGCGCGTCTGGAGCCTGTGCTCCGCAACGGGAGAGGCCACAACAGTGAGAGGCCCGCGTACCGCAAAAAAAAAAAAAAAAAAATTGCCAAGTGAAAGAGGCCATAACCAACAGACTACACAACATATGATTTAGTTTGCAATAGTAGAAATCACACAGCTAGAATACAGAACAATAGTGGCCAGGAGTGTTGATGCAGTGGGTTACTGACTAGAAAAGAGTAGCACAAGGGGCTTTCAGCGGTGACAGAATTGTTCTATGGGATATGGTGGTGGTAAGTACATAAGTTCAGACATTTTTTTTTCCATGATAAAGAATTGTATACCATAAAGAATGAGTATTACCATGTGGAAAATTTTTTCTTAATATACCAGGATATGCAGGGAACTCAAGAAAGAGTGAGGACTGTGACAAATGATTCTGTGTTGCCAAAGAATCATCTCACCCCTCTGAAGGGGATGAGAAAGAAAGGAGCTGACCTAAACAACTTTGCAAACCTTGTTTTGACTGGGGAGTGTTAAGACTTAAGATAATGAAAACTCACGAAAACTGTACTCTGCTTGGTAAATTTGTTTAAGAGTTAGCAATTCTATATGTATTCAATGAGAGTTAGTTCTCACTGTCAGAGAAAGAAGCTAAAAGTAAGAAAAGAGTAAAGACTAGAATAAATAAACCCTATGTTGGTAGACTGGAATCAGAAATTATTAAAAACTACTTAAAAATATATATATATAAATAGACGTAGAGATAATTATATATGTGTGCATTCGTGTGAGTTCAGTAGCTGTGACACCATATTAATAATGAGAACACCTAACAGCTGGACTTTAGTTTCTAAACACCATGCTCCAACCAAACAATATTCTTGAAGAGGTGGTTCTTTTCAGGACTGAGGCAGGCAAAATATAAAATGACTCATGAATATCCTTTGGAGGGAGGGAGGACTCTGAACAACTTAGTTGAACACTCCTATTTGAAACAGTCCCAGGAAATTCAAAACTTTAACCAATAATAATTCCTTTTTAAAGTAAATGATGACCCTAATTTATTAGCTGCATTGTACAGTAGATGCTTTGTATTTTTCCTTTATATTTCTTTCTTTTATTAAAAAATTATAGGTCCTACTTTGGTGGCTTAGAAGAACATGGGTAAATTTCTTAGGGGCCTTTGGCCTGCATGGCCATCATCCAAGAAAAGTAAAGAGAAGTCAAAACTATTTGAATGCTGCATACATTAGAAAAAGTTATCACCTTTCCTGGTCATGGTTCAAACATTCAAAGAAAGGTCCTTGCTGTCTTTGAACACTTACAATATGAAGAACAGAGGCTGCATAAAGAAAATGAGATAAAGTAGCTTACATCAGGGAATACCAATAACTTAAATATGCATATTGGGTATTTTAAGCTGCTTAAGAAATAGACACGTCTACTGTAAAGACATTCATGATTTACAGCAGTGTGGAGATGAGCACCTCCATAGTCAGGGCAGTAGCTCAGTAAGAAACCATTTTCCCCACCTATCCTGCCCTGCTATCTTCATCCTTATTGTCCTCGCCTCACCTTCACAAGGAGGCTGAGCACATTCAATGCAACTACAAATGCAAAGGTCTTGTACCTGCGAACTCTGTCTCCTTCAGAATGCTCAGCCTTTACTAACAGTGTACCCATTCTGTGTCATTGACCATAAATGAGTTACCTGGCCATGCTTAGAGGCAAGAGAAGCTGTAAAAGGGGCAACAGAATTATTACAATTAACACTGCACTGCTACCCCAATCCCTAGCAAAAAAAAAAAAAAAGCTATTAGGAAGAAGCCCTATTAGGTAGAAGAATTACAGGGTAGGCAACAAGTAACAGTGTATTCCAAGGCTTTTTTTTTTTTAAATTTTTTAGGCTTAATCCCTTGATCCATCTAGTATTCTCTCTGACAAAGACACCAAGTTGCAAATTATAGCCCTGTGATGAGCCTTCATAATATCTTTCTTTAAAGGTTAGTTATGTGCCTTATCCTACTCATTAGGTTGAAACAATCAATATGAATGCAAGCCATCTAAATCAGCTTTCTCAAATGTCCTCCCCTGAAGATTAGCTCTAAAACACGGACCAAGAGCAAAAAGACTCCTGTTGTCAAATACATTGGAGATTCTTAGTGCACAGTTTTATGTAAAATATTCTGGCAAGTGCTAAAGTTAAATATGTTGAATACAATGTTTCTCAAATCACAAATGTACTTTTGCAACAAATACAGCCATTCTTTAGAGTTAATTTGGACAATATTGATAAGCTTTCTCTCATACGCTTGGAAGGCTAACCCTTATTTTCTACAGACAAAAATTTTCTACAGAGGATTTTTCAATAAATCCACTGATACTTCAGCTCATTGCTAACAGTGCCGCTTGTCAAAATTGTTTGTTTTTCCTTATTTTTTTCAGTTCAAGCAATTGGATCAAGTTGGATTGAGTAAGTCTTATTATTCTTTAGTTAACAAGTCTCTGACAGAACCAGATAGGTTTTAGCAAGTCAACTGAAATTTTAAAATATGACATCTTGAATTATAATATGGGAAAATAAGCACTATGTGATGAAATTTGAGACTGTGAAAAAGTGGAAATAGACAATATGTGCTGTAATTATTAAAATAAAAATTCCATTTAACTCACTTTAAATATGACTGTTAAACTCAAAACTACTGGCTGTGAGGAAAGTCAAAGACAAGACCTGGCAGCATTTTACCATGAATTCCAACTGCAAGAAAAATACATACACCTGAGTTTTGCAGTTCAGATTTATTTATTAAAACGCACACAAACTACACACACACACACACACACACACACACACACACACAAAGCTCTCCTTGCTTTTCCTCTTTCCCTCTGATGGGTGTCACCCTCAACCTTATCTTGGATGCTGTAGGCTAAGTGGAGATCACACACAGCAATGGAAACCTTGGTGACTGGGAGAGATCCAGCGGACACAGGTCAGAAGTGGAAATCCTGCAGAGAATTTAATGGAATACTCCTCTGAAAGTGGTCAACTTTCATGTTGATTTCTACTCCACCAGAATGTCCACATCAATCCTATCGTTCCCTCTAATCTTATCAAATGTAACCTCAGAGCATCAAAATCTTCTTGGAATCCCTGCCATATTCCAGGTCCTCCCCATCTGTCTCTTCCATAAGCCTCCCTCCTCTCTCCCCACCCTGCCCTCCTAGCCCTTGCCTCAGGGAAGTTAAAGAACTCATTCAAGGATGCCCCTGCTGTTAAGTAGAAAGGCTCAGATTTAAACAAAGGTTTGTGTGACTGTCTGACTCCAAAGTCTATCCGTGTTCTTACTTTCCTCAAACAGGAATAATTCTCTGATGCTGCTCTCCTAGTAGGAGGTGGAGCTGCAGATCCTGGTCCAAATAGTCTAAATGTGGGGTCCACACTCTTAATGACTTCATTTCTGGGGCCTGCAGAGAGCACACTGGGGTTGGTAGTCAGACTGTTTAGTAAAATCTGCCTGCATTCACATACCTAGAATCACAGAAGTGTTGGTGAAGCAAAGGGAGGTATACTGTGGAGAAGATGTGAAGAAGAAAACAAAATTCTGGGCATCTCACAGTAACGTCTTTATAGATGTCAACTAGTGGCTTTATTGGCAGTTTCAAACCAACATTTTGGACATTCCCCAAGCAGGTGATTACTACACAGTGAGATTCAAAACCCAATCAAATTTATGAGGCAGCTTACACATTGACTTCACTGTGACATGTTTGTGTGAAAAAGGCATCATGAAAACAGCTCCATTTATTTTTTTTTAATTCGAAGTTTAAAAAATATTTATTCTGTTAAATTAGTTACAAAAGCTAAACACACAGAAGAGAAATAGCTATGCCAAATGAGACTGATTTGAAACTTGATAGCCCTCTGATTACTGGTGATGTTCTGCTCATCTGGCCATCTAGGTAGCTGTTTCATTTCTCTCTCACTGCTCCATTTGTATGCTGTGGGTAGACATTACTCAGGTTCAAAACATCTACCACTGAATACACATTGTTAATGTTTTCCCATATTTGGTTTGCATGAGTGAGAAATACATTGTTGTTAAGCCTCATATGTTACATCAGAATAACCTAGCCCATGCTGACTGATACACGTGTGAATTCACCTGAATAAGCTCTCAAAGTGTATTTGGAGGATTGAAGAATATTAACACTGCAAACAGCTCCATTTATTTCTGGCAAAGGTTAGCTTTTTAACAAGTACGAGCTATATTATGGAAGGCACAAGATGCTAGGAGATCCTTCTTCAAAAGAAATTCCAATTCCTTTCCTGATTAGAGTGACTAAGCTACTCCACTGGGCATAGCCCGAGGTCAAACATATTTTAAATCACAATCTATACAGATCATTTTCATCTGTATGCACTCTCTAGAATTGTTAGCTATTACATTTTCAGATTTAAAAACAACTAAAATGAGGATTTAAACAATTTACTTAGAAATATCATTTTGATTTGGTACTGTCACTGCCATTGGATTTAGCTGTCTCATGGGAAAGTGACCTAACAGAAAATTCATATAATACTTTTAATTTCTCATCATTCCTCCAGCACCATCTCAATTAATCCTTATCATAACACTCAATGCATCAATTCATTAACATTTAGAAGAATTAGAGTGTCCCAAGGATATTTTTAAATTAAAAAAAAAACTGATCAAACCAATTTTCTCAGTGGTGAATTATAGCTCAGTATTCTAAATGCACTGTTTCCTTCCTACTTTTCTCCAGAGACTCCTCATTCTGCATAGCCCAGCTCACAAGATCTCTTCCACTTTCTGGAAGGAATCCCTTGCCCCTCTAGACTCCCATAGTCCTTTGCTTATTCTTGTCCTCTGGCAGTTATAATTTGCCTTGCTTTAGAGATCCTTATTCTAACACACTACAAATTCCACGAAAACATATTAAAGTTTGTTCACCTCCGTGGCTCCACCATATCTAGAAAGAGCCTAATTATACTGAAAATATAATTTATTGAAATATGATTATATTGAAATAGGAGTAATTCAATATAATCTTACTAAATGAAACTATGTTCAAAACTAAGTATTATGATAGCCAGCATCATTTAGGTGATTAAACACCACCTAAACAGTCTGAATCATAGAAAAATAGAATAATGACAACACAATCTTTAATATCAGGTGGGCTTAGATTCCATATCTGACAATTACTAACAAAAGGACCATGGGAAATAGTTTAGGTTTTATAAATCTGGGGGTTTCCATCTGTAAAATGGATGACATGAGTGCAACATAGTTCTTAGAGCTGTTATTAATAAATATAATGCTTACTATATAATAAAAGACCAACACATGTTCAGTTAAGTAAATCAGAGCAACCTCTCTGCCCACACTCCCACCCAACTTTCTCTCTCTGAATCTCTCTCTCTGCCTGGGTCAAGAAAACCTAAGGCAGTAGTTTTCAAGATGTGGACTCTGGATCAGCAGCATTGTCATCACCTGACAGCTTGTTAGAGACCTTCAGATCCCATACCAACCAGCTAAATCACAAACTCTGGAGGTAGACTCAGCAATCTGTTTAAAAATTCTTCTGGGTGATTCTGATGAACACTAACATTTGAGAAGCCACCCTCAAATCTCAGTGGCTTAAAAGACTCCTTCTCTCACAGTACATGCATTAGCTGGTAGCTCTGTTCTAAATCAACCTCAATGGGAGGCCCAAGATGCAGGGCCTTCTCCAGCACACGTTACTTCCATTTCCACTTCATTGGGCAAAGCAAGTCGAATGGCCACACCTGATTTCTAGTGCAATCCTAGAACATGCCCTGAAGAAGAGGGAAAATAATATATCTGGACAGCCCCAGGGACAACCACAGTTACTTTCATCTTTTTGGTTTCTTCCCACGGTGAAAATGGAGCTCCTGGTTAAGTCAAATGCTGACCTTTGACCTTGCCTCAAAGGAGGAAGGAGGTTACCCACCTCCACTCATGTGGAAACTTGACTGAGATATTCGGCCGATAGCATTTAAAAGGGGCATTTTACCCAACTGTCATAAAGAAACTAAATTATTGGGTTAACTTTTTCTCAAGCTTAAATCTTTCTTTCATAAGTATTTAATCCTCAAAGCTTGTTTCATCTTGCTAATATTGGATCTAATATAAGATGATATCTGATACAGCTGGAAATGTTTTATATTTTTATCAATATTTCAGTTTTCAGTGGATCCGTAGAGGCCACTGTAACCTCCAGGAACTACACCTCTGCCAGATGAAGATATGTGAGCATCACCCATGTTCACTCAAATGTTCAGCACCTCTCAATCCTCAGCAGGCAGGCCTTCTCATTAGCTCTCCACACCCACTCACCAAGTCACCAAGCCATTGCATACACTGTGCAAGCTGTGTACTGTAGAACATTAACAGTCTAAAGGGTACCAGCACATCACCAACATCAGGTATTTGTATATTTATTAAGAATCATTCACACAGCTGGCAGTAAGATGTCTATTTTTCTTTAACAAATCAGTTTATTCTGCCAAAGAGAAGTAAACTGTCTTGTCTGGAGAAAAAGGATGAGCTTTTTTTTTAACAGCACAAAGGCTGCTTAAGGGTTAGAGGTGACTTGTGCCCTATTTCACCCAAGTTTCTGCTTGATGCATTGTCATGTGCCTAATGTGTTTTACAACCTAGCTATATTCTTATAAAGCTACTTATAGAAACTGAGCTTTTGCAAATTGAATTTCTCTTACAAAGGGAGACTCAAAACATGCAGTATAATAGTTTAAAGCTGAGTCCTCTAGTAATACTAGCAATTAACACACTGACATACCCTTGATAGATCTTCTCGAACCAACCTGTTTGGATACACGTACACACACACACACACACACACACATATGTATAGTAAGTGAGGGTATTCTGTTTCAGCTCATTCAGCTCTATAGAAAATTTTGCAAGATAATAGAAAATAAGAGAATTATCAATAATTATTGAGAGTGAAGTCCCTAAATGAGAGGTTTCAGGTCATTTAGGTAAAAGTTCTGGGAAATAATTTTTTTTTCAAATTTTGTAAACAGCCTTCCCAAGTCCTGACTCTGTTTCTGCACTACATTGTGGTCACATTTGGGTAAATGGCTTAGCAGTCAACATGTGAATTCTTAAGCCGACCACATTCTTAAGAGCATATATAGGAGTGCGAGATTCATGATGAGAATTACATTCAGTCTAGTATGAAAAGTACATGTGTGTGTTGATGTAATTAATAGAAATGATGTGTTAGGCAGATGCATTGCCAGGCCCTGAGAACACAGCACTTTTTGTTCCCAGTCAATATTGCTGAAGTGTGGTCCCAGCTTCCTTCCTGGACCACGACCACTTCTACTGAACTTCTCCCAAGGTCACTAACAGCTCAGCCTAAAACAAAAGCTTGAGTGTCAAATAATCTGAAAATACACTGATCACCTCTTGAGTAAATCCTGGTGCCTGTGAATGAGCCTCTCAGAGGGTAAATCAGACAAGATATTTGAGGGAATAGTCTGCTTTGAGTCTCCTTGGAGACAAAAATTTGAAAGAATGAAGGAATTCGGTCCTTAATTCAGGAACTTAATTGCAAAAAACACAAGCAGAACTTTGAAAACTGAAGCCAGAGTCCTTCAAAACTGTTAGTCCTTCTTTACACTGATTTAATTTACCAAATTTTACTTTTAGTATGTTCAGGACTTTTCTGCTACACCAAGGAAGCATTTAAATCAACCCTTCCTACTGCCAGCAAAAGTCAGCAGAGGAGGAAAGAATGTAGAGGATAAATATAGCTTACCTCTTCCTACAGACTGGATGTATTGCTTGTCAAAGCTGTGACACACATGGTTCTGGCCTGGAACACTTTAATGCAACCCCTAACTAAAGACTCATACTCCAGACATACAAAAATTTTACAAAATGACTCAGATCTCTTCATGTACTTTTTTTTTCTGTTCCTTTTTTTTTTTTATTCACTGTGGTAAGAACATTTAACATGGGCTCTACCCGCCTAATCAATTTTCATTTGTACCATATAGTACTGTTGACTACAGGTACCATGTTGTACAGCAGAGCTCTAGAACTGATTCATCTTATATAAGTGAAACTTTATGCCTGTGGATTAATAACTCCTCATTTCCAGAAAATGTAAATCAAAACCACAATGAGATTTCACCTCACACTTGTCAGGATGTCTCTCATCAAAAACAAACAAACAAACAAAAGATAGTAACTGCTGGTGAAGATGTGGAGAAATTAGAATCCTTGTACCCTGTTGGTAAAAGTGCAAATTGGTAGGGCCACTATGGAAAACAGTATGGAGGTTTTTAAAAATTAGAAATAGAATTACCGTATGATCCATCAATCCACTTCCGGGTATTTGTTCAAAAGAATTGAAATCATGGTCTTAAAGAGATATGAGCAACCCAGTGTTCACTGAAGCACTATTCACAATAGTCTAGACCTGGAAACAACCTAAACATCCATCCATCAACAGATGAATGGATAATGAAAATGTGATACACACACACTCGTGAGTGTATTCATATACTTTTTTTTTTGCAGTATGCAGGCCTCTCACTGTTGTGGCTTCTCCCGTTGTGGAACACAGGCTCCGGACGTGCAGGCTCAGCGGCCATGGCTCACGGGCCCAGCCACTCCGCGGCATGTGGGATCTTCCCGGACCGGGACACGAACCCGCGTCCCTTACATCGGCAGGTGGACTCTCAACCACTGTGCCACCAGGGAAGCCCTATTCATATACTTTTAAAATACCTACTACAGTAACCTTTACTCTGTCTTCCTTAAAACCCCTTTAAAAAGCCCCCAGCCGTAGAAAACTAAATATTGTGGGAAAAAAACTTTTTTTTTTTTTTTTTTTTACTTTACCTCTATTGTCCTCTTCCCCTTGCCCTTTGTAACAGACACTTTCATGAAGCATGGGCAAGAAAAAACACTGAGAAGCACAACATCTTCTTTAAAGTTCGTGGGGAAATGGGAAAGAGGAATTCTGGAAATCTCACTTAATCATTTCTATCCAGCACATTAAATTAAAATGTAATACTTGACCCATATTTTTTAAGAGCCACATTTTCAACTGCCCTTAGGTCCAATTACAGATTACCTGTAAGCTTAACATCCACATACTTTGAAAATTCTTTCTTTCTTTTTAACTTCTACTTTCCTTTAAGTAGTGTCTAGGACTTAGCAGTCATTACCCAAATTTAGTGCTGACCTACCAAAAAAGATACATGAGTCTGAACTTAGGGAATATAAAAGAATAGGAGGGTATGGGTTTCCTTTTTTGTCAAAGTGCTGACAGTTGTTTAAAGAACACTATTGGATCATTTATTTTAATAGCTTTCCATTTCCTGTTTCAGTTTGTAATACCTATGGGACGTAGGAAATAAGTGCTATTCTAGACAAGTTTCTTTTGGTAAACATTGATCCACTTGCTCTTATTCTGATTGGAGCTGAAATAAACTTCTCCTTCCCTATGTTTATTCCCCATTATTTCAGATGGATATCCTGAGCCGACCTAAAGTTGCTGGTCACAAAATCCTTTCAGCACAATCACTGTCAGACCCTTGGGCATTTTACAGTAGTTTCCTATTTCAGAAAAGAGTAAAAAAAGAAGAGCTCATCTTGCTTTCTTTTGCATGGAAAACAAAAAACAAACCTATTTTAAGAAAAAGGAAAACTTTTTTTTTTGAGGAAATTTTAAGAAAAAGGAAAACTTTTGAGGAAAAGACATAATTATTTGTTAAAGTGTACTGATCACTTTTCTGGTAGATCTCCTTTCAAATCATGGGCAAGTGACTTCATTTCACCAGACCAGCTCCTACAACTATATAATGGAATTAACAGTAGTATAGTCTTCAGAGCTTATTGTGAGGATTCATTAAGAAAATGCTTAACAAAAATAAGACCTAGGCAAAGTCATATTAACTTAGTACCTATGGACTCAGCTCTGACCATGGTACTAGAAAAGAAGAAATACCATAAGAATATATGTGTGTGTGCATACAAACACACACACATATACACACATACCTTCGGACGAGTGGTATACTGTCTTGGAAATGCATAAAAACTAGACCAGAGTCCACATCCACTGTTGGCTCTAATGGGAAATATTCTCTAAAGGGAAAATATTACTGCCAAGCATATTCTTAGAGCTGCTTTAAAAAATACATATCCAGTAACATGTCCTGGCAGAAATAAAGGCAAGAATGAGGATAGGCTATTTCTAGACAAAAATATATGAAATGTATGCAGAGAAGAAAAATCAAGCCTATACAAATTTCCTGCTTCTCCCACAATTGTTGAGGCCTACATACCAAGAGTTTTTTCTTTCTTTTTGTTTTAATATTTTAATTATGGAATAATTCAAAGTTATCCAGAAAAGAAGAGAATAATGATGAACTTCTATGTACCTTAACTCATCCTCCACAATTATCAGCTCATTTATTTTAATCTATATTCTCTACTCACTCCCACTCCCAACCACACCACTCTTTTCTACTCCTATGCAGTAATGAAGTGATGGGGACTGGGCTGTGTTGTAAACAAATCTTTTTGTTCTTGTTTTTTTAAAAAAAACAAACAAACAACTGGACTCTAAGGGCAGTATATCTTCCCCTTAGAGAAGTGGGAGGTGCAGGGCATGAGAAGGATCAGAAATCCCCAAGGGAAGGAGGGTCTCCTTAGTTATTAACATAAAATAATGTTATTCTTTTAAAATAATGTTAAAACATTTAAAATAATGTTATTTTAATCCACAGGCCTCCAGGAGGTTACAGTTCTCCTCTGTTCGTTTGGGACCCTAGAACAAAAGGAAGCCAGGGAAACAGACTCACGGGGAACAATGTGTGGCATCCACCAACACCTTCTGGAGCCACAGTGGTAGAAAAGGCTGTGTTGAGATCAATACGGCAGCATCTTCTGCTCTCCTGGAGGTAGCTTCTCATCTTCTGCTCATACTCTTTAGCCTAAGGGGCAGCGCATCATAGGCCTGAGAACCCCCAAGGGCCTTGTTTGAACATCAGACCTTATCAGTGTTAAGGCATAATTTCTGAATAACTGGATGCTTCCTTGTCCATCACCTTCAGCAGACTTCTATGACTCCATTCAGACATCTATGACTATGAAAAAGACCAATAGTCTCAAGTTGTGTGGTTAATGATTTCTTTTTTTTTTTTATATCTGTCTCTTTACTAAGAAAAATTATGAGGTGAGATTTCATGACCCTCTTTTTCAGGACTTTGCACAAAAACTTCAAGAGAAGATATTTAAAAAATGAGGCTGAGTATGTCTAGATCCCAGCAACAAACAGTGTATTAAGTATCTACAGCTGCATAACAAATCTCCCCCTAGCAAGCAGCATGAACAAACAGTGAATAATTTTCTCAAAGTTTCTATGGAGCAAGAATCTAGATGTAGTTTATCTGGGACCCTCTGGTTAAAGGTCTTTCCTAAGTCTGCAGTCCAGCTGCGGGCTGGGGCTGTGGTCATCCTAAGGTTCACCAGGGGCAGGTCCCCTTCCATTCTCACTCATATGGTCGTTGTGAGCCTTTAAGTTCCTCAGAGGCTATAAGACTAAGGACCTTAGTTCCTCACTGAGGAACCACCACAAACAGCTATGAAAAGAATCCTGGTGATTGGTTTTATTAATTTTTTTTGGCCTTTTATGTTTGATACAGTGAAACCCATATATTTATTGTAAATTTAAACTTAAAATTGTTCTGCCTGGAGAAAATGTAAACCCTCAAAGTGCCCCAGTGCTACCCTGATATCTGTCACCTAGCCAATCCTCTACTTACCCATCACATCTCCTTCTTCTGGGAACATATCTTTGTCTCTCCAGATTAGGCTCGTTGTCCCTGTGATTCAATCTCATGTCACCCTGTATGTCTACATGGCACTGATCCCCCATAATTGATAACTATCTAATGTCCCTACCTCACTATGCCAAGTACTCTGTTAAGCAGCATATATACTTAACCCATGCAAGTTCCCTCAAACCTCAGGAGATGCGTGCCATGATATTTATGCTACAAATGGGGGAACTGAGCCCAGAAAGGTTAAGTGGACTTAACCTCACTCTAGGTTATTACATGGAAATGTGGGGACTCACACTCCACTCCCTGACTCCAAAGTTTAAATTCCACCAATAATTCATCTCTTTTCTTTGCCTTTATTCATCTTACTTCTAACACACATGGAATAAGGAAAACAAACAAACAAAGAAACAAACATTTGGCACAAAATCTTAACTTTCAGCAAAGTTTTAGCTAATACCCCTACCAAATCACAGAGAGTGGGTCTCAGCCAGCAATACACCCTGCCTATCCTGCTGAGGTAAGAAGGCAGGACTAGGACTCATGAATAGAGCAGCGTGTTGAACAAAAAGGTAACATTTTATGTCCCTTCTTGGGTTGTAACTGCACTCCCTTTAGTGCCCTTTCGTTTCTCACTCTCAGAAGTGTGGGGTGAGAAAGAGATTAATTATAGTGAGCCCATGCCGCTGCCCACTGACAGAATGTTCCTCATAAACTGCAGGCTAGGGATAGATGTTCCTATAACAAAATGAAATGAGAGGCCATCCCCCCTCTGGAAAAGACTGAGAATAAGCATTACTCTACTTGGGTTGAGAGGTGCTCAGACTATTTAAAGGGCACTTCCTTTTCTTATCAGTAGCCACCTCCCTTGAAATGACAAGATTGTCTCACCATTGTCCTAACACACCTGTTTAGGTGTGTGTATGGATGCACACATGCACACATTCCAGACATAAACATCACATATATGTGGACTCAGACACATGCATTCACACACATACTTGGGGGTACGTACATAAACACACACACACACACACACACACACACACACACACACACCAAACTCTAGAGAGAAGAAATCAAGCTGGCTCTGAGTCTGACAGACTGCTCCTCAGATTCTAGTTCCATCATGCATTATCTGTAAAATTTAGATGTTTCTTTCCTCTCTGAGATTCAGTTTTCTACAATCTATAAATTAGGTATAATACCATCTCTTTAATGGGATTGTTATAAAAATTGCATTTAAGGATACAATGTGTGCAGATATAACTTAGCATAGGGCCTGATGCACAGTGAGCACTGACGGAATGCTCTGCAGATCATGTATATTCCTAGGATCCAAATTAGGCAAGAGCCATCTTGGTTATTATACACAGTAGTCTGTGTATAATCCAAAGAGGAAAGAATTGAGACAGGTTTTGTTATGGAAGGATCTGAGGTTTTCTTTGGATCCTTTTAAGTTTTTTTGCAGTGAAGGAAAGAGAAAAGGAGAAATTAAAAGAAAGAAAGGAAAAAGACAGACTCTTTAGAAGATGCAATAAAGGATTTGTGATCATTGACTTAACCAAGAGTAATTAAGGAAAAAAAAAATAGGAGGGGGAAGGGTGGAGAAAAAGCATTAAGCTAAGCATCAAAATGACCTGGAATCTGGTCCAGGCTCTACCACTGGCTGACCTGTGACCTTACTTAAGCCACATCCATCCCTGGGCTCCATATTAAATAAAAATTCCAACACTCGATGGGATGCTTTATAACCCCTTTCAACCCTGATGGTCTATGATTTTGGTTCTACTCCTACGAAAGAATGGAGATATCCAATGTTTTATTAAACAAGAACCAAAACAAGTAAACAAATACAAGTCTAATAATAATGAATGTAAATGGATACATACCATGATCAGGCAATTCTAATAATAAAACATGGACTTATTCCACCTAGTACAGTCCAAACACAGTTCTCAAAACTCCACAGCTAATTATTAAGAAGATAGTTTGAAAGTTCATGGAAGGAAGGAAGGAAAGGAGGAGGCAAGGCCAGGAGGAAGGAAGAAAAGAAAGAAGGAAAGACATAAGAAGTTCAGAGAGGGAAGGAGAAAAATTAGATGTGATCTTTAGGAGCCAGCATGAATTACGCTCTTAAAATGAAAAGTTATGTTTCTCTTTCTTTGCCACCCAATACTGTGCAACCACAGATTTTGAAATGCACCCAATACGGAAGGAAGAAGAGCCAAGGAGGGAAATGAACTATGTATTCTTACATTAGCATTTCAAAATAATATGCTGTTGCTGTTATAATTTTATAAAATAGGACAAAAATCCATTATAGAAATTATTCATTGTTGAGTCTGATGGTGACTCTTTATAAAATAGTAGTCTCCTTGGAAGAACATCAATGACAGTTAAGGACACTATTTGATATATATACACATTTGACAGATGCCATCAATTGTTCAATGGGTCAACCTAAATATTTGTATCTAGAATTCTGCCAGAATTATTTTTACTTGGATCCTTCTAGTACAACATTTTTTACAGACTTAGATAAATACACAAAAGAATCTTTAATCTCATTTACAGATAATATAAAATTTAGGTGACATGCCCTAGCTATTGAATAACAATCAAGAAAAAAATTTTTTGATCAGTAATTCCAATTCCAGCATTTTATCCTCAAACAAAAATTAAGTAAATGTCATTGGAATATAGGCTACCCAAAATAGAATAGCATTTCATAAAATATTTTTTATTATTTAATAAGACCTGCATGAGTAACTTTAGGTAATTATGATACATCCATATGATGAAACATTTAATAATCACTTTTAGAAGAAAATGCACTGATACCCCAAATGATGACACTGTACTGATAACTCTGTGTGTGTGTGTGGGGGGGTACCTGCAGAAGAATATTACAGTATAATAACATTAAAAATGCCAAATTGCTTTTTTAAACTTGCAAGAACATATACTGAAAAGTTAAAAGTAATTATGTTTGGAGAGTGAGATTATGCCTAATATATTCCACTATCTCCTTCTTTTACATTTGTTTATGTGTGTATATAAAATTTTTAAAGACTTCTTATGATTTGGAAATAAAAGTTTTATCACTGACTGTAAGTGACCTTATGTGTGGCTGAACTAGGATAAAAGGGCAAAGATCAGAGGGAAGAAACTTTCATCTCAATAGGATAAAGAGCTTTCTAAGCATAAGACCATCCAACAAAGGGGTGTAGTACCTTATAAAGCAGGAAGTTCCAAATTGGAGGCTAAATCATCATTAGAGAATATAGTAGAAGATACTCCATCAGGTAAGAGATTGACCCAGGTGGTACTTCATGTTACAATTTTAATAGTTCTCACTAGTAATTATAGGAACTCAGAAAAGGCAACCTAGCATTTCCGAGCCATCGGTTAATACAAACTACAGGTAGTAGGGGGTCTCACACATCCAACTTTGATCATTAGAGAATGACTCTTGAAGCTTCAGAATATGAAGAAACAGCATTTTGCCGAGGCACACATTTGAAATGTGGATTCAAAGTGATTAGTATTAGATATTGAGTGTATCTGACTATCCAACAGGAATATTGCATTGTTTAAAATTTAGTTTGCTTATCTTCTTCTATTTACTATGTTTCTGAAATAAGAACATGCTCTACCCTGGTGGTATTTTTGAACTTTGGGATTCTTCAAAATGTTGGTATTAATTCTTCAGAAAAATTAAATCCTAGTGACAAATGATAAGAAGGATGGAGAGTGCTAGATTCTACCAACACAGTGAGACCCGCTGATAAAGGACCTTGGAAGCCTCTCTCTTTCTACGCTCTTCAGACTTATGTGCCTGCACTGTGTTATCTGTCACTGAGGATACTATGGGGAAAGAATTATCCTTGTGTTCAAGGAGACTTTAATATTCTTGGGGAAAAGCACTCCATTTGCTCAAATAAAGCAGGTGCAGAAATGAAAGTTAATGACAATGCTTTAAAGCTCCATGCCACCTTGACATATGTGGGTTAATCTGAAAATATTCAAGTGAAATTTTGTTTTACAATAATTCTTTGTATTGTGTAGAGCAGAGATTTGTATGCCCATTTTGCAGAGTAAATAGTTCACTTTATACCTGTTATTGGCTGAATTCTCCCCCAAGTTCGTATGTTGAAGCCCTAACCCCCAATGCGATGGTATTTGAGATGAGGCCTTTGAGAGATAGTAATTAGGTTTAGATGAGGTTATGAGGGTGGGGCATTCTTGATAGAATTAGTGCCCTTATAGGAAGATAAACCAGAGAACTGCTCTCATTCTCTCTCTTTCTTCTGCGTGATGACACAGTGAGAAGATGACTGTCTGCAAGCCAGAAAGACAGCCCTCACCAGAACCTAACCATGGTGGCATCCTGATCTTGGATTTCTCAGCTTCCAGAACTATGAGAAATAAATTTATGTTATTTAAGCCACCCAGGCTACGGTATTTGTTATGGCAGCCTGAGCAGACTCAATGTGAATTCTTATGGTAAATGCAATGGGCAAATAAACAGTTCAGGGAGGAAAATTTTCACATGAACTGGTCTGGAGGGTTTTAAGAGAGATTGCATGATTTGAGGAGTACAGATGGGGTGAGCCATCCAGACAATAAATTACATGAGAACAAGGACTGTAACTGTCTTGTTTACTGTTATATCTTTAACATGAATAAAGTCCGGCAATAGGAGGTACATTAAGTTGCTCAGTAAATGGTGAATGAAGGAAAAGATGGATGAATAATATAGACTGACAGCATATGGTGCTGCAGTCCAAGGCCCATACTATACCCTCTAGCCCTAAATGTCAAAGAGCCTGGAACAGCTCACTACAACACTTTATACAAGGAAGCTGGAATTCCTCCCACTAGAGGGAGGAGGGAAGGGGCATTTATTCTTTTTGTAAACATTTATCCAACTCCCACGGTGAGGCAGGTGCTGGCCGGGGTGCCTGCTGCTCCTATTCTGCTCTATGCCCTCCTCCTTATTCTCTTGCATCACTGTAATGGCCTCTTGTTATCTCCCTTTCCATTTAGTCCTCCAGGTCAGGAGATGCGAGAGAGAACAAGGCCAACCAATCACACTTTCCCCCTAGAGTTTATCAGGCTCCCTCTGTTAGGATTTGACACATCAGCACTCCTTTCCTCTCCATTTGCACACGGAGAATTTGAAATATGACCAGAGTGCATGCAGATTGGTTGTAGGAAATTTTATTTCCTTTCCCATTGAAGCCAGAATTAGAAGTGCCAGAGTTGAAGGTAATTTCACAATACAAAACTATCATTTGTTTTAGATAATGAACCAGAGGCTCAGACAGATCAAACAACTTGCCTAAAGCCATGCTGCTAGTTTTTGGCAGCTTCTTTGTTCTCATCTTGAACTGGCTTCATCTTCTCCTTTTAGGGAGTGAAGAGCCCAGTGTTAGAATGATGAGGAATCCAGAATCTGTCCATAATCAGCCCTTGATCAGAGTCATATGTCTTCTCCCGAATGGACTTCAATGAATAGTAAAATGAAAATGCTTGGAGGTGGAGGGAGTTAGTTGAAACTACCTTGTTCTTTGCGCCCAAGAATAAAAAAAATCCTGACTGCTGGTGATAAGCTAGAGAAACACTGAATCAAAGACAATGTGATCTTGAAGAAAGTTTTTCAGTCAATTTTATGCCACCAACTACTTCTGTTGGAAGCTCAACTGTACATACTACCTGCAGCATTCAAATTGTGTAAGTAAAACACATATCAACAACAAAGATATGCTGGGAGTGAAACTGTAGGATGAGACAATACTATGGCTGTAGGATGACAAGACCTCTTTACTTATCTGCAGGAGACTATGGGGCTTTTTATGGAAGAGTTATATAATTGTGCTTCCAGTAATAAAGCTGGGGCTTCAGGCAGAGGAGGAGGGTGAAGAAGGGTATGGACAGTAAGAGGAGAAATAGGTAGCAGGATCTGAGATTCTGACTTCAGGAGGGGTTATCAGTAAGGAACAAGGTGAGAACACTTTGTTCTCAGTCAATGTAAGTTTTTAATCTTTTAATGCAACACACCTGATAACAGGACATTATTTTTCTTTTGATCCTGTAGAAACTTTAACATTTTACCCCAAAGGGTTCCACAGCTATGATCTTATCTCGTTTTCAACTCAACCTCCTTATATTAGGCAGCTATTTTTATTTTCTCTAGAAAGGGAAGACAATGCATAAAGAGTTGTACTGTGACTTGCCTGAGGTCACAGTACATTGATGACAAATCTGAGATTGATCTCAGACTTTGGGTCCCAGGCTTCTGCCCCTCTCTCTAGGTCAGTCCTGTATCCTTTTGATGGAGAGATCCAACCCTGAATATTGCACCATGAGGTGGTTTGAAGGAGAGCATCTTGCTCTGTAGCATCAGATTCAAAATCTCACAGGTTCCTCAAATATGCTCTGAGTAGAGACCAGCTGGGGACTAGTTTCGACCTTACTGAACCTTCAGTTCGGTAAATACCTTATGAGAACTCACTAAATGGGAGAAAGATTTTGTATTTCTTTCATTTTACTTTTTCAAAAAAGAGTTTGGCCCTGAAAATTAAGCCAGTTATTTTGTAAAATGCCCTTCAGTAGCTAAGTTTGTTTTAGCTCTCCTCATGATTAGGCCCAGTTTATGCATTTTGTTATAAGAATGCCAGAAAACAGATGTTGTGTGCTTTCAGGGCATCATATCAGATGATACACTGATGTCATTTTGTCCCAATATTGGTTATGTTAGCTTTCATAATATGATTAAGATGGTGTCCAGTTTTCTTCACTATGAAGTCACCCTTTTCCTCTTTGTGATAATCAGGTAATTTGGGGAAAATAATTTGAGATTATGTAGATATCCAACAACGACATAGTAGAAGCAACAACACAGTAGTCCTAAATGATATTTTCAAACATTTTGACATAGATATGGGAATATTTTTTTAAAGTTCTCCACATGATTATAATGTATTGCAAACTACTATCCTAGAAGTATTGACTTGGGAAAATGTCAGTGTAGGGAGAAGAATTTATGCAGACTATTATTACACTAAAAAGAAAGAAAGAATGAAACATTTGCCCATCTAGTAATGTATATGAGCATAGAAAAAAGACATGGAGAAATATGAAATATGGGAATTTGATAAATTTGATAAAGCTGGCTAGTAATAGGTAAAGAAGTATTCAATAGACTATTCTCTAATGTTTCTTGTATGCTTATAATATCTCATAATAATATTTCAAATAATATTTAAAAATCTATATAAATACATAAAACCTTAACACAATGTGCTTTCCAGACTTAAAAATGAAAAATACTCATTTAAAAATCTACACCTTTGTATATTATTTCAATTTGTTTCAAAATATGTGTAATCTTTTTGCAAAATGCTGAATTCAATAGTTTTTTTTTAAAATATAATAACCTAAGTCACATATATGCACAGTTAGCCTGTGAACCACCAGTCAAGATACTTTTTCTCATTCTTATCTGACTTCCTTATCCTGAAGCAACCCTAGGAAGCTTCTTACCTTTTTGAGCTACTCCTAGTTGGTTTTAATATAATGTCTCATAGTTGGTTGGGTTATGATGGAAGGAATACAGGAAGTTGGCTCAACATGCATCTCCCCAGGTCTAAAGGGACACTTTCTCATAGCCCAGGAATGAGTCCTGCTTTAGAGACCATCTCCATGCTTGGCGCTTATCCCACTGAGATGTCTCCTCTACCTTTTTTCACATTGCAGTACTTAAATACTGCAGAAATAATTACTTAAACCTAGAGAAGATTATGAGAAATCAATGAAAAGATTAAAAGGGAGGACTGGGCCCAGGGACAGACACCTGAAACATATCTCCAGAGTCTTTGTCATGCTACTGAGAGGGAACAAATAGACTAGATCACAATTAAATACATGCAATTATATAAAAATAATTACCAGGCCCCGTCAAACAAATAAAAAAACAAATTTAAATTAGTAAAAAGAACTGGACAAGACTGTGAAATACTTGTGCACTCAGCCAGTGCTGGCAGCAAAATAAAATTTTTCCATCTTTCAAAAGGGCAATACTCTGAACAGGTAACATGAGCCATAAAAATGATACACACTTTGACCTAGTGATCTCAGTGCTGGGAATTTATCCTAATGAAAAAATAATAGTAAAGCAAACAAAGATAGCAAAACTAGATAGCAACAGGAGTTTATAAAGTAAATTTCAGTGTGTCAGCTCTCTAGACCATTATAAAATCATAACAAATAAGCTTTCTGAAGCCCAAGTCGATTCTCAGAGAAGTTGATATGAAATCATAGCAGGGAGAGAGTCCTTAGAAATAGCCAAGTTCACCATACTCTAAGATGCTCAATATCAATTTTAGAGCTTGCTAATGCAGATCTTAAGGCCTGAATCTCAACTGCTCATTCAGGCCATGCCAGAGCCAGGCCTGGTTCCCATGCTTGGCTCTCCCAGGCCAGCTCTCTGCCATCTCATTATCAAATTGGGTTTCTGAGTTATCAGCAGATATAATGTTATTGTCCTTCCAGAAGCCTAACTAAGGGGACTCTTATAGTCTCCTGTGGTACTAAGCAGGAGGAGTTCAAAAGAATAATCCAGAACATGAGTTTACTGCTGGCAGAATCAAGCTCTGGTAAACTCCAGTCACTTTTCCCCTGCCAGCTGCCCAGCTTGTCAAAATATCTAATAGAGAAAGGGGGTGTCAAAAAAAAAAAAATTGCACTAGACAGAGTTTAACAGGCAAGGGAGACTTTATTCAAGACTATTGCAAAAGAGGAGGCAGAATGAGCTCAACTCTGCTGAAATAAAAGGCAGGAGAGTTTTTAAGTACCTGATGAGCTATTGAAAAATAGTGGAGGGCATTAGGGAGGAATTTGCTCAATGTGATTAGACCAGCTCTGTTTGCTAACTGGTGCTTATCAAAGTCAGCCTCCTACCCTTCCACAGAGACTGCGAAATTAGGCTGCTATCTTTCTTGATAATTAAAGGAATAGCTCCTATCCTTGAGAAAGACATTCCTGGGTTATAAAACTGGCAAGTGCTAGGAGGATTTACATTTCAAAGGGGCAGAAAAAGTACTTATAATTTCAAGTTTTCTAAAGTAAATGCTCCAAGAAAATGGAAGTTAGGGGACTATGTTCAAAAGCAAACTTGTGTGAAGATTAGTCAAGCTGAAGGGAATATTAAGGCAATCTGGTCAGGAGAGAACATCCATGAGAAGGCAGCTGGCTGGGATCATGTTTGTTTGGGAACCATATCTTTCTGGACTGCCTTGTATCAATAATGGTACCATACTGTCATCAATTTTATTATTTTATTCTAATGGCTGGGTAGATGCAATGTATTTTTGCATGGTCAGCTCCTTATCAATTACATCTGTGACAGGTCACACGAAAGCAGATTTCAGGAAGCCAACTGGACAACTTGATGATTCATTACATGTAAACTCCCTCAATGGCCCCCTGGAAGGAAACATGACCTTGGGTGAAGCAGTTCTCTTCAGCTGAAGGCAATCACTAAAGGGGGAAACTCAACTTCAAGGTGACTATACAATTTAATATATCCCATTCAGACTCTCCTGATCACAATTATAAATTATGCTTCACAATTTTTACATGTATCATCACCCGAAACTGCCATGTTTATTTGTATAATTGTTTGTGTCTCTCCCTCCATCTAGAATATAAACTCCATGAAGACAGAGACCTTGTCTGTTTTATTTAACCTTGTATTCACAACACGTATGTAGCATGTTTCATGGATTATAGTAAATAGTATTATCAATATTTGCTGAATAAATCAATAAATGGATGTGTCAAGTGCTTTCTGTGTATTAACAATTAGAAAGTTCTATGAAAGATTTTCGACCCTATCCATAGATGACCCATTTTTTAAAAGTCCTGGTCTTGAAGAAGTCCAGCTCCTGAAGCTGGTCTTCTCTGTATCTTAGTTTAGGGCATTCCTCTCCATTAGGGTACAGATTTTTGTGCATTCTTTTCCCTATGGCACTTACAAAAATGCCTGGCATTTAGACGATGTTTGGTATTATTTAATAGATAAATGAATAAATGAGATAATAAATAGATCAATCTTAATCCTTCCTCTTGGAGCAATATGAAATTAATCTGACACTCCTCTATGTAACTTCCATTTAGTCCTTGAAACTTCTGGTCTGCTCCTACTTAATCTTTCTAAGACAGTATCTCTGAGGTTTTCTCATCATTGCTCAGGTGACTAGTTTCTAAACTCCTTCAACATCCTGGCCTACATCTCTGGACAAAAATCAAGGTCCTCCAGAGGCTTACTCAAGTTTTATTGATTCATATTTCCCTCCACAAGTATGACAGAAGACCACTGAGAGCAGAGACTGTGTCCCATTCTTTTCTCTAAATCCCCACACTACCCAGTACAGCACTTCACAACATTGCATATGGTAGATGCTAAATAATATTTGCAAATGAAGTTATTAGCCACTTTTAATGGCAAGTTGACAAATTCAAGTCTAACTAAGCTGATTAATGACTAAACATCTTTCCCTTTGCTTTTCTCTTTCATTCGTTTTCTCTCGCTCTCTCTCTCTCTCACCTGTGGAACTTACCCTATGGAAATGCTCCCCCTCCCATAATCTAATTGAGGTTTTCCAATAATTATAATAGTTGTCAGAAGACACACCATGCCTTAGATTCTAACAGTAAGCACTTTCTTAAAACCAAGATGATTCTTTGCTCATAAATCTTTCAATTTGTATAGTAAGTGATAAAATCCATAAGAGAAAATTAGAAGCATCATTAGACAAAGTTAGAGAATATGGGGGCAAGAGGATGAATTTATTGCAAATAAGGTAAAAATAAAACAGAAGAACATAGACTGAAGAAAGTTTGAATCTACAGCTTAATTACTAATACTCTGCATATTTAATGCAAATGGCCTCATTTCAACAACTCTGGAAATAATTTGCACAATTCATTAGTCCATAGAAATCTACCATATACCAGCTGTGCATGTCCCATAATTACCACTAAAACTTTTTCTCCCTAGTCACTCCTATTGTCTGTATATTCGTTCACACTGTATTAGAAACAGGCTTTAGTACCAGACACCCAGTGGCAGGTAAGACAGACAAAGCTCTGAATTCTTGGGAATTCATTCTAGAATTGAAGATAGATATTAATCACAAAATTATACAATTGATTAAATACAGTGATGATGCATCTTTCTTGTTAGTCTCAGACAGCAAATGATTATTAGTTTTCCCATTTTATAGATAAAGATACTGACCCTAAGAATGTAACAAATAATGTTTATAATATCACCTAAAATGCATTGATCTTTACCATATGGCAGACTCTTATGTACACTATTTCAGTTACCCTCATGGCCATCCCATTAAGATGAAGAAGCTCAGAGAGGTTAGGAGACATTTCCAAGGTCACACAGCCAATACTTAGGAGAGGTAGAATTTAATCTCCCACCAGATCCTGTGTTCTGAACTTCAAGCTGTACTGAAGACTTCTGGACAAACTGAAGCTTAGGGAGGTGGAATGATGGCCCCAGGATCATATATCTGGTAAGTAAAAGAAGGTAACCCAGTATATCTGACTCCAAGGATCATATGTTTAGTAAGTAAAAGAAGATATAACCCAGCTATATGACTCCAAGGTACCAACATGAAGGACTGAGTTCCTCAATGTTCTAAGTTGGGGCCTGAGCGTATCTTGATTGGGACCTAAAATTCTCCAATACAGAGCCCACCTTGCCCCTCAGGCAGTAGAAGAAATAGACATTCTGCACCCTGCTCAGTCACTCTTACCCATCAGGATAACTGTCCCTCTCTTTTCTGACAATACTTTTGCCTTTCTTCTTTCTATTCTCTCCAGAAAACTCCCCTTCTTTGAAGAGCCTTCACACATTTTACTACAAGGTTTATGAGCTCTCCCTGCTCTGCATCCCCTCAGCACTGATCAACTCCATGTGCACTTCATTAATCTGCACCTGTTCATGTGCTGCTCTGAGAATGTTCTTAAGTCATTTTCATGTATGTGCACTCTTTCTCCTCAATTCAGATTTACGTTTTTGCAAGGCAGGATTCGAGCCCTTTATGGTTTTTGCAGTAACCTCCACAGAAGGTTCAGTTCCTGCAAACTGGGGTTAATTAAATCAAGCCACCTTCACCTACTTCCCTGGACATACTGATGCAAACTGATCTTGTGGGGAAAAATAACTGTCTTCAGACAGAACACAAAGCAGAAAGTGTTGCACTTATTGGAAAGAGGCAGACAATACCTCAGAGGAGTACATGGGATGGAGAGAATCCTTCCATTTTAGGGGTAGAGGACACATCAGGGCAGTCAGAATGAAGATGACATCTGAGTTGAACTTCAAGGGATGGTAGTAATTGGGTATTTACAGAGGGGAGAATGCTGAGATGGATGGAACAATGGAAACAACGTCCCCAATGAGGTAACTGCAGTCAGACATGAGGAGGAGAGAAAGGGTCCTTTAGGGTGTGTCATTGGGTACAGCAATGTATGCAAAGGAGAAATAATGTTTGAAAGATAAGTAGGGTCTAGATAGGGGAGAGCTTGAATAGCAGGACTTAAGAGTTTGAAATTTAATCAGTACACAATGGGGAACCACAGGATTTCTTAGTATCAAAGAATCACACGATCAGAAATGTGATTCAGGAAAATTCAATTCATTTCCCAAGGACAGTAGATGGAAGGAGGGCAGGTTGTAGGCAGGAAAACTAATTATGAAGTTATTCTAGTTCAGAAAGAAGGAATAAGGATCTGAACTATGGTAAGGGTGGAATGCAGGGCCAAAATAGCTAATCTGGTGTATGAGGATAACAATAGCTAACATTCTGTGGTTCCTTGCTCTGTTCCAGGTACAGTGCTAAGCATTTGACATACACCTTAGCTCACTGATCTTTATAATAACTGCTTTGAAGTAGGTAGCAGCTATGAAGTTAGATAATGGCTATAAACCTCATTTTATAATTATAGTAGCCAAAACAACAAAAGGTAAAATAATTTGTCCAAGTATTGGACTGGCCAAAAAGTTCGTTCTGATTTTTCCATTACATCTTTTGGAAAAACCTTAACGAACTTTTTGGCCAGCCCAGTAAACCCAGCTACTGAGTGACAGAGTTGGGATTATAAACCCATGAAGTCAGGCTGCTCAGCCCACAGCTTAACCATAAGGCACCAGTGTAGTGTCAAACACAGAAACTCTAAACATGGCAACCATAGTGAGTGTGCTGTGAGTAAAGGGTGAGAGGACAGAGGATCTCAAGAAACATCACCTGAGACAAGAAGACACTGGGGGGAACTTGAGGAGGAGTCAACAAGGAAGATAGAATGAGAACTGGTCTGACTTACTGGCTGCTAACTCTGTGCCAGTACAACACACTTTCAATACCTTTCTTGTTGATCCCATGCAAGTACATTATTACTAGTTTCTTTTTTACAGATGAAGAAACTGAGAACCAGAATGATTAAATAAGTTGTGTAGGATCACACAGCTCCTACACAAGAGAGTTGGAAACAGATCCAGAGTGCTGTGTCAAAGCTTATGCTCAAAAGTGTTAGATACATGCACCCAATGTGACGTGTCAGTGAGAATGAGGACTTAGTAATGACCATTTATATGGTGGTGGAGAGGTGGTCTTGACCACTTAATTTATTCTCCAATCTGTGAGATTTTTGTGAATTTGAAAACAGGGATCCACTAAAATAAGTTCCAGGACCACAGACACACACTATAACTATCTGATGAAAATTAGGATATAGGGACACCTGACCAAGGAGACATAGTCATCACTCCAAAGAACAGTGTCCACAGAGCTGTGCAAGTGGAAGCCAGACAACCATGGATTGAGAGGAAACTTGGAGATAAGGAGCAGGAAGAATTAATGATTACTTGTCTTCCTCAAACAATTTGAAGATGTAAAGAAATAATTCTAGAGGGAGGCTGGACTTGCCTGACTGTGGGCTGGGTTGGCAGGTGGACATAGGATGGATACCCAATATATATGAATCACTATCAGGGACAAAGAAAGGGGCTACTTTTGTTTGTTTTGCTTTGCTTTTGTTTATCTCATTTTCTAAGACAGGGGAACACTGAGCATATCTATAGGTAGAAGGGTGGGGGGGGGACCCAGTAGAAAGAAAAAGATAGGTGATGCAAGTGTGAGAGGAGAAAATAAAACAAGAATGGTTGGAAAGCTTCGAGTGTTCAAGGAGGGAAGTTTTTCTTGAAAAAGGAAGAAAAATTTTTCTTAGATAATAAAATGGCCAAAAGTATGACAGAGACAGCTATCTATTAAGAAGTACCCAGCTCCCTGGCTGAAGATGAGTGACAGCAATATGCATTCTAGGTCTCAGCCAATAAGCATAGAATGAGTGTCTGCCAAGTGCAGGCACCTGAACATGCACCCTTCTGTAAGTTCGGCCCTGCCTGGTAGAGATGCCTCAAGCATAATGATTATCTCAGGATGAAGGAGCCTGCAGCATGGCAAGGACCCTGGACTAAGCTGAGGAAGCCTGGATTCCACACCCACTTGGGTCACTAATTTGCTTCATGACTTTGAATCAGATAGTTTCCCTCTCAGGTCCTCAGTTTCCTCATCTGTCAAAAAGGAAACCAAACCAGATCAGTGCTTTCCAAATGCCAGGTTGGTCTATACAGGGCTTTGACGACATAGCCTTTATTTTTTATTTTAACTTATGTAGAATATACCACAAAATAAATATAAAATACTGGAAACCTTGCTGAATTTTCACAAAATGAACTGATGTATGTAACATCACCTGGATTAAGAAACAAAGCATTACTAATATTCTAGAAATGTGCCCGCCCTCATTCCCTTCCAGATAATCTCCATCTCCTCCTTGATGATAACCCACTGTCTTGACCCAGGTCAGCAGAGATCAATGTCACCTGTTTATATCATTTTTATAAATGGAGCTACGAAGTATGAGCAATATTGTGTCTGGCTTCTTTCACTCACTGTTAAATTTGTGTGATTTATCTTCGTTGTAGAGTGTAATATTGAAGGGTTCAATGATGCATGTTTTAGATATAAGAAAAAATAAGAAAATAGAGCATGTTTTTCATAAAACTAAATTTATACAAAATAAATGATTATCCTTTCATTGGAGATTATGTGCTTGCATCCTTTTGAAATCCATTGTTAACTGCTGGAAGTTTGGTTTTAGTGTTTTGTTTATTTTTTGTTTTGCTTTTATTTTAATGTGCTAACTTAGCAAATTCAGCCCCAAGTTTTATAACTCTGTAAAATTTGACTGGGTCTTGAAATCCCTAAGCATGGGTTCCCTAGGGCTAGAAGCCCCCTAAGTCTCTTGGCTCTGATTTACAGGCCAGCTGGAGGCTTTGGGCTTTGGTTACAGCCACATTCGATGGTCAGCTCGTAAGGGCAGAGTCTCAGAGTTGCCCACAAAAATCCCAGTTACCAGTTATTGATTTTTCTTGAGAGCCATAAAGGAAGCTATTTTTCATGCTTGTAATCTACGTGCATAAAAAACAAATAACAGCATCAGTTTCCCTAAGTACCAGGTCAGATTAGGTCCTATCAGAAGGCCTCTAGAATTGCCAGAAACAGTGGACTAGGAGGAGATGCATGATCCACTTGCAGGAAAGGACAAGAGAACCAAGATATCAAGCATGAGATTTCTGTGTCCCAGGTTTATGGAGAAGAGAAAATGTGCCCTGGGCTGGTGGCCCTCAAGGAAAGCCTCATCACCATAAGTAGACTGTAAAGAAAATGTAGAGGCTCTTAGCAGGCAATCAACTAACAAACATGATTCCTTAAAGAAGAGGATAAAATCAATCATTCTAGCCAGGGTTGAAATCACATGCATCTTGCAAAGAAAAATCACTCACATGCTCATACGCACAAAGAAAAAGAAAAGAGAAAGGGATTACAGAACATTCAGTTCCTAAATGATAATTGTCTGGTTGAAGTAATGAGATCCGTGATGGAATCTTCCATCAAGATCTATTCAAAAGAGGAGCTTCCTGCTGGCAGAATTCAGAATCCTCTTTCCCAAGGGATCTCAATTACATATTCAGCCTCTTTCCCTTGGAGAAAGGCATTACAGGTCAATTCAACTTTTAAACAAAATCAATCTGAGGCTCCGTTTTTCAGTACTAGCTGTGAAAAGATGCAGCAACCAAATTATTACAAATAAATAGTTACCCTTTTACAACTGAAATAAGAAATAAAGCTTTTCAGAAACCTACCTGTAATATAAGGCAAGATACAAACACATACACGCACATTATATATCGTCTTTGCATTGTTTTCTAGAAAAAAAATTGTTTGTTTCTGGCTGGTTAGTACTCAACACTTCACCTCTGTTTCTATAGCATGTCCATTTTCTATGTGGGCAATTCTTCAAAGTGTGAGATCTTGGCAGTACCTAAGCCCAACCTCCCTCTGCCATCTCCCCCTGATGAGAGCAAAGGAGGCCATATTGTTCCTCTTCCATCTCCTGGAAAAGCCAAGATGTGGGTTGGTGTCCTGATCTTGGTCAATTGGATCTTCTTTTTTAGGACTTTGAACCTTGATTAAATGATACTAAGAGTAAGAGAATGCCTGAAGCTCAGACATGCATAAACCATACTGTCGCTTTGGTAGAATCTTAGTTGAGGTTCTTGCTGCCTTATCCCCAAGCTAATGATATTTTTCCAATAAATCTCTCTCCCACCTTTTAAATACAGTTTATTTCTGTGGACTTTCAAACAAGAATAGTTTCTGAGGCATGAGCTATTGAGCATATGTGCATCCTAATACATTTTCATTTTTCAAAGGTAAAAAACATTTTCTTTTACATGTAATAAAGCAGGTGTTTGAAAAAAATAGTTTTCACACCCTAACATTGCCAAAAGGAAGGAAAAACTATTAGATGACCTCAGAGACGAAGAATTCAAAGCTAAAGATGAAATTTCCTGAAGAGAGGCAAACAGAAGCATCTTTAAATCTCCTTGCATGGTTATGTTTTTAAATAACGTAGTTTTGATATTGAAGTCCAAGAATAGAAATAAATATACTATGTTTCTGCTTCAAGATATACTATTCCTGATGCCCTTTAATTTACAGTCACTGGGAGGATTCACTTTAAATTAATATACATTTGTTCACATAATAAGGAGGGAAGTTTCTTCTGATTAGTATCAGATCTGGCTCATATATGCATGTCCTCTAATTCCATATGCCATAGGGCAGAGGGTAGAGTCCAAGAGAGGGAAGGGCATGTGGACCTGTCTTTTCCTTTATACCCAGAAGATATTTCATTCATTGGTGCCCAAAGACTTGACTACAGGAATTTAGTCCCCTCCCTGCCATTGGGCACTTGACACAGTACACCTGAAACTCTACTGATCTTGACACCTAAAACCTTAACTAGGTTCCGAATTTGATGACTTGTGGCTGCAAATGTAGTTCCCTTCATAACAGAACCATGGATGTCCCTTTCCCCTCAGCTCCCCAGAACTTCTCCAACACATCCAGTTCCCAAGAGTCTGTTTGAATCTGAAAATGACCAATGCCCACCTGAGAATGGCTTCAGGAGGGAGGGAAGCAGAGAGAACTGTGGAGTCTCACTGCCTGAGGTTACATACTGGCTCTGCCACTCAGTAGCTATAGAACCTTCTGTGATTTACTTAGTTTCTCTAAACCTCAATTTCCACAAATGTAAAATAGAGCTATTTTACCATCCATATCATGGGTCTGTTGTGCATATTACATGAAATGATAAATATATAGCACTTAGAAGAAAGTCTGGCACAGAACATATTCAACAGATGTTCACTTTTATTCTGTTTTGACACATGATCTTTCAGAGACCTTGAGGTCAGTGTTTACAGTGATCCCAGTGGATACAAATGTCCTTAATCTCAGCAGTGTCACCTTTTTGCTACTGTTGTTCTATAAAGATGATAGGGGTGCCTCAATTTCTATACCAAATTCTCTTTGAACAAGATTCCCAGGGATAGTGACAGGCTGCACTGATTCATCCACACTCTCCCTTACCTGGTTGCTGCTGAGTCCAGGGCTACAAAGGGGGAGGCAGTGTGTCTCAGGGCTTCCCTGGGGAGGGAAAGAGATCACAGTATGCCTACTGCAATGGTCAGCAACACAAACATTCAGAGATAGAGAAACTATGTCATAGAGTAAGATGAGCAGTGGTAATCTAGGCTGGTGGTCCCTTCAAGGAAATTCATCAAAAAGGAAAGCTCCCACCAAATGAGAGGAACAGAGACTTGTGTCACTTGAGAGGGAGCAAATCTGGACATTCAAGCAGATGGCAGGCATCTGTAGCCAGGCCCAGAGAGAGAAATTCAGGAAAAAAAAAAAAAAAAAACAGAAAAGAAAAGAAGAAAGATGGGAGATGGGAAGTAACCTCTTTATGTATTGTCTTTATGTAGAGGTGCTTTCTGTATCTTACTGTTTCTAAATTCCACCACACATTATAAGACAGCATTACTAACCACTGCCAACCATTTAAAAAAGAAAGAAACTGAGGTTCAGAACCAGAGAACTTAGGAAAGGTCACAGTCCTGGTATATGGTGGAGCCAGACTTGGGTTTGCCTTCTGTGGAAATCACAAGAGGTCTGGGCAGGAAACCAAAGCTGTACTTTAGGTAAGAAGAATAACTCAGTAGCCTGATTCCCAAGCCCGATAATTAATAATGCCAAAGGTACCCTCTTAGACACGGACACAAGAGAGGAACACGAATCCCTTGGCAGAACAAGCATTCAGAATAAGCTTAGCACTCAGCTACAGCATCCTAATTGCTCTCAACTGAGAACTGCTTTCTTCAGGGCTTTTGCTATGAAAGGGACAATCAGGATCCCTGTAGCACCACCATTTTTTCAAACAGTTTGGGGAGACTGTTGCAGTAACTCTCAGAGAAGGTGTTTACAGAGTCTTGGGTTTTTTTGAAGAATATGATTTTTTTGTCAGCAGGTGAAGATTACTTGGAGCCAAGGGTGGGACTCAACCTAGGGGGATGTTTTGGTCCAAAATGATATGTAACAATGAAATGAAAGTACTGATTTTTTGTGATGCTTGTAAACATCCATTAAAGGTGTAAATGTCCAATATTAACCCCATTTACTAGAATCTACTAAAAACTAAGGAAGATTGAGATAATGGAATAAAATATTAATTTGTCTCTGTGTAGCATACAAGCCCTTAGGAAACATAAAAAGCAAAAGATAAAATAAGTGCCTTTAATTGTAATATTTAAACTCACCCTGGCTGTCCCAATACCATTTATAGTCAGCTTAATTAAACACTATCCTAATTCAGCATTAGGAGACCTAAGGGGACATAATTTATACCTTCAAACTACAAGCATGAAAGAAAGCTTTGTTTCTGAAGACTTTGTCCCTGTAATGTTTAAGCAACTTGGAGAATATTCATGAGTCACCCAATCTGCTCCTCCTCTGGTCACCTAGGAGGTCAAAGAGGACAGCACTGACCTGCTTTAACGGAAATGGCCTTTTGCCACACGCTCCCCAGGTCCCCCTGTGCTCCAGGAACCTGAAATTCTGATTCGATATTGTATCATGCTGACTACCTCCATTTTTACAACATGCTCTGGCTCCAAGGACCTGGGCTTCAGCTACACTCAAGATCATCACTGTCCTGAGGAGTCTTGGTCATGTTTTCTACAATAAGCAGAATTTTTGCATTTTGACATCTTTGAAATTCAGATGCATCTTAGAATCGATGGATATAACAGTCACTGTCAGCCAGGTGGCAATTATAGTGCTATTGAGCGAAAACCTTCTATAGACAGCTTCTGGAAAACTCAAGAAGGCACCATCATCTAAGCACCTTAGAGTCAATGAAACATGAGTACATATAGCTAACATTTACTGACCACTTCCATGGGCTGGCATACCAGTTATTTGAGGCCACATTAATGCTGTCTAACCAACAACCATAAAACCTCAGTGTTGTGCAACAATTACATTTATTATTTTTCATGAATCTGTGAGGTGATTAAGCAATTCTACTGATCTAGGCCCAGCCCGGCTGGACTCACCATGTGTCTGCAGTCAGCTTCAGTTGTGCTTCTGCTGATCTTGGTTGGGGTCCCTCATGTTTAGAAATTAGCTGGCTCAGGGCTGGTTGTCTAGGACACATTTCCTTCCTCTTGTGGTCTTCCAGCCTCAGGCAGTTTAGCCTAAGCTTGTACTCATGGTAGCAGGATTCCAAAAGAGGAGATGAACTCATGCAAGCAGTTTTTTCAAGATTCTGCATGAATAATAAATACCATTTTTAACATTCTATTGGCCAAACCAAGTCATTTGCCCTAAGCCCCAAAACAAACCTGAAGATGTTCAGCTCTTCCCCTGAGCTCTCTTTAGCATATTGTAACACTTAGCTGGAGACAGACATCTGCTGCTCCCTTTAGGTGATCACTTTTCAGCCTACCACCTCCTGATCCTGCCAACCTAACACATGAGCCATATCTGCTTGACATCTGTGGTCTTACAGATGATGCACCCTATTTAATTCTTAACATCTACACCTTTAACTATCATTGTAATTACAAACTACAGTAGGGCTTTGGAAATAGCAAAACACATCTTCCTCTCAAACACATCATCCATCATCCACAAAGTCCAAAGTGCTAGCACTATTGCTAAAAAATATATCAAAGTGACTCATATAGGATCCTTGTGGGAGTTCCTTTAGATCCCCCCAAAGAACTGGAAACTCACCAACTGTTGAATACCAAGGCTAAGATCATGTTTAAGACTGGTGATCACAGTCTCACTTTCTTTAATTTTTTGCATACTACCCATTTTTATTGGAGTATAATTGCTTTACAATGTTGTGTTAGCTTCTGCTGTACAATGAAGTGAATCAGCTATATGTATATCTCTATCTCTCCTTCTTAGACCTCCTTCCCACTGCCCCCCATTCCCCCCATCTAGGTTGTCACAGAGCACTGAGCAGAGCTTCCTGTGTTTTATAGCATGTGCCCACTAGCTATTTATTTTATACATGGTAGTGTATATATGTCAATCCTGATCTCCCAATTCATCTCACCCCCTCTTCCCCCCACCCCATGTCCACACATCTGTTCTCTATGTCTGCGTCTCTATTCCTGCCCTACAAATAGGTTCATCTGTACCATCTTTCTATATTTCATATATATGCATTAATATACGATATTTGTTTTTCTCTTTCTGGGTTACTTCACTCTGTATGACAGACTCTAGGTTCATCCACTTTCTTTTAAATCAGCCTGTTTAAATTCCTCATTCTGAATCAATCCGATGAGAATGACTGACAGTTGTTAGAAGACTGTACTGTTAGTGCTAGACCCATACTAATTGCTGGTCTTGTAAATAAATCTTTAAGGATAAAGTAGCTAGTCAAAGATATAGGGTCTGTTCATCTGGATTTATTTTGTAATTTTAGCCTATTGATTGTTTTCTCTAAATATTTTTTTCAAATATATACATAAAAGTGAGGAAGAACATTTCTCACATGTCACATTTTTATCTCCAAACCATCTTTTTTGAGATCTTGTGTATTACAATTTTACTGTGGTCTTCAGTCTTCATGGGACCATCTCAACAAGTTTATTTCTCTCTAACTTAAACAACAGCTGATGACAAGGTCCAGGAAAAAAGCTTCAGACAAGCAGAGGACTTGGATATTTTTATTTCTTGTGCTTGAACAATTAAATAAAACTTTGCTCTGTAGGTTGCCTTGGGAAATGACAGGCTTAACAGCCTGGTGAACAAACAGTAGAGTTGCCATCACACTTGAGTTACAGTCTGTCTAAACCTCAAATCAGCTACAACTCAGGGCTCACATTTCCTGAGCAGGTGGGACAGAAGAGCCTTCAGGATATCATGGAGACAACTGCCTAAATCCTAAAGAGGAGGTTTCCAGACTTTTAAAGGGGACACCAGACAAATAATAAATTAAAACTCTTCCTAAATGTTCAAGGAAAAGCCTCCTTTAAAGTCTAACCTTATGAAGTACATTAGAGATCTGAGCAAGTATAAATCAAAGGTATCCTGAAATGGTCTCTAATGGGTCAAAATTTAGACTACTATTGTGAAACACAGTTTTAGGTTTCCCTGTCTTGGTTAAAAATGTAACCTGAGAATTACTGTAGAAGAATGTTAAGATTCCACTATGCTATTTTGAATCAGTTGTTCTTAGAAACACACATGCACACACATACACACACATCTATCTGTCTGTCTATCTATCTATATACCAGGCTAAGTTGTTTTTAAGTACTTATTTTAGAGTAGGCTTACCCACTTCATACAATCTAGTTTGCTGCTATTTATGCTGGTATACTTGACAACTGTCACCCTGCGTGATAAATATAGATTGGTTTCCTTTATTATCTGGGCCTCCAGCTTGACAAAGTAATGTATCAGCATCTCTGATTTGGTGGTGGGTGGTGAATGAACTATGCTTTTGCTTGTTCATTTTTGAAAATCATCCAAATTAAAGATGCACTTGGGACTTCCCTGTTGTTCCAGTGGCTAAGACTTCATGCTCTCAATGCAGGGAGCCCGGGTTCAATCCCTGATCAGGAAACTAGATCCCACATGCCGCAACTAAGAGTTTGCATGTCGCAACTGAAGACCCCACATGCCGCAACGAAGACCCAGCAGAGCCAAATAAATAAATACATATAAAAAAAAAGATGCACTTAAGAATGAATGAGGGTTCTTAAACACATCCATATAATAGTCTATTTTGCAGCCATTAAACAGGATGAGGTAACATTAGCATCCAAAAAAAAAAGAAATAGGTATAAATTGAACAGAACATGTTTAAAGAGCTATATAAGGAAAATGACAAAACCGTTGAAAGAAATCAAAGGAAAACTCAACAGAGAGATAATCCACATTTATGAATAGGAGGACTCAACAGTGTTAAGATGTCAGTTCTTCCTGATTTGATCTATAGATTCAATGCAATCCCAGTCAAAATCCCAGCACGTTATTTTGTGGATATCAATGCATTGATCCTAAAGTTTATGTGGAGAGGCTAGAGACCAGAATCGCTGACACAATATTGAAGGAAAAGAAAAAGTTGGAGGATTGACACTACTTGACTTCAAGAGTTTCTACAAAGCTACTATAATCAAGGCAGTGTGGTACTGGCAAAAGTTTAAACAAATAGATCAATGGGTCCAGAAGTAGATTCACACACATAGAGTCAACTGATCTTTGACAAAGGAGCAAAGGCCATTCCAGGGAAATAGGAGTCTCCCAACAAAGGAGGCTGGGACAACTGCAAATCCACATGACACCTTACACCTTTCATAAAAATTAACTCAAAATGGATCATAGACCTAAATGTAAAACACAAAACTATAAAATTCCTAGAAGAGGAGAAAATCTAAATGACTGAGTTTGGAAATGACTTTTTAGATACATCACCAAAGGAAGATTCATAAAAGGCTCAATTTGCTTTGAAAGAAAGTTTGGCATTTTGTGTTTTTACAAAACTATATGTATTTTTATTATATAGTTCAGCCCTTACATTCCTTGGTATTTACCCAACTGAGCTGAAAAATCACGTCCAGGTACACACAAAAACCTGCCCACAAATGTTTATAGCACCCTTATCCATGATTTCCAAAATGTGGAAGCAAGGGAGATGTCCTTCAGTAGGTGAATAGACAAATAAACTGTGGTACATCTGTACAATGGAGTATTATTCAGCACTGAAAATAAATGAGCTATCAAGCCAAATTAAGGCACGGAGGATCCTTAAATGTATATTGCAAACTGAAAGACGCCAATTGGTAAGACTACATAATGTACAATTCCAACTATATGACACTCTGGTAAGGGCAAAACTATGAAGAAATTAAAAGATCAGTGGTTGTCAAGAGTTTATGATAAGAAGGGATGAAGAAGTGGAGCATAGAGGATCTTTAGGGCAGAGAAACTACTCTGTATGATGCTATAATAGTGAGTATATGTCATTACACATTTATCAAAACCCATAGAATGTACAACACAATGAATGATTCCTAGTGTAAACTATGGTTGATAACGGTGTGTTAATGTTTGTTCATGGATTATAACAAATGTACCACTACATTGTGGGATGATGAATGCAGGGGAGGCTGTGTACATGAGGAGCAGAGTGGTTACCTGGGTACTCTGTTCTTTCTGCTCAATTTTTCTATGACTCTAAAACTGAAAAACAAGATCTATTACTTAAAAAGAAAGGATGAGGTAGATTTGCATGGATGGATAGGAAAAAATGACTCAAATCTATTGCCAATGAAAAAAAGGCAAAGCGTATAATATGCATTGTATGAACTGATCTCTGTATGTTTGTGTTTAAACATTATTTTATAAATACATATGCAGTCATTCTGTATGTTCCTGAAAGCCTCAAAAGATAACTGGAAGAATATGTACTAGTTAATGTTGATTATCCATAAGTGGCAGCTTAATGGGTAATCATCATGTTAGATTTTTATAATTTATGTTGCTTAATATTTATTATATCAAGTACGTATTGCTTTTATAATCAGCCAAAAAAAGTGCTATAAGAAAGGAAAACAAGGTTTTCAATTAGTTAAGCCAGGCAGATTGAGGAGATGATGCCAGAGTTTTCTCCTCAAGTTAGGGCAGATTGGGGAGGTGTGTTCCGCCTGCAAAACTTCTGCCACAAAAGCCCCATCAATGGCAAATTCTCCAACAGGCACAGCCTCCAGGGCTTGAGGCCAGTTCGTCTGACAATGGGGGAGACGGCACTGTGGGCAGAGACGCCTGAGAGGGAGCACAGCTCTTCTGTTGTGTTTACTGATCAGACACAGTGTCATGAGATCCAGGCCATCGTGAGTAATCACCATCACATGGGAGCACAGACTCTTTTTCCACCACTGGCCAGAGTTATAAGGTTTCCAAGGGGCTGCCCCCATCCAAATTTTCAGTCCTGAGTGAGCATTCAATTGGTGTAGTCATTTTATGCTTGGATCATACTCAACAATCACAAAAGAAAAATAGGAGCGAAAAGTTTGCAAGAAAATATGAAATAAGTATTTTAGTTGCTGTTATGTTGCCATTTTTAGTATGAAACTCCCCAAAACAGTTCGGGAGGAAGGAAGGAAAAATTAGAGGATATCAAGAGTCAGATGTTAAGCTTTTTCCTTTTTTCCCCAAGGCATATTAAAAAAAAAAATGTAGCAATATGTCAGTGCTCTTTGGAGGTGGGTCTGGTCCTTGTTAAGAGCTTCCTGATGTCCCACTTTTCATATTCTTTTCTGAGCACTTTGCTCAGAGGGGCAGAGGGGACAGACCCAGCATCCACTGAGCAAAACTTTCCTGAAAGAGTCCTGCATGTGAGGGGCACAGTGGGACACTATGGTCACAAACATTAAGAACAGACTCCAGGGAGACAGCAGTCTTTGCTCTGCCACCATCTGTGGGGCTTCCAGGAGAGGAATCCCAAGCTGTGCTTCCTTCAGGACGGGGAAGCCCTCATCCCTCATGGATGCTTTTATTTAATACCACATGTAAGGCCCAAAGGTTCCCTAAGCTCCAAACGGTACCCCTGCCTGATGAAGTACAAAAAGGCTCTTGGGATGAAACAAGTGGCTACTCAGATTGAAAGAGACCTCTTATTCTGTGCCCCACCCTCCTTGCTAGGCCTGCCCTTGCAACTTCCAATAGTCATTTGCTTTTTATGAGACTTAGGAGCACCTACTTTGCTCTGCCTCTGGAATTTTTGTCCCACTGGCTCCTGTCCTCCTCTTTGGGTCCCTGTAGTCTGTCCTGTGCTGGCTGTGCCCACACTGGTTGTGACCCATGGTTCTGCTCCTACTTAGAACATGTACCTGTTCCCTCAGGCCCTGCTCCAGGGCACTGAGCCTGCCATGTCTTCAGCATTTATACCCTTTACCTAAAGGGTCTTTAAGACCTATAACCCTCTGGGCTTGACTGGCTCCCAGCCTCTGGGAGAGACCAGCTGCTCTTATAAAGGCTTTTCATGGATCCAGCATAGTCAGTTAACTCACTGGGGCCATTTACACCTCTCTCCTCCTCCACAGGAGAAATGGGCAGACGCTTAAGAAACCTGCTTCTCATTTCCTTAATGCTCCAGGAAATATACACAATGGACCAATGGCCTTGAGGTCCATCTGCATTTTTGAAGGAGACAACACTTCAATGGAGGGATGCCCTAGTTTACAGTGGTGCCTGCTCTGCTGGAACCAGGTGCCTACATCTCCCACCCACGAAATCCAACAGCCTCACAGTGCTCAGGGAACAGGAAGCATGAACGCCCCTTGCAAGTGGCCAAACAAGGAAAAGAGAAACTTTTATTTTCAAGCAGCCCACAACTTGCAGACTCAGGATACCCATACTTCCCATTTTTTTTAATGTGAAAAGACTGGCCATCTCTCTCTCCCACTTCTGCTTCCCATAAACTTCTTCCTGCCCTGCTCTTCATAAGATAATTCCTATCTATTATCTTTGTCTGTGTTAGGACCCAAGTTAGAGGTTTTAAGACCTGGTTCTCCTGGCTGTTGACATCATAGCACGGGAAAGTGAATAACATAAAACTTTCATGCCTCTTCACCACAGCCCAGCACCATGAGGAACTGCCCATGAGATATGGGCACCCTCACTACTGGCACCAGGAGGTCGTCTTGGTCGGTTGACTTTTCATCTTACCTAATAAGCACACGAGATACACAATTTGCAGTTTTTCATTTGCACAAACAGAAACCAGTGACATCAGAAAAATCTGAACAGTGCTGGAAGCACCCCAGCGACCAGACCCAGTAAGGTTAATGCTTCCCTGGCCTGGAGGCGAGGCACAGATGGAGTGAAGCTGTGTCTGGGCTTAGCCTTTTCTATTAGGTTTTGAGATTCTACTGGGGCTAAACAACCAGAAGTTTCTGTTTGGTTTTATTTTATTTGTTTAGAGTCAACCATATGCTACTGCCTCAAGCCAGTCAGTCCCCAGAGGTGAAGACACACAGTTTTTACCCATTCCACAAGGGTGGAATTGGCCCCAATGGAGGAATGCAGCTGGTTTTCTACTAATGGCAGGGCCTTTGGGGAGATGTGGGATGCCTCTTTCAAAAATGATTACGTTTTAATTGGAAAAAATCTCTTCTATCACCCTTGCTATAGGTTTATGCAGCTACTATTTTCCAGTTGTGTAATCTTGATAATCACCAAAGATGAAATCCAAAGTAAAGCTCAATATCTAAGGTGTTACGACTGGTTGGAAATACAGGTGTAGGGATAGGACAATTCTCTTTCAGCCTAAGTTGACGGCCTAGAAACCTTTTTCTGTGTATGGGTCAGAATCCATTTCTTAAATTTACCTAACAAAATTCACTTGGGAAGTTTGTAGACAATAGAGATTCCTATTCCCTTATCTTGGTGATTGGCTCTGCAAGTTTACAAAGGAGTGGGGATACTGCCCCCTTAATAATGACCCCAGATGACTGAGCTGATTATATGAGAATGGAGCGTTCCTGCTGCCAGAGCTATGCTCTAACATCGTCCCAAATCATATTAATGGAAGACAAATCTGTGATACTTCGATTTCCAGCTCTGGGTTCCAGTTCATTAAAAGTTTTCTTCCTGATATTGAAGGACAGCAATTCCCTGATACTGTACTTGGATTTCTTCAATTTCCTTGACCAAGGGAAAATCCTTGATATCAGAGGAAAGAGGCAGTTCAAGCCCTTGCTGGGCCCGTTTGCATCAGTAAATGAAACAAATCCAAACATCTTGTTGATTACAGAAATCACCAGTATAGCATTTTAAACTTGAATTTGTGAAGTGAAGATACAACACACTAATACATATGCACAAATCAACCTGTTTTTTTAGCTTTCCAGCTCTGACAGGATCTGATCTATATGTCCTGTTAACTCTGCCTACGTAGGAAGAGAGGAGTGAAGGGATTACTCCAGCACTTGGAAAATAAAATCCTGCTGTGGGAATCCAGAGGTGTTGCCTTCTCCCTTATTTCCATTTCTCAAAGAATAGCCCTGAAGCTCCTGGAAATTGGCTACAAATTAGGGATTACAACAGAGGGTTCATTGAGTAAATTACAGTGCATTCATTCAATAGAATATTATGATGCAACCATTATGATGATACTTATAAATAACTGATGATGACACGGGGTAAGACAATACAATGTTCAATAAGACAGCAAAACAAAATGCAGAGCCACATAACCACATGTTACATAATTTCAACAATTACACATACATATACAATAATATATGTGGAAACATGACCAAGGCGTAAGGTATAAAAATATTTTATTTTTTTACAAATAGATGGGTTACAAATAACTTTCATTTTATTCTTTAGATTTTTTTCTAGGTCTTTTATTAAATTTAATTCATCTTTATTATTTTTCAGAATAAAAAATAATCCAAGGTAATAGAGGGGGAAATTATTTCCAAGTTAAAATAATTTAAAACATGTTAAGAAACCTGCTTTTACAATTATGGCTCTAGGATTTGAGTAGACCCACTATGTGTGGGGACACCTATCATTAGTAATAATCACACTTTCTTCTAGGGATCATCAGGAAAAATTTTATAACCGGTGCCACAAGGACCCTTGATAATGTTCAGGAACACTGGGCACCATGTTCTGTTCCACGTAGTCAATCCAGATCAGAATCTCAAGGGCAGAGCAGGCAAAGGAACTGAAAAAATGACTTGATACCCAGTTTAAAAAAATTGACTGTATTTTTTTACAGTAGTCTTCAATATAAAGACTTTGAGATTAAATGTACTGTTGGATCCAGAGATGAAACAGAAACCAGCAGGTAAAAGTTATTGGAGGGTTCAGATTTCAGCCTGGCACAACTTTCCCACAGTCAGAGCTCCTGAGGAGGGCAGCTCCCCCACCAGTCAGACCTCAGTCTGAAGCTGGAGGATCATCTGTGCAGGAGGCTGGTGAGGGGATGGTCACATGCAGCAGACAAAAGCTGTGTTAAATAACAGGCAAGCTTCCTACCCAGGTATGGGACCCTAAGGTTTCAGAGTTACAAAGTTGAGATTTTATTTGACCAGGTAAGCAGGACAGACATGACTACTCCCATCATACAGGTGAGAAGGTTGAGACTCACAGAGATTAACTGAATGTCCAAGTCATACAGCTAGAGTGGTGACAGAACCACTAACTTCAAACCAATGCTGTGAGCACCAGTATATGCACTCAAATACCAGGGTGTATGTATAAAGCCAGGATACCAATAACTCTAACAAGGATTCGGGAGACAGACTCTTGAGTGCAAGCAGGAAGGAGAAATGGCAATTTCTTCCTCAACCTTTGGCCTTTGTGACTGGATTACAGTTTGCATCTTGTTTCATCCAGCACCACAGTTTGCTAGGAAAAAGAGTCACGGCCGAAGCCACAGTCCAATCCAAAGCTTTATTCTCTGAGAGGCTCTCTGAATTTTCTGAGGGGCTCAGAAGACGTGCTCCACGCAGCAGCCATACTTGTCATGACTGGGTCTGAGGCTGGGGCAGCAGCTGCTGAGACAGGAAGGGAAAGGCCGTCTGAACTTCCGCCAGGATAAAGACATGCTTGGTTGCTGAGTGAGAACATGAGCCGCAAGGGAAGCAGACGCCTACTGCCTCTGGTTCTAGGAAAACTGCTGTGCTCCCAGCTCTGCAGCTCTTGAGGAAATAAGTGAAGCGTTCCTGCCAGAGAAAACCCAGCAGCACAGAAGAGGACTGGGCAAGGAGGGGTAGTCTTTCTCATCCTTGGTTTCTGGCAGTTTGGCCCCCGACTGTAGTTGTTGTTATTGCTGTTGTTGCCGCTCTACCACAAATGGACATCATGGCGAGAAAAAAAGAGAGAGACAGACAGAGAGAGGGAGAAAGAGAAGGAGAAAATTCCAGTAAAGTAAAACTGGGAGCATTAGACAGGTAGACAGGTTTTCATTTTTTTTTCTTTTTCTTTTCTTTTCTTTTTTTTTTTTTCAGATAACTATCATGGCATTAACACTGTATTAACAGCATACTCAGCATTCCAATTTCCATGGTTGGTGATTTCATTCAAGTGAGTTCTAGGAAGAAGTGAAAATCATTCCAGTTAACGTTTATTGAGCACACATCATGCAACAGGCACTCTGCTAGAGCATTTCCAGGTGTTGAATCATGTTAGTCTCTTGAAGATCTTCTGAGGTGGCTACTATCACTGTGCTTACTTTCAGATAAGGAAATACACAGAGAAATTGCAGTAAATTGTCCAAGGTATTATTCTTATAGCCCAGGGGAGGAAACTGAATGCTCAGGGAAGGTTATGTGACTTGCCCCAAAATTTCACAACAAATGAAGAACAAATCAGAACTAAAACTCCAATCTTCTAGATCAGAAGACTGATGATCTTCCCCCTACCTAAAAAGAATATCCTGGACCAATGCTCACAAATCATGACCATTAGCATCTCATGAAACTTCCTGGCTCATAGAAACTTCTTGAACAAACTCTCTTTGAGAAGATGGACATATATAATTGAACCAAAAGTTCACTGGACATCTACAGTGAGTCAGGCCCTCACACCGTCGGATGCTCTCATAGCTTATGGGAAGCTGACTCGGGAAACGGTATTTTTATCTCCTTATTTGTGGAATGTAAGTGCCATATTTGAGACCTCAGAGCCAGTGTATAGCAGAGGATGAATCTGACGTAAGTCTTCTGACCCTTAGCCCAGGTCTCTCCACTTCACATTTTAGATTACCTCCCCAAATGGAAGAGACTTCTTGAAATAACGCAATCGCTAAAACCATTTAAACTTGAATCTTAGCCACTTTGACCTTAATAGAATGCTGTTAAAATTTTCTCTAAATGTCTTAGCCTTTAATAATTAATTGAGCTCATAAATAGGATAATCCTGACTCTACTATAATGAGGCGTTTTAGTCTCCCTCATATAATTTTACTGATGTCTACGATCACTTTCCACAAAAGTTAACTGCCCTTCTCAAGGAAGCGAGTTGACATCTCTAAGGTTTGGTCTCCATGTTACCTTCTCATAGACCATGAGGAACCCAAAACCCAGATATTAGGTAAAATTGGTAGAGCCAAGCCTTTCCAAACAGAGTCTTTGGAGACAGAGATAGAGCTATATCTACATCTATACAGAGAATGAATACGTATCACACAAGCAGCCACTATGGTAGGAATGAACTCAGCCAGCCCTTGTGAATTAGCAATTCCACAGAGATGTTTTCAGTGAAGCTCTGAAGTCAGCAACATGAAGTCTGTAACACCAAGAGTCTAAAACAGCAGTTTTTTTTAGAAGAAATGAACTTGAGCTGGAAGCCAACTACACATACTAGATTGGCAAGGGGCTCAGTAGACAGAGACGCTGGGGATACAGAGGTGCCAACTCTTGGAACAACCTCACCATACATTCTGAAATAGAAAATAATACCTCCTCAGATAATCCATCAGTGAAAGAAAGTCCCTGCCATTACCTAAATAGCCCTGATACTTTTAGTTGAATATTGCTATTAATAGAAACCCACCAAATTCAATCAAAAGTTGTGTTTTCTACAGTCAGGCTGGTTTCTTAATTACGTTTTTCCACTAGCCACATTCATAACTTCCAGAGGGAATGGAGCATTAAAAGTCAGTGCTCTGAGGCACTGGTCAAATCACGAACAGTCACATACTCTCTATGCTCTTTATACACCATTTCTTATACCCTCTCAGTCTCCCACATCAAGACCCCATTCCAATCTTAAGTTCTCTCCTGAGATGCTTAAATGAAGGATAACTCTGAGGAGGCAAGACGTGAGAGAAGAAAATCAGCAACGAAGGGGCAGGCTTCATTTCTCATTCATTAATTCCTTACAAATTAAATAAACGAACCTCTCACTTCATAGTATCCCTAGGACACTTGTTGGTAGAGAGGACTGAGTGCTGGTTTACTGTGGGGGGGTGGGGGGCAGAGGACTCTGAATGGCTCCCCCATTTTATTTTTTATATGTTCATCAAAAAGACACATATGAGGATAAATCTCAAATTACAGAGTTCAAATAATTCACAAATAAAAACAATTTGGAAGAAATTAAAAAACATAATGCTGAATTAAAAAGCCAGATATAAAAAAGGACATAGAATTGAATTCCACTTATATAAACTTTATATGAAGTATAAAAGCAATTTAAACCATCCTATGCTATTTGAAGTCATATCAAAGGTTATCCTAGCGGAGGGAACTGACTACGAAGGGTATTAGCGGGGCCTCTGGAATGCTGCAGTGACGTAAGTGCTGGCTACACTTGTGTGTGTGTTCATTTATGAAAATCCTATAAGCAGTGCAGTGATGATACTTTTTAATGTACAGTTACCTTTAAAAAACTAAAATATCCATAGTAGGAAGAAGAGATGGACAGGAGTCTTTGTGAAAAAAAATGTAAAGTCCTCTATGAGTTAATTTTTTTCTCTGGGAGCAGCTTTGAGAAAACTGTTGAGATTACAATCATGAGCTATGCACTGACCTAATTTAGGTACACCATCCCTCACATTTACACGTATATATCAAGGTGACTGTGGATACGGCGATGTCATTCCCTCTTTCACATACCATCACACCACCTAGGGAAGCGACATCGCACTAACAGAAAATGACAACCGACTTGTCATAATCACCCCAAGAGCCACACTGATTCAGGCCACAGGCCCAAGAAGATGACAGGATCACCCATTTCCATCTTGTGCAGAAGCAGCAATATCACAAATATCAAGCAGAAACTGTCACAACCATGCTAGTGACATTCTGCTGTGAAGAGATGAGAGAGCAAATGTTTAAGATTTAAAGTGAGTCTTTATCTGTTGGGAGCTCAGATACTTTGGTCTACTCAGAGACACGATGCTTAAAAGGAAAAAGGAAATCAAACATGATATTTAAAGACTGTTAGTCTGGGTCCCAAATGGCATGGAGATGGAGGAGAGTCTAAAGGAAGAATGATCGATCACGTATTGTTACATGTACTAAGAACCACTAAGGTGGACCTAATTCTCATAAAAAAGAGGGAAAACTGGGTATAGATAGCCTCTCCTCTTCCCAATCATCCCTGGCTTTGCAAATTCCTAATCCTGGATAAATAAAGGCCAGCTCAAATACCAATTTCTTATAAAATCATTCCTTCCTTCTCCCAGGAGGATTATTAGTTGGCTTCCCACCCATTTTTGTCCTCATAGTACTTTTCACGATTCTTATTATGCTTATTATGCACTTATCACTCTAAACTGCAATTTTTCTGTTTGTGTAGCTGTCTATTCCCACCAGTATATGCAACCTCAAGGGCAAAGGCTACATTTTAGTATGTAGCACAATCATTTAAAATGTTTTAATAGCTTTATCACAAAAGGAATACATACACATGGCAAAAAATTTTAAAACAGCATAGACAAATATGAAAGGAATGGTTAAAAATCTCCTCCCCATGATCTAGACCAGTGGTCAGCAAACTTTTCTTGTAAAGGGTCAGATAGAAAATATGGTCTCTGTTTTCCATACGGAAAATCCCAAACAAACTTTTTGGCCAAACCAATACAACTACTCAACTCTGCTGTTGCATCATGTATCACAAAAACAGATGATACGTAAAAATGAATGAATGGGGTTGTGTTCCAATAAAACTTTATATATGTTTGTTTATTTATTATATGAAACTAAGATTTCCTATAAAATAATAGGACTCGAGATGGTGTGTTTTTCCCTAAGAAAAACAATGATAATTTTAACAATATAGGAAGTTCATAAATAGACCTACAATTATATGGTCAATTGTTTACCAAGAATGTTACAAAGACAATTCAAAGGGTAAAGGATAGTCACTTAAAAGCAGGGGCCTCAGGATCTTACCTGAAGGTAGTTTTGTTGTCAGTAAGAGAGCCCAGTTCAAAATCCCTTGACCCACTGGACAAAATACAGGGCAGGTCAGGTGGAGATTAGAGACAGAACTTCCAAGTCTGGGTGACAAATGTCCTTTTCATAATTCTAATTGAGAGTGGTAGGAAGTGAAGGACTAAACCAAAGACCTTTTACTTTCCAAATAGGCAAGCCCTGAATCAGATGGACCATGAGTTTGGGTTCCCACATCCTCTGTCATTCTAGTTAGGGAAGGTGACCAGAACCCTCAAACCTTTGGCTCTGGGAAAAGCCTGAACGAACTTTTTGGCCAACTCAATATTGTTCGCCAAATACCTGATAACATGTCTCAGTAGCCCTATCTTAAGGCAAGTGTCCATGGTGTCCATGCTGCCTCTCTAGGGTCAGCAGCCAGCAGGGAGAAAGCAAGTGGCAGCTTCCACACATCTTCCAGGATAACAAGCTGGAGACAATACACATTAGTGATGCTGTGTGAGTCATTCGCAGGGATAACTGGAGGTCATGAAAGGAATAAAACGGGCCAGGGACCTGAGAACAGGGTGACTTGGAAAGGGGCACACTTAAGATTTTTCCTCTCATGCCAAGACTTCTCCCTACCATCACTCTGAACTGACTTATAAATTCTCTAAGGAACCCCAAAATAAACCCATACACAGGGGCGGCGTGATCCAGTAGAAAGAACTTTAGTGTCAAAGTTAGAACATAACTCAAATCCTGGATATGTCACTGGTCAGGTAATTTAGGGCAGCTTTCTTAACTCCTCTGAGCCTCGGGTTTCCACAGTATTAGAACAGAGATAATACCTACTTCACAAGGTTGTTGTGAGGTCTCAATTAAATAATGTAGTGATATTCTGCAATGTGCTTACAGAGAATTGCTTAAAAGATAAAGCGATTTTTATTATTGTTAAAAGTCAGCTTCTGTTATCATGTAGATAGCACATCTGGGTGGAGCACAGTTGTCAGTGTTCAGCAAACTCCTCTCTGCTTTGTCTGTAAACTCTCCCCCCATCCCCCCACCCTGTCTCAATTAGATACAAGTGCAAAAGAAGGCACTGATGAGTCATTTACAATGGTGGGCACTTAAAATAACCTTTGTATCAACAGGCAATGGCACCTCGCTTGCAGTAAATCTTGGCAATGCTGTGCATGGTCACTTTTTTTTAACATCTTTATTGGAGTATAATTGCTTTACAATGGTGTGTTAATTTCTGCTGTATAACAAAGTGAATCAGATATATATATATATATATATATATATATATATATATATATCTCCTTCCTCTTGCGTCTCCCTTCCACCCTCCTTTTCCCACCCATCTAGGTGATCACAAAGCACTAAGCTGATCTCCCTGTGCTATGCGGCTGCTTCCCACTAGCTATTTTACATTTGGTAGTGTATATATGTCAATGTTACTCTCTTACTTCATCCCAGCTTCCCCTTCCCCCTTCCCGTGTCCTCAAGTCCATTCTTTACTTCTGCATCTTTATTCCTGTCCTGCCCCTAGGTTCTTCAGAACCATTATTTTTTTTAGATTCCATATATATGTGTTAGCATATGGTATTTGTTTTTCTCTTTCTGACTTACTTCACTCTGTATGACAGACTCTAGGTCCATCCACCTCACTACAAATAGCTCAATTTCATTCCTTTTTATGGCTGAGTAATATTCCATTGTATATATGTGCCACATCTTTTTTATCCATTCATCTGTTGATGGACACTTAGGTTGCTTCCATGTCCTGGCTACTGTAAATAGAGCTGCAATGAACATTGTGGTACATGACTCTTTTTGAATTATGATTTTCTCAGGGTACATGCCCTTTTTAACGGCTAATAATGACCCACAAATCAACCTGGACCAAGCAACTTGCTCTAAAGCTCAGCACATGTAATTTGTATAGGTTCTCCTGTGCCCAATCTCCATGCTTCTCCCCAACCACCAAGGTCCCTGATGGACAGGAGTGCAGGCTTCAGCCAAAACATAAATTCTGTCTCAAACCCACGGCAGAAAAAGCCTGAGCAAGTCCAGGGATCAGTGGAATGCTGTGTCCTAAGGTTTAGCCCCTCTTCCTCCAACAACTGAAGTGTAAATCACACAGGTAATCCAGTGGTGCCTGTCTCATCTCCCACAAAAAGTAGGTAATAATCATATCTGTCCTTCTAATCTCTTAGGCCTATGATAAAAATAAAACTGAAGTAACATGACAAAATTCTTCAAAAGTGAGTCATTTCGAACAGTGCAAAGGTACATTACTGATTTAAGTAGTATAAAAACATTCAGCAGATCTCAGCAGACAGATATGAGACCTTTTATGTACATGTAAAAGTTCATGTCAGAGCATTCAGGTCCTTTTATCCCTACCAACACTTTAAAATAAGCTCTGTTCTTTCACTGTAAACGTTGAACAGCAGGGTTTCACCTCTGTTTCTCGCCAAGGTTTTAACTATTGCATCCATCTGATCTGATTAGAGCCCCTCCCCCCTGCAGAAACCATTATATTCTGAGGAGTCTGGCTCCTCCTCACACTTCTTTCAGGCCATCACCTTTGGCCACTGCAGGGATGCTCTTTGTCCAATTTCCCCTCTGGAGACAAAGGTGTAGTCTCCATACTTCCTAGAGGTATAGGACAATAATTAAGATACACAAAAAGGCAGGTCACAGAATTTGCATATAAATTTAAAGACAGGGCCTCCCTGGTGGCGCAGTGGTTGAGAGTCCGCCTGCCGATGCAGGGGATACGGGTTCATGCCCCGGTCTGGGAGGATCCCATATGCCGCGGAGCGGCTGGGCCCGTGAGCCATGGCCGCTGGGCCTGCACGTCCGGAGCCTGTGCTCCACAACGGGAGAGGCCACAACAGTGAGAGGCCCGCATACCGCAAAAAAAAAAAAAAAAAAAAAAAAAAAATTTAAAGACATAAAGCAACGTGGCAGTCTGGGCAGCCTGGCTGAGGATATCTCTGACAGAGTTTACTAAATAAATGACAGTCTATATATTTGTTTTTTGAAAACTGTGTTTGAGAAAGAAGTCATAATAGAAAAAAACCTACAACATCCAAGATGAGATTTAAAGGTGCAAATAAGGGCAATCAAATCTTTAAGGGATGGCACAGATTTTTTTCTTGGCATAGATTTTCAGTTTCTCATTGGGCATGCAATATATCTATAATCATTCAAAATTGAGGTCACAGATTAAGAAATTGTAACCTCTTTCCTCTCCACACTTGTTCTTGCAAGTTCTTTTGCCTACCATGTACTTAGAGTCATCTCAAAACTCCCCTTTTAAAGTTCTCACTACTATTCATGGTCCAATGCAAGCATCACCCTTGCCATGAGCCTTCACAACCATCCCAGCCAGAAGGTTCCCATCTCACCTTTACTTCTTTAGCAGTTTTGTCATCAGACGACAAGGATCTTCTACTGCCTCATAGGAATGTTCATAACTTTTTGTACCACTTCACACACACCTTTTGATCAGTGCCTGGAACAAATTAGGTGCTCAGCAAATATCTGTGGAATTAAAAGTCGATAAGATAATTTATATAAGGTTGCTGGCTTGTCCCTGGCACACAGTTTGTACTCTCTGAATGTTAGCAATTATTAACATCATAAATAAAGAAGACACTCCATGTATTTTGTGCCCAGTTATACTCTATTCATAACTCTAAAAATGTGAATCATTCCCAGAGTCAATATTTAATTATCTTTTCTAGATGGTTCTAGCAATTTCAAAAAGGGGTTAATTTCTATTCTTAAATTATGCATTTTGTAGCTAGAGATTCCATATCTTCCAACACAAAGATGATGTAAAACAAGCTACTACACCTTTATATCTTACTGCAAATACCCGTACCTAATTTAAATAGTGGCATTCAAATTTCAGGAATTTCTATAAATACATATGTATATGAACAACAGGGACACACCTAATCATGTAAAATATAAGATTTGCTCACCCTCAAGTCAAGGGCATAGATGAGTGTGTCACCTTTATTTCCCCAGAACTTGGCTTATAAGTACAAAGTGTTCAACCCTCTCAAGTTGAAGACACTAAAACACTGTGTCAGACCTGGATGGACAGTCAGAGAAACAACCATCTATGCGTCATCAGAAAGCAGACAGCAGACAGTCTCCCTATATTAAAGACAGCTAGTAAGGAGATCTGAGATTCAAACCTAAGTCCATCTGCCTCCACATTTTATGCTTTTTTTCCTCAATAGCAAATTGCCTTCCATGCCACACTGCATTTGCATTCTTGACCAGGACCAGAGCCTTGATCAGAAAAGGAAAATATAAGTTTGCTAAAGTTTTGCTAAAGAAAGCCAATTCTATTAAAATTTAAAAGGTCAGGTGAGGGCTTCCCTGGTGGTACAGTGGTTAAGAATCTGCCTGCCAGTGCAGGGAACACGGGTTCGAGCCCTGGTCCAGGAAGATCCCACATGCTGTGGAGCAACTAAGCCCATGCACCACAACTACTGAGCCTGCACTCTAGAGCCTGTGAGCAACTACTGAGCCTGCATGCCACAACTACTGAAGCCTGCACACCTAGAGCCCGTGCTCCGCAACAGGAGAAGCCACCTCAATGAGAAGCCTGCGCACGGCAAAGAAGAGTAGCCTCTGCTCTCTGCAACTAGAGAAAAGCCCACGGGTAGCAACAAGGACCCAACGCAGCCAAAAATAAATAAATAAAACAAATAAATTTATTAAAAAAGAAAAAAGGTCAGGTGAAAAGATCTTACACAAATGATCACTAAACCCAGTTTTCACAGCCAATGTCAAAATAAAATCAGATTTTGTTGTTAACTCAGAAATGTATTAAACAAGACCAGATCTCAAAATCTGCTTCTGACCCTATGCTCAATATATCACCCAATTGTTCATTTTAAGACTCTCTAAAGATGAAGTGGGGGAACAATGCAGTCACTTTTGGAACTAAGGAATGAAATGTGACAGGCACATGTTAAAAACATCCCTTTTTCACAAGTAGGTAGAGCTTCCCTAACCAGGATTTACCTCTTCTCAACCTCCTCTGAAATCCACTCAAGAGAAATAATTTTACAATCTTAAAAGGTCCTGATTTCTAAGTTCTACATTAAAATCTGTAAGGCAAGGATAGATTTTGGAGTCAGATCAAAGCAGGTTCCAAATTATGCTCTGTTCCTCACCCTCCCTAACACCTTAGCCAAGTTACTTACCCTTTCTTAACCTGTTTGCTGATCTGTGTAATGGGTGTGAGAATGTGTCCCTCATAAGATTATTGTGAAAATTAAATAAATGATGACAATAAAGCATTTTACCAAAAAAACTCCCAAAACCCCCAAAACAAAAAATGACCTAGCTTAATTACCAAGGTTGTGTGGTTACATCTCAAGTCTAAAAATATCAGAAGGAGAAGACATGCAATGTCAAACAATCAGACAGTCATGCAGCATTTGATATATGCAGCATTAATACCATCATAATGATGTAAGTTAAATAGCATATTGCAGATGACTGTTTTTGAGAAACACTGCCAGTAAGAAAGAGACGGGGGTGAGAAAACAAAATATTTCAATCATATTCAGCGTAAAAATGTGAGAAAGACATATTAATGCTTACTACCTACCTAATAAGAATCTCACAGGGATTAATGAGCTAATGCTGGTTACCATTTTGGAACTCAGTGGAAGAAAAAATAACACACACACACACACACAAGACAGTAAATATCATCCTATAAAATTAGGTCACATATAAAATAAGTTGTGCAGAAGCAGCATGTTCTTCCCCTGACAAATTATCTACACTCAGCATCCCTGATGCCATGGGATTCCCTTATTTGATCCAGATCTTGCACACATTTCCATCAAGAAGGGCTGTCCTGTATGACAAGGATGCAAATATCAGTACCTGGGTTTAAATAATGGCTCTCAAATTTTGGGAATTCCTCTGAACACACAAACACACACTCACAGAATAGGGAAAGGTCTCATCATGTGCACAGCAAAAATTACTTCTACCAATGGCTGCTCCAAGCAGGAAGGAGACAGAAAGGAGAGAGAGGGAGGCAAAGAAGCCACTCAGAATTCTTGAAAAGTTATATGGATAGCCTATAATTACCATAAATTAATATTTTTAACTCAGGTGTTATTATAACCATTAGTCTTTCTTAGCCTTGGCTTTTAGCTAAAGATCAGACAGGTCCAAAAGATGTGTGGTGCCTGCGTCCCACCTCTTTCTGGGGGAGGAAATCTAAGTGGCAAATTATGAATTTCTGACTTTGTCTTCAGATTTAGGGTTGATGAACTGTTCCTCTTAATGATTTGAGAGAAAAAAGTGTTAGGAATGGCAGTTACACACACGTGTATATGACTTTACAACAACACTGCCCTTTTTATCTGTATGTGATTCTGTCAACTAGTCCCGACTGGCATGGACCCCAATTTACAGATGAAGAAATTCAAACTCAAATCATTATATCGACTTGCTGATTGTACATGATAAATAAACAGGACTAGAATTCAAATCTCCATTCTTGCTTTCTATTTCAAGTCACCTCTATCTGTTTCCTCTGATTCTCCATACTCCAATTGACAAAAATAATAACTTTAAACGTTACTTTCTCCATCATGCTCAGACAGATAAATTTGGCTAGATGCAATTGATTAGCTTTGTTTATGAGGACATGTACACACGTACTAAAAAAGGTGTGTGTTTTGGGGGTTGGCATTAAGAAATGGAAGACTTCAGACAAGAAAGAAAGCTCACTAATTAGCAAATTTTGGGTGCTCAAACATTAACAGTCACCACTCCTATTATTTATTACAATAAGTAGCCTTAGTGGACTACTACATGCCACCCATCCATGATTTGACCCACACTGTCATTATCTGGCTTGTAAGCACAAACATATTAGCATGAATGTAACACACACACACACACACACACACACACAATCTGACAATACATTTCAGTCATTTCTTAAATGAACAAGCATCTGCTTTGCCAAAGATGTATTTTTTCTCTCTCTTATTCTATACAAAATCTTTCAGGACTAGGTAAGGGATACTCTGCAGCTTGGATAACAGCATATGTTTCTTTTTCAGAGTCCTTTGATGTGTCTGAATCTTCCCTTTAAAGCCAGAAATTCTGAAGGAACTAACCGAAGAAGTGCAAAAGTTTTAGAAATTCAAATTTAAATGGGATGAATAATTTTAGTGATAATGATATTAAAGATGCCATTATTAAAGAAAGGAGTGAGGGCAAAGGTCTCCAGGAGCTTGATGGAGAGAATATCTACCACAATTATTTTAGTAAACTTGTATATGAACAACATACGAACCAGAAATGGTGTCCTCAATGCCAGACATTAGGTCAGGTGAATGCTCTTGGGATAGGGCTGTCAGTACTGAGTGCTGGTATCATGATTTGCATCAATACTATCTATACCTATGTACCAACAGAATTACTAATGAGCAGATATTTATTCTAAAATGTTCAAAACATTTATTTCAAAAGCTAACAACGAGCACAACTCAACGTTATGTCTCTGGGACGGTTTCTGGAGATTCTTTCATAAATGAAGGCATGGTAGAAGTAGCTGGGCTGGATAACCTGTGCATGTTCCAAAGAGTAAACGCTCAGTTTCCTGACTGAATCTCCACTTATTTATATATGTGTTTACTTCTTGTCTATTATTGGTCGTAATTTCTCAATCCCTGCTTTACGGTAGCCTAGAGAACTTTCACATACTTTTTCAATGGTCTCTAATCATTACCAGAAAAGCTATTGTTTTACTATTTCTGCCAATAAGAGTTTCCCCGTTCACTGTTGACAGCTTTGACAGATTGAAGAGGTGCCCATTTATTACCTCAAATCTAAAACCTCTCCTGGCATGGCCCCAGATTACCAACTTTCACCCGTACTGACCTTTCTGTGTCCAGGAGAAGCCCATCACATACCCCCTGTCCCTAAGTGTCAGCCTCCTGCAATCTATTAATCTCTTTCACCTCATAAGAAAAGGTCCATTTTTTGTTGTGTGCACGCTCTTCACTGCAGAAAGTCAGGCAGTGGTGGAGATCAGGGGTTGTTATCACTGGGGTATTGATGTTTCTAGGACTGGATCACACTGGAGAACAATCAAGAATGCACAAATTACAAAGCCCCGGCTCTACACACACACACACACACACACACACACACACACACACGCAAGCACACGCTGGGGCCTTTAGAAAGTGATACAGGCTCTCTCTGTAACTTGCAACCCCTAAATGCCAAGAAATAAGGATGGCACTAAACGGCAATGATTGCCCATGTCAGTTCTCATCCCCTTTCATCGAGCCTATAAATATGTCATCTTTAACTAGAGAAATCAGTAAGCTTGCAGCAAGTAAAGGGAAAATCACTCCAGGGAATGTCGGACTGCCCTTTATGACCCCCTCACTCCAAATACTTAATAATATCCTACTCTTTGCCTGGTCTTCGACTCCACCGGCCATTGTGACAGGAAGTAGGATTTAGGTGCTAACTCGGCAGTTTCCTTCAGGGTTGGTGCTGGGAGCAGAAGATGGAAGTCCCTGAGGGAGGGACGCTGGCACGTTCTGAGGTGATACAGTTCCTCAGGGAGGTGGGCAGAGGCTCCATTTTGCACACTCCCCCAGTCAGAAGCCTCACACCGGCTTCTCCAGCCCCCTTTAAAGCCCACCACCCCTCGCTCTTCACCTCTTCGACCCGCCCCCTCAGCACTTCTCTACTCACCGGCTGGGGCGGTCAGGACAACGGAGCAGCCTTGGTGTGGTGGAGTCCCTGCCACCGCTCCCAGGCTGGCTGTCAGCCTCCGCACCTCCATCCCTGAAGTCTGCGGCTTCTTCTTCTCCTCGCTCCGGAGCCTACGCTCCGGCTGCCCGAAGTCCCCAGGGGCGGCTACTGCCGCTCCATCTGCTCCTGCTCACGGCGCCCCGCTCGGGAAGGGAAGGGGATGGTAGGAGCCCGTCCTCGCGGCGACGGGTGAGGGGATCCCCGGGGTCGGGACTCCGGTACCACAGGAGCCAGCAGGAGCCGCCGCCACAGGTACCCGGTACCTGGAGGACCGCGAGCCCCGCGCACGCGAGGAGCGCGCTCAGCCCGGCTGAGGAGCCGCCGCCGGCGCCAACTTTTCCCATCGCGAGAGCGGAAAGGGGTCTCGGACCTGGGATGGCGGGGCGGGGCTCTCCGCCAGGCGGCTGTAGCGGGCAGGCGCTCAGGGCCCCAACTCCAGTCAAGTTGGGCCGCGGTCGGGGCTGGCGGGGGGGTTGACGAGCAGGTGGCGGCCCCGACGAGGAGCAAGGCGCCACCACGCGGGCCGGAGTCTCGGAGACCGGGGCGCGGCCGCCTGCGGAGCCCACGCATGGGGCCACAAGGGGCGGGGCACGCACTCCGAGAGGGCACGGCTGCTGGCGGAGACCCCCGGCAAGTACTGCCGACCCTCCCTCTCCCGCGCGCTGCCTCTTGCTTTGCTCTCCTTTTGTTCTCTTCCTTCTGTTCTCTTTGCAAGTTGCCCAGATTTCCTCAACTGTCAGAACTCTCACCAGTGTCTGTGGGAAGAGAGGGATTGAGGGAGTCCTACTTTTACCCCTTTGTCTCTGTGAATTGGCACCTCGATCTAACCCAGAGCACAGCCAATGTTTCTTGGCCTGGGAGAGACGCCAGGAGGCTACTAGAGGACATGCGGTGGGGTTGTGTGTGTGTGATAGATCAACAGATTGATCTGTCTTAGATATATCTATAAATACAGATAAACATAGATATATTAGTTCTTCTTCCTATCTATCTACCTACCTACCCACCCACCGACCACCTACTTACCTACCTGTCCCTCCATCTCTCCGATGATGGTGATGGTATTTGTATTTAGGGGTTTCTCCACAGTCACCATGCTTTACTCCCCTTCCTTCACCTTCTATAAAACTCATTCTGTCTAAAACCAGTCTTTTTGCATAATCTCATTTGAAAGAGCACTTTGCTGCTAGCCATGTTCTGAATGTTCTTTGTGTTTACATAGGCATACACTTCCAGGTCCTCCAAAACACTACAAAGTCCTGGGGGGACTCAAAAAGGAGCTAAAACTGTGGGCTTGGGACCGTTTTGGTTTTTGCACACTATTACAGTCCCAGGGCTTAGCATAAAACCCAAGACTCCATAGGAAATCAGTAATCTAATATATATATAATTTACATATATTATACAAATTGTTGATACAATTTACTTGTATCAACCCTCACCCTTCTGGCAGGAAGACATACTTTCTGAAGCCTTGGGATGAACTCTCCATAAAATTAGCAGTCTTTTATTTGTGTACAAGGTGCTCTGCCACTAATTTCTTTGAGATCTCAGGGAAGAACCATGTTTGGTTGCTTAAGCTTGAAAATGAATGGGTTACGAATGAGAACATTCTCAAAATAAGGAACCAGTACAATTAAAAAATACCAGCATCGTGAAGGACAAGGAAACTGAGGAACTGCCCTTAATTAGAGAAGGTTTAAGAAACAAAGAAACAGTGGGATTTCCCTGGTGGCGCAGTGGTTAAGAATCTGCCTGCCAATGCAGAGGACATGCCACGGAGCAACTAAGCCCGTGCACCACAACTACTGAGCCTGCGCTCTAGAGCCCACGAGCCACAACTACTGAGACCACACGCCACAACTACTGAAGCCCGCGCGCCTAGAGCCCATGCTCCAAAATGAGAAGCCACCTCAATGAGAAGCCCACGCACTGTAAAGAAGAGTAGCCCCTGCTCGCCACAACTAGAGAAAGCCCGTGCATAGCAACGAAGACCCAACGCAGCCAAAATAATAATAATAATAATTATTTTTTTTTTAAAAAGGAAACAGAAGGTGTGATCCTGGATTGGATCCTAGCCTAGGAAAAGGACATTAGTGGATGAATTGGCAAAATTTAAATAAGTTCTAAAAATCAGTTGACAGTATCATATCACATTTAATTTCCCAGTTTTGATATTCCACTGAGGTTATATAAGATGTTCATATGTGTGGCAGCTAAACAAAAGGTATAGAAGAATTTCATTTTTGCAACATTTTGTCATCTGGTACTGTTTTAAAATGAAAAAAAAATTGGTATGGTAAGAACCTAGGGGCAGGACGGGAATAAAGACGCAGACCTACTAGAGAATGGACTTGAGGACACAGGGAGGGGGAAGGGGAAGCCGGGACAAAGTGAAACAGTGGCATGGACATATATACACTACCAGATGTAAAACCTATAGCTAGTGGGAAGCAGCTGCATAGCACAGGGAGATCAGTTCAGTGCCTTGTGACTACCTAGAGGGGTGGGACAGGGAGGGTGGGAGGGAGGGAGACACAAGAGGGAAGAGATACGGGAACATATGTATATGTATAACTGATTCACTTTGTTATAAAGCAGAAACTAACACACCATTGTAAAGCAATTATACTCCAATAAAGATGTTTAAAAAAATAATAAAAGGTTTGGATTAAATGACCTTTACAACCTTTCTGAGACTAGAATTCTTCAATTGTATGACTATAATATCTACCAAGCCAGCTCTCCTGCTGCTGCTATTATAAAGTTCAAACGGAGATTTTAGGGAGGAAAAATGACTTTGAAAATTGCAAAGTACTTCTTAAAATCCAAACCTTTTCAAGTAGACAGTTTATTTCTAGAAGGGTGAAATGTCTTCAGATTCCTTTGCAGTCTTCACAAAACTAATAATACTCCTGTATGCACATGTAGGTACTCAACAACATTCAATAAATGAGTGCCAGAAAGATAATAGCTGTTATAATAACAAAATGTAAAAGTTCCTCTTCTAAATATAAATTTTGTTTCTTCCATGGTAACTTCATTGAAAAATATAATGTCTGGATCTGTGATGGGGCCACTTTGAAGATAACAATGTAACTCTTAATAATAATAATAATTAATAATTAAACCTTTTCTAACATGTTTAATGGAAGGTTCTTGTACACAAGCTCTTTTGTGAGATGTGTTTTTAGGAGAATCTTCTGAGTTATTCCTTAGAACAATCTAAAACAGGAGCAAAATCAAGCAAAGCAGCCATCTCAGCCATTAAATTTCAGTGTTTCATGAACAAGAGAGCGTCCTAAATGGTAGCTTAGTTCACTCATTAAAAAACCTGGAATATTCTTCCAAAAATGTCTCTAAAACCCATAAGTAAGGACTTATTCTTAGAAAACTGACCTGTACCCTACTAATAAAGCAACATGCCCACCAGTTGTGGTTTGTATATGGGAGAAAGGAACCTGTGGTCCTCTTCCCTTCCCAAACCACAAATGCTATTTGTTAAAGACCAGAATAGCTGTTTCTCTCTTCTCTCACAAATTCTGGTTTCAGAATTTGCAGAAGCATTTGTTTAATATCTTTTCTACAAACCTTCCTAACTCCTTTCTAGCCATGATGAGAGTGTGAAAATTATTCCACAGGTGGAAAACCAGATTAAAATGTCAAAATACAAGTAGGCCCCTATAAAAATACAGAGCTGGATAAAGCAAAGGAAAGAGGAAAGAGGGCATAACCAACGTTGAAGGGGAAGGACTAATGTTGATTTTGAAATAGTGTTCTTAATATTCTAGCCCTAGATGTTTGTCATCCTCCTAGCAGAAAAGAATGGATATCCAGACAGAAACTTGGTGAGGATACAGATGCTTTGGATTTTTTTTCCTCCATATAAATGTTACTTTTCCCTATCTTCCAGATACATTTCCCTAGATCACTTAAAGAGGTGGTCCAAGAGATTCATTTATGTCATTTATGGGAATTCACTGAGGCTGGGCAATTTTTTTTCAGCACATTTAAAAATTAAACTACTTTAGTACAGTTGTGGATTTACAGAAAAAATTGTGAAGGTACTAGAAAGAATGGGTTCTTAAGGTGGGAGTTCCTCAGTGAAGGTGGTGATCTGAGGAGATCTGGGCTAGTATTCCCCACCCTGTATCAACTGAGCGTTCAGCAACTCAAGGTGGAATTTCACTCATAAAAAAGCCAACCATTGTCCCCACCTCCAGAACTAGACCAGTGGTTCAGATATTTTGCTCACAGGCAGAGGCAGGCCAGAGAACAGAGAGCTCCAATCCTATCTCCAACCCCTAAGGAACTGATTTCAATTGCAATGAAGTATGGAGAAGTTCAAGCCTAACGGCACTCTGAAAATCAGTACAAATTATGATGAAAGGCAATTGGAAAAAGATCAGTAGATTCACTGGTGATAAAGGCTGCATGGGAGTTGTGATTGTCCTCATTTCAGTGGAGAGAAATAAGGACAGTGCCAGCTGGGATGATCTCTCTTGGGAGGGACATATATCAAACCCTGACTTCAGGAACTGTCCCTTCAAAGGAGTCCCAATTTGATTGGATTAGTCTGTAAAGGAATTTATGACCCAAGGCATTGTTGAAAACAACAGAGTAATTGGCCAGAATTAATGGAGCTAACAGCTGTGTGTGATCAGGAAAAGAGACAGCCAAGGAGAGATCTACCATGATCACTGTCATCCTAGGCTGACTGTGGTCATATCCAAGTCCATGTCCCCTGAGGAGCAAAATCAGAGGCTTCACACCGTGTGTGTGTGTGTGTGTGTGTGTGTGTGTGTGTGTGTGTGTGTGTTTATGAGCAGGGGTGGGGTGGGCTGATAGTTTACACTAAAATAATTCAGACTATCACTAAACAAACAAGGAAATAATAAGCAGTAGTGCATAGAATTGCTGGAAATTCTATGAGTAGTGCATAGAATTGCTACAATATATTATCCAAAATGTCCAATTCCAAAAAAAAAAAAGAGACAGACAAGCAAAGAGACAGAAAAGTATGATCCATACACCAGAAACAAACAAACAAAGAACAACAAAAACAACAGATTATGGAAACTGCCTGTGGGAGCAATCAAATGTCATATTTAACAGACTTAAAAGTAATCATTATAAATATGGTCAAAGAATTAAAGGAAACTGTAATTAAAGTTAAAAAATGGAACGATGACAAAATCTTATCAAATAGTCAATATAAAAAAAGAGATAGAAATTATAAAAAAGACCCAAATGGAAATTTTGAAGTTGGAAAGTACATATAATTAAAATAAAAATTCACTAGAGGGCACAATGGTAGATTTGAACTGACAAAAGAAAGCATTGAAAAACTTTAGACAGATCTATGGAGATTATGCAATTCAAAGAACAGAGAGAAAAAGAATGAAGAAAAATGAACAGAGCCTTAGAAAAATGTGGGAAACTAACTCTCTGGACGTATATGTAAAAGAGAACTAGAAGGAGGAGTCAGAGAAAGGAGCAAATGAAATATTCAAAGAAATTATGGCAGAAAACTTTCTAAATTTATCGAAAAACTTTACACATCCAGGAAACTCAACTTTATGAGATTTTCCAGAATATTCCTTTTATGGCAAAGTCTTAAAATTATTAGATCACATAGTCTTGAAACCATTCAACATACTTTTAGTCTTGTCATTTCATACATTGGTCTTGAAATGGATCATCCTCAACCAACCCATACAGTTCTCTGACGTACTAGCCCAGGTTAAAAAGAACACGATGTACTGAATTCAAAAAGCCAACTCTAAAAGGTATAAATGAAAAGAATGAATTGGAACACCCAAATTGTCCATTATAAGTTATTTGGGATCATCAGCTTGAGGATGCACAGCAAGATAAATGGGTATCTTTCCAAATGTTTCTGTAAGGAATAGTGACAGGCCATGTCAGCAAAGAAGGTATCGGTTCTACCCATCTAACTTCAAGGAGCTTATCCAAAGATGAATGAGGTTAATTGAAGGCAGATGCAGTAGATTTGGGGCCTTTCTATTCCAACAGAGTATATCTGTATAAGTTGAGTAGTGGTCATGACAGTGGCAGAATAGAATTCCCTTTCTCACTGTGGGTTTTGAGTTGACATAGTCTATAACTGGGGGCAGAGACAGATTTCAATGCTAAATTAAGTTCAAACTTTTGATTAAAATTGGATTGGACATCCTAATTTCTGATGTGAGATTGCTTTGTGACTTAAAGTAGGATTCCCTCTTACCAAAAAGTGAATATAAAAGTCATGGACCTGGGGAATTTTCACTCAGGGCCAGAGAAATATCTGATCTTAAACATTTTAAAGGAACAGTGAGAGATAAAGTTTTGTTTTATGTCATGAGTCATGTTTAATCAATACACTGATTTCACACATGTTTGCATCTTAAGCAATTTGTTTCAAATTCAAGATGTTTAATGAGCCAAAGCTGAGCTAATAGCAAGTCTGTGCATTGATGAATGCCAGATTTTCAAGGCAACATCAGTTGTGAGTTTAATTTTTAAAACCTTCTGTAATGATATGGAATAATTTTGCAATAGCAATTCAGTATAATGAGTGAAGATTTTCTGCCTTTCAGTCTAAGTCCTTTTTTGAAATTCTAAGTCGGCTACACATTAGTCGTGTTATATGGAACATATTACACATTCCATAGAATTGTGTAATAAATGGCTGGTCTAGGTGATTTTTATTATTGATGGGATGCAGTTCTATAGAATTATCTAAGAGTAGTAATGTCTGAATAAAATATGAATTCCTGTTTCTGTTCACTTACCTGTAACATGATCTTTGGCAAGTTGTTACTTTCTCTAAACGTCATAGTCTTATACTTAAAATGACTGCCCTATATTCCTACAGAGTGTGTGTACTCAAAAAATATTAATATGTGAATGCCTTTGAAAAGTTTAAAGTGCTCTAAAGGTTATTAGGCATATCTGTTTCCTCCTTCTCACCCTATTCTTATCCTTAACTGGATGCTTTTTCCTAAATATCACAAGCACAGATATTCATCAAAAAACCAGAGATACCAAATCTAGATTCTCAAAAATCTATTTCATTTTAAACAAGAGGAGTTCAAAATGCAAACAATATTTTTATTATCAGGGAAGTGACCAAACATTACTGTGTTGAAAAATCTCCACATTAACCAAGTTACAAGCTTATGTCAAATGACTTTTTTTTTTTTTTTTTGTGGTACACGGGCTTCTCACTGTTGCGGCCTCTCCCATTGCAGAGCACAGGCTCCGGACGCGCAGGCTCAGCGGCCATGGCTCACTGGCCTAGCCGCTCCGCGGCATGCGGGATCTTCCCAGACCGGGGCACGAACCCGTATCCCCTGCATCAGCAGGCGGACTCTCAACCACTGCACCACCAGGGAAGCCCCTGTCAAATGACTTTTAATTCTTGTTTTTAGGTAACACCTATTATTTGACTGTCTGTTCAAATTTACCCAAATAATTAAGGCAAATGTCTTCAAAGTATAAAATGAAATTAACTAACCATAATGCAAACAAATAATAAATGATACTGCATGTACAAAAAATTATGTTATTTAAGGTATTATGTATCGGTAGTAAAATTCCATTTTTCAGGGTATGATTTTTTTCTATTGAAAATTGACCACCAATCGGTTCAGAATACCTATAATGGCTTAACTAACACATTTATATTTTTATATAGCTCTGGATGCTTTTATACAGTACATACCTCAGTCAATTTGGAAATCTGGACATTAGATCTCCAGAATTTTGATATACCTGAGTCTCCCTCGACTCTTGTACCTATGACTTTGAATTATTTTAGTCCAACAAACAATATCTCTCTCATTGCATTTTTCCCTCTGTAGCTTCTATTCTAGAAGAGAGAAGTACATTTTATTTTATGTCTTATGTCATCTCTCAGAAGTTTTGATTATTATCATTGTGTCTACCTTGGGAACGTTAGACTATATTGCCACTATGGACAAACATAAAGGGGTGACCTTGAAGGTTTCCAAATAATTCCCAAGTCAGGGTGAACAAACTGGAGGAAGAACATGGCCTGGCCTCAGCTCCTCCAAGAAATCATATCTTTGGAGGACTGGACCAAGTGGTATGATGCTGTATAGATTCTCTTTCCAGGCTACTTTCTACTTTTCCAGTGGCCCTTACTTTCAGTAACAGACCAATAATTCCCTAGGTTTGATAAAAATCTACACAGAAAAAAGTTCTGAGAATGTCGTTACATCTTACTACTAATGAAGTCTGGTGTTGTTCTCCCCAGAAAATTAGGCATTTTATATTTGTCTCTGTAGGAAGGACTATGTTTATCTAAGTGTGTGTTTCTCACACTGTCTGGTAGATACATGACCACACGGGGACCTTTCCACAAAGTATACTTATTAAATTCTATTTCCAAGGGAACCTTGCTGTCTTATCTTGGTTCCGATGATCAGTCAATGTCCAGTGAATAGTGATAAAGGTTTGGGGCCACATGGGAAGACCATAGATGGCAAAGCTGTGTGTGTGTGTGTTTGTGTGTGTCTGTGTGTGATGTGAACAGTTTATTTCTCTACCAAAGGATTACCAAAATTCAGCAGGTAATAAAACAAACAAACAAACAAAAAGATCAGTATGAAGGTGTCTTCCCTGTGACCAAGAATAGAACTATCTGAGAAACCAAACAACCAGTGCAAATTTGGGTAAGTTTGGCCTGCGTCTTCTGTGCCATAGGGTAAGGTGATAATTTTTACTAAATTAGTAAAGCTACTAGTAATATTTTTACTAATTATTGCCATACTAATGACAAAGAGAACTTTTTGAAAATGTAAGAAGTAGACTAACCACAATGGCTGATTCAAACCTGGCCATGTCTTAAACTAGCCACATGAAATTGATGCATAAATCAAATACATATTTTTCATCACAAAAGAGGATGGGTATCTCCCACCTGTGGTAAGCAGAATTCTCCGATGGCCCCAAGTTCCCCAACCCTTTGTACAGTCGTCTTCCCTTCTGAGGCAGAACCTGTGAATATGATGGACAGTTACTGCCTTGATTCGGTTATTTTATATACGGCATATGGAGATAGAATAGTCACTCCCATTATTATGTTATATTGTATTACCTCCTCCTAGCAGACTAGAGAGGAATTAAGAAGTCAGAGAGATGCAATCCTGCTGACTGGAAGAAAGCAAGTGGCCTTGTAGTGAACTACCTATGGAGGCAAGGTTGTTGAGGCAAGAAATTGAGGTCAACTTCCAGGAGCTGAAAGCTACCCCTGGTTGACAGTTAGCAAGAAAACGGGATCTTAGTAATAGAGCTGCAAGGCAATGTACTTTGCCAACAATCTGTGACCTTGGAAAAGGATCCTGAGCCTCAGATGAGAATTGAATCCCTGGCCAACATCTTGATTTCAGCCTGGTGATTCCCTGAGCAAAGTACCCAGCCAACATGTACCTGGACTCCTAATCCATAAAAATTGTAAGATAATAAATGGTTGTTGTCTAAATCACTGTTTGCAGTAATTGTTTACACAGCAATAGGATACTAACAAATCATTAAATAACTAGTCAGTACATTCATTTACTAACTTAATAAACATTTACTGTTTATTACAGCATAATAGGTAGTGGGGAGTCAGAGTCAAACATGACTACCATCACTCCAATGCAAATGAGAAAAGATTTCCATTAGGAACTAGCTCACCTGTTCAAAAAGAAATAACTCCCTGAACTTCTCAGGACATTGTCATCTGTTTCTTAGGGATAAATATGTAGATTCAGATTACAAAGGGGATAACTAGAATTTACACTCAGACTTCAAAGACAGCCAGGTTATCACAGGATTGAAAATGATTTCTTCATGTTGCAACTCTTTTCCTTCCTCTCCATTGTTCTCTCCTTTTCTGTCCAAGCCAGAAACAAAGGCAAACATTCCATGTTATGAGAAAGATGTTTGTAAAGAGCGCTCCAATTTTCTGAGATGTCAGCCTTGGAAAAGCATCCCTTCTCCTCCCAAAAGTCCCTGACTCAACCATGGAGTCCTGGTTTCAGCCACATCATGCCTGGGAGACACAGTGAATAATAAATGGAATTCAGCTACAGAATAAAGGGCTGAAGCAACTCTTTATAATTTCTCTCACTCTAGCTCAGGCAGAAAATAGCCCCTCCCAAACACCATCATTTCCTCCACACCTACAAACACAGTCTATTTTCATCGTTTCACACCTCTGCCATTCCAGATGGCAAAACTGCAAGTATTTTCCTTATACTATAAGCATTAAAATCCAATTTAACTTGTATAACCTGAAATAAAATTCATCCCTTTGGAAGTTTATTTTTTCTCACTCTTTCAGCTTCTTCATTTGAAGGGATTAGGGAAATTCTATCATTCTGTGAAGGGGGGACTAATGGTCCAAACCAAGAGACAGATAGAGAACAAGGAAGAAAATGAGAAGGAGAGAGGGAGGGAGGGAGCAGGAGCTAGAGAAACTGAAGGAAGGAGCCTATTGCATTACTGAATGGCTACCAAACATGCAGGAGGCTCGGTGTGGAGCATTTACAGGGACATGAGACTTAGCTAAGTTTCAGTTTGCTGACATGGCACCCTGGGCACATGCAGCTCCATCTTGGGCTTAGAAATTCATTTCAACAACACTAACGTCATAGTTAATGTTATAAACATGTGTTTCCCCTTGTATAAGAAATTAATTTCTCCTCACTGTCATTACTTATTCATTATGATAGACTGTCTGCTATGCAAATATTAGAGTTAACACAGGTAAAGCCCTTAGCTTAATCCCTGTTATAATTGTTATTATCATCACAGTGAGTAGTGTACCTGGGTTGAAGGGCAGTTGTATAATTTTTTTTTTTTTTTTTTTTTTTGCGGTACGCGGGTCTCTCACTGTTGTGGCCTCTCCCGTTGCGCAGCACAGGCCCCGGACGCGCAGGCTCAGCGGCCATGGCTCACGGGCCCAGCCGCTCTGCGGCATGTGGGATCTTCCCAGACCGTGGCACGAACCCATGTCCCCTGCATCGGCAGGCGGACTCTCAACCACTGTGCCACCAGGGAAGCCCCAGTTGTATAAATTTTAAGGTAGATATCCCAAAATAAAACAAAAGAAATTTTAAAAATTATTTTATAGATGATTCTGACTCCCATCCCCCAGACGACTTCATTCACAGCATCGAGTTCTAATTATCCTCCAACTTACTTAAATACAAGCTTAAAATGCCTGACTTTCCTAACTTTGTCATCTTCTCTCACCAGGTAGACTCCAGTGTTCTGTCTGCAGAACTGATCCTGCTCTCTGTTTAAAGAAAATTTGGCCTATAAAACTAATTCCAAGATTGCAATCTTTGTCTTGAAAATAAAACTTAGACATGGCATGTATCTTTGGTCTGTTTCAATAATGTCAGATCTCTTGCAGCTCAGGTGTTTGATAGATTGTAAATTGAGATGCCTCTAAATGGAGAAGGCATGAGCCCTTTATATGTAACTGTCACTTTTGGAAGACTGTATGAGTAGTGATGTACAGAAGACACAAGGGCCACTTTGATAAACAGAAAGGGTCATTTTAGGGTTTTAGGCAGTGGTAAATAAATCAACCCATGTAAGCCTGCTGTAAAGACAGGGATCAAGGCAAAAAGAAAAAAACAAAACAAACAAAACCTGGAATACTTACCCAGAAGTGTCCCTCCCAATTTTTCCATGTAAAATCTTATAAAGATATGCTTTAATATTATATTTCTCAACCACAGTCCATTACACTCAACCAGGCAACCCTACCAGTCAATGGAGCTGACATCATTTTGCTTACAGTATTTAGAGAAATTAAACTGTCAGTCTTCATTTCTCCTGATGCCTATACCAACAAGTCCCATTTTTGTCTAAGAAGTTTATTTGAATTTAAAATCATCCTGGTGGCTTCAGAGTCCTTACTTCCAGATTTCTAGCTTCTGATGAGACCCAGGATACTGGAGTCTAAGCCATCAGTAGAAATAAAATTTGACCATATGAGAGGGAAATGGAAGTACTTTTCTTCCTGCCTGCCTTGAAATTCTCTAATTAGAAAGCTCAGAATTATTTTGGATCCAGAGATGACCTCATTGTTGCTGAGATAGGAGGGTAGAGGCTTATGAACTACATCCCGGGATTAGAGCAAACAGCTGGGAGGTGAGGAAGAATCCTCCCATCTATGAAATTTTTATTACAATACTCCCCCAACCAGGTGATCACCCCAAATCTGCACCACAGAGGACTTCTCTGGAAGTGGCATTGTGTTACCTTTCTTGTCATTTCAGAAGCCTGAGTTCCATCAAAGGAGAACTTTGGAGATTCAGGACCTCACACAGCTATCCAATCAATGAAACTTAACAAGCAAAGCAAGAAGGACAATAGAGAAACAATGGACACTGATCTCCACTGTCCTCCTTGACCCAAATCACTACATGCCTGGCTCTAGGTTAAAACACCCTGTGGGTGAGCTTGACTTTGAGGGCCACCCATGCACATTTCTAGATTCCATCATACATTTGTGTCCATTCACACAGCCTCCCAGCAGTCTCACATTGCTTTCCATCACTCCAAACTCCCAGCCTACATTTAGTTCCTACCCTACCTTGTGCTGCTTGTCAAGCCATGACTCCTCCATTCCTCATTCAGAGCAGTGACATTTCTATTCGCTTCCTGCCTTCAGGAAAGGCGAAAGCCACTAGTCATTCAACAACCCATGGAAATCAGTTTAACCAGCTAACAGTTAGATCAGCACTTCTCAAAGTGCATTCTGAACCAGCAGCATTAGCATCACTGGGAAACTGTTAGGGATGCAAATTGTCAGGTAACACCTTACAGAGCTGAGGGTGGGAGGAAATCCCTGCACTTCATGTTTAACAAGCCTTCAGGATGATTCAGATGCACTGTGAAGTTTTTGAACTGCTGAGTGAGAATAACTCAATCTGGTTAAACTGATTCACCTGAAAATATGAATGGCTGCTAGATTTTGCACTTAACTAAACATCACTTTTTTTTTTTTTTTTAAGTAGAGCACTTTTTAACCTAAAACAAAACACTTTGGGGACATGGCTATCTCTTACTCATGTCTGTATGTTCCCCATGCTCAGTCACTCCAGCAGGCTTTCAGTTTGGGGAACAAACTTCTGTTTGTTTTCCACATGTACATGAGTGTGTGAAGCCAGGAGGGAGATACTGGATCCCAATTTGTTGGTGTAAACTGTCACAAAGCCTGAGTGTTGTCTCTAATTTGGTTCTGTGCAGGATGTATACATAGCTGCTCAATTACAGTAAAAGATCAACCACCAGGAAGGCTCACTGCATTCACTGTGGATAGAAGGAAACCTGGCCTCTGAGTGTTGTCACTATAAGTGACTTGGGAGATTTCTAGTTCTACCACTCCGTGCTGCATTAGCTACTTCCCAAACCTTTTCAAGTAAGCACACAATCTTTAAAAATAAAAAACAGAAACAGTATCAAATATTCAAATACACTTCCAAAACAATTGTAGCGTCACTGACAAGCCTAGCAGATGCTGTCTGGATAAAAATTATGTGAATTACCAAAGGAGCTGGAACTGAAGCATGAACAACAGACAAGAGACTGTTCCATCTTCCTTGCTTCAGGAAACTGAGAAAAGGACTAAGCTGCTGAACTCCTCATTAAATAAAGGTTATTTACACATTCTTTTACAATAGTTCAATTTTGGCCCAACAGTGATAATATTTTTAATATAGTTACTTATAAATTACCTGCCTTCATTTCTTTAGCCCTAGCTTAGTTTGGATATGATCTGATTTCAAAAAGAGGGCTGGTTTCCCTCCCTTTTGAATTTGAGGGATGGGGGTAATACTAATTGCTAAACTAAACCATATTCAGAGGCAGTTTTCATGGATCCTAGGTTATCAAAAAAAGGCATTAAACTAAAATGTTCAATAGCAGAAATGCAGGCTAGAATGATGCATTTTTACTTCAATCAATTGCACTTGATTATTCTTACAGTGTTATTACTATGATCACAATTGTTTCATTTTGTCACTATAGAGAGCCACCCAAGGATATGTGGCTTGAAATCAAGAATATGAAACATTATTTTCTTGAGAATACAGTTGTAGGGTAACATTCCATTCAGGAAGCTCAATGTATTAGGCAAAGCCCAGACACTTAGAAACAGGGAGAAAGACACTATGCAAAGAGCAGTGAACTTGACCCTAAGCAATGCCATTAAAGAGTTGCATGACCCTGGACAAATCATACTACTACTACCATAAAGTTCCATGAAAGACACTTTGATGAAAACTATTTAATGCTCCCATGCCTTTGCACAAGCTGTTCCCTTTGCAGGAAAATCATTCTTCCCTTTTCCATAAGGTCCACTTATAGTATATCCTTTCTTTTCCTTCAAGTCTTCACTCAAGCAATGCCTCATTAGATCTTTTCTGGCTCTTCTTAGTTAGAGCTGACTGTAAAATATATTCAACAATAATGACAACTTCTAACATTTATACTGGGTATATAAAATGTTATGGTGGCAATAGATCTCAATAATCACATTCTTGTGATTTTTTGTCTATATACTTGCTGGCCCTATCAGATATGTGTCTTAAAAACATAAAGTGTGCCTTGCCCAACTTTGATTTCATGCCATCCACATCACCCATCATACATTTACTCCTAGACATTTAATTAAATGGTTGAATAATGATCTTCCTCAGTAACATGATATAATGGTGACTATGCTGTCCATCTCACAGAATATTAGATCAGTGAAATAAATAACAGATAATGAAAATACAAATAGGGACTTCCCTGGTGGCGCAGCAGTTAGGACCTCCGAGCAGGGGACACAGGTTCGATCTCTGGTCAGGGAACTAGATCCCGCGTGCATGCCGCAACTAAGAGTTCACATGCCACAACTAAGGATCCTGTGAGCTGCAACTAAGGAGTCCACCAACCGCAACTAAGGAGCACACGTGCTGCAACTAAAGGAGCTGGTGAGCCGCAACTAAGGAGCCCACCTGTTGCAACTAAGACCCAGCACAAACAAATAACATATATATATATATATATATATATATAAAGAAAATACAAATAATAATTTTAACAAATCATGTGTATGTCAGAAGTTATTATAATCCCCCAAACAAAGAAAATCTTTGTGAGAGATCATATAATTGCTCATCAACAAAACAAGAATCTAGGTTGTGAAAACCCTAATGCATAACCTCAAGCTGCTCATCAGGAGATAAAAACAAACACCATATACTGAATCAAAAAAGGAAAGGTGAAGCCCCGCTATTTACATTTATTTATTTATATTTTTTGTTGTTTTCAAGTAAGATACAGACTATGGAGAAATGCAAGGCATGGCAAAATGAAGATATACTTTGAAACAAAAGCCACATTTAAAAAAATACTTACAAACACTCATTCTGTCACAAGCCTATTCTTTACATGTCAAGTCTGCTTCAGAAATGTAGGACCATTTCCTCCTTCAGAGGATCTAGGTGAATAACTGATTTCAACAAGGTGCATGCTCCTTCAATACCATATAGGATCACATGAGGCATCAGAAAGACCATCAGATTGGCTTTGACTCATAGAAGGAGCCCAAGGAGAAAAATCACTATGATTAGGACAGCTGTGGGTCACCTCTGTTACTGCTGGTCGGAATGGTTATCTAGGCTTTGGTGGCCTTAATACCCATCCTGTGCTCACATGGACACAGCTTGGAGGCAAGAGGAAAGAACACACTACTAAGGCCAAGGGGATACATGGGAACAAGGGAAAACAAGGAACAAAATGGCACTTGAATCTTGGTGGTAACACCAATACTGTACTCCCAAGGTTTGCCACTGATGACCCCATGCTTGTAAATATAACTCACTTCCACAGCTTCAATTCTAAATTTATTGCACTTATATTTTGTGGGCATGGGAACAACACAGAAACAAGCCATTACTTTCTTTGGTAGTCTTGAGGTGGGGTACAAGGCAATGCAACTAGAATGGCTGGGCCATTAAAACTCCTACTGGGGTTAGGATAGGGAAGGAGGAATGTAAAATAATGTTAACTGAATATATTCATGCTCATTCTTCTCTCCTGCTAGTCTACCCAATATAATAAGCTCTATGAAACTACTCTAACCTAGCACAGAGCCTAACATATAATGGGCAACATACAAACATCTGTTTAATAAAAATAATTGAATGAATGTTAATAGTCACATATTCAAACAGAAGTGTACCTTGGGTCTATTCAACAGGGAGTGTGCTTTGAGGGTGAATAAACAGTTTAAAATCTGAGACAGGGCAACATTAACCTAGAGATCAATATCCTGATGAAAGAACATTCCAGAAAATGTGTTTCTACCTCGAGATACAAGAGTGGGGCAGATGTGTGGTCCAGCACTTACCTCTATTCCAGTTCTGCTCAGCATCCTCCTAAAGCCACAGCGGGGGAAGAGTCCTAGAGATATAGAAATGGGGATCCAGGTCAGGTTCTGCTATTGTCAGCTACAAAGTCTGGACAAGGCATTTTGGTTTTCTAGGTCCCACTTCTTCTGATCTAAAAAAATGGTGACGAGGCTGGCAACTCACTCTGTGCTTCAGCCTAATGCCAAGAGCAATTCAAAGTCTAAACCCAGGCACAGCCTATGGATTCTATAACCATCAATGAGTTTCTATGATATCTCAAATTCTACTTTTTAAAATTCAAGCACATCCCTCATTTTAACTCAAAATCTACCCATGTTTGTTCTAATGTAAAATACATTTTTATGTATAAAATCTTCTAAGTGAAGATAAATCTTCCTGAAAGCTGAAGCAGTTTTAGCCTTTGATTTCTAGTAATCCCTAGTATACCACTTCATGCCCTCATGGGTACTGCACTTCAGTTGCAAAAGCACAAAGGTAAATGATGTTTATTTCCTCTTTTATGTTCAAAATCTAACTGTAAAAATAATTTTAAAGATCACTCTCCCCCTTTTAACCCAAACTTAACACAATTTCGCTTTTCTTCTACTCTATGATATTTTGAACTAAAATTGTCCTTTGATTAGTAAATTTAGGGAATGTTAAATCTAGGAGAACTGTTAGGAAATCCTTAAATTACTTTAGCATCCTTTGTTGATTGATAGGATTCATTGGTTCCACACCTCACTTCTCAACAAATCAAATCAAGATATGTATTAAATATCCAGTAAAATTTTTCTCCCTTGTCTAAAAGCATGTTATAAATGTCATAATATTTTGTTTGTGTTCATACCAGCTAGCTCACTTGCTTCTTGACCATACATGATTGAGATTCCTACAGATAGCATATTTGTTTCCATTCTTTTGTTTGTTGTTATTGTTGCTGTCTTCCTTATCAGGGTTATAATTTTTAGACCTGTTTCATCAGGGGCACACTACTGTGTTTTGTGGTTAAGAAAAATGCCTGGGTTGCTGAGGGTTAAAATATATTGAGAAATTCCAAGATTACTTGGCAAGAACATGTTCTGTCTCTAATTTTCCTGAGGACAATTTACCAGGTTTTCCCCACAATGACCTTTCAAATTGAGTAAAAGCTGCTTAGCTGCTAGGAGCATGAAAGAGAGACTCTATTGGCAACAGTCCTTGGGAGGTCGCTTGTGTTATGCCACCAAAAATTAGTGAGGTCTTTAAATCAGAAGGCTACTTCTAACCCTCGGGATAGGAAGCCAGGGACTGTCTCCTTATGAGTTAAATTTATTAGCATCAAGGACACATGTCCAACTGTGAAGGACTCTCCCAAGATATGTCTCTCAGTCACAATATGTGACAATCTATGTCACAAAAAGAATTTTCCAGCATCCATAATAATCAGTTAGCAAGTTTTCTTTGAGGAAACAATTTAATACAAATAATAAAGTTTAATCTGAATGGGGAAAATGCATCATTAACTTTACAATGGATAATTTTTTTTTATTTTTGAAACTCCATTATCATAATCCACGTTGAAATGCATCCCCAAAGCTAATTTGAATCAAATATAAGTGTAACACATACTCATAGGTTGTTGCTGAGCCGGTACTTTCAACTATATGGATAGAACCTCCCTTGTTGAACAGAAACGTTTTTTGGTTTCAGTATATTGTATAATTCAAAACTACACTACATGCATTCTGAGCCAACTGAAGTCAAGTAAAAACAAGAGATCTGCGTCATTTATTCCAGGTCTCAGGCTTAGAACACTCCTTAAATATGATCAGGAAAACAATTAGGAAACTTTACCTTTTGCAAGGTAGAGATTTTAATTTTATCTGTGACTGTGATTCAGAATTAAGGGCTTTATAATAAAGTTATCAAAATGGAAGGGTTATGTCTACCTGCAAGATATAATAAAGAATAAAGAATAATTCATAATAAATACTTCAGTAATTTGTTAATTAAATTAACAATTTAATAGTGATTGAAGAGGTTAAAAAAAAGGGGGGCAAGAGACTGGAGACAAATTATTCAGCCATTATTGAGGGAGAAATCAGAAGGCGGGTCTCTAGTCTTCAGGGGTAGTTGCTCACTAAAGACTGTGAAGTAACTGCTTAGGCAATTTTTTTTCTTTATAAATGATATTATATATCTATGTATAGATATAGATACATATTTATATATAAAGTATGTTCACAAAAGTATACACAAGTACCCGACTTGAAATTTTTTAAAAAACTGAACACCCCATGTAACCAGCATTCCGACCAATTAACAGAACATTACCAGCACCCTAGAAGCTCTCTTTTTTCCCAGTCACTACTCCTGGAAAGGTAAACATATTTTTATTCACGACAGCATAGATTAGTTGTGTAATGTTTTCCCTTAACATAAATGAAATGCTATAGCATTTCTATTACATCTGGCTTCTTTCGCTCAACATTATGTCTATGAGATCCACCTCTCTTTTTGCATACAGTTCTAGATTGTTCATCCTCACTACTATATAGTTTTCCGTTGAGAGACTATGCCACATTTTATTTATACATCTTAACTTTCATGGATTTTTTAGTAGTTTGCTTAGGTTAATTTTAAATGTTGGCATAGACTCTTTATAATTCTGTTATAAATTTATGTTATTCAATATACAAAATCATATATGGTATGTTAAAATAAGCCTTGAAAAACACCTGTAGAAAATGTGTCAAAGGCTACTATTAACCTCAATTCCTCTTGGTCATTTTACTATATCTTTATTTAATTTGTATTTAAATTTTTTCTAAATTAACATTTTATTTCAGTATTGGAGGGGGGGAATAACTCATAAAAAACTTAAGCCCCACTAAATCCATCTAGTCAAAAATTATTATAACCTACTAATTATCTGAAATTGTACTAAGCCAAGCCTATAGCATAGAGCAGAACCATTCTTTTCTGAATGACATCTGCCAAGGTGGGAAAAAAATGAAGTCAGCAAACAAATGACTATTTGCTTACCTATGTATGTGAAATTGACTAATCAGTCTGAGTTCACCTTGGGGATAAGAAGGTGACCATTAATCCTCAAATGCTCCAGCAGAATTTATTACAAACACACAATCCAGTAGGTTGAAAGACATGTGCTCTCATACTGACATATTTTCATGTCAAAGGTACATTCCTCATAATGTAACATAATGGGCAAAAGAAGAAACACTCACTGACAGCATATCGAACTCAAGTTTCTGCTTAATTATTTGCAGGATTATTTGGTTCTTGCTGCCATTGACCACATAGACAGTTGCAAAATTTTTGTTTGGCCTAATTCTCCAAACCTTCATTTTTGATGAGATGCCAGCACAGAGTTCTCTGTCTTCTTTCATTCTCCATATATATATATATATATATATATATATATATATATATATATATATATATATATATATATATATATATATAAATACACCTTATATCTATCTTCTCATCATTCCCAAATTGTTTATTAATTTTACCTGAGGCCCTAGTTGGGGGAAATGCATTATGACTCTTCCTATAGTATATGATGTTGCCGTATGGCCCCCTTATCCATTTCTGTCACTCGTAAGGTCTCCACCATCTGCAGAGAAAAGTTCCTAGGATACTGACAGCTTCCAAGCTCTGTGTGTTTCTGCTTCTCTGGATGAGGATTTCATGCAGTGACATGGGAGCTTGCTCCGAAATATGCAAAGCAGACCAGAACTAGAGGGCTTTTACCACACTCAGGACAACCCTCAACCTAAGTTCCCAACCATCCCAGCAGGATGGAACTCCAATTGCCAACAGTCATGACTCACTCATTCCACATAATCGGTTGGCTTTTTCTCCCATCCCTCCTTCACCTACTCCCTCACCCTTGCTCCGCTCCCTGAGATCACCTCCTAAGCAAATAACTTTATTTCAGTCTTTTTGTCACGGTTTGCTTTGGGAGAAACAGAAGCCAGGCATTTCCTCTCTTATGAACTTTAACTCCTTTAAAGTCATATTAATAGACATCAACTGTATTCTAAAAGTCCAATCCAGAGAGCTGTTAATAGGTATTTTTTGGGAGGAGAAAGATTTAAACAGTTGTTTTTGCTCAAGCATTTATTAGAAATTTAGGTGAATCGAGGTGCTCCCGGAGGAGGCAAAAGTTATTAAAAAGCACTTGCCAAATTTATTTGATCGAAGAACTCCCTTTGTTGTGTATTCATCTATCAGGTTGTTACTGGTTCTTAGATCAGAACTCAAATATTTTAAAAGGAAATACCAATGAAGTGAAGACTACTGCAAACAGGAAACCGCAAGTTTCCTGTAAAGGCACTGGGTTCTACTGTTGCTGTTCTGTAGCCAGGTGCTATCGACCAGCCTTGATCCTCACTTGTAGTGAACTCTTCCCCAATCCATTGTAGTCCTTAGTCTTCTCAATTATAAAGTAAGTGTATTGAGTCAGAACTCAATATGTTTCTTTAAAGTTTTAAAATTATATAGCTATTATGGATTGATGCAGTATTTTCCTGTGTAGATTGAGTCCACCAAGAGATTCCTTGGGTCAGAGTTTATCAAATAGGCTACTTTCTGTTGTACAAAATAGAAAAATCAACCAAGTGATTATGTCAAAAAAGCTTACAAAGGTAAAGCTTAAATGGCTAAAGGAATGACTTAAAGTGGGGCTTGAAAAATATCACCAGGACCCACCCTATTCCATCTTTCTTCTCAGCTCTGTTTCTTCCATGTAGGCAGGTATAATCTTTGTCCTCGGAGGTGTACAGCTGCTCTGAATTTCATATGTTTTTAGCTTCACCTCCAGCTTGAAAGAGAATTTATCTTTCCCTCAGAATCAGACAAATGTCCAAGGTTAGCCTCTCATAGGTTGGATTAGATTAAATGACTACATCTGAAACAATTAAACTAGGTAGGGAGGTAAGCTCTCCAATGGTGGAAAATCACTGTTTGCACATTAGAATCACCTTCAGAGATTTAAAAAATACTTATTCTGGGGGCCAGCTTTAGACTAATTAAGCCTGTACATCTGTGAGTGAGAATCAGGCATTAGTATATTTTAAAGTTCCTAAGTGATTTCAGCGTTTATCCAGAATAGCCACTGCTTTAGACCTGGACTATGATGATTCATGTTTATACAGTTCACCTGGGGAATATTTCAAAAGGCAGATTCTGATTCAGTAGGTCTGAGGCAGGGCCCAAGACACTACATTTCTTCCTTCCTCTTCCTTCCTCCCTTCCCCACTCCCTCCCTCCCTCCTTTCCTTCTTTTCTTTCTTTCTTTTTTCTTTCTTTTTTTGGACATTGGAAGCTTTATTTTTAAACCTCACACAGACAGAGCACAGAGGGCTGGATGACTGGACACTGGGCCAAAGGAAGCTTGTGCACATGAGCTTAGCAGTCCTGCTCCAAGGGATAAAACTTCGGGCTGGCCTGGGCTTCTGTCCATCCATCCGTCCAGCGGCCTTGCCCACCTGCCCCAAGGGAAGACTGGCCACTCTGGGCTGCAGACTTAGGGCACCACCCACAGTGGGAGGACAGGTCTGCCCAGAGCCTTTGATAAATGAGGGTTTACATTTCTTTAAGTCGTTTTGGAGCTTAAATTGTAGTGTTCTAGATATTAAAAACAGATTTTGTTAAGTTCCTGGTGAGGTCATCAGGTTAATTAAAGGACTTCTTTTTTTTTTTTTTTTTTTTTTTGCGGTACGTGGGCCTCTCACTGTTGTGGCCTCTCCCGTTGCGGAGCACAGGCTCCGGACACGCAGGCTCAGCGGCCATGGCTCACGGGCCCAGCCGCTCCGCGGCATGTGGGATCTTCCCAGACCGGGGCACGAACCCGTGTCCCCTGCATCGGCAGGCGGACTCTCAACCACTGCGCCACCAGGGAAGCCCAATTAAAGGACTTTTGAAACAATTTCCATTTGTGATCCCTCCTAATATCTGACAGATACTATCAAGAATAAGTGTTGAGGTATAAAAATACTATATGTGTATATATAAAACAGCAACAGAACTATACCACATTTCTAAAGCAAATGTACTGTGCAGAGGACACTACATAGTTTAACTTAAATGCATTTATAATCCTGGCATCACTTCCCACTCTTTTCAAGGAAAAATATTTAAATAATTTAAATAAAAGTCACGGGGGTGATATTTACCGTTTAGGAATTTAAAAGGGTGGAACATTCCAGCACTTTACCAGCACATCTGCTTGTGGTCTCATGAGTAGCCTTCCTTGAAGCCTGCTCACCGTCAGTTCATTTGGTTTCAAAAGGCGCTCGGAGTTTGCAGAAGACCACCAAGAACTGTGGTAAGAGTCTTTGTTGGAATCGGTTACAAAAATACCAAGTCGTCATGGTCCAAAACGCTTCAACGCCACCACAGAGACGGTACAGAACCTAAGTGCTCAAACCGGAGGAGCAGTCAACGGGCCCAGAACATACAAAAACTTTAAATATAAGTTGAGTATACACAGAAGCCGGGCAGAGGAATTTCAGGAGCTTCCTCCGGGTCAGGAAGCATCTTTCGGGAGAAGCCCAGGGCCTCAGGCTGAGGACTGGGGAGGAGCCCGACCAAGAAGAGAGCCACCGGCTCAGGCCGGTTCTCAGTGACTCACTCCTTGAGGACGGTGCCGGCTGGGCCTTGGTGGGTTCACCGAGGGCCAGTCCTCAGGTGTCTGCGTCTTCAGGCTCCTCGCAAGTCGGGCCCCGTGTGCTTGGCTGCGCTCTGGAGGCCACCTGGAGCCTGCGCGCTGGGTCGGGGAGGCGGCAGAGTGCCTGCAGCCTGAGGCTCGCGCTGTGCCGAGCGCTTCTTTGGCAACTTGAGGTGCGTGCAGGCCATCTGGGCACCAGCACGGACGACACCGCGCCCAGGGCGGGGCACGACTCTCCCCACAGGCTGCGAGTCCAAGCAGGGAGGGTGCCCAGGGAAGGCCAGGAGAGAGGATACGCCAGACCTTCGGGAGCCCAGTGCCGCGGCTGAGGGCTCTGGGCCTTGGAGAGGCTGGGGTCAGGGGCGGGGCCCCCGGGGTCAGGGCGGGGCCCCTGGGGTCAGGGGCGGGGCCTCCACCCACCGCTAGCCAGTGCCCCTCTGTCCCCAGTCAGCTCGTGCTACTGGCCACGGGACTAACTTCGTCTGAAGGAGTTTCGGAGCTGGCCCATGCCCTCCTCTCTCCTAGACTCCCCTCTCTTCCTGCCACCAAGTGCTGGGGTCCCAGGAGACGGACGCCACAGGTGACCACACTGAAAGACCCCAGACGCCTGCTGCAGGCCGGGCCCACCGGCCAGAGTCAGGTTAGCACATTGTTTTGGGAATGCCTGCCCTTTGTGTTGGAGCTGTGGCCCCAATGAGCCGCAGTTCAAGACACTACATTTCTTTTCTTTTTTCTTTTCTATGCCTGTGAGTCTATTTCTATTTCATGAATAAGTTCATTTGTATCATTTTTTAGATTCCACATATAGGTGAAATCATGTGATATATGCCTTTCTCTGTCTGGCTTACTTCACTTAGTATGGTAATCTCTAGGTCCATCCATGTTACTGCAAATGGCATCATTTCACCCTTTTTTTGTGGCTGAGTAATTTTCCATTGTATGTGTGTATGTGTGTGTGTGTGTGTATCACTACATTTGTAATAGGTTTCCAAGTGATACTCATGATGTGGTTCACTGCCACACTTCAAGAAGCAAGTTATATGCTATTCAATATCTATTCCTAAAGTTGTGAGTTAGGTCCCTTTTGACCAAAACATGTGGGCCAAGAGTGGAGAAGGCATGATCCACCAAGGGAAAATTTAGCTATTTCTGATGGAATTTTCTGATGAGACTGGAGTTGACAAAACCAGCTTTTGTTATTATGTGTAACAGATTATACGCATGTTCATGTTCATATTGTAACTGTCTTTAAAATTCTGTACTCTGGTGAATAAGGAGCATCATTTGCGTAGAGATTGTCTAGCAGGTGGCCAGCAGCTTGCCGGTAATCAACAGCCAGGAAGTGTTAAATTTACTTTTATCCTTTGCTTCCTTCTTGTGAAATAATAAAATTGGGCATGATTCTTAAAACATAAATTACAAAAAAGTACTGTTTAAAATATTTAAACAATAAGGGTTAGTTTCAATGGATAAAAAATTGCTGTGTAAAATAAGTTCCCAAAATACATTTCTGTAGGTAAGGAGTATCTCTTAGTAAAAGAACAATTATCTACTAACAAAAGTATTTATTTAGATTTGGGCAGCAAACAAAAGGGGATTTAAAAGTGTAACAGTGTAGGTCCACCCACATCTGCATAACCATTACTAGGTGGCACCTAACCCTAAGTAGTAGTTTTACTCTAGCATGCACCTGACCACTTGCAAATGCAGTTTTTAATAGCTTTTATTAGCATAGTTAATAATGTCAAAATAACTTAAATAATTGACCTTCATGGAAATGCTCTAAAGTCATGGAATGTTTTTTCTTTGTTACAACTTTGTACAATGCGACTAAGCTCTGTGTGTGTGTGTGTGAGAGAGAGAGAGAGAGAGAGAGAGAGAGGTAGCAAGTCATCCTGTTATTTTAGAGACATAAACAGCAGAACAAGAAGAGTGGTGAGACACTAGTTCCCTTGACAGGGCCAGATTGAGCACAGGTTCTGTCTGTGTGTGTGAGGTCAAGGCTGACCCAGCAGCCTTGACCAGCCTTTTCCTATGAGGAGAGGGTGTAAGGATGACCTGGGTGGAGGTGAATTTTCTGCCAGGGTGAGGGGGGTGTGTATCTGCTCTTGTTTCCCTCAGGACCAGGTTAAAAAGGCCAGAGGGCCCATAACACCCTTGACCAAGAGCACCCCAAGCTGGCTTTGTCTGTGCCTGGAGCAAAGCCATGTTCTAGAGGGGAAGCTGTGGTGCCCTCTGGTCACCAGGAAGGCCCCAGGTGTTCAATAACAACCTGCAGTAAAGCTCACTGGTTAGCAAGCACTGGCTTTCCTCAGCCCAGCTATCTCTGCAGGGACGTCAAGGAGCATCCAAGGCAGCCAGGCTTCAAAGAAAGAATTAAAATGATAAAAATAGATGCCAACTATTTCAAGCTGAACAAATTTGCCCCTTTCTTCATCCCTGTATCTCCATTTTATCCTCTGTGTGGGCATGAGGTGTGTGGGCTCCCAAGGCCAGATGGTGCAGCAGCTAAACAGCTAGAGTGAGGAGTCCAAAGTTAACTGGAAAGTCATGTCTTATATTCTCTCAAGAAGTTACATCCCTGCCATGTTATCAGATGATGAAGTGTTGTCTTTCCTCCAGGGGACTTTTTGAGAACTTTCCCTCTCCCTTAGATTCCCAGGTTGTAATTATTAGCCCCAGAATGAATTCCTAAGACTTCCATGTTCTCTTGAAATACAGTGTCTTTTACAGTCAACTAACCTGTTCCCTTCTCCCTCTCTCTCCTCCCAAATGTATCCCAAGGTCCACAAAATTGTATTTTATTTTATTTTAAAATTTTTATTGGAGTATAGTTGATTTACAATGTTGTGTTAGTTTCAGGTGTACGTCAAAGTAAATCAGTTATACATATAAATAAAGCCGCTCTTTTGGATTCTTTTCCCATATAGGTGATTATAGAGTATTGAGTAGAGTTCCCTGTGCTATACAGTAGGTCTTTGTTAGCTATCTATTCTATATATAGTAGTGTGTATATGTCAATCCCAATCTCCCAATTTATTCCCACCCCTTTTACGGTAACCATAAGTTTGTTTTCTACATTTGTGACTCTATTTGTGTTTTGTAAATAAGTTCATTTGTACCATTTTTTTAGATTCAACATATAAGCAATATCATATGATATTTGCCTTTCTCTATCAGACTTACTTCACTCAGTAGCACAAACTCTAGGCCCACCCATGTTGCTGCAAAATTTTAAATGAAGATATTGACTCCCAGTCTGTTGCCTTGGCCTCATTCCCAGGTACTATATCGTATCAAAGCAACATGAAACATCAAGAATAAAAACCTGAGGCTATGACTGAGTAACTGAGATCCATGCTTAACTCACTTAGTATCTCAGAAGTTCTATAGTTGACATGAGTTCTGAAGAGCCTACCAAGAACCCTGCAGTGATACCTTAGGTTGTCCTTAGTCACACTTTTGATGACTCAGTATATTCTGAATCACTCTAAATAAGTCCCTGTTCAGCCTTGAATGCTAAATTGTTTTATACCTAAACCATATCTTTGCCTGGGTCCCGGAATCTCCTACCCACAGCTGCTCAAATCATGTAACTCTCTGAAGCTCTTTCCTCTCATTGCCCTGCTCCCCACTAAGGTCTTTGAAAGAAATACATTATTAGTAGCCATGTGTACAGTTAAGGAAACTGAGGGTCAGAGAGTTAAGTTGTTCTCAACTCATACAGATACAAGGGATAATTTGAACTCAGGCCTTTTCAACATACCACTCTTAATGCGTTAACTTTTCCAGGAGCCCATTTTCCTTCCTGCAGGAATAGTTGCTGTCTCAGATTTTGAACTCTCGGAGAGCAGTGGTTGTATCTCATTTGTTCTCAGATGCTCTGCAGCAGGCAGAATGTATGGCCAAAATGGCTGTTCACTAAATATTTGTTGTATCAAAGAGATGGTCAGTAAGTGGTGAAGATATTTTGGTTTGGGAGGAGATTTTAGCTCCCCCTAATTCATACTCAAGTCGACAGCTTCTTCACTGTCCCTATATACCTTCAATAAGGAAACAGAAGTATCTATTAGTGTGGACAGCACAAGCATGCCTAAGTACTTCCTAGTTTGTGCTTTCAGGGCAAGAAGATACATAAGCCAGGACAATTACTTCCACCTTCCCATTCTCCCCTGGTTGACTGAACCATGACCGCAGTACCTCTACATATTCACTGAATAGGAGAATCTTAATTACTTCTTTGACCAGTGGCATTTACTTCCATTAGAAACCCTTGGAAGCTGGTACTTAATAGTTACTTAAAAATACTTGGAGTTATAAAATATCAGAAGATGATGTAATGGCAAAAGGGAATTAGTCTAATTCCTTTATGTTATTGATGATGGTATAAAATCAAAACGGGTAGGGGTACTTGCCCATAGCTATCAAAGCAACAGGTTACTTTTGCTAGCTTGACCAAACTGAGACAGAAAATGACTTGCCCTCCCTACAATCTATTATGCAGATTGAGATTGAATATAACTGCTCTGGAGAATGTCAAGAGCAGTTAAACATTTGACCCAAAGAAATTCAAATTAAATATGAAAGTGGTGATGGGGCCCTTGAGGAAATACTTCTGCCAGACTTGACACCCCGACCTGTTAAAAATTAGCTACTGGGCTTCCCTGGTGGCACAGTGGTTGAGAGTCCGCCTGCCGATGCAGGGGACACGGGTTTGCGCCCCGGTCCGGGAGGATCCCACATGCAGCGGAGCGGCTGGGCCCGTGAGCCGTGGCCGCTGAGCCTGTGCGTCCAGAGCCTGTGCGTCCGGAGCCTGTGCTCCACAACGGAAGAGGCCACAACAGTGAGAGGTCCGCGTACCGCAAAAAAAAAAAAAAAAAAAATATTAGCTACCATTGGTTAATGCCCAGGGTCAAGAATACGGATGTCTAACAAGAAGGGCTACAGGGAAATGCTTTCTCATCATGAACCAGGGTTAATGTGGGCTCTTACAGGAAACTCAGGTGGCTGTAATATCAGGAGTGTTAGTCACACACCCTGGGTTTTGTCACTTTCAAGATTATATAACACATGGTGACTGAAAGACTTAACATCTAAGGTCCTGACACATGTCTTTCAGTTTTCTGTAAATGTATATGTGTATTTATAATAAAGACAATATAAATATATATCCCAATGCAATATGTATTAGGATGTTGACATAATGGAGAATCACTGGATGATATTTAAGAAATATAAATTGTTGTAATAACCATAATTATAAAAATCTGTAAACTAATAACTGTCAAATGACAGTATTTATAATGTTGCATAAAAAATTCTGGATTCTATCATCCTAAACATATACTTTTCAAATGTAATTTGTTGTTTTTCCTGGAAAATGTTAAAAGTAATTTATTTTACTATCTATGCATGTAGAGGGAGGAATGTCATTAATGTTTTCCAATGCTTTTATATCTTTGAATCCTGAGGCAAAGAACTCGGGAGGAAGAGATATTCATTCAGCCTAAGTTTTGACAAGTGTTTTATTTGAGAACTGGATAATTATTGATCTTATAAGATCTGGCCAGCTTCACTATTAAGGCAGGAAGAAAAAAAAAAAACCCTAGACTGTCATGGGTACCAGTATAGTACAGGCACTGTGCTCAATTCTTCACACATATTATGTCATCCTCATGACAATCATAGGAGTAGGTATAACTATGTTAATTTTATTGTTATGGAAATTGAGGCAAAGAGAGCTTACATGACATAAGTACCATGCTCTTCCCTTGATCTCAGGCGTCTAAGATTTGCTGACTGTGTACACACAAATAAATCAATGACACATTAATAGCGTTGTTAAGTAGCTGTCATGTCACAGTAGTAGTGATACTGGAATAGTCAGAGCACATCCTCAAGAATGACCCGGACATATTTAAGGTGCCAAGCTTCCATTAGCAAAACTATTTTGAGGAAAATTAAATTTACTGACATGTATACAACCATAGATTCAGATATTTTTTATCTTGAAGATATCCTTGAGACCTTTTAATCAAACTATTCCTTTTATAGAGGAGAAAAATGATATTCATGAGGTGACATGCTTTGCCCAAAGTCACAAAGCAAGTAGGAAACTGAGACCTCAAGATGACTTAATTGCAGTCCTGGTTCTCTTGTGGCTATTCCACAATTCTTCTATTAACCAGTCAGTTTACAGAATATAGACACAAACAGTTCTGAGTGGCATTTTCTGAATTCCATTACTTTATTCTGGGAAAGAATATCAGGGATCTAAGAGTCATGCAGCCAAAGCCTGGAGTTTAGAGGATGTGGCAGAACCAGAAGTCAAATACTATTAGCATTGGACACTGGATGGACAGATTATTGGTTTACCTTTTCCCTTATTCATGAAGCAAATCAGTAAAGAGTAATAAACCTCCTAATTTAGAACTGTACGCAACATTTTGTAATAACCTACAAGAGAAAAGAATCTAAGAATCCGAAAAAAAAGAAATGTATATATATATATATCTGAGTCACTTTGGTGTGTGCCTGAAACTAACTCAACGTTGTAAATCAACTATACTTCAATAGAAAAAAACTCAGAAAAATACCCGAGTGTGTCATAATCAGACATAATTTATAAGCTCTCAAAGATTAACTTCCTCTTTTATGAGAGATAACTGTCAAAGAAATTCCTACCTTTAATTTTTTATGTCTTCAATATTAAAGAATAAAAGAAAGTAACCAGTGCTTTGGCTTCATCATGAAAGAAGCCAAACTATTTCTCTGGGCGTTTTCCAAGGCTTGCTGTTATCCCTCACAGTTAAAAGGCCATGACCACAGCAACCACAAGTTTATTTCTGTGACTCCTTGCAATAACCTCCTCCATTAAAGGTATCCAAAAGAATCTTTTTTATTACAAATCCAAAAGTATGCTTAATGGGGGCAAAAAAAGATACTCAGAGAGGACAATTTTAGCCAAGCCCAGAATATGTTAACGGCAAGATTGGGAGGAACCCTTGTCCAACACAGAAAATACAGATGTCCTGCTGCTTTTCTTGGACTGAGGAAAAAGATCAGCAAATATGTCTGAAACAAAGCTCTATTTTTTGCTCTATTTGCTAAGCAAAGGACAACTTTGGTTGCAGAACTCAGTCATTTAGAACAAAGCAGGGAACCAACTTTATATAGTATTTTGGGGACGCATGGGTTCAGGGATTGCCTGACATTTAGAGGCACAGTGATGGAAGGCTGGTTTAGAGACTGGCTGACTTTCATAAGCAGGGTAGAAATTAGGGTGAAGAGAGTGAGACAGGGTCATGAGATCTAGGGCTGCAGCCTATCTTTCATTAAAATTGTATTTTGTTCAGTATGACTTTTTTGCAGTAATTTTGATTTTTTAAAGATATTGCTTTATAATGTAGGCACACTTCAAGATAGTAATTGGTTTGGTTCCACATCACCATGATAAAACAAATATCACAATAAAGTGAGTCACACAGATTTTCTGGCTTCCCAGTGGATATAAAAGTTATGTTTACACTATACTGTAGTCTATACAGTGTGCAATAGCATTGTCTAAAAACCAGCATGCATACCTTAATTAAAAAATACCTTATTGCTAAAAAATGCTAACCATTATCTAAGCCTCAGGGAGTTGTAATCTCTTTGCAATACTAACATCAAAGATCACTGATCACAGATCACCATAAAAATATAGTATTGAGTTTGAAATATTGTGTGAATTACCAAAATGTGACACAGAGGCACAAAGAGAGCAAATGCTGTTGAAAAATACGGCACTGATAGAATTACTCGAGACAGAGTTGCCATAAACCTTCAATTTATTTTTAAAAACACAATATTGGTAACGTGCAGTAAAGCAAAGCACAGTAAAATGAGGCATGCCGTTATCCTGATTACTGAGTTATTTGGTATCTCCTTAAATTGTGTGTCTGAGTTGAGTGCCTCACTCACCACACCCTAGTCCTGTCTTGTCTGAAGCAGGGATACTGAAGTAGGGCTGCCATTGACTGAGGGGGATTGGTTAACATCCGGTTCTGCAGTTACTTGGAATTCAGGTCGGTGAACAGTCAGTATGTTTTTTTAGACGGTTGTAGCATTTTATTCTCATTATATTACAATTACTTTTTAAATTTGAATGATTATCTACTACCATGTCTCAGTATTTCAAGCCAGGTATTGAAATGCTGAGAAAGGTAAAAGGTGGAGAGCATTCCTGTAATCTCTCTGACATTCTACTCAGTGTCTGTTCTAAACCTGCTCTACTTTCTCTATATCTTAGACTTACACCCTCACCTCCTCCTTCTTGAACAATTTAAAACATGCTGTCTCCTCTGTCTCTGTTTGCAATCTATCTCTGTCTACAACGTCAAAGGCATAGAAGGCTACACTTCTGTCCAAAACTAATTGTTCCACTAACACATTGAATCCCATGCTCTTCCATCTTCTCTTTTTATTTTTTTCTTTCAACTACAGTTTAGACTCAAGTATAGTTCCATAAGTCTATCTAATATTATAAAAGAAGCATTAATTGAAAACCTCATGAATCTAGTTTTAAACGTCAATTTTTTTAAATTTTCAAAGTTATTTCAAGTCATTTTTGCTATTTCTGTGTCTCACCTCCATATACTCCCATGGTTCATTATAAACCTTTCACCATCTCTACGCACATTACCAATTTAGCTTCTCTTCACTTGCAAGAATCACTGATAACCACTAATACCCAAATTCAGTGGAAAAGGTAAAGTCCGTATATTACTCAAACTATGTAAATTTAATACCAAATATCACTGACCATTTAATCTTCGAATCTCCTTTTCCTTGACTTCTGTCACCATCTGAATCTTCTGTTTTTCTAATTTTTCCTCTGTTTTGCTTCCTCATTTTCTACTTCTTTGCCCATCCTTTTTTTTTTCTCTACAAATTCTCATTCCTAATCCTCTTTCTCTAACTAAATAATACGTCTGGACAATCTTTAATATGACAATGACTTAAAATATGTTTGTGCTAATGACTCACAAGCTTACCTCACCAGCCAAGACATCTCCCTGGTGAATCACACTCATATTTGCACATTTCACAGGAAATATAGGAGGAAGACAATTAGCTTATCTTTAAATGTGATGAGTTATTGGATCATCTCGTTTGAATTATCTCAGTTAAGATGACCACAAAGTCCTCAAAAATAGCCCTTAACTTTTCTTTTACTGTTTTCCAAAGCCAAGTGTTAACTAGTTACTATTAATAGTCATCTCCTCCTTTCTCTATTTCTCTGGTCTCATCACTTCTCACTTGGCCTATTTAAATAGCCTCTGGAGTAGGTATCTGACTCCAGCTTCTCTACTCTCCCAGGCGATGATCCAGAGATCCAAAAAGGAGTCTTCAAAATGCAAATTTAACCAATTACTTGATTAATATACATATTGGCGATTTCCATTTTCTATAGGACGAAGTCCTACACATAAATGAAAAGACCTTTCGTGATCTATCCCTTCACTCATATTTGAACTATACAATACATTGAGTAAGGTGCATAAATCTTAGGTATAAAACTCAATAAATTATTACATGCATATACCTGTGTAAGCACCTACAAGATATAGATTACTTCTAGTATCCAATAAAACCCTCTTGGGCTCTTTCCCAGCCAGTGTTTCCCCAGGGGTATCTTCTATTCTGACTTCAATCACCTTAAATTATTTCTTCTTGAAGATCATCTATAGAACTGTACAGTATGTACTCTATGCCTGTCCTCTTTTATTAAATATAATATTTGTGACATTCATTTACATTATTGTGTATGTAGAACTAGTTCATCCTGACAATGAAGAAAACTTCTTACTATGATCTTTATTGAGGTAACTTTTTCTTTTCATCTGTATTCCCATTAATCAAAGCATTATTTCTTTTTTCACCAGTTTATTTAATTTACTCTTTCCCATTTTTTTTTTTTTTTTTTTTTTTTTTTGCGGTATGCGGGCCTCTCACTGTTGTGGCCTCTCCCATTGTGGAGCACAGGCTCCAGACGCTCAGGCTCAGCGGCCATGGCTCATGGGCCTAGCCGCTCCGCAGCACATGGGATCTTCCCGGACCGGGGCACGAACCCATGTCCCCTGCATAGGCAGGCGGACTCTCAACCACTGCGCCACCAGGGAAGCCCACTCTTTCTCATTTTTAAGATCAGGATTGAAAGTTTTTGATGATTCCCTGACATAAGCAATGAATACCAGCCAGATGCAAATGTGTCTTGCTCACACTTAGTGAAAATACGTATTACGATCTCTACCTTTGAAACTAACCAAAATTATTAGTTGTTTCTTCACTTACATACTCTTTTCTCAAATCACAGTGAAACATGTGATGGTCTCTGACCTGGTGGGTGAATGGAATTGTTTAAGAAAAGTAGGGGTCGGAGAGTCCTGCAGAGTGATCAGACAGAATAATTTAAGTTCTGGGGTAATAAGGAGAAGGGTTAATTACTTCAACCAAAAGGCACACAGTTCAAAGGAATTTACATGATTATTTCTCTGTGAATGAAAAATAAAATACTTGAAAATAAGCCTCCTTTCTCGGAGCCATTGATTAAAATACTGTATATACTTATGTGTGTTGTTCTGGAACAGAATGTAGAGAGGAGGAAGTGGAAGAAAGAAAGTGTAATTAACATATACAATTTGTCATCTGAATATTTTTTAGATGATGAAGCCCCCAAAATGTTTGAGAAGGGCAGATATGCAGAAGGGCTTTGGAATCCAAGCTGGGTTTGAGTTTGGACTTAACTCTCTCTCTGATCAAACCATTCCTCTCTCTGAACATTAGTTTTATTCATTGTCAATAAAACTGGTATTAAAACCCACCACACAGGGTTGTCCAGAGGGTTAAATGAGAGGGTGCCTGTCAAACTGCTCCACCAATGAAGAGTTCCATTTAATTACACTATTGATTAATTGAACCACAGTGGGATTTTTATTAAAGGTTCAGAGTATATATTATACATCTTTGGGTTAGGGAAGTTTTCTGGAATGTTCTTCAAGGCTGGTATGTACCATAATCATAATCAAAGTCTTACAGTAGTAGTAGTAATAGTAGTAATAGTAATAGTAGTAGTTAGCACTAGTAAATGTATCAGAGAAAAATCATCTTAAACGTTTAATGGCAAAACAGATACTAGTTTAAGGTTATTTATACTTTTTGGTTGACAAAATACATGAACAGTGCAGGAAGTGATACATAATTAGAGGAGTTTATTAGAAGATGTTAGCAGGACTTAACTGTCTGTTTCCACACAACTTTTTTCTTTGATCACACAATCAGAAAGAGAACTAGAATTAGGATACGAGTTCCCAAACACTGCGTTCAGGTAGTCATTCATGAGATCACATCACTTCTTTCTAGTGAATGATTTCCCTTAGTATCCCCATCCTTCTTTCCTTCCAGTTCTTGATAAACTTGACATCAGAAAAGCAGAGACTCTTGCTGTCTATTAATGTTATTGATTTCAACAGAAATTACAGAATTCAGCTTAGAGAAAAACTGAACTGAAGAGAAAAAAATATTTTTATGATCTCTTTGTCTTTTGAATTCTCTTGTGGCTAAAACTAGGGAATTCCTGACAGCACATCCACCATAACTTTGTCCAGTTGAGTTTTAAATAACTCATTTTATTGGCCTTTTACAATTGCTCCTGGGAACTTGTTCTGGCATATAATAGAACTGAATGTTAGGAAGTTCTTCTTGATATAATATACCCGGGCTCAATTTTTGGGAAAATTTCTTCTGCACAATTTCACCTCCATAAAGAAATCAATGGGAGTCATAAAAAGAAAAGAAAGTACTTGTCAGGTGGATAGGATGAGGGCATTGTGGAATAGGGTGGGGGGAAGCAGCACTGATAGAACACGTGCCAGGGAAGAAAAGAGGTGGGCAAAGTCAGTTTACATCAAAAGAAAAGACTGGTTGGAGAGAAAAATCATTCCTCCAAGTGAATCTTAGAAAGCAACACCACCCCTGGAATCAATGGAAAATGCTATCCCTAATTGATGGCACTCTCTTAGCTGAAATGATCCTCAAGATGCTGACTTTAGGAACATCTAGGGGTGTGTTTAATTTTCATATTGTTAACCTCAAATTAATATTTAATCCATTTAAAAACCCGTTTCTATCCAGGTTAACAGGCATAACATGGCAAACATCAGCTGTGGGAGCATTTGGGGTGGGAGTGGAGAAAACAATTTAACTCTCCTCCAGGCTTTAATAAAACTGTTACTTTCTCACTGAGACCCTCTTATCTCCACCTCTCTCATCACATTTCCATGATTATCTTCTTTGAACTTTGAGTCCTCAACCTCAAAGCAGTGCATTTGAGAAAGTAGTAATACAGAGCAGACATACAGAAGACAAGACAACTCTATGGAGCCATTGATTTTCTTTTTTTTTTTTCTTTCCCTGCTTATTCCAGTGGTCAAGAACATTTTCTCTCGATGGACTGTATAAAGATAAAAGTATCAGATAAAAATTTAGGGTACCTTTGGGAAAGACATCTAAAAAGGAGAGAAATTTGAAGTATTATTCATGCAAGCCAAATTTAGGCATGTTTTAATTCAAAGTTAAGTCTTGCTATATTTTATATATATATATATATATATATATATATGTGTGTGTATATATATATATATATATATATATATATATATATATATAATGTGCTGAAGTTTCCAGACCCCAGAAAGTTCAAATCCACTGGGCCACATTGCTTTTGGGCTAAAACTCAAATTTGTCAATTTGATGAAGAGAACACTGCGTGATCTGGCCCTTGTCTGTCTCTCCAGACTCACCTCTGACAATTCTAACCTGCCTTCTGGCCACACTGGCCCAGTGTGGACTTCGTCAAATGTTCCATGTCTCCTCCTGCTTCAGGGGTCCCATGTGCTACAGTTCTCTCGGGTTTTACTGACTACTCCCCTGCCCTCCTTCATCCTCTTATCTCTTCTACTTACTTTTGGGAGAATTGCTTAATTTTCATATTCTCAGGAAAATCACCATCAGATTGGGTTCCCTTATTTTGTTGTGAGTTCCCATATGACACAGCCCTTTTCCTGTAAAATAGATGTAATTAAATATAGTCACACTAGAAAATATATGAATGTGTCCCTTACTAAAATGTAAGCTCCATGAAGCCAGAGTCCTTGTCTCTTTTGTTCATTGTTATACCATTAGTGCCAGCTCAGTGCCTGTTGCATTATGGAGCCCTGCATTCTTTTGTTGAATAAGTATGCATATTATAGCTTATAATAAAAAGTGGTTATTTATAACAAGGTGTGACACATCTGGGAATAGCTGAATAGAACCTTTAATAACCACTGGTTTTGAAATGAGTAAACAAAGTCTTTCCCAAATGTAAATTAGTTTGCCACCTGCTTGAGTCATCACAGTCATGCTCTAAAAAGCAAATACACGTGCTTCCCACCACACAGCTAAAATAAGCCCACATAACCATTTAACTTCTCCTCAACATTCTTTCCATCTGTTTTCCTCATTTTATATATGTTTCCCCCACAGCAGTCACTGCACTATTAAATAATGCTTACAATACTATTTAAGGATAAGAGCCACAACATATATCTTGGGAAATTTAAGAGGATCTCAGAATACTTTTATCTTTGTAGTGGATAGATAACTGTGATATTTAAATTCAGGTTGACAAGTGCTTTACAAGAGTAAAGAGATTCTCTGGTATTTCATAGATACACAAAAATCGTTTATCATTCAGAAGTTGTTTTATTCAAAGTTATGAGTAAAAGGAAAAGATCAATAGAAATTCCACTGGTTTATGTAAAAATAAGCAATGCTAGTGTGGGGAGGAAAACATAACTGCAGTAGAGGTATTATTAGGATAAATGCACCTTAAAATTTGTAGAAGTGGGAATGAATGAAGACTGATAAGGTCCCCAAGAGGAAGACAATAGGGCTTAACATGTATGGAAGTAGGAGCATAGCTATTATCATCATGCTAAGGTTGAGTTGAGGAAGAGCTTCTAGGGCAGATATTTGAACACTCAGAATGGTAGATCTGAAAACAGGAGCTTAGAGTTGCAACATTTCTAATGCCCAAAGTTGAGATATGAAGCTCAGCAGTAGCTAAAGCACATACACCCCAAACTGATTTGCCAAGACCAAATGGGCAAATAGGAGGGTTCACCAAGGGAGTTTCAGTGAGAATGGGCTAACAGAACCAATTCATGAAGACTTCCATCATTCCTCCAACAAAGAGTAGTCCCTTCACCTGGATACCCCTTGAATTCACTGTCCATTTTACTCAGATGGTAATGAAGTTTTGATACTTCAGGTGATCATTTTATTAATTAATTAATTTATTTATTTTTAACATCTTTATTGGAGTATAATTGCTTTACAGTGGTGTGTCAGTTTCTGCTGTATAACAAAGTGAATCAGCTATACATATATATATCCCCATATCTCCTCCCTCTTGCGGACACAAGGCACCGAACTGATCTCCCTGTGCTATGCGGCTGCTTCCCACTAGCTAGCTATTTTACATTTGATAGTGTATATATGTCCATGCCACTCTCTCACTTCGTTCCAGCTTACCCTTCCCTCTCCCTGTGTCGTCATGTCCATTCTCTGCATCTGTGTCTTTATTCCTGTCCTGCCCCTAGGTTCTTCAGAACCATTTTTTAAACCATTTTTTAAAATATATTCCATATATATGTATTTGTTTTTCTCTTTCTGCCTTTACTCTGTATGACAGTCTCCAGGTCCATCCACCTCACTACAAATAACTCAGTTTCGTTTCTTTTTATGGTTGAGTAATATTCCATTGTGTATATGTGCCACATCTTCTTTATCCATTCATCTGTCGATGGACACTTAGGTTGATTCCATGTCCTGGCTATTGTAAATAGAGCTGCAGTGAACATTGTGGTACATGACTGTTTTTGAATTATGGATTTCTCAGGGTATGCTGGGTCATATGGTAGTTCTATTTTTACTTTTTTAAGGAACTTCCATATTGTTCTCTGTTGGCTGTATCAATTTCCATTCCCACCAACAGTGCAAGAGGGTTCCCTTTTCTCCACACCCTCTCCAGCATTTATTGTTTGTAGATTTTTTGATGATGGCCATTCTGACTGGTGTGAGGTGAAACCTCATTGTAGTTTTGATTTGCATTTCTCTAATGATTAGTGATGTTGAGCATCCTTTCATGTGTTTGTTGGCAATCTGTATATCTTCTTTGGAGAAATGTCTGTTTAGGTCTTTTGCCCATTTTTGGATTGGGTTGTTTGTTTTTTTGGTATTGAGCTGCACGAGCTGCTTGTATATTTTGGAGATTAATCCTTTGTCAATTGCTTCATTTGCAAATATATTCTCCCATTCTGTTGGTTGTCTTTCCATCTTGTTTATGGTTTCCTTTGCTGTGCAAAAGCTTTTAAGTTTCATTAGGTCCCATTTGTTTATTTTTGTTTTTATTTCCCTTTCTCTAGGAGGTGGGTCAAAAAGGATCTTGCTGTGATTTATGTCATAGAGTGTTCTGCCTATGTTTTCCTCTAAGAGTTTGATGGTGTCTGGCCTTACATTTAGGTCTTTAATCCATTTTGAGTTTATTTTTGTATGTGGTGTTAAGGAGGGTTCTAATTTTGTTCTTTTACATGTAGCTGTCCAGTTTTCCCAGCACCAGTTATTGAAGAGAGTCTTTTCTCCATTGTATAGTCTTGCCTCCTTTATCAAAGATAAGGTGACCATATGTGTGTGGGTTTATCTCTGGGCTTTCTATCCTGTTCCATTGATCTGTCTTTCTGTTTTTGTGCCAGTACCATACTGTCTTGATTACTGTAGCTTTGTAGTATAGTCTGAAGTCAGGGAGACTGATTCCTCCAGCTGTGTTTTTCTTTCCCAAGATTGCTTTGGCTATTCGGGGTCTTTTGTGTTTCCATACAAATTGTGAATTTTTTTGCTCTAGTTCTGTGAAAAATACCATTGGTAGGTAGTTTGATAGGGATTACATTGAATCTGTAGATTGTTTGGGGTAGTATAGTCATTTTCACAATGTTTAATCTTCCAATCCAAGAACATGGTATATCTCTCCATCTGTTTGTATCATCTTTAGTTTCTTTCATCAGTGTCTTATAGTTTTCTGTATACAGGTCTTTTGTCTCCTTAGGTAGGTTTATTCCTAGGTATTTTATTCTTTTCATTGCCATGGTAAATGGGAGTGTTTCCTTAATTTCTCTTTCACATTTTTCAGATCATTATCTTTAGAGTGTAGTCAGCCTCATCTATCCAGAAAGGTCAAGTAGACCAAGGTCAATGAGACTATGGTCCACCTCCCATTATTCTCTTGGCCAGCATGGTACATGGTCCAAAACATGGTGCCTGTAAAGGAGTCTTAAGTTTTGAAGTAGCCTTGTTATACATCCAATTCACAATCATTATGCCCAAGTGCAGGTCTAGAAATCTGTCCTGTTAAAGTGTTGGTTATAGTGCTGGACATCCAGCAGAACAGATACTTTCACATCTAGCTATGTGATGCAGATACTCTGGTGGAATATCATAGCAGTCACAGCAGGTTTCTCATGGAACTACAATAGATGAATTGTCTTTCTTTTTTATTCTCTCTGCTTTGAAGAAACCCTGTATCTTGACAGTGCAGGTGATCTAGATTTGTTCACTAGTGTTTACATAATCAGGCTTGTTTCTAGGTTATACCTTTGGTTTCCTGCTAGGTGTTCCTGTATGCTAGGCTGTATGAGAGTTCTGAGAGGATATTTTCATTTTCACATTGGAACCTGTGGTGAACTGTTCAAAACAATTGTTATTTTAGAAGTTGTGGGACCAATAGATTTGTTTACTTTGTACTAGTGTCTGAAATAAACTCATAATCACCCCTGTCCTGCCTCTTGTCTATGAGACTTGAAATTTAAAGTTTAGGTGCATAATCTGGAGCTAAGAAGACGTGAACAAAATAAATCAGATCATTAATCCACTTAAGTGAGTGCAAAATAATTAGTAGGAAGTCAGTTCAGAGAAAATCATAACATCTTCAGTTTCAGCCCATAGGTTAGATGGCAGAACACAAGATAAACTGAAGTCAGTCCTATAACCATTAGATTTTGCTTTGTAACAAACTTCCCCAGAACAGAATGACATTAAAAAACACCTTCTTATATTGGTGTGAGATAACATGCTTGGGCTGAACTCCGCAGGCTATCCTACTTCTTGGGTTCTGGCTTAGTTGTTTTTGGATGAGACCTTGGCTAGGATGAGTGGAATGTCTGGAATACCTGGGATGACTGGTGTCTCTCCCCACAGAGTCTCTTATCTACCAGTAGCTGGACCTCTTTATATCTAAGTAGCAAGATCCCAAGACCCATCAAGGAGTGATGGATAAGACAGTGAAATGCTGCCTCATTTTTTTTTAGTAGGGATCACTCCGTGTACTTCAATTTCCAATACACAATCCTTTTTCGAGCCTCTACATATGCCAGATTTCTTTGTCAAATTGACCAAAGGAAGCCACATATCTAAACCCAGAGCCACAGTGAAAGGAGACTACCCAGGACATTTGCATGGACATAGGGAGGCATCAACAGATTGAGTATCTTTACTGCAGTAGTCTGACAGATTCTACTTATAGCTGTCACTACCCACCTTAATTCCCCTGAAAAAAATTCACCGTATCTTTTGAGGTCTTTGTTTCTTCATTTATAAAGTGAAAGTTTAGACTAAATAAACTAGTTCTAACACCTTTTCTAACTTAAAATCCTATAAACACATGGCTCAACAACTCAAAGCCTGATGAGGAATAGACCTACCCTAGTCTAGTGAATATTTGTATATTAATGAATGAAAGATACATGCCATTAGGTAATGTCCTTAATTTCTACCTATACAAGTTAATTTTCAACAATGTGAGAGTCATATGCAACGTTACTTTGCAAATTAAATAAAATATAATAGAGTAGTAACCACAGAAAGAAGTATTTGTTAGAGCCAGACACTACACTAAAAAAAATTTCCCATAGTGTCCTATTAATATCCTTACAACAAGTCTAAGAAGGAGGCCTTATTATCTCCTCTTTAACAGATAATAAAACCAAGGCTTAGACAGAATAAAGTGACAAGTCTAGTAAGTTGTGCTCTTATATTTAAACTTATACCTTGCTAATTTTAAAGCCACTATTCCTATACTCAGTATGGAATGAACTAAAAAAAGCACTTGTGTTTTCAACGTTAAATCAGGAGATTCTGAAAATACTAGAAGAAATGTTGTATAAGAGCCATGAGATGTTGACTTTTTTTGTGGTAGGGAATACTCTACGGCACTTCTGTTTCATTATTTTTGTGGCACTATCGAGTTCATTCAATGTCTTTGTGATGAGAAAAGTTAATCATCATGCAATCAGTAGGATCTATGATATTATATGAAACTCCCTGCCTCCATTGCTTGGGCAAATATAATAGGATTGGTCTTCTGACATTTAGCCTAGAAAAATAAATTTTCTGTAAATAGTGAAGTGTCCCTTGTAGGAATAAAAGTCTGTAAAGTAGATATCAAGAGAAAAGACATATTCTAAAATTTGGCTGCTGGGATTCTGTATATAGCAGACTTCATCAACCCCATCACATGCACATATACACATACACATGGCGGGTTCATTAGTAAGTACCCTTAAGCTGGCACTGACTTCATGGATTTTGCACAGGGGCTAGAGTGTTTGGAAAGTGTACAATGTGCTCTGCCTGATCCAAAACCAAAGAGAACCACCCTCACTTACGGTAGGACAACTTTAGGGTCTACTCTATACAATGCATTAAGTTATTGGGTTTAATGTGATGACTACAGAGTGAGTGACTTCCTAACCCAATAGCACAAGAAGGACTGCAGAAAGTTTTATGTAAAGATGTATATCATGAAAGGATTCAGTCAACCCCAACCTCAAGCTGCAGTGTTTTTATAGATAAAATCATTGCAACCTGTAAAGCCCATTTAAATCTATTAAGTAAACTATTTTTGCTCCCTGTTCATTCTGTTGCTTATTCTTGCTTTTTTTTTCACATACATAAGAAAAATTCAATAATCCTGAATTTGGCATGCTAGAACTGGTCCCAGAAAGAAAAGACTCAGAGAATGCTTAACTAGTCACTCATGCTGCCTGTAGAGTGTGCACTTTGAGTTGTTTTTCTAATAATGGAGTGGTGGTATAATTCATTCACCCTTGGGTGGTCTTCACTTGCTATTGTGTGGAAGATACCAATTCCCCATGACAATGGGGTCACTCAGAGGCTCCCTCCATTGACTTTTACAAGTAAAGGAAACCAAAGAGAGCACATAGTCTGAACTCTTATTGCTTGGGGCTGGAAAACTTGTCTCTAGGAGAACTGATTCATGACTTTGGCCTCAAGAGCACCCTGCCCTTCTATATTAGTTGAGCACATTTGGTTTCAAGTTATACTGTATCACTTGAACTAGTTTAAGATTAAAAAATTGTAATGTAAGGTGTTTTAGAGAAAAATAAAAGCAGCCTCAGTCTTCTCTTTCTTTAGGTTGTCTTTGCCAAAATTTTACTGTGGAATGAGTTGTGCTCAGCTGTATAGATGATACTGACAAAAGCAAGTTTTCCAGTCTCTATTCCCAAGGAAAGGACTTTGATTGACCCAGTTGGGTCTAATACAATGGTAGGTTAATGGTTTAGTTTCCCTTTCATTACTACCATGTAACAGAGTCACACTTTCTTCCCATTGCCACAGCCACAGTGTTGGCAGAATATACATCCCTCTCCCAACTGAGTTTGGGCTTCACCATGTGACTTGGTTTAGTTATGACACAGGTAAAGGGTTGTAATAGGTTTGCACATGTGGACTTCTTCTCTGGTGATCTGACGATCCACCATGAGAAGACCATGTTCCATGTAGCTCTTGTACTTTCAGCTGAGGTCTCTGAACAGACACACCCAGAGTAGACATGAACTGAAGCAGCGGCCTAACACTGAGGCCAGTCTAGATCAGCTAAACTACAGCCAACTTACAGTCCCATGAACATAATAATAATGCTGTTTTAAATTTGGGGTAGCTTGTTCTGCAATAGTATTGTCATAATAATCAACCAGTAAAGAAATCAGTACTGAGAGTTGTGTGCTGCTGTAGGAAAACTTAAAATGCAGTGCATTAGCACTGAGAAAGGACAATAGGTGGTATGGAAACTATAACAGGAGGCTAGAAAAATATCAATATATTTGTAACAGTGTGAAAGCAAAAATGTACCTCATGAACATAAAGCACTGTATGAGGGAGTCTCAAGGCAGAATATTAAAAAGGTAAGCTGTTATTAGCTGAATTTGATAAGGTTCACCAAGGAAGAGATAAGCTCAGGAACAATTCTGTTTGTGAACAGAATTGAAATTAAATATAGAGAGCCCAGAAATATGATAATTGCAATGTTATAAAATGAAGCTGTCTCTAGATATTTAAAAGCTATGAACATTTAAATTCTATGGACTTTAGGACCAAAAACAAATCCAAATAATTTCTTATTTGGATTTCTGAATATAGAAACTACTTGTTCTGATTTTTATGATGTTATACTTTTATAGGTAAATATAATCTATATTAATTTAGACTCATTTTATTTTGTAAGGTTGCCCTTTAATCCAATTTTACTGACAGATGCCTTTAAATCTCTAAGGAGCATTTATCTTGGTAGGTAATTTCTCCTAATTGACACTTAATATGTGGGTTCCATATTTTTTTTCTAATATCCACTCCAAAAGTTAATTTGTTTAAAATATTTAGGGCTGCCCATGTTTTTGATGCATTTACATGACCTTTTTTAGTATGGCTGATGGAATTTCTGTATAGTTTTTATTGCATAAATCACATAATGGATCATCTATAGTTCTAATTCCTATTTCTTTAAAGTATAGTAAGAAATTGGACATGTGAAAAAATTTGCAGGTGTGTTTATCATGTCTTCGTAAAGTACACAACAGTTTTTATGCCAACAATTCTCTTTTCATACCTTTAAATCAATACTTTATGATATTAACTTAACCACATAATTAAAACAGTAAGTGCATAATTGTTGTGGCAGATAGACTCTAGAATGCTCCACCTCAATTATTCCCACATCCTGCTATTCACCTTCTTGGATAATCTTCTTTCCCGAAATGTAGTCTAATAACTTGCTATAACCAATAGAACATGACAAAGGTGATGGGATGCCACTTCCATATTTAGCCTACATAAGACTGTGGCTTCTATTGTGCTATCAGAATCTCTATATTGCCCACTAGGCTTTTACACTTTGATGAAGCAAGTTTTCATACTGCAGAAGTTCACATGGCAAGAGACTTTGGGAAGCCTCTAGCCAACAGCCAGTGGGAACTAAGGCCCTTAGTCTAACAGCCCTTGAGGTATTGAATTCTGCCAGCAACCCAGTGAGTTTCAAAATAGATCTGTCCTTGGTCAAGCTTTTAGATGAGAACCCAGACTTGGCTACCAGTTTTACTGCAACCTTGTGAGACACTCTGAAGCAAAGGATCCAGCTAAGCAATGCCCAGACTCCTGACATTCAGAAAGTGTAGAATAGTAAATGTGTGATTTTTGAAGCAATTTCAAAAAAAAAAAAGGATTCCAGAGCACTACTGTTAAGATAAAAGACATCATCAAGGAATCAAGGATGTGACTATCATACTTTTTCTGGTACCTCTGAAAGTATTAAGGTGGCATCTTGCAGCTCCCTTTAGTTGTACAAAAATATCCAGCTGGGTTTTAGAATTATTGAAAATGAAGTCTTACAGAAGCCTGATAGTTACATAATCCAGAGAGCCATGTATGAAAAAAATTGTTGTTATGGCTTTTGGCATATAGAATAGACTGAAATTAATTGTGCAAATAAAAAGTGATTCAAATTTTTAACCTTATATACAAATAACAATAAAACTGAGTAACTCCAAAGTATAACTGGCAAATGAGATACAAGTAAGATATTACTCACAAATTTCATCCAGACATACCCACTTCTCAAAGTTTATTCTGTGTCTGCTCTGGCCCCTGAAACCTGATACATTCTTTGCTTCAACTGGATTCCAATTCCTGTGCAGCCTTGAGTTGCTACCATCACCACCTTGCATAATTCCTGCTTCTATCAGCCTCAGATGTGGCAGAAAACTGCATGGTTAAGTTACAAGCTGCCAAGAACAAGACTGTTTTAAGACAGAGAAGACAGGATGACTCATCACCTAATTGTGTTCATGTAAATTGTTTGATGCCCAAGAGAGAGTTTTAAATAAAAAATGAGTTCAGATCATCAACGTGCAAAGCAAAGGAAATGTAGTCATCTTCCCCCTCTTCCATCATTAAATTTGAAAAGTATGGCATCACTGAGAAGAGTATCACCAATGCTTAATGTTTCCAAGTCATTTCGCTGCTTATGAAGGGACTGCTCTGATCTAGGAGACAATAGTGGATTTGAGCATATAGGACAGTCAAGCAGGCGGCTGTGACATCTCTGCACCAGTGTACTGCTGCTTGAAAGCTCAGTCTTTGTGACTTAGACCATGACAAGACTCTGCAAACTTATATGTTCACAGGGCTCTGAAGATTTAGCCCACAAGTTCCAGGTGGAGATTAGGTGCACATCTTACTCCAGGTAAGAGATGCTCTTCCCTGGGGAAAGAAATGGGCTGTATGTAAGCAGACCAAGTGAGGAGCTGGATTTGGCAGCAAGAGGTGTGTGCTCTGGAACTGACACGAATGCAAAACACACACATTGTTAGTTTTATGTTCCATCTATAAAATGAGGCTAGTGCAACATGAAGCAAATGCTTTAACATTAACACAAGTGAGAAGTTTTCTTTTTATTTCTATTTCTCATAGTTTCATGTCCAATCATTCAGTACTTCACACTTTATGCTGCTCTTGAAATCTGTGATACAGCCTCTCCTTGGCTTGGTTCACGTGTCAAATTGGATCCAGAAGAAGACACTTTCAAAGCATTAATGAGCAATATAGAAGGAGATAACGCACTTGGGCTGGAGGGTGCTGGGTGTGGATTGCATTGCACACTTCCCCAAAAAAGAAATCTAACCACCTAATCCCTGCTCCTCCTTCCTGGGCTTGCTATACTCTGAAGGGACTTTTGGGCAATTCTGCTTACAGGGTCCCTCTCTCTGGCTTTCCCCAAGGCAGCACGCTAAGCTCCCCTTTAGCTCCTTTATCTGGCCTCTTTTTGAAAATTTCTCTTCTGTTCCCTCTTTTCTACCCTTGATCTCAGGATATACAGATGATACATTTGTTATAGCAGAAGAAACTAAGTACTTGAGCTTGCAGTTCAGGTCTTACTGTTTATTCCAAGTCATAACCATTCACATATTTGCAAAATATTTGCAAATCATATATCTAATAAGGGATTAATATGTCAGATATACAAAAGACTCTTACAACTCAACAGAAAAAAAATGCTGATTAAAAAATGGGCAGAGGATGTGAATAGACATTTTTCCAAAGAAGACATACATATAGATGGCCAACAAGCACATGAGAGGTGTGAAAAATGAGGTGTGTTTTCAAATACATATAACCTGGAGCAGAGATAAGATATGGAATAGAAGGACATGGAGCTCACCTCCTTTCACAAATACACCAAAAGTACATCTACATGTGATGTAATTCTCACAGAATACCCACTGAACACCGGCAGCTCTCATACAACCAAAGCTGCAAGAAAGATCACCAAGTAACCAGGTAGGACAAAAGAAAAAGAAGGAATCAGGATGGGACCTGTGCCCCTGGGAGGGAGCTGTTAAAGAGAAAGAAAGATTCCCCCACCCTGGGAACCCCCTTCACAGCTGGGAGATCAGCTGGGAGAGATAGGGAGCTTCAGAGGCTCAGAGATGAGTTCAGCAGCCTCCTGTAGCAGCAGAACCAGCACAGATGGTCCTGGCCACCTTGCTGCACTCCCCAGCCAGAGATGTGCATTGGTGGTGTGTGCAAGGGCTGGGTGCTGAAACTCTGGCTTCAGCAGACAGACCCAGGGAGAGGACTGGAGTTGGCTGTGCAGAGACAGCCCAAAAGTACTGGAGTGTGATCTGGGCCACAAGTTGGGGTGTGAGCAGAATGGAGCCTGGGTCCGCCACAGAAGCCTCATTTTTAATGTGTTACAGTATATATCCAGAAATATACTCCTGGTTAAATAACTAATAGCTATGCGACCATTATATGCCATCACAGCAACAACCGAATTAAAAAATGGACAAAGGACTTGAATAGACATTTCTCCAAAGAAGACATACAAGTGGCCAATAAGTACATGAAAACATCACTTGTCATTAGGGAAATGCAAATCATAACTACAATAAGATACCACTTCCCACCCATTAGAATGACTGTTACCAAAAAATGAAAAGTTATACATGTTGGTAAAGACATGAAGAAATTGGAACACTTGTTTATTGGTGGAGAGAAAGCAAAGTGATACAGTCACTGTGGTAAACAGTTTAGTCATTTCTCAAAAAGTTGCACATAGAATTACTATATGATCTAGCAATTACACTTCTGGGTATACAACCAAAAGAACTGAAAGTAAAGACTTGAAGAGATACATGTGCATCGGTGTTCATGGCAGCATTGTTTGCAATAGCCCAAAGGTGGAAACAACTTAAATTTCTATAGGAAGATCCATGGATGAACAAAACATAGTATATACTTAAAGTGGAATATCATTCAGCCTTAAAAAGGAGTAAAATTCTGATGTATGTTACAACACTGATGAAACTTGAAAACATTATGCCAAGTCAAATAAGCCAGACACAAAAGGACGAATACTGTATGATTCCACTTATATGAAGTATCTAGAATCTGCAAATTCATAGACAGTGGCATAGTGGTTTCTAGAGTGGTTACTAGGGGCTGAAGGGAATGAGGTGTTATTGTTTAAAGGGTACAAAGTTTCTGTTTTAGATGATGAAAAAGTTCTGAAAATGGATACTGGTGATGCTTATGAATGACTATGAACATTGTGAATGTACTTAATGCCACTGAATTACACACTTAAAATGATATATTTTATAGTATGTATATTTTACCACCCAAAATAAATCATCACGGCCATCTATATTCACTGATATGAAAATATCCTCATTCTATTTTATTAGTTAAGAAAAGAAGGCATAAGAAAACACTATGCCACTCCATTTTTGTGTGTGAAAAAGAAACTGTAAATGCAAAAGGAAAAAATACTGAAAGTTCCTGTAGCAGATTGTATTTTTAAAGATGGCCAGGCAATACAGTTCATCTCACGATCAGAGAGGGGCTGAAACTGGAATTGAATTGACACTGTGACTTCCAAGGCTAAATTGTAATGGTAAAACGTAAAATAACAGAAATAACAGGCAAGATCACCAATAAGTGCTAAATTTAGAGGGCAGAGTTTAAGGAGAAATAGTATACTTCCATAGCCTCAGAGTATCTTTCCCAAAGAATTTGTTAATCACAAAGGGAAAAATAAAAACTTTACAATACAGAAACCTGGCAAACATCACTTGAACCAAGCAATCAAGTTACAGTATATGTTAAAAAACATATCAACATCATCAGCTCCTTGATATTATGTTCTGAGAAAGGCACATCACCTCTATGTTATTCTTCCTAATAATGCATAACTTCAATCCAACCATGAGAGAAGGTAGATAAACCCAGTTTGAGGGACATTCGAAAATACACAGACCAGAACTTTTCGAAAGTATCAACACCATGAAAGAAGGACCAAAAACCTGTTAAAGAGTGTAAGAGACTAAGGAAGCAGGACAGATAAAGGTAATGTGGTATACTGGAGTGGATTTTGGAAAAGAAAGTAAGACATTGGTGGAAAAACTTGTGTAGTCTGAATAAAGTCTAATGGTTTAGTTACAGTATTGTAACAATGCTAATTTCTGAATTTTGATAATTGTGCCATGATTATATAAATTATTCACATTAGGGGAAGCTGAATGAAGGGTATTCAGAAACTCTGGTGTACTATATTTGCAACTGTTTTACATGTTTAAATTTTTAAAAATGTAAAAACTTCCAATAAATAGGCTAAAGCAGCTTTTGCTTGAGCTGGTTGACATAATTGCCCCTGGAACACAGCTATTATGCTGCAAAGAAGCCAAACAGCTACATAGGAAGGACATGTGGAGTTTCTTCAGCCACAGCTCCAGCTGAGGTCCCAGAAACAGCATCAGATATGTGAGCAAGGGTGTCTTCAGATGGTTCCAGTCCCAGTAGTCAAAACACTCCAACCTATGCCAATGAGCAAAGAGGAGCTGAACCCACCAGCCCTGAACAAATTGCAGACTTATGAGCAAAATAATTGTTGTCATTGTTTTAAGTTACCATGTTTTGCAGTGTTTTGTTACATTGGGTTGGCCAAAAAGTTTCTTCAGTTTTTTCCATAAGATGGTTCTAGTAGCGCTTAGTTGTCTTCAACTTCATTCGAAACATTTTGTTAGATTGTATTGTGACAGCTGTCATATCGGCGTGCCTTTAAAAAAAAAACTTATCAAAATTGGTGAATTTTTGTGTAGCCATTTTAATATTGAAGATGGAAGTAAAGCAACATTTTCAGCATATTATGCTTTATTATTTCAAGAAAGGTAAAAACACAACTGAGACACACAAAATGATTTGTGCAGTGTATGGAGAAGGTGCTGTGACTGATTGAACATGTCAAAAGTGGTTTGTGACATTTCTGCTGGATATTTCTCGCAGGACAGTGCTCCATCATCGAGTAGACCAGTTGAAGTTGATAGTGATCAAATCGAGACATTAAGAACAATCAGCATTACACCACTCGAGAGATAACCGATATACTCAAAATATCCAAATCAAACGTTGAAAATCAGTGGCACCAGCTTGGTTATGTGAATCGCTTTGATGTTTGGGTTTCACATAAGCTAAGCGAAAAAACCTTCTTCACCGTATTTCCGCATGCGATTCTCTACTTAAACATAACAAAAACGTTCTGTTTTAAAACAAATTGTGATGGACAATGAAAATGGATACTGTACAATAACGTGGAACAGAAGAGATTGTGAGGCAAGTGAAATGAACCACCACCAACCACAACAAAGCCCGATGTTCATCCAGAGAAGGTGATGTTGTGTATATGGTGGGATTGGAAGGGAGTCCTCTATTATGAGCTCCTTCCAGAAAACCAAATGATCAGTTCCAACAAGTAATACTCCCAATTAGACCAACTAAAAGCGGCACTCGACAAAAAGCATCCGGAATTAGTCAACAGAAAATTCATAATCTTCTATCAGGATAACGCAAGACCACATGTTTCTTTGATGACCAGGCAAAAACTGTTACAGCTTGGCTGGGAAGTTCTGATTCATCCGCTGTATTCACCAGACATTGCCCCTTCGGATTTCCATTTATTTCGGTCTTTACAAAATTCTCTTAATGGAAAAAATTTCAATTCCTTGGAAGACTGTAAAAGGCACCTAGAACAGTTCTTTGGTCAAAAAGATAAAAAGTTTTGGGAAGACAAAATTATGAAGTTGCCTAAAAATGGCAGAAGATAGGGGAACAAAACGGTGAATAAGTTGTTCGGTGAAGTTCTTGGTGAAAATGAAAAATGTATCTTTTATTTTTACTTAAAAACCAGAGGAACTTTTTGGCCAACCAATGTACCAATAAATAATTGGGGTATACGTACAAGAAGCTCTTAGGGGTTGTTATATCTGGATGACTTCTATTTTGTTTCTCTCAACTATATTTTCTATCACTAGTACAGTAAAAATGATTGATTTATATAATTAAATTAATAAAACATTGGAAGAAAAAGCATTTACAAAGGCAACATTGCATTCCCATTGTCTCTCCAAAATGTTGCAAATAATTTGCTGGGCTGAGACATGAATATGCCTGGGGACTTAAGGGAAAAAAATGGTTTTAGCATTAAGGAAAGGGTTAAATTTTTTAATTGATAAAAAGTAAATCCTGGCTGTTTTCTCTTAGCTGATATATACTATCTCATTGTGGGATTCTTAATAATGAGAAGTGTGTAATATAATTCCAACGACTGTTAGCTATTTTGACCCACACCATTAAACCAGATTAGTGCAAAGTTTACATTGTATGATTTAACACACATGAAACACACCTGTTTGTTCACTTACTTATTTATTTCTACTCTCTGAAATCATAACCATAGTAATAGATTAGACTACTGTTCTATTTATTACACAAAAGCCTGTAAGTCACCGACACAGATAATGGTATAAGTTGAAGAGGAACACAACTTTAATGAGACAGGGAGCTCATATGCTCATTAGATTTGAGTGTATTGGAAAGAGCAACAACAGTATGTTAAGGATTGGCAAAATTACATTACAGTGTCAGTCAATATCGATGTGGCATTTTTGTTAATGAATAATTAGTATAAATAATGCTGACTTCATTTTAAATATCCTAAGTACTGAAGAAGATAGTAGAATCAACGGTGGGAAGCAGATGGATCTTTTATTTCTCAATTACAGCTGAAACATGTTACAGAAATTTTCATGTCATTTATTTTATATGGTCCATTTTACAGCTGTGTTTATTGTTGTAATAAATAAATACATTATATCCTCTTGTTAGAACAGCAGTGGAAATTTCTTGTACCCAAATCCTCACACACTCATGTGACACAAACACCCCAAATGGAACACCAATAAGAGGATGTTTCCGTAATGGAAGAATAAAGTCTCTTCGTGGTTAAAGCTGAAGAATGCAAAATGCAGTCATAGAAAAGGGTAACATTTTTTAATTGTTCACAGGGTTATTAATACTTGAGAAGATTTTACATCTCACAAGTTTTTTGAAGAATACATACACATTTATAAATCTGCATGTATGCTTCCCAGCAACAAGTGAGTGCTGCAAACTATCATCCAGTTAGATAAATCATTACCTCCAATTTTGATCCTCCCTACAACCAGCAGGGTCTAACAGGCTGAGGGGAAATATCCACACCAACCTGATATTTTATAGCTTCATTCATTGCATTAGGAGAATGGGGGTCTTTATTTGCAGATAAACAGCTAGATGGTTTTGTTTTCTCAGAGACTCCCTATTAGAGCAGGGCAGGAAAGCTTGGATGAATCAATCAAGCAGCACATACTTATTGAACACCTAAAATTTCTCTCCTACTGCTACTACTGGGGTCTCATCTGATCTACTTGTATCCTGTGTTGACAGGGATTTATAGAGATAGCAGTGCAATTTGGAAAACATATTCCTTGGTTATTTGACTATACTATTACAACCTGCAACGACGTGGGTGTTCTACCTATTTATTATATTCCTCAGTTGTCATCACTTTGACTAATTTTCCACTTGGATCTCCTTTTGTCTATGATTTTTGTCCTTAAAAAGTCTTTGCAAACTGAATTTTAGCAACTATTAAGGACTTCAACTATCTGAGTCAGATAGAGATAGAGATTAAAATCCTAATTATTCCAGAGGTTAGATACATGACCTCAGGGAACTCACCTAAATTTTTGTGCCTTAGTTTCCTCTTTCAAATTATGAGCATAAAAATTGTATCTATCTCATAGGAGAGTAAGATGACATGAGATACTACAAGGGACTTCACAAGGTTCTTGGCATATACTATGTATTGTAGTATAACATATTTTTATTACATGTAATTGTAGTATAGTGTGATATTAACACCGAAATAGGGTACAGAAGTTGCTGCTATGGGAGCACAATGTGCAGATGCCTTTTAAAATGGTGATTTCTGAATGAACACTTAATGAGCAGGAGAAATCATGTTCCTTTTTAAACTGTGTGACTTTGGGCAACTTGCTTCAGCTCTCTGAGCCTCAGTTTCTCTTCTCTGTAAAATGGGTGACACCAAACCATGGAGCTGTTATGAAGACTACATCAGCTAATGCATGCATAGCACCATGCATGTGGTAGGCACTCAATAAATGCTGATTGAATGAAAGTCTGAATTCATTTTGATTCTATTACTGGCACTGTATTCATTTTACAGGCGAGCAAATTTAAGTCCAGAGAGGTGAATTGATCTCAAAGATCTCACAGCTAGTAAGTGACAGAGCTAGAACCCAAACCTAGGCATTCCAAAGGCCTCCACTTTCAGAATCTGCCCACCTGTCTTGAGTTTTTGACAAACTTTAGTAACTCTATACCGATTCATATACGCAGTTATACTGCGAAGAAGAACATGGGTCACATCTGAGAAATTAGTAAGTTAAGCAATCCTTTCTGTACCTCCCTGCATCTCACATCCCAGTGCAACGAACTGATGGTATAACTTCCAATTTCAAGCAATGGCTGAGCTCTTACAATGTAGAAGCCATTACAGTAGGCACTGGGCCTCATATAAACATGAATTACACCTAACGCCATCTCTCAAGACAATCTGTTTAGTACATTTACTTTTGTGTGTGTGTATGAATACTTTGTGTGCATATGTATATTTTTCTATGAATTTATAGCTTATTTACAAGTATTACTTATTCATTAAAGAGCACTCCAAAATATTTAAAAGACCATTTAAAAAATGTCCAGTTACCGAGACAAAACATCCAAGAAACCAGCCAAAATAACACCACTGCCAAGGACAAGAAAGAAAAGGCCATTTGCACAAATCACAGCATGAAGCTTAGGATTTAAACAAAGAGAAGGGGAAGAGAAAGAAACAAGAGGAGAAGGAGGAGGAGAAAACTGAAATATAATGATGGAGAGTAAAAAAATAATTGATCAGAAAATTAAAGCTTATTGAAGGTATTCTCACAAGGTAAAAAGATAAAGTGAAATTCCTGAGAATCAAAACAAAAAGTGAAATGCAATATTTTACATAGAACTTAAAAGGAGATTACTCACAGAAATATGCATTTGATTATTTTTGTTAAGGGTATTGGACATTCTAACATACAAGATTGTTAGGACTTAAGTTTTTAATTAGAATTTCAGATGGCCTACATATAATTATTCTCTAAGAACTTTTATTTGTTTTTTTCTTATAAGAAGTATTTAAAAAAAAACGGTTTTAAACAGCACTTGCAAAGATACATGTAACTAAAACTAGTAAAACAGACCTTTTTGAAGAATGTTTTAGGGTCAGAAAGTGAGTTCTGATCAACACAGACATAGATGTTAATTTTACAGCATTTACACTGTATCCAGGAAGACAACATTGAAAGTAACTAAAAATGTGATAAAAGCTCCACAGAGGAGTCCCTGAATTTGTATGTATGTGTATAATAGGTGAATGTAACTTTCCATGAGATGATATTTTAACAAAGACATGAAAATTTTAAGAGAATATATTAGTGATAAGGGATGGAGAGGGGAAGAAGAGAGAGGGGATTCTAGTTTTAGGAAATAGTGTGTTCAAAGCCTATGTGGTAGAAAGAGCAGGGTATCTAGCAGAAACTAGCCAGTGTGTGTGTGAAGTGTGAAAACTGAGGAGTGTGGAAATAATGCTGAAGATGTGGGGATTGCTGGACATAAAATGAAATAATGCCTGTAACAGGCTTAGTAAAGAAAATGAATAGTGAATATGCTAGTGAATATGCTCACTATTGTTTCTATCATGGACTTAAATATATGGCATCTATTCATAAAAGTCTGGAAAATAACAATCCATCTTCCTTCCATGAAAGTGAGTTGGTTTAAAGAAGGAAAAAGCAAGTAGTTCAAGGCTAAGATAGAGGAGGAAGGGAACATTCTCAATGAAACTTCTGTGCTTCTGGACAATTCTTTGCCAATATTTTATTAATTCTTGAAGACCATCAGGCACCAGCATGAAGTGGGCCCCTTCCAGCCAGCTCTGTGCAGAAAAAGGCTGGAACCAGTCAGCTGTGTATTAGTATAAGAAATGGGCTCTTTCCAAATATCTATTTTGAATATCCTTGGCTCTTTGAGAAACACAGTTTGTTAATTTCCAATTTCATTGGGCTGAGTCAAGGAGATAAACACATGAAATTGTGATAAGTGATCAGAATTATTTCCAAGTAGGTTTTTATTTAACTGTTTTTCTTCTGGACATTGTTATCTATTTAAAGGACATATTTATTCATTGTGTTAAGGTCTCTGGGTGCATGATTGCCAAGTGCAATGCCTATGCGGTAAATTACATTACTGTGAATTAAAGCAAAATGTAATGATTTCTGAACATGTTTGTTAGGTGTACAGATTGTGTGTTATCTACACAAAGGATTAGGGTGTCATACCAGTGAAAAAGAAATGGAAAGGTAACTTTCAAGTCTGTAATTGGAGGACAGAGAACTGCAGGGATTTGAAAGGATGCCGTTTATCATTCAGTGGCTGGGGAAGGAAAGTTAGCAGAAGTCTTAATTTTCATTAAGACCAGCTACAACAAGTTTACTCAGTTCTTGGTCATGGTGCTTGCTTTTGATCTCTATTTTTATTGTGTTTGGTGGTGAAAAACCTCACTTTAACACTGACCATCCTGTAAAGGCAGTGTTAGCTTGCAGTGTGCATGCAAATGTCTAGTTAAATTATTCAACAAGTCCATCATTATTCAGAATGAGCAGGAGCACTCCTGAGAGTAGAATCACTGACTTGGGCCCTGTAAAACCAACATAATCAAGAGTCAGAAATTGCCTTTAAGTGAATGCATAGGTGCAAGGAAGGCTCTTTGTTGCTGATGTGAAGAGTTAGGAACCTGTGGCTACTCTGGTGTCCCCCCAGTATCCATTTCTTCATCCACCTCCTCTTGGGATCTCCACATTCTCATGTAAGCCATTCTCTAGCTACATATCATATTGAATAGTGACATTTGGCAACTACCATCTTACAAGAGGAAACTGCTCTTATTTTGCACCTGTAGCTGCCTTTTGTTTCCCATCATTGCATATAAATTAAACCAGCAGGCGTTTTTTGAAACTGTATATTGGATGCATTTCAAATTCACATTGTGCTGGAGGACCTGGAGCCCCAGAAAAACAATTAGTTTTCACTCCATATGTTTGAATCTTACCTGTTCTTCTAGTCATGACTCCTCTATGTGTGCTCCCCTAATGCCTCAACTCCCAGTTGTCATTTCTGTCTTATTTATTTAAAAAAAAACCCCAAAACTAATGGCTCCATTTTTGGACACACCTTATAGTATCTTATATTACTATCATGTTATGGAAATCATGGCATTTTTCTGGGTATATATGGATTATTAATCCCAATTATATTCAATGTAAGTCTTAGGAATTCCATAAAGTCAAATAAACATGTCTTAAAAACAACTATAAAAATTGACTTTTATAGCCACAATTTCATGTGTGTTTTAAAAAAAAATCCTGTGTGGAAGGATGTCTTAATGATTCCATATGAAAGATGAATAGACTGGGGTCCAATATTACACAACCAGCAATAATTTAGAGATTCTGAGTTTAAATGTTTCCACTTTTCTTTAATGGGTTTTATAATTTTATTTCCATCTTTATGTCAAAAACAAGGATTGGCTCACACAGATGCCCAGTAAATACATGGGATTGAATTATGAAATATGCATGTACATTAAGGTCCACAGCTAATTAATAAGTTCTACTTACTGCACATACAAAGATGGAACAAACCAACCTTGTTTCTTCTGCCATCAAAATGTTTGCAGTCTGATGGAGTCATGTAAATACACAAACTTCAATATTAAATCATAAGTGTAATTAATGGGCAGAAAAGTGATGTGTGGATTACAGATAAGGGTAGCAATTATCCTACCCACTCAGGAGAATTAACTAAGGCTTTATCAAAGATGTTACAATTCTCCAGGATTTGAAGGATTAGTAGGAGCTTGCCAGATGAATAAAGATAGCTGAACATTTGTTGCAGAAAGAACAGTATGTACAAAATACACAGAATTGAAAAATTGACTATGTGCTATGAGAATGACGAGAATCTTACTGTGCTTTAAGCTTAGTGGCCAGGTGGGGCCGTACTTTATTAGAGGAGACTGGGGAGTTAGATAGGAGCCAGAGGAAAGAAACTATGCTAGGTATTCAATACTTTACAGAATTTTTCTTATTAAATTAAGGTCCTAGAATGACAATTTGAGATAAAACACATGATTCTGTTTTTTTCAGATGGCCAAACTGAGGCCAAGAGAAGTTAAGAATTTGTCTTTTGTGGCAATGCTGGTAAGTGGTGGAGTTTTGTTCTCAACTGGGATCCAAGTCAAAAGCTTCCCAGGAGTCTGTTGGCAATGAGGAGGGGATAAACACACCACACAAACATACAAGGAGGCCTAATTGTGTGGTACTTAATAACAATCCTTTAAATTACATAACCCCAAACCAGTAGAATTAAAGTAAAAATATACAAATCCACAATTACAGTTAATGAATTTCATACTTTCTAAATAATGGTAAATGTATTGAGAAGATTAATTATACTATAGAAAACTTGAACAGCCCTATTAACCAACCAGACAAAACTGACCTCAAATATTTCATCCAAAAACAGGAGAAATGCATGTTCTGTTTAAGTGTACATGGAACATTTACCTGGATAGTCCATATTCTGGATCATAACATTTTTTCAACTAATTTAAAAGGATTGAATTGAAATTACACAAAGTAACTTCTCTCACCACAATATAATTATATCAGAAATAAGAAACAACAAAAATATTTGAAAAATCCCCAACTATTTGGGAATTAAACAACACACTGCTAAAGAGAAAGAGTCAAAGAAGAAATCACAAGGCAAATTAGAAAATAAGTTGACTTGAATGAGAATAGAGACAAAATATGCCAACATTTTGTGATACAGCTAAAGCAGTGCTTTATAGGGAAATCTATATCTTTAATTGTTTATACTGGAAAAGAAGAATGGGCACAAAACAATGATCTAAACTTCCACTATAAGACACTAGAAAATTAAAAGTAAATTAAACCCAAACTAATCACAAGGCATAAAATTATAAAGATAAAGGTAGAAAAAAGAGGGGAAATAAAAGTAGAAGAAAGACAATAATGTATTCTTCAAAAATAAATAAAATTGACAAACATTTAAACATATTGATAATAAAAAAGGAAGAAAAATTATCAATATCAAGGATGAAAGAGCTGATAACATTAGGCTCACCATATATTAAAATAATAATATAAATGAATTGATGCCAATAACTTTAAAAACTTACATAAAATAGAAAAAAATTCCTCAAAAGACATGAACTACTAACACCTACTTAAGAATATATAATTCAAATTGTTGTATGTTTTTTAAAAAGATTAAATTAATAGTTAAAAATATCCCCACAGAGAAAACTGTAGGCATAAATGAAATTATTGGGTAATTCTATTAAACATTTAAAAAGTGATACCATGTATACATAAACTCTTCCAGAAAATGGGAGATGAAAAAAATTTTCCAAACTCACTTAATGAAGCCAACATTAACCTGAAACCAAAAAAAAGAAAGAAAAGACATAACAAAACTGTATGACAATATCCTTTATAAGCATAAATGCAAACATTTTTAATAACATTGTAGTAATTTTTTTTTGACCGCGCCACGTGGCATGCAGGATCTTAGTTCCCCGGCCAGGGATAGATCCCGTGCCCCCTGTAGTGGAAGCATGGAGTCCCAACCACTGGACCACCAGGGATTTTCCAAAAATGTAGTAATTTAAACCCAGAAATATGTAACACTTAATCATAACCATGGATCAGCAGAATTAATATTGTTAAAATGTCTATACTACCCAAAGCCATCAATAGATTCAATGAAATACCTATCAAAATTCCCAATGATATTTTTCACAGAAATAGAATATATTTCCTTGCTATACTGTAAATCCTTGTTGTTTATCTATTTTATAAATAGTGGTGTGTATCTGTTAATGCCATATCCCTAAATTATCCCTCCCCCTCCTTTCCCCTTTGGTAACCATAAGTTTGTTTTCTATGTCTGTGAGTCTGTTTCTGTTTTGTAAGTAAGTTCATTTGTATCATATTTTATATTCTACATATAAGTGATATCATATGATATTTGTATTTTTCTGACTTACTTCACTTGGTATGATCATTTCTAGGTCCATCCATGTTGCTGCAAATGAGCATAATAATATTGCATACTTTATAAAGCCTACCACAATATCTGCACGTGTTAAGGACTCAAAAAAGTTACCATGAATATCTTCTGTATATGACTAAATGGAAGCATCTTACCTTTTTGTTATTAAATACTGGTACTATATGCCCCTGTATCTATATCATAATTTATTTTTGATGCATGTCTAGCTTGTATTCTTTTTTATGAACAATACTGCAATGAACATCTTTATGCATCTTTTTTGTATGTTATTCTTAGAACTGGAACTTTGGGGGCAAAGAAGATTCATGTCTCCCCAGTCTCTTGCCAACCGTTACTAAAGTCTAGATAGAAAGGTTCTCTGGCTTACTTCAGTTAAATATGCAAGAAGATGACTGTCAGTTCAAATTGACCTGTATATGGTCCTTAATGACATGATAGGGAAGGCATATTGACACAGCTGACAGCATATTGGTACAAAGCCTCATACAGGCCACATAAATTTCACCAGCCAGCATCACTCCTGACCATTCATCCATGGTAGAACATGGAGAAAACCACCTTGAATGGTCCCCCAATCCCCAGAATAAGTTGATAATCAGGCTATAATGGACGTTACATATATATTTAAATGGAGAAATGAAGGGAAATGGACAATAATGACTATTAGCATTTATTAGATAAAACTAGAAGATTATTCTAGGATCCCCATGAAAGAGGTAGGTGTTTAATGCTCTTGCCCTCAGGGTTAAATACTGCTGCACCTTCTCTTTGATGTTTTCTTTAATCTATTAAAATTAACCATCTAGTAACAACCTTTATTTTCTCATTCTCTTTGTCTTATACTCTTGCATTTCTTTCTGTTGATTTGAAAGTTCTCTGGAGTTCTGGACATTTATCTGATCTAATAATTCTGGACAGAGAAGAGGAACCTAAAATACCACTAAGTCTAATACAGTCTGGACCCCAGAGAACTCATGGGCTGAAGGTCACATGGTATTGAAAACTTAAAGCAGAATTAAGGAACCTTCTGAGAGACATCTCTCAGTTCATATACTCCAATTATACAAGTCAAGCCCTTATGGGGAACAGAGAGTCCTAGAATTAAAAGGGGTATAAAATAGTGAAATGAGTTTTTCTCCTTCTTATAAAAATTATATTTAAACTGTTCATTTTCGAGCTAGGCTGAAAATCTCCAAAGACCTCCCTAGTTCCCTTCTTTACTTCAGGCATGTGTCCACTATCCCCCCAAAGAATCACAAGGGTTAATAACGATAGAATATAATATTTAGTCTGAGGCATTTTCTCAGTCTGCTTCTCTCTCTCTCTTAATTATGGCAGATACTGCTGGTTTATAACCTCTCCTTTTTATAATAGAGACCAATTCTCATATAAAAGCTGAACTTGACAGATAGTTTTCTCATTTTCCCAACCTCTTTTGAAGTTAGGACTATAAGCATGCAACCTAATCTAGGCCCGATAGGAAGACTACAGAGGGACTTCTGAGAAAGCTAGTGCAAGGAAATAGTCTCCCTCCTGCATTTGGACATATTTGTGTGAGAACATAATGGCTGGAGTAGTGAACATACTGTGTGAGCTGAAGGGACCAAGGCTGGGTGTAAAGGCCAATACGTTGAAGATATTAAATGGAAAAGGAAAGCATCTGGGTTTCAGATGATGTAACTGAACTGCCTGTTTAACCAATTTGGAACTTTCTTCCCCTTATTATATGAGAAAATTTATGCACTAATATTAAGCTACTTTATTTGTATAATTCTCTAATTAGAGATAAATGGATCTAGATATAACACTGAAGCCCCATATATTCCCTGCACAGGACTCTCAACCCCTGTGTCTGACTTACCACATTTTAGTTTAGGATGAAACATAAATTCAGGTTTTGGTTGATCTATAATGGTGTAAAAATCACGGTAAAATATAAACATGAATAAATATAGACAGAGAAAGGAAGAAAAAGGAAGGAAGGGTAGAAGGAGAGAAGGAAAGAAGGAGAGAAAGAAAAGAAAGAAAGAAAAAGAAAGAAAAAAGAACAGAAAAAGAAAGAAAGAAAGAAAGAAAGAAAGAAAGAAAGAAAGAAAGAAAGAAAGAAAAAGAAAGAAAGAAAGGCAGGCAATCTTGAGCACCAAGAGAGGATGGATATGAAACTCCAGTGTCCCACAGGTAGGAAACAAAAACATATCTCATGACCATATAGCATCTCAGGGCCAAAGCCAGCCACACTCATGCTCTGTCTCCACCTGACATTTCAGTCAAGCAAGACACTGTGCCTAAGATATGGATTGTTGTCCAGATAGAATATGAGTAATTTAGACATGGCTAAGCTTAGGGAAACATACTTTGTCTTCCAGGTATCAGAACCAGCACACAAGAGTCTAGAGAACATAATGAGCGTGACATTAACCATACATATTCAAATTGTGGACATAATTTTGGTTTATATATCTTTTTTGCTCATCTCCTGTAGAATACAATTGTAGTTCTCAATGATGGTCTGGAATACAGTAGACTCTTTCCCTCTTTGAATGGGTCCTAACCATGATTTTAACACTACATTTTGATGCTTTAATAAAATTATTACACAATGTCTTCATCCAAATCATTTTATGTACAGCCCCAGGTATTCACAAGTGATATCCCAGTTATATTTTGCTAATATTGGCAAACTATTGTTTCCTGGAAGAACATATTTTCCTAGAATTTACCTCTCAGCTCCATGATTCTGATATATCCTTTTTATGATCTCCTCTAGCACCTAAGGCTGTATGCTGCTCGACACACGCTCACATACACACACAGTATGTGCACACACATGTGCATGCACACACATGACACATGCACGCATAATCACACATGTACAGAAACACTGTAAGAGGGAGATTTTAGCAGTGTTCAGAGTAAAGATAATGGAGGCTAAAATATAGGCAAAATGAATTTCTAATAAGTGTATTAATGAGAGCAGACCTCTAAGTTTTAAAATTCTTCTCCAGTCAACTGCTGGAATATGTCATTTGACTCTTGAAAGGACAATTTTGACTCAGGTTGTGTGACTTCTATATTTTAAAGCCAAATACGATGTTAGATAAATGTTCAGTAACCTGAATGGAGATGTATTCAGAAAAAACAAACTAGAGAAATCTAATACAGAAAAACCCAGAATACTGTTTCTATTAATATTTGATTAAATAATTCTCATTTAATTAATAACTGTAATCAACAGTGTTATATTGACATGGGTCATATTTTAAATTTTTAAATAATTTTGAATAATGTGTCAAATATATTGTGTCCAAGGGAATCATCTAAGACAGTACAAACTCTTTAATCTTAAAAGAATTGATTAAGGTACCATCCACAAGTCTTGGGAACAAGAAAATTTTTCTTTAGTTTAGAGAGGACAATTGTAAAAGCAAACTGTAAAACTGAACATAAATGTAGAACTAAATAGAACCTGTAATTTCTCCTATCATATAGTAAGTGTTTAGTGAATTATTGGTAAAAGCTTGAATGGGTGACAATAATGTAAATTATGCCACTGTTCTTTAGCCAGTGGAATATTTACTAGGATTTAAAGTTTATTGTACACAGGCAAAATGTCTATTTCTGGAGATTTTATTTCAAAATGTGGTTTCTAAGGATGTTTCATTTTGTAAGCACAAGTAAAACAAATAAATCTTACATTTTAGTTATCAGTAAGTACTAGTTTTTATCAAACTACTGAAACTATCTTAAGAGCATGTTCCACTTTTGATTGTTTTGAGTAAAAATAACCAGAAACCATCAAGAAGATTCATTGTTGTCTATTTCCTCATAGAGGATTTATTTGAGAATAGAGTAATTCTTCCCTTTCCTCATGTTCCTGCTAGAATATTATTTTAAAATAATATTGTATATAAAAAAGATTTTTCTAACTTTTATGTTTCAGAAAGAATTGAGATTTTTAAGTATCTAAAACACTCCATGTGGAAAAAGATATCCTACATTGAATTTTACTGAGACACTCTGGTTTCATTACCTGATGAAAAATAAAATACGAGGTAAGTTTGCTTTAGAGAGATTCAGAATCAATCTTATTTTAATGGCAGCTGCTCAGTGGTTTCATTACCTGATGAAAAATAAAATACGAGGTAAGTTTGCTTTAGAGAGATTCAGAATCAATCTTATTTTAATGGCAGCTGCTCAGTGGCTTGCAGAAAATAAATTTATCTTGTTTTGGAACAACAGTAATTACATAATAGAAAATAAGGTTAAGCTTGATTCTAAAGTAAGACAGTGGTACTGCCTAGCTAGCAAAATAACAGAAGAAAACATTCAGGTCAGATCTGTTACTTTATTAAACTACTTCCTTTTTACAAAATTGTTAATATCTGTGGAAGAAAGCAGGGGAATACTAGGCTGACTTCTGTAGTCAGCAGCCCAGCTGAAGAATGAAATTACCTTGCCTCAGAATATGATTTGTTTACTTACATTGTTTGTAGTGCAAATAAGTTTAACTTCTCATTTAAGCTTTAATATTTTTTCTATAAAATATGTAAAATATTTTCAACATCTTTTCCTATTTTTTAATAATTCTCAAATAATCAAAAAAAATTTTATGTGTCAACATAAATTACAGAAGCTATAATCTATTCCATTTGCATAACAGCAAAGCTTTATTGAGTTTCAATGGCATTCATGGCATCATGAAGCCTAGAAACTGAAGATACATGGAAAACCTGCTCATGAGGGGCATCTAACCCAGTCAGAGGAAAAGGAATATGTGTGGCAAAAGATAAACAGCAATTCCAGGAAATGAGCCCTAAGAGCCAAGTTGAGGAAGAGCTTTTAACTTCTGCTCCAGGGGAAGTGCACTGCCTTGTCCATTGTGTGGGTCCTTGAAGTCTCCAATTTAGGGCATTCATTCCAATTCTTATTTTATCAGAGTAACTATCCTGCTGCTTGCTCTTGCATATTTATGTATTTTTGAAATTCCTCTTAGAACTGTGTTTTAGCATCTTGAGCTCCTTCCAAGTAATCATTGTTTAGTCCTGAGAGCCTTAGCTTTTGTAGCTGCAGTATACTTACACGCAAGTTTAAATTACAATCCAAATGAAATTAGCATATTTTTGTGTCTTCTGATCGTGATTGAGCATGAGAATATATTAGAAGAAAGGATAATTACCCTTGAAGGACCAACTAAACCTTAAAAAAATGAAAATTATGTATGGGTGTACATTCATCTATAAGATCCTAGCCACTCTCAAGAACAAGTAATAAGACATTAAAAAGATTGGGGCCACATAAAATGAACCACCAGGATAAAAATGCCAGCAATTGTGTTTCATATTAACGGAACTCAACACAATAGTCAATCCAAAGCTTTCTTACTGACTGTGGAAGGAGCCCACTTACTTTGCTAATTTAAACAAAGATAAGTAATGTATGGAGAGGACTGGATAATTTAATCAGATTCCTGCCCCCAAAGCTCTACTTTTCTTTGGGAAATCTTCGTGATTCTGTAAGTCACATCTTGTAAAGAGGCTCCTATGTTTATCAGCCTTTAAGGAGTAGGGGTTGATTATACTGTGGGAGATTGCATGATTAATATATTTGTTGTGTCTTTTATATGAGGAAATAATAAGACACAAGTCTATCCATGAGAAAAAGTGGAGAGCAAAGAAAAGAGGAATCTCCTTATCGGTATTTGGGGGAAATGGAAGGATTTTTTTAATAAAAGAAATTAATTTTCAAAACTCTTAAATAAATACATACGCACACAGTATTTTTTTAAGGACAAGAGTCAATCACATTTACCTCAGAAGTTCTGAACACCTTAGACTAGGCTGATGCGACTGCTTGGTGATGCCTAGGGACACAGGTTTTCTCTTTCCTTGTTGCCATCCTTCCAGGATAATTTGGAAATTTTTGTTAACAAACTCAACTCCTCTGAAAAAAATGACATTTACTTGTCAAAGCCTATGCTATCTCTCAATTACAACATCTCTCATGTGAAAGAATTTGAGTCTCTTTTGCTCTCAAGCTGGTTGTTTCCATGATTCCATGTTCAAACACAATTAATTCTGCATCTCATTATTTGCAATTATTTGGTATATCCGTTTATCTGGTAGACTCTCTTCTCTCTGTTCTCTCTAAATTTCAGATGTGTGTTCCTAAGTTATATGTGTCCGGGCTGTTGAAGAAGCACATGTACATGTACTCCTTCAATGCACTGAGGTTAATTTAAAAGTCTGGATTATGCAAAGAGGGGAATTTGTTCCTGCCCATTAGGTTGTCTTCCAGAGAAAGATCTGTCTCAACTTTGAAGCTGCGGGATGTTTGTAGTTATCAGCCATGCTTCTCCTGTGGTACAATGTGAGGGTTCAGCCCTTGACTTGACTGAAGCGTACTCCTGCTGTCCTTGCTACTTTTAAATTCTGTTCTTTGGCCTCTTTCACTAGGTGCCTCCACCTCATTCCAGCTTCTGTGTTCTCTGCTGGTGTTTCTGGACTTTGATGAAGAATGTATTCCTATTGCTGCCATTCTCCTATCTTAAATTTAAATATTAATAAGAATGTAATGGTCCTGAGAAAGCAAGAAGGGTATTTTTCCCCACTTGCTTGATCCATTGGTGCTTTAGACTTCTCTTATGTCTGAGAAACAAAGGGGAAGTAATTCTGTTATTTTAAGACAAAATAAAAATCCCTGAAAGAATACAAACTCTGTGAAGATCATGGGATCAGTCTGTGAAGATTTTAATAACTAAAATCTGTTAGCCAAAACATTGTTGTTGAAAAAGTTGTTGTTGTTATTTTAGCAGTATTAATGGTCAGAGTCAGAGGTTAAGAGCTGGAGCAGGATGGGCTTCCCTGGTGGCGCAGTGGTTTAGAGTCCGCCTGCCGATGCAGGGGACGTGGGTTCGTGCCCTGGTCCGGGAGGATCCCACATGCCGCGGAGCAGTTGGGCCCGTGAGTCACGGGAAGATCCCACATGCCACGGAGCAGTTGGGCCCGTGAGTCATGGCCGCTGAGCCTGCGCGTCCGGAGCCTGTGCTCCGCAACGGGAGAGGCCACAACAGTGAGAGGCCCACGTACCGCAAAAAAAAAAAAAAAAAAAAAAAAGAGCTGGAGCAGGAGGCAGTTACACCTGTAGATGACATTAAAGCTGAATCAGTGAATCAAGGTACAGGCAAAGTCAGCTGGTTCCTTTTGCTCATGCACAACCTCTCTCATTATCACACTTCCTCTCAACACCATGTCTCCAGCTATACCTCCAAGGCATCTCCTTTCTCCAAGTCTTCATCTATCTACCAGGAGGCAGGGTGTTAGGGCACCCTGTTAGTGATGCTACATTAGAGTTAACTTGAAGCTTAAAGACATAGGCAGTCTCTGTGTTTGCATTAGAGAATATAGAACCTGGGAAGTTCTTGCAATGACCAGAGATGGAAGGTGGCTGTAAGAGAAGCAGCCAGAGATGGTGAGAGAACAAAAGCTTTGGCATCAGAGTAATCAATATTCAAAACCTGACTCCAGCACTTTCTGCCTATGAGACCTTGAACAATTACCTAACCTCTGTTTTCCACCTCTAAAATGGGGAATATAATACCTACTGTGTAATTTTATTTGGGAAGATTAATGTATGTGAAGTTGTAGAGTATATGGTATAAAGGTATCTCTATATTTCCCTAGGTATCTATCTACCTATCTATAATCTATCTATCTATCTAAGCATCTGTCTCCAGACTATGCCCACAGGAAGCTCAGTATTCAGGAGCATTGCAAAAATACTTGAGCAGAAGGACAGGTGTGTTTTTAATTTCTGTTTACTTGTTTTTAACTTTTCACTGAGGGGAAAAAATATCACCTACTTAATGACTGCACACTGGAGTCTTTTTCTTCTTCCTGTGACACTGGAGATTTTTTAAGATCCTCATCATTTTTTGTGTTCTTGATTAATGATTCAGTAAACAACATTTTCAGTACTAAATTATGCATTTTATTTCCTTCATCTCCTTTTGCCATGAAGTTCATTGTTAGATTTAATCATAATTACTTTATAATCACCATATTATGGCATTAATTGATATCACATCAAGCCACTAACAATGTTATTCTGCATAAAGCTAATCATGTCTCAGTAATCACCCATGGTCCATTGGCATATGGTTGCCTGCCTCTCTTCTCGGGCTGTTACTGTTTTTTTCCTTTCTAACAGATTTGCAAGGACTTTTTAGTAGCTTAGATATCCTTAAATTATTTTCTGCTCACAATAAGATCATCTATCTACATTGTCTTATGGAGCTTCCTTTCTTATCCACAGCCTTCTGTCTCTCAAAAAATATTATTCTCCTCTCTCTTACTAGCAGCCTTGGCTCATGGTCAGGAAACTGACCTGTAGGCTGAATGTGGCAGTGGCCTATTTTTGCACAGCCTTTGCACTAAAAATAATTTTTTACATTTTAGAGGGTTGTAAACACACAAACCAAAACAAAGAATATGGGGCAGAGAACAAATGGTGCCTACAAAGCATAAAATATTTATTATTTGATCCATTATAGAAAAAAGTTTGCTAAGCACAGCACTAGGCTCATTATTAGACTTTCCATTCAAAGGAAGCCAGAGGGAAAGTATAAACTGCAGAGCCATAGTACTGTTTTGTACTGTCCTCCAGGACTGGAGGACAGACCTCTTGTCACAAACTGTTCATCTCTATGTTTTTATTTTATTATATAGTTTTATTATTTGCACCTTAGGGCCTTTTCCTCTTTTTTTTTGGATTGGACTCATGTTAAAGCAGCAATAAGTAGGCAAAACGGTATAGGACTATATTCAAGGAGACTTGATTACTTGTTCTATTTCATTTGTCATTGACCTTGAGTCTATTCAATACCTCTGGTCCTTTCATTATCTGTAAAATGAAGGAGGTTGATCTGTAAAATGGAGGAGGTGTTGAAAGTCCTTTACAGCTCAAACATGGTAGAACCGAACAGAGTAAAAGGCAAGAATATTTAAATTACTTAGAGGCTAGAACAGCTGTACTGGGTGACACCTGGGGATTTTTGGATCTCCTTGAGTAACTACAAGGACAGAATGCTCAGACCTCTATTGTCACATAATTCCCATCATAGGAAATCTCTTTGTTTTGTAAAACTGCCATCAACCTCACTGTTTAACTGTTTTATAAAACTGCCATCAACAGTTTCCTGTTTAAATTTTTGTAAAGAATTCCAATATTATAAACTCTATGATCTCTCATTTTTCTTCAGTGGAAAAAAAATAAAGAAATTGAGTATTTTATTTTTACTTTTAAAAGTAAAAGTAAAATACTAGGGCTTCCCTGGTGGCGCAGTGGTTGAGAGTCCGCCTGCCGATGCAGGGGATGCGGGTTCGTGCCCCGGTCCGGGAGGATGCCACATGCCGCGGAGTGGCTGGGCCCGTGAGCCATGGCCACTGAGCTGCGCGTCCGGAGCCTGTGCTCCGCAACGGGAGAGGCCACAACAGTGAGAGGCCCGCGTACCGCAAAAAAAAAAACAAAAACAAAAACAAAAACTAAAATACTTATTATAAAATTGTATGAGCTGCTTCACCATTTCAAATTCTCCAGTTAGGTTCCCAAAAGAAACCTTTTTTAAATTATTGATGTGCAATTATCTTGGCATTCATAGATTTATAATGCTATATCTATATGTTCTTGCTTTATTTTATACATTATCTGTCAATATTTTGTTAATATAGATGAAGATTAAGTACTATCATGATCATATAATTCATCCCCAGATTCTATTTTTCTCCTATTCTCCAACTAAAGAAAATTTTATTAAATGCCAATATTTATATTATTATGCGTCTGTATGTGTTATCCCCTGCAGAGTCAAATAATGCATTAAGATCATGTTTCTTTTCTTGTCGCTTGCATAATTTTAATATACCCATTATAATTTATGTCTACCATTACCATCATATGACTAACAGTATTTTTTTTAATGGCTCAAACATTTCTGAGAATTGATTCCAGTTTTATTTCCTCTGAGCTCTATCCAAGTTTCCATCCTCCATTCAAATACTGAAATTTCTACCAACTACTTTTAGAGCTATTTTCTGAATGTTGGATTCTCTGTCTGTTTCTTTTTATTTGTTAACTGACCTCATTTTTGTGCGGTTTCTCCTCAGTAGCTTCTTGTGAAGAATGCATGGAAGCATAAAACAAAAGCAAAACAAATTAAAAATAACAAAAAACAACCAAAATATGTGTAAATAATATTTTATGTTTTCACATTTAATGAAAGTGTGGCTGAGTACATAATTCTAATCTGAAATTAATTTTCCTGCCTAATAATTGAAGACATGGCTCTGTTGTCTTTAGCTTCCAGCTGTGACAGAGAAAATGGTATTGCCCTTCTGTTCTCTTATTGATCTAGCTGTCTCAAAGCCTGTAGGCTCTTTTATTTATCCCTGGCATTCTGAAATTCCCCAAATACATGCTTTGGTTTGGATTCATTTTATTCACTTTGGTGAACACTCATTGGACTCTTTTAACCTGAATTTGAATGTCATTCAGTTATGAAAAATTGCTAGTAAATTTATTTACTTATTTATTTTGAAAGCCATCATTTTCAGTCAGCAGCCTATGGTAGTTTTATTTATTTGTTTTTTGTTTGTTTGTTTATTTTAACTCCAATTATATCCTTTGGAAACTGTATTTTCATTCACCCCCATCCTTCCTGGTTTGACGATTTGGAGACATTGCTTGGCATGATGGCAGTGGCTGCCAAGCTCATTCTGTTCTCTACACTATGGTACACACAGTCCATTCTCCATATCTTTTTTCAAATCCTGTCTCTGTTTTCCCTTCAACTCATCCCAAATTCTATTAGTCCAACAAGGCCAGCTTAAGTCCCATGTCCCTTAAGAAGGCCTCTGACTATCATAGTCCCTCTCTCTTCTTTCTGAAATCCTCTGGTAAGTTTCTCACACTAGATCATTGTTACACCCATGGCAGTGGAAAGCAGGCATTGTAAATTTCTCATTCTGCCTTTTTGGGTTCTCAATAGTTTGCTCTTTCATTCTAGTATTCATTTGAATACTACAAGTTGTGTGATGAGCCATGCTATGTTTTAATATTTTAATTCTCCTTTTCCTATTCTAGGCAGCTCAGGGACTACAGGGTCTTGAGTATATAATGCCATATTATTTTATTTTGTTAGTTTTTATTTCCAAATCTATGTTATGAACTCCTTGTTAGTTTGTAGCCCCATAGGACATTTTATATATTTGGGGAATCCCCAGTGTCCCCTTTTACTCTCATTTCTTTCCTCTTGTTTCCAAAAGGATTTTAAGTGGTTTAAAGAGCACAGGACCTACTGACAATAATTATCTTAATGAAGATCATGATACTCTAATATCATGTTTTTCAGAGGATTTTTACTTGAACTGATCTTCAGACATTTCATTACAGAATAGATAATTCCAGTTGCTTCATACTTCCCCAGAGAAAATTGCCATAGCCATTGCAAATTACATAACATTTTCAGTAGAAGACAAGGTGAATGTTTTTAAATACTTTAAAAAATTCAAATTAGATGACTAAGTTCTTACTTCCTTTTGGTGATTTAATCAGTTTGTGTTGAGGGGTTGTTAAAACTGTCAGTGTTTACATTGAGCTAAAAGCTTTGGTATGATTTCTCCAGCAGAACATAAATACCATAAACTATGTTTCTTTACACAAAAGAACATTTATTTCATTTATTTTTGGGACAGGACAAATGAGATTTTGTAAATCACTCTTCTTCAACTTAAAGGCATTTTAATTTAACTGCATTTTAAAATCAGCTTATCAGACAGTAATTTACATACAAACTTCAGCAATTCCACACTTCAGTGCATTTTGACAAATTCATACAATTATGCAACTACTGCCACAATAAGGATAAAGAATATTTTCCTCACTCCAAAGAGTTCCCTCAGCCCCTTGTCAGTCCGTGCTTTCCTTCCACTCTCAGCCTCAGCAGGAAACTACTTCTCTGCTTTCTGTCACTGTAGTTTTACCTTTTCTAGAAGTTCACATAAATGAAATCATATAGTATGTAGTCTTTTGTGTCTGTTTTTTCTCCCTTAGCACAAAGCTTTTGAGATTCATCCATGTCATTTCTTTTTTTTAATAGATCTTTATTGAAGTATAATTGTTCACAATACTATGTTAGTTTCTGTTGTACAACAAAGTAAATCAGCCATATGTATATGTATATCCCCATATGCCCTCCCACTTGAGCCTGCCTCCCATCCTCCCTATCCCACCCCTCTAGGTTGTTGCAAAGCACCAAGCTGTACCAGTCGTTCACTTATTTTATTGCTGAGTAGTCCTCTACTTTATGGATATATCATAGTTTGTTATACTCACAAGTTGAAATACATTTGGGTTCTTTCCAGTGATATCATTACCATTTGTGTACAAGTCTCTGTGTGAACATAGTTTTTGTTTTGTTTTGTTTTGTTTTGTTTTTCTTATATAGTTACTTAAGAGTGGAATTGCTGGATCATGCAGTAATTTTATGGTCGAGTTTAGAAGAAACTACAAAACTACTTTCCAAAGTGGTTGCACTATTTTGCCTCTCATCACCAATTTATGGGATTTCCATTTACTCAACATTTTCACCAACCCTTGTTAGTCTTTTGATTTTTAGCTATTCTACTAGGGGTACAGTTGTATCTCATATGCCTTTCATTTGATTTCCCTAATGACTAACAGTATTGTGCATCTTATCCTTTGACTATTTTTTGTTTGCATATTTTCTTTGGCAAAATGTCTTTTCAAATATTTTGCCCATTTTAACTTGAAATGGATGTTAGGTCTATATATAGGAACTACAGTTATTAAACTTCTAGAAAAAAACTATTCAGTTATATATAACTGTAATTTCTATATATAGAAACTACAGTTATTAAACTTCTAGGAAAAAACATAGGAGAAAACATTTGTGATTTGGATTACAACAAGATTTCTTATACAGGACACAAGAAGTATGAATCAGTGAAAAATAATAATAGTTTATCAAAATTAAAAACTTTTGCTTTCTCAAAGATGCTCTTCAGGAAATTAAAAGGCAAGTCAAGACTAGGAGAAGATATTTGGAAAACATATATGTGACAAAGTACTTATAGCCATAATATATAAAGAACTCATAACTTATTAGTAAGACATACAACTTGATAAAAATACATGAGTGAATAACCTTTAAACATAGCTTTAGGGCTTCCCTGGTGGCGCAGTGGTTGAGAGTCCGCCTGCCGATGCAGGGGACGCGGGTTTGTGCCCTGGTCAGGGAGGATCCCACATGCCGCGGAGCGGCTGGGCCTGTGAGCCATGGCCGCTGAGCCTGCACGTCCGGAGCCTGTGCTCCACAACGGGAGAGGCTACAACAGTGAGAGGCCCGTGTACCGCAAAAAAAACAAAAAAAAAACACATAGCTTTAAAAATTCTTCTCATTAATCAAAGAGGTTTAATTTCTAAAGCAATGATTTATTTTCAAAATTTTCTTAGTTGGCAATTAAAATATTCAATTTGTACTATTTTTATTTCATTTAATTTCACTGGAATTTAAAAAAAATTGTAGAATAGTGGGTATGTGGTAAGATTCAATTTTCCCAAACCCCTTTTACAGGCACATTATCAGAAGAATGCATGAAGCAGTGAGGAGTTACTAAGAGCAGAGGCTTCAAGTAGCTCCCTAATGAAGAGCCAGGAGATACATTTCATTACATACAAGTAAGTAGGGGGTGTAAATGCCAACTGCCTAATTTTTTGTACTTTCAGTATTTCCTCACTTTCAGTAACTTCATTTTGAAGTACTAGGGAGTGTGCTACTGAAGTGGAAAGGGGTGATTTGTTGGTCTTAAGAGATAATAATGAAATACAGTAAGTCCCCTACATATGACTGAGTTTACTTCTGAGAGCATGTTCGTAAGTCCAATTTGTTCGTAGGTCCAACAAAGTTAGCCTAGGTACCCAACTCATACAATAGGCTATATAGTACTGTACTGTAATAGGTTTGTAATACTTTTCATACAAATGATACATAAAAAACAAACACAAAAATAAAGAAAACATTTTTAATCTTACAGTACAGTACCTTGAAAAGTACAGTAGTACAGTACAACAGCTGGCATACAGGGCCTGGCAGCGAGTGAACAGACAAGAAGAGTTACTGACTGGAGGAGGGAGAGGAGGTGGGAGATTGTAGAGCTGAAGAGTTGTCAGCAATAGGAGACAGAGGGCAAGCTGCAATTTCACACATGCCTGACCTTGATGGCACAGGTTCTGGTTCCTTGCTGGATTCATTTCTATCTACTCTCTTGAAAAAACGATCCAGTGATGTCTGGATCACTGCTGCTTTTATGCTTGCTTCCAGAAATCCTGGGCTTAAAATAAAGAAACTGTACTACAGAGTTAAAATAAAGAAACTGTACAGTACAGAGTACAGTACTGTACAGTAAAGTACACAAAAGCACAACCACTTGTAGAGGATGCACACACAGGACAACATACATCAGACACTTGAACTAACTTAGTGATTAGACATGCAAACACACATTCACATCTTTGAAAGTTCACAACTTGAAGGTTTGTATGTAGGGGACTTACTGTATCAGATTTCTAGATCTCTATAATCCTAAGGATAAACTGTTTTTCCAAAGGACCTTGCTGACCCAGGATGAGACCAACACTCTGTTGGGAACAAATCTCTCCTTAAGGCAATTCTCAGGTGAAGATCAGACATACTTGATTCACAGGCCTTTCCTGACTTACATGAAATAAGTTCCATGAGAAAAGACAACAGGAGAATGATGTGCAAGGAAGGAGAATGTAGTGAGTTTAAGTTAGGCCTAGAGAAGCAATGAATTAAGAATCTGAGATTAAAGATAATATCTAACAATGTTATTGTACTTGCCATGTGCCGAGCACTTTACCTGTATTAACTTACGTATATCGAGTGCTTTACGTATATTAATTTATTTTGTTCTCATGGCTGCTCATAAGGTAAGTATCTCACTGTGATCCTTTTTTCACACTTGAAAGTAAGTGAAGCACAGAGAGGTTAGGTTATTTGCTTCAGGCTACACAGATGGTAAGTGGCAGAGCTAAAATTTAAGCACAGGATATCTGGCCCAAGAGGCTGAACTCTTAACCAATAACCTCTACAGCCCTCTGTGCTTTCACCAGTTATGGAGTGGGTTACCATCCTTGTTAACCATCGTTCAAAAAAAAAATCAGTTTGTTAATAATTTACATTTGAATCAATGCTGTCTCAGAAATCTCTTCCACTGAATTGCATTTTTAACTTGATGTCTGCTTATTTATGTACATTGAGGAAGAAACAAATCTTGAACTTAATCAAGACCCTCCAGGTCTCCAAGTAGATGTCAGTTAATCTAGAGGAGTTGTCCTCAAACTTCACTGGACACATGAATGACCTAGCATAATTGTTAAAATGTAGGTTACTCAGCCCTAGCTTCAGAGATTTAGATACATTAGATCTGTTTTGGGGCCCTAGGATTTGCATTTAACAAGATCCTAAATCTTTCCCCCCTGAAACAGTGCCTTTAGATCAATCTTTAAAAAACTTGATTATTAGAGGACCTCACTGACCACCCTCTTTCCAAGACCGGGTCAGGTGCCCCATATATTATAGACAAAGAATCCACCGTAATTCCATCTCAGCACTGACCACGTGATATAGCAGTTGCCTATTATCTATCTCTCCTGTTCTGGAAGCTTCTTGAGGTTGATTCTTGTCTATATTTTATTGCTATATATCTAAAATCTTCCACAGAAATTCACATATAGTTGGACCCCACAAATAGTTGTGGAATACTGAATGATTGAATAGATGAATGCATGAATGAAAATGAGGTCACTTCAGATCATGCAAAACATTATCAGATGGCTGAATTCAGTATGCAAAATGCTACATTTAGTTGAGTATTTGCAGAGAACAAGTGAAAAAGAACTTTAAGCAAAAACAGGATGCCATGGGCTCAGCTCATCTCTGAAGGTTGTAGAACACCACTTCTACACATGCAGACATAGGCACAACAGCAGCAATGGAAAATGGTGCCCAGGGCTTTGTCTTACCAGCAAGACTGTCAGCAGCATGGGATTAATATTGTCTTCTGTGTTCACTTTTTATCATCCACTGTGCCCTGATGATTAATCATAAAAATAGGCTACTATGGTCTGAATGTTTGTATCCCCCCAAAATTCACATTTTGAATCCTAATCCCCAAAGCTGGATAGTGTTAGGAGGTGGAAACTTCGGGAGGTGTTTTGGCAGAGCCTATAAGAGCACAAATAGGATTATTGCTCTTATAAAAGAGGCTTCAGAGACCTCCCTTGCCCCTTCCACCATGTAAGGATACATGGACCTGGAAGAGGGCCCTCACCTGACCATGTTGGCACCATGATCTTGGATGGACTAAGACATTAACATATTTATCATATGAAAGCTTGGATACCAGTTACCTATTGACACCATAATGCTGTTGCTTAATAAACCTCCCCAAAACTTGATTTCTTATAATAACTACTATTTATTTAGCTAAATACTCTGTGGGTCAGAAAAATGGGCTGAACCAGATGAGTGGTTCTTACCTTTTCTTCCTGCATCTTTGTTGAGCTGGCTGCAAAGTCTGTGTACAGAGAAACATAGAAAACTGAAAATTTTTATAATCAAATTAAAAAGCTTGGTATGTCCCTCCCTTCCTCTGTGATCTCTCTCACTCTCCCTTCCCTCCCTCCCTCCCTCCCTCCCTCCTTTCCTTCCTTCCTTCCTTCCTTCTTACCTACCTTCCTTCCCTCCTTCCTTCTCTGTGTGTGTATATTTATGTGTGTGTGTGTGTGTGTGAGAGAGAGAGAGAGAGAGAGAGAGAAGAAAGAGAGAGGTGGGGGGAGAGACTTCTCTTTGCATTTGTACAAATACACTTTGTATTTAGTGTTTCAAGGAAAAGTTCACCTTCTCAAATTAAGTGTATTCATCTACAGAGTCACCTATTGAAGCATTTTTTTCTTTCTAATAGGACCATCAAGCCCCATGGTTCATGTAGTTCTTTGTTTGGTGTTTTTTTTTTTTTTTTTTTTTACTGTACGCGGGCCTCTCACTGCTGTGGCCCCTCCCGTCGCGGAGCACAGGCTCCGGACGCGCAGGCTCAGCAGCCATGGCCCACGGGCCCAGCCGCTCCACGGCATGTGGGATCTTCCCGGACCGGGGCACGAACACGCACCCCCTGCATCGGCAGGCGGACTCTCAACCACTGTGCCACCAGGGAAGCCCCTGGTGTTTGTTTTTGATGTCATCCTTTTCATGGAAGTAAAACAAAGTACTAATTGATTACAGTGTCCTGAAACAATACTGCTGATGTCGTTATTTTTAAACTTGCTCTTGCATTTTACTCCTTCAAACTTCGGCTCTGCCTGTGACTGTGACTTTGCTCTTTCCATTACATAAATGTTATAAGGATTTGGGTTTTGAAGGAAGATTTAATTTGGCATACTTAATGGTACAGTGAGTATTAAAGATGGACCACTTGCCTCTCTAGGCACTAGTGTTAATTATTATAACACCTTTAGCATTATACAGGAATTTCACAGGGTAATGGTATAGGTAGTCATTTTTGAGGGTGTGATTATAAAAAGTTTGTATTTTAAATATTTCTTAAAAGGAGATTTTTTTCATAAAGATGTTGTCTTCCTTTTAGTCCTTCCAGTTTGTCCACACACACACACACACACACACACACACACACACACACAGAGTAAACTTCAATTTTCATTTTGATATTCTCATTCAGATTTATAAATTGTCGTTTTTGGTAAAGTCACTAAATTTAAAGCAACATGTTAACACACTTTATTCTAGGACATTGAACATATCAGGGGATAAGAGATAAGATATCCTTCAGGGAGCGATCATAGTGGCAGAGTGTGGATGCTCCTGATTTTTGCCTAGAGTGTACCACTATGCTGTGATTCCAGAACACCACAGTCATTACACTGTTAATTATTTAATCAAAAACTCGGCTGTGCTGAAGAATATTTTAAGTGGTAAATGCACACAGCAGACATGACGCATGCTTCAGATAGATTAGGAAAATTACATATATTTAGGCCCCATTATGTGCACGACATTTGATGTGCATTATTCCAACTTTGAGATAAATTTTATCTCAGTAGGTTAGACCCCAGGTTAGAGAACTTAAGTAACCTGCTGAAGATTGCACAGATGAAAATCAGTAAAGCCAGGATTCTAATCTGGAATGATTGTCTATAAACCTGGACCCCTTTACACTTTTTTAAAAGGCCTTACAGTCTAGTTAGAAAAACAACACATGCATAAACAGTAGTGATGTGGAAATAATTTTATTCACTGGAATTTCCCTTAGGAAGAGCAAGGTAGATTTTAGGAGAAATGCTTGACAAAGTCCTGGGGATTGTGTATGTTCAGGGGAAAAAGTATTTACTAAACTAAGAATATTGGGAAAATAATCAGTTTATTTTTATCCTGGGAAATGGGGTAGGGACAAATAAATATAGCATTTGGAGGAGAAAGAAGTGGGGAGACCAGTATGATGATGAAAACTTTCACTCTGCAGTGTCTAAGATACACACACACACACACCTACACCTTAGATTTCTTAACTCTCCAATCCTTGGCATCCAGGCAATATTAATTAAAAAATAAGTAAGACTAAAAAGGATGTAAGCATAATCACCACGTGCATACCCTGAAATGAAATTCGAGGGGCTCAGGGTAAATTAAGTCCCTTGACTTACAGAGATCATGAGAGGGGTGAGGGCTTTTAATTGTTGTGGTGGTTTCACCCAAGTTGATATAAATCTAGGAGGAGCAAGATGTGCAGAAATGGGGGGTAGGATGAGAAGAGGCAGGGTGGGGTCTCCCACAGACATCTGGATTCCAAGAGAATGGCTCGTTCAACTTGAACCTCACAGTAAGTATATCCAAGAACCTGAGATGACTACTGCTATGGGAGGTAAAAGGAAAAGCCATCACTGTGTGGTGGGTTGGGAAGAGGCTTCTTAAAGGAGGTGGGCCTTGAAGAGAGACTTGAGGCAAAGGTAGGGAGGAAGCTTCCATGTATAAATGGGGGAGAGTGAGCAAAGCTCCAGAGAAAGGACTTCATATAAGATCGTGAGGGGTACGTCAGTCAAGAATCTTTTGGTTTCATATAACAGAAAACTAAGTACAACTGCTTTTAACAGGAAAAAATGACTCATGTTTCAGGAACTGGAAATAATACCCTTGGAATATTTCTGTCTTTGTCTCTCACCTTACTCCCTCAAGGTTCAGTTAATCCTCAAGCAAGTTTTTACACATAGAGGAGAAGTGGTCACCTTGTTCCAAAGGTTGTCAAGTAGGTAGAATACAAGCCTACATCCCAACTACTTGACAATCCTAGCAACAAGGGAGTGTCTCTTTTGCAGTGGCTAGGCTGGATTGTATAAGATTTTCATCATACAGCTTAGGTCACCTATTTACACAAGAACTCTTTATGTGGCAAGAAGAATGGCTAGGACACCTTCAAGATGGTGGAGGAGTAAGATGCGGAGATCACCTTCCTCCCCACAAATACATCATAAATACATCTACATGTGGGACAACTCCTACGGAACACCTACTGGACGCTGGCAGAAGACCTCAGACTTCCCAAAAGGCAAGAAACTCCCCACGTACCTGGGTTGGGCAAAAGAAAAAAGAGAAAACAGACAAAAGAATAGGGATGGGACTTGCACCTCAGGGAAGGAGCTGTGAAGGAGGAAAAGTTTCCACACACTAGGAAGCCCCTTCACTGATGGAGTCGGGGGGTGACGGGGGAGAAGCTTTGGAGCCACAGAGGAGAGCACAGCAAGAGGGATGCAGAGGGTGAAGCACAGAGATTCCTGCACAGAGGATCGCTGCCAACCAGCACTCACCAGCCTCAGAGGCTTGTCTGCTCACCCACCGGGGTGAATGGGGACTAAGAGCTGAGGCTCTGTCTTCTGAGGTCAGATCCCAGGGAGAGGACTGGGGTTGACTGTGTGAACACAGCCTGAAGGGGGTTACTGCACCAGAGCTAGCTGGGAAGGAGTCTGGAAAAAAGTCTGGAACTGCCTAAGAGGCAAGAGACCATTGTTTCGGGGTGCACAAGGAGGGGGGATTCAGAGCACCGCCTAAACGAGCTCCAGAGACGGGTGCGAGCCATGGCTATCAGCGTGGACACCAGAGATGGGCATGAAACACTAAGGCTGCTGCTGCAGCCACCAGGAAGCCTGTGTGCAAGCACAGGTCACTATCCACACCACCCCTCCCGGGAGCCTGTGCAGCCTGCCACTGCCAGGGTCCCGTGATCCAGGTACAACTTCCCCGGGAGAACACACAGTGCACCTCAGAGGGTTGCAGCGTCACGCTGGCCTCTGCCTCCGCAGGCTCACCCTACATTTCGTACCCCTCCCTCCCCCCGGCCTGAGTGAGCCAGAGCCCCCGAATCAGCTGCTACTTTAACCCCGTCCTGTCTGAGCAAAGAACAGATGCCCTCAGGCGACCTACATGCAGAGGTGGGACCAAGTCCAAAGCTGAACCCCAGGAGCTGTGCGAACACAGAAGAGAAAGGGAAATCTCTCCCAGCAGCCTCAGGAGCAGCAGATTAAATATCCACAATCAACTTAATTGTGTACCCTGCAGCTGTGGAAAACATGAATCGAAAACAAATCATCCCAAAATTGAGGGGGTGGACTTTGGGAGCAACTGTAGACTTCGGGTTTGCTTTCTGCATCTAATTTGTTTATGGTTTTATGTTTACCTTAGTTTAGTATTTAGAGTTTATTTTCATTGGTAGATTTGTTTATTGATTTCGTTGCTCACTTCCTTTTTTTTTTTCTTTTCTTTTTTTTTTTTTTTTTTTGCGGTACGTGGGCCTCTCACCACTGCGGCCTCTCCCATTGCGGAGCACGGGCTCTGGATGCGCAGGCTCAGTGGCCATGGCTCACGGGCCCAGCTGCTCCGCGTCATGTGGGATCTTCCCAGACCAGGGCATGAACCCGTGTCCCCTGCATCAGCAGGCGGACTCTCAACCACTGCGCCACCAGGGAAGCCCTCACTTCCTTTTTTATATATATAGAAATATATATATATTTTCCTTTTTCCCTTTTTGTGAGTGTGTACATGTATGCTTCTTCCTGTGATTTTGTCTGTATAGCTTTGCTTTTATGATTAGTCCTATGGTTCTGTCTGTCTGTTGTTGTTTTTTGTTTTGTTTTGTTTTGTTTTTGGTGGTACGCGGGCCTCTCACTGTTGTGGTCTCTCCCGTTGCAGAGCACAGGCTCCGGATGCGCAGGCTCAGTGGCCATGGCTCACGGGCCTAGCCGCTCCGCGGAATGTGGGATCTTCCCAGACTGGGGCATGAACCCATGTCCCCTGCATCGGCAGGCGGACTCTCAACCACTGCACCAGGGAAGCCCTGTTTTGTTTTTTTTCAGTATAGTTTTTGGCACTTTTTATCATTGGTGGATCTGTTTATTGGTTTGGTTGCTCTCTTCTATCTTTCTTTTTTAAATGATTTTTAATTTTTTAATTATTAATATATATTTTTTATTTTAATAACTTTATTTTATTTTATTATTTTTTCCTTCCTTTTTTTCCTCCCTTTTCTTCTGAGCCATGTGGCTGACAGGGTCTTGGTGTTCCAGCCAGGTGTCAGGCCTGTGCCACTGAGGTGGGAGAGCCGAGTTCAGGACATTGGTCAACCAGAGACCTCCTGGCTCTACATAAAGTCAAACAGCAAAAGCTTTCCCAGAGATGTCCATCTCAATGCTAAGACCCAGCTCCACTCAGTGACCAACAAGCTACAGTGCTGGACACCCTATGCCAAACAACTAGCAAGATAGGAACACAACCCCAACCATTAGCAGAGAGGCTGCCAAAAATCATAGTAAGGTCACAGACACCCCAAAACGCACCACCAGAAGCGATCCTGCCCACCAGAAAGACAAGATCCAGCCTCATCCACCAGTACACATTCACCAGTCCCCTCCACCAGGAAGCCTACACAACCCACTGAAAGAACCTTAGCCCCTGGGGGCAGACATCAAAAATAATGGGAACTACGAACCTGCAGCCTGCCAAAAGGAGACCCCAAACAAAGTAAGTTAAGCAAAATGAGAAGACAAACACACAGCAGATGAAGGAGCAAGGTAAAAACACACCAGACCAAACAAATGAAGAGAAAATAAGCAGTCTACCTGAAAAAGAATTCAGAGTAATGTTAGAAAAGATGATCCAAAATATTGGAAATAAAATGGAGAAAATACAAGAAATGTTTAACAAGGACCTACAAGAATTAAAGAGCAAACACACAATGATGAACAACACAATAAATGAAATTAAAAATTCTCTAGAAGGAATCAAAAGCAGAATAACTGAGGCAGAAGAATGAATAAGTGACCCAGAAGATAAAATAGTGGAAAAACTACTGCAGAGCAGAATAAAGAATAAAGAATGAAAATAATGAGGACAGTCTTAGAGACCTCTGGGACAACATTAAACACACCAACATTGGAATTATAGGGGTCCCAGAAGAAGAAGAGAAAAAAAAAAGGGACTGAGAAAATATTTGAAGAGATTATAGTTGAAAACATCCCTAATATGGGAAGGGAAATATCAGTCAAGTCCAGGAAGTGCAGAGAGTCCCATACAGGATAAATCAAAGGAGAAACACAGCAACACACATATAAATCAAACTATCAAGAATTAAATACAAAGAAAAAATATTAAAAGCAGCAAGGGAAAAACAACAAATAACATACAAGGGACTCCCCATAAGGTTAACAGCTGATCTTTCAGCAGAAAATCTGCAAGCCAGACGGGAGTGTCAGGAGATATTTAAAGTGTTGAAAGGGAAAAACCAACAACCAGGATTACTCTACCCAACAAGTATCTCATTCAGATTCAACAGAGAAATTAAAACTTTTAGAGACAAGCAAAAGCTAAGAGAATTCAGCACCACCAAACCAGCTTTACAAAAAATAGTAAAGGAACTTCTCTAGGCAGGAAACACAAGAGAAGGAAAAGACCTACAATAACAAACCCAAAACAATTAAGAAAATGATAATAGGAACATACATATCAATAATTACCTTAAAGGAAAATGGTTTAAATGCTCCAACCAAAAGGCATAGACTGGCCGAATGAATACAAAAACAAGACCCATATATATGCTGTCTACAAGAGACTGACTTCAGACCTAGGGACACATACATACTAAAAGTGACGGGATGAGAAAAGATATTCCATGCAAAGGGAAATCAAAAGAAAGCTGGAGTAGCAATTGTCGTATCAGACAAAATACACTTTAAAATAAACACTATTACAAGAGACAAAGGAGGACACTACATAATGATCAAGGGATCAATCCAGGAAGAAGATATAACAATTGTAAATATTTATGCACCCAACGAAGGAGCACCTCAATACATAAGGAAAATGCTGACAGCCATAAAAGGGGAAATCTGCAGTAACACAATCATAGTAGGGGACTATAACACCCCACTTTCACCAATGGACAGATCATCCAAAATGAAAATAAATAAGGAAAAACAATCTTTAAATGACATATTAAACAAGGTGGACTAAATTGATATTTATAGAATATTCCATCCAAAAACAACAGAATACACTTCTCAAGTGCTCATGGAACATTCTCCATGATAGATCATATGTTGGATCAGAAATCAAGCCTTGGTAAATTTAAGAAAATTGAAATCATACTAAGTAACTTTTCTGAACACAATGCTATGAGACTAGATATCAATTAAAGGAAAAAATCTGTAAAAAATACAAACACATGGAGGCTAAATAATACACTACGAAATAACCAAGAAATCACTGAAGAAATCAGAGGAAATAAAAAAATACCTAGAAACAAATGACAATAAAACACGATGAACCAAAAGCTATGGGATGCAGCAAAAGCAGTTCTAAGAGGGAAGTGTATAGAAATACAATCCCACCTCAAGAAACACAAAACATCTCAAATAAACTATCTATACTTACACATAAAGCAATTAGAGAAAGAAGAACAAAAAAACCCCAAAGTTAGCCAAAGAAAAGAAATAATAAAGATCAAATCAGTAATAAGTGAAAAAGAAATGAAGGAAACAATAGCAAAGATCAATAAAACTAAAAGCTGGTTCTTTGAGAAGATAAACAAAATTGATAAACCATTAGCCAAACTCATCAAGAAAAACAGAGAGAAGACTCAAATCAATAGAATTAGGAATGAAATGGGAAAAGTAACAACTAACACTGCAGAAGTACAGAGGATCATGAGAGATTGCTACAAGCAACTATATGCCAATAAAATGGGCAACCTGGAAGAAATGGACAAATTCTTAGAAAAGCACAACTTTCTGAGAATGAACCAGGAAGAAATAAAAATATAAACAGACCAATCACAAGCACTGAAATTGAGACTGTGATTAAAAATCTTCCAACAAACAAAAGCCAAGGACCAGATAGCTTCACAGATGAATTCTATCAAACATTTAGAGAAGAGCTAACACCTATCTTTCTCAAACTCTTCCAAAATGTAACAGAGGGAGGAACACTCCCAAACTCATTCTAGAAGGCCACCATCACCCTGATACCAAAACCAAAGATGTCACAAAGAAAGAAAACTAAAGCCCAATATCAGTGATGAACATAGATGCAAAAATCCTCAACAAAATACTAACAAACAGAGTCCAACAGCACATTAAAATGATCATACACCATGATCAAGTAGGGTATATCCCAGGAATGCAAGGATTCTGCAATATATGCAAATCAATCAATGTTATACACCATATTAACAAATTGAAGGTTAAAAACCATATGATAATCTCAGTAGATACAGAAAAATCTTTGGACAAAATTCAACACCCATTTATGATAAAAGCCTTCCAGAAAGTAGGCATAGAACTTACCTCAACATGATAAAGCCCATATATGACCAACCCACAGCCAACATGGTTTTAATGGTGAAAAACTGAAACCATTTCCTCTAAGATCAGGTAGAAGACAAGGTTGTCCACTCTCACCACAATTATTCAACATAGTTTTGGAAGTTTTAGCCATAGCAATCAGAGAATAAAAAGAAATAAAAGGAATCCAAATCAGAAAAGAAGAAGTAAAGCTGGCACTGTTTGCAGATGACATGATACTATACATAGAGAATTGTAAGAATGCTACCAGAAATCTACAAGAGCTAATCAATGAATTTCGTAAAGTAGCAGGATACAAAATTAATGCACAGAAATCTCTGGCATTCCTATATACTAATGATGAAAAATCTGAAAGTGAAATCAAGGAAACACTCCCATTTACCATTGCAACAAAAAGAATAAAATATCTAGGAATAAACCTACCTAAGGAGACAAAAGACCTGTATGCAGAAAATTATAAGACACTGATGAAAGAAATTAAAGATGATACAAATAGATGGAGAGATGTACCATGTTCTTGGATTGGAAGAATCAACATTGTGAAAATGACTCTACTACCCAAAGCAATCTACAGATTCAATGCAATCCCTATCAAACTACCACTGGCATTTTTCACAGAACTAGAAGAAAAATTTCACAATTTGTATGGAAACACAAAAGACCTCGAATAGCCAAAGCAATCTTGAGAACGAAAAATGGAGCTGGAGGAATCAGGCTCCCTGACTTCAGACTATACTACAAAGCTAGAGTAATCAAGACAGTATGGTACTGGCACAAAAACAGAAAGATAGATCAATGGAACAGGATAGAAAGCCCAGAGATAAACCCACGCACATATGGTCACCTTATCTTTGATAAAGGAGGCCAGAATATACAATGGAGAAAAGACAGCCTCTTCCATAAGCGGTGCTGGGAAAACTGGACAGCTACCTGCAAAAGAATGAAATTAGAACACTCCCAAACACCATACACAAAAATAAGCTCAAAATAGAATAAAGTCCTAACTGTAAGGCCAGACATTATAAAACTCTTAGAGGAAAACATAGGCAGAACACTCTATGACATAAATCACAGCAAGATCCTTTTTGATCCACTGCCTAGAGAAATGGAAATAAAAACAAAAATAAACAAATGGGACCTAAAACACTTAAAAGCTTTTGCACAGCAAAGAAAACCATAAGCAAAACAAAAAGTCAACCCTCAGAATGGGAGAAAATATTTGCAAATGAAGCAACTGACAAAGGATTAATCTTCAAAATTTACAAGTAGCTCATGTATCTCAATATCAAAAAAACAAACAACCCAATCCAAAAATGGGCAGAAGACCTAAATAGACATTTCTCCAAAGAAAATATACAGATGGCCAACAAACACATGAAAGGATGCTCAACATCACTAATTATTAGAGAAATGCAAATCAAAACTACAATGGCGTATCACCTCACATCAGTCAGAATGGCCATCATCAAAAAATCTACAAAAATAAATGGAGCAGGTGTGAAGAAGAGGGAACCTTTTTGCACTGTTGGTGGGAATGTAAATTGATACAGCCGCTATGGATAAAAGTATGGGGGTTCCTTAAAAAACTAAAAATAGAACTACCATATTACCCAGCAATCCCACTAGTGGGCATATACCCTGAGAAAACCATAATTCAAAAAGAGTCATGTACCACAATGTTCACTGCAGCTCTATTGACAGTAGCCAGGACATGGAAGCAACCTAAGTGTCCATCGACAGATGAATGGATAAGGAAGATGTGGCACATATATATGCAATGGAATATTACTCAGCCATTAAAAGAAATGCAGTTGAGTTATTTGTAGTGAGGTGGATGGACCTAGAGTCTGTCATACAGAGTGAAGTATTTCAGAAAGAGAAAAACAAATGCCGTATGCTAACGAATATATAGGGAATTAAAAAATAATGTTTCTGAAGAATCTATGGGCAGGACAGGAATAAAGATGCAGGTGTAGAGAATGGACTTTAGGACACGGGGAGGGGGAAGGGTAAGCTGAGACGAAGTGAGAGAGTGGGATGGACATATATACACTACCAAATGTAAAATAGATAGCTAGTGGGAAGCAGCCGCATAGTACAGGGAGATTAGCTCTGTGCTTTGTGACCACCTAGATGGGTGCGATAAGGAGGGTGGGAGGGAGACACAAGGAGGAGGAGATATGAGGATATATGTGTACGTATAGCTGATTCTCTTTGTTATAAAGCAGAAACTAACACACCATCATAAAGCAATTATACTCCAATAAAGATGTTAAAAAAAACAAAATGGCCTGAATCACATGGTTATTTTTAGGGGTCAGTCCAACTCAAATAGAAGTGGTTGAGGTAAGGGGGTTGGCAGACTCTGAAAATCAAAGATATTTAACAGGATAACACATATTGGGCAAATAAAGTCAGTAAATATTCACTAATACTAGGCAATAAATAGACTAGTGAAATGGGCTTTGGCTTTTTTGACTCATTTATCTAATTTTGTTTTCATTTGTTTGGTTAGTAGTATAGTGGCAAATAAAGCTTCATTTTTAATTTGGAACTATATCATTTGTGACCTAGTGGTGACTGTCCCCTTTATATGCTATATCAAGAGAGGACTGTGTAATTGAAGAATCTTCAAAGACCTGTCTTGAAGCCATTTTTATTTTCTCTGTCTGTGCTGATGTTGCCCATTTTCAGACCTTCTTTTTATATGTATGGAGTCTCATTCCTAGTTTTTGAAGTTACTGGGAAGGTAAGTGACTCAATCAAGACTAGAAAGCACAGTATACAATTTACGAGGTAACACATTGCAGAAAATAGTTTAATTAATCCAACACAAATTAATTGAGCACTTAGCCAATACAAGATACTGAACGAGCACTGGGGAAATGAAAATAAATAAGACATTATTCCTGCCTGGGAGTAACTCGAAGACCATTATTGAAAATAGACTTATGAAAATATATATCACATTTAAGATGAGAGTAAAAAGTACAGCAGTGTGAACAAATGCAGTGAGGATACAGAGGAAGGAACAAATAGATGCCTGCACCCATCAGGAAAAGCTGATATTTTTTCAGTTCATTCATTGAGATGAGAAAGCTATTGTTTGTTTTTTCACTTTTTTCCAGCTTTATTGAAATATAATTGACATAATGTTATGTAGGTTTAAAGTGTACAATGTGATCATTTGATACACATATATATTGTGAAATAGTTGCCACAATAAGATTGAATAACCTGTGTCTATTGACAGGTGAATGGATAAAGAAAATGAGATATATTTATAGAATGCAATATTATTTATCCATGTAACAGAAGGCTATTCTTAACAGTGGGACAGGAGAATCAAGAGAGTTGATGGTCATTCGTGATTCAGGAAACAGCTTGTGCAAAGGCATAGCACTTTCATAGCACACAGGAATAGGGCCAGAGCAAGGCAGGTAGATGCCTGGGTGGCTCGTAACTAGGAGCTCCTTTAAGCTGGCATTATTTGCTTGAGTTCTTATTTATTTATTCATTTGTATATCTCTTTATATTTACTTATTTAGAAAGTAGTGGGTTGTCACTAATGAGTTTGATCAAGAAAAAGGACTCCTGAAGGAATGCTTGGGTCCCTTATTTTCCTGAGCTGTTCACCTCCACACCAAAATCCCCTCTCAGAAGAACAAAAGTGCTTCAGTAAATCAGTCACACCCTCCCTGTAATTCATTCTTGACTTTTAGAAGACTAAATCCAGACCCCAAGCAGCTTACCAAAATGTTACTTCCAATCAATGCCATATTTTCCCTGAAAGGAGATCTAGTCAGTATAGATTTCTCCTTTGTGTTACATTTGAACAACAGTTTATGGATGGATGTCCTGGTCAGCTTCCCAGCTGGTGCCTTTGGGTAGGAACGTAGCCCATGTGGGAAGGAAGGTAGGCTTCAATGGGGGTGGGGGAAAGATGACATTTGGCCTTGTATGCCAAGTGCAGTGTTTGGACTAAAACTACAGGCTTGAACGGTTGTTACTTTTAGGAAGATAGGTCTGGAAATGATATCTTCTGAACTTAGATGGACTAGAGGAGGAAGTGGGTAGAAGTGAGGACACCAGAAGGAAGACTATTGTGAGAGTAAAAGAGAGAACAGGGGCCTGATTTAGAGAGTGACAGTGCCCAAAATAGGTGCACCAGAATTCAGGAGATACTTTGTGGTACAGTCAATAGGACTTAATGATGATTTGCTAGTACTGTTAGAGGGGGAGGGAGCAAAAGAAAAGATGAATTTCAGGGCACATTTCAGAATTCTGGTTATTGAAACTGGATAGTTGGTGACATCGTAAATCATGACTGAGAATTCAGAAACCAGTGTTAACTTGGAGAGAGATTGGAATGGAAGTTGTGGGGAGCAGAAGCAGTTGTGCACGTTAGTATTAGGTTTCTTTAGAGCAGCTAGGTGAATCTAGTAGAGAGTGTTAAATTGTGGCAAATGGGTTCTGTACTCAGCCTCCGGTAGGTGAAATTGGTATTTTGTAATTAATTAGGTCACTTGTGTAATTTTCATGCCAGAAACTTCCAATAAAATTCCACAAAAATTAAATGCTAGTGAGGGGTGATGAAAAATATGCTTCTACACTGTTACAGTGCTAAGGTATACACAGTGAGGAAAGGCATGGCTGCACCACTCATGGACACCACTGCTTTAACTACTCTATTTGAGACATTTATTTAAAGATGAGCTAAATAAAAATATATAGAGGTAGTTGCAAAAAAATAAACTGATAGTGATCAATTAATTCAATGATAATTGACACAGCCTCAAACTATTATTGTCTGACCCTGTGTACACTGCTAAAGAAGTTCAACATTGTATAGAAACCTGATCTGATGAGTTGAGTGAGAAGTGGATAAATCAGTGAACAGAGAAATTGATCGTTGTTCTTTTTCTGAGGCAATTTTAACCTGTGTCTTCTTGAGTTTTCTCAAACATTGCCAATGATGGGGAGTTTACTCTTTTGCAAAGCTACTCATTATATTGTATGGCTTTTGAAATGATTATTTCTTTGTTCCGAGGCAAAATTCACCTCTCTACAACAATGTTCCACCAAACATTTTCCAGATTCCCAGAACAATATCAATTCACTGACAGCTCAATGTCTACATAATGACTACTTGTATTTTTTGCACACCATCTTCTCTAGACAAATCATTCACTTTTTTAAAGAGTAACTTTAGTCACTTAAGAATTGTAAATTTATTTTGTATGTGGACCAGGTTTCAAAACCCTTTCTTATATTTATTATCCTATGTGGGTTGTTATATCTAGTTTGCTCCCAAGGTCATCTGAAATGTCCAGGGCATGGTAACCTTGATAAACATTCCTAGTGAACAGTGTAGTGTGGCATTAAGAGCATGAGTTCAAGCATCAGCAGACTTGGCTACAAAATAAGGATAACAATATTAATACCATAAGATTGTTGTGAGGATTATATGATACTTTTATGTGAATTGCCTAGCACCATGCTAGGCACAGAGGAGTCACATAGCTCTGAAGAAGGCTAAACATGTCAAAATCTTAGATTTTTTTTTCTTATTGTTCTGCTGATTGGACTTCAAGTTCATAATCAGCCAGAGGTAAATGATCCCTTCTGGGTTTTATACAAAGTGAATTGTTCTTAAACTGAGGTTCCTCTACCTTAGACTTATGAACTTACTTTTTTTGCTTTAAATTCAAAAAATCTCTATCTATCAATGATCAATTTCCTCTTGTTTGCTTTTCAAGTATTGGTATTCACTCTCCCTCTTAGTTGGATGTCATGCATATGATTTTGAGTGTTGATATTTGCTCTTACTCTGATATATGCATCTACATACTGTTAAATAGCCTTCTAAGCCTTCATCCATGAAAATGAAAGGTGCTTTAAAAAAGAAAGTTTTATAATTTGGCAATGGACTTCTCATCAAATTGACATCAGACATACACATTTTAAAGTATGTTGTAGCATTAGAGAATGATACAGCCAAGAAATGCCCAAGGAGAACATTCATGTTGTTCTGCCTGAAACGCATTTAAGTGTGTTTTCTCAGTTCTCTTTGACATCTTTGGATCCACCTCTTAAATTTTCCTTTCCAATCCCCACAACCTTCCACTCTAAACCTAGACCTCTTTTTAAAATTCTATGCTGACCCTATGTTTATTTTGCAGCTTAGAAAAGGTGAGATGATTCTATAATTAAATCAATAAATAAGTCAAAATACTGTGATGTCTAAAAAGATTTCTCTTATGGAGGGAGTGACCTGAGTCCCCCAAAGTTATTGCATCACAGTTGTGAAAATTTCATGAGATAATATAAGAAAAGTGGCAAGCACAGTGGAACACATACAAATGGTGGTCAGTAAGCATTTTTTTGGAAAAAAGGAATTCTTAAGAAGCATTTCTAGAGATGGATCTAGATCATTTTAATTCTGTTTCCTTTGTGACAAGAGGACCTGAGTGCTTTACTACAGAAAGACTGTTATACAATGTGCCATGGTCATTCCTCCACTGGATTTAACAACATTTTATTTTTTTTAATTGAGGTATAGTTTACATATAACATTATATTAGTTTCAGATGTACAATATAATGATCCAATATTTGTATATATTGCAAAATGACCACCACAATAAGTCCACTTAACATCTATCTCCAGACATAGTTACAGAATTTTTTTATCTTTTGATGAAAACTTTTAAGGTCTATTCTCCTAGGAACATTCAAATATGCAATACAGCATTACTGACTATAGTCACAATGCTGCACATTACATCCTCAAGACTCATTTCTGTTATAACTAGAAAGTTCTTTTTATATCAATCCAGATTGGATGGGTTTTTTTAATTTAATTTTTTTTATATCGCAGGTTCTTATTATCTATTTTATACATATTAGGGTATATATGTCAATCCCAGGCTCCCAATTCATCCCACCATCACCTTCCACCCCGCTTTCCCCTCTTGGTGTCCATACGTTTGTTCTCTACATCTGTATCTCTAGTTTTGCCTTACAAACAGGTTCATCTGTACCATTTGTCTAGATTCCACATATATGCGTTAATATACGATATTTGTTTTTCTCTTTCTGACTTCACTTTGCATTACAGTCTATAGGTCCAACCACGTCTGTACAAACGACCCAATTTCGTTCCTTTTTATGGCTGTGTAATATTCCACTGTATATATGTACCACATCTTCTTTATGCATTCGTTTGTCAATAAGCATTTATGTGGCTTCCAAGACCTGGCTATTGTAAATAGTGCTGCAATGAACATTGGGGTGCATGTGCCTTTTTGAATTTTGGTTTTCTCTGGGTATAAGCTGAGTAGTGAGATTGCTGGGTCATATGGTAATTCCATTTTTGGTTTTTTAAGGAACCTCCATACTGTTCTCCATAGTGGTTGTATCAATTTACATTCCCACCAACAGTGCAAGAGGGTTCGATTTTCTCCACACCCTCTCCAGCATTTGTTGTTTGTAGATTTTCTGGTGGTGCCCATTCTAACCAGTGTGAGGTGATACCTCATTGTAGTTTTGATTTGCATTTCTCTAATAATTAGTGATGTTGAGCAGTTTTTCATGTGCCTCTTGGCCATCTGTATGTGTTCTTTGCAGAAGTGTCTGTTTTGGTCATCTGCCCATTTTATGATTGGGTTGTTTGTTTTTTTAATATTGAGCTGCATGACCTGTTTATATATGTTGGAGATTAATCCTTTGTCCGTTGATTCATTTGCAAATATTTTCTTCCATTGAAGGTTCTTGTCTTGTTTATAGTTTCCTTTGCTGTACAAAAGCTTTTAAGTTTCCTTAGGTCTCATTTGTTTATTTTTGTTTTTATTTCCATTACTGTAGGAGGTGGGGCAAAAAAGATCTTGCTGTGATTTATGTCAGAGTGTTCTTCCTATGTTTTCCTCTAAGAGTTTTATAGTGTCTGCTCTTATATTTAGGTATTTAATCCACTTTGAATTTATTTTTGTGTATGATGTTAGGGAGTGTTCTAATTTCATTCTTTTATGTGGAGCTGCCCAGTATTCCCAGCACCACGTATTGAAGAGACTGTCTTTTCTCTGTTGTATATCCTTCCTTGCCTCCTTTGTCACAGATCAGTTGACCATAGGAGTGTGGGTTTATCTCTGGTCTTTCTGTACTGTTCCATTTATCTATATTTCTGTTTTTGTGCCAGTACCATATTGTCTTGATTACTGTAGCTTTGTGGTATAGTCTGAAGTCCAGGAGCCTGATTCCTCTAGCTCCATTTTTCTTTCTCAAGATTGCTTTGGCTATTCGGGGTCTTTTGTATATCCATACAAATTGTGAAATTTTTCATTCTAGTTCTGTGAAGAATGTCATTGGTAGTTTGATAGAGATGGCATTGAATCTGTAGATTGATTTAGGTAGTATAGTCACTTTCATAATGTTGATTCTTCCAATCCAAGAACATGGTATCTCTCTCCATCTGTTTGTATCATCTTTAGTTTCTTTCATCAGTGTCTTATAGTTTTCTGCTTACAGGTCTTTTGTCTCCTTAGGTAGATTTATTCCTAGGTATTTTATTCCTTGTGTTTCAATGGTAAATGGGAGTGTTTCCTTAATTTCCCTTTCAGATTTTTCATCATTAGTGTATAGGAATGCCAGAGATTTCTGTGCATTAATTTTGTATCCTGCTACTTTACCATATTCATTGATTAGCTCTAGTAGTTTTCTTGTAGCATCATTAGGATTCTCTATGTATAGTATCATGTCATCTGCAAACATTGACAGCCTTACTGCTTCTTTTCCGATTTGGATTCCTTTTATTTCTTTTTCTTTTCTGATTGCTATGGCTAAAGCTTCCAAAACTATGTTGAATAATAGCAGTAAGAGTGGGCAACCTTGTCATGTTCCTGATCTTAGTAGAAATGATCTCAGTTTTCACCATTGAGAACAATGTTGGCTGTGTGTTTTTCATGTATGGTCTTTAGTATGTTGAAGTAAGTTCCCTCTATGCCTACTTTCTGGAGGGCTTGTTATCATAAATGGGTGTTGAATTTTTTTGAACACTTTTTCAGCATCTATTGAGATTATCATATGCTTTTTCTCCTTCAATTTGTTAATATGGTTCATCACATTGATTCATTTGCATATATTGAAGAATCCTTGCATTTCTGGGATAAACCCCACTTGATCATGGTGTATGATCCATTTAATGTGCTGTTGGATTCTATTGGCTAGTATTTTATTGAGGATTTTTTGCATCTATGTTCCTCAGTGATATTGACCTGTAGTTTTCCTTTTTCGGGACATCTTTGTCTGGTTTTGGTATCAGGGTGATGTGGCCTCATAGAATGAGTTTGGGAGTGCTCCTCCCTCTGCTATATTTTGGAAGAGTTTGAGAAGGATAGGTGTTAGCTCTTCTCTAAATGTTTGATAAAATTCGCCTATGAAACATTCTGGTCTTGGCCTTTGTTTGTTGGAAGATGTTTTTTTTTTCGGTACGCGGGCCTCTTACTGTTGTGGCCTCCCCCGTTGTGGAGCACAGGCTTCGGACGCGCAGGCTCAGCAGCCACAGCTCACGGGCCCAGCCGCTCAGTGGCATGTGGGATCTTTCCGGACCGGGGCACGAACCCATGTTCCCTGCATTGGCAGGCAGACTCTCAACCACTGCGCCACCAGGGAAGCCCTGTTGGAAGAATCTTAATCACAGTTTCAATTTCAATGCTTGTGGTTGATCTGTTTATATTTTCTATTTCTCCTGGTTCAATCTCAGAAGGTTGTGCTTTTCTAAGAATTTGTCCATTTCTTCCAGGTTGTCCATTTTATTGGCATATAGTTGCTTGGAGTAATCTCTCATGATCCTTTGTATTTCTGCAGTGTCAGTTGTTACTTCTCCTTTTTCATTTCTTCTTTTTTTTTTTTTATGGGGTATGCAGGCCTCTCACTGCTGTGGCCTCTCCTGTTGTAGAGCACAGGCTCTGGATGCACAGGCTCAGTGGCCATGGCTCATGGACCCAGCCACCTACGGCATGTGGAATCCTCTCAGACTGGGGCGCGAACCCATTTCCCCTGCATCGGCAGGTGGACTCTCAACCACTGCACCACCAGGGAAGCCCTCCTTTTTTCATTTCTAATTCTCTTGATTTGAGTCTTCTCCCTTTTTTGCTTGAAGAGTCTAGCTAATGGTTTATCAACTTAGTTTATCTGCTCAAAGAACCAGCTTTTAGTTTTATTGATCTTTGCTATTGTTTCCTTCATTTCTTTTTCACTTATTACTGATCTGATCTTTATGCTTTCTTTCCTTCTACTAACTTTGGGGTATTTTTTGTTCTTCTTTCTCTAGTTCCTTTAGGAGTAAGGTTAGATTGTTTATTTGACATTTTTCTTGTTTCTTGAGGTAGGATTGTATTGTTATAAGCATCCCTCTTAAAACTGCCTTTGCTGCATCCCAGTTTGGATCATTGTGTCATCATTTGTCTCTAGGTATTTTTTTGATTTCCTCTTTGATTTCTTCAGTGATTTCTTGGTTATTTAGTAATGTGTTGTTTAACCTCCATGTCTCTGTGTTTTTTTAATGCTTTTTCCCCTGTAATTTATTTCTAATCTCATAGTATCATCATCGGAAAACATGCTTGATATGATTTCAATTTTTTTAAAGTTTCTGAGGCTTGATTTGTGACTGAAGATGTGATCTATCTTGGAGAATGTTCCGTGTGCACTTGAGAAGAAAGTGTAATCTGCTGTTTTCGGATGGAATGTCCTATAAATATAAATTAAATCTATTTTGTCTATTGTGTCATTTAAAGCTTGTGTTTCCTTATTAATTTTGTCTGGATGATCTGTCCATTGGTGTACATGAAGTGTTAAAGTCCCCTACTATTATTGTGTTACTGTCAATCTCCTCTTTTATAGCTATTAGCATTTGCTTTATGTATTGAGGTGCTCCTCTGTTAGGTGCACATATATTTATAATTGTTATATCATCTTCTTGGATTGATCCCTTTATCATTATTTAGTGTCCTTCCTTGTCTCTTGTAACATTCTTTATTTTAAAGTCTATTTTATCTCATATGAGTATGGCTATCCAGCTTTCTTCTGATTTCTATTTACATGGAATGCCTTTTTCCATTCCCTCACTTTCAGTCTGTATGTGTCCCTGAAGTGTGTCTCTTATAGACAGCATATATACGGGTCTTGGGTTTTTTTTTTTTTTTGTGGTACACAGGCCTCTCACTGTTGTGACCTCTCCTGTTGCGGAGCACAGGCTACGGACGCGCAGGCTCAGCGGCCATGGCTCATGGGCTCAGCTGCTCGGCGACATGTGGGATCCTCCCAGACCAGGGCACAAACCCATGTCCCCTGCATTAGCAGGCGGACTCTCAACCACTGCGCCACCAGGGAAGCCCGAGTCTTGTTTTTGTATCCATTCAGCTAGTCTGTGTGTTTTGGTTGGGGCTTTTAATCCATTTACATTTAAGATAATTATCAATATGTGTGTTCCTATTACCGTTTTCTTAGTAGTTTTGGGTTTGTTTTTGTATATCCTTTTCTTTTCTTGTGTTTCCCACTTAAAGTAGTCCCTCTAGCATTTGTTTTAGAGCTGGTTTGGTGGTGCTGAATTCTTTTACCTTTCTCCTGTCTGTAAAGTTTTTGATTTCTCCCTTGAATCTGAATGAGATCCTTTCCAGGTAGAGTAATCTTGGTTGTAGGTTCTTCCCTTTCATCACTTTAATTAAGTATATTGTGCCACTCCCTTCTGGCTTGCAGTTTCTGCTGATCAATCAGCTGTTAACCTTTTGGGAGTTCCCTTATATTTTATTTGTCCTTTTTCCCTTGTTGTGTTGAATAATTTTTCTTTGTCTTTAATTTTTGTCAATTTGATTACTGTGTCTTGGCATGTTTCTCCTTGGATTTACCCTTCCTGGGACTGTCTGCACTTCCTGGATTTGGGTGGCTATTTCCTTTCCCATGTTGTGGAATTTTTTGACTATATTCTCTTCAAATATTTTCTCAGGTCCTTTCTCTCTCTCTCCTCCTTCTCAGACCCCTATAATGCGAATGTTGGTGTCAGAGGTGTTTGATGTTGTCCCAGAGGTCTTTTAGGCTGTCTTCATTTCTTTTCATTCTTTTTTCTTTATTCTGTTCCATGGCAGTGAATTCCAGCATTCTGTCTTCCAAATCACTTTTCCTTTCTTCTGCCTCAGTTATTCTGCTTTGGTTTCCTTCTAGTATGTTTTTCATTTCAGTTTTTGTATTGTTCATCTCTGTTTGTCTGTTCTTTAATTTTTCTAGATGTTTGTTCATTAATTCTTCTTTAAGGTCTTTGTTAAACATTTCTTGCATCTTCTCAATCTTTTCCTCCATTCTTTTTCCGACATCCTGGATCATCTTCCTTATCGTTATTCTGAATTCTTCTTCTGGATGGTTGCCTATCTCCTCTTCATTTAGTTGTTTCTCTGGGGCTTTTTCTTGTTCCTTCATCTGGTACATAGTCCTCTGCCTTTTCATTTTGTCTGTCTTTCTGTGAATGTAGTTTTCATTCCACAGGCTGCAGGATTGTAGTTCTTCTTGCTTCTGCTGTCTGCCCTCTTGGAAATTTGTAGCTGTTGACTCTCTTCACCCACTGTGCCCACCTTCAACACCCACCCCTGGCAACGTCCAAGAGGATGTTTTATTGAATTTTTCCCTTCTGGAATATGTTTCTTCTTTTAAAGAACATATTTTAAGCTGATTTATTATGCTAAGAATTCTGGGCTCATTGTTTCTGGAAGAACCTGTGACTTGAAGGACAGAGGGCAATTTATTGATTTTGACTATAGCCCTTTTCTTCTTCTTTTTTTTTTTTTTTTGCGGTACACGGGCCTCTCACTGTTTTGGCCTCTCCCGTTGCGGAGCACAGGCTCCGGACGCGCAGGCTCAGCAGCCATGGCTCACGGGCCTAGCCACTCCACGGCATGTGGGATCTTCCCAGACCGGGGCATGAACCCATGTCCCCTGCATCGGCAGTCAGACTCTCAACCACTGTGCCACCAGGGAAGCCCGACCATAGCCCTTTTCTAAGATTATTTGCTTACAGTGTTACCACCAGTGACACATTTTAATGATGCATGAAAATATCGTTAAGCTGAACATTGTTCCTGCAAATTTAGTAAAGCCTGATAATTTCCTGGTGTATAATAACATTTGTAGTCATTGTACTTAAGACAGCTTTTTAAAAAAATCAAATAGTTTTGTTTAAGTGCAAAAACAAATGCCTGCAGGTTCAGGAATTAATCTCCTTTCTATGTATATCATTGTGTAATTTCATGGTTACTCTATTCTTAGAGTTTGGGTATAGTATTAATGTTGGGAGAGAACTAATAGTTTAAACTTTAAAGAACAGATTGAAACCCTCAAGAATGCTAGGAAAACCCTTTCTAGACTTAACCACAGCAACAATAGGTGACATTTTGGGAAGACACTTTATAAATAATTTGTTCTCACAGTTCTCAAAGTCCTTGTATTAGCTAACTTATTTTAAACATTACTCTGAGATGTGCTTTCCAATATGTAAAATTAATAAAAAGAACTACTCTGATTGAAATTCCAACTTTTTATCTTAGTTATTCTTGTTTCTAAAAATAATAATCTGATGTGTTTCTTAACTTCGTTCATCCCCATGTTTTACTCCTTAGTGTGGGGAAGAAATTATGCTAGAATTTTTCCCTTATAGCATGGTCATAATCATCAGAAGTAGTAATTCATGTGAAAGTCTTTTTATGAACTATAAAACAGAGTTTAGCTAAATACTTTTACTAGAGAAAGGGATAAATTCTCAAGGTAGTACTTACATGACAAAGTGATAAATGAGGGGTTAGAAAAGAAGTATTCTAAAAATGGAGCATATGAACAATTATAGGTGGTTTATGCAATAATCCTTTACTATCCATTCAAATGCCCCAATTGCTTAGTGCACTTTGTATTTAGAATATCTGAGATAACACTGATTATGGACATAAATCATCAGAGATGACAAATAGGTTGTCCTTGAAATTTTGGTTGTGTTTGCATGGAGAGTTTTCTTGACACAAATTTTGTGACTTTATTAGCGTTCAGAAGGTAAAAGTCTTTTATGATAAATTGATGACTTCTGCCATTTGTGGGAAATTGGAGTGGTGGCATTTGTATCCTGTATCTTCCATCCATGTCATAACCTAACGTCCTTTGATTTTTTTTCTCCCTGTTTCTCTTTCCTGTGTCTTTAACCCTGGGTCCTTCACACCATTCCTTAGAGCAACTGAGACCTTACTTTCCCAAAAGTCTTAGCTGAGGCCAGACATATTCAAACTTTCCATTTCATAACACAGTTTAGTCTTTTGAACGTCATTGTTTTAAATTCTGGCCAGTCTTCCAGCCATCAGGGTCCTTTATTCTATTATACACTATCTCTTATATACTATAGCATTCTCAGAAAACAACCTCAGGTGAGGATGTTCCACAGAAGCCCACTTCACTTAGGAATTTGTAATTTTATTATTGATACTATAGCATTTTAAGTGCCTCTTCCCTTTCTATGGCACTTTTTGTATAAGCATCCAAGTGTTCTTTGCAGGGAAACAGATAAAGCATACTGGTTTATACCTAACAGAATCTAAAATTTTCTTGATCTTGATCTGTGTATTTCAAACGTGGTCCAGCTGCTCAGCAAATGATAATTTTTGCCTGAGCATTAAGGAGCAAGAGGTGAAATGAACAACTCCTTAGGTTCCTCATGTGCTTAATGAGGAAATCAGTGTGCCCTACTGACTGCGCTCCCAATATCAGGTTTCTTTATCTTTCTGCAAAGTCAAGGTCTCTAACATGTCCATATGCATCCTCCTACCTGTAGTAACCATCGTAATCATGACATAGAAGAGATGATAACAATAGCAACTCTATCTTTAAATCCTGCCATGTAACTGCAGTGGCTCATGTACACATTGGTCTTAATTCCATCTTTGGATTCAGCAGAAAACAGCTGTTCTGCTTTATGGAACAAGAAAAATGACTGATTAGTGTAGTTATAAAAATCCTTTCCTGCTTTATGATGCATGGATTAAAGAAAGTATTAAAACATTGTAATAATAGATAAGAAAATTACTCCACTATTGCTGAAAGAAATAAAACTATTCTATCTTAAAAAATTCTAAAACTTTGCAATTTCATTGAAAATGTATGGACAACAAAGGTACAAATTTATAACCCATTGTGGACTACCTTCATATGTCAACATTTATTACGTGTCTGCTTTATTATTATTGTACAATTCCTCAAAATCATGTGGGAATCATATTTTTCCAGAAAAGAATAAGTATATATCATGTAATATCCATTTTATAGGGAGTGTTGTTTTATCCTAATTTATTAGCATGCTACATTGTTAATTTTATGTCATTGATATTGTTTCCTGCATTGTAGCCATGTCTCAAGTTTGAAAGGCATGGTATACTGTGCTCAGAGATCAAATTTGAATTTGAACTGAATTATTAGACTATGGATCTAAGGAATATAATTCCTGAGAAATTCACATTAATTGTACATCATTCCTTTAAATGGTGAGATTTGAAGGAGCTTTGAAGAAAGAGCCAGAACTGGCTATAATGAAGGTTAACCCTAAAAAGGTGGATAAAAATCTGTATCACTTCTTCCATACAATTTCATATCCTCCTAGCCCCACATTTTATACAACTAACTGCAGCGATACTGTTCCTTATAATCTTGAACTTGCTTTGTGTGGGTAAAAACTGTGAGAGCCTCATTTCATGTCCCACACAACAACTGGATCACCTCTGTCCAATGGTCATGAAAGAAATTTGTCAAATTCTTTCCCTTGTCATTCTTCAGGTGAAAATTTCTAAGATGTATTTCTGATGTCTCCATATAATATTTCCTAGGATCAAACATAACTATCCCATGGCAGTAAGCAACTCAGTGATGCCTCTTTGTTAACTTTCTATCTTTAACTCCCTTGTCATCCTTCCTCTATGATCTCATTGCTGAATTAATGACATAAATGAAAACCTTTGCTTTATATTTTCCTTATGGTGGTACCCAAGGAAATATAATATCCCTCTCACCCTTTGCTAATGACAGTGACTGCAGGACTCCTGTGCAGAAACTACACTCTCTTTATCCAACATTAATCTTTGGCACTGAGGCAAGGCCTGGCCTGAGAATCTGGCTCAAAACAATGTCTTAGGGAAATATGGTGAATGGACTGGTGTTGACATTCTTGCTGCAACCCTGCTGCCTGTACATCAGCAATGACCAGAGCTCATTCTGTAGCTATGACTGTCATTCTGAAATCAGTTGCTTTTAAAAAACCCATGAATAATTAGGGGAGTCCTTATTCACCAGTCACCACATTGACTAGTTGCAATTTGAATGCTGGACAGAAGCTAGATTTGTCCCTAAGTTTAGTGACTCTCATATATCAGCCACGTGGCATTCAGGATTTAATTTTGTGCCTCAAGAAACTTAACATTGTTGTTGGACTTTCATAGTCAGTTGAGAACAGTAGACACTTCATATTTTGATGGAAATATATATATACGTGTGCCTATTATATAAAAAGTACTTGAGAACAACTGTGTCTTGACCTAGTATAGGCTCCCATTTATTATTCTGAAATAACTTGAATTTTTTGAGCCCTAGGCATTTGTATGTCTTAAACACCTAGTGCAGTCCCTTTGGTTCATGACTGTACTTGCCCAATCAAACTTGCAGCTCCATTATCTGGTTCTGCATGTCCCCAGCTGGGGTATGCTGTGACTTAATTTCAACATGCCTAACTACTTTTGTAGAGTTCTCTAGGGCAACCTGGTTACAGAGGGAACATGGGTCTCCCAGGACTCCCTGTGAGTAAAAAGATGCTGGTGCAATGGTACCAGAGCATTGGTACTTGGAGCAGTGACTTGGCCCTGATCCTGAACTTCATCCTGACCCTGACTGTTGTCCTGATCATATTACTTTAGTTCTAGACCTAGTGGCCAGGAGTGGAGATAGGAGTGGATGATGAATGGCACACAGATTGTCTTTTGGGAGAGAGATATCTGCATTTTCTTCCAGAATAGGGGGAATGATAGTTTTTAAAAGGAACGGGTATGCCACTTCTACAGACTCAAAGTGTTCAAAGGAACAAATTCTTTGGAAACATCTACCCATATTTCCCCTTCCTATGTGTCAGAGACCCATAGTTTCTTAACAAAGCCCCAGGGTATGGCATGGGAAAACTGTCTTGGTTGAGTTTTTCATGTCATTGATGTTTAGCCCCAATCTTGGTCCTCTTCTTTCTTTGTCCACCAACTATAGGAGATAAAATCTTCATAGACAACCAGAGAGTCCCTCTGGGTTTCAATTACCTGCTACTCTATCTCAGTTTATTATGTCCCATGTGCACTTGAGAAGAATTCTGCTGCTCTTGGATAGAATGTTCTAGGTATGTCTATTATGTCCATTTGGTCTATAGTTTTGTTCAAATCTGCTGGTTTCTTATTGATTCGCTGTCTGGATAATCTATCCATTGTTGAGAGTCGAGTATTAGATTCATATTACTCTTTATTTTTCCTTTTAGCTGTGTTTGTTTTTGCTTTTTATCCTCAAGTGCTGCAATGTTGGGTTCATAAATATTTACAATCATTATATTTTCTTGATGTATTGATCACTTTATCATTATATAATGCCCTTCTTTGTCTCTTTTTACCATTATTAGTTTAAAGTCTCTTTTGTCTGATATAAGTATAGCTACCCCTGCTTTGTTTTGGTTACCATTTGCTTGACATATTTTTTTTCAACCCTTCACTCTCAATCTATGTGTGTATTTAGGGCTAAAGTGAGTCTCTTAAAGGCAGCATTGTTGTTGGATCTTGTTTTTTTATTCATTCAAGCATTGTATGTCTTTTAATTGGAAAATTTAATCCATTTATATTTAAATTAATTATTGATAGGTCAGGACTTACTGTTGCCATTTTCTTAATTGTTTTCTGGTTGTTTTGCAGATCCATTGTTTCTTGTTTCTTACCCTGCTGTCTTTTTTTGTGTTTTGATATTTGTTGATATCAGTAAGGTTTGACTTTTTTATCATGTTCTTTTGTATAATTACCACAGGAATTTCCCTTATGGTTACTACGAGGCTTACCTAAAAAATCTTAAACTTATAATACCCTCTTTTAAACTGATAACAACTTCACTTAGATAGTATTTGTAAACTTCACACTTTTACTTCTCCTTCCCCTCACATTTTATGCTATTGCTGTTACAATTTACTTTTGTTTCTTATATTGTGTAATTAATAACAGTTTATTGTAATTATGGTTATTTTCACTATGTTTTATTTTTATCTTTTAAATTATAATTGTAAATAAAATATGTACCACTATTACCATATTGCAGAATCTAACTATAACTATATATTTACCATTACCAGTGAGATTTACACTTTTTGCTTTTATGATGTTAATTAGCTTTCTTTTACTTACACTCAAAGAACTCCCTTCAGCATTTCTTATAAGGCAGATCTGGTGGTAATGAACTCCCTCAGCTTTTGTTCATTTAGGAAAGTCTTTATTACTCCTTTGTGCTGAAGGACAGCTTTGCCAGGTATAGAATTCTTGGTTGACAGTTATTTTTTTCAATATTTCAAATATGCCATCCAATTCTCTCACCACATGCAGAGTTTCTGTTGAGAAATCTACTGATAGTCTTATAGGGGTTCTGTTTCACATATCTTCTCTTTTTTCTCTTGCTGCTCTTAAAATCCTTTGAATTTTGAGAATTTAATGGTAATGTGTCTCAGTATAGTCCTATTAAGGTTTAGCCATTTGGGGATCTTTTATTTTAGGCCTAGAGGATCCAGATGCCTATTTCTCTCTCCAGGTTTGGGAAGTTTTCAGCCATTATTACTTTAAATATATTTTCTGTATCTTTCTTTTTCTCTCCTTTTTCTGGAATTCCTGTAATACAAATGTTGTTTCTTTTCATTGTGTCTCATAATTTCCACTGGCTTTCTTCACTCTTTTTTTTTTTTTTTTCTACTTTGACTGGGTAATTTCCAATTACCTATTCTCCAGGCATTCAGTGATTCTTTCTTCTGCATGGTTGAGTCTACTTTTGAAATTTAATTCTTCAGTTCAGTTATTGTATTTTTAAATCTAGGGTTTCTGGTTTGTTGCCATTTTGATGATTGGTATTTCTTTGTCAGACTTCTCACTTTGTTCATGCATTGCTTTCCTAATTTCACCTAGTTGTCTTCTTATAGTTCACTAAACTTTCTTAAGCTGAATATTCTGAATTTGTCTGACAGTTTATAGAACTCTGTTTCTTTGGGGTCAGTTCTTGGAGCTGTATTATTGTCCTTTGGTGTTGTCATATTTTCCTGATTTTTTGGGATCCTTGATTCCTTACATTGTTATCTGCTCATTTGAGTAATTAGGCTCCTCTTCCAGACTTTACAGGTTTTCTTTGAAAAGACAGGTCTTCACCAGTCATCTCACTTTGGGTTCCTGAGTATTGCTCCAGGTAATGTCTTTGGGTAGATGGGGCCCACTATTATGGTCTGTTTTGGGTTGGGACAACTATTTGAACTCTGAGGGTGGGGATGGGGGTATGTTACTGGCTATAAACTTTTGGATAGGACTGATGGCTTGGTTCCCTACCCAAGTGAGACTGTAGAATAGGCTCTGCATTTGCCTGAATTCTCTGGTCAGGCTTACAAGCTGCTTGGGACTGGGGTACTATATTCAGTAGTATATGGGACTATAAATTAGCTTCCCTGTGCTGGTAGGGCAGCAGAACAGGACCCAGGGGTTGTACAGCTCATTGTTTAGGGACGTGAATCAGGCTAAAGCATGCATTGAATTCCCTGGTCTAGTGAGGCAGACAGGGAAGCCATGGGCTGTGCTCTCTTTTAAAACGCCATTGGATGTGGAGTTGTTGAATGGGCTATGCAGCATCCAGTGTGCTATGGTTACATTCCCTGTTGGACAGGCTGAAGGCTGTATTCAGTGATGGCAGGGCTATGAATAGCAGGAGAAGCAGCTATAAAGCCTGTAAACCTCTTTGTTGTCTTAACTCAAGCTGACCTTTACCCAAGTTCCCTGACAGAACAGAGTTACCACATTTTCTCTGCAAACTATTGACTCTGCATGTCCTCATCCTGGTTCAAACACTGCTAGGTTGTACAGCTTCCAGTTGTTGCCAGCCCTTCTCGTCAGATGAAACCAAAAGACACTCTTTACAGTAGGTGGGGCTGTGTTTCAGCTCCCTTGCCAAGGTGGGAGGGGTGAGGGGCCACTCCAAGATACTCTCAATTTCCCTAACAGGCTCTCTGAATTGGAGGGGCCAGTAGCTACCCTCAGCCTTGGCCATGAATTAGTCCTCCTGCCTGTGTGTAACATGGGAATGGGCCACAACTGGTACAGATTTTGCTCTGGGACAGATTAGCTCTGCTTGCTTCCCTCTTGGCTCAAGCTCCGCTGGGCTGCACTACTTCCAGGTTTTGTCACCAGCTCTTCTGGTCAGATGGGGCCAGAAAACAGTGTTCACAGTGAGTGGGGTGGTGGATGATTCAGCTCTTTGCCTGGGTGTGGACAAAACTCCTCCTTTGAGTATCTGAATTAGGTAGATCTTTACCCTGCCAAGTTCCTTGGTCAGAGAGAGCCCTGTAGATGTTACTGCAGATGAAAAAAACTAGTTGGGATTACTACTTGGCGCTGCAGATATGAACTCAGTCTACCGGTAGAAGTTTTAACAATAAAGGTTCTACTTTGTTGTAGGAGCCATCTGTCTTCCACCTACTACTAGTGATGTTATCTTGGTTGCCAGACTGGTGATTAACCTACCATGAAGTTTCATTGTATTGCCTGTTTTCTCAAGCAATAAATTGAAGTAGCAATTATTGAAGGTAGCAACTATTGAAGGTTGTATTTTCCAGAAGCAGATGCTGAGATGGACTTTGGTTGTAAGATATTTTTAAGGGATTGATACCTGTGAATGGAAGAGAAAGCAGAATTGAGAAAATTGATAAATTAAACTGTAATGTAGTTTCTTAAATCTCAGTTGACTTGGCAAGAATATTTTGAGCAAATATTATTCATCAGAGTTGTCCCATGTTGGATCAAAATGTCTAGCACTTCCCTGAGAAGGGAGTTTCTTCATTTCAAGTAACTGTCTACAGCTGTAGTAGATGCTGAAGGAGTTGAAAAGCTGGAGGCTCTTTGCTGACCACATCCCCTGTAGCTGTGCTCTAAGTCTTTCTTTCAGGGGGATACAGAGGATGGTGCATTCCTATTACAGGAAACGTACTAATTTAAAATCTTTAAATGTTTATTTATTTAATATTCTGTTTATGAAAACTGAGTTCTCTTTCAGGGGAAAAACCTCTCATTTTCAGTAAATATTAACAAGCACCTGTTTAGCATCCATTGCTATTACATAAAACTCTTACCAGGTCTTGTCTGTTAGGAATGGTGAGTTATTTGTTCCACTGAGACTGGTTCTTATTCATGATATGGAGGGACAGTAGTGCCTTATGTGAGTACAGAAGTTGGAGATTAAGAAACTTGAATTTAGCAGAGGTCAGCTTCCAGACTGCAGATTATCAGGTTTGTTTTGGAGCAAGAGGCAAGTCTCAGTTGTTGAGAAAAAGTAGAAGAAGCTCAAATATTTAATTCATTAATTTGAGGCATCATAATATGGGGACAGGAAACTTAATCCTTAGAGGAGGCTGTTAGTGGTCAGAGGCACTTAGAGATTCTGGAAGAAGATGATAAGAAGGTAGAGTGTGGATATCCTGGCAAATAAAGTAAACAATTTCAGGCAGCTTAGAGGAAAATGATAGTTTTCTAACCTCATAGTATAAGGGACACTGTGTACTTTTACAACAGATGCTGCACACTTCACAAGTAAGGATATGGAAGGAAATCCATCCTTTTTAGGTTCAGAAGCCTCTCATTTTCAGGAAATATAAACAAGGATGCATAGGAAATGCATAGGGTTCAGATATCGATGGGAAAGCAGTTTATAAATACTTGTTAGAAGTATGGACTCAGGTGAAAAAGACAGAAAGCTACTGCAACTTGTTTAAGCTAAAATACATGTATTGGCTCATCAAATTAAAAGGTTTATGACAAGGTTGGATTCAAAGGCTCAAGTTATGTCTTAATTAAAGTCACTTCCCTCCATCTTTCTTTTTTACATTGTTTTGATATTATTATAAAGCTCATTCCCCTTTTATGGTGGTCCCTGCAGCTCAAGATTTTCACCCTATTAGTTTCAAGCCAGCAAAATAAATGCTCTGTTTCTCAGTGGTTCTGATAAAGGTTTATGAAATAAGTTTCATTGACTCAGGTTGTCTGGACTTGGGTCACATGTCTACACCTCAGCCAATCAGCTGTGATGTTTTTTTTTTTTTTTTTTTTTTTTTTGCGGTATGTGGGCCTCTCACTGTTGTGGCCTCTCCCGTTGCGGAGCACAGGCTCTGGATGCACAGGCTCAGCGGCCACGGCCCACGGGCCCAGCTGCTCCGCGGCATGTGGGATCTTCCCAGACCGGGACACGAACCCGCGTCCCCTGCATTGGCAGGCGGACTCTCAACCACTGCGCCACCAGGGAAGCCCAGCTGTGATGTTTTGATGGGCCATTCCTGAATCACATGCCAATCTCTGGAGCTGAGGATGGGGCAAACCTTTCTATGTCAACAACATGATTTGCAAGTGGCAGATGAGTTTTAAAAAAAAAAGAAAATATGGAAGGGATGAATGTCAGGCAGACAAGAACAAGTGTTCAATCTATGCTTTAATCTTCTTGACTTTACTTGTCAGAAACTTTGCCAGAATTGAAGATTGGGAGATCGTGCTTTCCTCCTACCCAGCCCTTTGCCTCAAAACCACATGCAGAGACTTCCTGCTTGGCCCACACCTCATTTACCCTGCTCTCCTGGCAAATACACATCTCTTTACAAACACTTCATTAATTTTGATATTTGCCTCAGAGCTCTAATGTGTTTGATGTGTTTCTTTAAGGTTCGCTGGTATCTCCACGGAGTGCTCTCTGTGGGCTTTTTCCATTTTAACCCAGACTCATCACTCTCGGGACACTGCTGGGCTACCTCAATATTTGTTAATGCTGTTTGACATATTCTTCAATATTTGTTAACACTGTGTGTGCATTCAGTGAGTGAGAGAGACCTATCGAGGTCATCAGAATCTTGCCGATGTATTGTGTCATGTACTAGGGAGTCTTTATAATAAACAGAGGGACAGGCAGTGACTTTCTGGTTGCCCAGTTTATCATGGAACTAACAGCAAAGAAGTAATGAGTGAGGCTGGATTTACTGAGGCAAGAGAGAAGGAATGGGTAGTTGGATATGTATAGGAGAGTCTCAATTTTTATCTAAGTGGCAGGATATCCAGTCTTGGAAACAGGCCTATTCAGGAACTTCTACCACCATTCTAGTTCGGATCTCAGGTAAAGTGAGTACTCAGGTTCCAGCCTGTTGCTCACCAGCTGTGCAGGGGATACTCTTAAAAACCCTTATCTGAAACAGGCACTTCTCTATTAACTCATGACATCAGAACTGTACTATTGTGTCTCAAATATGCTATTAGAGATTGAAGGTGATGTAATGCTGAATCAACAGTGAAGGCTTCAATTGTTGTGGGGCTCAGTTAACTTTATACTGTTCCCTGGCCTAAGGCTGCAGATCAAATCCTCACCAGTCACTTTTAATGTAGGGTGACTGTTCCATGAAGAGAAATGGGGGAAGACAGCATATTTGGTTCAGTACAGAAGGATTTGCCCTGTAGGAAAAGTCTTGGAAATGAATGGCTTATTAACCATGAGTCAAGAGTGTAATTTCAAATATAAAGCACATCTAACATCCAGAGCAGTAATGGTAAGTGGGTGGACGGTCAACTTTGTCCAAGCCATAGACAGTTGACTGGGGTTCCTCATTGCATCATAGCTACAGCAAGAAGATAGATTCCTAAGAGACTTTAACATCTGATCTTGTGGGTTTTTTTCTTCTTATCTTCCAACAAGGTTTTCCTTAAGTACCATACTAAGTAAAATGCATCATCTCTATGCAAATACTTCTAGAAAAAATAACTATAATAATGGACTTTTAATGATGTGACTATATTTTAATTTCTGACTTTTTGTATCTAAATTCCATAATTAGTCAGGGAGAAGAAAGGTAAAACTTCTGCTGTAAAGCCTGAATATGACCTCTTTGGTAGAATTATGCTAATTCTCCTGGCTGTCACAAGCCAAAGAATTTGCTAAGTTCACATTTATTCTTTTAGAATTCCCTTCTAGGCTGTGAAAAGGCCTATATAGGCTAGGAGACTGAAACTTCCAAGCAGGCTAGGAACACGGCACACAACAGAATGCTGGAATATAGTAGGTACTCAAAACTTGTGAAGAGAATAGACAAAATTCCAGCATTCCACAGTGTTTATATTCTGGGCATAGGGAGACAAAAATATACAATATAAATAAGTAAAAGATATAGTACGTTAGTGTAAAACTTACCTGGAGAAAAATCAAGCAGAGCAGGATGACAGGGAATAGAGATGAGTGTCAGATGCAATAGGACTGTCAGAAAAAGCTATTTGAACAAAGAGCTGAAGGAGGTGAAGAGAGCAAGTCATGCCTGCTTGGAGGGGGAGCAAGAGGAAATAGAACAGATCAAAGGTAGGGTCGTGCCAGATGTGTTCTAGAAAGAGGCAAGTGTGTCCAGAGAAGAGCAGAGTGCCTGAGGTAAACATTATTTTCACTTTCCAGATCCCTTTGATCAAATATCAGGTATTCAATTGTCCACTTAGTGCTGTAACTGTATGTGGCATGTGTTTTATTTTTTCATCATTCCCCAGAGATGAAGACTTTCAAATCTGTGCTCTGGGAAGGTGAAATGCCTGTTTTGTATTTAATTATTCTGTCTTATTAATATCTTTAATCTACCGTAGATTTGTCTCTGGGAGATTGCCAATCTCCACATCACTTAATTGTTCTTCTGGGGTGTTATCTTATTCCTTTGGAATATATTGCTCTGCTGTCTCTTTTTGTCTAAATTTCTATTTGTATTTTTATGTATGTGGAAGGTTATTTATTTTTCTCGACTTTGTAGAAGTGGCCCTCTGTGGAGGATGTCCTATGTGTCCCAGCAGTACACTCCCCTCTCATCACCCAAGGACCAGTGACCAACTGATCCCAGAGTAGGTTCTGAACTGTGCTTGCAGCCTGGGTTCCACAAGCTGCTGGATTGTATTTTTCTTGCTTCTGGTGTCTGCCACTTGGTGTTTGAGGATGGTCTAGAGGTTTGGGCAGGCTACCTGGTGGGAGAGGCCAGTGCCTGCCCTCTGGTGGGCAGGGCCATGTCAAGGGGTGTGTCTAGAGGTGGCTGTGGGTTCAGGAAGTCTTTAGGTAGCCTGTCTGCCGAGGTGGGCCCATGTTCCCACCCTGTTGGTTGTTTGGCCTGAGATGTCCCTGCACTGGAGCCTACAGGCTGTTGGGTGGGGCCAAGTCTTTGTGCCAAAATGGTGGCCTCCAGGAGAGCTCACATCAGTGACTACTCCCCAGTACCTCTGCCACCAGTGTCCTTGTCCACACAGTGAGTCACAGCTGCCCCCTTACCTCTCCAGGAGACCCTCCAAGACGAGCACGTAGGTGTGGCTCAGGCTTCTAAGAAGTCACTGCTTTGCTTTGGTCGCAATGTGCACAAGACCTTTTGTGTCTTCTCCAAGAGTGGAGTCTCTGTTTCCCCCATCCTGTGGAGCTCCTTGCACTCAAGCCCCACTGGCTTTCAAAGCCAAATGCTCTGGGGACTCCTACTCCTGATGCCGGACCTCCAGATTGGGTATCCTGACATGGGGTTCAGAATGCTCACTCCTGTGGGAGAACTTCTGTTATACAATTGTTCTGCAATTCATGGGTTGCCCACCCCGGGGGTATGGGATTTGATTACATTGCGAGTGCACCCCTCCTACTGTCTCAGTGATTTTCTACTATATGTCTTTGGATGTAGAATATCTTTTGTGGTAGGCTCCAGTTTTTTTTTCTGTGTCAATACTTGTTCAGCAATTAGTTGTGATTTTGGTGCGCTTATGACAGGAGGTAAGTTCAAGGTCCTTTTACTCCGACCTTTTAAGCCTTTCCCCACTATATACTTTTTCAAAAAATTTGTTCATAGATTTCTGAGCATTTTATTCCGTTCTAAAATTTCCAGGTCTGAAGAACCATTTGTGAAATTTGCATTTCCCTTAAAAAAATTCCTTAAGGCCATACTTTATGTGTGAAATCTGATATCATTGACATTGCCAGCATTTACTAGGGGCTTACTGTGTACCTTCTGCTTTGCCAAATGATTTACATATATTATCTTGTTTAATCAGTTTAATCTTCAATTATTTTGATATAAGAAATACTATTATTATCTCAATTTTAGAGATGAGAAACTCAAAAAGAGTTTGCCCATAATCAGTTAGGAAGTGCTAGACTCAAGTCCCGAACTCGTTTGTCTATTTTCAAGGCCATGATTTATATCCTTGTGCTACATTTGCTCCTATGGGGCATGATGGGAGTAATAAAATACTGGGCAATTTTGGGTGCCTTTTACAAAATAATTAACCTTTCAGGGAGAATGGATTTTCATCCTCAGATCCCCATTCTCAATATGTACCATCATTATAACCTCCACCCAATGAAAATAGACTCAGAGAATTGTCAGTGTAAAGGTTCCCACTTCCATGGTTTCACCTTAAAATGTTTTCCTTGAATATTTTCAATCTTTATTTTTTAAAGACGCTATTGGATCTCTCCTCTGTTTCTATTCTCGAAAATGATTTATTTTCATTTAATTTAATCCTTGGATTTTTTCAGGGCAGCCAAAATTTCAAAGACTCATAAAAGCATTATAATAAAAACATGCAATTTCCTTGGCATCCTGAAATCCTGGTCATTCCCTTTCTCCTTCTCAAACCCCTAGTTTTTGCTAACACGCAGATTTCAGAAGAAATGTTGGAGGGAATTTTCATGTGTTCTTCAACTTGCATATGTTTATACAGTGTGCTTCCAAACTTTTCTCTATGACCTTAGGTTATACATTCTAAAATAAATAATAAAATATTCAAATGTCTCTCAGTTTAAAGAAAGAAATTCAGTTCTGAAAGGATATATTTATGTTGACAGTCACTCTACCTGATGCGTAAGCATGAGGAAAGTACATGCAAGAGAAAAAGCTCAGTGTGACAATTGGACAGTGATATGCACCTATTAGATGCTTGCTGTATGCCACCTCTGGCATTATAATCCTTAGGATGATAAGAAAAAGAGGCAACAGATATGAGCTCTGCCCTTAGGAATGTTGTTAATATATATGTACATATAATTGCATACTTACTCTAGATAATCCCTTGTAGACATTACCTTAATTATTGCTCCAAGTGAATAAACTAGGCACTAAATACAAAATATTTATGATCCTTAAGTGTCCAGTTACTGTAAAGAGTATGCACTGTATGAACAAGCTGAGTGGAGTTGTGGTAGTGCATGGATTTACAGTCTGTCTGAGAAACAAAGGAGAAGCAGAGGAACAAACTCACATAAAATATCAGGAACTTAAAGTAGTCTATTATTAAGCAAAAAGTTGCATGATGCGGATTGTTCTATGAGGTTAAACGGATACAGAGATCTGTTAGAGGACACCCATTAGGGGATAGGCTGGTTTACAGGAAAAACAAAAGCATAAGGAAAATATTAATGTGGGGAAAGCAGCCAACCACATGGTAACTTTTCCAATTAGAGTTATAAAGTACATACTAATGTTAGGAGGATGGATTGGAACTATGTCAGTTACTGTGGAAAAACTGTAGAGTCCTGTCTGGAGATTGAAATGGACTTTTCTTATATGGGATCATAGGTGGTAAGGATCATAGAGGCGTTAGCTGAAGCTCTCAGGCATTAGCTTACTACCACCAGAGGAGCAAGGGTCATAAATAGGCAGAGAGATCCAAGTATGGTTTTGAATACCTGCTTCCAGAAACATCCTGTAGATTTCCTTTTATTTATTTATTTTGAATTTTAAAAATAAAAGAAGACTTAGATCGTATTTTGTCACTAGTAACAAAATTAAGATTGGCTGACAAAGTACAAAAGAAAGGAAGGAACAAGAATTGATTGAAGGGCAGGGACTCTCCAGCAGAGGAGTTGGGGAAATTATTGAGAAGGGATATCCCTAATATGTTCACATTTACAGAGAAGAAACTCATTTGACTTTAAGAACCCACTCAGTAAATATTTTTATTTATCTCCATTAATGAGACCCTGCAAAATTCTAGCCTAGCCAAGCAAACTTTGGATCTCTAGGTGAAAGATAATACAGCAGAAGATGAATATTTATTATTTAGCACCCGAGACCAGTATTGGTTCACTTTATTTTTTTTAAGATATTAAAGTTTGGTAGATATTGGGAAGAAATGCATTTTTCAATAACCAAGCATAACTTATTTAACTTACACTAGCTGCAATATGATTTATTTTATTAGTCAATCCACAAACTGCTGCTTTCAAAATAGACACCACCTCCCTTATCTGCATCCCCTCATCTCCTCTGTCCATTCATCAGTCAGTCTTTCTCTTTTCTCTTTCTTCCCTTTTGTCTTATTTCTATGAGACAGAGAGAGAGACAGGGAGACAGAGAGAGAGAGAGGGAATAAGAACTGAGCAATGATTTATAGGTGAACTGCAATTTATTTTATTAAGGGAGTATCATGATGTCTGTGCTATGTATCCACTGAATGGCACAGTTTCCATTCTTTATTCTACACATAAACCAAAAGCTACAGTGGCATCCAATGTTAAATGAAGGTAAAGTTTGCTGAGAAGCTCTGGTTTCTGATGGTCATATCTTACTCTAATAAAGGTTGATGTAATGAGTGGAAGGGAGGTAAATTTGGGTTTATAATTAGAATGATCCTTTATCATTCCAGGCGGATTCTGTGCTCTGAGTAGGCAGTAATGAAATAAGAGCCTCAGGACTTACAAAAGCATAAATAAGCTTCCTAGTAACAACTTTATTGTAACTTTGCTGGGATTAACCCCAGAATGCCCATGTAAGTTTCTTGTCCCAGAACTTTTACAGAAATTACTCAAGTGGGGAGGAGATTGGAAGAACAATACTAGTGTCCCTTTCAAGGGGCAACTCTTCCCTCAAGTATCCTCACAAATGTAGAACAGGTTTGAAGAGCTACTGACCTATGAAAACGTATGCAGACTTGATCTCCAGAAAGATTTCAGACTGGGATGATTTGGACCAAGAGTCCAATGAAGAGAAGACATGGGAGAGATGACTTCATCATATGAAGGACTATTATCTAGGATAAAAGGGTGGTCAGTAGAGTCTAAAAGGCAAATGTTTAAGAAAGGGCAAATTTAGTCACATTAAATAAAAGCATCAGTTGGAATTCTTTGAATTATTCTCTGTTCTCTCCCCAGTTGCACAAATGAGATTTTCTGCCATTTTTAGAGAGCCATATTATGACTCTGAATATATCTATATTCATGATAGAGGAAGGACTTAGAAGATGTTCAAAGGAATAATAGTCATTTAAAAATTATTTTTCTGTCCACCTTTACTCCATCCCTCTTCTCCAATTCAACTCCCTCTCAGCTGTGATTCAGATTAATGGCATCAGACTGACTTTCCATAGAAGTAATGTCAAATAGGTTACCTCTCATGTGCTCTAATTCAATTATCATATGTATTGAAAGGGACTCTAAGATCTGGCCTGGGCTCAGAAAGTGTGCTAGGATTAAATAGTGATGACTGCTATGGACATGAGGTAGAAGAGAGACGCTGGCCCTAGCCATCCTTTAGGAAATCCATTCAGACACCTTTGCAAATCCTCAATCTTTGTAACAGTCCTTAACATTTACCTAATCATTGCTATGTGTCAGACACTGTTCTAAGTTCTTTATATGTATTCTCTTTTTTCATCTTGAGAACAACATTGTGAATGAACTAGGTGCTTTTATAAATGAGGAAACAGGCTTAGGGAAGGGAAATAATTTCTCGTGGTTACAAAGCTTATTTAACTACTCTGCTGTTAGGTAATAGCACTAATTGAGATAACAATGCAGGATAGTCAGGTAGGGACAGTCAGCAACTCATAAATTGATCTTTCCTCCCAGCCTCTGTACCAACTCATTCAAATTCTGGCAGTTTACATGCACTGTCTCATTCCATCTCCACAATGATTCTATTGGGTAACTGAATATTCCTAAACAGTGACTGGCATCATCAATGGCAAACAGTTAAAATGGAATTTATGCACACAGTAAGAAACAACTGTAGCCCCAATTGTCTTTCGTGACTACATTTAAATTACATTTTGGAGAACAGAACAAGTGGGCAACACATTGGAGGTCCATGTTTATTCTCTATAATGGAATCTTTCAATAAGATTGTGCTGAAGTATCCACATAGGGGAGATAGGGAAGTAGTGGAATGCTATAGTTATAGCTTTGTTATAATATCAAACACAGATTTGATGCAAGTAAATATTTTTAAATCTCACTGGTTTTTATAATTCAAGTAAATATTTTAAAATCTCACTGTTTTTTATAATTCATCATGTATCTCATTTCTCTTTTGCTAGCTTTGTATGGTTTATGTTAAGAGCCAAAACCAGTAATGAAAATTAAAACGTTAGCAGAGAGAAGGAGGAAGCTCTTCTGTCAGCTATGTTTCCACTCCCTCACATATTATCTCTTTAAAAACTAGTTTAGGTTGATTTATTTTCATTAGAACTTTAAAGTACCATTTCTGTTTTTGATGAGTGAGGTCAAAAATCACGCTATGCTCATCCTCAGTCCTTTTCCTAGAAAACTCCATACATGTGGTCTGTAACTCGTACAAGTAAGCAACGGACCACATCAATAATCCTTCAAATTCAGACATTATTATTCTTAACAGGGTAAGAGCTGACTGTTCCCACTGTTGTTCACAGATATACTCTTTGGAAAGGCAGGAACTACTCTTATTAGTTCCTGTAATTATTCTGTTGTTTCATCTAAGAGACAGTGAGCATTCTGGGAAGAAGGCTCTATTGGCAGAAATCTAGTCATTTCTGTACCACATTTCTAGAAAGAAAATGTCGTATAACAAAAAAGTGGCAGAAAAGAGCATAAGGCTGATGTACCACATGGAAAGCACCAAAAATATCTAGTTATAACGGCAACTGTAAATGATAAAAAGGACAAGGGAAGGAAGCACCATGCTATAGTGAAGGAAGCAAGGACTTTGGGCTTCCACAGACTCAAGTTCAAATCCTGTGGCCATTTCTAGCCAGCTAAGTGACTCTGGGTGTATTTCACAGTATTGCTGAAACTGTTTATTCATCTGACAACCTAGGGTTATAGTGTTCATTAAATGATTAAAAGTGCACAAAGCATTTAGCTTATAAAAAACTGTCAAAAGAGAAATGAGATACATAATGAATCATACAAATCAGTGAGATATATAAAATGTAATCTTTACTAGGTCAGTAAAGACTAATTCTTTCCTGGCACTGCCCATCCCTCAAAAAGAAATATGGGATTTATTTTTTTCTCTTATCATTTCAGGAAAATATCTTTGCTTTTTAAAAAGAAGACAAAAAACAAAAATGGAACTTCCCTGTACAGGAGGGGTGTCCGATTCTTTGGTGAAGGATGTCGATGTCCATCTTAGGGTATAGTAGAAGTGTTGTCAAATTTCTTATTTTTCCAAGGTGACAGACAATCAACTTATTTTATCCCCTCTAATGTTTGCCTCTCATCTTTCCTTGATAACAGAAAATAAATGTCCCTTTAGAAAACATTTCCCTACCCATACACCTTTCTCCTTTTTGTCCAAATGGTTCAAGTGGATTAGATTCCAGTTATGGTTCTAGGGTTAGGCATATTCCCAAGCTTGAACAATGACAAATTTCAAGAATATCTTATTTGAGACAACAAGAAATAAATTATATTTCTTCAGAGATGATTAGGCAGGGGCCACCATATGGTAGAATTTTCTTCAAGAAGGAGTATGAAATAGAAATAGGTATAACACACACACACACACACACACACACACACACAGAGGGGATGCTATAGGGACAAAAAGAGGAGCATCTAAACCAACCCAGATTCAGGGAACCACAGAAGCTTTCCAGGAGTGAGGGTCTGAGTTAGCTAGAAAAATAATGCAGATAGAGCACACCATAAAAAGGAAAGAGCATGTGCAAATATATTGTGAACTCATAGAAGAGATTCAAGGTTTTGGAGGTAGAACAAAATTAAAAATGGCTGGAGCCACAGATACAGAGCAAGGGCCTCATGATTTTTGAGGTTGCAGGGCTTCACATAATTTGCTTGAATTTATTTTTAAATCCACATCTGTTATCTGCAAAAGAGAGTTGTGATGGCATCTGCAAATAAGTAATGCAGATAATAGGAGCTCTAACTTTTAAGGAAGGAGAGCTAGAGTCTTGAATAATATGCCAGTTTAAGGAACTAGAATGGAATAGAATTATAAAGAGTGATGGTGTTGAATAGAATCTACTACCAGGCAGATGGAGCCACATTCTTAGTAAGTAAAGAAAGACATGCATTCTTACTTATATGAGTTTTGCTTAGAATGCCCTCTTGTATGTGTGTAAAATGCCCTCCACCACTTCTATTCTATATCTTTTCCCTCGTTAAAACCCTTTGAGGTGACCTCCTATACAGAGATATGAGTGGGTAATTTCTTCCTATCTGTGCCTGACCCACAATTATGATTTGTGTGTTTCACAAATGTGTGGTTTTTTTTTAATACACAAAAATGTCTGTACATGAAGAAGTTTCCTTAAAGGAGAGAAACTCTATGTGTTTGAGAGGAGGAACTCTTCAGGGCCAGCCTTACCTGGGACTCCTGGAATGCATGATTTCAGTTGATATATGTCCTGACCACAAAGCATTTCTTCCTCTGTCATATATTTTCAACAAATTTTTATTAATTTTTTTTTTTTTGGCTGTACGCGGGCCTCTCACTGTTGTGGCCTCTCCCATTGCGGAGCACAGGCTCCGGACGCACAGGCCCATTGGCCATGGCTCACGGGCCCAGCTGCTCTGCAGCACGTGGGATCCTCCCGGACCGGGGCACGAACCCGTGTCCCCTGCATTGGCAGGCGGACTCTCAACCACTGCGCCACCAAGGAAGCCCAATTTCTATTAATTTTTTATTCTAGGTTTCATACTTGGAACAGATACAGTTTCAAACAAAGACAACATCTGCATAATTTCCGCTTTGATAGTTCCTCTCTTAACTGAGCTATATCCTTTAAAAATATTGTATTACAATTATTATAAACAATGCTGTAGTAAAATGAACAGGGATTTTTGGAGACAAACAGTCCTGAGTTCAAATCAGAGCTCTAACTTTCATACATCTGTGAACTTTAAGTATTCATTGAACCTCTTCAAATATTAGTTCCCTTACTTTAAAAATGGGAGTAATAGGGGCTTCCCTGGTGGCGCAGTGGTTGAGAGTCCGCCTGCCAATGCAGGGGACGCAGGTTTGTGCCCCGGTCTGGGAAGATCCCACATGCCGCAGAGCGGCTAGGCCCGTGAGCCATGGCCGCTGAGCCTGCGCGTCCGGAGCCTGTGCTTTGCAATGGGAGAGGCCACAACAGTTAGAGGCCTGCGTACTGCAAAAAAAAAAAAAAAAAAAAAAAAAAAATGGGAGTAATAATACTTTATGGTAGATATTAAACAAAATAATGCACATAAACTGCCATGCCCCTTACACAGGAGTGAGCTACAGATATTGGCTTTACCTTCCTCCTACTAACCTGAATAGAACATTCCTTAAAGGCAGCAGCCTTTTGTGGTTTGATCTAAATGTCTTTCAAAACTACTGGCTGAGTGCTAAGCAAATAGTAAGGATTCAATAAAAGTGAAAGGATGAATAGCAAGGAATATACCCCTGTGAAAAGTAACTTAGTTATTGAAATTTTCAAATATATGGAAAAGTTGAAAGCAGGTGGGGGGTTATGAGATAGCAACGTGTGTGTGTGTGTGTGTGTGTGTGTGTGTGTGTGTGAGGGAGGGAGGGAGGGAGAGATGGATGATGCAACTTAGATGTCAAATTAACCAACTTTCACTATTTTACTAAAGTACACTTCTGTCATAATTTGAAATGAGATTCTGAACTGCCTTCTTCTGTTGTTTGGTGAAGGGAAAATGGTCATATTTCTTATAGAACCAAATCCAGCATCTGGTTACAACCTTAGAAACCAGATGTGATAATGACACTTCTTTCAGGAGCCCATGCTATTCTCAGCTGGATGACACAGCCGTAATGGAGGGTATTTGTTATGACATTAAAACAGAGAATCTTTCTTTGATCTTCAAATTAGGGACATATCTCAGACAATTGGGATATTCTGCCTGAGGTGCTCTAATCACTCAACATATAATCTCCCAAGAATGTATCTTTCTCCCAGGTGCCCTGATGCTGCAGTTAAATGCTTCCTGTGGTCATGGAAATTATATGGCGCAGTAACTAATTACAGGTTATAAAAAGGGAATAGGGAAGTAGTCTTAGAGCAACTACTGAGCAGAGTCAGGGGTGACCTAAGCTAATTGGCTTCCTGACAGAGATCTTCTCCAGGGTCTCCAGGCCTTAATGAGTATTTGCCAAGATTAGAGGCTTCTCAAAGCCTTGGATACAGTATGGAATATCTCAAGAGAATACACTCTGTAATTGCCCCAAGGTTTCTGGGCTCAAACAGGATGTCATTCAAGAAGGTCCTATGCAGTTTAGCTTCAATTATTTTACTTGCTCAATTTCTCCTGTAACTAGGAAGAAGTGGCCTTATTTGCATTTTATGGATAATAGGAAGCTAAGGCTCAGAAATATTTGCTCTGTCAAGCAATCCTTGGATTGAAACTAAAATGCCCCAGTGCCTAAACCTGAGAGTCTAACTGTGATATCTCACAGCCAAGTCATTAATAAACACTGATTGTCTTAATTACTCATGGAACTTACACTGTATTCAATTCTGTCATTGTTCTAGTTCAATGCGTTTAGTTTTTTTTTTAATTTGACAATAGATCAAACACAAATAAAGCAGAAGTTTTACCTTGAAGACCTTCTTACCCTCCTAATAATAATATACATTCAGAAAGATATCTAACAATATATTGAGTCGAATGAGTTGTAGAAAGTACCTACCTATCTCTATAGAGATAAGCATAGGCTGTGTTTCTAACGGACATGCTCTCAAAAGACATGACATTTCAGTGGAATCTTTTAAACAAGTGATTTAGATGGATAGGGAAATGGGATAAGAATTTGTAAACCTGGAAAATATCTCTACTGATGCAGAATCTTGAAGAATGGACTGGGAGGGATCGGTTTGGCTGCTTCAGAGTCTTCATCTTGGGATGTAGAGGGAAATAAGAGTGGCCAGCATGGTTATGCCAGATGAGGAAGACTTTGATTTTGGATGGATGTTGTTGAATTTTTATCCCAGAGGTAAAGGGGAGTGATTGTCAGTAGGCAGGACAACCTTATAAGATAATTTTGACTTAGGTGTGCTGATCATGAATTAAAATGAAGGAACCAGTTCAAAATGGACAAGGCTTCTCCTCTGAGAAGTGGTGAGTTTCTATAAGTAGAGATATGTAAATGATGATCAAAGTAACACTTGTTAGGGATATTCCAAAAGAGATTTTAGCATTAGACATAGTGAGTGAGGAATAGGTAATGAGAAACTAGAGGTTAAAGCTTCTTAGCTTTTTGCAGTCCATCCAAATGTCCCCATTTCAAGTCTGAGTGCCCATTGGAATAATGTAGTAAGTAGATTCTTCTTAAAGCCTATTCTAACCCAGAGATTCCCTTTAAAATATTCCATCTGGTCTAGTTATTGTGATATTTCTCTTTATATTAATTATATTATCTTACCTTTATCCCATCTTTCTGCAGTATGTTGGAATTTACAGATGAGAAAAGTGAGGTTTTTGTAGCTGATGTGTGATGTAGCAGAAATTTTATTTTAGACGATTTTGACTTCAAAGCCTTTCGATCACTACACATACTGCATACAGTATCTTTTTTTGCCTAGAAAACATGGGGTGCTCTTGGAGAATGGGTAAAACGTGCACCCCCAGGAAAATAACAATATCTTTGACAGGTTTGTGAGCAGAACACTCAAAGGGAACAGTTGAGATTGCCAGGTTCCCAACTCCGCCCTGTGATCTCAGCTGGCTTCTGTGAGTTTATGAGTAAAATTAATTCAAAAGTCAGGGACAAAGGGACAAGGGTGAGGAGGCAAAAGAAAATCTGAGAAAAATTTATTTGCAAAATGTAATGATATTTATCCAGTTAATGTCCTGGGCTGCCTGCCCATGTGTAATGCAACCCTGTCTTCAATGCAATACAGAACTTTCTCAAAATGAGCTTGTTGTACAGAAATGTGATGAACATGTAAAGCAAGCCAATAATACAAACACAATCAGGATGACCAAATCCAGAGAAGGGAGCAGTGTCCTCTGTGCTGTAAATTTCAATTTCCCATGTCTCCACATCAAAGTAAGGCAGAGTGGCACTTTATAATTAACAGGCATCTCTGTTTACTTCTTTATTCCTTCCCCTAGGATAGGAAAGGGAAATAAGAAAATAACGTTTTCACTTTTTTTCCATTCCAAGCCAAGTGAATTTTTCTAAATTAAAATGGGATCTGGATAAGTAAAGGTCAGTCCAGCTTTGACACTTTCTTCATTAACAGTAAATCAACATCTAGCTGTCTTTGCTCCTGGCTCTTTTACTAAATGAAGATGCTTGCAGATGCCATCAGTATGGGCTAGTGAAGCATAGAATATATATCCAGAATTATCAACAGCAGAGGCAAGAGGCAATTATTATTTACTTCAGCATATATTTATTTGATATGCATAACAACACTGTAAATATACTCATTAGACTTAATACCATACTATTAACTTTAGAGATAATGACTTCCTGCAGAAGACAATGAGGCACTTGTACTGTACAGTTCTGCTTACTCAGAGGCTTTGGTTCTCCCAGATACAAAAGTGTTAAAAATCACACAGCCCCTATGACATGCTATAGTACTTTCCTCCTTAACTAGGTATTTGTCTGTGTTGATACCCTTTTTATGACCCAAAATGTGTAGGCTCTCTAGAGAGATTGGATAGATTTCTGTTAATAACTATACTCTGAAGTGAAAGGGAAGGAAAGAAATAGGAGAATAATTTAGGGGACAATTAAAACGGAGTAAGAAAAATCTAACAGTGAAGCATGCTTCAGAAGCTGTATTTGGGCCAAGCATATGTTAGGAAAATAGAAGAAACTGATTAAATAGCTAATCATTAGTAGAATCTGGCAGCTAATTGGTCGAGGAAGAGGTTAATTCTGAAACTTACATGAATTTAGGATGTGGAATGCAAGTAAACATAGCTGGATCTGTAAATTCATTTATGTAGTACTGAAACCAGCACAATTAAACATTAAGTGTGATTTGCAGTGAGTATATCTGTGAAAAATTTTTTACAGATTAAAACATTTTATTTTTGTTATTTAATACCTTTTTATTATAGAACAGTTTTGGATTTAGGAAAAAATTGTGAAGAAAGTACATTTTCTCTGCACCCAGTTTTCTCTGATTATTAACACCCTGCTTTACTATAGTGTGTTTGTTACAATTAATGAACTAATATTTATACATTACTGTTAACTAAAGTTTAAACTTTATTCATATGTCCTTACTATTTACCTTATATCCTTTCTTCTGTTCCAGAATCCCATTCTGGATACATTATATTCAGTAGTCATATCTCCTCAGGATCTCCTTGGCTTTGACAGTTTCTCAGCCACTCCTTGTTTTTTGGTGGCCTTGACAGTTTTGAGGGGTACTAGTCAGGAATTTTGAAGAATGTCTCTCAATTGGGATTTGTCTGTTTTTCTCAGTTTTAAGTTGGATTTGTGTGCTTGTGGGAGGAAGACCATAGACATAATGTACCATTTTCATGACATCATGTCAAGAGTAAATGCTATTAACATGACTTGTCACAGTTGTTATGAACCTTGATCATCTGACTGAGGTGGTGTTTATTAGTTTTCCTCTCCTGTGAAGTTAACCTCCCCACCAAAAAAAGTCACTTAAGGACTAGGGAGTTATAAACAACCTCATGGAAGACAGAGTAGCTATATAAATTAATTAGAATTTTTCTGTTTGAGAGATTTGAGTGATTTTATTTTGATGAGGTATAATGTATCACTTTTTCCTTTTATTGATTGTGCTTTTGATGTCAATTTTAAGAATGCTTTCCTTAGTCTAGATCCTGCACAATTTCTCCCATGTTGATTTCTAAAAGTGTTATAGATTTCATTTAAATCTGGGATCTATTTTGAGTTATGCTTGTACAAGGTCTGAGCTTTAAGTAAGGTTTTTATTTTTAGTCTATTGATATCCAGTTGCTCCATTACCATCTGTTGAAGAGACTATCCTTCTTCTATTGAATTGCTTTTGGACCTTTATCAAAATCCACTTGGGCCTATCTGCGTGGGTCTATATGTGGCTTCTCTATTCCATTCTATTGATCTGTGTGTCTATACCTCTGCTATTATGATACTCTCCTGCTTATTGTAGCTGTCTAGCAGACTTTAATATTGGGTAGAGTAATTTCTCCCACTTTATTCCTTTTTTTAAAGATTGTTTTAACTATCCTTAGACCTCTGCCTTTCCATATAACTTTAGCATTAGCTTGTCCTTATCCACTAAAACACGCTGGGATTTTTATAGGAATCACGTTGAGCCTGGAGATCAATTTTGAGGAGAACTGATATGTTTACTATGTCGAGTCTTCCAATTCATGAACACAGTGTGCCTCTCCATTTGTTTGTCTTTTTCGATATGAGAAGGCTTTTCTTAAAGATTTTGTTGTTTGTGCCTGTTGGCAGTTCTGGATTGAAGACTTGTGAAGTGCCATGTCCTAATATCTGGGAGGCAATTAGGAAACCCAGAGAACCCAGTATGCCTTCTTATTTTCACCTTTTTGAATCTTTCCTTGGTTGTTGTGCTATTCTCAGAGCTTTCTGGTTGTAAGAGAATGGACCTGGAAGTGATGAGAATACTCCCATCTTGCCAGAATCATTAAGTCCTTTTTCTTTTAATGTAACATGTTGAAATTTTAAGCCGAGTTTGTTACTTTGCTTCTGTCAGCCCTGTGGTACATAAGACGCATATGTTATTAACCTCCCCCCTCCCTCCCACACACATACTTAATGGTTATTTGCTTCTCTCATACTCTTATTTAGGTAGGCACTTAATCACAATTAATCAAAAGCAGTGATTTAATTCATCATGAGTCTATTGCATGACTTGGATTTTCAGTATCCAGTTTCCTATTAGAAAGTAGCTTAGGACTGTGTTCAGAACCAAAGCCATTACCAGATCATTCCCAGTATCTTACCTTTGATGCTGCAGTTCCTAGATCCATTCTTCATACAATCACAGTTTTAAAATCAGAGGACAGTCAGAGTAGCAGCCTGTGCATTAGTAGATGAGATATAACAACTTAATTATTGACACATTAGGTGTTCTTTTGGTTCCCACATCTTTTTCTTTGAAGAAAGAATGAGTCTTTTAACCATATTTGTCCAGAAATTGGAGAGGGAAGTGTAAATATAAGCATCTCAGGAATCATCCAACAGTGGAGCTACAGGAACAGAGAAGGAATGAATCTAAGTATTTTATATGCTGTAGTTATATAAAAATATATAGCAAAAAAAAAACATGTTTCATAAAATTGTTAGTCTTCTTAGAACATAAATGAGGAAAACCTATCATGCTATGTGTTTTGGATACTTATCTCTGCATGGCATTGCTGTTATTTAAACAGAAAGTTAAATTCGCATTCACATTTTCCCTAAATCATATTGATTCTCAATTTCTATAAAATTGCTTCGAGGATATAAACATAAGAGTGCAATATAATAAATCATTATACAAAATGTCGTCAAACATAAACCTAAATGTGTAACTGCGAGGTAATAAGAATGTATTGAGTTTGTTTTTAACAGCTTTTTCTTTTCTAAAAGCATTTCTTATTTATAATAAAATGGTGTATTGTTACCCACATACAATAAGCTATTTGATTATTATGTACATGAAGAATAGAGTAAAGCCATTTTGATTTCTCACTTGGGTATTTCATTGTGTTTAACATAAATGGCCATCAAAAATATGCTGCAGCTAGTGATCTACTGTTACATAAACACTAGTAAAAGTATCCATTTATAGAAATAGAAAGGATTAGCTGCATTTTTGCAAGAGTTAAGTATTATATATCACCCATGTCCTCAGAAATTAAGTTGGAAACAGGATCGTTCAGGAAAGGGTTTAAAGAGGATGAATAAGATGGGAAGTGAGGTAGAGCTAAGATTTTAGAGCCAAAATCACAAACACTCATGCACACATACTGGGTCTATCAAGTTCTTGTGCCTTCAAAAAGTTTTTGCCAGGTGATCTTGAATCATCAGAAAGGTTGGATGTAAGGTTGTTGGGATACAAAAGCAAGTTTTCTGAAAATGAGCCTTGAAGCATTGATAAATCCTCCTAGACAGATTGGAAGCTAATCATACTTTAAAGATTCATCCCCTTGGTACTTTCCCTTATTCATGAGCAAGTTAATCCAGAGAAACAGAAACAGTGGGATATATAATACATATACATAGGTGTCTTCTATCTATAAATATATATGTATGTATGTATAGCTCTAGCTATCTATCTATCTATCAAGGGAGGGGGGGGGATTTTGAGGAAATTGTCTCACAAGATTTCAGGGCCTGGCAGGTCTGAAGTCTATAGGACAAGACAGCAGGCTCAGGAAGCAGAAAGAAACTATGTTGCCATCTTGATGCAGAATTTCTTCTTCTAGGAAACATTTCTTTGCTGTTAAGGTCTTTCAGTTGGGATCAGAGGCCCCACACGATCAAGAGTAATCTCCTTTACTTAAAATTAATGATTGAAGATATTAATCACATCTATAAAATACCTTCATAACAACACCTAGGTTAGTATTTGATGAAATAACTGGGAACTATAGCTTAGACATGTTAACAAAGAAAACTAACCATCATAGGTTTCAATATAGTATCCTTAACTATGGCAGAATAATCATGGTAGAAGAGAAAGTTTGAAAAACTGGTGAGAGGCTGAGTTTAGAGCCACTATGAACAGGTAGACAAGATAACAGCTTCAACAAAAGTGAGGCGATCATATTTCCATCTTGACTTTAATGAGGGTAGCCTCTCATATTTGCCCATGTGTTGACTTCTTAGGGGCAAGATATATCAGAGGAAATTCATAGTTAGCACTTTTATCCCCAGTAGGATTCTGATGAAGACTTGGTTTAGAATTAAATGAACAGCCTGGAATAAAATCAGCTGTACCTAGTCTGACCCGAGGCTGGCTGCATCCCAGCTTTTTGATCCAAAGCCCATGTGGAATGCTTGAGTTACAGGTTCTCCATTGTAATCAAAGCAGTACTAGTAGATAATACATTTCAACAACTGATCTGGAAGCTTATTGAATAATTAACCTCCATCAATCCTAGAAATTTCAGTATCATGGCAGCCTCCACATTTGGGGAGACCCATACTCATCCCTGAAAAACTGCACTCTTTTTCTAACTTCATACGGGAAGTTCATATTTACTGAATGTGTATAGTAGATTTGATGCTGGCACAAGTGAGTCATACCTGAATGAGCCATAGTTCTTACTGTCCGATGTTTACAGGCTTCATAGAGTAGATAAATATAAAAAATAATAATTATCTTCTATACATTAAGAGCCATAAAACTGCATGCCAATTTAACTATAGAATTAAAGCTTAGGGTGAAGAACTGATTAGGAGGAAGAAGGCCATTACAAATGATATCTTTCACAATGTGGTATCTGAATCTTGATATATAAGTAGGGATCTGTAAGTTGGACAAGTCATGAATATTAATAACAATAGCAAACATTTGTGGAATGCTTACTTAGTCTCAAACACACTGTTTATGCTTTATGAATATTATCTCATTAACTCTAAGAGGTGGTTGCTTTTATTATCCCACTTTGACAGGTAAGGAAGTGTCACCTGAGAGAAGCTAAGTGGTGGACCCAACATTTTAACCCAGGCATTCTGGGTCTGGAGCATCTGTTCTTGTCTGTGGGTCCTGCCTTCCCTGTAATAACATAGAAGAAAGTCTCTAATATGATATCAGGGGACAAACTGTGCAAATGATGTGAGGGAGCAAAGCTGAGTAATAACAAGTGCAGGAAGGGGCCAGGTCACTAAGCATCTCAAATAAAATCTAGATTATATCTAGAATACAATGGAGGACACTGCAGTATTTCAAGAGTAGAGAGACATTTTCAGACATGGCTTGTAGAAAGCTTACTGTGGCAGTCATGCAGAGACAGAGGTTGTAGGCTAGTGAACTAAGTGACAGGGAGACAAAACAGACTGGTACAGGATGAGGTAAGAAATAAGGAGGCATGAAAAAGAAGCAGTGAAATACAGAGGCCAAGGAAGAGTAACGTGTCATTCTGAAGGTAGAATTTCTAGGGTTGGACAACAGATGGCAAGCAGAGAATAACTCTGGAATGACGCCAAGATTTCTGGAATGGATGAATGATTGTAACTTTCATTGAGATGGGGAATACAACAAGAGGAGAAGTAGATTTTTCAAGAAAGATTATGACTTCAGTTTTCCTTATTCAGTTAAATTGGGTGAGCCTCTAGCCCTGTGCTGTCCAATATGGTAGCCATTAGCCATACATGGTTATTTAAATTTAAATTCATTAGAATTAAGTAAAATTAAATCTTAGGGCCTCATTCTCACTAGCCACTTTTCAGGTTCTTAATAGCAATAAGTTGCTAGTGGGTGATCACTCTGTTGGACCACAGATTATAAAACATATCATCACAGAAAGTTCTATGGGACAACATTGCTCTAGATTATGCAAGTAAATATATTTGTTAGAAACTTGATTATGTTTTACTGGTATTCAGAGTGCCATGAAATGTGTTGCCTCAGGAAGTAATACATTCCTAATCTTTGAAGAGATATCCTTGATGAGGATGTCAGATGAATGGTTTGGTTGTATCCACAAGTGTCGCTGAATGTGTTTGTTAGGTTAGTACATACAATTATTCTTAAATCTGATAATAATGATTATGATGGAATTGCATGGAGAAGAATAGTAATCACTTTTTTCATATTAAATTTATTTTGATACATTGCTCTAAACTTTTCAAAGCAAAACCCATCAAAAATATTGCAAAAAGTTTGTAATTTTAAATATCTGTGTAGTTATATGAATGTGTAGTTTGTGTGTATTATTATACATTTAACTATATTTAGAACATATATTTTTTGTCTCAGTTCTGGTTTTGTGTAGATAGAGAAATAATTCATTTCTTGTTTTACAAACTTTTGGATTACAAGACAGCTATTTTCTTTACTCTTACGCTTTTTAAAGTATAGTTTGCATACCATAAAATACTCCAATTTTAAATGTACAATTCAAAGATTTTCAGAAAATTTACAGTTATGCAGCTTTTACCACAATCCAATTTTAGAACATTTCCATCTCCCCAAAAAGATCCTTAGTCCACACTGGCATTCACTTCCCATTGCCACAGCTAGCCCCAGGCAAACACTGTGTCCATTTTGTCTCTGTAGATATTCCTTTTCAGGACATGTCATATAAATGCAATCATCACCATAAGCGGTCTTTTACACCTGGCTTCATTCAGCCAGCATTTTGCTTTTTGATCTGTTGTAACTTGTTATCAACCCTTTGTCCTTATTCTTGCTGAATAGTGTTCTACCTTATAGATATATCACACTTTGTTTATTCATTCATCAATCTGAGTTGTTTCCACTTTTAGGCTATTTGGAATAATGCTGTTATGAAAATTTGTATAGAAGTTTTTGTGTGAATATAAGTTTTTCTTTCTCTGGGAATGACATCTAGGAGGGACATTGCTGGTTAATATGATAAGTTTATAGTTGACTGTTTAAGAAGCTACCAAAGTAACTGTGCTCTTTACATTCTTACCAGAGGGTTCCAGTTTCTCCACATCCTCTCAAAAATGTCTCTTTTTATTTTAACTATTCCAGTAGGTGTGAAATAATATCTTGTTGTGATTTAAACTGCATTTTTCTAATGAGTTATGATGTTGAGCATCTTTTCATGTGCTTATTAGCTATTAATAGATGTTTTGATGAGACTTTTTTCATGTATTTTGCCCATTTTCTTTCTCTGATACCCTTCACTTAGTGAGAATATTGTGGGTAGGCATGTGCAGGTTGAATGTGAGGTTCCCTCCTTTACATTCTCATTATTTGCATGTCCCAGAGGGAGAAGCCCTTTGCTTTTCACTTTTTTCCTATGTGCTTTTCTCTTTTTCATAATATGATGTGGGAATGTCTCTTTAATGTCACTGGGCAACTTGCTCAGAATAATTATATTGATACACATAGGATGATTTACCATGTAAGCAGATATAAAATTATTTTTCTGCCCTACCTCCTTGTCCCAGCCATTCAACTTAGAAAAAAAATCCTGGTAAAATTCAGCTGCCCTGAGCAGCTTCCAGGACCTCCAATTCATTTAACTGGATACATCTGGTTGAGGCTAAGAGTGAAGCAGAAATTGTATTACCCTGGATAGTCCTTCTGTAATAAAAGCTTTTCAAGTCCCCATCAGTCTACCAGCCTCTGTACTTGGGGTCCATCCATGTATTGGGCATTGATGCATCAGTAAGGAACATCAAATATACAGCCCAAGACCTCAAGGAGTTGCCATAAGAACCTGTCAGGAATGGAATCAAACATTTGAAATGTAATTAGCCTTAAATCAAACCATCCTCAAGTTGTGCAGTGATCTTAGGCTCTAGGCAGCCTATGGCCCCAAAAGCTGGGCATTGTTTTCTTCCCAAGGTCAGCTCTGCCAGGCCCCTAGGCTGAAACGTTCAGTCAGTTGTCCTGCCTGAGGACATGGAGTGGACCCTGTGCTCTGCTTCCCCATCTTTGTTGTGGGCTTCCAGAGTAAATAAATGTTCTCTCTTAATTTGAAGCAGCTGCTCATTGCCAGCACCTATCTTCACAGTTGCCAGCCTGGTTGACAGAATTCACAAAGGTGAACAAAACACTGGGTCCCTAAACTCACAGAGCTTATGTAACAGAATCAGGAATAATTGAATATTCCTAACATTGAATGTATATTTGTAACTGCTGTGTGTTTGTTAAAGCAATGTACATAGCATAAATGGATTTCACATAGGCTAGGAAGACTCACAGTCTTTCTAGATGCAGGTGCTGCTTTGTGACTGCCTGAAGCCCACAATGATTAGAAGAAAGGCCCTTTCTATGAGGTATCATCCTCCTCTGGCAGCTGATGATGAAACAATGTAGGAGGGGAGGAAGGACACGTGATCTCGGGCACATCTGCAGCCAACTCCCAGCTAAACCTGATTTCTCTTCTTGACGTAGCTTGGGGTGGGGGTGGGGGGTGAATGTATTATGTGTATTTATACCAAAGAATGTACTGTTTCACATATTTTTTTGCTAATATTATATTATAATCTATGGTATAAAGTATTTTCTTTTTTGTTCGGCCTGCAATGACAGATGCTGGCCACAGTATCCTAGGCATATTTCTTGAACCCTCACGCTGTTAAGGATACTTTGCATTCTTCATAATGGGCTGGTGGAAATGTGACCAATTTCAGTGGAAATCTGTATATTTATGGCAGCACAATTCTAAAATAATAACAAGAAAAAATCTACAATGGTTTTCTCTGTTCTGAAGTTTGTTCCATAAATAAATCTAGATGCCAACTATTTGTTAAACAATTTATAAATTAAAATTTTATAAAAGATGTGTCTTTTTTGTCATCCTTTTCTGCTAATCTTTTGTCTATTTTTTTCCACCAGAAGCAAATAATGTAAAGGTCAGTAAATTTAGTAACTGGCTTTGCATGGTTAGTTCTTCATCCTCCACTAGTGTCTGTGATGCATTTCCTTGGTATGAGCATCTTCTCTTCCTCTCACAGTTGGGAACAGGGTATCTTTGTTGATATGATAATAACAGTGCTTCTGTGTTGCTCTCAAACCATGATAAATATGTGTGCTAATTGGCTCCATTGTCACTCTATTTTCCCAGATATAATCTACAATATGAATATATGAAATATTTAGCATGGTATTAACAATGATGCCAACTGAAAATAATCACATTTCAGGAAAGAATCATAGTGGCTACAAACGGAAACAAAGACTCACCTTTTAAAATCAAGAATCTCATAAACATTAATGAACAAAAATTGACCAGAGATAAAACCATGGACTCCTCTCCTTCAGTATGAAAATCTGAGCTGACACAAAAAATGCAGTAAAGTTTCGAGAACCATGGTTATTCACAGAATCAAGGATTCTTTGAGTGTCCAAGGGATACACTGCAGGGTTTCTTTAAAGATTGAGCTATGGTAGTATAATTTTAAGATCTAAGATCTTAAAGAAGATCTAAGACTCTCAAATCTCATTTAAGTATAATTCAATTTTTAAAAATCGAAATCACCCCCAACCTTGCAGGAATGCACTTCTTACCCTCATACAAAGAAAGACCCAAATGACATTAAAATCTGTAGCCCAGTATGGTACCTGCTACAAAAGAAGAACTCCCATACAAACAAAGGTTATTTTTAATCATGAACTATTCTGTGTGAAGTTAATGTGTAGCCCTGGAAAGGTTCCCTCTGTCACCTCCCTGCAAGTCAGCCTTTTAGAGCTGTAGTTTTTCCTCTGATGGCTCCAGATAGAGAGAAAATTCTTGGACAGTTCAAATACAATCAAGAGTGATAATAGGGGAGTTCAGGGCCACCACATTGCCCCAGGAGGATGCTCTGAAGCTACTTGAACTTTCTTTCTTTTTGTTTGTTAGTTTATTCATGTGTTTGTTTTAGGCTGCCTTTTCCTAAACATGATGGAAACCATTGCTCATCAGAGATTGTGTCATTAAAATGGGTTTCTTTTACTTGAGGGAAGACATCTTGATTCTGCTGGCCCAGACAGATTTGAAGAAATACATCAAAATGAATGGGGCCCTGTTACCATCCCTCCTGCCACAGCTTTCAAAGGGGTAAATTATGAACGTGGGCATCTAAACAGTTTATTTTAACACTTACTTATTTTAAACGTATGATGTTACAACAGTATAATCATTAATATGAAAATGACCATTTTAATCTGCTTTTAAAACAAAGTTAAAAGCATTGCAGCAGAGCACAAGAGTATTTTTAATGGGAAATATGTATGTAGGTAGGTGATACTATGTGTATTTATCCAAAGTGTCTACAGAAGTTCTTTTTAGGTGGAGGGAGTATGATTGGTTTTTATGTTTGTTTTCTCATTGATTTTCATGTTTAGATTTTCTTTCGACAATTCATATTAAATATTCAATACAACTATTTGAAGAAAAACTTGTTTTTGAAGCTTCTCTCTTTATGACAACACTATTTTTACTTGAGATGTTTTTTTCCCCTGAGATTAGTGATTATTATCAGGAATTCACATGTGAAAATTAAACTTTAGATTTTGTGTATTTCACCACGAAGAGTTAATTAGCCAAATTAACTAGCTTTGGGGATTAAAATGTGATTGGATGGGAGAATTTTAAACTCTTTCAGGGACAACCTTCTCTGACGGGAGCATGTGCTCATCTATAAGCTGGCAAAATTGAGAAAAGAAGTGTATTCTTTAGGAAGGAGCTGCAGCAGGACAGTCTTCCTCATCCTTTGTGGGAAACAGTAAAACCTTGTGCTTATTGCAGAAATTGTTCTTTCTGTCTGTTCCCCTGTCAATATGGCCTGGAATCAATGGAATCAATGTGACATTCTGAACAACTGTCTCCCAGAGAAAACCCTCCCGTTCTGGGAGAAGACATTCTGGCTTCAAGGTTCTAAAGTCAACCTGGAACTGTTTCCACTCTCCTGTCTGGGTTCATGGAGGTGGAGACCTTACTGTAAGCCGTTAATGGATCAAACCACAGGGAAGATCTAAGACTCTCAAATCTCATTATCAAACACATAGACTGACCTCAAATGAACTCACTCTCTAAATCTTTAAAGACAAAGACTGGCCCCCGTGTCCGTGTTATCTCAACCTCCTTTGCTTGTCACCTTCTCCTAAATCTTCTGAATTCAGGTTGTACCAGACACTGCCCTCTCCTGAATTTCCATCTTCAGCTCTTGGGTACTCTCTTGGGTATTCTCCCCTCCCCGTTTGCCTATTAAAATCCTACCTCAATCCAGATATTACCTTTTCAAGAAGCTTTGCTTAGAGAGAAGCTTTGCTTGATCACCTCATAAGGTCTCTACAATTTGAAAGCAACAGTCCTGCCTTCCCCAGATTGGCAGCTTTGGTGCCATCACAGCAACAGGACATGTGGGAGGTTCTTAATTGAAATTAATTGCAGTAAGAGACCAATGAACAAATGTTGTACTTCATGGTCTGTATATCCCATAAGACTCAGACCTCACATTATTTTATCCCAGGGCCATATTTTTTTTTCCTTCTTTTCTTGCAAAGCCTTGTGACTGTCAAGGACATCTTAGTGCTCTCCCCCTTCTCCTCACTAGAACCTTACACAGTATCTTTCATTGAGTAGGTACTCAATACAAATTGTTTAAATGAAATAGTATATAAAGAAATAAAGGAATTCCGATATGGCTATAATCCACCTATATGGCTATAATCCACCTATATGGCTATAATCCCACGTTCCTTATACCATTTGCCAGTCTTTTCTTCTTCACAGAGCCAGAAGATCAGCAACAATATACACGAACTGCAACAGCACCTGATTCCACACCAACTTTCCAAGTGCAAGTATCACTGTTACTTTCACATCTGCCTTCAAAATCTTACTCAAATTTCTTTTGTGAATAATCCTAACACAGAGCCTAGAGGGAGAGAATTAAAGGAAACATACTTCCATTTTAGCTAAATTGTCACAGTGCAAAACTACCAACGAGGCCAGGTTAAAGTTTTTGGGTATTATGAAAGATATGTATAATAGATACATCTTCAGTTTTGTCTTGTTTTTCTTCAACATGTAAATGTTGACAGTTGAGATCACAAGTGAGTCTCAATAACTAATTTGTTAAATGCATTAGTAACCAGTATGCAAAACAGATTGAAACAAACCCTCTCCTATTTATTTAATTTTGGACTGGAAGAAAATTACATCATCATGGTGTATATTTAACTATCAGGAGTTTTACCATTTAAAAAAGAGTAAAATATTTAAAAGGAAATTTAATATAATGTAGAAAGTCTCCCACTCATCACTGAATGAATTTACATATTCCTGTTTGAGTTCTCTCATTTCACTTGTTTGTTTGTTTAGGCTTACAAAATATCTTCTATTATACTTGGAACTGTGATTCAAGACATCACAACCAAGTCAGCTTGGAACTCGCTGCCCACAAGCCATATGGAAAACTGGAAGAAGAGCAGAGAGACAAGAGTTCAACTCTTTGGTAGTACCAGCCTTTCCGACACCAGCATGGTGGGTTCAAATGCAGCAACTTGTGAACATCTAAAATTGTGTTGGTTGTTTTCCTCTCTCTCACTCTTCTCTACCCACCCCCCCATTTTTTCCTCCTCATTCTTTATCAAGTTACTGTTTTCTTCTCTTTTTTTTACTGTCACATCTGCTTTTATGTTTCTTTTTCATTCTCTTTACCACTCTTTGTCCTCTCAATCATTCCAAGCTCATACATCTAAATCTGTGATTTAGATCTCCTTTTATTTATATTTTTATCTTTTTCCTTTTTTAATAAGTCTCCATCCCTTATCTATGTTTATCAGGTTCTCCCTAGCCTTTGAAGCCCTAGTTGGATTTCATTTCTCCAGGAAACTTTCTCTGAGTTTTCTAGTTTGGAACAGACTTCTCCTTCTAGAAAGTTTCAGCCTTTGAGAATCTGTACCTACCCTTTGTCACTCAGTGGTTACTGTCTTTAATTTTTTCACAGAAAAATCCTGCCGGGTATCCCTAGTAAAACACATATGCAGGAAATACTAGATGCTCAATAAAAGCCTGCGAATAAATCAATGGCTATTGGTGAAAATACATACTTTTATAAAGACCTTCTTTATAGTCTATCTTCTATTTCTTGCATTTCCCCATTTTCTCTCAGTTATCACTTGTTTTTCATTTACTTTTTCTTGATCCTTCAGTTTCCCATAGTAGGAGGTTGTGATGTCTTCTCAGGCTGGAAACACCCTATTTCTGATTAATCACCTGAAAGCAGGGAGCTAAGCCATGTACAAGTGTATGATTGTATAGTAACAAGAATAGTATACAAAGAAATTTCAGAGTACCTGCTCAGAGTGAGTTATTGTTACCTAAAGGTTCATAAACAAATGATATTTTTTGTAAGAGTGTGCACACACTTGCTAGTTGTCAGAATTTTCCAGGATGTTCCCCCATACAAACAAAACCTACCCAACCAGGAACACCTGTCTCACACCATTGTGTTAGAAGTACATTTTACTGTAATAAGACATGGACATTTTCTAGTGTTAGAACAATTAATCTACTATTCAAACACAAGGCTGCTCACAGGCTAATAGCTATGCCTTGTGTGGATTTTTGTCTTTCCAGTATTATCAAACTCCATTCCCCTAATAGCACTACCCCAGTATTCCTGGGAAACTTCTGTCTTTAGTTCATGTGGTTTCATTGGGTTGACCCCCATCTCCCTCCAAATTCAGAGGTGAGCATATGACCCAGGGATCAAAACTACCACAACAAATTCCTCTCCTCCACAGTGATAAATGGACCCCTAACCCAAATTAGGCCAATTTTTATTATTAGGTTTTTGTCTATGTTACAAGGAAATAAAGATTATTATAAGGTTTACAGTTATAAGAGTGTCATTGTGGAGGTTCTAGGCTTCTATGTGGGAAATGCCAGCCAGAGAAAGCAGAAATGAGATACAGAGAAAGCTTTTTGGTGACATTATTTGAACACCAGAATCCAGCCATATTTGAAGGAAGGTGTCCATGAAATTTTGACTTATAGTAGCATATAACCTCCCCTTTTCCAATTAGTCAGTATATTGGTTTTCCATGATTGCTATAACAAATTATCAAGAACTTAGTGGCTTAAAACCCACAAATTTATTCTCATATAGCTCTAGAGGTCAGAAGTCTGAAACCAAGTTCATTGGGCTAAAGTCAAAGAGTTGGCAGGGCTGCTTCCTTCAGGAAGCTTTAAGGAAGAATTGGTTTCCTGGTTTGGTCTTGCTTTCGTAGGCTGCTTACATTCCCTGGCTCACTGCCCCTTCTTTCAGGCTGAAAATAAACAGCGTAGCATCTCTCTCTTCTCTGACCTCTGCTTCCATCCTTATACCTCTTTGAATCTGACCGTCCTGACTCCCTCTTATACGGACCTTGTGGTTATGTTAGGCCACACAGATAGTCCAGAATAATCTCTTCATCCTTAACTTAATCATATCTGCAAAGTCACTTTTGCCATATAAGGTAACATGTTCATACCTTCTGGGAATTAAGAGATGGATATCCTTGGGGGCTAGAGGGGGGGTCACATTATTCAGCTCACCATAGTCAATGTGATTTGAATCTTTATCACTTAAATGGTGAAGAGTTGTTCTGAATTTTTAACTTGTGCTCCTTAAATCTTGCAGAACCTGTGTCTGTAGAATGTGGTCATGGCTCGAGCTACAGGAAGAAGAAGAAAGAGAATGCATATGGGGCAAGAAATAAGCAGACCATCATCTAGAAAAGTATAAAACACGGAAGTTCACAGAAGACACCCAATAAACATTTTTGAAAGGTAAGCTGTATATTGTGTATGATGTAAATTATGCTAGCATGCTCTTGGGATATTGTCTGTAGACAGGGTTAATTACCTTTGGACCCCCTTCTACACAAACCTTTAATATGCCTATAATCTTAAAAGTGAATCTTCTTTACAATTAGGGTGACACTGTAGTTTATCACCCAAATCAGAATATTTTGAAAGGGAATGAAGGTGCTTTTTAAAATTAATACAGAATAACAAGCATAAATTGGGACTCTCCTGGGAAGCCAGGATATGAGTTTCCCTTACTTATAATGAGATGTGGTGACAACATGTTATCGAAACCAACTTGTTCAAGTTCGAGGAAAGATGAACTTATACTTATTTCTGTTCTCCAGAAAATAAAATATAAGTACATAAAAACGTCGCTAATTATTTGGGTTTTTTTTTTCTCCTGAGTATGAAAATAATCCACAAGCTTATTTAAGACATTGGACTTTTATGTAGTCTATAATAATGGGAAATACCTACTATCATGGGATTCTTCTAGAAACTACTCAGTTATTAAATATATTCATTCATTCATTCATTCATCTACTTACCTAGTAAATATTTAGTGAACACTTAATATATACCAGCCACAGTACTAGGACACATACAAATTGTGGCCATAACAGAAGTATGTAAAGGAGTTTGGGTGAAAAAGGAGGAAGAACCAGGGCTGAGAAAGTATCTGACACATTAGTAGGAGAGGAAGAGATTCACTGTTCAGTTTGGCTTAAGTGAGGTGAAGATGGAGGGGTATTTGAAGGAGAAGGGTGGTTGGGTCCAGATCTTGAAAAACAAAGAGTGTGAGATTTGGTCACCTCATTTGCACTCAAGTGTGAATCAATAGAGATATTGTCAAACTCAGAATCATATGACCAGATTTACCTTTTAAGAAAACAGTTCTGAAGACCGTATGGTGCAGGGCAATCATGTGGAAGAGTTTAGGATAGAGGTAACAAGGCAGCTATAGGACTTTCTGAACAATTACTGAGGGCTGGGTACTGTTACAAGTGCTTTTCCTATTTTAAATTCATATGTATCACCACGACTTCCTAAGCTAATGACAATTGCTTGCCATTTTTCAGAGAAAGACACCAAAGCAGAAAGATATCAAGTAATTACTTAAGGCCAAACAGCCAGCAAATAGTGTTTCTGGGATTCACACTTAGTCTGACTTCACGTCTGAAGAATTAGTCGCTACGTACTACTGTCTCCCCAAATGAATGATGCCTGAATTAAGAAAATGGATGTGACAATAAGGATAGGAGACAAAATTCAGAAGACATCTTACTTGCCTTAGAGTTTTGATATCTCCATTGTCTGAGCAGTTGTTTGCAAAACATAGAATGATAAAGGAATTAGAACTGATTTTAAGGTTCATAATTCGGGACATTGGATGTACAGGGATGGGAAATGAAATAGAAATTCTAGATCAGGCCCTGTAAGAAAGAAAGATAATCTCAGCTTGGAGTATACTGAATTTGAAATTCCTGCAGAACATAGTGATAAATGGACATTGCTTAGAGGTAGTAGGAAGGGCTGGGGAGTGGAGAGAGATGAATAAAAGCCAAAAGTAATTGCAGCCAAGGAAATGAAGACAACGTATAATAGTTAGATTCCTACTTAACCTTCAAGGCTCAACTCAAACCTAACTCTGAGCACAGTTTATGGAACCATATGGACACTCAATGATAGCAGCTACTTGACCCACTGACTAAAAGAATTAATTTCTGCAAAAAACTTTTTCCAACAATTCCATCCCATAGTAAGTGACTTTCCCACCTCCCAGTTCCTGCAGCATTTGCCAGCTGGGCCACTCATTAGGCACCCATATGTATCTCCTATTAGATCTCATTCTCTGTGTATGCTCCATCTTACCAGCTACTTAAAGACAGAGCCACAAGGTAAACATCTTTGTATTCCCCACAGCTTCTAGTAAGTCCTCTTGCCTGAGATCAGTGCTAAAGAAAACTCTTCAGACACAAAGCAGCAGAAGCTTGCTGTAAAGTCCCCGCATACGTCTATGATCTGCAAAGGGAAAGAAACAATAGTAAAGCAACTGTATTTGAATACTCAGAATGAGTTCATTGGTAGGCTAATTTCTTTAGCCATTATTTTCCTCTTTGAACAGATGAGGAAACTGAAACCCAGAGAGATTATATAAGGCCCCAAAGATACAAATCTAGACAGTGATGGGGCCGACCCCCAAATCCATGTAAGACCTATAAACCATTGCTTTCTTAAGTGGGACCACCTGCTTTCTCTTAGGCTACTTCTTCCCTTTCAGAACACACAAATTTCCTCATCATTTTTCTGGAGTCAGGTGTCTGGAGGTACTGGGGACCGCAAGCATGTGAAGGGCCACCTTCACTTCATTCCATGCAGGGTAGGGGCCTCCAGGTCCCAATCCTGAGCAAGCTCAGGCCCAGGAAAATATCAAAGGAGCGGGCAACACGGATTGCAAGAAAGTCTTGATGTTAACTCCAAGAACTTGGTTACCAGGGCCCCTCATAGCAAAAAGCTGCTGTAGCTGCTCTTCCAAGGGTGAAAAGGCCAGGACTGATGCAAGCAGACCTAGAAATCCCTGCCAAGAGAAATATCAGGAGGTGGCCTAACCCTTGCCCAGAGCAGTCTGTGTCATTAATAGTGTCCATTCTTTAAGTCTTGTTAAACCTCCATCCTTAAAAGGAGGTTTTACATCTTAGGCTACTGTGTCTCCTCCAACCCTCCCCTCACCCCTTAAGATAGGTTATTTGTGTTTTAACAGCTTCCCCCAAAAATGGACCTTGAGTCCATTTGACAAGTCATAATAAACCCAACTAATGTGTTTTAGGTTTTTTAAATAATTAGAGAAAAATTAATGTATATTAACTGTTAACAGTAATCAATTATGGCATATATTAAAAGGATGTGTAGAGTTCAGTTTTAAGCAATTTTCCTGTTTTTCTCTTTACAGCCCCACAGTAAAAAGTAGGTTTTATATCCCTTGTTATCAGATTACAAAACTGAGGTTCAGAGACTAGAATTCACCTGAACAATATCCCAGAGTTTTAAGTCTCATCCTTGGACTTGAATTCAAGTTCAGTTTATCTATACCATTCCATCACACCATAACTGCTGTTAAACAGCAATGATTAGCATGGTAGTGCTTTAGAGCTCATAAACCTGTTCCATATGCATCATCTAATTTTATCCTTAAAGGAATTCGGGCAAGTAGGAATGGCAGGCAGTGTTCTCTTTTACAGATGAAGAAACTGAGGCTCAAAGCAGTTAAACTATTTATCTGAGGGAACATAGGAAGTTGGTGGCTGAGTCAAGAGTCAGAAGTTTCTCTGTGGGATGTTTCATGATGGCTCCTTCCACTGCATCAGGAGAGGCCATCTAACCAAAGGCCCATTTAATAAATGCTTCTGTTCTCTCAATGGCAGGGAGTTGATCTAGTCTAGTATTTTTATATGAACATATTGACAACCAAAAAGGCAAACTGGAGGCACCCGGAGTCCAAGAGGGTAACACAGGGGAAGAGGGCAGCAGTGGGCAGCCCTGGTCACCCTGAAGCCCAGGTCCTAAGGAACAGATGGCTTCAGGGTCCTTGTGGTATAAACTTGGAGGCTCAGTGCAAAAATAGTTTATGACACAGGTTTTGGCATCAGAGAAACCTGGGTTGGTTTCTAGGCGTGGCTTGGTCCACTGTGGACTAGATAGCCTTGGGCATCAGTTTTCTGATCTGTAAACTGAGATACCAATAGCATCCAATTCACAGGGCAGCTGTGCTGGCTAACAGAAATAACGATTAGAAGGCACTTAGCACAGCATAAACTGAGAGGGAGATTAGAGGTGTTGACAGGTTTGGGGCTAGGAGGGAAAGAAGAGACAAGGGGTGCTGAATGTTGGATTTTTGTTCTGCCTTTTTCTCAAAATTGATTCTCAGTGGGTATTATCAAATTTATCTTATTTTCCTTATTCTTTCATTGACACAGCCCCTGACAAGTCACAAGGCACTTGTCCTAGGAATTAGCTCATTGAATCCTCACAGCCAGTCTGTGAGAGAGATGCTGTGAAGGCTGTAGGGGTCTAAGGGAGGGAGAGGGACTTGGCCATGGTTACACTTTGAATATCTGGCAGGGCAGAGGCCAGAAATCACCTCTTTCATCTTGTTATTCCTATTCTGGTGGCTTGTCCTTGCCTTCCATGGCAAGCAAAGCCAAGCCACAAATTTGAACATCAGAAAGACATCAAAGGACACCCACCCATCTCCCACTCAAGGTTAAGACATCCCTATGTCAGTTTTGGCACTGGGGAGCTCCCTGAAACCCTACACTGGACATTTCCTTTACTAGGCAATTCCTGTCTACACTATGCTCAAGCTTGCCTCTCAATGTACATGAAGCCAGGATGCTAATTTTGTTTCCCTTTGTTTTTCAGAATAAGAGGAATCTGCTACATTCAAAAGGATCTGCTCATTGTTGCTTAAATACACCTGCCTGTTCCAAATACCATACTCTTGTTCAATCTGTTTCCTGGGTCTAGAATATCATTTCCCTCATTCTCTTCCTGGCCAAATTATACCTCCTCTAAGGTCAAACTTTAGTGTTTCCTCGTCCATGAATTCTCCCTTCCTCCTGTGAGTTAAATCATCTATTGTCTGACTATTTGTTTGGAATTGTTCACACAGACAGCTTTGTGGCCTCATTGAGACATGTACACCTTACATATATTAGGTGCTCTCTGAGACAAGAAAGTGCCATCTTCATTTTTATATCATCTTTACCTTATAGCCCAATGCTTGGTACATAGTAAAAAGCTCAATAAATACTTGTTAAGTGATTTGGTTAAATTAGAATATTATATTCCCTGGAATTACTATTAATTTACTCAAGAATTATGTTTCTATTTTCTTCATTATCAGTAGTTTCCATTTATTGGGTGCCCACTACTCAAACATATAGTTTGCTGAGTATTCCTCATGCAGTGTATTAGGGGTCCCCAACCCCCAGGCTGCAGACCGGTAGAGGTCCACGGCCCGTTAGCAACCAGGCCACACAGCAGGAGGTGAGGGGCAATCTAGCGAGCAATGATACATCTGCTGCTCCCCATCGCTCACATTACCGCCTGAACCATTCCCCTCCCCCCACCCCACCCCACCCCCAACTCCCGTGGAAAAATTTTCTTCCACGAAACCGGTCCCTGGTGCCAAAAAGTTTGGGGACCGCTGCAGTATATGATCTGACACTTGAAAAAATTTCCGAGTTGGAGATACCACATCCTCTGTCATTTTTCAAATGACTAAACTAAGGCATAGAGAGGTTAAGTAACTTGCCCAGGTATACACATTTGATAAAATGATGGAGTCAGACTTTGGTTCCAGGACGTCTGGTGTCAGAACTCATATTCTTACCACCACTTTATACTATTTCTCAGTGTTTGGTTGATTCTGTAATCCTCTCACGTAGAGCAGGTACCCAGTAAGGGTGTTTTGTTCTTGATAATAATGATGGCTGCTAATAATATTGACTTGCAAAATGCCCAGAAGGAAAGCTGTTCTCACCTCAAGTTCCAGGAAAGTGAATTATTGCTAAATGAAGAATTCCTAACACAGTTTAGATTCTATAGACCTACAATGAAAGAGAAAAAAAATCACAAGAGACTTATGACAGAAGTCAGATTTCAGCTATTGGTTTGTTCTTCTGTTTAAATTGGATCTTTTGGTCTGCAGGATCTGAAAACCATTTTCCATCAGTATAAACACTAGCATCTTTTAAAATATGCATATACTTAAGGGACCTCAGTGGAATTTCATTTTCCATGGCAGTTCATTTCTAATCATAATTGCCCAGCTGGTAAATGTCCCAGAGTATGCCTAAAAATATATATTTCTTATCTGTAATAGAAATACCATTTGTCCTTTTATTCTCATAAAAAAACAGGTAAGATGGCCCAACTTTAAAGAGAGAGAAAGAGAAAGAAATAGGAGAGACGATTCTACTTAGGGTGATATATGCTTTTAGAATGCATAGCACCTGTTTCTTCTCCAAACAAATGTTTCAAATGAAGCTTCCAATTTGGGACCCCATGTGTAGATCAGGCTTTTTGTTTTGTTTTGTTTACATTTTTGTTTGTTTGCATGTTTTTAATTACATAGAAGTTGCTCTTTCATCTCGGCATATTTGGAATTTAAAATGATGTTTAAAAAAAGAAAGAGAGAGGCATTAAATTTTTGATACTTTTTATTGGAAGGTTAAAGATCTTTTCTCCTAATAATTAATTGGGCTTTGATAGGAACCCAGAGACAGGTCACTGTGAACCAGCTTTCATAATGGTTATGACTTGAAAAAAAAATAACCAACTTACCATAGGTCACATAGCAAGGTCTAGTTAGGCATGTTAATGTAGCATCCATACCCTTGACTCCACCTAGGAAGGTCCATCTCTTATATTAACTTACTTACAGAATAAAGGCAAGTCTAGGACAAATGAAGCTATATCTTATAATTCTCATACTCCATGGTCTTTTCCAGAGTTATCCAACATTTATTATCTCAGACTCATTGGGACAGAATTTAGATTAGAGAAGTATAGACTCCATGATTTAGATATTACAAAGTTTGGGATGAGACCTGGAAATCTATAGGTGTAAGAGAAACCCAGGTGAATATTATGATTAACTAGTCTCGGAGAGCATTGATTTAAGCCCTGTTCAAATCATCCTAGCCAAACCCAGCTCACCTGAAGAAGGTTCTTCATTGAATAAATAGCACTGACCAGGGGAGAGCGTGTTGGAGAGCTCAGTTTTACTTTTGCTTTAGGCACTAACTGGTGGGCTTTGGATAAGTCACCTCACCGTCCCATTCCTCCACTGTATCAAGGTAAGGATTGGGTGACCTTTCTAGCTGTAATACCCTGTGATAGGAGAAAGCAGTTTGGAATGAAGAGATGTAATTATCTTTGCAAATTCTATGCCTCCTTTTCTGTTTCCATCTTCTTTGCCATCCAGAAAGCAAAGCCCATAGTCATCCCGAAATGTCTTCTGCCTTTGAGGGATGCCTAGGCCAAGGAAGGCTGCAAATCAAGGGGTGAAAATACCAGTTTTGATAGATTTCCTCTGTACTTTCATGTCACAAATGACAAGCATGTTTTTAGAAAGTGGAAGAAAGGGACTGGGTTTGTAGGAAGAAAAGAGAAATGAATATTTGAAGAGCTAAGATAGTCTGTTGTGGAAGTTTGAAATTACCTTTACCCTGAAACAACCCTGATGAAAAATACTAGATTTTGAGGAGGTCTCTTTGGCATATTTTCGGTCTATAATTTTGTGTGGGCGTTTTTGTCTGTTTGTTGTAGGAGAACTACAGTTGTGTACTGAACAGTAAAAGCAACCTAAGTGTGCATGTGTCAGTGTGTAAAAGGGGAATTAAGAAAAAGAAGAAAGGAAACTTGAAAATAAGTGGAATTTTTCTTCCCAAGCAAATCTTCAGTAAGGGTTAGACAAGGGTATTGGAGATAGGACCAGGGGTGTTATTTCCTTAAATAAGTGTTTCTCCAAATCTGTTTCCTGGACCATTAGCATAAATCTCTGCAGATGTTCCTCAAAAGTCTTTGCTTGTATTTTGGCACAAAAATTTGGAGAATAAGTGAAGCTCCGTAGTGCACATTAAAATAGTAAAGATACTGGTAAGTCCTGCAGTTAAGGTAAATGCTTGCTAAACTTATAAAAATGTACCACCCCCAAAAAAAATTGTCAGGGGACCTACATAACTAGTGTTCTGTGGAAAACAGGCGGTCAGTTAGAATTGTTTAAGCTCTAGAGTGCGCAACTGAAAAAGGCTCCTGGTTGCCATTAACCTTGTAGTTATCGGAAACATATGTATCTTTTTTTTTTTTTTTTTTGTGGTACGCGGGCCTCTCACTGTTGTGGCCTCTCCCATTGCGGAGCACTGTCTCCGGACGCGTAAGCTCAGCGGCCATGGCTCACGGGCCCAGCCGCTCCGCGGCCTGTGGGATCTTCCTGGACCGGGGCACAAACCCGTGTCCCCTGCATCGGCAGGTGGACTCTCAACCACAGCGCCACCAGGGAAGCCCCATATGTATCTTTTAAACTATTGTTTGTTTTTTGGCAGATGGCGAAAAGGAATACTGTCAGTTGAAGGAGAAATGTGTTTTTATTATTATTATTTTTTTTTACTGAAGTCACAGTAGTTTACCTTGTAAGGTAGTGGCAGGGTGACGAAAATATTTTAAACCAACTAAAATCTATACCCTTAATGGGGAAGGGTGGTGCCTCTCCTAGAGATACTTTGAGGTGCTAAACTGAATTGTATTCTTCAGGCATTTTTGAATGGCGTATAGATGTTTCAGTGAACATTAATCAATTGCCCATGGATATCCCATATATTCAGCTGAGATTTTTTTTAATTTAAAAAGTCAGCAAATGGCTACCATCTTTGATTTAGGGCATCCCAAACATCCAGCTTTCTATTGTTGCAGGGGAGTGAGATGCAGGGGAGTGAGATTCACGGGATCAATTAGCCTTGTGTCCAGTTGCCTGTTGGATTTTCATCTTGTGATTACTAGAACAACGGAAGGGTAGACAAAGTTCCTAGGTTCTAATGCTGACTCTTCAACCCATATGATGTTGGATATGTAAATGTCATATGCCCTAACCCAGTTCCTTCATGTGGAAAATTGATGTTGTCATGTCTGCTATGTGGAGCTCAAAAACACTAAATGACGTACGTATTTGCAAGAACTTTGTAGATCAAAACACCAGTTAGTGATAACTACTTAGGCAACTGCCAGTTATTAGAGTGTTGTCTCCCAGCTGGAGCTGGGACTTATACTGCATTTCTGGTTTGCCAGCTGCGTCCTGTTAAATTCTGATAGGGCACAGTAATGAAGGACTGGAAAGCTGAAGAAAGGAAAAAGGATTTTCTCTGTTTGCCTCTTATTATCCTTTTGCTTCTTGTCTTTTTCAACTTCTATCCTGTTAGCAACACCCCAGCAAAATTTCTTCACCCTTTTGGTAGCAGATTCCAGTGTCAGCAATTGATTCCACAGAGCTTTCCCAATGGTTGCAGAACTACCTTCATTGCATCCCTCAGACTCCAGCACCCTCCTGCCAGTACCTCTTCAGAGTTCTAGGTCCCAGACAAATGGGGCACTTCATCTCAGAGAAGACAACACCACCACCCCTTCTTCTCACAGATCTGAAGTTCTTTTCTGCAGGAATCTGAATTTACAGGTTTAATTAATTCCAATCTCTTCCTATTGTTTCTCGACCTTTGGGTCAGTAGATGGTTTGGGTAGCTGTTTTCTGTTGGATCTCAGATCTTGTCATGATGCATTAGTGTTCTTCCTATCTTTTCAGTTCTTCAGTACCTAAATAATAACACTTCTGCCTAAATGGCATGCGTTTTTTTTCTTCGACCCTTATTGATAGAGTAAACTTGTAAACCAGGATTGCTTCCCTCCTCCCTGTTCCCCAACATACTCACATTTGGTTTGCACATTTCAACACACAGGCATAGTCTTAACTGCTATGGAAAAGTTGGTGTCTTGGTTGTTCATCATTATAAACATCTTATTCTCTTGGTCTAACTTAATGGTCACACTTCTGCTAGAGACATGAATCAAATATTTTCCTTTGCTTTTAAAACTACAGACATACCTCATTTTACCACCCGTTGAAGATATGGTGTTTCTTACAAATTGAAGGTTTGTGGCAACCCTGCATCAAGCAAGTCTGTTGGTGCCATTTTTCCAACAGTATTTGTTCACTTGGTGTCTTGTGTCATGTTTTTTTGTGAGTATTGTCACTCCTCACAATTTGTTAGGTGATCTGTGATCATTGATCTTTGTTAATATTTTGGCATTTTTAGCAATATTGTATTTTTTAATTAAGGTAGGTAAGTACATTGTTTCAGACATAATGGTATTGTACACTTAGTAAACTACAGTATAATGTAAACAACTTTTTTAAGCACTGGGAAACCAAAAATTCACGCTATTCTCTTTGTTGGAATACCTGCTTTATTGCAGTTGTCTGGAACCAAACTCTCGATATGTCCAGGGTATGCATGTAATTGACTTTAAGTGTAACAGCTATATAAAAGGAAAACCATCTCTTGGCTTCAAATTTGAGAAGTAATTAGGAGTAGTAGCAATTGTGAAAACTGGAAAGTGTACTCTAAAGGGTGTCAAATCCAGAAATAGTAAAAGTTAAAGCCAGATTGTTAAAATAGCATTTACTTATAGTTTACACATAGAACAGTTTGAACTGGAAGTCTTCAAATTTCAAACTGATATGAAGCTCAGAGGCATAATGTTACAGGATGGCTTAGGTGAAAATGAGAAAGTCCTTTAACCTTTACAATGATTGGTAATTACAATTGGGGTTTCTAGACAGCAGAGAAATGATTAAAAATGATTTATCTTATACCATTTTAGAAAGATGAATTAGATGTCTTTCATGATTATCAGAGGCATTCACAAGAAATAACCTAAGTTGCACTTATGTTCATGACATAAACTAGAACTAGATTTGCTTACATGGCTTAATTGGTCTCATCTGCTCAGAATTTGTTTGGTCTCCATTTTGTACTGAACTTTAACAAGGGGTAGTGTTACGGAACACAAGTTTAAGTGCCCAACAAACAGGCCAAACAAACCGAAACGTCAGATTTGGAGCAGAGAGGTTTATGCACGGCCATGCGAGGACATGGGTGTCTCATGCCCAGAAAACTCTGAATTCCTTGAAGGGTTTCAGCAAAGCACTTTTAAAGGTAAGGTGAGGGAGGGGTGTGGTTAGCTGTTGCAAACTTGGTGTCAAAATCCTTTATTCTTGCAGCTGTCCACATAGGTCAGGTCATGATGTTCCTGTAAACCTCCAACAAGCCAAATGTTCTCTATTGTGCAACTTTTTATCTCTATTTGAATGTACTCTTAAAGGTCAGAGCCCTGAGAATAGGCTGTCCTATATATTTCTGGCCATAGGCAACATTATTTTACAAAAGATACAGAGCCAGCATGACTATGCACAGGCAGTAAAGCACAAGTTTAAAGTAAAAAGGAACAGATCTAATATGGAGTCAGATTTGTCAGATTTGTTCTTCCATATTACAGTAGTAGGCCTCTTATTAGCTGCAGCTGACTGCTAATATGGGAAACATAGGCTCGGTATTTGTGGATTTTTTTTTAACAAGCAGCCAGAAATTCTTATTTGAATCTCCTAATCTTTAAATATTGGTTACTCTCTTTTTTTTTTTTTTTAAAGTTAAATACTAAGAAGTCTACCTCTGTGGACATGCAAACCTCTCCTCTGAACCAGATTTGGCCCCCTGAGAGTCATTTGGCAACTTTTATTTTAGAGAATCCTAAACCTTGACTGAGAGCCTGGTCTGAATGCATATGATATGGTATTCATATTAGAAACAGAAGAGGAAGAAAAAGGCCCTCTAATCAGGAGGAGAGACTCAGTTATTAATAGAAGCAATTGATCACTAACCATGATTTCAGAAAGATCTATTACTGAGTGAGTGCTCTCTATTTCTGTAACAACTTAGGAAAGTATAACATCATAAGAATCCCTGTTGAGAAATTTTAGGAATTTAGAATTAGGATATTCTTTTTTTTTTTCCAGCAGTTTTAATTCAAAATACTCACAAAGCTTAGACATGCAGCAGCATGGGGTGTATTCCTTGAAGAAAGAGGAAAAGCTCCCCAGACCATTTCTAAAAAACAAAACAAAACAAAACAAAAAAAACATTAATGCCCTTCCCCCACCCCAGTTACATGCACTGCCCAGGTGCCAAGGTTTAATTTTTTCTCCACTGATACAAAATCAGTGTGCTCCATTGAGCACTCATATTATTACATTTTCTTCAGTCATCCTCTACTCTCACCCACAACTTTTGTCTCTAGAAGAACTGCGTTAAAGGACAAAGTATTTTCATAAAACATTTTTGTACAGCTTGACTATAATGATTCATTATATTCAGGAATTGGTCAGGTGAAATCTTGAGTTTAATGGGTCTACATAACCTCCTTTGTCCTGATCATTGTCTTGGTCTACAGTTTTCCTTTCCTGCTATATCTTTATCTGGTTTTGTTTAATGCTGACCTCATAGGATGAATTAGGAAGTGTAGAATTCGAAGGATATTCTTAAATATATTTAAGTGATGGTTAAAATAGTAGTAACATTTCCCTCCTAATATAGTCCTTGAAATACTATCATCAAGTTTTAGACAAATTAATGGTATAAAAATTATTTATAACAACTCACTGCTGTTCTCTAGGGCACGTTTGACAAGTTTGGGTTTAAGTTGATGGGAGGCAACACAGAATGGCCTTTAGAGCAGCATGTCTTCAATCCTGTAGGTGAATGAACTCAGTCAATAAGAATCAAGATGCATTCTTGCATATGGTGGCAGATGGTGACATAATATTTATACTGAGGAGATTCCTATTTGAGATGTAAACAAATTTTTAATCATTACATCAAATTCCTATTGTTGTTAACTGCTTGGGGGAACCATCAAACACATTCTATTCTTTTTTTTTTTCCTCTGTATTTGCACAAGTGCTTCCACATAGGCCTGGATGGCTTCCCCTGTATCCATATATCAGTTCCCTAACTGTTTTTAGGGTACAGCTTCTAACCTCTTAAGAGGCCTTGTCAGACCTCATTAATAAAAATCAATTATTTCTCTTCCTCTTACAGCATTCTGTTTATATGGCTGAATATCATGGGTCCATAGTCTTAAAATATTTCAAGCAAGACTTTCTCTAATACCCCTAAAAATATGTTTATTGCATCTTCAACTTTTCTCCCTTTAGACACTTACCATGAGCAAATTCATACACTCATTTTAATCATAAGCCATGACTGGAAGATTACAAAACTAAAAACAGCTATCTACCTTCTGAGCTACACACTGGTGACACTACCCAACTATGGTGCTTATGCACCAGAAAATCACACAGGCATGTTCAGAAAACATCAACAGCATTTGTTTCTATTCTAACAAAGTTTCCACTTCTCCAGTGATTTCTAACTCAACAAAAGACATTATCCTCTAACCTGATAAGATCCATAAATCCAAACATTGTTCTGATGGAAGAAATGTTCACATATTGTATGGGGAAGTCATTCTGGCTTATGCCTGATTTGGCTTGAACTTTAACTGGAATTGCCTGTCTTACGGCCCATCAAACAGACTTTGTACATCTGCTTTAACAATTAAAAGAATGTATTTAAAAATCAAATGGAGTAATGTGTGGTTCAGGCATTCAAAATGGAGCTGGATGGCCATTGTGAATGTGGTTTCAGACACATTCCTGCATTTCTAAGAACTCAAATTTTCTGAATTGTATCAGACTTGAAGGCATGACCACCCATTCTCAAAGTCTGCTAGCAGCTGCCATAACCTTATGGTCTCAAGTTAAACTTATAACTATGCAACCATTTCAGACCGCAGCCAACACTTGCTTAACAAGCACGCTCAGTTCTTGCCAGCTCCAATTATAATTGATAAACAACTCCTATAACTAACTTTACCCTTGTGGTGTATAAGCCTCCCCCATTTCGTAGTCCTGCGGAACACAATTCAAGTGCTTCTTGAATCAGGCTATAGACTCAGTTTGGCTCAAATAAAATTCTTTTCTATTTCCATTATGGATTGGTCATTGATTATTTTCATCAACACTTCCCTCCCCTTATTATCCAAAGCTAATAAGATACAGCCTTGGGTGTTTTCCACCTGAAATCTGCGATACCAAAGAAAGCGGCAGGCCACGGAAGATTGGTAGGTGGCAGGTTTAATCAAAGGAATTTACGTGGCTTGCCCTGGGTGGCCACAAGATGAGTAGATCTCTTCACCCGCCCACCAGAAAAAGATGAGCCTGCTTTGTTTTAAGAACCTCATGGTGGGGTGAGAAGTAGCTGGGAATATAGATAACAAAATATTTAGAAATACTTCTTAGTATTTAGAAATACGTTTTAGTATTTCTAAACATTACCTACTTGACATCCCCAGTAATGATTACCTTAGTTCTCCTGATTCCCACTGTGAAAGCCATCATTTACCTCTTATCTATGTTTTTACAGTAGTTCTGAACTGATCTTACTCTGTCAAGTTTACCTCCCAGCCAATTAATTCTACACATTAAACATTTTTCTGAAAACGCATTTGACCCATCCCCCTGCTGAAAATCCTCTGTGCCAAGTAGTTTGAACTTTATTCCAGTTTTCAAAGGTATTATCTGGCTTCCTTGACTCTTTATCTCTTTATTACCCATGTACACTTCACTTCTGTAAACAGAATTTTCATTTCATTGAACTTTGACATAATCCTGTGTCTCCTGTCATATCAACTCATTTGAGAAGCCATTCCTCACCTGTTTAGCCTGTTTCCAACATGTACTCCGTATTTTCATGCTTTTCAGCCCACTATACCATTTGCTTCACTGTTATTCTAATTAGACTCAAAGATGTTAGAGGTTATAAGCCACTTGCCAGCTCCTATTAGTTGATAGTCTGCATGAATCTGTGAGAGGAATCTGAGGCTCTGCCTGGCTCAGTGAGGTGGGACAAGGGTGCGGAGGTGGGATATGCTATGAATAATTGAAAGTCTGCAAAGGAAAAGAATGAAAGGGAGCAGTTGAATGCTTGCTTTTGCAGTCACTGAACCGTTTGAAAACAGTTGGTGTGTTATACACTTGGGCTGTGTTAGACCCATGATGTTTAATTTTAACCTTAAAACTACGTAATGAACAATGAATTTGTTCATTAAATCTTTATATAAGAACACAGTAAATGGCAGAAACCATATAAACCTGTGTCCATTTAACTCTGGAGTCCATATCTGTTTTAGGGGAAAAACCAAATATTCAATGACCAGTGTTCTTGAAGGTATTCCCCAACAGTTTAGAGTATCTAGTCTGAACATTGTTAAAAGTAGGATGTAAGAGAAGACTTTTTGTTTGTTTTTGGTTTTTTTGCCCTCAGACTAGAACCCATTTTGAAATGTGGCATAAACCATTAAATAACTGAAAAGAAAACAAATGCTAGATTATGGTCTATGTTCATAATTGTTTGGGGAAAGACAATTAGAAGAGGAGAAGAATTTGGAAGTTGGTGTTGACCTGAAAAGACTGCCAGCTATTTCTCTAGCAAAAATCAGTTTATTTGGGATCAACAGAGACCTGTAATCCGTGGTTTGCAACTATGGCTAGTCTGCCAGGGCAAGGAAAGGAGAACCCATTTACAGAGAAGAAAAGGACGTTGGGAGGGGTAGAGTAAACAGTGTCCATGGCCTTTCACTGGCTGAGTACTTGCCAGGAAGGAAGTCTTTCTTCTTCCCATTGGGCTCTGCTACCCTCACAAGGTGTGTGTACTCCCCCTTCTGGTCTCCCAACTCTATTGAGGTTTCCGTTTATTAATTTGTATATCTTATTTTTACCCACTTGTTGGCTATAATTTAGCCCTGCTTTGCTGCCAAAGGTGATGCGATTTGCACCTTACATTTATTTTTCAGGTGGGGAGTTGGAGGGCCAGTTACCCTCTGGATATCACTTTATTATGTTGCCTTGTGAATTCAGTTCTCTTGTGCCCCTTATATGTATGATTTTCTTGACCACTGAGCTCGTGCTTGTTGTTAGACTGGGGATAACATTTCTCTGCAGCTTTCTATAGCCTAAGTGAAAGCAGAGCAGCTCTGGCTTCACCATTTTGCTGCAGCTATGAATAACAGATTTGAGATCTTGGTGACATAGATGGAGAGACAGTATTCTCTTATTGGAGAGTTGAGTCCTTATAACAAATGTCTTTTACTTAAATTTGTGTATACTAATCTTGTTTATTTCTAGTAACTCCTGGTATCTCTAAAGAAAAAAGGGACAATTACAAGTGGGATAGCAAATCCTGTGGTGGTAGTTCCATCTTTATACTTGCTTTAAAAATCATGTAAATTATAGGGGAAATAGGTAGAATTTTAAGTCCGCCGATATGGATTCAAATCCTGATTTTCTACTTATTTTTGTGAATTTAGGAAAACTACGTATACAGTCTGAGCCTCGTTTATGACATTCATAGAGGGTAGGAGAATTCTTCTAACCAGATTTGTGGTGTGTATTAAATGTGTCCAGCACAAAAGAGGTGCTCAGAAAATATTAACAGTGGTGGTGAGGATGGCGATGATGCCGGTGGTGGTGGTGGCAATGTTACTGACAAGTAATTTAGGAATATAGCTCCAAGCTCTCCATCTGTCTGCTTAGATTAAGCACATATCTGTGGGCCAACATCTGCACACCTCTTTAGCCTTCTTTCCTCTGAACTCCTCTTGCAAATAATGCTACACTTTTATAGTTATTGTTGTGTACTCATGCTGAAGATATATGTTCTAGCTTAAAAATATTTAATTACTTAAAATATAGAAAGCATCTGTTAGGGAGCCTGGCACATAGTAAATACTATATATGTGTTAGCAGCTGTTAATATTACTATTTAAATTTTATAATTAAACATCTATTTCATGCAAGTATTATACTTTAGGCTAGGCCTCATTTGTTCCCTGTAAATGGTCTGCATAGTATCTCTAGGTTTCTCAATTGTTTCTCATGTGATCAGGTTTCTATAACTTTCACTAACATTTTATATATACACTCTAGTTTCTTTCTTAGAATGTTAGGCCTAGAATTGACCCTGTTGCTATTAATCTAAACAATACATATGATGTTGCTTTTACTTCCCTGAAACAAAATAATGTCTTAAACTCATTTAATTCAGCATGACTCCCTAAAGTTAGGGACTGTTAACCCCTATACCATGCTGCCATCTCCAGGTAAGCTTGTCCCTCGATATTCCAATATGGTTCATGGTCTTAGTTCTACCTTCCTATTCTGATAAGTTACCCTACCTCCAAGTTTTTCGAGGACTTATAAATTTTTAAATATTTTGGTTCATTTTTTTTCCTATCCCATGGAAGTCAACACTCTTTGACCATGATAACAACTTTAATTTGAGTCTTCTCCCAGATATCTGGCTTCTGCTTCTATAGGCCAACCTCGTTTCATACAGAATGATGTCCTTTCCTGATAGGGTTGTCATTGAAAAAGGGAGACTGTGTGTGGAGCTCCTGTTTCTGAGTAAGACTTAGATACTTGACCAGGTTCTATGCTGAGCATTTTATATAGATTATTGCATTTAATCTTCACAAAGCTTATGCAGTTGATAGCAAAACCAAATTTGACAGGGAGATAGTAGTCAGACTGCCCATGGCCACATAGCTAGTTGGTGGTAAAATCAGGTTTCAGATGCAGGAAACCTGATTCTGAACACTGCCCTGTTCTTGTGCTTTTACTAAAGGATTCACTAACACATGTAACTATATTCAAAATAAAGTATTTTGTTCTCTAACACAAGTTTAACTCTCTAGTGTTAGTCTAAGCACTCTGAGACCTGGGTTAGATCATACCCTCTTTGCATATTCCCCCAGGATCTAGCACAAAACAAATTCTGTGTGCTCCCGAATTCCATCAAATAGGCAATATTGACCAGAAGTGAACATCTGAGGAACTAGAGAAAATGTAGACCAGCCAAATCATCCTATAGAAACACAAATAATAGAAACAAGAAGAGAAGTCAGTGAGGATTTTAAGCCCTGGTCCTAAGCACTAGATCACCATGTGTGTCTAATCATTCATGTATGAAATATCTGTGGTTGAGAGGAGGCCACTCAAGAGACATTTAAAGAGCTATTAAGGTTGAATAATGTGTGCTCTATATTTAATTCATGAAAATGCGAACCCTGGAAATTGGTACAGAAAAGGTCAAATTCCACATATTCAGAATAGTTCCTTTGAGCTCCAAATAGGGACAAAATTATTTTGGAAGGAACACACTTTAGCTACTGGTGACTTTTTAATTAGTGAGAAGATATATGTTCTAAGACAGCTGACCATTCTCCAGAGCTCCAAAAAGTTGGTTCCTTTGTGTGCCCCCCTCCAAGCATTTAAGCTATTCCAATAATTGTGCATTTAATTCACTAATAATCTTCTGAAAAGTGGTTCTCATAAATATGTTTTCTATAAAACTGACTACCTTGCTGTAGTTAGAGGAGATGTGAATCTTACAGTCTGCATGACAGCCTGTGAAACCCAAATCAAGGGCTATAAATGGCTCTGAGAAAAATCTATGCACTCTTTGATATGATAATTACTACACTGTGGATTTTGGGGGGCTGTTTCAAAAAAACACTTAATATTTCATAAATACATTGCTTTTACTACCAAATATCATTTGATGACATTAGTTAATTAGAAACTTTGTTAATATGCCATTTTTAAATGTAATTCATGAGATACCATTAACCAGGCAAGTTATCCATACTGAAAACAGGTATAAATATTTCTGTCACAAACTGGAGACTACAAAATGAAGATGACTGTCTTTGGTAGATTTTACTACATGAGTATGGTAAGACCCACAGATCAGGAGGTGACTGCCACTGTAAAGACTGTTTGCTATTCACAGTTGCAAAGAGGAGGGAACATGCCATGACCTGGGGGGAGAGAAGAGGAGGTGCCTGTGGACAAGAGCCTTCCTTGTAGTTTCTTTGGGAAAGAATGGTGAAACAGGGTAAACAGGTTTAGAAATGACAAATCTGCATAGCTTCAGAGAGCTCTGGGGCAGAGGAGCTGTCCCTAGTTGTCTGATACCTGGCCCTAGGGTGATCAGGGCAGGTGGATAGTGGCTCAGTGTGAGAGCCTCATAAAGCAGGTAGGCGGGGGTGTGGGCTCTGGAATAGTTTGTTTGGATTTGAAAAGCACTCTCACTGGGTAAGTTGTTTACCATCTCCAGGAATTTTGCTACCTCTGGGAAGAGCAGTTCCTCCTGGGTCAGCAAAGCCCCAGATGTCAAAGCATCAGAACAGAGAAAACAGAAGGCATGGTTAATACAATGACACTTATCAAGACTTGAAAGCCAGAGAGCTAAAAGAACATTGGAAATGTTTATGAGAGCACTGCAATTTTTAAGAGGAAATTTCCTTTCTAACAATACTCTTATTTACTTTATGATAAACTACTAACAACTTTGAGCTATGACACACATGGCACATAATTACATGTAAAATTTAACTTTGACATATGCATGTACCTATGGAACCATCACAGTTACTATAATGCACATAGCTATTATTTCAAAAGTTGATTTGTACCCATTTGTAATTCCTCAGTCTTGGCCCTCTCTACTCCCTCTTCCTATTTCCCAGGAAACAACTAATTTGTCATAATGGATTAATATACATTTTATGGAATTTTACCTAAAATGCAGTGTCTTTTTGGTTAAGCTTCTTTAACTCAACATAGTTATTTTTTAGATTTATCCATGTTGATTATATCTATTGTTCATTTTTTATTGAGTAGAATTTGGCCTTTTGGTCATCACTTTGGGACTACAACATGTAATGCTGAAGTTCATATATAAGTCTCTATATGGACATGCTTTCATTCCTCTTAAGTAATCTGGGAGTAGAGTTGCTTAGTCACATGGTAAGTGTTGTCAGCTGATTAAAAAATGTACAACCTGAAAGTTGAGAGTTATGTTTTATTCAGTTGACAAAACTGAGGACTTAAGCCTGGGACACAGCATCTCAGATAACTGAGAAATTTCTCTGAAGAGGGAAGGGCGGGGAGCCAGGATATATAGCAGCTTTTGCAACAAAGACCAGGTAATCAGAACATCAAAAGATTACCGTTCATTAAGGAAAACCAGACATCTCGAGCTGAAGAATTTAGTGCTTTTCTATGTACAGGAAGATGCAAGAGACTGCTATTTAGCACAAAAATACTTAATTTTGAACAATGACGTCATGCTATGGTATTGAGTCAGGAGGGTTGCTCTACAATAGATTAATAGGAGTACTGTTCTCAGACAAGAGAAATAAAAGGATGCTCAGGAAAGGGGTTGGGAGTAAACAGTGTCACCAGGTGAATGGGCTCCAAGTGACTAAATGTGACATTTTCTACAGTGACATATACTATAATACAACTAACCAGAGGCCCCAGAGGATACAGCTAGTGGTGGCAGTCTGTAGATTCTCAGGTGCCCTGGCCACAGCTGCATCTCCAGGGCAGAGACAAGGGTCTGAAAAGATGGGATGCTTGTTTCAAATCTTTCTGTGGAAGCATGGGCTCGCCACTGGCTGGAGTGTATAGGATCTTGAAACATGTAAGTGTCCAAAGGGCAAAAAGCTTTAGTAGTGGAGAGTTGCTTGGGGTAGAAGTCTCCCAGCCAGAGTGGAGAATATCATTTTCTATAATACAAAGAAAATATAACATCATTCAGATATTACTGAATTTCTCACTTCTTTTAAATGGAAATGAAAGTGAGCTGTGAGTTGCTGTATAATGTAATAGAACAGACACTAGAAAAGCATCAGGAGGTCTAATTTTGTGCTTAATTCTTATTCTGTCTTTTATGATCCTGAGTTAAACCGTTTCTCACTTGATTTCATAAGAAACTACTTCTTCTGTTTAGACAAGTATTTGATCTATAAAGTTATCTTTTAAGTGGTAGTAGTTATCTTTGTAGGGATGTTTGGAAGAGGGCTCAAGAACGTTTCTAGAGTTTGGTAATGTTCACTTCATCTGAACGGCAATTACATGGGTGTATTCACTTGGGTGGGAAATTCATCAAGTTGTATACTTACTTGTAATTTTCTACATCTTGTGCTTAAAGAAAAAAGACATATTACAGAACTCTAGTAGCCATCTCAAATCCTTACTGAACAAAAGGTCAAATAAAAGTATATTTCTTTCTATCCTGCTTCATGATCATATTGGCAGGGGTTACCAGTTTCCAAAGAAAATCGGAGGTGAAAAGTAACTGTTAATAAAAAAATAAAAATAAAAATAACAGTAGTAACCTCAGTGTTAAACCAGAATGGGCCATTCTAGATCATTAATCCTTATTTAAATGACTCAACATGGACTTTTTTTGGAGATAAGATCTGAAATCTTCATTATTTTGTTAAATTGTGCTGAGGCATTATATAATAAATCTGAGGCATTAGCAGAAGCCTATAGATAGTTATCGAGACCTTAGAATCTTAGCAGCCATATTATTGCCCTGTGGATCTATTATTTCACATCACCATGAAACAGGTTATTAAGCTTGTCAGGACATAGGGAGACTAGAGCATATGAATCAGAGTGTAATCCATCCTGTTAAACCAGATCACATTTAGATAAATGTAGCCCTTTATTTGTCATTAAACAAAATTTTCAATTATAATAGAAGCTGTGTTTATTTATTTAGTTGCACCGGGTCTTAGTTGTGGCTTGTGAGCTCTTACTTTCGGCACGCATGTGGTACCTAGTTCCCTGACCAGGGATCGAACCGGGACTCCTGCATTGGGAGCGTGGAGTCTTATTCACTGAGCCACCAGGGAAGTCAGAAGCTGTGTTTAAAATGAGAGTGTTCAAAATAGTTGAGGGTTAGGAAGAAGTAACTCGTTAGTTTTGGACACGGAACTCTGGTGGCTCTGAGCTATGAAATAAGAGTTGGGGATCCATTGAAAGATGGTGATCTTGAATCCTTGATCTTGAACAGACACCAGAGTGAATTAGGAATTTTGAGAACAGTTCCTTCAACAAAATTGACAGCAAACAGTATCATATAAATATCAGTGCCTAAATGGCTAAGTTAGTGTTGGAAGACTGCAGTTTTATAAAAGGATTCATAACGGTATAAATTGTACAACCATTTCGGAGAGCCCTCTGGAAAAACTTAAACCTGAAGATTTATACAGGCTAAGACTCAGCATTTCCACTCCTAGACATGACCTAGAGCAAACTGCTTATCAGACATCAGATGCATACAGATGTTCATTGTAGTAATACTGGAATTAGGGTTATTTCTAGTTTTCACTAACATAAGAATAGAAAAAACAATTTGTATGATCATAGAAAGGATACTGAAAAGTAGTGGAAATGAATGAAATAGAAAAACATGAATTTACCTCACAAGCATAATTATTGGTGAAAAAGCAAGCTGTAGAGACTAAATAAAAATATTTCATAAAGCTTAAAAACAAGGAAGAGGAATGCCCTATATTACAAGAATCTACATGAGTGGGAAAGAGATGAACGGGAATGATAAACATCAGACTCATTATAGCTATTTCCTCTGAGTAATTGAGGGAGGGGTGTACAGTTTTACAATGAGTCTGATGTGTTCAATTACTCATTAGTCATTGTGCTTTTTTGTATGTCTTTTGTATTAAAGAAATCTGGAAAAATCAGTTTTGGATTTACATAGTTATCCATTTATCCACATGCTCATTTATTATTTGTAGCTTTTACTTTGGCTGAGACCACCATCTAGTAGCTGAGAAAGAAACAGGAGAATTATAAGCCATCCTCCTTTTCCTCAAAGAGCTTAAATTTCAGTTGGGATTATAAATCTATCAGATACATGGGTATTTAATAATATCTAAAGTATCCAATTATTTTTAGAAACAAACTTTATTTTTTAGAGTATTTTCAGGTTCACGGCATAAGTGAGAAGAAAGTACAGAAAGTTCCCATACGTCTTCTACCCACACACATGAAACAACCTCCCCGACTATCCACATCCAGCACCAGGGCGGCATCTTTGTTATAATAGATGAACCTACACTGTCATGTCTTACCCGCAAGCCATAGTTTACTTTAGGTTTCACTCTTGGTGTTGTATATTCTATGAGTTTTTATAAATACATAACATTTATCTTCCATTTTGCTGTTGCAGAAAATTGTTTCACTACCATAAAAAATCCTCTGATCTGCCTATCCAACCCTCCCCCAAAACAAAACATCTGGCAATCACTGGTATTTTCACTGTCTCCATAGTTTTACCTGTTCCAGAATATCATGTGGTTGGAATTACACAGTATAAAGTCTTTTCAGATTGGTTTCTTTTGCTTAGGAATATGCATTTAATATTCCTCCCTGTCTTTGCATGACTTGATAGTTCACTTATTATTATTATTATTATTTTTTGCTGTACACGGGCCTCTCACTGTTGTGGCCTCTCCCGTTGCGGAGCACAAGATCCGGACACACAGGCTCCGGATGCACAGGCTCAGCGGCCATGACTCACAGGCCCAGCTGCTCCGCGGAATGTGGGATCCTCCCAGACCGGGGCGCAAACCCGTGTCCCCTGCATCGGCAGGCGGACTCTCAACCACTGCACCACCAGGGAAGCCCTGATAGTTCACTTTTTAGTGCTGAAAGTACTAAGTCCATTTCCTAAATGCAGTACAGTTTATTTAGCCATTTACCGGATGAAAGACATCTTGGTGCATCCAAACTTTGACAATTATAAAGCTGCTGTAAAGGTCCACGTTCAGGTTATGTGTGGACATAATTTTTCAACTCACTTGGATAAATGCCAAGGAACACGATTGCTGGATCTTATGGTAAGAGTAAGTTTAACTCTGGAAGACATTTTGGCAATTTCTTGTAAAGTGTCTGTACTACTTTGCATTTCCACCAGCAATGAGTGAGAGTTGCTTTTATTACACATCCTCGCCAGCATTTTGGTGGATGTCTGTTTTGGATTTTGGCAATTCTAATAGGTGGGTAGTGGTATCTTACTGTATTTTGATTTGAAGTACTCTAATTGCAAATAAATTGCATTGAACATTGAACATTTTTCATCAGTATATTCTTTTTTTAATCAGTATATCTTTGATAAAGTGTATTCAGGTCTCTTTACCTTTTTAAGCAGGTGACTGATATTTGTGTTCAATTAGGAGTCTTCGTATATTTTAAATAACAACTGTCTATCAGATGCATCTTTTGCCAAGATTTCTTCTAGTCTGTGATGTATCTTATTCTTTTGACAGTTTCTTTTGCAGAGCAGAAGATTTTAATTTTCATGTAGTCCAGCTTGTCAATTACTTAGAATTATGCCATTGGATTTGTATCTAAAAAGTCATTGCCATACTCAAGGTCATCTAAATTTTTTCCTGTGTTCTAGTAGTCTTAAAGTTTTGTGTTCTATGTTGAGGTCTATGATCAACTTTATGACTTAATTTTTATGAAAAGTGAGATCTATGTCTATTTTTTTTCCTTTTGAATGTAGATGTCCACTTGTTCCAACAGCATTTGTTGAAGTCTATCTTTACCCCATTGTATTGACTTTGCTCCTTTGTCAAAGATGAGTTGGTTACATTTATGTGACTGTTTCTGGGCTCTTCATGCTGTTTAAGTGATCTACTGGTAATTTTTTTTTTGACACCACACTTAGTTATTAAAGCTTTATAGTAAGTGCTGAAATTGGGTTGTATCAGTTGTCTTTGTTCTTCTCCATTAATATTGAGTTGGTTATTCTGGATCTTTTGCTTCTCTGTATAAATTTTAAGATCAGTTGGGTGATATCCACAAAATAATGTTCTGGGATTTTGATTTGCATTGCATTGAATCTATAGACAATTTGGAGAAGAACTGACATCTTTGCAGTATTGAGTCTTCCTATTCACTGACATGGACTATCTCTCCATTTATTTAGTTATTTGCTTTATTTGATTAGCTTTAGAGTTTTATTCATATAGATCTTGTACACATTTTGTTAGCTTTATACCTGCATCATTTTGGGGTGTGGGTGCTAATATAAAGGGTAATGTATTTTTAGCTTAATTCCCATTCTTCATTGCTGGTATGTAGGAAAGTAATTGACTTTGACATATTGACCTTTTATCCTGTATCCCTGCTATAATTACTTATTAGTTCCAAGAGTTTTTTGGTCATTGTCTCAGATTTTTTATGTAGACAGTCATGTCATCTGTAATCAGCTTTATTTCTGCCTTCTTAATCTCTGTACCTTGCAGTTCCATTCCTTGTCTTACTGCATTATCTAGGACATCCAGGTGTTGAAAAGTTTGAGGGGACATCTTGCCCTGTTCTTGATCTTAGCAGGAATGCTTCTAGTGTCTAACCATTAAACACAATGTTAGTTGTAGGTTCTTTGTAGATATTCTTTATCATGTTGAAGAACTTCGCTTCTATCCGTAGCTTGCTGAGAGTTTTTCATGAACAGGTTTTGTTGTTGTTGTTTCCTGTGAAATGTTTTGTCTGTATCTGTTGATAAAATCATATGATTTTTTTAATCTTTAGCCTGTTGATATGGTGGATTATATTGATTTCCAAATGTTGAACCATCCTTGCATATCTGATATAATCACACTTGGTCGTAATGTATAATTCGTATACATTGTTGGATTCAATTTGTTACTGTTTTGTTGAGGATTTTTGCATCTGTTTTCAAGAGAGATACTGGTCTGTAGTTTTCTAGTTGAAAAATTTCATTTTTGCCTGGTATCAGTGTTAGAGTAATGCTGGCCTCATAAAAATGAGTTAAGAAATATTTCCTCTGCTTCTGTCTTCTGAAAAATTATAGAGAAGTGGTATCATTTTCAATAGAATTCACCAGTTGGTTCATCTGAGAATGGTGTTTTCCCTTTTGGAAAATTATTCTTTTTTTTTGTAATCTGAAGAGGACAATATTTCTCTTTTTTCTCCCAGGTTTATTGAGATGTAAGTGACATACATAACTGTACATTTAAGGTGTACAATTTAATGACTGGACTTGTATACATCAGGAAATGATTACTACAATGGGTTTAGTGAACATCCATCATCTCAAATAGATACAACATTAAAGAAACAGAAAATGTTTTTTCACTGTGGTGAGAACTCGTAGGATTTATTCTCTTAACAACTTTCATAGTAATGTCCAGCAGTGTTATCTTAATCATGCTGTGCATTACTTCTTGTGTGAGTTTTGATATATTTCCTTTCAAGGAATTAGTCCATTTTATGTAGGTCATCAAATTTGTGGGCATAAAATTGTTCATATTTATTATCCTTTTAATGTCCATGGTATATAAAGTGATGTTTCTCTTGTTTCTGATAACAGCAACTTGTCTTTTTCTGTTAAGCTATCTAGAGGTGTATCAATTTTATTGATATTTTCAATGACCACTTTTTGGTTTCATTGTTTTTTCTCTGATTGTCTGCAATTTCCTTGATTTCTGTTGTAAACTTTATTTTTCTTCTGCTTGCTTTGAACTTCTACCTTAGGGAAGGAGAAAGTTAAGATTATTGATTTTTATATCATCCTTTTCTAACCTATGTGTTCACTGCCTCCTACAAATTTTGATGAGTTGTATTTTCATTTTTTGGTGCAGAATAATTTCTTTCAACCCATGTGTTGTTTACAAGTTTTATTTTTTGTTTAATCTCCATGCATATTTGGATTTTCTAGTTATTACTCTTATTGGTTTCTAGTTTAATTCTATTGTGGTCCGATAGCAGACATTATATGATTGTTTTTCATTTGTTCAGGTGTGTTATCCATCTGGATTATATCAGGTGACTTTTCCATATCAGCTTAAATAATGTATGTTTTATTTTTTGGAAATTAAATAGTCCATAGATGTCAATTATATACAGTTGATTTATGATGCTGTCAAGTTCAATTATATCCTATGATTTTGATTGCTATATCTATTTCTGATAGTCTCCAACTATGATAGAACTGCAGGAGAAATAGATATTCCTACTATCAGTTTTTGCCCCATGTTTAAAATTCTCTTCTTAAGGATTTCTATGATAAGGATTGCTATGTCGTCTTGGAGAATTAAGTACTTCATCTTTATGTAATGCCCTTGTTTATCCCTGATAAACTTTCCCTTCGTGAAGTTGGCTCTATCTGAAATGAATGCAACTACTTCAGCTTTCTTTACTAGTGTTAGCCTGGTGTGTTTCTCCATTTTCCTTTTTTATTCTTTTTAATATATGTATCTTTAAATTGGGTTTCTTGTTGACAAAATGTAATTGTCTTTTGTTGATTCATTCTGACAATCTGTATTAATTGGTATATTTACACCACCGCTGTTAAAAATTGATACAGTTGGATTAATATCTACCATATTTGTTACCATTAACTATACTTTGCTCTTATTTTTATATTCCACTTTTTCTTCCTTTTGTGGCTTTGAGCACCTTATGACTGTTAACTCTCTTCATAGTGTATCAATTATACTTCAAAAAAAATTTTTTTTAGTTGTTGCCCTAGCGTTTGCTATATTCACTTGCAACTAATCTAAGTTCACTTTCAAATAACACTATACCTCTTTATTGGTAGTGCAGGTACCTTTATTACAATGAAATATTCCTAACTTTTCTTTCTTATCCCTTGTATCTTTGCTATTATTCATTTCACTTACACAAAACCATCCATATTTAGGCACACAAACATATAAGCATACATAATTGAATCCATTATTGCTGTTATTTTGAGAAAACTTTGTTAAGAATAAGAAAAATGTTATTATATTATTTTTTTTTTACCTTTTTCCTTATCCAGTGCTCTTCCTTTCTGTCTAAGTTTATGACCTACATCATTTTCCTTCACTCTGAAAAACATTATTTCTCAAGTTGCGGCAAGCTGGGGCTACTCTTCGTTGCAGTGCATGGGCTTCTCATTGCATTATCTTCTCTTGTTGTGGAGCATGGGCTCTAGGCTCATGGGCCTCAGTAGTTGTGGCACGCGGGCTCAGTAGTTGTGGCACATGGGCTTAGTTGCTCCACGGCATGTGGGATCTTCCTGGACCAGGGCACGAACCCGTGTCCCCTGTATTAGCAGGCAGATTCTTAACCACTGTACCACCAGGAAAGCCCTGCCCTGGAGTTTTTAATTGTCACACTTGTCCACACTGAACCTCCAGTAATTTATCAATTATAGCTCAGGTTTTCCTGCCCTGGTACTGGTTCCCACAGAGGTTTCTGCTAGTGTGTTTCTTCTCTGGTAAATCATGATTCTCTGTATCCCACCTGTCTTTCCCTATTTTTGAGGGGTGTGTGTGGATGGTTTACATTGTGATCTTCCTACTCTTGTGGATCTTAGATGACTCTTTTCTACTTTCTTTGGCTTTTATCAGTTAGGGCAGAGTGACTTCCAAGCTCCTTACCTGACAGAGCCCAAAAGTCCTTTCAACTATTCAATAATTGCATTAACTTTCTAAAAATTGCTAAGCAATAGTATACAAATAACCAATTTCCCAGAAACATGGCAAAAAGTGAGGGGAGTATAGGGAGTAAAGCAAAACCAGCACTACAGGCATAAACCTCTTTACTTAGATACCTTGCTTTTTCACCCCAGGATATAGTAAAATTCATTAACTTGACATGCATTCCCACTCAAACCTAGATTATTTCAAACATTCTGTATAATCACCAAAATTCTACAAAGAGTGAAAGTTGTTGTGTTGTCTGCCTTTTTATTATGTCTTGTTTTTAGTATATTTTCAGGTAAGTGTATTAAAGAATGGAGGTGTTACAATTTGCCTAAAATTTCAAGTGGGCAATTTCAAGACTGAGTTTCAACCATGGAACCAGATAGTTGGATTCCAGGCTAATGATCCTCCATCTATCTCCAGCACTTGGACTTAACCTATCTTATTAGATTAGGTACCTGTCCAATAATATGCTAATGGAGGAGTGGGGAGGTCCCACAGGGTGTAGATTCCTGAGTTCACTGTACATTTAATTTCTGTCAAAACTGTCCTTCATGATTTCATAAGATATTCTACCTCAAGAGACCTTGGAAAAGGTCTCTTCGTTTTTGAAATTTCTCTAAATGTCCCAACCCAATTCTCTGAGGCGTTTAACTACTGTTACTCAAATAAGATTTCATGAATAGATGGGTCCAGGACACTAGGTTAATTTAAATGAATCAGGTTTCCATTGTGCAGGATTCTCAGTCTTTAGAATGCTAATGTGATGGCAAATCTGAGAGTAGATGGAGTTTGCAGCACTTCTGAACATTTTTGTCCATAGAACCATATAGGTCACAGTTCCTTTTTTGTATTTTTTTTGCAAACAGTAAGTTATACTTTGGGAAAGTACAGGTCTAATAGAATCTAAATAGTTTCACAGAAGAGATGACTAAGGCAAAGAGATGTAAGGATTTATTGGATGTCAAACAGCTGATGAGAGGATGATACTATAAACTGAGTAAGGGAGGAGGCTCAGGGAGATCATTACCTAGAAATTTTACCCAAAGAGCTATAACATGTTACAATACTTTATAGCTCGCCTAATGACAACAAAAATAAACTTGGCGGCAAAACAAAATAAGATGTGACGTGCATATATTATATTTCATACTTTTAAAGTTGTCCCTCATCACATTACAGACCATACAGAAAGCTCACACATTGTTTATGGCCAAAATGATGTAATTCTTGTATTAAATTTCTATTTGACATCTGGGATACAGAAGAAATTTACTTAGATGATTATTCACATATAGAAATGTTTAAAATGTGTTAAATTATATTTCATAGGTCCAGATTGTTAAAGAAGTTCAGGCTGTTCTGACAAAGTTCTCATTTTTCTCAGATGTGGGCACTAAAGGGAGACCTGTCTTGGTTAAATTGCAAGATACCACAATTACGTGTGTGTGTGTGTGTGTGTATGGGTGGCTGAGCTGGGACAGACACCCAGTTCTCTTTATTCCTGTAGCGCAGTGCTTCTAATCCTGTTATTGACATTGACATTATAATGCCAAATATTTGGCAATGACTAAAACAGTATATTTGCAGTTAAACTTGCATTTATCTTTGTAGGATAGGGAGATGATCCTAGAAATCAAAACACACACAAATACATTGTTCCCTGGCTGTGGTTCCACTATTGCAGGTTATGTATTACATGCTTCAAGTCCCCTAAATTCAACCTGTCTAAAACAACTCTATCACCAGTAACTGCTTCTACCTGTCATGGGCCAGTATTGAACAAAGCCATTTTGTTGTGATCAGACATTAATGTACTCAACACTCCTGGGGGACGGGATTGACCCTGAAGCAGAATAAACATATAATGTGTCTGCAAGGGCAACACTCACAGCAAAATCAGCATAAGACCAGATGTAGGTTTGAACCTACAACTCAAGGAAAGAATGTTAGATCTATATTAGAGCCTGATTCCCTATGTAGTATGCAATTTTGTAAAAATTTTGTAACATTCAAGTTTATCCTAGGAAGATTTCTTATTTCTCAGATTGGAACCAAACTAAACAAAGAGGACAGGTAGGCAAATAAAAGAGAATAGAATTCCCCTATTAAATTTTGTCCCATTTTCGGTGAAAATACTGTCATAAAAATTTTTTAAAACCCCGCAATTAAAAATATGCTTTATTAGCTTTAGTCTTTTGTTTCTAAATTTATCTGGAGCTACAGTGTATGCTTTCTGTTATAGCTTCCCAAGAAATGACAGTTTGTCTTGAATTTTTTTTTCATCCAATACCTATATATCTAATACATACTGAACCTCAGAAAGCACTGCAAGGGATGGAAGGTGAAGTTAAGATATTTGCATGTTGGTAACTCATCAGTAAAAGCCAATTCATATTAAGCGATGGAATCTGGAGAAATCTTTAAAGCCACTTACATCAGTGGATTCCTTTACAAAGTTGCTACGTGTAGAAATACATTTGAAACACAGGAGGTCATAGAAAATAGAAAGGTCTAAGTATATTCACAGCTATCTCAGCTTTAGGGTTTAGATTTTGGTTCAGAGCCAGCTTCAGCCTTATTTTAATTGAAAGTTTTTACCTGTTCTATGAAGCACTAAGATTCCAGCATGTAGGATTCATTGAGGGGAAATAGTTTCCTGCAATAATATATGATTTATCCACTAACATCTCTGTGCTATTTAGAGGAAATTATTCATGGGATTTTCATTAGTTTAATAGCTGCTGCAGTTTTGTCAGTATAATTTTAAGCCATCTAAAATTGTTAGTTGGAAAAACCTACTTGAATAGGTATATAATTGTTTCCAGATTAACTGCCTCTTCATTTGTAACCAGTTACATGAAAACAGAATTGGCCCTCTCCTAGAGATGTGAAAAATTCCCCCTCCCAAGTCCTCCATTAGAAGGAAGAACATTTCAGGCCCAGTTTTTTCTGGCCCTGAGTATGAGAGAAAGGTCTTAATGTTTCTCCTAAAATCTTCTCTAATTGATCACCTAAAAGTGTCAGTTGGGTCTCTGAGATTCATATTGCTTTGAGATTATTCCTCCAAATTTTATACAAAACTCAATTTTATCCTAAATAATTTCTGCTAAAATTTAAGCATGAGGTATTTATATTCAAGGAAACTTCCTAAAACATATGCAAATGTATACACATATGTATAAAGTAGCAAAAAGAAAATCATAAGGGAAACACTTAGAACACTTGAAATTTGCCTAATAGAATATACTGTGTCTTCTTCAGAGCAAATATTAAATGTTCCAAACTTTACAGAAGAAAGCAAAGAGAAAGGGAGACCTAGAAAAAGAATGATTCCTGACCTACTCTGCTATTTATATCAAAGTAGTCTGCTTTAGATAAAAAAGCAAAAGAATAAGGTGTATTTGTTTTCCTATATGGAAAAATGGTGCATTTTCCTATTCCATAAGGTGATGGGGTCATATGCACTGCAGACTAGGAGACCAGCCATGCTGTGTCCCAACATAGGCTTCTACCTGGAAGTTTTCTGGACTCATCTTTCTGAGCTACGCCTATGTCAAGAACTGGGAGAGTAACATGCTTTCCCCGCTTGGTAGCTTCATTGTTCTTGGGATGGGGTAGGCAAAGCAAAGTGAAAACTGTTATTTTGTTACTTTAAGGGGAAATATATACTTTAAAGGCTCTTAAAGTTTTTAATGTATCAAATAAGCTTTGACTGCATTATTCATCATCTCATTTGTCCAGATGGGTAAGATGCTTTCCCTCATGTAACTGGGCCATTGCAACACTTGGACATACTTCCATTGGGTCCAGGTACTGCCATAACCACTGTCATTACTTCGCAAGCTCCCATTTACTGGGAATCAACACTATGCTTAGAACTGTGCCAGGAAACTTACATGTACCTCATATACCTGCAAGGCAAAATAGGTGCCCATGTTTCCTGGAGTAGTTCACTGCTTAATATACTAGCTCAGTGTCTTTGAGAAATTCTTTTGCTTTCTCTGATTATCTCTTTTCTCATGTGTAAAGTGTCTTCCAGTGTCATTGACCATATAGAATTTTCTAGTATTAAAGTGCATAGCACTTTGCCTTAAACACATGGTAAGCCCTTGTTTAAGGGTTTCTTATTACAATCATTGTTATCTTTCTTCATATGTAAGGAGGGGAGCTATGAGAGGCAGGGCTTTGGAAATTTGAAAAAGTAAATCATTTAATAAGAGCCATAGTCCAGAATCCCATCCAGAGAAGGGATTGTGGGAAGATGGCAGAGCAGGAATGTGTCTCCCCATCTCAACAGTTACACTGTCAGAATCTGTCCCATTTAACTATTTTGGAATTCTAGTCTTATTAAAGCCCTTCTACTTCCAGGGGAAGTCTTGAATGGCAAATTGCAGTTAATTTCAGTCAAATTCAGCTCTTTGATAGGCAGCAGCTATCCATCACTGAGGCAATACAGCTCACAGCAGGCAGTCAAGCATGTATTTCTAGAGCAGCTTTAACATATCTTGTAGGAGCCAAGGTGGGCAAAAAATTCTGTCCTAAAAATATCAAAGATCTATGCTCTGATCATGGAGACACAAAGGCAGTAGCTATTGTTGTACCTCCAAACATTAAAATGTCCAACATTTCAACAACAAATCACAAGGGATACGAAGAAATGGTATGGTATTGGCAATTCAGGGGGAAAGAAGTTAGACCAGCTGTCCCACAGAAAGGTTTGATGGCAGACCTACTAGACAAAGACTTTAAAAAACTGTCAAATATCCAAAAAGCTGAAGAAAGACATGTAAAAAGTTAAGATCAGGAATGAAATATAAATATCAACAAAATAGAAATTTCAAATATAAAACCTAAAAGAAATTATGGAGATGAAAGGTACAATAACTGAAATGAGGAATTCACTAGAGCGATCCAAAAGCAGATTTGAGCAAGCAGAAAAATTTTAACAATAGGGTGATTTAAATTACCAAGTCTGAGAAGCAAATAGAGAGGTTGACCAAGTGAGCAGAGCCTTAGGACCTGTGGGACACCATAGAGTTGGCCAACACCCACATTGTGGGCATCCTAGGAGAAGAGAGTAAAGGGCAGAGGAAATATTTGATGAAATAATGGCTGAGAGCTTCCTGAATTTGATGAAAGGTGAACATCTAAAAAGTTCAACTAACTCCAAGCAGGGTGACCGCAAAGACAGCCACACTAATATACATTAAAATCAAACTACTGAAAGCCAGAAACAGAATCTTGCAAGCAGCAAAGAAGTGACTGTCACATAACAGGATCCCCAGTATCAGATTTCTCATCAGAAACTTTAAAACTCAGAAGACCGTGAGCTAATATATTTAAATTACTTAAAAAAAAACAAAACAAAACCCTATGAATCAATCTTACATGTGACAAGACTGTCCTTTAAAAGTGAGGGAAAAATTATGATACTCCTAGATGAACAAAAGCTGAGGGAGTTTGTTACTGCTAGGTCTGCCCTTCAAGAAATGCTAGAGAGCCCTGCAGGTTGAAATGAAAGGATACCAGTTACTTGAAAACATATGAAGAAATAAAGATTGTGGTTATATATACAGGCAATTATAAAAGCTAGTACTATTGTAATTTTGGTTTGTAAGCCCACATTTGTTTTCTACCTACTTTAAAAGACTAATGCATTCCAAACTCACTTTTTTGGAGACTCACTATGTAAAGATGTAATATCTTGACATCTGGAAGGGGTAGGAATAGAGTTGTAAAGGAGAAGCACTTTGTATGTTACTGAAGTTAAGATGATATTAATTCAAATTAGAATGTTATACTTTTAGGATATTGAATGTGATCCCAATGGTAAGCTCAAAGAAAACAGCTGTAGAATATACAAAAAAGGAAATGAGAAGGGAATTAAAATATTTCCCTGCAAAAAAATAGGACATAAGACAAAGCTATAAGGAATATAGAAAACACACAGCAAAGTTACAATAACAAGTCCTTTATCAATTACTTAAATGTAAATAGATTAAATATTCCAATCAAAGACAGATTGGAACAAGGGATTTAAAAAAATGATGAAACTATATGCTTTCATATTAAGTCACTTTAGACCCAAAAACCACAAATAGGTTGAGACCTAAAACTACACAAACCTTTGACAAAAATATAAGACAAAAGCTTCACAACATTGGATTTGGCAAGATTTCTTGGATATGATACCAAAGGTAAAGGCAACAAAAGAAAATAGAGAAATTGGACTTCATGAAATTAAAGTACTGAAAGACACAATCTACAGAGTAAAAAAAACCCCAAAAAACCACCAAGTAGAAGATATTTTCAAATATCATATCTGATAAGGGTTTAATATTCAGAATATTTAGAGAATTCCTAAAGCTCAACAACAAAAAGCAACCTGATTGAAAATGGGTAAAGGGCTCAAAAGGACATCTCTCCAAAGATTTACAAGTTGCCACTAAGCACATGAAAAGATGTTCATCACTAATCATTAGGGAAGTGAAAACCAAAAACTACAATGATAAACCAGTCCATTCCCATTAAGATGCCTCCAATCCAAATAAATAAATAAATAAATAAATAACGTTGGCAAGGATGTGGAGAAACTGGAACCCTTGTGTACTGTTCGTGGGAATGTAAAATGATACGGTTCCTATGCAAAAGAGTATGGTGGTTCCAAAAATTTAAAAATAGATATATTATCCAGCAGTTCCTCTTCTGAGTATATACCCAAAAGAATTGAAAGCAGAGTTTTGAAGAGAGATTTGTTCATAGCAGCATCATTTGCGATAGCTAAAATGTGAAGCAGCTGAAGTGTCAAATACATGAATGAATAATCAAAATGTGGTATATATGTACGATGGCATACTATGCAGTCTTAGGAAGGAAACCCTGACATGCTACACTACAAAGGAAACTTACTCTGACATGCTACACTACAAAGGAAACTTGGGGACATTTAAGTGAGATAAGCCAGTCACAAAAAGACAAATATTGTATGACTTCACTTGTAGGAGGTATTTAAAGTAGTCAAAACCATGGTGATGGAAAGTCGAACGGTACTTGCCAGGGGCTGGGTGAAAAGTGGAATGAGTAGTTACTGTCTAATGGCTATAGAGTTTCAGTTTTGCAAGGTGAAAAGAGTTTTGAAGATGGAAGGTGGTAGTAGTTGCATAACAATATGAATGTACTTAATACCACTGAACTGAATACTTAAAAATGGTTAAGAGTGTAAATTTTGTGTATTTTACCACAATAAAAATTGAAAGAAAAAAATCACATCTAATTCTACTACACACAGCACTTTGAACACAAAAACACTTTGAACACTGCCTGTGTACCTGCCTCAGCCAATTTTAAGCATTTTGGGAAAGATTTTTAATCATCTTGTATCATTTTAAGTTAATAACTTGTTAATTCAATAGAAACTTATTAAATCCCTTCTAATATGCTTGGCACTGTGATAAGTCTAATTTATTTTCCTAAATATTCATAACGCTTTAGATTTTAAAATTTGCTAAATTTGTAATGATGCCATGAATTTTGCTTTATTTAATAATGTGTTTTACATTATTGTAGTTTACTCTTTTGGTAGTTGCTTCTGTGTAACTTGTCTGTTCAAGGACAATATTTATCAGTGTATTATCTCTGTTCAATAGATTTTCCATCTTTGCCCTCATTTTTATCATTTTTTTCCTGTACTGAAGAAGCTAAAAATGTATCTAGTTTTTATTAATTTTCTACAGTTTAAATGCTGTTCCAATGCTAATTGTTTCCCAGTCTTTTGTTACTTCACTTATATGCTTTTATTTGTCATTTATCCTCTTACCCTGTTTCTCTTTTCCCTTTTTGGATTTATTTTTCAGCCATGTATACTTCTAACTCCTGAAACTCCTTTGAGATGGTAATATTTTAGTAGTCTTTCCAATACTGTTCTTTGTCACGGTCTGCATTTTCACCCATTGAACCTAAGTTCTTTGTATTTTCTCTTTTTGTATAAGTGAGAATTTTTATAAAGAGGCATATGTATGACTTTTCTTGTTTGTTCCATTTCTGTTGCTGTAATAATCAAATTCCTTAACAGGAATTTGTTAAGGGAAGATTCATGTGCATAATTTCTTCTGATTCCTACTTCACAAGCGATAAAACTGAGGTACTAAGAAACTTGCCCAAGGAAACACAGCTAGTAAATAGTAAGCACTTAGGCACTTAGGTTAGCACTTAGGTTAAACCCAGGCATTGTTTTCAGAGTCCATGACATGTTCCACTGTGTCAAATACTTTTTCTTTTCCTATTTATTGACAAATACTATAAACAGAGAAAGGCACATACACCATAAGTTTACAGCTTAATGGATATTTACAGACACAACACCCTCTATATAACCAGCCCCTAAAATATGACCAGTTGCCCAGAAGCTTGCTTTTTCTTTTTTTTTCTCTTCCAGTCTCTACAAGCCCCTGTGGTTTACAAGGGTCCTACTTTTTTTTTTTTTTTTTTTTTTTTCGGTACGCGGGCCTCTCACTGTTGCGGCCTCTCCCGTTGCGGAGCCCAGGCTCCGGCCGCGCAGGCTCAGCGGCCATGGCTCACGGGCCCAGCCGCTCCGCAGCATATGGGATCCTCCCCGACCGGGGCACAAACCCGTGTCCCCTGCATCGCCAGGCGGACTCTCAACCACTGCGCCACCAGGGAAGCCCACAAAGGTCCTACTTTTTAACAATAAATGTCTGTTTTTTTACTTTATAAAAATGGAAAATGCATTATCTACTTTGCCTTCTTTCTTTCTTAAAAGATATTTATCATACTCATCTAGTAATTCTGTTGATATGAAATAATGCCATTGTGAGAATATCCTCCAATTTTTCAATTCTAATGTTGATGGGAATAGTTGCTTTTTTCTATAAAAAATATTGCTATATTCTGATATTTGCATTTTGCTTAATATTTCTGGTATGTATAAGTCTGGGCTTGCTGGGCCATAGCATGTGCTCTATTAGATTATCCTGAATAGTGTAATGGATGTGCCAGCTTAACTCACCAGCAGTGTATGTTAGGGCTCTGATTTATTCATAGCATCAATAATATTTCACAGCAAATCGTTCGTGTTTATCTTTATTTAAACCATTCACATTTTAATTTATACTTCCATGATGTCTAAAGTTGAGTATCTCTTCATAAATTTATTGGCTGTTTTGGTATACATTTTGTAAAGTGAGAAGGCTTTTGTCCATTTTTCTGTTGGGTTGTGTGACTTTTTCTTATTGATTGGTAGATGTTGTTCATATATGATAAATTACAGTGCTTTTGTCACATATATTACTGTCAGTATATTCTGCCAGTAGTTTGCCTTTTATCACTTATTAATGTCCTGTGAGGAACATAACTTTTTGTTTTAGTATGTTTGGTATGTTTGCTTTCTTGTTACAGTTTTTGTATCCTGTTAAGGATCTTTACTCACTCTACAGTCAAAATGATGTCTTCTGTTTTTTTGTTGCTCAAAAAGATTTTTTTTTTTTTTTTTTACTATTTTTCATATTTAGATCTGACATCAATTTGGAACTTACTTTTAAGTGAAATTAATGTCTCTCTCTCTATATATATTTTAATCTAATTTATCTAGTTTAGATGACCATTTTTTTCTCACCTTACTACAGTGACACCAGGTGAATTTATAGGTGAGAGGACTTTCTAGGATCTGTATCCTTGGTTGTATATCTAACCTTTATATTAAGATCATGACATGCTACCACAACTTGAAGTAAATAATGCTATTTGGTACTGTACATTTGCTAGTTTTCTTCAACATTGCCTCTGGTGATCTTGGGTCCTTGAATTTCCATTTGAATTTTATAATTAACTCATCAATTTCCACAATCACTAACACACTAAAACTGCTGCGACTTTAATTGGGGTGCCTTGAATTTACAGATTGATTTGGGGACAATGTTAATTGGTACATAATTGAGTGTTCCAAACCATGAATCTTTGGTATCTCTTCTTTGACTTCATTCTTCTAGAGTTTTGTCATTAATATTTTTAGTTTTAAGTAGAGAAGCTTCACATAAATTTTGTAATTTATGTGTATGTTAATTCTAGATGTTTGATTCTGAATGTTTTCTTTACAACTTAACGCTATTGTAAATGGTATCATTTACAATTTCTTCTAGTTGTGTGGGTAAAATAAAATGGTGGAATATTTAACCATGTATTCTGTGACTTTGCTACATAGACCAATTAACATTAATGTTTTACGTTGAATATTAGTTTGCATTTCCTAGATAAGCAGACTTGTCTTCTATAAAGTATAATTTTATTCTTTTCAACTTCACAGGATCTTTGTTCATTGTTTTATTTTATTTGCTAGGACTCCTAGCATAATATTAAGGTTGTGATTTTTGACTTAAAAACACACAACATGAGAGTAGTGGGTTTAAGTTTTATTCAGCGTCTCACTGAGGATTAGAGCCTGTGAGACAGCCTTTCAGTAGCTCTGAGTAAACTTCTCTGAAGAGGTAGGAGAAGAGCCAGTATATATACGAGTTTTTGACTAAGAAATACGTGTACTCAAGCACACATCTCGGTAAAATATTACTGCAAATAACAAAGAACAGATACCCCACGCTAATGATTTTAGTCCTTTTCTGCATATGGGAAGATGCGAGAATTGGGGGTCACATGGAAATGCTTCCTGAGAGATACATTTTAAGTTATCTAGAGGTCTGTTTATCCAAAGCACAGGATGCTTCATCCTGTTTTTACTTTTCATCCTGAATTCCAATCTGTCCACACTGTGGGTGGGTGACTGCAGTAGGTTGCTACTTAACTCTTGTATAACTGGATTATGAGGGATGGTCTTTGTTCTGTTTTTTCTTTTTCTTTTTTTTTTAACATCTTTATTGGAGTATAATTGCTTTACAATGGTGTGTTAGTTTCTGCTTTATAACAAAGTGAATCAGTTACACATACATATGTTCCCATATCTCTTCCCTCTTGTGTCTCCCTCCCTCCCACCCTCCCTATCCCACCCCTCTAGGTGGTCACAAAGCACCGAGCTGATCTCCCTGTGCTATGCTGCTGCTTCCCATTAGCTATCTATTTTATGTTTGGTAGTGTATATATGTCCATGTCACTCTCTCACTTTGTCACAGCTTACACTTCCCCCTCCCCATATCCTCAAGTCCATTCTCTAGTAGGTCTGTGTCTTTATTCCCGTCTTGCCCCTAGATTCTTCATGACCATTTTTTTCTACTTAGATTCCATATATATATGTTAGCATATAGTATTTGTTTTTTTCTTTCTGATTTACTTCACTCTGTATGACACTCTAGGTCAATCCACCTCACTACAAATAACTCAACTCTGTTTCTTTCTATGCCTGAGTTATATCCCATTGTATATATGTGCCACATCTTCTTTATCCATTCCTCTGTTGATGGACCCTTAGGTTGCTTCCATGTCCTGGCTATTGTAAATAGAATTGCAGTGAACATTGTGGTACATGACTCTTTTTGAATTATGGTTTTCTCAGGGGCTATCCCCAGTAGTGGGATTGCTGGGTCATATGGTAGTTCTATTTTTAGTTTTTTAAGGAACCTCCATACTGTTCTCCATAGTGGCTGTATCAATTTACATTCCCACTAACAGTGCAAGAGGGTTCCCTTATTTCCACACCCTCTCCAGCATTTATTTATTGTTGATTTTTTGATGATGGCCATTCTGACTGGTGTGAGATGATATCTCATTGTAGTTTTGATTTGCATTTCTCTAATGATTAATGATGTTGAGCATTTCTTCATGTGTTTGTTGGCCATCTGTATATCTTCTTTGGAGAAATGTCTATTTAGGTCTTCTGACCATTCTTTGATTGGGTTGTTTCTTTGATATTGAACTGCACGGGCTGCTTGTAAATTTTGGAGATTAATCCTTTGTCAGTTGCTTCATTTGAAAATATTTTCTCCCATTCTGAGGGTTGTCTTTTGGTCTTGTTTATGGTTTCCTTTGCTGTGCAAAAGCTTTTAAGTTTCATTAGGTCCCATTTGTTTATTTTTGTTTTTATTTCCATTTCTCTAGGAGGTGGGTCAAAAAGGATCTTGCTGTGATTTATGTCATAGATTATTCTGCCTATGTTTTCTTCTAAGAGTTTGATAGTGTCTGGCCTTACATTTAGGTCTTTAATCCATTTTGAGTTTATTTTTGTGTATGGTGTTAGGGAGTGTCCTAATTTCATTCTTTTACATGTAGCTGTCCAGTTTTCCCAGCACCACTTATTGAAGAGGCTGTCTTTTCTCTACTGTATATTCTTGCCTCCTTTATCAAAGATAAGGTGACCCTATGTGCGTGGGTTTCTCTCTGGGCTTTCTATCCTGTTCCACTGATCTATATTTCAGTTTTTGTGCCAGTGCTATACTGTCTTGATTACTGTAGCTTTGTAGTATAGTCTGAAGTCAAGGAACCAGATTCCTCCAGCTTCATTTTTCTTTCTCAAGATTGCTTTTGTTATTTGGGGTATTTTGTGTTTCCATACAAATTGTGAAATTTTTTGATCTAGTTCTGTGAAAAATGCCAGCGGTAGTTTTATAGGGATTGCATTGAACCTGTAGATTGCTTTGGGTAGTAGAGTCATTTTCACAATGTTGATCCTTCCAATCCACGAACATGGTATATCTCTCCATCTATTTGTATCATCTTTAATTTCTTTCATCAGTGTCTTATAATTTTCTGCATACAGGTCTTTTGTCTCCTTAGGTAGGTTTATTCCTAGATATTTTATTCTTTTTGTTGCAGTGGTAAATGGGAGTGTTTTCTTAATTTCACTTTCAGATTTTTCATCATTAGTGTATAGGAATGCCAGAGTTTTCTGTGCATTAATTTTTTTTTTGCGGTTCGTGGGCCTCTTACTGTTGTGGCCTCACCCATTGCAGAGCACAGGCTCCGGACACGCAGGCTCAGTGGCCATGGCTCACGGGCCTAGCTGCTTCGTGGCATGTGGGATCTTCCTGGACCAGGGCACGAAGCTGTGTCCCCTTCATCGGCAGGCGGACTCTCAACCACTGCATCACCAGGGAAGCCCCTGTGCATTAATTTTGTATCCTGCTACTTTACCAAATTCATTGATTAGCTCTAGTAGTTTTCTGGTAACATTTTTAGGATTCTCTATAGTATCATGTCATCTGCAAACAGTGAGAGCATTACTTCTTTTCCGATTTGGATTCCTTTTATTTCTTTTTCTTCTCTGATTGCTGTGGCAAAAACTTCCAAAACTATGTTGAATAATAGTGGTGAGAGTGGGCAACCTTGTCTTGTTCCTGATCTTAGTAGAAATGGTTTCAGTTTTTCACCATTTAGGACAATGTTGGCTGTGGGTTTGTCATATATGGCCTTTCTTATGTTGAGGAACGTTCCCTCTATGCCTACTTTCTGGAGGGGTTTTATCATAAATGGGTGTTGAATTTTGTCAAAACTTTCTCTGCATCTATTGAGATGATCATAAGATTTTTCTCCAATTTGTTAATATGGTGTGTCACGTTGATTGATTTGTGTATATTGAAGAATCCTTGCATCCCTGGAATACACCGCACTTGATCATGTTGTATGGTCCTTTTAATGTGCTGTTGGATTCTGTTTGCTAGCATTGTGTTGAGGATTTTTGCATCTATGTTCATCAGTGATATTGGCCTGTAGTTTTCTTTCTTTGTGATATCTTTGTCTGGTTTTGGTATCAGGGTGATGGTGGCCTCGTAGAATGAGTTTGGGAGTGTTCCTCCCTCTGCTATATTTTGGAAGAGTTTGAGAAGTATAGCTGTTAGCTCTTCTCTAAATGTTTGATAGAATTCACCTATGAAGCCATCTGGTCCTGGACTTCTGTTTCTTGGAAGATTTTTAATCACAGTTTCAATTTCAGTGCTTGTGATTGGTCTGTTCATATTTTCTATTTCTTCCTGGTTAGGTCTTGGCAGGTTGTGCATTTCTAAGAATTGTCCATTTCTGCCAGGTTGTCCATTTTATTGGCATAGTGTTGCTTGTAGTAATCTCTCATGATCTTTTGTATTTCTGCAGTGTCAGTTGTTACTTCTCCTTTTTCATTTCTAATTCTATTGATTTAAGTCTTTTCCCTTTTTTTCTTGATGAGTCTGGCTAATGGTTTATCAATTTAGTTTATCTTCTCAAAGAACCAGCTTTTAGTTTTATTGATCTTTGTTATCGTTTCCTTCATTTCTTTTTCATTTACTTTTGATATGATCTTTATGATTCCTTTCCTTCTGTTAACTTTGGGGTTTTTTTGTTCTTCTTTTTCTAATTGCTTTAGTTGCAAGGTTAGGTTGTTTATTTGAGATGTTTCCTGTTTCTTAAGGTAGGATTGTATTGCTGTACACTTCCTTGTTAGAACTGCTTTTGCTGCACCCCATACGTTTTGGGTCATCCTGTCTCCACTTGCATTTGTTTCTAGGTATTTTTTGACTTCCTCTTTAATTTCTTCAGTGATCACTGCATTATTAAGTAGTGTATTGCTTAGCCTCCATGTGTTTGTATTTTTTACAGATCTTTTCCTGTAATTGATATCTAGTCTCATAGCGTTGTGGTCGGAAAAGATAGTTGATATGATTACAATTTTCTTAAATTTACCAAGGCTTGATTTGTGACCCAAGATATGATCTATCCTGGAGAATGTTCCATGAGCACTTGAGAAAAATGTGTATTCTGTTGTTTTTGGATGGAATATCCTATAAATATCAATTAAGTCCATCTTGTTTAATGTATCATTTAAAGCTTGTGTTTCCTTATTTATTTTCATTTTGGATGATCTGTCCATTGGTGAAAGTGGGGTGTTAAAGTCCCCTACTGTGAATGTGTTACTGTTGATTTCCCATTTTATGGCTGTTAGTATTTGCCTCATGTATTGAGGTGCTCCTATGTTGGGTGCATAAATGTTTACAATTGTTATATCTTCTTCTTGGATAGATCCCTTGATCATTATGTAGTGTCCTTCTGTGTCTTTTGTAACAGTCTTTATTTTAAAGTCTATTTTGTCTGATATGAGAATTGCTACTCCAGCTTTCTTTTGATTTCCATTTGCATGGAATATCTTTTTCCATCCCCTCACTTTCAGTCTGTATGTGTCCTTAAGTCTGAAGTGGGTCTCTTGTAGACAGCATATACACGGGTCTTGTTTTTGTATCCATTCAGCCAGTCTGTGTCTTTTGGTGGGAGCATTTAATTCATTTACATTTAAGGTAATTATCGATATGTATGTTCCTATTGCCATTTTCTTAGTTGTTTTGGGTTTGTTATTGTAGGTCTTGTCCTTCGCCTAGAGAAGTTCCTTTAGCATTTGTTGTAAAGCTGGTTTGGTGGTGCTGAACTCTCTTAGCTTTTGCTTGTCTGTAAAGGTTTTAATTTCTCCATCAAATCTGCATGAGATCCTTGCTGGGTAGTGTAATCTTGGTTGTAGGCTTTTCTCCTTCATCACTTTAAATATGTCTTGCTACTCCCTTCTGGCTTGCAGAGTTTCTGCTGAAAGGTAAGCTGTTAACCTTATGGGGATTCCCTTGTGTGTTATTTGTTGTTTTTCCCTTGCTGCTTTTAATATGTTTTCTTTGTATTTAATTTTTGATAGTTTGATTAATATGTGTCTTGACATGTTCCTCTTTGGATTTATCCTGTATGCGACTCTCTGTGATTCCTGGACTTGATTAACTATTTCTTTTCCCATATTAGGGAAGTTTTCATCTATAATCTCTTCAAATATTTTCTCAGTCCCTTTCTTTTTCTCTTCTTCTTCTGGGACCCCTATAATTCGAATGTTTGTGCATTTAATGTCCCAGAGGTCTCTGAGACTGTCCTCAGTTCTTTTCATTCTTTCTTCTTTATTCTGCTCTGCAGTAGTTATTTCCACTATTTTATCTTCCAGGTCACTTATCTGTTCTTCTGCCTCAGTTATTCTGCTATTGATCCCTTCTAGAGTATTTTTCATTTCATTTATTATGTTGTTCATCGTTGCTTGTTTCCTCTTTAATTTTTGTAGTTCCTTGTTAAATGTTTCTTGCATTTTCTCTATTCTAGTTCCAAGATTTTGGATCATCTTTACTATCATTATTCTGAATTCTTTTTCAGGTAGACTGCCTATTTCCTCTTCATTTTTTAGGTCTGGTGGGTTTTTACCTTGACCCTTCATCTGCTGTGTGTTTTTCTGTCTTCTCATTTTGCTTATCTTACTGTGTTTGCAGTCTCCTTTTTGCAGGCTGCAAGTTCATAGTTCCCGTTGTTTTTGGTGTCTGTCCCCAATGGCTAAAGTTGGTTCAGTGGGTTGTGTAGGCTTCCTGGTGGAGGGGACTAGTGCCTATGTTCTGGTGTATGAGGCTGGCTCTTGTCTTTCTTGTGGGCAGGTCCACGTCTGCTCGTGTGTTTTGGGTTGTCTGTGGCCTTATTATGATTTTAGGTAGCCTCTCTGCTGATGGGTGGGGTTGTGTTCCTGTTTTGCTAGTTGTTTGGCATAGGGTGTCCAGCACTGTAGCTTGCTGGTCGTTGAGTGAAGCTGGGTCTTGGTGTTGGGATGGAGATCTCTGGGAGATTTTCCCCGTTTGATATTCCGTGGAGGTGGGAGGTCTGTTGTAGACCAGTGTCCTGAAGTTGTCTCTCCCACCTCAGAGGCACAGCACTGTCTCCCGGCTAGAGCACCAAGAGCCTTTCATCCACATGGCTCAGAATAAAAGGGAGGAAAAAGTAGAAAGAAAGAGGACAAAGTAAAATAAAATAAAATAAAGTTATTAAAATAAAAAATAATTAAGAAAAATAATTTTTTTAAAGTAAAAAAAAACACAAAAAACAAAATGGATGGACAGAACCCTAGGAGAAATGGTGAAAGCAAAGCTATACAGACAAAATCTGACACAGAAGCATACACATACACACTCACAAAAAGAGGAAAAGGGGAAAAAATAATCTATCTTGCTCCCAAAGTCCACCTCCTCAATTTGGGATGATTCGTTGTCTCTTCAGGTATTCCATAGTTGCAGGGTACATCAAGTTGATTGTGGAGATTTAATCCACTGCTCCTGAGGCTGCTGGGAGGGATTTCCCTTTCTCTTCTTTGTTCGCACAGCTCCCGGGGCTCAGGTTTGGATATGGACCCACCTCTGCGTGGATGGGGCTAAAGTAGCAGTTGCTTTGGGGGCTCTTGCTCACTCAGGCCGGGTGGAGGGAGGGGTACAGATGCCCGGCGAGCCTGCGGTGGCAGAGGGCGGCATGACGTTGCGCCAGCCTGAGGCACGCTGTGTGTTCTCCTGGGGAAGTTGTCCCTGGGTCACGGGACGCTGGCAGTGGCGGGCTGCACAGGCTCCCGGGAGGGGAGGTGTAGACAGTGACCTGCACTTGCACACAGGCTTCTTGTTGGCGGCACAGCAGCCCCAGCGTCCCATGCCCGTCTCTGGAGCTCCTTTAAGCAGCATTCTTAATCCCCTCTCCTTACGCACCAGGAAACAAAGAGGGAAGAAAAAGTCTCTTGCCTCTTCGGCAGGTCCAGACTTTTTCCCGGACTCCCTCCCGGCTAGCTGTGGCGCATTAGCCCCCTTCAGGCTGTGTTCACACCGCCAACCCCAGTCCTCTCCCTGCACTCCGACCGAAGCCCGAGCCTCATCTCCCAGCCCCGCCCGCCCCGGCGGGTGAGCAGTCAAGCCTCTCGGCTGGTGAGTGCTGGTCGGCACCGACCCTCTGTTGGGAATCTCCCCGCTTTGCCCTCCGCACCCCTGTTGCTGCGCTCTCCTCCGTGGCTCCGAAGCTTTCCCCCTGCCACCCACAGTCTCCGCGCGTGAAGGGCCTTCCTAGTGTGTAGAAACCTTTCCTCCTTCACAGCTCCCTCCCGCTGGTGCAGGTCCCGCCCCTATCCTTTTGTCTCTGTTTTTTCTTTTTTCTTTTGCCCTACCCAGGTACATGGGGAGTTTCTTGCCTTTTGGGAGGTCTGAGGTGTTCTGCCAGCGTTCAGTAGGTGTTCTATAGGAGCAGTTCCACGTGTAGATGTATTTCTGATGTATGTGTGGGGAGGAAGTTGATCTCCGTGTCTTCTCTTCCGCCATCTTCCTCAACTCCTTCCAAGTGTATTATATGTAATGCCATGGTGTATGAGATGATTTTAGTTAGGTGGTACAATAATATACTTTGATGTGATATTTTAATTTCAATAGTTGAGCTTATTTTAATACATAATTTTAGTTAATATTTAGATGGTATCTTTTTTTCTGTTTCTTTTGTCTTTTGTGATACTACACATACATACTCAGTGATGTTGTGGGGAAAGAGGATCCGTTTGTTTCTTTTTGGCCGTGCTGCACGGCTTGCAGGATCTTAGTTCTCCAACCAGGGATCGAACCTGGGCCATGGCAGTGAGTCCTAACCACTGGAACACCAGGGAATTACTGAAAGAGGACCATTTTTAAAAGTACATTTAAAATTTTGAAAAATGTATTCTAACATGAAAGTATCTGTGAGTCACTTGCTTTTCAGCAGACTAAAATCATTATATCAGTATCTGTCAAAGTGGGAAAATAATTTACATATTTCCTTTCTGAAAAAAAAAGTTGGATACATCTCATGGAATCAGGGCTGAAGGAATGAGCTGGAGGCTTTGGCTGGAGCCTGGGACTGCCAGAAATGTGGACACAGATTTATAATTCACAGATTTGCTTCTTTGTTCCCAATCCCCATAACGAACAAGCTCAGTTTTTTTTAAAGTAGGTTCTACAATTCTTTTTGAGTCCTTGATTTGATTTAGACATATATTGATGGAGATATAAATATGTTATCACTCTTTCCCTTGAGCTTATCATGTGGTTGGAGAGAGAGGTTGACTAGTTCTTTGAACAGTAGGAGAGTAAGAATAGTTGAATTAAGTTTAATTACATTTCTAGGGCCAGTCTTTGAGACTCTGTCCCTCAATGAGGTGGAATTCATTGGCTTAGTTGCTCAGTAAAAGAATGTGAACCTGGTGTGCTATAAATCCCAGCCATCTTGTTGAAATATCATAGATGTGTTTCTGTTCCCACAAATAACTGTTGGACATAAATGTTTTTTCCCGGTGAGGAATTGTTTCACGTTAAGTCAAGCAGGTTTATAGGAATCATTTTAGAGGCTTATAGTCTAGTTTATCCATTGTCAGTCTGTTTTTTGTTCCTGTGATTGTCCTGTGTCCTTGTGAAATGAGGGATTCATTTATTCAAGTTAGATTAAATAATTGAAAGAGTAAAAATGGATAACTATTGCTTAATTGCTTTGTTTCCTCTTACATCTTGTTTTTTCACAGTCATCTTCTATGATAGGATCACAGAGAAGAATCTAGGGTTGGAAATGGGTCGTGATATGAAAGCCAGTGAGAGACAGAGAGCAAGAACAGGTGTATAACTAAGGAAGGAAAACAGAGTGTGACTGATTGTGAGTGCTTTGACAGGTGGACCAGAGCCATGCCTTTTAATGTGAAGTTAGCACTGTGGCTAATGGAAAACCTAATTAAGAGTTGAGTTTAACCAATTATGTGGAAACTACCGCTTAGTCACTGCAAGACTGGACGTCTATTATTTATAGTAACAGCTTCAACCCAAAATATTTGGGTCATTTAGATAATTATATGAATTTTTGTTCACATATAAATTATATCAAAATGCCAAAATATCCTTTCTGTTGCAGGGATCATGAATGCAGATGTTGTAAGTGATGGTACAGCATGCAGTGTCCTCAGGTCTCTGCCTCTTAAGTCCCTCCCCTCCACAAAAACAGGAATTGGCTTATAGCTCTAGTCTACTTTGTCCAAAACACAGTTCTATTTTACTTTGACTTGAAGCTACAAGTGCCTACCAGATGGTTTTAGGTGCAGCATCTTCCAAGAATCAAATTATCCATTGAAGCCAAGGAGTGTGGGTCAGGGGCTGGCTGAGTTCATTTCTACTACACTGGACCACCCAGTGCAGTTAACAGTTAATTTCACTTTGTTCTTTCTTCAACAGAGGCTTATTTTGACTTAAAAACAAATTTTATCTTTTTTTTTTTTTTGAGAGAGAGTTGGCATACATTATTGTGTTTTTTGGGGACTCTCCCACCCCAGTCTACAGAAGGCAACGTGGAGGCAAAAAATCAGAACTCACTCTGCTTTCTTAAGTAGAGCATTACTATCATAAAACAAGTTTGTAGGAATCAGTAAGATTATATGAAGGGCAGTAAAGCAGTTTATTAGTGTAGAGTCAGGCTTATCCATTTTATGAGTTGTATATTATTAATTATTAAAGGGTAAGACATTTGCAGAAAATGTAAAGGCATTCTGTTAAGGTCAAGGTGATTAAGATTCAAGTTTAAACATCTTCATCTTCTGTCTTGATACTAGAACTCTAGTCCTTGATGAGGGATGAGGTGAAGGACTCTTTGCTGTACAGTATCTAGACCAGATTGCAAAAAAAACCTTTGTTCTTCTTTCAAACTCTTAATTATAGACTCCACTTTCTGAGGTATCTTCATTCATACCCTCTTAACTGGCATACATTGCTCAGATTCTGACGTGTTCTAGACTGAATGGGAGAAATCTGGAACCACAAGTCAGGAGATCTGGCCTCAGGTCTTATCTGCTATTTACCAGCTCTATGACCTGTCATTAGTAACATCTTCTGTGACCTCCTCTCTTCCCATCTGTGGAAAGAAAATGACTATATACTACTATCCACTTTCTTAGGAAGTTGCAAGGGTGTCATAAGATATGGGAGCAACTAGCACCTGGGGATTTCTGGCCCACACAGTGTTCATAGGTTGAATCTCTATGTAATGTATTTTCTTCAAAAGAGTACTTTCAGGCAGTGTCTCCAAGTAATAAGGGTCTCGTTTTTGCAAATAGGGCAAACCTATGCTTATCAACTCATTTCTGAACTGTATGTGTGAACTAGTACTTTAGAGAACTTAGGCTTTGTGTCTGGGGTATTGCTTTTATTCCGAGGAAGGAGCACTAGACCAGATTCAGGAGAATAGGGTTTTATTCTGACTCCACTTCAGATTAGCAGAGTGAATTTGAGCAAATTAGATAAGCTTTTCAGCATTGATTCCTTATTTGTCAAATAACCACATAACCATGTAGTATGGTTGCACTCTGAGTGAGACCTCTTGAGTTGAATCTTAGCTCTGTTGCATGCTATGGAAACTTAGACAAGGACTTAAGCTCCGTGTGCCTCAGTTTCCTTCTCTGTAAAGTGAGCGTAATAGTCATACCTACCTCACATTAGTTTATCCAAGGCAAAATCTTCAATTGCTTTTTTTTTTTTTTTTTTTGCGGTACGCGGGCCTCTCACTGCTGTGGCCTCTCCCGTTGTGGAGCACAGGCTCCGGACGTGCAGGCCCAGCGGCCATGGCTCACGGGCCCAGCCGCTCCGCAGCACGTGGGATCTTCCCGGACTGGGGCACGAACCCGCATCCCCTGTATCGGCAGGCGGGCTCTCAACCACTGTGCCACCAGGGAAGCCCTTCAATTGCTTTTATGGGGTTGTATAGAAAATAGCTGTCTCTTTACCAAGTCCTCTTTTAGAAGATTTAGGGAAATCTGTCTGATAGTGTTTTTTTTTTTCCCTGATTATCTGTGGTAGAGCAAAATACTTGAAAACACTTTATGAATACTATATATGCTGAGGATGGACTGCTAGGAAGAAAATAAACAGGAGAAAATGGGAAAAGAGAAGGAAGGAGGAGCAGAATGAGAAATGGAGGGAAAGAGGAGGAGATGATGATGATGAGGGAGTAGATCCATCCCCTGATAAGCAGCTGTGTCCTTGTGGATTTTTTGGCAGGAATATTGCACATGTGTCTTCAGGGTCCATACAACTATGGGTGCAGAAGACTTCTCCCCAGCTGGAACCAAAGGTATGTGGTTCTTCTTACACCAGGATTATTTTCCAGTTCATGGAATGCTATCTCTTATGATTTGGAGTGGAAGCAGGTTCTTTCCCTCCTTGTGTCTGCCCCCAGTCGGCTTCAAATCAGCCAGGTCACGGGGAGGTGCTGCATGGTGTGACTGAACTGAGATGACCTTTTAGGGATTTAGGATTGGGATGTGGCCTCAGTAGTGAATTCTTAGAAATTATGATGTTGGATGAAACATGAGGTCATGGCCCTGGAGAGAGAAAAAAAATCAGAGATGGAGTCCAAGGGATTGATGGATGCTGCTGCCAGTCCTCTGTGACTTTCTTCAATACTAGGTAAGTGCCATCTCTCAATCTTTGCTGGGTTTTACTTTGTGGACCTCTTGGCGTTGGGAATGTAGACTTTTGCTTGAATGCTGGCAGATGGAGCGTTGGGCTGAAAGTCAATAAGGTTTTGGCTGGTCCAGGTTTTGCCACTAATGACAGTAATGGGAGGAGTCATGACTATCTTATTGCTTATAATAATGGCGATTAAATCACAACTTCATTACTCTAGGGCCTTAGATCTGAGAGAGTAGAAGTAAAAAGATAGGTGTGTAACACAGCCATCTCTGATCTCTCCACTTGCTAGCATCTGGTCAAGGGAGCCTATAGCTTATAACAACACCATTTTGTCTGGAGAGAGTGCCGCCTCAGGACGTAGCTGATCCTATATTTGGGGAGCTCTGATTGTTATAAAGGCAGAACACATGGTTAATTCTAAAAGATAAAAAAATGCTTCTGGAGGTTTAGTCCTGAACAGGTCTCAGGAACCAACAACAAAGATCGCCCAGAGCTCAGGCGTGCCTGTGTCTGACCTGTGCTTTCTCTTCAGCACAAGTATGTATTCGTCCTGGTCCTGGTGCAGCGATCCCTTACAAATATTGCTCGTGTTTTCCTGGTAACGCAGGAGCAACGCCTGTGGATAATGAGCTGTTAGTCACATACATCATGTGCCTCTATAACTGGTGAAACACCCTCTGTTAGTTCCTATTTACACCTGCCCTCTGTTTTAGACTGAAGGGAGTTCATCTCTGGCAAAGTGGAGTTTTGGGTAGTTAATTGTGGTAAAGAGCCATATAACCTGCTTCTTCTTAATACTTTATGTGTTTTCAAAACCAGAAAATTCTGATGTTTGAATCTCTGACTTTGGTTTTAATACAGAACACAATAAGACAGGTGGATTCTCTGTGGAGAGTGGTTAGAGGAAAGTTATGAGGATGCAGGGTTGTGATGGAAAGGGAGGTATGGTTCTCCACACCATTATCCTTTTTTTTTTTTTTAATTTAGAAGATCCAGCAAATCATTTAAAAGTAATAGGTTTCATTATTAGGCCATCATCTAGAGAGATTCTTTCTCCCCCAGCCATTATGGAGCTCTTAAATTTTGCAGCTGGGAGTGGTAAGTGGTGAGATGCAGAAGAGCAGATGCCTGTGGGCAGCTCCGCTGAGACATATGTAGCAAAAATAGCAACATGTGACTTTGTACAGAAAGCCTGGTGGATACTGAGGCCTCCTGACACTGTATATAAGAGAGTCTTAATCTTCCTGTGTTCCTTGAAACATTTAGGAACTGAGAAGTAGAGCCTTACCTAGCATGCCAGGTCTCCCGTGGACAAGGAGAGAGGTGGTACGGGTACTCTCCCAAGGCCACGGTGGTCACACAGGGGAAGTCAAGACCTTCCAAACAAAAGTCTTGATGTCTTATCCTGGTCTGTGTGCAAGTGTCCAGGGTGCCAGATGAGGGGGTCCCAGGGATCTGAAACAGGGCTTGAAGGATCACAAAGGTGCTTCGCCAAGTCATGGGTCACAACTGGGAGAGACATACATAGCACAAGGCAGACAACCTGAATCCCAAGTCAGGCAGAAGCAGCCATATGAACACTAATTCCAAAGGACAGAGCTAGGCAGGTGGTTAAAATTCTGGGAAAAACTCAAATGTCTGGCAGGAACTAAAGGAGCAGAGGCGAGTAAATAGATACTCCGGAGAAATGAAATAAACACAAAATTTCTATTTATATGAGGAAGGCGCTTCATCCCAGGAGTATGTGCACACCTCTTAAAGTGGGGATTTATCCTCAGTCGGGGCCTGATTGGGTCTTCTGAGTAGTAATAAAGATGCCTCTGAGGAATGAGGAGTAAGAGGACACTTCAGTGGTTCTCTCCTGCAGCAGAAATGGCTTGGATTCTCTCAACTGGGAACCCTTTCAGCTTGCCTGGCTCACTGATGGTAGCAGAGCAAGGGCAGCATCTTAGCTCCTTGATGCTTCTGTCATTTCAGTGCCAGGATGGTGTTTTCAGTGTGTCACCTGTGGTGACTTCTCAGTAAAGATGTGGTGGTGAATCCTGGGTCTGCTCTCTGTCCCTCTGCAGTGTCAGTGACCAACAATTAGTGTCTCTCTAGAGATGTACACAGGAAGGAGCTGCAGAAACAGGGCCACCAGGAGGTTATTGGTGCCTCATTAGAGAGACTAAACCTATATCCACATATATTCCAGTTTTTAGATGTGATGCTCTGGGGAAAGCAGGGCACAAGCCAGCACCCTGGCATTGCATATCCTTCTCTCTGGTGCCTGCCTTTTTGTTGTTATTGTTCTGGTTTTCAGATTCTAAGAAGAACCCTTGAACCGCTTTAATATTTTTTTGTACAAATTTGATCTTCTTATTTTAATTGTTGAAGAATAATGCAAAAGTAATCTTGCTGCAGCACAGGCATTCACTGCATGAAGCTGAAAACTCTGGCAGGGACATTCCCCCCACCAGAAGCCAGGGTTTTCTAGCTAATGAAGGCAAAATTATCAGAGTCTTAATAATCAAATTCCAGCTGCTAGAATAGTATTTGAAACATCTTTATCATGAGAATGTATTTATGATTGGCGAATAAAAATATCAAAGCTGTGTGCCTTCCCAGTCATCTTTCTCCCACAGAGCTGTTTGTGTGTCAGGTGAGCTGTTTCCAGGCCTGGAGGCTGGAAGTGCTGGAACAGCTGCTATTGATTGGGCTCTCTGAGGAAGCCTCAGTTGCAGGGGGTTTTCTGGGCAGAGGCCTCGAGAATCCCAGCACTTTGCCTGGATTTATTGTAGCTTCTTTTTTTTTTTTGCATTATAAAAATAATTTTTGACAAATACTTTTTGTAATATATTTTTGTAATGATGGTTACAAGAATTTATTCATGTGTTAAAATTCATATAACTTCCCACCAAAAATATAAATTTTTGACAAAAAATAAAATAACAATTAAAATAAAAAATATTCATGATATAAACAAATGATATGCAAACTTTAATGTGAAAATCTTTAACTTTCATATAGCTTATATATATAGCCTTCCTGATTTTTTTCTGTTAGTGGATAAACATACTGCATGTGAATATATATGTTTAAATTTATATACACACACAAACACACAAATTGGATCATAATATACACATATAACCTAATGTTTCACTTGGTATTATTTTTTAGCCATCTTCCATATTGATAATTATGTCTACCTCATGCTATTTAATGACTATATACAATTCATTTTATAAACTCATTTATTTAACTATCTTCATTAAACCTTAAACTCTGATTTGAATTACTTTAAAACAAAATGAACCAAAACTTACCTTTGGTCATTCACTAAAGCAAAGTTGGCCATGTCTGTCGCTTGCTCCAACTGGAGGCCCAGAAAGTGAAATGAAATAAATCTAGCAGAAGTTCAAAAATCAGGAAATATGGACTAAGCTAATTTTAAACAACATGTTAGCCATACTTTGAAATAATATGCTCAAACTGATTTTCTTCAACCTCTACCTTTTAGGTATTCTTAAAATTTAAAGCAATATTGTTAATCTGAAAAAGCACTATAAAAAATGTCCACAAAATCTGGAAACACAAGGGCAGGGCTGTGTTTATGGACTGCAGGTAAAATGTATTTATCATCAGAGCTATGATGAGTAATGGAAACAATATTGGTTATGCTAATAATAAGAGATTATTAATATTATATAAATACTTAAACATAATCTAGGCAAAATTATTTTCCTTTTTTTTCTTTTTCCAAGAATCCTTGATTTCAACTTGATGTCTAGGTGAAAGGAAGGTTCAGAGCTAGTTCTCAGTTATATTTGTAACCAGGACAAGGAAGAATGGAAATGATACTTCAGACTTGCAGGATATATTTGATTCACTAGAGATCAGTTGTTAGATGCCTTTGGCTTATAATTGCTTGTATTTCTAATTTGTTCCATAAGAGTGGGCTTAAAGAAAAGGTTTCTCTGAATAATTAGACACATACTGATCATGTCATTCAGTCACTTCCCTCCCCTTCTCCATAAGTCTAGGGACCTCCTCTTTAGAACTCAGTTGTTATCTCCTCTAGGATACCCTGAAGGTTTCTCTTTCTTAGAAAATGGAAACTATGAATTGCAGCCGATTTGTAGTTTAAACAGACCATAACTCAAGTGGGTTGGCAACTCCAATGTTTGTTCACCAGGCCATTAAGCCTGTCACTTCCAAAGGCAGGCTTCAGAGCAAAGTTTGATTTAATTGGCCAAGCCCAAAGAAACAAAAGTTTCCAGGTGCTTTATGCCTGAAGCTTCATGCTTGGGTTTGCCTTGGCTTTTGGCATTTAGATTCAAGAGAAATAAAATAGGTAACATGGCCCTATAAAGATTGAGAACCAGGATAAAACTGTAATTTCACAAGAGTACAAAGGGAAGATTGGGTAATAAAAATGTGGGTCAAAATAAATAGTTTTTCTCACTTTTATATAAATGATACAAAATTTTGGATGGAAAAAGTGGGTACTAGACTAAAGTTGGAGAGTTACCCCATGAGGGTAGGTCTTATTTATTTGATTTGCTTTCTTTATCTTTGTCATGAAGTTTATATCCTTTTCACAAAGGAGTTCAGATATGAGGATACATTCCTTCAACAAACAAGTTACTAATTTAGTAGGAGTCATTTCTGCCTTTGGTTAAAAAAAAAAAAAAAAAAAAAAAGCTTCTTATCCATGAAGGATGTGCCAGAGAGAGGTTATTCCTTGCCAACCCCTTCTTAATTACTGCTTATCCAACTAGAGCAACAGGGTCTTTTATGAGAAATTGTGCAATTTTTAAATGTTGGCAACTGATCACCATTTAAAAACTGAGTAGTTTAATAGTATAATCCATGACCTGAATTTGGCCCATGGGCTCCAGGTTAAGTATGACCTTAGACTGCAAGCTTCTTGAGGAGGTATAAAACTATCTCCTTTCCCCCAAGACCTGTTACACAGGATGCTGAGTGAATGTTTTCCAAATGAATAGATTATTATCAAGAAGCAACCATAGTAACAACTGCAGTTGTCAGTGGTAGCCACTAAGACTTAGTTATTCCCATCACAGTACCTTTGAAAGGATACACTGATCATGATCGTCTCAGAGCAGAGGAATTCTTTTTAAGCCTGGATGTTCTGTTTTCTGACTGCATTGTTGGTCTCTAAACAACAGTATGCTTTGAAGTTGAAAGGGACCCTGTATGTCATCCAGCCAATCTCCTCATGATACAGATGAGAAAACAGGTCAGAACTGCAGACATAGTTCAATGTCATAATGATTCCTAGTCTCTTGGCTCTAAATGCAGAATTTTTCACAACAGGTGGTGATGTTCCTTTGGTCCTAGAATGCCCCAAATCTGCCTTAAAATACAGATACAGGTATATCCTCTGCCTCTAATCCTTCTCCTGAAAGGCCACCAACTCCTATGTATCTTTTCAAATCCTTCCTGTGGAGTCTATTTCAAATCTCAAGTTGTGTGTTTAAAATCTTTCCTGATGGCTCCAATTGAAACTCACTCCCCTAAATCTCTTTAGCATTTACTTTCCTTTTGAATCTTAGCCAACCGTTCCATTTTATTATCATGTGGTTTTTTGCAAGTCTCCCCAATGATAGTAGTAGCTTCTTGGGTCACAGAGCCAGACATGTAGAAGATACTCAATAAATTATTAATAAAATCAATGAACAAAATTTCTAACATATTTACAGAATAGCAGTGAAAGTGTGCAGAACTGCCAACATGATCTAGCTGCATGATCTTGGGCAAATAGCTTAAACTTCTCCAAAATCCAGATATTTAATTTGAAAAATAGATAAGAATAGAACCCATCTTAGAAGGTTGTAGTAAGAATAAAACGAAATGAAATGCTGAATGTCAGGCCTGACCTCTTTGTGTAGAGCAAGTTGGGCTCTATGAGAGGACCTTCTGTTTACCCCATGCATCACAAGGGCAAAAGCCTCCATATTTGGGCTTCCTTTCACAGTTTGTAGGTACAGTTTGATAAGATAAAAAATAGCCTCCAGGGGTCCCTGATGCTAAACTAGGTTACTGTTTAATTTAGCAGCCTATAAACAATCCTAGGTCAACCAGGAAGAATTTTAATACTGCAGTTATAGTCACTCACTGTATTTTTACATTTTATGCTCCTTCAGGGTTTGCAAGCTCCCTAAAATTTACATTTTTTTTTCAGATTCTCAGTCTCATAAAGTCCTGAAAAGAGTTGGGGAAATGGGTTTAATCCTGGGCATTGTTTCTTTTATTGGAAATTTACAAGGAGTGCAAAGAATAATGGTGTGGCCGCTGCATAGTTAAAATTTGATTTGGAAGAAGAATAGCCTCCCCAAGTTGAATCTCTGATTTGACTACAAAAGGCCTTAAAGTGTTTAAAAAAATAAAATCCCACTTTCAAAGGACCCAGCTCTTTTCCACTTTCCTCATTTTCTACTGTTATCTCCTCTTACCTCTTTGGTCCACTGCTAACTGCTTCCCACCTCACTATTCTACTAAGACTATTTTTTTAGGAACTCACCAATTCCCTCTCAGTAGGGTGGCTCCACATCCCCTTTGACACCTATTGTCTTGGCGTAATTATTAAGAGCACTGCTTTTGGTCTCCAAAGTATCCTGATATGGATGATAACTTGTAGGATTTCCTATGTCTTAGTCACCAATGACAGAGGCACTTAGTCTTCAGCCTCACTGATCCTTCTGTTGTATGTGCCACAGTGGGGACTATTGGTCTAGAAAAAATTATTTCTTTTTACACTTTTAGAATACATTCTTTTTGACAACAGAGCCATATGGGTATAAATTCTGGCTCCTTCACCTATTAGCTGTATGACTTTGGAAAACTTCCTTAACACGTGTGTATAATTATTTTTCTGTAGAGCAGGAAACAATAAGAGTACCTTCCATACAGGGTTGATATAAATGGGTTCAGAAGCAAAGTTTCTAATGTAATTGGCATGATGCCTAGCACAGTAAGAGGAAATCATCCTCTTTGTCTCTTGCTTCTGGAAAGCTCTTGGCTCTGACGACTTCCCACAGTCTCCTCTTATCTCTGTGATATGTCTTTTTTTCCTTTTCTGTCACCTGCTACTTTCTATTTATCTTGCTGTCCTCTGATGTCCTTGGCTGTGACTCTTCTGTTTGTGTGTGTGTGTGTATGTACACACACACAGGAACATGGCCGAAGAACATGGCCAGAGAAGTATATATTGGTACAAATGAACAACGGTACCCCAGCAGTTGGTGAGAGCTGAGGGGATGTAGAGTAGTGAGTGTCCAGCCATGTGCTAAAATGGAAGGAGGCTGTAGTACAGAGGAGAGAGAGGGCTCAGAGGCAAGGAGATGCAGAGACTGGCAGAGGAAGGGAGGAAGAGCTGTGCTTCAGGTGAGAAGCCTGAGGCAGGTGGCAGCCATGCCTATTTTTTAATCTGCTTGAGAGACGAGGTTCCATACTGGAGATATCCAGGGTATGAATGATCAAAATAGGAATATCTTCAAGGTGTACTTTTAGAATTTGGAGGAGATTAATCTTTCATGGGTAAGAGGAAGAACAGGAACTTTGGAGTCAGATGGGCTTAGGTTCAAATTTTCCTCTATTTGTGGATTATAGGACAAGACCTAGACTTCCTAGGCCTCAGTATTTTTCATCTGTGCTTGAGAATGAAGACTTGGAGTAGTTTGACTTGGATTTGTATTCTCGTTTTCCTAATTGATAGTTTTGTGGCCTTAGGAGAGTTGCTGAACAATCAGAACTTCCATTCCTCGACTGTTAAATGAGGATAATAATAGTGCCTCCTCACGAGATTATTGTGAGGTTGAATGAGGTAGTGTGAATAAATACTTGGCATGTCTTACAGTATTGGTACATCTCAGATTCTATAAATAGCTTGGCTCCTGTTGTTATTATTCCTTAGTATTCTGAAACTCAATCTCCTTATCTATAAAATGGGAACGGGAATCACTTTCTAGGGATGTTGGGTGGATTTATTGAACCACGATCTGTAAATGCTGGGTGCATAAGGGTCACTAAATAAAATCAGAGATTTAAAGAAGTGTGAGACAAGGTATGACTGGGGTTAATTAAAAGTTATCGTCACTAATTACATTATTTGTATACCACCGTCCTCCTCCTTTTCCTCCCTTCCTTCCTATTTCAGGATTTGTCTCTCCTCCATCCTCCTAAAATATAAATTCCAAAGGCTAAGGACTGCAGCTGTCTTTCTAACTCTCTGCCCTGTACTTGGCACACTTCCTGCTGCATGGTAGATGTCCAACACGAAATTAACATGAAAAATTAGAGAAGTGAGAGAAGAAGCTCAACGGAAATTGTGGGACAGGAAAATGCAGATTTAGTGGCTGGTAAAAAAAAAAAAAAAAAAAGTTGCAGATGAGCAAAAGTTGTAAATTATTTGCAGAATCATGAAAATGAGGGCTAATCTGTGCACGTCCTGAGTCATGATCCAGCTATCTGATGCCAAGTCACTGGCTGATACAGAGGTGCCACCTACCATTGGGGTCCAGGGCTATTGAACTAATTTGCATTGGTTGGAAGATGTCTTTGGTAATGGAGTCACAGTAAAGGATATGAGCTTATATTTGACCCTGGAAAAGGCCGTGGATATCTAATGCAGGGTTAATTTGCCGGTTAATGTCTTGGGTGCTGGAATTCTCTAATGTTTTATACTTATTCTGTTCATTACCCCAGCACATGGTGCTGAAGTCTGTCCAGGAACTGATTGGCTAGTTGACATTAATGATGACAAACTCAGGGTTCCCTGTTTTGTGGATAGTATGTTTCGTCTCCTGCTTTCATACTGAAGTGTCTCACAAAAGACATCTATGCAAAGAAAAACATGAGGTAATTACTGAAATAAGACCCTTCTTTGGTCCAAAAGAGGATACAACTCAGTGGGGTAAACTGAGTTAAATGATGCATTCATTCATTTGGGGGCATATGTGCTTCAGAAGACATCTTTGCATACAACTGTGCACTGTTTCCTTTATTCCCTGCTCTTCAAAATCTCTGCCTGTGTTTTGAAAAACAAACAAGTAAAAAATAATAAAATATAGGCAAGAGAAAAAGTATGCATATTTTTATAGGAGAACCATAAAATGCTAATTTATCCCTGGAAATGAGGATTTATTGGAAAAGGTATGTCCAGTGGGCAAACATATAACTGAGATTGTGACTTTCCAGTTTTCTTTGTCCCCTACTGTGCACAGTGCCAGCTGCCTATAGCCAAGACCCCTGAGCTCTTATTCCTATCTCCAATTCAAGTTATAGATTCTTTTCAAGAAAAAGGAAATAATTACAGACACAATGACTATAAATCCTGAAAAAATAAGTTAGTTTGCTAAAATTGTTTTTTCCAGTCTCTGACAGTGGCTTGTTCTTCTCACCTTTATTGTTCTTACAACAGGGACCTGTCAGACCATGTTCTAGAACTAAAGGGATGAGATGGAGAAAGTAGTTGTGGTCCCTGCTATTATGGAACTGATTGAGGATAGCAATTCTGGGCATCTCTGTCCCCACCATTTATTCTTTGTTTTATTCTCCTTTCCTTTTTACCTTGTCCTCTCGCTTCTCTGGATTTTCAGTTCATTTTTATGGCATCCTTATTAGAAGCGAATGGGGCCCCAGAAATAAAACATCTGTGTCTGTGGGAAAATATTATGATGTATTTACTTGTGCAACTATGTTAAAAGATCTAATCTCTGAAAAGGAGGCAAATTGAATTCCCCCAGGAAAGCCAGAAATGTGGTCCTAGAGACCAATAGGAGGGAACATTGAAGAAGAGAAGTGTAAGAAATACAAACCATCAACTTCATATGGTGGCTTTTCTATACATGTTTGCTGAAACGAAGCTGGTTCAGAAGGCAAGAAAGACTTCATGTCTCAGGACCTGCAAGCTGGTACCTTGTCATCATTTTTCTCTTTCGAACGAAAAACCCAGCCTTTTCCCTTTCACACTTATAGAAGCCTATCTCTTCATTGGAAATCAGAAACTCACACACTCTAAGAAAAGCATTTGTTGAGGGATTACTCCATGCCAGCTTATGTGCTAAATATATATTTTTTTCTTTTTTAACATGCATTCTGCTATTTAACTAAGTCCTCATGGCAACACCAGGAGGTAGGTATTTTTGTCCTTATTTTTATAGATGGTAAATTAAGAATCAGAGACAAGGTTATTTTCCAAGATTGTACTGATAATATATAAAAGAGCTAGAGTTTGAACTGCAGTCTGTTAGACTGAGACCCACCTCTCCCCATGCTTTAATGCTCGATTCTTTCATACTCACATTCTGGGAGATGATGCCTGTCGGTGCTTTCTCTTTTCCAAGATAAAGTTAGGGTGCGTGTACATGGTGTGCACATGTATGTGATTGTGTTTGTTCCCATGTATGTGCTCATGAACATATTTTCACGTGTATTTTAAAATAAGAGACATGATAGTCTTACCTCAGAGAATGTAGCTTTTGGCCAGAAAAGGAAATTTCCTCAGGATAGTTTGAGCAGCTCTCAAATAAGTAGATGGAGACTTTTCCTCAGTCTTCTCAGGGGAGTCATGGTCTCTCATTTCAGTTTTTATAGGGGCCTAGCCTGCAGTTTATGAGCATCATCTTTTCAGCAGGCAGGAGCAGTGGCTTATGTTAATGAACTTCTCCTCGCTCCCATACCTTCAAAGGTGAGGAATGGGAAGGCATCACAGGGAGTAAAGTTATAATCCAAGATGGGACCATGTGAAATTGACACCTTCTTACTCATCTCGGCTGCTCCCTTGTATGTCTTACGCCCCCATCTCCATTAAGTTCTAAAGTTCATTCTTGATAGCATCGCAGTGAGACTCTCATGATCGTGGTTTTATTTTATGAATTGGCATGAAGACTCGGGAAGGTTAGATACTGCTTTCAGTCCTAAAACCTTATTGGAAAATAATTTTTTAAATATTTTAATGGATTTTCTTACCTGGTAAATATGAATCCAAAGGCAGATAATGACAAGACAAAATAAATGAACAATTTATAGAATGTGGATTTGAGGAACAGAAAGCTGAGTGTGAATCCTGGCTCTGGTGTTCACTAGGCCCGGGAAAGGTTTAAACTGCAGTCTTTCTGTGCCTGCATCTTCTCACCTGTACTGTACTGATAATACTTAATTTCATAAAGTTTCAGGGAAGATAAAGTGAGTTAGGTGCTTAAGTGTCCAGCATAGTATTATACTAGGACCTAGTCAGTGTTCACTAGTAATAATTAACATTAACAGCAGTTTCCAGCTATACCTATTCTTTTATCATTTACCACATACATTGACATCTTGTCATTTCATCTCTACCATAGAGAGATGTACGCAGCTTTATTTGCTTACATGAAACACAAGATAGAATAGCTGATTTACTTTGATCCTCATTACTGTGTTTTTTCCAAGGGAAGAGACTCTCTTGGCCCCATGAGACTCAGGGATGAGCCTGAACTCTATACTTAAGGCAGTTTTACTGACCTTCCAAGATAAAACAAAACATCTTAGGGATAAGTGATCCTCTGTGAGCTCCCAGCTCATCCCTGGCCTTTGATCAAGGACCATAAAGAATAAGACAGCAGCATAAACCATTCCACCTATGGCAAATGCTTCATGAATATCATGGGTCTGCATTTGCTACCCTTATTTGGGCCTTGGTTCTTCTCACTTTTCCAATGCATTTTAAAAGAGCAGTAGTATTCTATTTACCAACAAGCATTTCCAGAAACTCTCTAGAATCTGACAATTTTAGGTGCCAACCTCAGTACTATGCTTTATTTGGTCTCTGTAATAGAGGGTAAATTAGACAACACCATTATATGATTTCAAAGTTGTTGACCTCTGAATTTTTATCTGGAAAAAAATGTGTGGAGGACTTTCTCTCTGCCGGAAACTGAACTTAGTCCCAAAGAGCCACTTTGCCTCTCTGAAAAGAGAAGACATAACATATAGAGACAAACTAAAGAATGGACAAGGACAGAAAATATATATTTCAAATGAGAAAAAAGTGTTCCAAAGGTAGAGAGTGCTTGAGATTCAAACGAGAGGGAGATTATCAACCGCATTTCCAGAATTTTGCCTGGAAACTTTATTTCAATGGTAAAACACATTTTATAATTAATCTGGATTCTATGAGTCACTGGTTCTTTGGGGTAGGGAGATGAGGAAAGGAAAATAGGTTGAGAGTCTTGTCTCAAAAATGAGATCAGGGGACTGGAAACAGAAATGGAAAATGAAGTCGACTTTAACAGTATTTTATTGCAATCGTGGCGTCAGGTGGGGCTATGGTTTTATCTGAAGCTCAGTTTGAAAAAGATTTTCTTCCAGGCTTACATGATTGTCGGCAGTATTTAATTCTTGCAAGCTATGAGATTGAGGGCCTCATTTTCTTGCAGACTGTTACCTCAACCCCTTGTTACAAAGCCTTCTCAACAGGACTACTTCCTTCCTCAAAGTCAGCCAGGGAGAGAGCCTGCTTTTATGATGGTTATTATAATCTTACCTATTGTAGCCAAGTATACATAATTAAATGGATCCTGTCATTTTTATGACACTATCAGTTAGAATCAAGTAGCTGGTCTTGCCAGCTAGAAAATAAAATTACACAAGGGTGTGAATCCTAGGAGGCAGGGATCGAGAAGGACACCCTAAAATCTATCACAGATTTTAAATTGTTGATCTTTGAAATATAACCTTGATTTAACAAGAATGCATTGAATTAGTTCTATGTTTTGGGATCTTCTCAACAAAGTGAAAGCTACAGAGATGAACAAAGCTCAACGTGCTTTTGAGAAGCTTATAGTCTCAGTCTAGTAAAGAAGATAACGTGTAAATACATAACTTGAGGATGAAGCACAGAGGATAAGAATCAGCAAAGGGCAATGGTCTTTGGAATTGGGGAGGGATTTCTTCCAGAGGGTAGAAGAATTTTTAATTAGGATTATAGGATAAATGGGATTTGGGCAGTGAACAAAGAACAGCACAATTGTGAAAATGGACCACAGAGGTTTCAACACAGCCTTGAAGTTAGGTTTGATACCAAATATTGTCATTAAAAAAGTTGGAGGACCGTTTCTTTTCTGAAGGTTAATGAATCGATATATTGATAACTAAGACAGCTATTACAGAGATGAAATGAGGTGGTGCCAGAGAGTTCAAGCAGAATTAAAAGCTTTGCAAGGGATTTCCTGCTAGGCCAGTGTCCTGGGAAGCAGCTAAATTATGTAGCAGTGACAGTTCAAAACCTCTTACGAAATATCTGTGGAAGTTTCTTAAAGCCATATTTCAGTTGTTTATAATCCTCAGACACAGGAGTTAGCATCCCTAGAAAGTGAACCCAGATGAAATTTGTCTGCACAGTTTAGGTTTAAAATGTGGCCTATTTTGAGCAGTGGCTTTGCTACATTCATCAAGGAAAGTAGGTGGAATTTCCCTCAGCAAGGCCTTATCGATCATCTAGTGCCCTTCAGAAAATAGCAGTGTGTGTTAAGCTGTGATTTGTCAGGGAAAAATACAAAAGATGTTGTTTCCCTGAAGTAGTTTGTCCCATGAATGTTTCTCCAGGAGAAAAGTTGTCAGTTATCAACATGATAGCACTTTTTTTTTTTAATTTTTATTTTATATTGGAGCATAGTTGATTAACAATGTTGTATTAGTTTCAGGTGTACAGCAAAGTGATTCAGTTATACATATACATGTACATGATAGCACTTTTAACAACTTTTATTTTGCTTCTTTCTTTTCGACAATTTCAAAATTATAGGAAAATTGTAAAAATAATACACCAAAATTTCCTATAACGTTCACCTAGATTCTGAAACTCTTGACATTTTACCACCTTTTCTTTTATAATTCTCTAAATCTGCCATAAATATATGTGTGTATGTGCAATATTTTTGAACCATTTAAGATTAAGTTATAGACATGATCCTTCACTACCCTGAATACTTTTCATGTGCATTCTTTACATCAAAGGACATTTTCCTAAATATCCATAAAACACATCAAAATCAAGAACTTAATGTTAATAAATACAACCATCTAATCTACAAATGCTATCAATAATTTGGACAATTTTTATCAATATTGTTTTTTTACAGAAAATATCATAGATATTTTGACATATATCCCTCAGTATAATAACACAGAGTATTTTAATTGCCCTAAAAATTCTCTGTGCTCTGCCTGTTTTACTCTCCCTCCTCATCTTCTCCAACAAGCACTAATATTTTTAGTCTCCATAGTTTTCCTTTATCAGAACATCATATAGTTGGAATTATACAGTACATATCCTTTTGAGACTGGCTTCTTTCACTTAGTAGTATGCATGTAAGTTACCTTCATGGCTTGAGAGCTCATTTCTTTTTAGTGCTGGATAGCATTCCCTTTTATAGATGTACCACAGTTTATCCACTCATGTACTGAAAGACATCTTTGTTGCTTCTATGTTCTGACAATTATAAATAAAGCTACTGTAAACAACTTTGTACAGGTTTTTGTGTGGACATATGTTATCAGTTTCTTTGGGTAAATACCAAGGAGCCTGACTCCTAAATGTTATGGTAAAATTATGTTGAGTTTTGTTAGAAAATGCCAAAATGTCTTCCAAAGTGTCTGTACTATTTTGCATTCCCACCAGCAGAGAATGAGTGTTGCTTTTCCTCCACAACCTTGCCAGGACTTGGTGTTGTCAGAGTTTTGGTGTTTTTTGAGCTTTCTGCATCTGTGGTTTGGTGTCTGACACTAATTTAGGAGATTCTCAGACATTATTTTAAAGATTTCTTCTGTTCCTTTCTCTTTCTTCTCCTTCTGGTATTATCGCATGCATGTGTTATGATTTTTTGTAGTTGTCCTACAGTCCATGGGTATTTTGTTCTTTTTTGTTTGTTTGGTGTGTTTTTTTTTTCTGTCTTTGTTCTCTTTGCTTTTTGGCTTTTAAGGTTCTATTGATATATCCTCTAACACAGAGATTCTTTCCTCTGCCATGTCCAATCTACTAATAAGCAAATCAAAAAAGTTTTTGTTTCTATTACAATATTTTTGATCTTAACATTTCTTTTGGGTTCTTGCTTAGTATTTACATCTCTCTGTGAACATTGTCCATCTGTTCTCACATGCTATCGACTTTATCCAGATACCCTTAGCATATAAATTATAAGTTTAAATACTTGGTCTGATTGTTCCAACATCCTTCATGTATGGTCTGATGATTCTCTGTCTCTTCAAACTGTGTTTTTGTCTTTTAGTATCCCTTGTAATTTTTTGCTAGCTGGACATAACCAGGTAAAGGTAACTGCTGTGAATAGGCTGTTAGTAATGTGGTGGTGAGATGGTGGGGGGTGGGATGGGGAAATAATATGATTAGGTGTAAGTTCTTAGTGAGCTTGTGCTCTGGACTAAGAACTTCACAAGTGTTTGTTTCTTTTTTTCTCCCCTCTTACGTAGGGCAGGAAGGCTAGAGGGGACTGAAGTTGGATATTTCCCTTTCCTGAAGTCACTTAGGCTCTGATAGTACCCCAGTAGGTTAAGCTGTGGTTAATTAGTTTTCTCAAGGACAGTCCTTGTTAAGAACAGAGTGATCTTGGAGTATTTGAAAATGGTTCCTTTCCTCTGCCCCCTGCCAGAAACATGGGGGAATTTTTCTCTGTATACTGTGAGAACCTGCTTGAGCTCCTGGAGGTAAATCTTATAAAATTGTGTGGCTCCTCCTATGACTGGGTCTCCCTGGATTTTTTAATTCTCAGAGCTGTCTGCACAGAACTTCAAGTAATCCATCAATTACAGTTCAGGTGTTTCTATTCAGGCACTGGTTCCCATAGAAGTTTCAGTGTGCAAGTCTTGGTTTTGGTGAGCTGTGACTCACTGTATTTGCCTGTCCGTTTCTCCAGTCTTGGGACCAGTGACTGGCCCTGTGTCCTCCCATTCTCTTATGGATCCAAGGATGGTTGAGTTTTCAGTCTGTTCAGCTTTTTACTTGATAGGATGGAGTGGCAACCTCCAAGGTCCTCCCATGTGGAACTGGAAACCAGAAGTGTTCGACATTGTTTCTCTAAGAAATTACCCAGTATGAGAGAATGTATTTAATTCAGTTATGTCTTTTTAGTGTTTGAGGATCATTTCTCCATTTTTTTCTAATCTTTCATGATTTTTTTTTCAAGATTACAGGCAAGTGATTTTGTCAAATGTTGCTCACTATTCAATTTGAGTTTTCTCATGATTGGATCCAGGTTACATATTTTGGCCCAAATATTATAGAAAAATTACTGTGTTCTTGTTGAATCATATCTGATGCCACTACAAATGGATTTGTCTCATAATTTGTGCTAACATTAGTGTCGCTTGGTTAAGGTTGTGTTTCAGTTTCTCCTTTGTACAATTAATTATTCCAAAGAGAAAAGAACATAAGTGTTTTATGGGGACATATTTGAAATCCTGTCAACTCTTTTTTCTCGTTACATTTCTCATTAGTTTTGACACATCGTTATTTCTTGCCTGAATCAATTATTGCTATAGAAGGTATCAAATGTTTATAATACTGTCATTCCTCCTACATTTATTAGTGGGCATTTTGCTCTAAAGAAGGGTTTCCTCTTCATCTATTTAAACATATATTTATATCAATATGCACTCATGGGTTTTTATTTTACTTAATGGATTTTAATTGTTTGCTGTCATTATTAATTCTTATGCTCAAATTACCCAAATTGACCAGTAGAAACCTCTTGCAAGGGCACTCCTCTGTCCTTTGGGCCTTTTATTATTCTCTGAACTCTTTTTCTTGGTTGGCACAATAAGTTATTCCAGTTTCATCTGTGCGTTCACTATCCAAGTCTTAATGTTATTTTTCCAATGAGCTCTGGTTCATTTTAATGGAAAATGGATTTAAAAATCAAGATCTGGGTTTGCTATTTCTACTGACTTTGCTATTTAGGTTTGCTCTTTCTACTGACTTCAGTGGATAGAGCTGGAAATATTGGGCTTCCCTGGTGGCGCAGTGGTTGAGAGTCTGCCTGCCGATGCAGGGGACGCGGATTCGAGCTCTGGTCTGGGAGGATCCCACATGCCACGGAGCAACTAGGCCCGTGAGTCACAATTACTGAGCCTGTGCATCTGGAGCCTGTGCTCCATAACAGGAGAGGCCGTGATAGTGAGAGGCCCGCGCACTGTGATGAAGAGTGGCCCCCACTTGCCGCAACTAGAGAAAGCCCTTGCACAGAAACGAAGACCCAACACAGCCAAAAATAAATAAAAAATTAAAAACAAACAAACAAAAAAATTCCCTTTAAAAAAAAAAGCTGGAAATATTATGTGTGTATATATTACACACATACTCTTCCTATGTTTATATCTGTATCTGTACTTCCAATTCAAATCCAACAACTTGTGGTTCATTCTAGGCTGCTACTTTCCACATTTGTAACTCTCTAATAGTGAGAAACCTGTCTCCCATTATCTTCAGTATATTTTCTTATTTGCTCATTACCCTGTGTGTTTCTAATCCACTACCAACTCCTTACCAGGACAGCCACCCTACTTATATGTGTTCTTGCTGTGCACTGAACACCCAGAGTGAAACTTGCTCAGATACTCACTTTGCTCAGCCCCAAATCCTGGTGGTCCACTCCTTCACTCAGCCCTCTTCCTGTTTGTCTCCAAATCTTGCCATGCTACTGTTTTTATTAGCTGCCTTCCTTACTCGGTTCTAAATCAGATCAGGCCACCACCACATTAGCTGCCTTCCCCTCTTATTCCTGAACTTCATCAACATCCTCCAGCAAATACTCACGAGGAGCCAAGGAAAATAAAGAAGAAAGAATAAAGCACGTGGTAAAAGCTTTGACTCAGCAGTTTAATTGGGCTTTGAACCTAACATAATATCTCCTTGCCTAGAACATTTCTGGAACACAAGTTAGAAACTGCCATTGGAGCCACCAGTTGGTGTTTTCCTTTATGACGATATCACCACCTCGTGTGCCAGTGTTATGAGTTCTTCCTATCCACTTTCAAATATCCATCACCTTCTCTCACAAATATATTATTTAGTTAATTATGAGAAAAGAGAGGCTGTGTGTGACAATGTAATTTCACTACTCAGAGTCTGACCAACTACTTGATAGGGCTTTTTAGAGGTCACAGTGATTAAATGATTAAGAATATGCATGAATTCTGCTCTTGGGCTGTCTGCATTAAAAACTCACCTCTGTCTCTTACTAGGACAGGAAGTTATGTGTACGGATGAACATTGGTATCGATCAGACAGATCTGTGTTCAAATCCCAAATATATCCATAATAGTTAAATGACTCTGAAGAAACCCCTAATATCTCTGATCCAAGAGGTAGGAGAACTTGGGAGAGTTTTGTTCAAGAGTTGGATGTTGAGGGGGAAACTACTGCAGTGAAGACAGCAAAGAAAGTGGGGCTTCTGAGGAGAGACAGATACTCAAAGTTTGATGAACTGTGATGGGTTGTTAGGCTAGTATGGATGCTTTGGGGGAGGGACCACCTGGGAAGGATATTGGTCACTTCAGCAGTAGAGATGAATTCTAACCTTCTAAGTACTCCCTATCCATGTGTGTGCTTGCCAGTTGACCCACACAGTCCAGTGGTCCTTTGCAGATAGGGGAGACAAGGAAAACTTCGCTACTCACTTGGAATTAGAAGTGTCTGGAGGAAATTATTATTATTTTTTTAATTTTTAAATTTTGTTTTGTTTTGTTTTATGGTACATGGGCCTCTCACTGTTGTGGCCTCTCCCATTGCGGAGCACAGGCTCCGGATGCGCAGGCTCAGTGGCCATGGCTCACGGGCCTAGCCACTCCACGGCATGTGGGATCTTCCCGGACAGGGGCACGAACCCATGTCCCCTCCATTGGCAAGCGGACTCTCAACCACTGGGCCACCAGGGAAGCCCAGGAGGAAATTATTTAAGTAGAGATGTCTACACATAAGTTCCAAGCTCAATAACTCAGATCTGTCATCCTGCTTGCTCTTGGAATTTACAATAATTTCTGCTAGATCCTAACACAGAGGTCTTATTCGTGGGATATGAGTTTATTACTTGTGGGAGAAGCTTTTCAGCTGTAGTAAAAGGTTCTTGGTACACATATAACTGTTTCTGTTACAAGGATATCCAGGAGCTTGTCTCCCTCAGAGTTGATTTTGAAGAAGGTTCTGAAGGAGTTGTATTGAAGACCCTTGGGGACTTGACATTTTGGTGTTGGTCGTGTATCAATCCATTATTTTCTGATAGATATGGCCTGATTTTTATCTTTCTCCCTAAGCCAGCAAATTACAGCAGGGAAAGCCCACATTAAAAGTGGCATTCGGGACATTCTGACACATGCTACAACATAAATGAACCTTGAGAATATTATGCTAGGTGAAACAAACCAGTCACAAGTGGCAAATATTGTGTGATTCCGGTTATATGAGGTACCTAGAGTAGTCAGGTTCATGAAGGCAGAAAGTAGGATGGTGGCTCCAGGGGATGGGGAATGGGGAATTGTTGTTTAATGGGTATAGAGTTCTTATTCGGCCAGATGAAAAGGGTTCTGGAGATGGATGATGGTGATGGTTTCACAGGAATATGAATGAACATACTTAATGATTCTGAACTGTAGGCTTAAAAATAGAATGGTGAATTTTATGTTTATTTCCCTGCAGTTAAAAATAAATAAGGCAAGTTATATTTTTTAAGTGGCATTTAGATATTTAGAAAAAAATAAATTTTCTGTCCATTTATATGTCAGACCATGGGAGTGAGGATTGATATTACTGATTCCTAGGACACCATGATATCCACTTGGAGTTTCTAGATTCCTGTTTAGCTAGAGGTTTCATGTTCTAGGACAGTGGTTGGTGGAAGTTGGGCACGAAAGAAGGGGGAGGGTAAAGGAAGGCATAAAAAGCATAAAATGATATAATTTTAGAGTCTCTGGAGCACCATGCTTTTTCTCTTCCCCTTGAGAACTTTTGGCTGAGCTAGGTTTTATGCAATATCCCTGCTTTAAGTCGTTTCATTGAAAGCTGCAGTTGAAACAACAACTTAAGTCGCCATCTCCACTTTTCACAATCCCTCCACATCTCACCAAAGGGTACTTATTTTTTTCAGATTCAAGATGCCAGCAACTTGATTTTCCGTTTTTCCTTTGCTTAAGTTTGTGTATTTTTGTCAGAGCTCCCTTTATGTGGATAAATGTGAGACTGCTTACTCATTGCTGTCTGATTTATACCTTGTTTAGTCTGTAGAAAGAGAAGTATAAGGCAAACACAACTCTATACGCAGTACTATTAGCAGTGATATCATTAGAAGATCATTTCTTAGCAAATATTAAATATTCAAAGAGTTATCTTGTCTACTTTCCTTAGAGAGGAGGGATATGATTTAACAGTCTTTCATATTAGTAACTGAAATCTAAAACTATAATTTTTAACATTGGATTAAATCATGCACGTTATGGTCTGGATCTTTGTGTCCCCCCTCCCCCAAATTCATATGTCAAAACCTGTCCTCCAAAGTTAGGAGGTGGGGGCCTTTCAGAGGTGATTAGATCATGAGGATGGATCCCTCCTGAATGGGATTAGAGCTCTTATAAAAGAGACCCAAGAGAGCTCTCTCAACTCTTCTTTCATTTGAGGTTACAGCTAGAAGGTGCTGTCTGTGAACCAGAAAGTAGGATGTTACCAGACACTGAATCTGCTAACACCTTGATCTTGGACTTCTAGCTTTCAGAACTGTGAGAAATAAATTTATGTCTGTAAACTACCCAGTCTGTGATATTCTGTTCGAGTATCCCAAGAAGACTAAGAAAGAAAATGGGTACCTAGAAGTGGAGGTGCTTCTGTAACAAATACCTAAAATGTGGAAGTGACTTTAGAAATGGGAAAAGGGTAGAGGTTGGAAGAGTTTTGAGATGCATGGTAGAAAAAATTTGTACTGCTGTGAAGGGACAGTTAATGGTGATTCTGGTGAGAGCACAGAAAAAAAAAAAAAAAAGCTGTAGTGAAAGCCTCTGTCTTCTTAGAGAATACCTAAGTGGTCATGAACAGAATCTTGGTAGAAATGTGGACAGTAAAGGTCATTCAAATGAGATCTTAGATGGAAATGAGGGACATATTATTGACAACTGGAAGAAAGCAGTCCTCGTTATAAAGTGGAAAAGAGTTTGGCTGAATTGTGTTCGTGTCTTAGTATTTTGTGGAAGGTAAAACTTGTGAGTGATAAAACGATATTTGAATGAGGAAATTTCTAAGCAAACTGTTGAAGGAGCAGCCTTGTTCCTTTTGACTGCTGTAGTAAAATGTGAGAAGAGATAAATGACTTAAAGATGCAAGTGTTCACCAACAAACACATGAAAAAATGCTCAACATCATTAATCATTAGAGAAATGCAAATAAAAACTACAATGTGATATCATCTCACACTGGTCAGAATGGCCATCATCAAAAAATCTAGAAACAATAAATGCTGAAGAGGGTGTGGAGAAAAGGGAACCCTCATACACTGTTGGTGGGAATGTAAATTGATACAGCCACTATGGAGAACAGTATGGAGGTTCCTTAAAAAACTAAAAATAGAACTACCATATGACCCAGCAATCCCACTACTGGGCATATACCTTGAGAAAACCATAATTCAAAAAGAGTCATGTACCACAATGTTCATTGCAGCTCTATTTACAATAGCCCGGAGATGGAAACAACCTAAGTGTCCATCATCAGATGAATGGATAAAGAAGATGTGGCACATATATACAATGGAATATTACTCAGCCATAAAAAGAAACGAAATTGAGTTATTTGTAGTGAGGTGGATGGACCTAGAGACTGTCATACAGAGTGAAGTCAGTCAGAAAGAGATAAACAAATACCGTATGCTAACACATATATATGGAATCTAAAAAAAAAAAAAAAGTCATGAAAAACCTAGGGGCAAGACGGAAATAAAGACACAGACATATTAGAGAATGGACTTGAGGACACGGGGAGGGGGAAGGGTAAGCTGGCACGAAGTGAGAGAGTGGTATGGACATATATACACTACCAAATGTAAAATAGCTAGTGGGAAGCAGCCGCAAAGCACAGGGAGATCAGCTCAGTGCTTTGTGACCAGCTAGAAGGGTGGGATAGGGAGGGTGCGAGGGAGGGAGACACAAGAGGGAAGAGATATGGGGATATATGTATATGTATAGCTGATTCACTTTGTTATAAAGCAGAAACTAACACACCATTGTAAAGCAGTTATACTCCAATAAAGATGTTAAAAAAATTAAGAAAAAAAGAAAGCACATGGTGGAATAAGCAGTAGATGAGGACTATGTAGACCTCATCCTGGTCCTGTCCCTAAGTTGCTGAGTGACTCAATGCATGACTTCATATTTCTGGCACCAGTTTCCTCAACTATCAAATGAAAAACCTAGACTGACAGTCTCTGGGGCTCCTGCCCAGTCTAAAATTTCATGAGGTGCCATCCTTCATGACTTAAAACACTAAGCAATGCAATCCCATGTCTTCCCCGTGAAGTCACTGCTGAAATTTGGGGGATCAGAAGACATTTTGTGTTGGTCCTAAGTAGCTTAGCCTATGGAATACAAACGAAATTATTCCTAAAATTTCCAAGTAACCCCTTTCTACACGTCTCCACATTTATCAGTTTCTCTGTTACGAGTGATAATATGTAATTTTGTGTTAAGCAACTAAACACTGTACTGTCTAATTATGTGGGTTCTGGAATCACATGGCCTGAGTTGCAATCCTGTCTCGTTCACTTGCTAGTTTTGTGGGCCTAGGTACTTATTTATCTTCTTGGACCTTGGTTTTATTCTCAGCTGTGAAATTTGTGTAATTTATAGCTACTTCATTAGGTAGACAAGAAAATAAAATTTGACAACCATATGAAGCCTAGGACCGTGAAAATAATGTGTCTAGTACATAGTGAAGATTCAAGAAATATTAACTAGCATTTTTATCTATTCAAATTGGTTTTCTATTTTTGTTTCACAGATCACTCTAAAATTTAGTAACTCTGAAAAATGATCATTTGTTTTTTTCCTCTGTTTTTTGGGGTCAAGAGTTTGTGAGGCACCCTATTGGGTATTTCAGGTATGAGGTATCTCATGAGACTTCAGTTAGTTGTTGATGGGGGTCACTTAGACGGCCGACAAGTTTGTGCTGGCACATTACTTTCTCTCTGTGTGGGCTTCTCCTCAGGGCTGCTTAAGAGTCCATAGCAGCTAGCTTCCCCCATAGCAGACAACCCTGAAGGCCAAGGTGGAAGCTACAGTGCCTTTCACAATTTAGACTCAAAAGTCATACACCTTCATACCCACCATATTCTAATGGTCATACCATCAGTCCTAGTTCAGTGCTGGGGAGCATGAATTTCAGGAGATGAGGGTAATTAGGAGTTATCCTATAGGCTGGCTCCCAGAGACTGCCCTCCGACCTCAGTGATTTACAATCTCCTGTCATGAAATGTACACTCACTACCTCTTAAAGCCTCCAAACTCCTAATCTCGGTACCACATCACCTAAAAATCCATTATTCCATCATCTAATTCAAGTCCTTGTGCAGAAAAGACTTCTTGGATACCCTTCCTCAAATACAGCTCCTACACATCTGGAGACTTATGAACAAAAGACACAATCTACCTGTCCCCCACACATGCAATACACACATGTGACATAAAGGCTAATCACCATAGGCCTTTTAATGTAAAAAAGGAGAAAATAGGAACACATGGAGTCATTAGATAATAGTAATTTTGAAATCCAACAGCACATGTTGCGAGTTCCTTAATAAAGTCTAATTTCTATTACAGGGAATTTGTTCCAAAACTCTTGGCTCTACCTTCTGAGTTGGTTCTAATATCTGAGTCATACTACTTCTTCCACAGAAAATAGCTAGTGTGTGAAATTAATATAGATACTCCAGCTTTCTTTTGATTACCACTGGCATGGTATGTCTTTCTCCATTCCTTCACTTTTAGCTTAGCTGAGACTTTATATGTAAGGAGTTTTGTTTATTTTTTTTTAATCTGGCAAAATCTGCCTTATATTTGGTGAGTATAAACCATTTACATTTAAACTGCTTACTGATACTTATTGGATTAAAATTGCAAAATTGTGGAGACATTCCTGTGACTGCTGCCCCCAGTACCTTCTTCTTACACTGATACACACTTAGCCACTAACTGTTTATCAAATTTTTTTTGTTTTACCTTTATGTATCTAAAGGTGTACAGAATCCAGACAAGCAACTCTCAGGTCCTATGTCTTCCTAGATGTATCTGTCTTTCCAGATTTTGGAATGGTAGTTTGCCCTAAAACCTCAGTTATCTGATGAGACAAAAAAACAGGTTTTGTTTTTCCATTTTTATAGCTTTTCTTGTTAAAAGAATAGAAATGTTTACTTCTAAGTCTTTACAACTCTGAGCTTAACACAAAGCTTCTTGCTACACTTTTAACTTTCTCTGTAGTTTACTGAAACGGGTATGACATTTCAAATTTATTTAATATAGGCCATATAGAGGTCAAATTTAATTCAACTATTGAAGCAAACTATTAGAAACTCTCCTCAAAGCACTTGAAGAACATATTAAATCTAAATATCTTTGATGAGCCCAAATTTATCCTTTTCCAACTAATATTCCTTTAATCCTAATACATCTTTAGGATTTATTTTCACACATATTTCCCAGGCATTTTACATATAAATTTTCAAAATAATGCAGTTGATTTGGTATATATTGCAGCTTCTCAGGGGTCACACTTTGTACCTCACCCTCATAGTCTGCTGAGACTTGGGTCTTGTTATAGGTCTTAAAGCAGTAAGGGGTGGTGTGTATAGATAATGCAAAGGATAATCACTTCCTTGTACCAAATCTACTTCATAGAAGAGCTTTAAAGATTTTTTAGGCAGTGGGAAGACTATCGTACTTAGAGGAGGAAGATCTGCTTTGCATTTACAAGTCAAATGTACCTGTTTCATTAGACTCTTCCCACACGCCCCCATTCTCAATTCCAGGGTCCCATTCCTTCCCAACGGATGCCTTAACTTTAACATAAAAGACATCACAAAGTTGGAAATTCAATGCGTTGTCATTCAGTAATCTGCATGATTAGACTTTGAGTTTGGTTTTCAGAACTCTCAATCCTGCAGATACAGATAATGAGTTTTATTTTGGGGCAGTCACAGAAACTTCTCAGTCTCTGAAACTGTCATTGACCTGGAAATTTAAAGCCCTGAGCTCATAATTTTTTTCTAAGTTTTCCAGTGAATTGAAAGCAACAAATCAACCACAATTACTCCTTATTTTCACTAAAATGTTTTATGGACAGCATCGACTTCTATAGGTATTTGATTACAATCTTTAATTTGATGATCATTTAATTATCATCTAGACCAATGCTGTTTGACTTACTACTGAGAACAGATTAAGTTAAAGCCTCTAAATCTAATCATATCAGGGAATAACTTCCATATGGCCCATAATTAATTCTGAGAACCTGTCATTAAAGTTCTTTTCCTCTGAAACTATTTCCAGTATCAATTCCAGAGTTCAACCAGAGAAAGAGAACTATCGGGGATGATATAAAACAATGTATTTATTATGACAATTTGGTCACATACAATTTTGGAAGCTGGTAAGATGGTCTCAGTTTGTCTGTCTGTTCTAACTCTGGTTATGAACCTGAAGACACAGGACAAGCTGTTTGGATAGACAGATATGTTTGAAATGAGGGAAAGAAAATTCAACTGGATCTTGTGAGGAAAGAGCAGGAAACTGAATTTCTTTCTCTCATGGGAACAGGTGTTGGCCTCTTCCCGTTTACAAACCTCCAAACTCACTGTCCTGGTTGATATCAGCAATTAATGCTGATCATCACAGTCCTGTGTTTGCTACTTCTAACCCCTTAGTGATTTTCCCAAACTACTTTGTTCCAAGGAATGTTGCCTTGCTGACAAATTTGGAAACAAAGTTTCCCCTTGGCTCTTTGGCTTCTTATCTGTTGGGAGAGATCTGTTATCCAAGTTGCCCATTCAGGTCCAACTTGTCATTGGACAGTAACACATTTATTCATTCAACAAATATTTATAAAGCACCTACTATGTTCTTGGTATACTGTTCAGGGTAGTTCTAGGTACCAAGAAACATTAAAAAATACCTAATAAATGTGACAGAGTCCAAGTCCCCAGACTTTTTAGTGTTCTCTGACGGCGTGAGCTGGACTTTGGGAGTGGAGAAGTGTCACATGGACACACAGGCAGCCTGCCCTGCTGATCATCCCATCTAGCAGGACAGCAGGAGGCCAACTGCCAGATAACACTCACCCAGTTAGGCAGGCAGAAGCTGAAACTTGAAAAAGGCAAAACAGGGACTTTCCTGGTGGCACAGTGATTAAGAAGCCACCTGCCGACACAGGGGACACAGGTTCAATCCCTGGTCAGGGAAGATCCCACATGCCGCAGAGCAAATTAACCCATGCACCACAACTGCTGAGCCTGGGTTCTAGAGCCTGTGTGCCACAACTACTGAAGCCTGTGTGCCACAACTACTGAAGCCTATGCACCTAGAGCCTGTGCTCTGCAGCAAGAGAAGCCACTGCAATAAGAAGCCAGTGCATTGCAATGAAGAGTAGACCGCCCCCCCTCGCCACAGCTAGAGAAAGCCCGTGCACAGCAACAAAGACCCAACGCAGCCAAAAATAAAGTTAAAAAATAAAATAAAATACAATAAAATAAAAATATGTTGAAGATTGTTTAAAAAAAAAGAAAAATAAAACATTTCTCTAATTTTCACAAAGATCTGTTATGGACTGGATCCTTGCATCCCACATTTTAAGCATCTGAGATTTCCTTCTGTTCTTTTGGATTTTAACTCGGCAAGGTTAGCAATTTTGTCTTATTTCCTGTCTTCCTCTTTTTGTTCCTCTGCAAAGAATGCTCCAAAACACACGTTTAAATTGTTGTGAAGTACTTGTTTTATTATACCCGTATGTGCTCTTTGTTTGTCAAACATATGAAGTGGATGTAAAGAGTTTATATGGACTTTAAAGCAGGAATATAGCTTCTTAATTAGACATCCTATAAATGAAAGGAAGACAGGTATTAACTGAAATGAAGGAAGGTCGGCTGGGAATGGACTTTCTCCTCCGTTTCCATGAGTTAATTTGGAGGCTGTTGATTTATAGGCTCCTTTGATGGATTGTCTTCCTCGAGCAGGAAAGGGGAGAGTCATCCCTTTGCTACACCAGGTGACTTAATTGCTGTAAATCATCCTCCATACTGAATTGTGATAAAATCAAAGGGAGAGGGTATTTTGCTGAGAATTTCTGCCTCCTGTGACCTTGCAGCCTTGGGAAGGGAACAAAAAAGTCACCTGGTTTAGGGTGCTGACAGATGGGTGAGCAGATCAAAATAGCAGGTCACCATGTTAATTAATAATATTTGTGTGGCTCTCTTTACATTTACAATGTGAGTTCATACTCAACAGCTTATTTAATCACACCTACCACTTATACAGAGCTCTGTAGCTTTGATATTTCTTTTTTTTCAATTTATTTATTTGTTTGGTTGCGCTGGGTCTTAGTTGCGGCTCGCTGACTCCTTAGTTGTGGCATGCAGGTGGGATCTGGTTCCCTGACGAGAGATCGAGCCTGGGGCCCTGCATTAGGAGCATGGAGTCTTATCCACTAAGCCACCAGGGAAGTCCCTAGCTTTGATCTTTTGTGATCTTTGGAAAATCCTAGTTAAATAAGTACTATTATTATAGTATCTTTTTAAAAGTTGTTACTACAAAGCCTCAGAGAGGTTAATTATATCTCTGAGGTCACCCAGTTTATTAGTTTCCTGTGGCTGCATATAAAAAATTACCACAAATTTGGTGGCATTAAACAACAGAAATGAATTCTCTCACAGTTCTGGAGATCAGAAGTCTGAAAGCAGGGTGTTGGCAAGGCCTCACTGCCTCTGGAGTTTCTTTGGGAGAATCCTTCCTTGTTTCTTCCAGCTTTTGATTACTATTGCCATTCCTTGGCTTCCTTGGCTGGTGCCCATATCACTCCACCCTCTGCCGCTGTCTTCACATCACCTTCTCTGTTGTGTGGCTGTCTAATCCTCTTCTGTCTGTACATCTTATAAGAGCACTTGTCATTGGATTTTGGACCCACCAGCATAATCCAGGATGATTCGCTCATCTCAAGATCCTTAATTACATCTGCAAAGATCTTTTTCCCAAGAAGTTAACATTCACAGGTTCTGGGGTTTAAAACGTGGACATATCTTTTTTGGGGTCACCATTCAACCCCTTACACCCAGCTAGAAAGTAGAGTGTCTGAGATGCAATGTCACATGTGACTGGCCTGGGAAGCTGTGATCCTAACTAGCATCAGACCCTGTCTCTAGACTCCCTGAGATAGGGGTTGATTGGATGTCACAGAGGCAGAGCCCATCAGCCAAGTTCCCTCATGGGGAAAGGCAGCCCGGGATCCAGTGTTCTGATTTCAGTCCTGTGACTGATGTCTCCAGAAAATGGACCTTTAGATCACCCCGTTGGCTGTATGTGAGTTGGACCAGGTGGGAAAGAGAGACTTGATTCTGAAGGCAAGGATCCAGGACTGGGAAACTGCAATGGTGATGTTTTGTGTTTCCTTAAAAACGAGATCGCCTTCCTCTAGAAGGCAATGCAGTTGAATCCTTACTCTACTCCTCTCTACCCCTATGCTTGCTTCTCCAAGGACTCTGCAACTGCTTTTCCAGCATGAAGGCCAGAACTGTCTTAAAAGCTTGGGGCTTGAGTACGTCTCAGCTGCCTGGGTGAAGGAAGGTGTTGGGCATTGGGAGCATGTGCTCGTCTCTTTGCCATTTCTATGGACATAAGTTTGGAAGGAATGAGAAACACTAAGTGGATGGACAGGCGGTGGGTCATTTTAACTCCCTGTGGAATCCCCTATGAAACACTGCAATATTTGGCTCTGGGGAGGTCTGTGTGCATACAAAGTGAGTATTCCTGTACACAAAGGGGTTATGGTTTAATTGAGGAACTAAATAATGTTCACAAATCACTGTGTCACTAGAAACAGTCAGAGGCCAAAAAACTAATCTTGCCTGAGAGAGACATTTTATTTTGACCCACATAATACTTTTTAAAAGTGTTTTCACTACCTGCAGATATTTTTGAATTACACATAAAAATCTATATTCCTGGCAGGAAAAAACAAATATCAGAGGATCTGGCAAAACTAGGCCTACATTCTGTCATTGCAATATTCAGCATTTTTAGCAAGAGCATTTGCTCTCCATTTTAACAGTCTCCCAAACTCCCAATTGCCTTAATTCAGGCTCGCTTTATCCATTTAGATTACCTGTCTGGATGCTGCAGGTATCTGTTTACAACTCTTGTGTTAGGTAAAATTAACTCACTAACGCATTTACACATATTTTAGGATTCTAGGGAAGGAGGAGCAGGGGTGGGGGTGGGGTGGGGGGTGGAGCAATTAGGAAGCTTCATGAAGCAAATGGGAATCAAACTGTCCTGTAGAGAGTCAGGAATTAGATAAGGTTGGAGGGGGGTGAGAAGGAAATGAAATACAGAGACTATAAGAAGAGTAGGAAAAGGTTAACACAAAATTAAATTCTGGGGTATTAGAGGCCTAAAAGAAGAAAATAGAGGAGAGTATTTTTGCATCAGTGTTGGGAAGGGATTATTCTCAAAGTTTATAAAGAACTCCTACAAAGACAAAAAGACACATAACCTCATAGAAAAATTGACACAAAAGAGGAAACACAAATGGCCAAGAATTATAATATTTTCGAATAGACGAGATAAAGGAAATGTGAAATAATTCATCCCCAACATTTATGTAAAAATATATTAAAAAAATTAAGTGTCTTGTAATTCCAAGGAATTAACAAGGATGTGGGGGAAAATAGGAGCTCTTTTATCCTGCTGAAGAATATATAAGTGATGCGACAGTCTTTGAAGGTAATAAGATAATGACTAATCAAGCAGAATATTTCCATACTTTGGATCCAGCAGTTTCATGTTTAGAAATTTTTAGAGATTTTCTTACATTAGAATACAAGGAAACATATACAGACATGTTCAGTGTTGCATTGTGTGGAAGATTAAAGAAAATTATTGAACTAAAATGTTCCTCAATAGGAAAATATTTAAGTTGGTATATACGACTCGCCCAGTGGGCAACTATACAGCGATGATAATGGATGAATTCAAGTTATATATTACTTTAGCTAAATCCCCAAATCAGATGTTGAAAGAAGAACAAAACCTTGCCATATAGCAATATACTATTTATGAAAAGTGAAACTATTTATAACAAATGTAAAGACTTGCAAAAAAAAAAAACAACACATAAAGTGAACATACATGATCTAGGAGGGCAGTACAGGGGGTGCTGTTGGAATAGCAAAAGTTTATGTAGCCTGTTCTGGACCAGGGACACAGGAAGCCTGGGGAACCCATGAATGCAGGTTTGGTGCTTTTATTATCTGATCAAATAGCCATCACTGCTGTTCTTTTTAAAGCCATTATTTTGGGGAAGGGGGAGAGGGGATTGACATTGTAGATTGATATTAAAAATGCTTGTTGGAAAAACGTTGTCTGAAAGAAGATGGGATCCTGCAGGAGGTATAGCTCTGAGAAGTGGAGGAAAGGAAAAAGACATGATGCATTTATCATTCTTTGTTGTGATTATGACAAATCAAAATTCCTCAGGTAACTCACACAACCAGCAAACATTACCTTTTGCCCGTGTGTTTGCGGTGGCAGCCTACCAATCTTTCAGTCCTCTCTCAGTCTTTGCCTCCTACGCACCAGATGAGTCAGTCTCCCAAAAGCATAGCTCTGACAATTTACCCCCAGTTCTTTATTTTCTTCTGCATAAGGTTTGGATTCTGCAGCTCCCACCTTCTGGCTCCAGCTTTTCTTTCTACCCTCAATCACCCACTCACTTTCTCAACAGACATTTACTGAGAACTTGCTTCATGCAGGCTCCTTGGTGGGCACTGGGGACCGGGGTGTGCAAGATGAACAAAGCGCCTGTTTCCATGGACCTCATGGGCCAGTAGAGGAGACAGACAATTGAGCAATGAACCAACAATTTAGAAAATTACACCTGGCGTAAGTGCTACAAATTCAACAAAACAAATATGTGACAGTGAGTGACTGGGGACATTAGATAGGATGGTCAGCGAAGGCTCCTTTAAGGAAGTAGCTTTTCAGCTGATATCAGAGAGGTGAGAAAGTGTCAGCCACAGGAACATCTATGGGAGGATGTGACAGTCTTTGCTCTCAGACTTTGACCAAATTTGTCTCTACCCTGCATACACTCTGTTCTTTGTAACTATGTTGGCTTTGCCCATACTATTTCCTGTGCCAGGAATACGTCTCCTCCCATTTCCTACCATGGGAAATGCCTTTTTTTAAATGCCACCTCCTCCATGAAGGCTTACTTGATTTCCTCACCAAATCTTTCTGACCTTTAAATGCTTTACTGTGAATATTACAAGTCCTTTGTTTTGGAAAGGGCTGTTCTGATTACAAGTGAGAGAAGTCTAGTGGAATAAGTATAAGCAAAAACAAGGGTCAAATCTACTGGCTTAGGTAAGCAAAAACCAGCATAGTCAACCATAGGGCTGGCTTCAGGGAAAACTGTGCCCCATCATTCTAACAGTGAATCACCACTTGTTTCTCTCTTTCATGCCTCTCTTTTCTCTTTTCTGAATATTACTTTCCTCTTTCAGGCTTCTTTTCCCAACAAACTTGGACCTATGGTTGCAGGTAGTTCTGTACTTACAGATGTAGAACTTCTGAACATATGAGAGAACTTTTCCCCACCACTGCAGGTGAGGAAATCCCAGGGAAGGACTCTGGTTCCAGTGTACTTTGTGTTGCCTGATTATGCCTGGGAGCAGGGCTTTGGGGGAACCGAGAACTCAGACTTGGTTGTTCAAGAGTCACATGTCTGTCTGAAGCTTGCTGTTAACTTAGGGACGATGGCTACTGCTGTAATTTTCAGCTTCTCTCTCAGCCTACTTTTTATTAGTCCTAACATCATTTAATTTGTAACTAGAAAACATGACCCTCCCTGAAGGGAACCCAGCCCCAGCCCCTCTTTTCTTAGCTGGAGGTGTGAATGATTAACCTCAGTCTCCTGCCTTATCCACCCCTACTTCACGCTCACAGAATGCTCGTCACCTCCACGCAGCCTCAGCATGCAGGATATTTTCCCTAGCTATTATGTGTACTTATTTTGTAGCATTTTTATACTTTTCACTTATTTATAAGTGTTTGAACTCCTCCCTCCCCTTTGTGATTCCTTCTCTAATGGAGCAATTATTGATTTCTGTGTCAGATCCTGGATCTTCTTTTATAGTGCAGAATCTGGGAGTTAAGAAAAAAAAAAGGTTCTGAAGAACCTAGGGGCAGGACAGGAATAAACATGCAGACGTAGAGAATGGACTTGAGGTCATGGGGAGGAGGAAGGGTAAGCTGGGACGGAGTGAGAGAGTGGCATGGACATATATACACTACTGAATGTAAAATAGATAGCTAGTGGGAAGAAGCTGCATAGCACAGGGAGATCAGCTCTGTGCTTTATGACCACCTAGAGGGGTGGGTTAGGGAGGGTAGGAAAGAGATGCAAGAGGGAGGGGATTTGGGGATATATGTATATGTATAGCTGATTCATTTTGTTATAAAGCAGAAACTAACACACCATTGTAAAGCAATTATACTCCAATAAAGATGTTTTTTTTTTAAAAAAAAAGGGCAGGAGCTTAAGTTGATACAAATGACCAGTGGCTCTGCCAGAGATGAGGCAGGGAGAAAACATAAGAGCCTGCCTGTCTGGTGCTAAGTTAAAAAGATATTTTTTTCCCCAGAAGAGATAAAGGAAAAGAGAACATATTGAGGATATTCCACAACGAGTGTGGAAACTTACATATGAGAGAGATTTGAAAAAATAAAGAAATTTTCTGAGTGGTTTCAATAACTCGCTTTGGTATTTATAAGGAGACTACAAGCTTGATTTAAATTAATTTGAAGTCATTTTTGATTGTCATAATGAGTTCTCTTAAAATGTGACTCAATGTCAGGACTGTAGCAAAGATCTGCTTCGTTTGAAATGATCCATTTAATTATTGGGAATTTCTTTTCTTGGCCCTAACCCTCTCCCCAAATCTACTGTTTGTGTCTGAATAGCAGAGGCTCCACCCAGTACCTCCCGCAGCACCTATTCCCTGCCTTAGATATATTATTCAGTCCGTAATAATTTGTTATAATAAATGATTGTGTTTTGCATATTATATCATCACTGTATTAACTAGCTGATAATGAGCACTGTGTGTTGAGTCCTATGCTAAAATCTGTAAATGTCTTATCTCATTTAATCCCTACAAATCAGCCGAGGCTTATGAGAGGATTATTGCAATAATCCATGCTAGAGATGACCAGTTTATGAGCTAGGCCATAGACTAGTTCGTAAATCTTAGACTTAGCTCCTTGCATAAGTATAAACTTATTTATCTTTTAAGCAAACATTGATTGAGCACTTGTTAGCCCTTACTATCCTTCAGATGTGACTGCTATCCTGTAGTTAGTAAATGGTGGCATTGAAATTTGAACCCAGGGTGTATGACTCTGGCATCTGTACTCTTGATCAATACACTCTAATTGAAAAAAAAAAAAAAAAAAAAAGAATGGAAGTAGGATGAGAAATGGATGCAGCGAGGCAGGAAACATAAAATCCTTAGGACCAGTTACCAAGAGAGGCTGCTGATTCTTCAGAGATCACCTCAAATAAGCTGTTGCTCTCCAGAATTAGGGTAAATTAAAGGCTTCCTTTAAGTTCCCCCAGCTCTTAAATGACAGATGCTTCCCTATAAGGAAGGAGAAAAGGAAAACTTCATAAAATTTCTACTACCTGTTATGCCCTCTGCAATATTAACTATCTCATTTAATCCACAAAGAGTGGTACTTGCTCACTTTTTACAAAAGGCAATGGAGGCTCGATATTGCTGGCCACAGTGATATTTTCTGTAGTAATAAATGTTAGGAAATAATACAAATGCCCAATAATAATAAAAATGTTATATAAATGATTGTATAACTCATTAAAATGGCAGTTTGAAAGCAATTTAATGTATGAAAATGTTCAGAGTATAATATTGAGTGAAAAAATCAAGGTACCTGATTTTATGCATGGCATGATCTATTTTACATATAAAAAATGCCCACTTGAAACTTCTTTTTTTGAATTTTATTTTATTTATTTTTTATACAGCAGGTTCTTATTGGTTATCTTTATACATATTAGTGTACACATGTCAACCCCAATCTCCCAGTTCATCACACCACCACTGCCCCCGAAACTCTGATTGATGCACTGTGGTGACCTAGATGGGAAGGAAATCCAAAAAAGAGGGGATATATGTATATGTATAGCTGATTCATTTTTCTGTACAGTAGAAACTAACACAACATTGTAAAGCAATTATACTCCAATAAAAATTCATTAAAAATGCAAAAAAAATACGCACTTGAAACAGGGAAAATGAAATGGAGTTAAAGTAAAGAGGCTCTGCTCAAGAATGAGCATTCATGTATCGTGTGCCCTGAGCAGTAAAAACCACAGTATTCTCTGACGTTTTTGGTGTTGCTCATTTAGATATGCCACCCCCATCAGACTTTTAATTTCTAGTCGACGTCCCTAAACTCAGAATTTTGTCAGCAATCAGGCCACCTGCCAGAATCTTCCTGCCAGTGTCCTTTGCTCTAAGATCTCTTCTTATAGTTTGCCCTTGCCTCATCCTACACCAGCCTGATATATATCCATGTATGTACTGCCTTTTTTCTTCTTTTTCATACTCTCATTTGACAGAGGAAGCAGCTAATGAGTTTAAGCCCCAAACTGCTGACTCTGTAGCAGAATATACTCTGACAAAAATGTTCTGTGTCAACGTTCTCCATGATGAAGTAGTACAACCCACAACTTTTAAAACAATTGACCATTTGTACCTTCTCAAATTGCGTTCTTCCTTTGGCCATAGGAAACCACTTTCTCTTTTTTTAAAAAAAAATTTTCTTTTTTATTGAGGTATATTTGATATACAACATTTTAGTTTCATGTGTGCAACAAAAAGATTTGTTCTTTGTGTATACTGTGAGATGATCACCATAAGTCTAGTCAATATCCATCACCATGCATGGTTACAGAATTTATTTTTCTTGTGATAACTTGAAGACCTACTCTCAGCAACTTTCAAATATGCAGAACAGTATTATTAACAATATGTAGTCACCATGCTGCACATTATATCTCTTGACTTTGTTTTATAACTGGGAGTTTGGACCTTGGACCTTTTTTTCACACATTTTGCCCACCCCCTCGCCCCCTCCCCCACCCCCCCCCCCGCCAATCCCAGTCTATTCTCTGTATCTTTGAGGTTGGATTTAAAATTTTTTTTTAGATTTCACATATAAGTGAGATCATATGGTGTTTGTCTTTCTTTATCTGACTTACTTCACTTAGCATAAAGGCCTTGAGGTCCATCTCTGTTGTCTCAAATGGCAATATTTCATTCATTTTATGGCTGAATAATAATCTATCATGTGTGGGCGTACATATGTGTGTGTGTGTGTGTCTGTCTGTCTGTGTGTACCACATTTAAAAAATCCTTTTATTCATTTATGGGCATTTTGTTTGTTTCCATATCTTGGCTATTTTAAATAATGATGAAATGAGCGTGAGGGTGCATATATCTTTTTGAGAGGGTGCTTTGGTTTTCCTCAGTTAAATACTCAGAAGTGGAATTGCTGGATCTTGTGGTAGTTCTATTTTTAATTTTTTGAGGAACCTCCATACTGTTATCCATAGTAGCGGTACCAATTTACATTCCCACCACTAGAGCACAAGATTTCCCTTTTCTCCAAATCCTTGCCAACACTTGTGCTTGTCCTTTTCATGGTAGTCATTCTGACAGGTGTGGGATGATATCTCATTGTGGTTTTGATTTGCATTATCCTTTCCCCATTGTATACTTTTGACTCCTTTGTTGTAAATTAACTGACCATATATGTGGGTTTATTTGGGGGCTCTCTATTCTGTTCCATTGATTTCTGTGTCTGTTTTTAATTCCACTGTCATACTGTTTCCAATACTACAACTTTGTAATATAGCTTGAAATCAGGGGGCCTGATTGCTCCATCTTTGTTCTTCTTTATCAAGATTGCCTTGGCTATTCAGTGTCTTTTGTGGTTCTGTAAAAGTTTTAGGATTGTTTGTTCTGTTTCTGTGAAAATGCCATTAGAATTTTGATATGGATTGCATTGAGTCTGTAGACTGTTTTGGGTAGTATGGACATTTTTATATTCTTCCAATCCATGAGCACAGAAAATATTTCTATTTATTTCTGACTTCTTCAGTATATTTCATCAGTGCCTTGTAGTTCTCAGTATACTGTTTTTTTATGTCCTTGGTTAAATTTATTCCTAGACATTTTGTTTTTATGCAGTTGTAAATGGAATTGTTTTCTTAAATTTTCTTTCTGATAAGTTTGTTCTTGGTGTATAGAAATGCAATAGATTTCTATATATTGACTTTGTATCCTGCAGCTTTACTGAATTAATTTATTCTAACAGTTTTGGGGTGGCACCTTTCGGGTTTTCTATATATCATGTCATCTGCAAAAAGTGACAGTTTTACTTCTTCCTTTCCAGTTTAGATGCTTTTGTTTCCATTGCCTAATTGGTCTAGCTAGAACTTCAAATACTATGTTGAATAAAAGTGGCAGGAATGAGCATCTTTGTCTTGTTCCTGATTTTAGAGGAAAAGCCTTCAGCTTTTCACCATTTAGTATGATATTACTATGGGCTTTCCTATATGGCCTTTATCATGTCCCTTTATATCTATTTGTTGAGAGTTTTTATCATAAGCGAATGTTGAATTTTGTCAAAAGCTTTTTCTGCATCTATTGAAATAATCATATGACTTTTATCCTTTATTTTGTCATCCACATGGATTGATTTGAAGACGTTGAACCATGCTTGCATCCCTGGAATAAACCCCACTTGATTATGGTGAATTATGCTTTTAATGTGTTGTTGAATTTAGTTTGCTGATATCTTGAGGACTTTTGCATTTATGTTAATCAGGGATATTGGCTTTAAATTTTCTTGTGGTGTCCTTGCCTGCTTTTGGAATCAGGGTAATGCTGACCTTGTAAAATTAGTTTGGAAGTGTTTCCTCCACTTCTAGTGTTAGGAAGAGTTTGAGAAGTATTGGTATTAATTTTTCTTTGAATATTTGGTAGAATTACCAATAAAGCTATCTCTTCTTGGACTTCTGTTTGTTGGGAGGTTGTTGATTGCTGATTCAGTCTTCTTACTAGTAATCAGTCTGTTCACATTTTCTGCTTCTTCATGATTCAGTCTTAGAAGGATGTATGTTTCTTGAAATTTATCCATTTCTTACCAGTTGTCCTAATTGTTGGCATACAATCATTCATAATAGTCTCCTGATCCTTTGTATCTCTGTGGTATCAGTTATAACATCCCCTTTTTTATTTTGCATTTTATTTGAATCCTCTCTTTTTTTTTCTTGGTGAGCCTAGCTAAAGGTTTGTCAGTTTTATCTTTTCAAAGAACCAGCTCTTTGTTTCATTGATCTTTTCTATTGTCTTCTTACTCTCTATTTTATTTATTTTTACTCTGATCTTTGTTATTTCCTTTCTTCTACTAACTTAGGGATTCATTTGTTCCTTTTCTAGTTCCTTAAGATGTAAAGTTATGTTTCTATTTGAGATTTTTATTTTTTGAGGTAGGCATTTATTGCTATGAATTTCCCCATTAGAGCTGATATTGCTGCATCCCATGTTTTGTTATGTTGCATTTCCATTTTTTGTGTCAAATTTTTTCAATTTTTCTCTGATTTTTTTTATCAGTTGGTTTTTCAGTAACATATTGTTTGATTTCCAGATAGTTGTGAATATTCCAGTTTTCTTCTTGTATTTTACTTCGTTTCATTCCATTGATGTCAGAAAGATGTTTGATATGATTTCAGTCTTGTTAAATATGTTGAGACTGTTTTGTTGCATAACATATGATCTATCCTATAGAATGTTCCATGTGCACTTGAGATGAAGGTGTTTTCTGTTGATTTTGGATGGAATGTTCTGTATATACCTGTTAAGTTTATCTGGTGTAATGTGTCCTTCAAGGCTAATGTTTCTTACTGATTTTTCTGTCTGGATGATTTACTCATTTATGGAAGTGGGTTATTAAAATCCCCTATTATATTGCTATCTATTTCTCCCTTTAGTTCTGTTAGTATTTACTTCATATATTTATGTGCATCTATGTTGGATGTGTAAACGTTTACAAATGTCATATCCTCTTGTTGGATTGGCCCCTTTATCATTATGTAATGCCCTGTAGTGACTTTTAATTTCATATCTCATATAACCATAGAAGGTCAGTACTAGCACTATATAAGGGAAATACATGAATCACAAATGCATTTGTACATATGTAATTTAATATTTTCTAGTATCCACATTAAGACATGTGGCTACTTTTTAAGGTAAAATAGAAAAGGTCAATTTTAATACTATGTTTTAACTTAATATATATAAAATATTATTTCAACATATAATCAATATTGAAATTGAGATATTTCATATCCTAAGTTTTGTACTAAGTTACAGAATTCAATTTGTATTTACACTTATGACACATTCCAACTTGGACTAGTCATATTTCAAGTACCAGCTAGGCATAGTTGGCTACTAGCTACTGTCTAGGACAGCACAAATCTATACCCAATATTCTTGTTTTTCAGACTTGCTTTCAAACTGCTTAGTTTGCCCAGCTTAAATTTAGGTGAGGCTTATCAGCGCTCAATCCAAAAGTGAATTGTCAGAAAGCTGTTTCTTTCAATGGAGAATTCAGCCGTGGAGCCTCTTGTTAATGACTTAATTGGCAAGAGATAATATATTTGGCAATGGGGAAGTTTTCCATTTGTTTAGTTAAAGAAAGATGGAAGTTAAAATTACTGATAATTGAGTTACTTCAGGCTGTAACTATAGGAATCTTCACTTCACTTTGTTTCTTTGAAACATGACCGACACCAGAGCAAGAACTTGTGAAGAAGAAATAACAGCCACCGAAACCAGTGGCAAAGGGCTAGCTGGGCATTTTCAGAGCCTCTCCTGGGGCAAGTTTTCCTTCTACAGTGATTATTATAAGTTACTTAGGCAAATGGTTACACAGTTCTGCAAAGTTCTAGGATGTCCTGCAAGCTGTCAGTGCTTGCACAGGGTAGGCTTTTCCTCTCCTTTCTCTTTTATTCTTTTTGTGCCTAGAATATGCCAATATAGTCACAGCTATATAATTGTTCTCCTCCATCATGTTTCACCAGTGGAACCAGTAGGCAGCTGAAAATGGGAAGTGTTAGGCTTATTTACTACTGAATATTTTCCTTTGGATCAGAGCTACTTGCTCATAATCTATAAGCAAATCTGGTGCATCCCGATGTCATCACACATCCAAAATTTTGACCCTTGTTCTCCAGAGAACTTTATATTTGTCAACATCCTTTCTTATACATTCCCTCATTTTCTCTGTCAATTCCATCTTTGTGAATTATATTAGGCACTTTGTATTATCTTTATTTTACAGATGAGGAAAGCAATGCCCAAGAGGTTTTGAATGACTTACTCCATGTTTGTCTATCACTTTGCAAACTATCCTCCATACTGCTGCTAGGGTGATGCCAAGTGATAGAAAATCTGAGTATGTCATGCTCCAATGAAAACACTCCCTGCTGCTATCTGACCATAATACAAACTCCTTATTTTGACCCATGGGTCTCTCTTTGATCTGACCCCTTGTCCCGATCTTAAGCTTAATTTTTCACCTTTGTACACTCAGAATGCTACTCAATACTAGCATATGGAGAATAATAATAACAGATGTTATTGAGTACTTGCTATATCCTAGCTACTGTTATGAATGGTTTGCATGTATTAGCTTATTCATTGAAAGCGTATGAAGTACTTAATATTCTTATCCTCACTCATTTTAATGAGTTGTATCAGCTGTACACATCCCAGGTAATCACTATGAGAAACAATGTATAGAACATCTCCACCCCCTAGGAATTTCCCCCATACCCCATTGCAGCCAATTCCTCATTAGAATTAGGTCTTCAGATCTTAAGAGCCCTGCATTTTATTGTATGATTATTTAAATTTTAAAAGAATAACACAGACATAGAACATATTGACTTCATAAGTGCCCTAAGCAACTGGATTTCTTATTCTATCTCTTACTCATGCTTTGTTCTCCTCTCTTCCCCTCTCCTCACTCCCAGGATTACCTGATTCTTTCCCAGACTATTTTTCAGTCTTTGGGTATGACATATTATGACCAAGCTCAATTATTGGGTTGGCCAAAAAGTCCCTTCAGTTTTTAAGTAAAAATAAAACACACATTTTTCATTTTCACCAAGAACTTTATTGAGCAACATATTCACCATTTTGTTCTACTACCTTCTGTTATTTTTCAGGCAACTTCAAATTCCATCTTCCGAAAACTTTTTATCTTTTTGATCAAAGAACTGTTCCAGGTGCCTTTTATATTCTTCCAGGGAATTGAAATTTTTTCCATTAAGAGAATTTTGTAAAGACCAAAATAAATGGAAATCTGAAGGTGAAATGTCTGTTGAATATGGCGGATGGATCAGAACCTCCCAGCCAAGCTGTAACAGTTTTTGCCTGGTCATTAAAGAAACATGTCATCTTGTGTTATCCTGATGGAAGATTATGCGTTTTCTGTTGACTAATTCTAGACGCTTTTCATCAAGTGCCGCTTTCAGTGGGTCTAATTGGGAGCAGTACTTGTTGGAATTAATCGTTTGGTTTTTTGGAAGGAGCTCATAATAGAGGACTCCCTTCCAATCCCAACATATACACAACGTCACCTCTTTGGATGAAGACCAGCCTTTGCTGTGGTTGGTGGTGGTTCATTTCACTTGCCCCATGACCTCTTCTGTTACACATTATGGTACAGTATCTTTTCATCACACATCACAATTTTTTTAAAAAAACAGAATATTTTCGTTACATTTAAGTAGAGAATCACATGCGGAAATATGGTCAGGAAAGTTTTTTTCACTTACCTTATATGGAACCCAAACATCAAAGCAATTAGCCTCCATACACTGCACAAATCTTTTTTTGTGTTTCAGTTGTGTTTTTACCTTTCTTGAAATAATAAATCATAATATGTGGAAAATGTTGCTTTTTTCCTTCCATCTTCAATATTAAAATGGCTACACAATAATTCACCAATTTTGATATGGTTTTTTAAAATGCTCAGTGTTATGACAGCCGTCACAATACATTCTAACAAGCATCTTATGGAAAACACCAAACGAACTTTTTGGCCAACCCAATACTTATCATCTTGACCAATTTTGGACAAGTATTCAAAGATTTGAAACAAACAAGTATGTTTTAAATACTAGTACCTGCATCTAACCTGTAGTTCCTGGGTGTTAGGCCCACTTAATATGTAGCAGGACTATGTAAGTTTATGGTAAGGGTCAAGGGTGTGGGCCATGGGAAAATGCAAATCAAAACCACAATGAACTATTACCTCATGCTTTTTAAAATGGCTATCATCAAAAAGACAAGTGAGCTGGTGAGGATGTGGAGAAAAAAGAACACTTGTGCACTGTTGGAGGGAATGTAGATTGGTAAAGCCACTGTGGAAAACAGTATGAAGTTTCCTCAAAAAATTAAAAATAGAACAACCATATGATCCTGCAATCCCACTTCTAGGTATATATCTGAAAAGAACAGAATCACTATCTCGAAGAGATATCTGTACTTCCATGTTCATTGCCACATTAGTCAGAATATTCAAGACATGACAACCTCAGTGTCCATCAACAGATGAATGAAAAATGAATAAATGTGATACACACAACACTCATACACCCATGCAATGGAATAATATTCAGTCATAAAAAGAAGAAAATCCTGTTTTCTGTAACAACATGATTAAGTTTGGAGGACATTATGCAAAACTAAATAAACCAGAAAGAGAAGAACAAATACTCCATGGTATCATTTGTATGTAGAATCTATTAAAGCTCAACTTATAGAAATGAAGAGTACACGGTGGTTGCCAGGGGCTTGGGTGGTGGCGGAAATGGGGAGATGTAGGTCAAAGGGTACAAACTTCATTTATGAGTAAGTTCTGGGGATCTAATGTAGAACATGGTGACTATAGTTAACAATATTATATACTTGAAAGTTGCCAAGTTAGTAAATCTTAAACGTTCTCACACACACAAAAAAAGATAATTATGTCAGGTATGGAGGTGTTAACTCCCCTTATTGTTGTAATCATTTTGTAATATATAGGTGTATCAAATCATCATCTTGTATACCTGAGACTTACACAATATTGTATGCTACTTATATCTTAATAAAATCAGAAAAAAAGGAGTAAAACCTCTGGAGTCACACTGTTTGGCTTTGAATCTGGCTCTCCATTTTATGTACTTATTACATCCTTACAACAATGCCATGAGCATGTATTATTACCTTTATTTAACAGATGAGGAAACTGGGGCTTAGAAGTGTCAGGTAACCAGGCTAAATTATACAGCCAACAAGGAAAAATGGAGGGATTTGGCCCAGATCTTCCTGAATGCAAAGTCCAGGCCCTCAGTTGAAGGGACTATGACAGGGCTCAAAACTGCCTGCTCAGATCCCTTTATCTTTGTCACTGCCATCTATTTTGATGACTCTTTCCTACTAAAAGAAGAGTGTTGTTTGCTAGGACGATTCATATCATGCAGAGCTGAAAATTTTAAGGGCTCTCCCAAGGGGAACTTGTTATGCTGCTGAACATTGAATTTATTCCTTAAAGATGCATTTTTAAAATTTAGCTCTGATATCAAAATCAATGATTTCTAATGATCAAAATCAAATATATATCTCTCTTGATTTTTGACAGTGTTGATATTTTAATAGAATATTCTATTTAAATATTTTTAAATAACATCATTGCTGCTGGTTTAAATACGTGTTTTTTACGTTCAGAACCACACTGTACTTTTACATTTTACAGGCTTATGTAGTCCTTTAAATGTCCTTCCTTCTTGCTGTAACAAGTTGATTATGTCTTGATTCTGAGGTTACTTATAAAATGAAACTTTGTTTTCTTTAACAAAACAGGGTTTTTTTTTGAGAGTTTATATATTACAGTGACATTAATCTTACGTCAAGGAGAACTTAGCTGTGCTTCCACCTTATACATACATTTACAGAGTTTCCATTTATTTTAAAATCATTGAGCACTGCACTCTGCTATTACTAATTAGATGCTAATTAATGTTCTTTTGTTTGCTCATTTATTTGGAATCTTCCTTTTTCTTCATATCAGGGCCCCTGAAAGTGTGTAAATTTCATTAATGGCTTTTATCTGCTCTTTAAACAGATTGTCAAGCGAAGTAGTTGTTTTGAAAATTATAGCAGGCCAACATCTATATCTGACAAAAACACAAAATTCTAGGGGATATTATTAACTTGACAGTAATTAATAATTTCACTGAAAATGCTTCAAAGCAAGGTGCGTTATGAATTTAACTGATATAAATCATTCCTTTAAAGTTTGCCTTTAACATTGAGGCTCTCAAAAATGACAAGGAAAAGATTAAAGGACGAAACTTAAAATTCCAGAATAAATGTTTTAAAACTAACATATGTCAGGTATATGCTTTTTAATTTCATCTTTAAATAGCCCCGATAAATGGCAGATTAATCCCTTTTTATGGGGGAGAAGACTGAGACTTTCAAGGTTTACATATGCTGGGTTGGAGGGAGAATGCCATGCAGAGGGGGCAGCATGTACAAAGGTCCAAAACTCAAAGAAACCTGGCAAGTCAGAGGACATGAAGGTAAAAGCTGAGCAGAGGCCCTTACATGAAGGTAAGAGCTGAGCAGAGGCCCGTATTGCTGGCAGAGCTGGCACATCCAGGGTCTCTAGGGTCAGGTTAAGGGTTGGTGACTCATCCATTGTCTGTTGGAAAGAGCACTCTCACCACAGCGTGAAGGAGGAATTTAAAAGGGTAAGAGGAGGAGAAACATTTCAAGCAATAAAGACAGATAATGATAGCTCCTACTAGGATATTGGAGAACAAGTAGTTTTAAGAAAGATTTTCTAAGTAAACTGATCAGGCTCATTTATAGGTTGGATGAAGTTGGCCAAAACTGAGGAGGAGGGAGGTGTTGAATATGGTTTTTCAGGTGCTCAATTTCCAAAACTGAGTAGAAAGTGGAAACTTTTTTTTTTTTAAACAAAGATCTTTGGAAAAGGAAAAAAAAATCAAAGGAAGTATCATAGATTGGGTTGACAAAGGAAATAGCCCCTGAGGCTGAAATTTGCTTACAGGAGGTTTATTGGGAAGTCTTTCAAGAAACCATACCTGTAAAGGAGTGAGGAGAGAACTGAGGTGGATGGCATGTAGATGCAACAGAGGCCTCAGCCATTCCCGCAGGGACACGGACATTGGGATGGTTTTTCAAAGACCTTCCAAATGGAGGAAAATCGGGCACATCGGCCAATAATTGACAGGGGATTCCTCTGGGGGGAAAAGAGTCTAACCTCAGGTGTGTCAGTTCCCAGCACTTCTTGAGGAGGACTTACCTGAACTTTCAGCAGGTAATCATCCTGGCAGCTGAGAAAGTAAGTGAGTTGATACTATAGGGGTTATGGGCAACGTACAACCTCTACTACATTCCCCCTCTGCACCCCTAAATTCCATTGGAAACTGCTTCTCTAGGATGCTCATCAGACTCTTCCTGGGGAAATTTTCAAGAGAATGGTTATTGAGACAGACCTTACCCCTCTGGCTAAAACTGGTTTGGGGACTAGCACTGCCACTGAATTTTCCTTCTGTTCTGCACATTTAGATTTCCCTCACTCATGTTGGTGCCTCTGCTGCTCTAAGTGGCTTACCTGGTTGGGTGATCAGCTCCTTCCCACTGAGGTGTGAGAACCCCTGATAACCATGTCCTTCTCAGATCATGGCCACTGCACTTGTCAATTTACCATAAAAATTGGATAGGGGAGTGCCAAGAACAGCTACATGGAAACGTTGAGCTTTCCTGCTTCATCATATGACAGAAATCTAAACTCTTCTTCCCTGTCCCCATTGTGTAACAGCAACCCCTCATCTTTCTCTTGATTGAGGTTAACTGCCCCACCCGGATGAATGACCTCTTTCTTTGTCTACTAGTCTCTCCACAGAAGTAGCTTATAGTGCCTGGGCAAGAGCCAAACCTTAATGTTTGTCTTCTTCTCCTCTGGTGGAAGCTTTCTTCTCTTTAAACCAGAACATCTTTTTTCTGCCCTGCAGCTATAGGAGATGTCTCCTTATATGCTGCCTCAAAGACCCTCTCACTTTTAAATCTCATCTTCAATTGTCCTTAGACAATCAATAACCTGGTTTTATAAAATACAACTATACTCCTTCTAAAACATTACTTAAGACCCTTAAGAACCATTAGAGTAAAGCAGTTTAAACATAACTACCTAGGAATTTTGTACTGGACAAAATTAAATATAGGTTAAACTTGAAATTTGTAAAACACTTTTTTTTTTCTGTTCATCTTAATGGATTACAATGTGATTCATATTTTACAGTTGAGGTGCTGGATGAAGCACCCTCATTGTTCTATTTATTGAAGACAGTAAGCCAACCCCACAGGGTGAAATGCAAATTGATTTTTAGAGATAAAGATGTGTTGGAGAGTGACCAAGACTTGAAATAAGAATGACTTGCAGGGCTTCCTTGGTGGCTCAGTGGTTGAGAGTCTGCCTGCCGATGCAGGGAACACGGGTTCGTGCCCCGGTCCGGGAAGATCCTTCATGCCGCGGAGCGGCGGGGCCCGTGAGCCATGGCTGCTGAGCCTGCGCGTCCAGAGCCTGTGCTCCGCAATGGGAGACGCCACAGCAGTGAGAGGCCTGCGTAATGCAAAAAAAAAAAAAGAATGACTTGCAGTTTTTTCACGTGATCTGAAAAACTTGTAATGTACCTGTGTCCTTTCAGAAGAGAGGTACAGACAGCAGATATAATTATTTAGGTGTTATGTCAGATGGCAGCTTTTGATAAACTCCAACTCAGATTTTCTTTGCTTTAATATGCACCAAATTTGTTTGCTATAAGTTTCTCTCCCTTCCCCCAACTCTCCCTCACTCTGTCTCACATACATACACAAACAAATAAGCTAGGCATAACCTGTCAGTCAGTAAATAAAAGACTAGGACCTCATATTTTAGATTTTTATACCTTGAATGGCTTTCACTTATGATTTTGTAAATAAAACTAAGTTTTTGTTAATTTTGTTTTCAAAACCACGCTGCATGTAGCACAGACAAGTTTTTGACAGATATCTCTGAAGAACTAATGATCCATCTGTTGTTACCTAGAGATGGACCCCTCAAACTGAGAATCAAAGACCTCCAGCCCATGATGACTTCTGCAACCTGCCCTCCTGTAATATTATACAACTTTCTCTACGGTCCCTCTGTCAGTGCCTCTCCCCTTCCTCTTAACTGTGGGACCTTGACCCAGTAACTTGAGCTTCCTATACATCAGTTTCCACAACTATAAAAAGGAGAAGGTCAAGCATTTCTTCACAGACTATTGTAAATACAATGAGATAATCTTTTTTTTCTTTGGACCTATTTTTTTCTATCACTATCACACAGGACAGGCATTTCAGTCTTGTAGGGTACCCTTTCCCTTTGAGGGTAGTTTATCCTCACGCAAAAGGCCAAGAGAAATTTTTGTAAAGGGCTGGATGGGGAGTGGGAGTGAGTGGACTCAAAGAGCAGGGGCTGACCAGCGAATGAGTGCAGATACTAGAAAATCATTCTAAGTATTAACAATAGTATTTCTCAAAAAGTAGATCCCAGCTCCCAGATTTACCTCAGATGATGGTTAAACACTGAGATTCCTCAGCTTGACCCAAGATGCATTGAATCAAATCCAGTGGAGTTTCCTTTAGAAAAGTTTGCTTTGTTTAGAAGCTTTGCTAACCTTGCTTCTGAGGTTCACAAAATCTTCACAACCAATAGCCTACTTTGTACCTGTTGCTATAGGAGTTTTAAACAGGATAGAAATAGAAAAAAATTCTTTCTAGGTTTAATAAGGTTTTAGTTTTGAAGGAGTAACTGACAATCCTTGCCCACCCTCATATGACCCACGCCACCCACTCCCACAAACAGAGCTACTGCTGGGTTGGGATGAATGGAACCAGCTATAGCTCTCAGCCAGAGAGCTGGTACAAAGGCAAGTTCTCCTTAACTATTTCAAATAAGCTGAGTATGTCTTATAAATAAATGCATCAGAAAAGCAGCCACAACCTTGTGTGCTCTAAAAAGAGCCTCAGACTACAGCACTCAGATCCACAGGCATCAGGAAACTTGAAAATATCAAGTCATACAAACAGCCTTGTGATTATCATCAGCTCTGCAAAAGGTGTAAAATGAAAACTTTCTCCTGGTGGATAATATAATCTTCTTATTAGTTCCAAGCCAATAGAAAACTGAAGCACCTTGTTAATAATTCTCACTTTTATAAGTGCTCTAACAGCTGTGAGATGTGTTTTACTTTTGCTCCAGGAGTTCAAACTGACTAGTACTGCATTATTTTTATTTTTTCATTTAATAAGAAACATGCAACAAAAGAGCCCATAAACATGTTCTAAATCCCTTTAAGCCAGGCATAAAATCTTTTTACAAAACAAGAGTGAAAAATTCTCATTTTTTAATAAATATAGTCTTAAAAGTTAGCGGATATAGGGGGTTGCTCAGTGGCTCCTCTGAGCCACTTTCACATTCACACTATATGCATCCCCATAGATATTTTTCCAAACACACTCACACACACACCTTTTTGTGGAAGCCGAGAAATCATGGTAGAGAAGCAAAATTTGTGACTGGACTCTCTGATTCCTGGTTCTTGAAATAAAGCATTTATTAGCCTCTTCTCTTTATTTTTACTAGAGAGTCAAAGAGCTAAACATTCTGTATGCATTGACTTCCTACTGTGTCTTTGCCTTTGTGTCTGTTTTTGCTCTACTCCTATGCATCTCTGTCTGCCTTCCCACCTCTCTGTCCGTTCCCAGGGAATAATAACTATTTTTCCTCTATCTGTGATAGATACTTGTTGGAAAATTTAACAGCTTCTTGCCTAAATCATCAACCATGTCTTTTTTTTTTCCTCCCCGATGTGGTATTATATGGTTTGTATATGGAAGATGGTTTCATTATTTTTAGACTTAGTTCATATTTCATGTCAAATTCAGTCGCTTTGGTCCACAACCATATTTTAAACCATTATTAATATATTTTTTATTAATAGCAAGCATACGTATAGCAAACGCGTGTGTGCGTGTGTGTATGTGTGTGGACATGCCATAGTTCATAATTAAAAGCAATGTTTTTTCATACCATTGCATCCCACCTGCAGTCTTACCCATAAATGCAACCATTATTAAACATTTCTGACTCTAGTGCCATGGTGGTTAACACATAATTTTATAATACTTTCTTATCACTATATCTTGGTTTATCCACTAAGGAACTGTCTTTGTAATTTGCTCATCTCTCCTCCTTGTTATTTCTCTCTTGATATTGAGTTCAAAGAGAGAAATTTGGTGAAAGGCAATGAGGAAATGGGGATCCCTCTGCCTCTCATTTCAGTGCTCTGGTCTCCTTAGGATTAACGTCTATCCAAAGAAGACACTGATCCAATACCGAAGGTCATTCAGTGATCTCAAGGATGGGAGCTAGTGGAAATGCAGGGTTCCACGTGTCACTGCTTTTATTCACTTATTCCATTATAGGATAAGACATGGAAAAACATGCCTAATCTGCTGCATGACCAGCAATCTCGGGCAAAATTAAACGATTTTTGAGATGCTGTGAGAGTTGCTTTGACAATAACATGTCTTTCCTTTTCTCTACCATCTGCCTGCATCTTAACAACACCAAATGTATAATCAGACATGGAATCTTACAACTGTCGCAATAAATGAGGGGCGGCATAAATCCCATTGTTTTAGCCTGCAGCACTTGGGGTTGACTTTCTAAACCAATTATCAGAAAATAACGGCATTATTGTCTCATCTCCTTAGGGCAATGGATGAAGGCTTACTATAAATCAATACCCAAATTTCATCTGGAGTAAACCTGTGGCTGACTGAAGATATTACAGGGAAAAAGAGATTTCTTGTAAGGAAAAGTGAAAAGAATTGTTTAAGTTGTGGAGAAAAAGACTTGGTAGAGAAAGTAAAGACGAATACGCATTCATGGCTAGTGTGGAGAAAACCAGTAGAATACCCTTGTCAACAGATCTAATCAGAAGGAAACTTTTAAATTTGGATGCAAACAAAACCATTCACTGAGCATAGAGGATTTAATCTGAGAGTTTTACCCAGAGGATTAGACACCATAGACAACCTCATGAAATTTTAATAATAAGAGGAAGAATAGAAGAAGTAGGAGAAGGTGGTAGAGGAGGACAGGAGGAGGATGACAGCAGCAGCAATGACAACTTAGCAAAAGAGGAATTGAGGCGTAAATTAGCTGGAGTAAACTTTGCCAGCTCATAGAAGTGCTGTAATATTTTAGATTTTTAGAAAAGTATCCATAGACTACAATGACATGCTTTCTGCATAGATGGCATAAATAATACAAAATAGTAATACTATCATCTGGGGGATATTTTTAACTTTTCAAAATGTTGAGATTTGTTTCATAAATTTAATCTTGAATAACTGCATAAAATAGGTGGAGTAGAAGGTTTAGATATCCTACAGAATGTACATTACTTGTACTGAGCCTGAACTTGAACTCTCTTTAACTCATAAGTTCTCTCAACTAGATGTCAAGATTCGGAATGACTAAAACAAAGAAAACCCTGATTGTCTTTTAAATATATTAATGATGTTTTAAAAGTAGTGCTTTCCTCTTTCTGGTTAGCCAATTCCAAACCTTCTTTAAATACACCTAAGTTTCTTTCTTCAAAAATATATCTTAAATCCTTACGGTATATTGTATACACCCAGAATTAAAGTGAAGAGCGTGGCATACACACACACACACACGCACACTGCATTGATAGTCTTCCCAGTATACCTAGCTCCAAGTCAGAATTTGGAAATACAGTTCAGCATATTAATTTACAGCATGGGCTTTTTTTTTTTTTTTTTTTTTTTTTTCCCCCCCACAGCACGCGGGTCTCTCACTGCTGTGGCCTCTCCCGTTGCGGAGCACAGGCTCCGGACGCGCAGGCTCAGCGGCCATGGCTCACAGGCCCAGCCGCTCCGTGGCATGTGGGATCCTCCCGGGCAGGGGCACGAACCCATGTCCCCTGCACCGGCAGGCGGACTCCGAACCACCGCGCCACCAGGGAAGCCCACAGCATGGGTTTTTAAATGGGTCAAATCTGCCCCAAAACTTATACAGGGATGATGTTAGGCAAATAACCTAACCTCTCTAAGCTTCATTTCATCAAATGTAATATAGTGAAACAATAAAGCCTAGCTGTAATGAACATATGCTTTTTCTAACACTTATTTATTTATTTATTTATGGCTGTGTTGGGTCTTCGTGTCTGTGCGAGGGCTTTCTCTAGTTGTGGCGAGTGGGGGCCACTCTTCATTGTGGTGCACGGGCCTCTAACTATCGTGGCCTCTCTTGTTGTGGAGCACAGGCTCCAGACGCGCACGCTCAGTAGTTGTGCCTCACGGGCCCAGCCGCTCCATGGCATGTGGGATCTTCCCAGACCAGGGCTCGAACCCGTGTCCCCTGCATTGGCAGGCAGATTCTCAACCACTGCACCACCAGGGAAGCCCTTGTCTAACACTTTTAATATTTTTCCAGATGATTCTGACATAGTGGTCAACAGTAAAGGGACTTACTCCCTGGACCTCAAGGCTTGCCATGGGAACCAGGATAGGCCAACCAGAAAAGGTCTTCCCCCAAACTATGATATTGGTTTAAAAATGAACATGTGACCCAAGGCAAGCCAATTAGTGTTCTTCCTTGGTGCTTCTCAGCTAGAATAAGTAGGGGTACTTACCTCTTGTAGCTATAGGTGACTGTCATCCCTGCCACAAAGAGGAGTCATGTTCTTGTAAGAAAAGAAAGACGCCTGATCTAAAGGGAGAGAATGAGAGAGAAAAATAGAATACATAAGTATTCTGAGTATCAGACTGAATGTTGTCTTTCAGTATTTTGAACTGCCATTATCTGTTAACTATTGATACAACCACTTTCTTATCTTAAGCTACATTGAGTTGGAGTTTCTCACAAACTGGAAGAGTCCTGACTAGTATAACACCTTGTAGGTTTATAGGCTTACAGTGAGCATTAAATGAATTAATACATGTGAAGGTTTAGTGTGTTGCCTGACACACAGTAATTATACAATAAATGTTTGCTAAGATAATAATGACAATGACAGTGGTGCCTTCTCTTCCTTAGTCATTCCTGGAGAGTTTCCTGTAGAGCACCATGTAAATAGTAGGTGCTTACCCAATTCTGTCTAGAATTCAGAAAGGGTTAAAGAATTAAGACTGGAAGAGAACTTTGAATGACATGGGTGAATAATCAGTTTCTGTTGGCAGATCTAACCACCCCTTACTTTCTATCACTTTTATTTTCATTCACTCTTATCATCATTAACTCAGGCTTAGACTTGAAAAAATAGGTAAGTTTCTGCTCCATATGTTTCTATTTGGAGGAGCAAATGCATTTTTTATCTTGGGGACACAGTGACTGTGTGGGGCTGATTACAAATGGCTGTCATTTTTGTGAATTTAAAGTCCTAGATCATTCTGTTCATTCTCAAATATTCTCTGTGACAGTCTTGAGAAGGGAGACTCCAAAAATAGTACAGAGTGGAGGATATTTGGGAAATTACAAAAAAAAAGCAGTGATAATTGTTAATTCTTGTAAGCCTTATTAAGATGATGTACAGATGAGGAAAACTGTTACAAGGGATTGATACAGTTTGGGAGAAATATATGGTAATCATCTCAGACTTAGTACTCATGATTACTAGTTATCATTGTCTTCATCTGTGCCCACATTATCAATGATAATATTGTACTTATCCTCTGAACCCTAGCTTTGGAACATACAAATGTATTTACATTGCATATCCAGGAGTCTATATAACTTCAAACAAAGCAAAAACTCCATTGAGATCAAAGAGTAAGTCAGCTTTGAGAATAGAAAATTAAGGACAAATTCTTAACTCTGATTTCTTTACTGTAGACTTTAGCCATAGTTTGGACTTCAGTGATTGCTCTAGGGAATACATGAGCAATATCCAAATGAAGGGTTGACATAGGAGCTCATTTTAAACTTTCCATATCTCTGTGAGAAAAAAGCATCATGGAAAAACTAAAATGGGTCTTAGGAAACAAATTCCTGCTTTAATGGGTGAGTGTTATCCAAACTTTTTGACTTATAAGTACCTTTTATAATCATGACAGACACTCATTGACATCCACATCGTAGTCCATATTCCTTAGACCCGTTCCATTGGATGTGACCAAGAGACTAACTCCTGGTCCATGGCAAGTAGACAGAAGTAATATAGTCCACTTCTATGCCTTTCCTATCTCCCTTACCCTTTTTGTTTACTAAAAGTAGAGGATCCTGTACAAGAATATAAAGGAGGGAAGAACTTGAAGACAGATGAAATCTGAATCCCTGTTAGGGCTATGGAAAGGCAGGCAACAGTGAAAAACATGGGAGACTCATTGGGGATTCAGGGATTCATGGGTTATTTTAAAAAATATTTTAATTATATATGTTATTTAACACTGTATGTGTAAAGCATTACCGTTACAACGTGTAATCAATATTACCAAAAAAACGTATTAGTGAGATATTTTACACCCATTTTTCTTACTTGGTCTTTGAAATCTGACGTGCATTTTTTTTTATTAATTAATTAATTTATTTTTGGCTGTGTTGGGTCTTCATTTCTGTGCGACAGCTTTCTCTAGTTTTGGCAAGCGGGGGCCACTCTTCATTGCAGTGCACGGGCCTCTCACTATCGCGGCCTCTCCCGCTGCGGAGCACAAGCTCCAGACGCGCAGGCTCAGTAATTGTGGCTCACGGGCCCAGCCGCTCCGCGGCACGCGGGATCCTCCCAAACCAGGGCCCGAACCCGCGTCCCCCGCACTAGCAGGCAGACTCTCAACCACTGTGCCACCAGGGAAGCCCCTGACGTGCATTTTATACTTAAGGCACATTTCAGTTTGGATTAGCCACATTTCAAGAGCTTGTGGCTACCGAATCATGGCTTATTAATGCATTTTATTGTGTTAAGCTAGAATGATTCGGGGGTATGTTTACATAGCAGATAGGGGTAGTTACACTAAGTAGCATAATAGTAATATGTAGACCCTTAAGTATTACTTATATTTTACATTTTAAATATCATTGATAAATATGTTTTAGATCACTGACTATATCATTAAAATTGCATTACAAATCAAATACAAAATATATAACATTTGTGACAGTTAAGAATAAGTTTTAGCTTACCATTATTAAACAAATAATGCCCACTTTTGAGTTTAAGTATATGATAATTGCTAATTTATGTAAATTACATTGCATTTTAATCGGTCTTGGTTGAGGCTGTATAGTGTGAGGTTACCTGGGTTTGAATGATGACAAGCTGTATGAAATTGGGTGACATATGTAACTTCTTTAAGACTCAGCATCTTCACCTAGAAAATAGGGATAATGATATTTATTTCACAGTGTATGTCCTCACCCTTGAAATGAGATCTCATTTTACAGTTGATCCTTGAACAATGAAGGGGTTGGGGGCATTTAGTCAATGCTGGGTAATGAAAAGAAAAGAAAAGAAAAATCTTTAAGCACAATTTAATTGAGGATAGAGAATAGAAAAAAACTAAGTTATACATGTCATAAAATAGTTTTGTTATTTGCTTATTTATTTGTAGGTTTTTCTCCTTAATCTGACTTAGTGTTTGCTGTTGAAATGATGGAAAGATACTTGGAGCAAAATTTGAATGATTTCCTCCAAGACAGAGAGCTGGCAATTATAAATAATTAAAATTAGTTTTCCACTCAGAGATTGCTTCTTGGAAAAAATGCTTGACTATTGGCAAAACATGATTTTAAGTCATACTTTCTACTCTCTAAGTAAATAAAACTGTTTTAGGAAGAGTACAGATGTGTTACCTGGCATTATATCTCATTATCCTATCTCTGTTCCTTATGTTGAAGTAAGGACTGTTTGTTAACACAGTGTATCATGCATCATAGAGGCTGACACTGTTTAGGAGATGAATGATAGCTGCACAGAATGGGGGTCACAAACAGTGAAGGCTTAGGGGGCATGCAAACCTGAGTGTGTCTCTGTTCATTGGTCACTGGGAATGTGACTAGTGTGAGGGAAGACATGAATTTATAATTGTATTCATTTTAACTTACTTAGATTGACATTTAAAGAACCACACATGTGACTAGTAGCCACCCTATTGGACAACTCAGATCTAGAGCCTTTTGGTCACAGTCAGCACTGAAGATTGGTTGTCAGAACAGTATGAAATGAGTGACAATGATTTATAAGGAGTTTAGAATAAGGAACAAGAGGGCTACCGATTTAGTCAGTGTTCTTCAGAGAAACAGAACCAACAAGGTGGGGGAGGGGTGTAGAGAGAGAGATTTGTTTATCTATTTATTTATTTTAAGGAATTAGCTCATGCAATTGTGGAGGCTTGATAAGTCCAAAATCTGTAGGGAGGCTGTGTCCTGGGAGGCTGGAGAACTGAGAAAAAGCCATAGTTCAATTACAAAGGCAGTGTGGGGGCAGAATTCCTTCTGTCCAGGGGAGGTTAGTCTTTGTTTGATTAAGGTTTTCAACTGATTGGATGAGGCCCACCCATATCATGGAGAGTAATATGTTTTACTCAAAGTTCACATATTTAAATGTTAACCTGTTCATCTGTACCATTTTTCTAGATTCCACATATATGTGTTAATACACAATATTTGTTTTTCTCTTACTTCACTCTGTATGACAGTCTCTAGGTCCATCCACATCTCTACAAATGACCCAATTTTGTTCCTTTTTATGGTTGAGTAATATTCCATTGTATATATGTGCCACGTCTTCTCTATCCAGATGAACCAGTTTGCAAGGCAGAAATAGAGACACAAATGTAGAGAACAAACATATGGACACCAAGGGGAGAAAGTGGGGTGGTGGTGGCAGTGGAGTGAATTGGGAGATTGGGATTGACATATATACACTAATATGTATAAAATAGATAACTAATAGGAACCTGCTGTATAAAAAATAAAATTCAAAAAGAAAAAAAATAAATGTTAACTTCATCTAAAAATCACCTTCACAGAAATATCCAAAACAATATTTGGCCAAATACCTGGGCACTATGGCCCAATCACATTGACATATAAAATTTAACCATCACAACTACTCTAATGAGAAGAAAACTTGGTCATCTGCAGAGAAAAAAGAAAATATTGAAGCCTTAGAGATAATACAAGAGGAGCAAACATGGAATGAACAACCATGTAAAATCTTTGTGCTGTTCTGGAAGAGACATTAATCCTTAAATTTGGATCCTTTTTTTCTGGTTACGAAAATCATATATATTTATATTATTACAGAAATATGACTTTGAAAAATGTGTGCAAGACTGTGCTGTGTCAGCTTGTTTAAGACTAAGTGCTACACTCTTCTGAATACTTTTCTCTATATGGTTTTGTGTTCAAGTTGGGCGATAAAAAGGAAGTTACACAAGATTTGAAAAGCAGCAGTGCAGGAAGTCAATACTCTTGGGAGGTCATTACAGTTAGGTATGTGAGGAGGTAATGATGAACTCTGCAGGTACCAGCTTCTCCTAATTTTCCTCCTCTCCATGTTCATTCTGTCTCCCCAACAGCTGCTTTTGCAGACTAGCAGTGGCCCCAGCCTATCAGCCGATGGACAGCTGAAGATTCACTGTCATGAGCCATAGGAAGGCATTATCTCCCTGTGTTCATCTCCATGAATCCCACCACCATCCCATTCCCCCTCCTAGATATGTCTGGCTTCGAAGATTTCCCTACAGGTTTCAACTTATCCACCCAAGTTAGTGTTTCAGGTAGACTGGTTAGTGACTCTTTTCCTGATCCACTGAACTGCCCTTTTAGACTTTACTTTGCCATCTCCTCCTATGTTTAATCATATCTAATAACCATTATCCATCTCTTATGCCCATAATAAAGTTGCTCTACTTCCATGATTAAACCCTGACTGATACAAAGCCATCTCATGATTGACTCAGTTATTTTCATCTGTGAAGCTGTGAATCTCCATGCTGAATTTGTGGAGTGGCTTTTTTGAATGATTTTTCAATTATTCTGGTTAGATCTTGTTCAAGAGATTAAGGACATCATTTGATCACTCTGAAATAATTTGAGTTGCTGCTTCAAGTGATCCTTTTCAATTTAGCAGGGCTGTCATCTATAAGCAGGGAAGCAGCTTTAGGAAGTGAGCACATAGAACAGTAAGGGAAGAAGTGGACAATTTGCTTGTCATGTTATGGATAATTCAGACATTGCAATTGATGGGACTGTGGTGGACTGTAATGATAAGTAAGACATTCCCCTGTGTGCTTTCTTTTCAGTGTGACTTTGTAGGTCTTCCATTAAAAAGCAAAGTTGTAGCTTGATTTGACCAAGACAATTTGGCCAAAGTGATGTTATGTGACCAAAACCTGGGCCTCAAAAGGCCTTGTACCCTCTTGTGGTCCTGAGAAGAAGGACCATGTGAAGAAGCTCTGACCAGCCCACTTGAGGATGACAGACCACATGGAAAGTGTGGCTCTAAGGATGTGGAGAGATTGCTCTGACTCTAATCTGATCACCAATTACACTATGTGTGGTATATACACCAAAAAACAATTCTCAGATGCCAGGTAGTTGTGCTACAATTCAACTCAATTCTTTCCTGAAGACAGTATCAAATCCCACAGGTTAAGGGTTCAATCCTATAACACTTCCCAGTGTTAACCCCAACACACACACTCCCAGTTCCAATGGCAAGTCCAAGTTGTCATCTGTGCCTTTGACCTAATGGTTATAAATCAGAGATTCCCACGATTCCCTCCTTGGGTTTATTTAATTTTCTAGAATGGCTCACAGGATTCAGGAATACAGTTTATTCACTAGAATAAACCAATTACCAATTCATTATTAAAGGACATAACTCAGGAACAACCAAATGGCAGAAATACATAGGATGTTACAGGCAAGGAACAAAGAACTTCCATGCCTTTTCTAGGCATATGTGAGGCATACCTCACATTTCCATGTGTCAATCCAGAAGCATTCTGAGTGCCATCCTTTTGGGCTTTTATGGAAGCTTTATGATACGGGCATGACTGATTAAATCATCAGACCCTAGTGGTTAAGCTCAATCTCCAACTCCTGTCCCCTCTCTGCCCTCCCTGGAGGTCAAGGGGTGGGACTGAAAGTTCTAACTCTCCACTCAAGGATTGGTTTCCCTGACAACCAGTACCCCCCCACCCCCATCCTGAGGTTACCTAGGGGCTTTCCAAAAGTCTCCTCATTAACATAACAAAAGATACCTTTGTATCCCTCTCATCACTTACATTCTAAGGGTTTTTAGGAGTTCTGTGCCAGAAAGTGGTATGAAGACCAAATATTGTGATTTTTAATAAGAAATATATATCACAGACTCCAGCACGGGGATGTTTTCCTCCACTTCCCAATTACTAATATAATTCCCCTTTTGGAAGATTTTCTTTGAATATTCTAGTACTAGAATTCCCATTTATCAGATTTTCTAGAAATGTTAAATCATTAATGATGAACAAAGAGAAATTTTCGGGTTTCTCTTTGCTTCCTCACACAGATTGGAGCCGATGCTCATGTTTAATTAGTTCTTTGGTGTTCAGTGATTCTACAAGTGTGTCTGGTAACATCAGTCTTTTCTCCACTGCAGAAGATCATGTTACTTTGGGAATTTAAATCTCAGATCCCAGCTCACCTGCAAACATCTGCTTTTCATTGATAATACCACCAGGCACTTATTTTAGCTTCTCTTTCTGCTCTGTAACCATCTGTGAAGTGCTTCTCTGTAGTTTTTTTTTTTTTTTTAATTCTAAAAGGACATGTTGAAAACATAGTCCCAAAAGTGTAGTTTTGTCGAGAGCAACAAGCTAATTTGGGACTTTTCCTTTGCTGAAATGAAGATTTCTGATGCCTTCATGTAGTTAGGGATTGAAATGTATTAAGTACATTACATTTGGGAAAAAATATATATATATTAATGTTCTGAGCAAGTAGCTTGGAAAGAAATGTGTTTATTTGCATTTTACCAAAAGCTAATGGGCAAAGGTGTCCTGTGGTCTAAATAATTCACTTGGAGGGCTATTTAAGATAATGTGGGTTGAGTTGTATCTGTTATAAGAGCTTTTATGGTGTCCCTTAGAGAAGTGATTAATTTAAATACATCCTGTGCCCTGTTCAAAAAGTAGTTTCTTGAATTATTGATCAAATACATCAATTTGCTGAGGACGCTTGGTAACTTGAGGTTATAATGGTGTGAATCTACTAATCCAGAGTTGTATAATGAAGTGAGAACTGGTTTGCATCACTAGCTAGTTGTGTGACCTTCAGTAAGTTATGTAACCACACTGGGTTTCAGTTTTCTCCTTGGTACATGAAATGTCTTACCTGTGCCACACCCTTTCCTCATCTTCAGGTTGTTGTCATATTCAAATAAGACGTTATATATAAAAACCAGTTGTAGGCTGAGATGTATCCCTATTATTCAGGACAGTTGTCTTTTTTAAATAAAACAGAGCCTGTTGAAGAATGATGGAACTAATTTTGTGACTTTGAAGTAGTTTAAGTGAAAGTTAAGCTTTTCTGGATGGCAAAACTTTTTTTTTCTTTTTTTTAAAATGGTAATTATGTGACCATTTCTCTTTTTCTTTTTTTTTTTTTAAATTAATTTATTTATTTTTGTGTGTTGGGTCTTTGTTTCTGTGCGAGGGCTTTCTCTAGTTGTGGCAAGCGGGAGCCACTCTTCATCACAGCGCACGGGCCTCTCACTATCGCGGCCTCTCTTGTTGTGGAGCACAGGCTCCAGATGCACAGGCTCAGTAGTTGTGGCTCACGGGCCTAGTTGCTCCACGGCATGTGGGATCCTCCCATACTGGGGCTCAAACCCGTGTCCCCTGCGTTAGCAGGCAGATTCTCAACCGCTGCGCTACCAGGGAAACCCCAAAACTGGTTTTAGAGGCAAATTGTCTCATTTCAGCTCACCTACTATAAATTGCTACCTTCTGAAAACTCTTCTGACAATAATCACCTTTTAGAGTTTGGGCTATCTACTGGTTATAAGGTTTAGTGCAGTGATTCTCCACCTTGGCTTATCATAATAGCTTGTGGCCCTTTGAAAACTTACCCATGCTCCATCTTCATCTGAATTTGAATCCCTGATGATGTGGCCCTGTTCTTTCTATTATTAAAATATACTCAAGAATATTAATGGACAGAGAAGAATCAATTCATTGGCTTAGCAGAAATGACACCAGCTTTTGAGTCAGACATCCTTTGTTGTGCCATTTGCCAGTTGTATGACCTTGGGCTGAGAATTCGATAAAAGTGTTACAATAAGCAGTCTTGAGACTGGGAATTCACTTACGCAGCACAGTTAATTCAGTAGGAACTCAATAGTGCTAAACATTGTGATTACATTCTGCCATATATTCTGTGCTATTGTTTCATGGCTATTTGTCTTGTGGCCTCAACTGCATTTAAAGAGTTCCACAGGTGCTCTTTGAGTGCAAGACTGTGAATCACTTTTCTTCTATATGCTTTGCAGCACATAATAGAATGTTGAGTGTATAGCATGTTGGTGTCTAAGAAAAATTCATTGGCAGAAAAAGTAATCAAAAATTTTAAAGCTTTGTCTAGTGCAATTAAAACACCAAAAATGCATTCTGGTATATTACTCAGAGCTTCAAATAAGACTCATGGAGCATTTTCTCACCTGCAACTAGATCACACAGAAATGTTTTCTAAATCAGTCTATGGAACCTATTGGTTGAGAGATGCTTTTTACAGGAAAGTTTGCACTAAATCCTTCTCTTTGTTTAAGGAGTATAAGAAAGTTTTGTATACATTATAAGGACAGTGGTTGGGTAAAACTTCTATAAGTACCAATAAGAAGCTCTTCTTAAGAAATAGGGTTAATGGGCCAGGTTAGGTGGGAGAGAGTTCAGGGTATAATTTTAAGGGCTGGGGTGCAGAAGCAGGTTAAGGATTTGGTGCAGACTGGAGAAAAATATGAGGAACTGAAAGACATATATTGAAGGGCAAGTGTTGTCTCTGGGAAGAATTAGGAGTCCTAGGGTCAGCCCTGGTTCCTGCATGATGGTCAGTCAGGCCAAACAGAAAGAAGCCTGGAACTTAAGCAAGATGCAGTGGATTTGGGGAGGAGTACAAGAAGGATAGCTAAAGATACTAAAGTCCTCTCTTCCTTCATCCCAGAGGTGTCCCACATATAGTAGAGTTCTGAGCCTACAGATAGAGACATCATTGGTTCTAGTCATGGTGATCTAGAAAGTGCTAAAGGAAGAAACTAAAGCAGGTGCCAGCATTCCATCTGGACTGAGCTTGCTGCGTCACTGTGTGACCTTCCTTGATACTAACCACACTGAGGAATATAAAGCACACGTGTGACTCACAGACATGTTTTGAATGACACTTTTATTGGCCCAGATTGTGTTTTAAAAGGCTACTTCTGTCAGATGTTTCTTTTGGTCTTCAACATCTCTGTAATGTCATTATTTTTTGCTACATTTATGGTCTCTGTGGGTATTTGAGCTTACAAACTCTGAGTAAAGACACATTACAGGTCTTAGGTCTTCACTGTAGTCTGTCTAAATCATTCACCTTTCATTACACATTCCATGATTCAGTGTTATGATAGTTTGTGATTTCTTTCCCATACCAAATGGACAACTGGACCATGAAATTAACAACATTTAGGTCTTATCCTGAATTACTCTGTGTCATAGGTGTGCATTGGGTTTGGGGGATCAAGGAAGTTCTACAGAATCCTCTGGTTGTAAAAGGTCATAAAAAAGAAGCAGTCCTGAAGTCAGGAAAGCAAAGCTAGGTTTGGGGGCAGCCCCAAGTCAAATGCTAATGAAAATTAAGACTACAACGTTTCTAAAGAATAAATTGAGCCAATAATTCAGCCATCTGAGCACATGATGTGAACCAGAAGTAGGGATAAGGTCTGCCTCAACCAAAAGTCTTTAATCTACAGTTCTCTCTACCAGGTGGAGGGGATCCAGGCTTGAGATGACTTGAGATGCAGCTTTGATAGTATTTTTAGCTGTCTGAGCAAGGCTGTCACCACCTTAAATCAAGATATATTTCTAATGTAAGAAAGTAGCTACTCCTACTGTTTTCTCACAGTGCTCAGGGAAAACGACAACAAAGTTTTGTGAAGCAATTAATCAAATAAGAGGATTCTGATAGGAAAGAAAATATGGAAGGCTACTTTGAAATTGATGATTGCATGGTAACAGTACCCTCATAAGTGGCATTTAGTAGCTAGAACATGTTTGGGAAGATTCTGAATTTTGGATTTTTGTTTTTCTTTATTTTCCCAACCACAAGGTCTAGCTTATTAATATTTCACTGTCTTTCACAAATAATACTGTGACATTTTGGGGTCAGCTGGTGGTGAAATTACATATTTTTTCAATGGCTCCAGGATTCTGAAGACACGAGTTAATTTCTGCAAGGTGACTTAATGAGTTATCATCCAGCACAGTCGCATGCAGTCCATTAGATTGAACTGCTCCCCGTGATGAATGAACTAAGGGCCCCAGGTTGGTGACTCAATAAAGCAAAAGAGATGAAACTTTTCCTGTTTTAGCAGTGGATCCTTATATGACTCCATTGTGCCTTGTAATGCACAATTGTGATTCCTTTAGGTAAATCACTTTCCTCCCTCCCTTAATGAGAGTGGGTTTGTTAATACTGTGCCTCTGACACACCATCTATTATGGTGCCAGTTGTGCCCCTCTGCTTTTGTTCCAGATGGCTTCCATAATTACTTTTGCAGGTGTTGTAAGGGAACTTCAGTATGTAAGTCAACAGTGAAACTCAGCAGGTAATAAAAATAGGCTTTTTCAAGAGATCATAGGAAAACAAATATATTCTTTTTGTCATAACCAAGTACTATGATGAGTCCAACATTTCTTAGATATTAGGAAATGCAGTTTCTGTTATTTACAGTTAGAAATGATTACTTATTTGGTGACTGGAGTTACGGAAATAACTTTAATAAGAATCACATTTCTCTGAGCTAATTAAAACAAAAAATCTTATGTAATTATAAATTTTGCATTTTATGTGAATTTAGAGGTTTAAAAGTATTTTGACAATAATCCTGGAAAGAAAACCAAGCAAGTGCATTTATCCTCACGTTTCTGGTGAGGAAACTGAGGTTCAAGTGTGTTATGCATCTACTCATGGTCATATATCAATCCAGTAGAGAAAGCAACCAGTCTCTGTTAATCTAGTCTCTCTATTTCCCAGCAACACACTGCGTCTTCTAGATAACAAGCGCCAACTGAGATGTAGGAACTAGGAATTGTATCTCCTTCCTGTAACTCTATCTGATTAGGAAAGCAGGATGTGTTTTCTATGAATTTCTTTAGGATCTAATGATAGATTGTAGAATTCTTTATCTGCAAAAGAAGTCAGGAAGCAACTTTTCACAAAATAGCCCCAATTATGTAATTTGGGATGGTTCTTGAAAATCATAAACATTCAACCCATTGTAAAGACTTCTCTGGTCTGGCATCAAAGACTTTTTAATAAACCCATAGTTAGTGAACACATTTAATTTGCCTGCACATCTGCATTTTGGGCAGAGCTTAGACTTTTTATTCCACTTAGATTCAATAGAGTGTCTCAAAGGCCAGGGGCTCTAGTCATTTGCATGCTCACTCACACTCATGTCTGGTGCCTGGGCAGGGAGTACTTGAACTGCTAGGGGCTAGAACTTCTGGGTTTGTTTGCACATCTTTATCTCATTATGGTCCCTGCACCTTCTTTCCAGGATGACAGCTTCAAGATAGTGTCTCATTACATGGCAGCTCAGAGCTCCAAAGACATCTACCTTCATACCCACACCCAGGGTCGGGGGCAGAGGAGGGAAAAGGGGGATGGAGGGAGGGAGAGGAGGTTCTATCACGTTTTCTAACTTTATCTTGGAAGTAGCACCACTTAATATCTGTCATAACCACAGACTTGCTCAGTTGTTCTCAAGGAGAGGGAATAGAGACCTCAGCTCTCAATGCAGAAGTGTTATTATCATGAGAAGATCATGCAGATTAGTATACATGAATACAGTGCTCTCCTATAGCATCTCTGCTACTCATTCTAATTCAGACTGAATGTTTCTACAATTGATTTGTTTCATTTTTGCCTGTGGTGACTAAGGGAGGATGTTGGACTTGGTAATTTCAATGTTCTGTCTATGTCAAATATTCTACTTAGAAATGCTTAATGTTGGTATAAATATTAGTATAAAATAACTTACCTTTCTAAATAGTTTACTAAATACATCTTGAGTTTCCAGTGCATCATGATATTGAGATGATTCCTGGATGTGCCCCGTGTTGGTCATGTTCATATGTCAGTATACTTAAAATTCTCCAATGTGATAACACTTAATTTCTCTCAAAATGTCTGCTGTTAGTATAAAAGTAGTAGTAAATGTCATCTAGTGAGGGGATAGGGATTTTTTTCTGTAGAGTATTATTAAGCAGCGTATTGATGAGAGATTCCTGTTTCATCATGATTAATTGGTAATATTATTTATGTGATGGAAGGAGATAAAATGGTAAAACTGTACTGTGAATTGAATGGGTGAGGAGAATAATGAGAATTGTGCCCTAACTCCTAAAAACACAGTAATATAAGTAATCTAAATGGAAATTTATTGTACCAAGGGAAAAATAGTTAAGATTAGTTAGTATGAATAAATAATTAAATAGTAATACAAAATCTTATTGAATAATGGATAATATAAGGAGAAAAAGGGCTTCACTTGGAGTCTAGCAAAGTATATCTGAAGTCTTGATTCATGTTGATTCATGTTGAATCATGTATGTTCCTATACTCTGTCATTTTCAGGAGTATCCTATACCTGATGATAATTTTAAAAGATACAATTCAAAGACTACAGAGTTACACCTTGAGGGATGATCTGGGGAAATTTTTAGTAGGTATTCATGCAACATATGGATGAGATCATCAAGAAACTATGGTGTTTTAAGAGTCTGTGCATTAAGGAATTTCCTGTTTAGGGTGGACCTCTTTTATTTCCCATGGATTTTATTTGGGCTCTTTGGAGGCAACATTCTAAAGGTTTTGGACATCTACTTTACATTAAAGATATTGTTTTATGTCATCAATACATTGAAGGAAATCAGAAAAGGAGCATCCTTTGAAATATTCAATATCTATGGCTAGAAGACTTGACCAAGATGGGCACCTTTTTTGATCCTGACTCAGAGTTGAAAACACTTGAATTTAGATTTGTTTGTTAGCTGGGATGAAATGACAGTGTTAAGCGTACTGCAGAGTGGCTATATCAAGACAGTAATAATCATGCTCCCCAAGTTCCACTACTAACAATGGGGTTAGAAAAAATATTGGTTATTTTTTTATTATACATATATATATAATATATAAATTGTAGAAATTTGGAAAATGGAGAAGAGTTAAAAAAGTAACTTTAATGTACATATTTTCTATGTGAAATTATGTTTACTTGATTTAGATATAGCTACATTTTGCAAATATGGGGCTGTACTACCTCTACAGTCTTTTAAAATCACTACCCAGTATTAACGAATATAAATACAAGGGAATATAATCGTGTCATTTAAAATTATTGTATAAAGCTCTATTTGTTGACCTAAATACATGTTCATGATGACCATTATTTTTAAAAAAACCGATCACAACATAGCATATATGGCATAGTTCTCTGTGTTTAAAATTATATACATGCATCTACATGGGGCTTGAGTACAAGAAATGTCTGTAATGTTGAAAGTGTTAGAGTATGCAATTTTTCGGTGGGGTAATGATATTTTAATTCTTTAAATTCTTTTTGAACTTTTCAAATATTTATAATCATTATTTATCATTTGTACAAAAACAAAATAACATTATTTAAAATAAGACAAAAATTCTGATTCTCTGTGTTTTCTTTAACTGTTAAAACAGTTTTTTGTTAAATTCTCTAGCTGGTCTTCTCGTTTCTCACTCCATATGTAGTTTCTGACAATCCTGGACAGAAGACATTTTTTTCCACTCATTTGTTTTGTATCTTTCTAGGTAAGTGGAACCCTGGAGTTTCTTGTATTTTATTGTAGTTAGTAAACATAAGTTTGGGGAATCATTTTCTAAAATTTAAAGCATACCGTTATACAGCCAGCAACACTGTTCAATAATCGTCTCTCCCAGGAGAGATATTTTATCTTCATACCCTTGACTAGGGTATGTTCTCTGATTTTATGGCAATGTTATCTGTTTAGATGTATGAACAACTTGGGAATAATCATGCTTCTCAAGAAACAATGGTAATTGTCAGGCTATTCAGCAAGTGAAATTAGGTCTTAGAATGCTAATTTTAAACACATTTCCTCTGTGTATTTTTATAAATAAAATGTCAATTTTGGGAGAACATTTCTCAAAGTTAATATGAAGGAAGAAAACATTCAAATATTTGCTTTAAATTAGGCTTATGAATGACAACTTATGAGAATGGACTAAACTTTCATTAATAGATGCTACATGGGTAAGACCGTAGACTGAAAAAAAGAAAGGTGGTTTATTTTTGTTCCTAGTCTGAGCTTAGTACATATTGTTATATTTATACTTGTTTTTATTCAATTTAAATGTTATATTTATGCTTATCAGTATTCAGCACTGATAGGCAAGTGAGAATAACAACAGCTATCAATTACTAAGCATTTAATGTGTGTAGTCAGTGCACTATAATATTTTACCTGCATTTTAAAATTTGATTTCCACAATGGTCCTTTAAGATTTAAAACTACAGTGACGTCCATTTTGCCTGAGTTTGTTGACAGTTAAAGAGTTCAGCAACTTTTTCTAGACTGAAAAGATACCAAGTAATGGATGTTGTACTTTGACTCATGTTTACCTAAAAATAACGCCGAAAGTCTTCATCATTGGGCTATTATCTAATATTTCCAAATAATGGTTTTTGGACACATTGACTTTATGTTCTTACTTTTTTTAATCTTATCTTTAAAATTTTGTTTTTAAAAGAGCTAGTGACTGACCTTGAATGACTTTGATAATGGATTAGAGTGTGTGCTCTCTGCTTTATGTTTAGCCAATGACAGTCTCCTAAACCACATTCTGATCAACTTGTAGATAACAATTATCTTCCATTTCATGGAAAATTGATTCTTACACTTCTTTCTGTTTTAGCAGTGGAAACTCATGGTCCCATCACTGTCACTAAATGACATTTTGCCTTAACAATACCTGATAGGGTCCAGCACAGTAAATCCCGAATATTAGCAACCAATTAAAAATGAAAATGAAGGTTGTTATCATACTGTGATCTGTGAATGTGAGTGAGTGAGCTAGAGAGTGCAGGGCTGACAAGATCTTGCAGGCTCACTCTGGGCACTCATTCAGGGCTGGCCTTGGCAACAGTAGGAAATAAATGGAACTTATCACTGGGTGTGTTTGGTCTTTCTCTCTTCACGTTCCAGCCTCTCCTGTTCTCTGTGCTCTTCTTTCTCCAGGGCTGCTTCCTTTCTTCCCTTCAGGTCCTCAAAGCCTTGCTGCTCTCTCTGAATAATTATTGACTGTTGAATGTCATAGACTCCGCTAGGTGTTTTAAATTTTATCCAACCCTGACAGCATCACTTCAAGGCTCAAAATGATTAAATGACTTTCAAGGTCACAGACTCATAAAGAGGTTAATGTGAGATCTTAATTTAGGGTTACCTGATTGCAAAGGCAATATTTTTGTTTCTATGCAATGCTCTTTTACTAAGCCCCCCACAATTATAACACGGCCTCAGGAACTATTCTGGCTCCAAGTATTTTCCTAACATGTAAATTTCATCAGTGATATGGTTGCTCTCCTCTCAGGGGGATCTGCTTATATTTTAAGGGTTGTATCTTCCTGATGAATGGGAATTTCTATCCTTCTTTGGATATTTTATGTGGTGTAGTTAGCATTTGGGAAAATATTTTTGGATCAGCAGAACTCTCCTGTGCTTTTGATGTGACCTCAAGCGGGAAAATACCTATTTTATTTATGTGTAAGGACACCATTGTTTGTTATCATGATAACAAATAGGGAGGTTTACATTTGAGTGTTTTTCCCCTATATAAAGGAGATCTACCTTTTCTTGGGAATAAAAAATTAAGTCTCCTCAAGTATCCTCCAAGTGGACAAGTTGTATTGTGACCACTTAGGCTTTTCTTTCATCTGAGCTCTTGCTTAAAAATTCTATTCCTCAGTATAGATATGAAAGGGAGGAAATTTATGTACGTGTCCAATACATGCAATGTGAGTATGGAAGTGCACATGTACACATGAAGTATGTATTAAGTTAGTTTCACCTTTCATGTGTTGTAAATCGGTAAATAAAAGTATCACAGGATATTAGAAACTGAGAAAAAGAGGGAAGCTCATAAATAAGGAAGCTTTATGTCCCCTTTACTTTTTTATTCTATCACTTAGTAAGGAAGGCAACTGGTTCTGCTTATTCTAATACTGCATATGTTTCCAGAGATCATCCAGACACCATCGTAATTGGTATTTCCAAGAAAGTCGGGGACATTCTATCACCTGTCACATGAGTTGCTTTCTTGCAACTGTAATCTAGGTGATCAATCTAGGTTGGTCCTTAGGTTGAATAAAAAAGTAAACTTTATTTGGAAAGGATATAATTAATCTGATCTAATGATAAATATGTACAACACATGACCATGGAGTTGCAATTAATCAGTTCTATGACTAAACAATCCCATCTCATAAATTACTTTGTCTCTTTATATAGCAATATGAGAGTTCTTTGAAGACAACAAGAGGATAATTCAGGTACTGGACAGTGTTGTGTGGAATTATGGATTCATTGTTTTAGGGGATATCTTTGTGAAGATCTGATTATTCAAACATTTATTTCACGAATGAGGAAAGCACATCTAAGGAAAGCCTTGAATATTTCTGGTTTTCTAACAGAATTATGGCTGAACAGCAGAAACTAACACAACATTGTAGACCAACTATACTCCGATAAAAATTAATTAAAAAGAAAACAGAAAAGGAAACAATCTCAGAATTGCTTAAACAAGGCTAGAGGTAGGGTGGGATTCAGGTTTCACTCAGTCAAGATGCCAGTTTCCTTTTTTTTCTGAATTATTTTCCCCCCCAGGGTATACTTGTCTCTGTGTACTGGTTTCATTCTCAGGATGCTTTCCTCATGGTTGCATTGTGCTTGCACCAAGACTTAGGTGTGTTCCTCCTCACTCGAACCTGGGGGCAGTAAATATGTACAGCATATGTCACAAACATAAGTTTACATTTCTGTGTTTAAATCCCTAGGAGTGGAATAATTGGATCATAGAGTAAGTGTGTATTTAACTTTGTAAGAAATTGCCAAAGGGTTCTCTAAGGTGGTGTAACATTTTATACTCCAACTGTGATTATGAATTTGTCTATTTCTCTCATTTAGTTCTTTCTACTTTTGTTTTGAAGCTCATATTAAACATGTCAACATTTAAGATTGTATTCTTGATTTTCTACTTATTATTTATTTTTGAATTGTCACTCTTTATCTCATAATACTCCTTAGTGTTTACATAGAACACATTTCCCCATCCTCTGACTTCAAACCTTATTATGCTTTTACATGAAAAGTGCATCACTTATATACAGCATATAGTTGGATCGTCACATTCAATTCATTCATAAAATCTCTCCCTTTTAATTTTAGTAAATACTCTATTTATATTTAATATAATTTTTGGTATATTTGAGATTCACACCATCTTGCTATTTGTTCTCTGTCCCTATTCCTCTTGATTTCTTTGATTCTCTTTCCCCATATTCTTTCACATTAATTATTTCTAGCTGTTTACCTACTTTATCAGCATTTTGCCTATATCTCTTTTCATGCTGTTATTTTTATGGCTTTGATGGTTACAACATGTATTCTTAATTTATTCAGTCTATCTTGAATTGATGTTATACCACTCCCCATGTTATAGAATAACCTTACAACAGTATAATCCACCTTACATCCTCCTTCCATCTTCTATGGCATTTTCACACATTTTACTTCTCCATATGTTATAAATCCGGAAGTACATCCTTCTAATTTTTTAAAGTGTCAATTGTCTTTTAAAAACTTTAAGGAAAGAGAAGAGAATAGTATATTTAACCAATTATTTATCATTTTCAGTTATCTTATTCCTTCTTGTAGATCCCTTTCAATTTTATTTCTCTTCAGCTTAACAAACTTGCTTTAGCATGTCTTGTATAGTTTACGTCAGCTGGTGATGGATTATCTGAGTTTTTATTACTCTGAAATATTATTTGATTTTCTTACAATATTTTTGCTCGATACAGAATTCTAGTTTGACCACCCTGTCACCCTACATCCAGTTCTTTTAAAGAAATTATTCTATTATCTTTTAGCTTCTATTGTTTCATTTGAGAATTCAGGCATCATTCTTGTTGTTTCCCCCTTGTGGGTGATGGGTGTTGTTTTTGTGCTGGCTCATTTTACAGTGTTCTCTTTATCTCTGTTTTACAGTGGATTTTAATAAACTGCTGAAGTATGGTTTAATGAGTGTTGAATAAAGACATAAATATTTCTTCTGTGTAACAATTCTTTTTGGTATAAATGATTTTTCTCTCTCTTTTCCCCCAATTTCCAAAATACCTTACAAATACTCTGATTTTAAAGTTTGAGCATTTTTTAAAGATTTCTCTCATATTTGTTAATTAGCTCAGTGGCTTTATGAACCTTCTTGTGAACAGTTCAGTGTGTATTTATCCAAATGTAACAGCTTATTTCTAGTCTTACCTCTCCCCATCTTTTTCTTGACTTTTTTTTAGCCTGTTTTATTTTCATTAATGTCTGTTTTTCAATAAAATTTATTTCAAAACTTATACTCTTCTCTTCCTCTGACTTCTCAAGCTTAAGTTCTAACTCAACCTCCCTTTTTTTTTTTTTTTTTTTTTTTTTTTTGCTATTCCTCGGAGTAGATCCTAATACTACAGGAACTTTGGCTTAAAACTGTGGAAGAGAAATTACACACTTCGCCTCATAAGCATTATAGAAAATACATCCAGATTAGATGGTCTCTCTGACATCTGTCTTTCAGTTGAGTATTTTCCCCATAATTTGTTTTCCTTATTAACAAGGCCTGGCATTTCTCCCCACCCTGAAGATTTTTCCTAGAAGAAAATAATATTAGAGACATTAAAGCGATCATTATGATTGCATTTATCCATTCCCCACATTTATTTTTATGGATAAGCTTTCTATAATTTTGTAAAGGAGAAAAAATGTAACTTAATGCTACTTACTCTCCATAAATCATCCCAACCCCATCTTCTCTAAAATTCTCTAACAGTTTTACTTTGTGGACTTCTGCTGATTTTGCTCATGGTGGTGCATGTGGGTAAAGGAGGGGGAGAATGAAAAGATTTGCACTCCTATGGGAAATGAGTTTGAAAGTGTGTTTTGACATAAAGGGCTTTGTGATAATTCATCTTAAGTGGGGATTTAATAAAGATCATCCAAGTCTCTACTAAGTGTTTTGGCTATAAAAGCATTAAGCTGAATATAGATACTACTCACTAAGTGAATATATTGAAAATTCAGAAAGTTGGAGTAGTCTTTGAGTTAAAGGACAAAGTCATTTTGACATAATGTTACACTTTTCAATTAGTGACAAACATGTCAATGTTGTTTGTGTGAAAAATAGTTATTTCATTCAAACCTTGACTTTGGTAGTAGAATGTCCAAAATGCAGGTCACAAACTATAAAGAAAACTCACTGCTAGCAAGACTGAGCCAATGGTTGGTGGAAAACTAATTTTTACATCAGCTCTGCTATTGTACATTTGTCCACTTTTGGAGTCCAATCCAGTAAAAATTTCTTATTTGATATAACCTTCTTACATTGTGTAGATACATCTTAGATTGACTAATTCTAATTATTACTGCAGTCATTTGCTGTGTTGGTATGACTGCCACATTGTGAAGTCTCCCTCTTTAAAGGCTTTGTTTTCTTTGCCTATATCAAGACTGATCAGTTCTATCCACTCTATTTGCAAGCACAACGCCTTGATATGCAAGCACAAAGGTAGGGTGGTATTTGATTGATTACACCATCACCTGCTAACCACGTGTTATGCTTGACTAAGCTTCTAATTAGTTGACTCTATTCAACATTGTGATGAGATACATAAAATGACACTGTTTTAGTGATCTCACCTTCTTTATAGGAGTTCTAATATATGAATACACATGGAATGAAATATTTTGGTAATATGTAATAACTGAATTCTGAGAAGATAGTGGACATTTAAAAGAACAGACCACATACTCCCAATTACATGTAGTGTGTGCGCATGAATGTGTGTGTGTGTATTTAGTCTTACAGAATTTTGTGTAATAGAGGTTGTTGATTTGCTTCTGACCTCTAAAATAATGTTTTTAAAAATCTTTTCCGTAAATAGACTAATTTGTGGATATATAATTTGTGTATGTGGGATTGCATGCTGCATTTATACCTCTTCTTTTCTCATTTACCTTTCCTCCAGACTTACTGATCTATTTTACTTCCTTGAACAAGGATTTCACATTTGAGAAGCAGAATAGAAGTCTATCATTGTAGAATCTGGAGTCAGGCAGCCAGGAGTAATGTCCCAGCTCTGCCCACTTGATAGTTCTGTGACCCTGGATAAATCACATAGCCTCCCTTTCCATATCTGTAAAATAAGTTTGATATTAGTACCATTCCTCCTAGGGTTGAGTTAATATTTCAACATAAAATGGCATTGGGCATTAGCCATTATTATAATTTAACTATTATTAACCTGTAACAATCACATGTAGTGGACTCCAGTTGAGTTGTTTCTTGAGTACCTCTTTCTCCTTACTTTGATAACAATCTCCTGAATTTCCTTTGGAGCCACTTCTCCATTATACATGGCTCTCATAGCATTATCAGTTGAGATGCCTTTCCTCCTCTAGGCAAAGGTGAATGAGTGAACATCCTAGGCAAGTCAGAACTTCTCTCCTAGGAGTTTGAATCTTGGGCAGTTACACAAGGACAGATTTTGGAAGAACAGGTTGAAGGTAATATATACTATGAATTGTATTCTTAAGAGAATGTACTTTAGTCCTTGCCACTCAGATCCTCATAGTTGTCCTATTATTGCATTTCCCTTTTAAGGGACTGTTCAGATTCTCCATTGTTTTTTTCCTAACCTTCATATCCTTCCAATATATTCCTCTTTCTCTTTACTTTAACCAAAGTTACTTTCTCTTCTTGTAATCAAAGGACCCTAACTGGGCCAATACTCTTCATAATATTCCATACTGTGTACCTTCTAATTATCCCTTTATTCATACTCTGCCCTTTCTTCAAGCTCTGATTTATCATCTTTCCTCTTCAAGAAATCCCTGACAACCACAAGACTCCATGACTTCCTCCATTCTGAAGATTATTACTTTTTTGTCTGCACCACTTACTCAAGTACTACATATTTCCCTATATGATTAGTTTCCTTGTATATATTGATCAATTTTTAAAAATTGCAGCATGACAAAAAACTGTGGAGGCTGGTGGTAACTAATTTTTTAGCTCTAGATTTGGTAGATTGGAAATTTTGTCTGGGCTTCTCTGACATGGTGGTGGTATCCTGGGTTCAATCATGCATTTACATCCAGATGCCAGTTTAGCTGGAGTATGATTTGTCTTTATGGTGGTAGTGGGGGTGTTGAGCTGGAGTGGCTCATTTCTTCCATGCATTAACAGCAGCACCTAGTAGGGTTGCATGACCTTGCTTACACAGTAGAGTTTTCCAAAAGCAGCAAGAGAGGACCAGCCTGACTGCTCAAGTTCTTTCCAAGACTCTGCTTGGAAATCTCATTGACCAAACAAGTCATATGACCAAGTCCAGAGTTAGTCTGTAATGGGAACTAGACTTCATGCCTTGATAAAGGAAACTATGACATACTACGGACATTGTTACAATCTGCTACATACAGAGACTTGTAGAGCTGGAATTTATCAGGAGCACCTAAAGATGCATTTCCTTATCTAAGGGGTGCTGGAGAGATGACTAACCAGCTGTTTTGGAACATTTCCATTAATTACAAACTCATTACTTCGAGAAGCAGCCTTTTCACATTTAGAGCAAATATTTTTTGAAGTTCTAATTTTCCTTTTTTTCTAATTCTTACATGTGAGTCTAATTTCTGGAGGGTTAGAATATGCTTACTCCTTTTTCCCATGAAACAATCTTTCAGATATTCTTAAAGAGCTATTACGCCTGTACTGAACTTTTTCTTCCCTAAGCTAAATACTTTTTATTCCATTAATTATTCCATGTAGGAGAGAGTTTCCTGTCAGTTTTGTCACAATCTCTGGATACGTTCCAATTAGCTTATCTTTCTAATTCACTTACAAAATGACAGAAAAAATAGTAGTGGTTTACAGTAGATCTATTACTTAACATCCAGGGACCATTTTAACTTTGTAGTTTTGAAGGAATCATTGTGTAGGCTGTTGAAGTGAATAAAGTAGAAATAAGTGTTGTAAAAAATGAGTTGTCTAGTAATGTCTTTCCAGGAACCCACTTTTAATAAACCCAAATTTCAATCTTCTCTCCACTGTAAATGGGAATCTGTGGGTACATGACCTCCTGTTCTTTTGACCAAATGATCTCAGTGGGTTGGCTTCAGTGAAAAAAGAAAGTGTCCTATAAAAATAATTTATGAATTATATAACTTAGGAAGAATGAATTTATTTCCCCAAAGGTTGTGCCACAACCTTCTTCAGAGTTCATTAAAAATATTTTGTATTCAGAAAACCAATTTATGTGAATTTCAAGAATGTGTCATGTATATATTACATGAAATGAAGTATTCCAGTAATCATTAATATGATTTGAGATTGGAATCTCAATATGATGGATTTATTAATCAACTATTTAAGGAACCAACTTCTCAATTCAACAATATCATTGAATGTACTATATTATGTAAGGGCTACATCAAGATGAGTGTGGGGATGGGGTCGTGAGACAGGGGAAGTTGCAGTTTGAGTCTAGGTTGGGTTCATTGCTTGGATTTAGATATGCTTGAATATGACTGAAGATATGGTGAGCTGGTAATGTGAACTTGGATTCCTTAATACAGCAGGTTATAGACCAGATACATGAAACAGATTTTTCAAAGAGTGAAGCAAACTTTACTGATCAGGAAAGTATAATTTAAAATTTGTTACAACATGTAACATGCTAAAATTTGTTACAACATTCTTATTACTTGATTAGAGGTGTTATTAAACCTAGTTCTTGCCATTAAATATAATGACTATAAATTTATTATTTTCTTCTTCCAATCTCACTTAAAATTGGTATTATCTTAAGCTAGAAGTTAAATTAACAGATTTTCAAATTAGGGTCTCCTGTCATGGAAAACAGCCAAATTTTGGCCTTCAACAGTGGCCTTTATACAACTAATCTGAGGACTCAGATATTCATATTTAGGCTTCTACAGATTTGAGCTATTAAAGACCTGAAGATGGACATTTTCCAGGAAATATAAGATTTTAAATACTGAAGGAAAGATGTACTGTCTGACTTAGTTTTTCACTTTAAGAAAAAAAAATGGGTAAAGGATACAGATACTCCAGGTCCTTACCTCTTTTTGACTAAACTACAACCAGAGCCTCCTAGTTTCTATTTGCAATCATATTTCCTTCAAATCCATGCCACAAGGTCAACAGTGTGATGTATTAAAAAAACTAAGTTAACCCCATCACTCCATAGATAGCAATTTTATGTGATAAATACGGTGTTTCCCTGCAACACACACCAATTCAACAACAGAAACTCTATTTTTTAAAAATCTGTTTCATAAACTAGAATTCTGTATAAATTTCACTACATCAAAACTCTGAACTGATAAAAATAATTTGAACTATATTTTTTTACATAACAAACAAGTTCACTGTGACTTGACTTCCTTCTCCCCCATCCCTAGCCTATATTTATTTCGCCAGCTTAATTGGCCTGCTGTGCTGTTGTTAGATTCTGTGTCTTTGTTCATTATAGCTCTATCTGCTAAGCGTGTTCTTTATACCCTTCCTCATCCAGCTAACTCTTACCTATACTTTAAAACTCACTTTAGGAGATATCTCTAGGGAACATTTTCTTATTCCTAAGGAGTATTAGGGACACCACCTCATTATTCTCAAAGCATATTTCTGTAGCCAAACTTTTACAAAATATTTTATGCTTCCTTAATAGGAAATCCCCTGAAATGTGCTAGAGTTCCAGGGCAAATATAAATGAGACATCTTCTAGTGAGAGAGCCTGTAATTTCTTCAGATTCCAGGAAGGGTCTAGGGCCCAGAAAAAGTTAAGTTCTGACTTGTTGACCTGTTGGGCTCTCTGTCTTAAGAGTGAGAATAAAATTTTATTCTTCCCTATATCTTTCATGCCTAACAAAATTCTGATATTTGCACAGTGGGAGCATAATGCTGTTGAATGCATAAAGAATTAAATTATTATATTGTGATTCAATGAGTTTGTGGTTGTTCACACTGCTCGCCTTAGCTCAGCATTGCCAAAGAGTAATGCATTGCATAGTATGAATCACACCCATGATTCTGAAGGCAGTATTTCTGTTTGGACCATGTAGATGTCATTAGATGACTAGAAATATATTCTTAGGAGTAAAGTCTCTGCTGCTAAAAATAAACATTAACTAGTTGCTTCCTAAGTGGAATGGTCTCAGAGACAGCTTCTACCCAGGCGTCTGTCATATGGTACATTCAAGTCCATTTCCCCACCCTTCACCTCCATCCCCAGTGCCAAACCACTCTGCCTAGTCTTTGCAGTTGCAGAATTTGAGCAGGACTATATGGGAAGGTGCCATATCCCCCTGCCTAGATAGCTCCTTCAGACTTTGACATTCTGCTACTCAGACAATGTAGCACATAAGGTTTCTCTATAAGGGACTATCTCCTGCAGTTCTGTTTTGTGATGCCCTAAACCTTAATGATATTTCTATCTGGTTTCTATCATCTTGGGAAGTATGTGTATGTGTGAAGTAACTACTTCACAGTGTGAAGTCTACTGTTTAGAGAACACCAGCTTCTAAACCCTGATCACTTTTTCCTGATTCTTTTCCCCTTTAACTCCTTAAAATTAATGCCTTTGGCTTAGAAATTGGTCCTTAAGTTATTATGCACTTTGTTTCTCACTTAGTAGTTGTATAAACTCTGTGTTTTGCATACACTGGCTCTTTATATTTAAAGCCAAAATTTGAAATTAAGATTAAAGGAAATAAATAGAATTAGAATGCAGAGGATAAAGAATAACATATTTGTTATCAAGCACCTCTTAAAAAGTCATGACTACAGATTTACCTAAGTATCACTAGCAGATTCAGAGTTGTTATTTTACTCCTGGTTCTTTGGGTTTTTTGTATACCCTGAAGATAATCCACATCTTATGGTCTCACATATGCTTGGATGGAAGAAGGGGGGGAGGGAAGAATATAAGGTTAAAAAAATAATTGAAAACAAAAACACATGATTTAATATCAAATAATTACACCCCTTTACAAGACATTTTTCATATAATCTTCAACAACACTATAGAGTTTAGACACTTACCTCATATTATTGAAGAGGAAACTGAGTAGTTAAGTCTCACAACTGAGAATAGAGCCAGAATTTGCTGCAGATTCTCTGACTGCAGCGCCTAGGCTCTTACCTCTTATACTGCACTGTTCTTCTGGTGTTCTTTCTGGAGCTTTTGAACTGTTTCTAGAAATTAGAACCTATTTGCTCTTTGATAATAAAGACTGAGACCCTATTGTTCAGTTCAAGGTCAACATTCAAATTATTGTAGCTTAGTCTATTTGAGCATTTAGTAGATATTTTTGCAAATGCTTTATGGATATTAACTCTTTTATTTCTCACAAGAACAGGTAGGGTATTGTTGTTGTTATATTTCAATTTATCTGTTTAGAAAACTGAATCAGAGAGATTTGGAAACCCGCTTAAGTTTACACGGCTAACTGGTTAGAGGCAGGGTCCAAACCTATACAGTTTAACTGCAGTCTAGTTTTGCTCTTGACTATACTGCTTCCCTTGCGTACCTAATACGGTCTGGTATGTAGAATTTAGGGGATATTGTCAGGCCAGCATTTCCTAATTTATTTCATTTGTCATGCTGGTGAGGTTTAGTGCTTCTGGGGTAAGCACTCAGGTCAGACTAATAGCATTTTAGGTCCTGAAAAGACTGGGAAGTTTAATATTATCAAGGTACTAAACTTTACTACTAGAGGTAAGCAACACAATATTCCCAATGGCCCTGCACAAGCTCAGAGCATGAAAGCACCCATGTATAAAATAAGGCCCGCCAGCCATTTGAAGCCAATGCTGGTTTTTCATTTGGATGCTCCCTGTCCTGGACACGGATTGTTTTGGCATGGTTTCAACACATGTCCACTTGGAAACTGGGAATAATGGCTTATTCTTTATCCTGTTAAATAAAAGAACCCCACATAAAAGCACATACATGCATGCAGGCACGCACACACACACAGAGGACTCTCTTCTCCAATTCCCATCTATCACTGTTCTCCTTCCCTTGATTTGTTGAGTTGTCTGTATTCACTGCCCTTCCATTTTCACCTCCCCATTTTCTCTTGAGCATTCTTCAATCCCCATCAATCCTCTGAAATTACTCTTATCACAGTCTCTAATGATCTTTACTTTCCTGAACATAACGATCAGCTCTCAGCACATCTAAACTGATCTATGAATAGTTTAACTATACATCCCATTTTTCCTGAGACAATCCTAATTTGTGTCTATTGTGTTGTTTTAATGATTTATTACTTCCACTTAAACTCTCTGATTCATTTGAGCATTTAGATAATAAATTATATAGTCACTCTATCAGCAATCAGCAGTTTATGACCCAATCAGTCCTCCATGAAACATTTTTATACTGTCTTCCAAGTCACCACAAGCCTTGTTTCTTCTTGTCTCTTTGATTTCTGTTTAATCTTTGTTGATTGCTCTGTATATATCCATGTATTCAAATACTTTAGGATTCAGTAATTGGGACTCTTCTCTTTTCTACATATCCATTCACCCTAGATATTCTCAGTTAATTTTGTGACTTTATGATTACTCCCAAATTTCTGCCTTTAATCCAGACTCCTTTCTATAACTCTAGAGCCTTATACCTAATGTTCTACTCTACATTTTCAGTTAAATGTTAGTAGACATTTCATGTGTAGTATATCAAAGCAAATGCTTATCACCACCTCAGATCTTGTCCTTGTAAGCCTTCCCTCTGCAAACTTGTTCAGTTAATGATGACTCCATTTTTTTTTATGTTCTCAGGTTGTGTAAATCTGCAGTCTTTCTTTAGTCCTCTCTCTTGCCATGATATACAATATAAACACCTCTATCAAGAAAGAAACCAGATTTTGTTTTCTCTGTTACCTGTGACATGCCCTAGAAGCCTTATCTGGCTCACTGTTTCCTCTGTTAAATGAACATGTGTATTATGATCCTAGGGGACAGATCACAGCCAGAATGCCTCCCCATGGCTGTCCTTGTATTTGAAATATTAAAATATACCCACATTATTTGTCAAATGGTCAATCCATAAGCTCAATCCCCCACTCTTCTACTTATAGTGGCCGGTAGCCACCTTTGCCTCTCCTTCATAGTGTCCAGACCTTGTTGTACTCCAGTGTCTGAAAGCCCACAGGACCTCCCTCTAGAGCTGTGGGCTGGCAACCCTTTTGAATTCAAGCCATTCTGACTGTAAGTTATTTTGATTCTCACTGCGGCTGATCCCTCAGTGGAATCAGAAAAAATGAAGTGCTTTGAGTACTTATAAATAAATCACCAATGCTAATTACCATGAGGTAAACCTTTTAAGTTCTCTTTAACTCACTTTTAATGCAGTGGCAGCTGCACCTTGTTATCTGAATGATTCATTTCCCTTGGCCATGCTTTGCTATGTCTTTAAAATTAACTTAATTCTTTTGTGACTCAGTAACATCTTCTACAGTACAACTACAAATAGATGGTTTCATTTATACCCACATTCTTCCCTCCTCTTTTGATGGAACCTCCTCAATCTGCCACTCTTAGGTATAAAATAGTAGCAACTAACTTTGACCCTATTATAGTTCTCTTTTTATTTTGACTATTTCTTGGTAACAAAGATAATTAAGAAAGAAAACTGATGAAAAATATTTCTGGATTAAATAGGTTCTATTTTTGGTGTCTGGGAGAAGAGGTAGAGGGGGCCAAGAACAAGGTAAATTTAGGTCCCCACATGAGGGAGAGGAGGACTAGTATGAAGCAGGTCTGAGCTAGGAGATACCTCCATATTCCTTACAGAGCTCTGAATAAGCATTTTTGGAACAAACCTTCATTGACTGGTTCATTTGCCATAAGTCTGTTAAAATTTGTGTCCGTTGGCTGTCAATTCATTTAGGCATTGTTCACTTAGTGAAAACTACTGTGTACTCTTTACTGTGTACTCTTGGAAAGATCAAACATAGATGTGTACAAATAATCTGTCAACTTCCTCAAAGAAATATTTTTAAGCTAGTTGTCTATAATTTGTAAAATTTTTTCTGAAAATATTCAAATGATGTATTGGGGAAGACCCAGAAATTAGAATGTGGGCATGGATTAGACACTTCTTTGTTATCCTGAGTTCAGCTCTGCCAGAAGTTTGCATACTCCTTCAAACAAAGGCAGTGACCCACAGTGTCCAGAACCAGCTGACACAGAAGGCAGTTTGATGAGCCTCTGTTGCTACCTACCAGTGTTTACCTCCTGGAAGCACAGGTCCTACCCAATATAGAATTATATTGGACAGCTTTTCCAACCATACAGAGTCCTCTCCTTGAGAGAAATTTTCTTCACTCCTTTTACATTTCCAAAGATAAGACAGTAATCGAGGGTTATATAAGAGCCCTTTCAGGTAGGTATCCAAGGATATTGGCTGTGTTTATTTCTAACACTGGAAATTCAGCCCCAGCTAATTTCATTGATTCAGCCTCATTTTTTCCCTGCCCATTTGATATAGTTTTACCTCTTTCATTCTTAGATTATTATCACATTTTTGCCAGAATTCATGGAATATTAAGAAGTATCATTTTTATCCCAATAAACATCTCAGAAGAGAATGAAGACACAGTTTGAGTAGAGATATTTATTACATCTATTATCTACCAAAAAAATTAAAGTGAAGTAAGATATTTCATATTGTAGAATAATATAAATATAAATGTGTTAATTGAATACATGGGCATTAATTCATCAACAGTTATTTGTTGGTGCCTTCTCCATGTTAAGTTCTGTACTAGGTTTGAGATGCAATGAAGATTGAAACAGTTCCTGCCCTCAAGGAGTTTTGGGAAAAAAAGAGATCCTATTAATGCTTTATTGTCGAACTCACAGCATCTGCCGGTGCCCATCAGCTTTCTTGCTACACATTAGCCCTCTCTTACATTAGAATGTGCCTCAGTCATTTCTGGAAATTTCTCAACATCCATTTAGAAATGCCTTTCAGATATTTCTAAACATTCTCTTCATCGAACTGTGGCACTAGTTCAAACAGGATTTAATTTTACAAAAGAATGTACACATGGAATATCAGGAAATAACTATTTAAGACAGGAATGCATGCCATCTAAAATGCTTGGAATGTGGTATTCACAGATTTCTTCTGCCTTTGGCCCATCTCTCTTTCTCATTTGTTGCTTCCCATTCTTATGTGTCTGCTACAATGCCATGGTGGTGTCAACCAAAAAACAACACGAGAGGTTGCAAGTAAGAAAATAGTTTATTTGGGGTCTTAAAAACTGAAATTCAGGAGACACAGATTCCAGTAAAACTGGAAAGGGTATTCTGGGGAAGAGAGCGGTCAGGAGCTCATGAAGACCAAAAGCCATGAGATTCTTAAAAGCTGCCTGATGAGGGAAACAAAAGTAAAAGTAAACATACAGGGCTACATTAAACTAAAAGCCTTTTGCACAGTGAAGGAAACTATCAACAACATGAAAAGGCCACCTACCGAATGGGAGAAAATATTTACAAACAATTTACCCAATAAGACATTAATAACCCAAAATGTACAAAGAACTCATACAACTCAACACGAAAAACAAACAGACAACCCAATTAAAAAATGAGCAGAGGATCTGAGGAGACATTTTACCAAAGAAGATACACAAATGGCCAACAGGAACATGAAAAGATGCTCTACATCACTAATCATTAGGGGAATGCAAATCAAAAGCACTGTGAAATATTTATCACCTCACACCTGTCAGAATGGCTATTATCAAATAGACAACAAATAATAAGAGTTGGCGAGGATGTGGAGAAAAGGGAACACTTGTGCACTGTTGATGGGAATGTATGTTAGTGTAGCCACTATGGAAAACAGTATGGAGGTTCCTCAAAAAATTAAAAATAGAACTACCATATGATCTAGCAATTCCACTTCTGGGTATTAACAAAACACCAATTCAAAAGGATAAATGCACCCCTATGTTCATTGCAGAATTATTTTCAATAGCCAAGAAATGGAAGCAATTTAAGTGCTATCAATAGATAAATGGATGAAGAAGGTATGGTATGCATATATGATGGAATATTACTCAGCCATAAAAAAAAGAAATTGTGCAATTTGTGATGTCATGGATGGGCCTAGAGGGTATTAAGCTAAATGAAATAAGTCAGACAGAGAAAGACAAATACTGTATGATTTTACTTATATGTGGACTCTAAAAAAAAAACACAAAAGCAAATGAACAAACAAAAAACAGAAACAGTCATAGAGACAGATAACAAATAGGTGAGTGACAAAGAGAGGAGAGGGGAAGAAGGAGGAGAAAAATAGGTGAGGGAGATTAAGAGGTCCAAACTTCCAGTTGCAAAGTAAATGAGATGCAGATATGAAATATAAAGTGTGGGGAATATAGTCAGTAATTATACAATGTCTTTGTATGGTGATAAATCATAACTAGACTTATCCTGGTGAACATTCTGTAATGTATAGAAATATTGAATCACTATGTTGTGTAACAGGAGGTAACATAGTACTGTAGGTCAATTGCCCTTCCAAAACAAACTCTTAGGAAAATAGATTTGTGGTTACCAGAGGTGGTGGGGTGGTGGGGAGAGAGGGAATTGGATGAAGGCAGGTCAAAATGTATGAACTCTCAGCTATAAGATACATAATTACTAGGGATGTAAAATACAACATGATGAATATAATTAACACTGCTGTTATGTTTTCTATGAAAATTGCTAAGTAAGTAAACCCTAAGAGTTCTCATCATAAGGAAAAATTATTTTTTTCAGTTTCTTTGATTTTTGTACCTATACGAGATGATGACTGTCCACTAAACTTATTGGGGTAATCATTTCATGATGTATGGAAGTCAGATCATTATGCTGCACACCTTAATATTATGTAGTGCTTTATGTCAATTATATCTCAATAAAACTGGAAGGAAAAAAAAGTTGCTTGGTAAGAATTGACTGACTAACGTGAGTCAGGAGATATTTATCCTAAAGGAATCATGAATTATTTTAGGGTAGGGTTTTGATAAGTTATTTTAGGGTAAGAGTGTAATAAGTATCTTGAGTTTCTGGCAGATGTTCTGGATGACTACATTAGGACCATATGTGGTCAAGAGTTCCACTTCCATCAAAGCTGAGATGTGTGTAAGGCACACTTCTTTAATGGCCTCCTGGTTCTATTTTGGAGAGCTCTCTTAGAAATTTTAATTATCCTCTCACATTGGACAGAGTTCTCTCATTTTCTATAAAAATGTGTATAAAGTAATGTAGAGAAAAACCAGGAGTTAATAGTACAGGAAGCAATAACAAAATTTAAATTGGTCGTGGCTGGATTTTAAGAAATCTTGATGGAAGATTTTGATTCAGATCATGTTATTAGTGTATAGCACTGTTTAGAATTTTTATTTTTCCCCGAGTTTAATTACCAGTGCAGTCATCTGGGCCATTGGGATTTGATTTGTGATAGGATCTCACTATTGAATGGTGTGATATCAGGAAGATATGCCCCCAAACTGCAGTTCTATTTCTGGCAGAAGGAAGTGCTAGTCTTCTCCATAGATGAGACTCATACAGTCCATACAACTGCTTTCCAGTTTCCTTATGCTGCACCTTATATTGTCGGCTCTTCTTTAGAATAATGCCTATTTCATCACTTGAGTTGAAGCACAAATGCATTTTTATGCCCTCAACTACTCCCTTGATGTTGCCTAGTTTATATGAATCAAATCTATTCCATGCCTAATCACTCAACAAACTCCTTTCTTTATGCTTTATAATGGAAGATAAATAGGTAGTCAGAATGGTCATTACTCCTGAGAGAAAATAGGGATTAAAGCTACATAAAAGATTGGTGGGGGGAAAGGAGTACTGAGATCAGTGTGCTTCATTAAATATTTAATCAGTTTAAAACCAGTTTCACCAAAACCCTTCAGACATTACTGTAGGGAATAGTTGTGTGTTGACAATGGACTATTGCTGGATTAGGTGACTTATTGTAACAGGTCCCCACCCCCCTCCCTTATTCACTTAGAAAATACTATTTTGAGGGAAATGGATTGGTTGAATGAGATTCAATTGAGCCAAGTCTTCAAAAGTCATTTTATAGCCGCTTTGAATCTGGCCGTTTAAAAGTATAACCTCCAGATACATTTTGCAATACATCTCCATTAAAGAACGAGTGTATTTTAGGGCTTCCCTGGTGGCGCAGTGGTTGAGAGTCTGCCTGCTGATGCAGGGGACACGGGTTCGTGCCCCGGTCCGGGAGGATCCCACATGCCACGGAGTGGCTGGGCCCATGAGCCATGGCCGCTAAGCCTGTGCTCTGCAACGGGAGAGGCCACAACAGTGAGAGGCTCGTGTACCACAAAACAAACAAACAAACAAAAAAAAAAACTAGTGAATTTTAATATTAAAGGGACAATTATTCCCATTAACTCTTTATCACAGAAAATGATTAAATTATACCTCTCTTGAGTATTTAAGATATATTGTGCATGTTTCTATAATTATAAATATACCCCTGCCTTTTTTCATTTTGTAGAAATCTTTCCAAGCAGCACTTATCCATTTTTATAACCAAATATTCAAATAATATGTTTAAGAAACATTAAAATGACTCTAATAGAGTGGAAATATGTTTTCTTTTATATATGTGTGTGTGTATGTATATATGTATCTATCATGACAATATGAATAAAACCAATGAAAAAGTGAATGAAGTAGAAAGAATGAAATTCATCCTTAATGAAGTGTTTCCTATCAATTTTATCTGGAGAACTAATACAAGCAAGGTTCATGTAGCAAAGACACTTGGTAGTACTTTAACTGAGACTTTAGTGACTGCTCCTGATAAGTAATTTTTCTTATTCTTCCTACTCTTGCTCCTCTTCCTTCTCTCCTTTTCTTCCTACTCTTCCTCCCTTCTCCTTTATTTATCTTGTCTTGACAGTAACCCATGTACTCCATCTTCTGTATATACTGCATATCTTTGTTTAATAAAATCAAAAGAGGTTCTACAATTGTGTATGTATGTGTATGTGTGTGTGTGTGTGTAGTAGAAAACAGGGTATTGGAACTCTTATTTTGGAGGGTGCTATATCATTTTGCCTTCAGTCATCATGTCAAATCCTGAAGTCCTAGAGACTTGTAAGCCGAGTAATAAAATCTCTGGATCCTTGAGGCAATAGACTAAGCTTGAGCTCTTTCTCAGTTGAATTTGATATCTCAGAGTTGGCAGCAACCAAAATAATCCTAGTACCAAGTAAAGTGATACAGGGTCCTCCTCTATTTGCAGACTAGTATATTACTGCATGGTGAGGACAGAACAAATTGGGCCCAGGCACCATCTATTGGGGAAGAGAAATATTGGCAAGGAAAAATGTAGCATATTCTGAGAAGGGCTTCCACTGAAAATGTAGTTTGAATATCTCTACCCGTTATCTTACTTGGATGATACTTTATACTGTGGAATGTTGTGGCTAATGAGCTTTTAAAATGAAAGATGCTAAATTAGAAAAGTATTCTACCCTCTATTAAAAAAGCATCAAAGCCCAGGTTCCTGCCTTGGTAATTAAACCCTAGTACAGAATATTCATTATGGAAACAGTCCCTTCATTACCCTTGCCTATGAGTCTGTGAATGTCCCTTGATACCCAGAGGTTGTCTTCAAGTTCATTATTATGACCTTATATTAAAAATAATACATATCCAAAGAATCACTAAGCATGACAAAAACATTAGCCCCATCACTATTCATGAATCTCTAGAGCTATGAGTGAGATGCACCCTGAGATAAATTACCCTGAGTTTCAACTTACTAAGGATTTATTTTAATAATGACTTACCGAACAGATAGAATAAAAGAAACAATGAAATAGTTATTATTGAACTAAGTCATATGTGTCTCTACAGGTTGTTACGCCCTCTGCTTGAATGGAGTAACTTAATGGTAGAAAAAAACTACAAGGATAGAGGAAAGGCATAATTAATTGACCCACTTATGTATTCAATTTAGAGTGCCTTATTTTGTTTTATTGACATTTGCTTTGTAATTATCCTTCTATTGTTTAATGTGCCTGTGTCTTATTGCACAAACCTGTTGCCAGCTCTTAGAAGGAAATCTGTATGCTATCTCAGCTTTTAAAAATCCCCTAGGGTATCCTGAACTTAATACAAGTAAAAAAACAGCTTCTTCCCTAACCGAAGACCAAATGCAAAGTCAGTATTAATGTAAAAAAGTGCATTGTAAAGTATATAAGAATAATAAATGATGCTTATGGAGAGTTTAAGTGTTAGGAAGGAATAAAAGTTAGTAGAAAGTAGGCAATATGGTGATTCATTGGTACATCTTGCTAACAACACAATTGTGTTTTTTCTGTATAAGTTCAGCATAGTTTATGCTGCAAATTGTTAGGTCTGAGTAAGTAATTCATTTCAAAGACTAGTATCCATGCTTTTACCACATAGTTTTACTAAACTGCAGTTATGCCAAGACCTATAGGGTTGCTATTAAGTGTAATAAGTGATGCAGCATAAATAAATTGCCAGCTGTTGCTTGCTACCAAAGGTGGTTGTTACATTAAAGTTCTTGTGATGACCATCATAGAAGATGGTATTTCAGTAGCTTTTAGTCCATATGAGATATATCTAAGAGTAAAAAACAAAGCTGTTGTGGGGAAGTAGAGGCTTGATTTTAAAAAATTGATAATTCTTAATTTCTCATGTTCATAAATGGCTTATGATACTTAACATACACAAGGGAAATGATTAAGCATCTTGTCTAGGTGTCTTAAACCTGGTAAACTGGGAATGTATTTACGTTTGTCAAAAAGTAAGATGATAAAAATATCTCTGAGATTCTTTTTTTTTTTTTTTTTTTTTTTGCGGTACGCGGGCCTCCCACTGTTGTGGCCTCTCCCGTTGCGGAGCACAGGCTCCGGACACGCAGGCTCAGCAGCCATGGCTCACGGGCCTAGCCGCTCAGTGGCATGTGGGATCTTCCCGGACCGGGGCACGAACCCGTTTCCCCTGCATCGGCAGACGGACTCTCCACCACTGCGCCACCAGGGAAGCCCCCTCTCTGAGATTTTTGTATCTCAGATCCTTTGAGATTGTTGTATTATCTCAATTCTGTTCCTAATCATGAAGCTAATTTCCCTCGTGATACAAAAGCTGTTTGAGGCATGAGAATATTCTGCATTGTGGTTTTTTCTATTTGTCTGAATTGTCCCTGAAGCAGGCCATTAGTAGAGGGAAATTGGAGAACGTGAAATGCTCATTAGTTGCTAATAAGGTATATAGATCCAGATCTAGGACACACAGGGAGGATAAGCTTCTTTTGCAATTGTTTTTATCTTTTGTCCCTTGGACTTCATAACTGTATTGCTCTGAAACTCATTAACTGAGTTCTAGTCCTAGGACCTCACCAGAAGCTTAGAGAGAATGTTAAAGTTCGAGGGTGGGGAAGTTTGCTGTGTATGTGAAAGAAATAAAAAATTACCAATCTCTGTCCATCACTGCCTCTCAAATAATAGCTATATATAGAGGCTGAAGCTTGCACTATTGTAATAACAAATAATTTCTACTAGTGGCATTCCTGTTTGTAATTGTTATCACTAAGCCCTGCTCTGTGCTCATTTGGTTAATCTACTAGCATCTACTGAGTGCCAACTATGGGCTGAAAGTGGTGTTAGGTGTCAGAATTATATGTAAAATAATTTAGTTTAATTGATAAGAATTCTTGAGTTCAACAGACTCAGAATCATCTATGATGCTTACTAGTGGTGTGAATTGGGGTAAGTTACTTTATTCCATGCCTCAGTTTACTTATTTATGAGATAGGTTTTATTATTGTTTCCTAACTTAAGAGTGTGTGGTAGTTTTTAAAAGATGCATGTAAAGCAGTTAACAGAGTACTTAAATATCTGAGGATTAACTGTTGTAATAATTATTATTTTTAATGGATGTCGAGTGTGTTAGGGCCTAAGCTAGATGCTTGAATAACAACAATAACCCTGTCTTGAGAATTGTTGAGAACTTCACTTTTCTAAAAAAAAAAACAAAGCGAAATAGAAAAGAAAGAGAGAGAGGAGAGATGGAAGAGAAAGAATTCCATGTGATACCTGGTGTAGAAGGGGGGATAAAGTAAAGATAACTTATATGGATATGAGACTGGAATGGCTTCACAAAGAAAATGATACTTGACCTATGTCTTGAAGGATGGTAGAAAGCTGCCACCTGTGAGAGGTGTGTGGAAAGGCAAAAGGAATAACCCAAATAAGCACAGTTTAATTGGCAAGTAGCAAAGAGATTACAGTGTCTAGACTTGGAGCCAGGAATGTCTATTTAAACCAAAGTGAAAGAATTGGGGACCAGAAAGACACAGGTAAACCCTGACCTTGCCTAGGGCCATAGCAGATGCACACAATCCAGGATCAGTGCTGCACCTCTAATGAATGTGGCCCTTCAACCTAAGTACCTCAGTCCTACCATGCAGATCCTTACCCTGGCTTAGAATCCTCTAGATCTTCAAGATCCTCAGTGCTGAGATCATTTTGGGGCATTTCAGAAATCACATAGATTGTAAGTAAATTGAATTCTTCGACTCTGTTCTCCCTATGAAAAATTATTCCTACTATTCAAGAGCGTTTGCCTTTCCGTATAAATTTTAGAAATAGCTTTTCCATATCTACCAAAATCCTGCTGGAATTTTGACCATGATTGAATTGGATCTATGGATTGGATTTAGGAGAATTGATATCTTAACAATACTGAGTTTTACAATCCATGATCACAGAATATAGATTCATTTATCTAGGTCTTATTTTTTTGATCAGTGTTTTGTGTTTTCAGCATACAAATCTTATACACACTTGCTGAGATATATACCTAAGTATTTAATGTTTTTAGTAATATTATAAATTCTAACTTTTAATTTCCAATTGCTATTGCTAGTAGATAGAAATACAACATTTTTTTTTTCTGTTGATCTTGTTCCCTTTAACCTTACTAAACTGACATATTAGATCCAATATTTTTGTAGGATCCTTTGGGATATTTTAGACCATTGTATTATCTTCAAGAGTTATATTTCTTACTTACAAATTATTGAATTTTTAATAATTTTTCTTGCATTATTGAGATGCTGGGTCCTCCTGGATGACGGTGAATAGGAGAGAGTGAATATCCTTTCCTTGTTGTGGATCTTGGGAGAAAACATTGTTTTTCACAATTAAATAAGATGTAGCTACAGATGTTTTGTTGATGCTCTTTATCACGTGGGAGAAGTGTCCTGCTTTTCTCAGTTTGCTGAAACATTTGGTCATGACCATGGATGTTAACTTTTTTCAAATGTTTTACATCATTGTTTTAAATGATCACATGCTTTTTTTCTTCTTTTATAATGTTGGTATGGTGAGCTGCATTATTTTTTAGATATTAAACCAAACTTACACTTTCAGAATAAACAGTACAGTCATAATGTTTTTTTGTTTGTTTGTTTGTTTATTGTTGGACTTAATTTGCTACCATTTCATTGGGGATTTTTGCTTTTATGTTTATGAGGGACATTTTTGTGTGGTTTTCTTTATTGTAATAATGTCTCACTTGGTATCAGGGGAGGCTAATCCCACGCAATAAATTAAAAATGTTCCTCACTTCCATTTGCTGGAAGAATTTGTATAGGATTGGTATTTGCAAGAGAGGCCATAAGCCTGAACTTTTCTTTGTTGGAAAGTATTGAGATAAAAATTCAAATCCAATTTATTTAACATCTCCATCTATATAGCTCTGTATCTGTGTGTTGGATATAAATATGATACTATTCAGATTTTCAATACTTCTGAAGGAAACTTTAATAGTTTTTAATATTTTCTTATTATCCTATTAGCACCTGTAGGATCTGTAGTGATACCTCTGTTTCACTCCTGTTATTGGTAATTTTTATATTTTATATTTAACTGTAGTCAATATGGATTATATCTAAATCTTGCTTTTTGTCCCATGTATTCTTTCTTTTTTCCATCTTCTACTATTTTCTGTTGTATTAAAGTGTTTTTTAAAATTATTTAATTCCATATACACAATTTGTTTTCTTAGCCATATTACACACAAACACACACACACCAGTAGTGAATTTGTGGTATATACAATTACAACATACAATTTAAATCATCGTACTCTATAGTCAAAAATACTATACATCTTCACTTATAATGTAAGAAACAATTGCAGAACATTTACATTTATCCTTCCCATACTTTGTGACATTATCATACACTATATTACACATGCTATAAGTTTTGTAACACATTTTCTTTAATGATTAACTACCTTTTAAAGAGCTTGATAATGAGAAAAAATATTTTATATTTATCCATGCATTGAGTATTTCCAGTGTTCTTCATGTGTTTGTGTAGACCCATATTTTGACTGTTCTTGTTGTCTTCTGTGTCAACTTCATTTAACATTTCTTGTAGTGCAGACATGCTGGCAATACATTCTTTTTTTTTTTCTTTAAAACATTTTACTTTACCTTTGAAAGAAATTTCCATTGGATATAGAATGTTAGGTTGATAGTTTGACAGTTTTTGTTTTGTTTTCCCATTAGCAGTATATTAAAAATATTTCTTTTGACTTGTACCATTTTTGAAAAACATTCTGCTATCATGCCTTTAGTCCTCTGTACATAACACTTACTTTTACTCTGTCTGAAGATTGTCTTTTGTATTTTTTAAAAAATAATTTGATTATGGGTGTACTTGGCATTGTTTCTTTGTATTAATTTGGCCTGTGCTTCATTTTGTTCTTTGGTTGAGAGTTTATCTCAGTGATTAACAAACTTTTTGTAAAGGATCACATAGTAACTATTTTAGGTTTTGTGTCCCCATAGCAACTCTGTCACATACTTTTTTCTTTCTTCAACCTTTTAAAAATGCAAAATTCATTTATAGCTCAGGAGTCATACAAAGCAGACTACATGCTGAATTTGGTCTGCAGTTAATATTAGTTTGACAGCCATTCAGTTTATAATATAGTTCATCATTAGATGATTTCTGTTTCTACAAATATTTTTACTGTCTTCCCCTAATTTTCTCATGTTCCAATTTCATGTGTGTTTTATCATATACTATTGTCTTACTAGTTACTGGTGCTTTGTTCATTTCCTTTTTTTGTTTTTTTTTTCCTGTGCTTAAGTTTTATAATTCCCACTGCTATGTCTTGAAGTTTTAGATTCAGGGTGTTTTTTTAAGGCTTTCCTATATAGGGTCTATCTTTTATTATTCCTATCCTATATATATATATATATATATATATATATATATATATATATATATATATATATATATATATATATATTTTTTTTTTTTTTTTTTTGCGGTACGCGGGCCTCTCACTGTTGTGGCCTCTCCCGTTGCGGAGCACAGGCTCCGGACGTGCAGGCTCAGCGGCCATGGCTCACAAGCCCAGCCGCTCTGCGGCATGTGGGATCCTCCCGGACCGGGGCACGAACCCGCATCCCCTGCATCGGCAGGCGGACTCTCAACCACTGCGCCAGCAGGGAAGCCCCCAATATATTTTTAATACACATTTTACCACAAAGAGTTTCCTTTTGATCTCTTTTGCATTTGTCCTTTCTCACTCTATCATGTTTTCAAGGTTCCCTCTGCTCTCTTGAGTATATGGAGCATATTTATAATTGCTGTTTTTATTACTGATGTCACTTAATTTCATCATCTTTATTAATTCTGTATCAATTTCAATTGAATTATTATTTTTCATAATTAAAATTATATTTTCCAGATTTTTTGCATAACTAGTAATTTTTGATTGGATGATGGGCATCTTAAAATTTTATAGTGAGTACTAGGTTTTGTTGTATCCCATTAAAGTTGACTTTTGTTGTCAAAAGCTAAGCTGCTTGGAATCAGTTTGGCCCTTCTAAGACTTGCTTTTAATTTTTTTAAGGTTTGTTAAGATCACTCTTTATTTAGGGCTAACTTTCTTCCACAATTAATTCAGTATTTCTCTGATGATTTTACCTAATGTCCATTTACCATGAGGTCTTCACACACTGGTTGGTAGAATCATCAACTATACCCAGCCCTACTTGAGTCCTGAGAATAGTTCTATGCATTCTGTTCTTGTGGTTATTTCCTCTCAAAAATTTGAAATTCAGTACTCATTCAGGCATTCAAGGACGGCCTTCAGATCACCAGAACTTTCTTTCCAAAAGATTCCTCCCTCTACAGTAGTCTGCCTCACGTATTCTAGCTACTCTGGACTCTCTAAACTCCAAACTGTGTCTTCTAAACTGAGAAAGATTACATGGATCTGTTTAGATTCCCCTCTCCTCTACTTTAGTTTGGAAACTGCCTCTAAGCAGTTAACTGGGCAATTCTAAGGTTGGCCTCATGTTTCATTTTCACGTAGGAATCATAATATTGCACTGTCTGTCATTCAGTTTCTGAAAAACTTTGTTTCATATATCTTTTTGGATTTTTACTAATTGTTTAAGATGGAGGGCCAGAAATGTAAATCTCTTTATTACAAACATGTAGTAGATAAACACCCACTTTGGGGGCCTTTCCATCATGTTGTGCAGATAGTTCTACACCCATTAGTACTTGATGTTCTTCTGCCAGCTCTGGTTACTATTGTAAGATGGGATCTTCTACAGCATGCTCATCTGGACCTCCTGCTTCAACTGCTGAGTCTCTTTCAGGCCACTATTGCAGTTGAACTCATCTATGTAAGTACCCAAGAGTGACAGATCTTTACCCACGATACCTATCAAGTTCACTAAACTTCACTACCTTCCTTTCTTAATAAATAAAAATAATAATTAACTACTAAAAATTAAAGGAGACTGTTAATGGAAAGCAGTCAGTTCCCCATGACTTATATTATTATAAGTGACATTATAAAATAAAACAGTGAGAGTATTTAATGGAATAATTAATAAAAAGGGCAAAATTCATGCTCAGTTTTATACAAATATGTCATATAATTCTGTCTTTACTTTAGGAATCACTATATTTTACCAAACGTTTTCTGCCTGTAAAGAAAAAAATAATAATAATGACAGTCAGTATAAGGTCCATTCCGAAAGTTCTGTTCTTTAACAGAAACTGTTTTTTTCTTTTTTTAAACATCTTTATTGGAGTATAGTTGCTTTACAATGCTGTGTTACTTTCTGCTTTATAACAAAGTGAATCAGCTATATATATACATATATCCCCATATCCCCTCCCTCTTGCATCTCCCTCCCACCCTCCATATCCCACCCCTCTAGGTGGTCACAAAGCACCGAGCTGATCTCCCTGTGCTATGTGGGTGCTTCCCACTAGCTATCTATTTTACATTTGGTGGTGTATATATGTCCATGCCACTCTCTCACTTCGTCCCAGCTTACACTTCCCACTCCCTGTGTACTCAAGTCCATTCTCTACGTCTGTATCTTTATTCCTGTCCTGCCTCTAGGTTCTTCAGAACCACTTTTTTTTTCTTAGATTCCATATATATGTGTTATCATACAGTATTTGTTTTTCTCTTTCTGACTGACTTCACTCTGTATGACAGACTCTAGGTCCATCCACCTCACTACAAATAACTCAATTTTGTTTCTTTTTACAGCTGAGTAATATTCCACTGTATATATGTGCCACATCTTCTTTATCAATTCATCTTTCTATGGAAACTTAGGTTGCTTCCATGTTCTGGCTGTTGTAAATAGAGCTGCAACGAACACTGTGGTACATGACTCTTTTTGAATTATGGTTTTCTCAGGGTATTTGCCCACTAGTAGGATTGCTGGGTCTTATAGTATTTCTATTTTTAGTTTTTTAAGGAACCTCCATACTGTTCTCCATAGTGGCTGTATCAATTTACATTCCCACCAAGAGTGCAAGAGGGTTCCCTTTTCTCCACACCCTCTCCAGCATTTATTGTTTGCAGATTTTTTGATGATGGCCATTCTGACTAGTGTGAGGTGATACCTCAGTGTAGTTTTGATTTGAATTTCTCTAACGATTAGTGATGTTGAGCATGCTTTCATGTGTTTGTTGGCAATCTGTATATCTTCTTTGGAGAAATGTCAATTTAGTTCTTCTGCCCATTTTTGGATTCGGTTCTTTGTTTTTCTGACATTGAGGTGCATGAGCTGCTTGTAAAATTTGGAGATTAATCCTTTGTCAATTGCTTCATTTGCAAATATATTCTCCCATTCTGAGGGTTGTCTTTTCATCTTGTTTATGTTTTTCTTTCCTGTGTAAAACTTTTAGGTTTCATTAGGTCCCATTTGTTTATTTCTGTTTTTATTTCCTTTTCTCTAGGAGGCAGGTGAAAAAGGATCTTGCTGTGATTTATGTCATAGAGTGTTCTGCCTATGTTTTCCCCTAAGAGTTTTATAGTGTCTGGCCTTACATTTAGGTCTTCAATCCATTTTGAGCTTATGTTTGAGTTTGGTGTTAGGGAGTGTTCTAATTTCAATCTTTTACATATCCAGTTTTCACAGCACAACTTATTGAAGAGGCTGTCTTTTCTCCATTGTATATTTTTGCCAACTTTATCATAAATAAGGTGACCATATGTGTGTGGATTTATCTCTGGGCTTTCTATGCTGTTCTATTGATCTATATTTCTGTTTTTTGTGCCAGTACCATGCTGTCTTGATTACTGTAGCTTTGATGTATAAACTGAAATCTGGGAGCCTGATTCTTCCAGCTCCATTTTTCTTTCTCAAGATTGCTTTGGCTCTTCGGTGTCTTCTGTGTTTCCATACAAATTGTGAAAATTTTTGTTCTAGTTCTGTGAAAAGTGTCATTGGTAGTTTGATAGGGATTTCATTGAATCTGTAGATTGCTTTGGGTAGTATAGTCATTTTCACAATGTGGATTCTTCCAATCCAAGAACATAGTATACCTCTCCATCTATTTGTATCATCTTTAATTTCTTTCATCAGTGTCTTATAGTTTTCTTCATACAGGTCTTTTGTCACCTTAGGTAGGTTTATTCCAAGGTGTTTTATTCTTTTTGTTGCAATGGTAAAAGGGAGTGTTTCCTTAATTTCTCTTTCAGATTTTTCATCATTAGTGTATAGAAATACAAGAGATTTCTGTGCATTAATTTAGTATCCTGCTAATTCACCAAATTCATTGATTAGCTCTAGTAGTTTTCTGGTAGCATCCTCTACATATAGTATCATGTCATCTGCAAACAGTGACAATTTTACTTCTTTTTTTCCAATTTTGATTCTTTTTATTTCTTTTTCTTCTCTGATTGCTGTGGGTAAAACTTCCAAAACTATTTTGAATAATAGTGGTGAGAGTGGACAACCTTGTCTTGTTCCTGATCTTAGAGGAAATGCTTTCAGTTTTTCACCATTGAGAATGATGTGGGCCATGGGTTTGTCATATATGGCCTTCATTATGTTGAAATAACTTCCCTCTTTGCCTACTTTCTGGAGGGTTTTGATCATAAATGGGCGTTGAATTTTGTCGGAAGCTTTTTCTGCATCTATTGAGATGATCATATGGATTTTATCCTTCAGTGTGTTAATATGATGTATCACATTGATGGATTTGCATATATTGAAGAATCCTTGCATTCCTGGGATAAACCCCACTTGATCATGGTGTATGATCCTTTTAATGTGCTGTTGGATTCTGTTTGCTAGTATTTTGAGGATTTTTGCATCTATGTTCATCAGTGATATTGGCCTGTAGTTTTCTTTCTTTTTGACATGTTTATCTGGTTTTGGTATCAGGGTGATGGTGGCCTCGTAGAATGAGTTTGGGAGTGTTCCTCCCTCTGCTATATTTTGGAAGAGTTTGAGAATGATAGGTGTTAGGTCTTCTCTAAATGTTTGGGAGAATTCTCCTGTGAAGGCATCTGGTCCTAGGCTTTTGTTTGTTGGAAGTTTCTTAATCACAGTTTCAATTTCAGTGCTTGTGATTGGTCTGTTTATATTTTCTATTTCTTCCTGGTTCAGTCTTGGATGGTTGTGCTTTTCTAGGAATTGGTCCATTTCTTCCAGGCTGTCCTTTCTATTGGCATATAGTTACTTGTAGTAATCTCTCATGATCCTTTGTATTTCTGTGGTGTCAGTTGTTACTTCTCCTTTTTCGTTTCTAATTTGGTTGATTTGAGCCTTCTCCCTTTTTTTCATGATGACTCTGGTTAATGGTTTATGAATTTTATTTATCTTCTGAAAAGAACCGGCTTCAATTTTATTGATCTTTGCTATTGTTTCCTTCATTTCTTTTTCATTTTTTTCTGATCTGATGTTTATGATTTCTTTCCTTGGGCTAACTTTGCGCTTTTTTTGTTCTTCTTTCTCTAATTGCTTTGGGTGTAATGTTAGGTTGTTTGTTTGAGATTTTTCTTGTTTCTTGAAGTAGGCTTGTATTGCTATATGCTTCCTTCTTAGAACTGCTTTTGCTGCATCCCACAGGTTTTGGGCCATTGTGTTTTCATTGTCATTTTTTTCTAAGTATTTTTTGATTTCCTCTTTGATTTCTTCAGTGATCTCTTTGTTATTTAGTAGTGTATTGTTTAACCTCCATTTATTTGTATTTTTTACAGAATTTTTCCTGTAATTGATATCTAGCCTCATAGCATTGTGGTCGGAAAAGATACTTGATATGGTTTCAATTTTCTTAAATTTACCAAGGCTTGATTAGTGACCCAAAGTATGATCTGTCCTGGAGAATGTTCCATGAGCACTTGAGCAGAAAGTGTATTCTGGGGGTTTTCGATGGATGTCCTATAAATATCATTTAAGTCCATCTTGTTTAATGTATTATTTAACGCTTGTGTTTCCTTACTTATTTTCATTTTGGATGAACTTTCCATTGGTGAAAGTGGAGTGTTAAAGTCCCCTAGTATGATTGTGTTACTGTTCATTCCCATTTTATGGCTGTTAGTATTTGCCTTATGTATTGAGGTGCTCCTATGTTGCATGCATAAATATTTACAATTGTTATATCTTCTTCTTGGATTGATCCCTTGATCATTATGTAGTGTCCTTCTTTGTCTCTTGTAATAGTCTTAGTTTTAAAGTCCATTTTGTCTGATATGAGAATTGCTACTCCAGCTTTCTTTTGATTTCTATTAGCATGGAATATCTTTTTCTATCCCCTCACTTTCAGTCTATATGTGTCCCTAGGTCTGAAGTGGGTCTCTTGTAGACAGCATATGTATGGATCCTGTTTTTTATCCATTCAGCCAGTCTATGTCTTTTGGTTGGAACATTTATTCCATTTACATTTAAGGTAATTATCGATATGTATGTTCCCATTGCCATTTTCCTAATTGTTTTGGGTTTGTTATTGTAGGTCTTTTCTTTCTCTTGTATTTCCTGCCTACAGAAGTTCCTTCAGCATTTGTTGTAAAGCTGGTTTGGTGGTGCTGAATTCTCTTAGGTTTTGCTTGTCTGTAAAGGTTTTAATTTCTCCATCAAATCTAAATGAGATCCTTGCTGGATAGAGTAATCTTGTTCGTAGGTTTTTCCCTTTCATTACTTTAAATATGTCGTGCCACTTCCTTCTGGCTTGCAGAGTTTCTGCTGAAAGATCAGCTGTCAGGGCTTCCCTGCTGGTGCAGTGGTTGAGAGTCTGCCTGCTGATGCAGAAAACATGGATTCGTGCCCCGGTCTGGGGAGGTCCCACATGCCATGGAGTGGCTGGGCCTGTGAGCCATGGCCGTTGAGCCTGCATGTCCGGAGCCTGTGCTCCGCAATGGGAGAGGCCACAACAGTGAGAGGCCCACATAACGCAAATAAATAAATAAATAAATAAAGATCAGCTGTTAACCTTATGGGGATTCCCTTGTACGTTATTTGTTGCTTTTCCGTTGCTGCTTTTAATATTTTTTCTTCGTGTTTTATTGTTGATAGTTTGATTAATATGTGTCTTGGCATATTTCTCCTTGGATTTATTCTGTGTGGGACTCTCTGTGCTTCCTGGACTTGAATGTTATTTCCTTTCCCATATTAGGGAAGTTTCCAACTATAATCTCTTCAAATATATTCTCAATCCCTTTCTTTTTCTCTTCTTCTTCTGAGACCCCTATAATTCGAATGTTGGTGCATTTAATGTTGTCTCAGAGGTCTCTGAGACTGTCCTCAATTCTTTTCGTTCTTTTTTCTTTATTCTGCTCTGTGGTAGTTATTTCCACTATTTTATCTTCTAGGTCCCTTATCCATTCTTCTGCCTCAGTTATTCTGCTATTGATTCCTTCTAGAGAATTTTTTATTTCATTCATTGTGTTGTTCATCATTGTTTGTTTGCTCTTTAGTTCTTCTAGGTCCTTGTTAGATGTTTCTTGTATTTTCTCCATTCTTTTTCCAAGATTTTGGATCATCTTTACTATCATTAATCAAGTTCTCTTTCAGGTAGACTGCCCATTTCCTCTTCATTTGTTTGGTCTGATGGGTTTTTACCTTGTTCCTTCATCTGCTGTGTGTTTCTCTGTCTTCTCATTTTGCTTATCTTACTGTGTTTGGAGTCTCCTTTTTGCAGCCTGCAGTTTTGTAGTTCCCATTGTTTTTGTTGTCTGCCCCCAGTGGCTAAGGTTGGTTCAGTGGGTTGTGTAGGCTTCCTGGTGGAGGGTACTGGTGCTTGTGATTTGGTGGATGAGTCTGGATGTTGTTTTTCTGCTGGGCAAGACCGTGTCTTGTGGTGTGTTTTGGGGTGCCTGTGACCTTATTTTGATTTTAGGCAGCCTCTCTGCTGATGGGTGGGATTTTGTTCCTTTGTTGCTAGTTGTTTGGCATAGGGTGCCCAGCACTGTAGCTTGCTGGTCGTTGAATGGAGCTGGTTCTTAGCATTGAGATGGAGATCTCTGGGAGAGCTTTTGCCATTTGATATTATGTGGAGCTGGGAGGTCTCTGGTGGACCAATGTCCTGAACTTGGCTCTCCCACCTCAGAGGCACAGGCCTGAAACCCAGCCGGTACACCATCACCCTGTCAGCCACATGGCTCAGAACAAAAGGGAGAAAAGAAAGAAAGAAAGGAAGAAAAATAAAGTTATTAAAATAAAAAAATAAAAAATTGAAAATAATTTTTAAAAAAGAAAAAATGTCATACACACAGAACCCGAGGAGAAATGGTAAAAACAATGCTATACAGGCAAATTCACACAAAGAAGCATACACATACACACTCACAAAAAAAGAAAAAGGAAAAAAAAAATCTATCTATATATAAAAATAAAAATTAAGAGAGCAACTAAATCAATAAACGAATCTACCAATGATAATAAACTAAATACTAAATCAAGAAACATAAAACCAGAAAAAAATTAAACGAAGAAAGCAAACCCCAAGTCTACAGTTCCTCCCAAAGTCCACTTCCTCAATTTTGGGATGGTTTGCTGTCTGTTTATGTATTCCAGAGATGCAGGGTACATCAAGTTGAATGTGGAGATTTAATCCGCTGTTCCTGAGGCTGCTGGGAGAAACTTCCCTTTCTCTTCTTTGTTCGCACAGCTCCTTGGTTTCAGCTTTGGATTTCGCCCTGCCTCTGTGTGTAGGTCGCCTGAGGGTGTCTGTTCCTGCACAGAACGGATGGGGTTAAAGTAGCAGCTAATTAGGGGGCTCTGGCTCACGCAGGCTGGGGAGAGGGAGGGGTAAGGAATGCAGAGTGAGCCTGTAGCTGCAGAGACCGAAGTGACGTTGTAACAGCCTGAGGTGCACCGTGTGTTCTTCTGGGGAAGCTGTCCCTGGATCATGGGACCCTGGCAGTGTGTACTGCACAGGCTCCCGGGAGGGGAGGTGTGGATAGTGACTTGTGTTTGCACACAGGCTTCTTGGTGGCTGCAGCAGCAGCTTTAGTGTTTCATGCCTATCTCTGGTGTCCGTGCTGATAGCTGTGGCTTCCGCCCGTCTCTGGAACTCCTTTAGGCGGTGCTCTGAGTCCCCTCTCCTTGCACACCCCAAAACAATGGTCTCTTGCCTCTTAGGCAAGTCCAGACTTTTTCCTGGACTCCATCCCACCTAGCTGTGGCACACTAGCTCCCTTCAGGTTGTGTTCACGCAGCCATCCCCAGTCCTCTCCCTGGGATCTGACCTCCAAAGCCCGAGCCTCAGCTCCCAATCCCACCTGCCCCGGCGGGTGAGCAGGCAAGCCCCTCAGGCTGGTGAGTGCTGGTCAGCAGCAATCCTCTGTGGGAGAATCTCTCTGCTTTGCCCTCTGCCCCCTTGTTGCTGTGCTCTCACCCTTGGCCCCAAAGCTTCCCCACCACCACCACCGCCCATTTCCACCAGTGAAGGGGCTTCCTAGTGTGTGGAAACCTTTCCTCCTTCACAGCTCCCTCCCCAAGGTGCAGGTCCCATCCCTCTTCTTTTGTCTCTGGTTTTTCTTTTTTCTTTTGCGCTACCCAGGTACATGGGGTGTTTCTTGCCTTCGGGGAAATCTGAGGTCTTCTGCCAGAGTTCATTAGGTATTCTGTAGGAGTTTTTCTACATGTAGATATATTCCTGATGTATTTGTGGGGAGGAAGGTGATCTCCTCGTCTTACTCCTCCACCATCTTGAAGGTCTCCCCCGGAAACTGTTTTGATTATTAAAATTTTCCAGTGTCACATCTTATGAATGACTGTTCTGTGATTAGAAGCCCATGGGTAAACCAGCCTAATTATATTGGTTTTAGTCCAACAATGATGTGTTCTTGCAATGTATTAGTGAGTTTATTGGGTTGCAAAATAAAGAATGTATTAAACTGTTTTTCTTTAGTTTTGCCAAAGCATCAGGGCTATAAAGGAAGATACTTTAGGTGAAAAATGTTAACTAAAAGATAATAGGCTTCAGTTACTCTATGAAGCAAAGCCAAGTGGGTTTAAAATTTGGAAAGCTTTGCTTTACACTTTAAGATCTTAGTAAATCAACTATTACTTATTTAGAAATTGTTCGGTGACATGAGAGGAAACCTATGTCTATAGTTGGAACAAGAAGGTACAAAATGTGGAGAAATCATTAAAGCCCAAATGACAGACAGAGAACTCTTATTTTATAGATCATGGCTCTTAATACTGAAGCTGTTTTCCCCATTATTTGACAAGGGTAGGCCTTTCCATGTTAGTCCTCATGGACTCCCATTTTAACCTACTTTTATTGCTACCTGGCATATATCACCAATAATGAATTCTTACCAAGGAAATCTGAATCAACAGATATTTTTAGAATATGAAAATGTCATTTTCTTCTCTTAGCATGTATATCCCTGCCTCCTGTCTATTTAAATTTGATGCCTACTTTAAAACCCTGCTCCCGTCTGCACTATAAAAAAACTTCCATGACTACTACAAATTCTAGTACATTTCCATAGAATGAAAATTCATTGTAACCAACTGAGTACTTGATTCTCTGCTACTCAAATGTTTGCTTTATTCTCAGGGGTGACAATTTGTCCTCCCAACTGAACCAAAACTTGCCGTATGGCAGAGACACTGATATGACAAATCAAATGAATTTGTATTGTATTAAAATACCATACAGTTTTGGAACTGAGGAGCTACTGTCTTTTCTGGTTTTCATCTTGATGAGTTGGTCAGTCTATAAGATGGCAGCTAGATTAGCTCTATGTCCTAGGCTCATGGTCTACTTCCAAACTTGGCTGAATGAACCATTTGATAATTAATCACAGAAAGTTTCCTTCTTTGGTACTTCTCTCAAGTTAACTGACCTCACTAGTCCCATATTTAAGAGAGCAATAATAAGGTTAATGGGGTGAAATAAAAGCTAGGAAAATATAGTAGCTGTTTTGTTTTTGTATATGGAGAATGTGAGTATGAGAGGACAGTAGAGCCTAGAAAATTGGGAAATAAGTAGTGGAAGTCTTAGAGAGATTCAGATGTTCTTCCCTAGTTTGTTACATGGACCTGCCATGAGTTTATTTTCATGGCTCTGCAGGGGCTCCCTGTTCTAAGGGAACAATAACTCAGAAACAAAGTCTTCATTGTGTGAAGATTTTGAGCACAGGTGGAGTTTGTTCACGAATTTTATCCAATCCCCAGTGGATTCTATTCTAACTTAGATATAGCACAGGTGTTTAAAAAGTAAAGACAGAAAGCAAGCATTATTTTTATTTTTTTTTGCGGTACGCGGGCCTCTCACTGTTGTGGCCTCTCCCGTTGTGGAGCACAGGCTCCGGACGCACAGGCCCAGTGGCCATGGCTCACGGGACCAGCTGCTCCGTGGCATGTGGGATCCTCCCGGACTGGAGCACGAACCCGTGTCCCCTGCATCGGCAGGCGGACCCTCAACCACTGCGCCACCAGGGAAGCCCACAAGCATTATTATACTAAAATATCTGTAGTGTGGTAGAGAACAATTCAGTTCTTGAATTTACCTCTAACAGTGCAACCAAAGAGGATGTAGAAATTGTTCTCTTTCTCACCATAATATGCCTTACAATTTAAGTATCTCAAAGGACCTTATGTCTTCATTTAGCAGCAGTCAGAGGACATGGTAATTTCCAGTAAACACCTAGCAAAAACAGCATCATCTCTGGGCACAGTGGAACTCAAAACGTGCCTGGAGGAGACTGAAGGGCATGCATCAGCAGCAGGTTCCAAGAGGAGTTGACTTGTTTGTGAGTACATGTTAAATATCATCCTTGAGTGTTCAGAATTTCTTGGACAGAAAGTAGGAATCGGGAGTAAGAGGACAATCCTGAGCATTACAGCTGAGGCCACAGCCAGATAATCTGAGTTGTTACTATTATAATGCCATATGTGCACCAGCCAGATAAGACATGAGGGATCTTGGAATTTCAATGATAACTTTCAGGAAGGTTTGTTAACCTATAGTTTCTGAATAAGATATATAAAACCTTCCTTTAAAGAGCACTTATGAAGTATGAGAATGAAGTCAGTAAGGATGGGTTAACTTGCTTCTCATTATAGAAAGTCAGTATGAATTCATTCTTCCAGTAAGTCAGAACTAATTCAAATCAGATAGTTATTTCCTCAGGTAAGTTTTTCAGCACTGAATTTTTCCCCCAGATAATCGTTTCAAATGCTGTTATTTGGGTACAGAAGAAATGCAGAAGGGCCTTGAATCATCCTCAGCAGCAGGCATCTTCTCAGTAAGGAAGGGAAGAAAATCCTAGGGATGAGAATGTTCCAAGGAACATGCCTTTTGCTTCTGTCTAAATGTGCATAGCAATAACGGGCAACGGTAATTTTTCTTTTATATGTAGAGCTTATATTTTGTAGTTTTAGAAAACACAATCTTGATCAATTCCAAAAAAGAGAAGAGTAGGGATGTGAGTGAGCTCTGAATTTAGAATGTCTGTCTCCTCCTATCTTTACAAAGTTCGTTGAGTTCTTCCAGAAATGCCTGTGAACAAAACAGGCAGTGGGTCCTGATGACCTGCCTAGGTGTCTGTTATCCCTCCAGCCAAATGCGTAGACATTGTTATAGTTGCCAACATACCCAATAAGGATAGTTATTGAGTACTTTCTACATGCCAGTTTCTCTTACTTATTCAATTCTCATAACATCACCACAGATTAATTAGTTATCCCCATTTTCAAATTAGAAAGCCAAGAAAATGACATACCAAAAATTACAGAGATGGTAAGTGACAGAAGAAAACCGATTCCAGAGCCTGCTTTCTTAAGATATGCCCTATTCTGTGCACAACTGTTCCAAATGACTTAATTCATTGTTCCAGTATACCTACCCCAATGAATTCAAGCAATGAAATTCATTCTTCTTAACATATGAAGCAGAAAATAAGGCAATGCAATATTTTTTTCTTGTAGGAGTATTTGTTTGTTGTCTCTAAAATTGAGTTATAACAACTCTCTAAATAGGTCTATAATAGGGGATAAGTAGAGACTGTAATAGGGGATGAGTAAAGATTGTTTCCACATGTAAAATAATGAAGCATGTGCTTCTCTCGAACTACAAAGCTCAGATGCCAGGACTCTTAGGTATCAAACTTGTTCATCCTAACAATGCAGATCAGTATCCCTTTCCATCTGCTAAAACGAGCCTTTCTTCCATCTTCAGTGTTGCTGTCTACTACTTGGATGTATTGTCTCTAAACTTCCTGTATGATATCTTTCTTGGACTGTGATATTCCTCTCAATCCCTGTTTTAGTTTTCACCTCTTGAGATTCTAGCAATATGTTGACAGGAATGCCTTACCTTCACAATTCTGCATTTTCAACTCCAGTAACCCTCACCACTCTTCTATCATAGCTCCCCTCAAACTGCCCTTAAGTCTTGACACCATGTTGGTGGCTTCAGCCACAAAATTCCAGGTTCAGAATTACTCATATCCAACATGTTTGCTCTCTGCCTCCTATTTCCTCCTTCCTTCCTGTTGAAAAAAAAATCAGTATTTACTCAGTAACCAGGTATGTGATAATAAGTCACACTTTTTGAGTCAGAGGATCTATTTTGGGAAGATAGATGTGGATATATAATTTTAATGTGTCCCAGAGATGGCTGAAAGAGTTTTAAACAAATGTTAAGGGAGTCTAGAAGTGCTGAACCAGAATAAGGAGTATATAGAAGGACATCAAAATACACTGAATTTGGTTCTTTCCTAGTGAGTGGTCATCTGCTGGGCAAGGAAGTGGAAAGAAGACCTTTTAATGCAGTAAAGTAAGTGTGGACGATTATGTGTTTGGAGACCAGATAAAAGACTAGTGAAATAGTTTAAGATATAATTAAGGTCTGGACTAAACACTATGGGAATGGAGAAGAAGAATTTAAAAAAGACAAATTGCCATAGATTCATCAAGATTTGATGATGGATGTGAGAATAAAGAGAGGATAGTTCCAGTGTTTCTACCTTGGGAGACTCGATAATGGCACAGTCAAATGATACTGTGTAAACAAGGACATTCAAAGGAAAATAGTAGGAAAAGAGTTTGCTACTCAGCTGGTACACAATGGTCTGTTACAACTGACACTGGTCAGTTGTTTCTTACTGTTGTCCATTCTGCTTAGTTGAACACCAATGAACCTGTGTTATATTGATTGTGAATATTTTGAATACTATCCCTGGTCAGAAATAACATGATCAGTTTGAGGATTAAGTTTGGAATAGCTATTGAAAAGTGAGGTAAAGAGATAAAATAGTTTTAAATATGATGTTGAAACTTTAGAGAGAGATTAGGACTGAGGATGTATAAGATTTGGAGTCATTTAGATGTTTATAGTCACAGAAGCCAAGGCTAAAAATGGAAGTGTGAGCCTCAGTCTACTGAGAAGAGGATCTTCTTGCCTTTAACATACTCCATTCCCTAATATCCGCTGGATCTATTTTTGTGTGCCGCCTTGATCTCTAACTGCATTACACTCCTATCCCTTTTGATTTCATTTGCCCAAATCTAGGTTCCATGGTATGATATTTCAATTATGTGCTTATTTCCTACCTAGAATCACATTCTCTTTCAATGTTTTCCATTTTTGCCTTACCAATATCTTTCTTTCCACACTCAGACAAGTTCCTCAATTATTTTTTTACTATTGTTTAATCAATAACACTGCTCTCTATCAACAGAATGATCTTGGACTCCTCCCCCATCTCACCTTTCTTAGTCCAATCAATCACACATTCTTATTAAACTGCTTCCCTTATAGCACTCATACCCAAAACTCCTCTTCTGCTTTATCACCGCTGCTGCTGCTGACTTAGCATATGGGCTATTGCAATAACCTAACTTGTCTCCCATGTCCTCAGTATTATCCCTCCAATTCATTCTCCACCCTAACAGAGTAGACTTGTTAAAACATTAAAGGGGTCATGTTACACACTTGCTTAAAATTCTCCAGTGAATCTTTTTTCTTCAAGAGAGTATCTTTAATATGTCAAATCAAGTTTTTCATCATCTGATTCTTGCATATCCGTCAGTCTCATCTGTCATCACTTAACTCTTTTTTCATATCCTCTAAATGTAAGTCTTTGGTTAGAACTGTATCCTGTGCATTATGTCTCCATCTATGCCCTATATACTAAAAATGCATTGTACCTTCTTAATATATGACTACTGAATGTGTTAGTAAGCAAAGAAATGAACTGAAGAAGCATGATACAAAGCATTTTTATAATACGAGGTGAATCCACAAATCTGTTTTTTCCTCTACTTAAAAATTTATGTTCTTGCATCATAGTGGGTCCTCTTACTGCTGCCAAATATATTCTTTTATTCATTTCCTCTTAAATATTTGATATATTTTTAATAATGGCTTTTACAAAGGTTTCCTATACTTTATCCTTCAGTTTTACTTCTGGCCCCTTATTCTCATAAATCAACCCTTAATATACTTGTTTGGGTCAATGTCATATAACACGGAATTACTTCCTTTTTTTTTCTTTAAAAGCCTATGTTTCTTCCCCTACCAGCTTTTTATTTTGAATGAATGTTCCCTGTATACCCTTTTCTAGATTCTTGGATATCTCACTTTTATGTTTACCTTTGTATTTTTAATAGTTTCTCATGGAAAATGAACAACAAAGATATTATCAATGACAAACCATTTGTTTCTCCTCCTAAGAGAGCTTTCCTTAAATTGGATACCTGCTTAAGCTACTTCAGCATTTTTTTCCCTTTCCTGTGCTGTAAAATTAAAAAAATAAAGTAGTCTATAGTAACTGACTCATTCTCCCTCTGCTATAAAATCCTTATCTCTTTGCAACCTAGCTCAGTAATTTAGTTTTTTTAAAACTGTTTTTCTAGGCTTCTCTGCACCAAGCTGATCCATGCCACTACCTTGTTGTTGTCCTACTTCTCTGTTTATTTCTTCTGTATCTTCCACTGTTTTCTCTCTTCACTCCTTTCATTGGCATCTTTTCCAACTCCAGCCCCATAAGTATTCCTCAGAATTGCTTAGCCCTTCCTATCCCTTCCTTAATGGTACCTATCCCACAGCTCCATCTATTGTATCTATACTAATGACTTTAAGATCTACCTCCACAGTCTCCTTTCTAAGTTTCAGACACACAATTTCAAGTGCATATTGGATATTTGAACCCAGTGACTAATCAGTACTTCAAATGACAAATTTGAGTTCATCTTTAACTCATTTGCTGTCTGTTCCTACCATTAAGTTGAACTTTAAGAGGTAATTGTCTCCGCAGTTTTCTCTAATTTAAATCTCCGCTGTCAGTTCCACTGAACTTGCCCTAGCTCAGAATGCAATATTAATTATCTACACCAGTCTCTGTACTTTTAGGTGTCTCCCATCCCAGAAAACTGTTTCTCTGCAAGGGTAAATTTTTTTTTTTTTTTAAAGTTAGAGGCTTTTCATACTTCTCATTTGAATAAAATATTTTATCTATTTATTACTTTCCTATTGAAGAAACACATTTTTAAGCCCGAAATTAAACAATGACACTCAATATTCAGGCCCTAAACTTCCGCTGTGCCTATTCTTCACTAGTTGACCTTATTCCAGTTGAACTGAGCTGCTCACAGTTTTCCAAATAAGCTTCATATATTCTTGTTTCAATGACATCCTCTGAGCTCACTTAGACCTCACATACAACTCTACCTGTCGTCTTGTTTTCCTTCTCCTTGGCTAAATTAAAGGATATCCCCTGTATGAAATGTTCTGTGCTCCCACCACTACAAGCTATAATAGCACTGGTAGTGCTATTATAGTGCTATGGACTATAATCTCTCTCTCTCTCTCTCTGTCTCTCGCCCCTCGTCCATCTCTACCTTTCCCAACTGGGCTCTATTCTCTTCTTGATTTAGATGATGATTGTGAAGAAGTACAATCTCTTCTGACAAAATACCAGTTTAAATTCCAGATGGGTAAAAGTTAGGTGGAAATCAAACCAAACAAAAAGTATATTCTTAAATATCTCACAAAATTATTGATAAAAAATCAAAATGTTTAAGAGAAACATCACATGATTTAATCAATGAGTTTAGAAACTCTCTACACTTATTTACTTAAGTGTTAATCTCATCCAAATACGATCTCATAGAAACACCCAAGTTAATGGTTTTTATAATTTAATTTAATTTTTTTACACAGCAGGTTCTTATTATCCATTTTATACATATTAGTGTATACATGTGAATCCCAATCTCCCAATTCATCCCACCACCCCCACCACCCCCACCCCCCTACCACTTTCCCCCCTTGGTGTCCATACGTTTGTTCTCTACATCTGTGCCTCAATTTCTGCCCTGCAAACTGGTTCATCTGTACCATTCTTCTGATTCCACATATGTGCGTTAATATATGTGATTCTTGTTTTTCTCATTCTGACTTACTTCATTCGGTATGACAGGCTCTAGGTCCATCCACTTCTCTACAAATGACCCAGTTTCGTTCCTCTTTAGGGCTGAGTAATATTCCACTGTATATATATACCACATCTTCTTTAACCATTCATCTGTCGATGGGCATTTAGGTTGCTTCCATGACCTGGCTATTGTAAATAGTGCTGTAATGAACACTGGGGTGCAAGTGTCTTTTTGAATTATGGTTTTCTCTGGGTATATGCCCAGTAGTGGGATTGCTGGGTGATATGGTAATTCTATTTTTAGTTTTTTAAGGAACCTCCATACCTTTCTCCATAGTGTCTGTATCAATTTACATTCCCACCAAGAGTGCAAGAGGGTTCCCTTTCCTCCACACCCTCTCCAGCATTTGTTGTTTGTAGATTTTCTGATAATGCCCATTCTAACTGGTGTGAAGTGATACCTCATTGTAGTTTTGATTTGCATTTCTCTAATAATTATTTATGTTGAGCAGCTTTTCGTGTGCTTCATGGCCAACTGTATGTCTTCTTTGGAGAAATGTCTATTTAAGTCTTCTGCCCTTTTTTTTTTTTTTTTTTTGGTGGTACGCGGGCCTCTCACTGTTGTGGCCTCTCCCGTTGCGGAGCACAGGCTCCGGATGCACAGGCTCAGCGACCATGGCTCACGGGCCCAGCCGCTCCGCGGCATGTGGGATCTTCCAGGACCGGGGCAAGAACCAGTGTCCCCTGCATCAGCAGGCGGACTCTCAACCACTGTGCCACCAGGGGAGCCCTTCTGCCCATTTTTTGATTGGGTTGTTAGTTTTTTTTTTTTTTAATATTGAGCTGCATGATCTGTTTATATATTTTGGAGATTGATCCTTTGTCCATTGATTCGTTTGCAAATATTTTCTCCCATTCTGAGGGTTGTCTTTTCATCTGTTTATGGTTTCCTTTGCTTTGCAAAAGCTTTTAAGTTTCATTAGGTCCCATATGTTTATTTTTGTTTTTATTTCCATTACTCTAGAAGGTGGTTCAAAAAAGATCTTGCTGTGATTTATGTCAAAGAGTGTTCTTTCTATGTTTTCCTCTAAGAGTTTTATAGTGTCTCGTCTTACATTTAGGTCTTTAATCCATTTTGAGTTTATTTTTGTGTATGGTGCTAGGAATTGTTCTAATCTCATTCTTTTACATGTAGCTGTCCAGTTTTCCCAGCACCACTTATTGAAGAGACTGTCTTTTCTCCACTGTATATCTTTGCTTCCTTTGTCATAGATTAGTGGACCATAGGTGCGAGGGTTTATCTCTGGGCTTTCTATCTTGTTCCATTGATCTATATTTCTGTTTTTGTGCCAGTACCATACTGTCTTGATTACTGTAGCTTTATGGTATAGTCTGAAGTTCAGGAGCCTGATTCCTCCAGCTCCGTTTTTTTCCCTCAAGACTGCTTTGGCTATTCGTGGTCTTTTGTGTGTCCATACAAATTTTAAGATTTTTTGTTCTAGTTCTGGAAAAAAATGCCATCTGTAAATTGATAGGGATTGCATTGAATCTGTAGATTGCTTTGGTAATACAGTCATTTTCACAATATTGATTCTTCCAATCCAAGAACATGGTATATCTCTCCATCTGTTAGTATCCTCTTTAATTTCTTTCATCAGTGTCTTATAGTTTTCTGCATACACGTCTTTTGTGTCCCTAGGTAGGTTTATTCCTCAGTATTTTATTCTTTTTGTTGCAGTGGTAAATGAGAGTGTTTCCTTAATTTCTCTTTCAGATTTTCCATCATTAGTGTATAGGAATGCAAGAGATTTCTGTGCATTAATTTTGTATCCTACAACTTTACCAAATTCATTGATTAGCTCTAGTAGTTTTCTGGTGGCATCTTTAGGATTCTCTATGTATAGTATCATGTCATCTGCAAACAGTGACAGTTTTACTTCTTCTTTTCCAATTTGTATTCCTTTTAGTTCTTTTTCTTCTCTGATTGCCATGGCTAGGACTTACAAAACTATGTTACATAATAGTGGTGAGAGTGGACAACCTTGTCTTGTTCCTGAACTTAGAGGAAATGCTTTCAGTTTTTCACAATTGGGAATGATGTGGGCTGTGGGTTTGTCATATATGGCCTTTATTAAGTTGAGGTAGGTTCCCTCTATGCCCACTTTCTGGAGAGTTTTTATCATAAATGGGTATTGAATATTGTCAAAAGCTTTTCCTGCATCTATTGAGATGATTATATGCGTTTTATTCCTCAGTTTGTGAATATGGTCTTGATTGATTGATTTGCATATATTGAAGAATTCTTGCATCCCTGGTATAAATCCCACTTGATCATGATGTATGATCCTTTTAATGTGTTGTTGGTTTCTGTTTGCTAGTATTTTTTTTTTAGGATTTTTGCATCTATATTCATCAGTGACATTGGTCTGTAATGTTCTTTTTTTGTAATATCTCTGTCTGGTTTTGGTATCAGGGTGATGGTTGCCTCATAGAATTTTTTGGAAGAGTTTGAGAGGATGGGTGTTAGCTCTTCTCTAAATGTTTGATAGAATTCACCTGTGAAGCCACAGGTGAATTTTCTGTTTGGATACTCTATCCATTGGTGTAAGTGAGGTGTTAATATCTCCCACTAATATTGTGTTACTGTCGATTTCTTCTTTAATAGCTGTTAGCAGTTGCCTTATGTATTGACGTGTTCCTATGTTGGGTGCATATATATGTATAACTGTTATATCTTCCACTTGGATTGATCCCTTGATCATTATTTAGTGTCCTTCCTTGTCTGTTGTAACATTCTTTATTTTAAAGTTTATTTTATCTGATATGAGTATTGCTACTCCAGCTTTCTTTTGATTTCCATTTGCATGGAATATCTTTTTCCATCCCCACATTTTCAGTCTGTATGTGTCCCTAGGTCTGAAGTGGGTCTCTTATAGACAGCATATATATGGGTCTTGTTTTTTTATCCATTCAGCAAGCCTGGGTCTTTTGGTTGGAGCACTTAATCCACTCATATTTAAGGTAATTATTGATATGAATTTTCTTATGACCATTTTCTTAATTGTTATGAGTTTGTTTTTGTAGGTCCTTTTCTTCTCTTGTGTTTCCCACTTAGAGAAGTTCCTTTAGCATTTGTTCTAGAGCTCATTTGATAGTGATGAATTCTCTTAGCTTTTGCTTGTCTGTAAAGCTTTTGATTTCTCTGTCAAATCTGAATGAGATCCTTGCCTGATGTAGTAATCTTGGTTGTAGGTTCTTCCCTTTCATCACTTTAAATATGTCTTGCCAGTCCCTTCTGGCTTGTAGAGTTTCTGCTGAGAAATCAGCTGTTAACCTTATGGGAGTTCCCTTGTATGTTATTTGTCATTTTTCTCTTGTTGCTTTCAATAATTTTCTGTGTCTTTAATCTTTGTCAATTTGATTAATATGTGTCTTGGCATGTTTCTCCTTGGGTTTATCCTGCCTGGGACTCTCTGCGCTTCCTGGACTTGGGTGGCTATTTCCTTTCCCATGTTTGGGAAATTTCCAACTATAATCTCTTCAAATATTTTCTCAGGTCCTTTCTCTCTCTCTCTTCTCTTTCTGGGAGCCCTATTATATGAATGTTGTTGAATTTATTGTTGTCCCAGAGGTCTCTTGGCTGTCTTCATTCTTTTTCCTTTATTTTGCTTCGTGGCAGTGAATTCCACCATTCTGTCTTCCAGGTCACTTATCCATTCTTCTGCCTCAGTTATCCTGCTATTGATTCCTTCTAGTGTATTTTTCATTTCAGTTATTGTATTGTTCATCTCTGTTTGTTTGTTCTTTAATTCTTCTAGGTCTTTGTTAAACATTTCTTGCATCTTCTCAATCTTTGCTTACATTTTTTTTCCGAGGTCCTGGATCATCTTCACTATCATTTTTCTGAATTATTTTTCTGGATGGTTGCCTATCTCCACTTCATTTAGTTGTTTTTCTGGGGTTTTATCTTGTTCCTTCAACTGGTACATAGCCCTCTGCCTTTTCATGTTGTCTATCTTTCTGTGAATGTGGGTTTTGTTCCACAGGCTGCAGGATTGTAGTTCTTCTTGCTTCTGCTGTCCAGAAACTCTCTACATTTAAATGCATAAATTAAAAGGTGAAAAGCAAACCAGAGAGAATAATTTAATCAAATAATGATATTATTTATATCTAAATAACAGAAAAAGTAAAACAAGGTACCTATAAAGGGCAGAGGGAAATATCTGACTTACAGATAATGTAAAAATATTATTGGAAATAAAGTCAATACCTTACTGTTTTAAATTAAGCTAGCATAATAATTTGTTGTTTTGTGTTTTTAACCTAGCAGATGAGTAATGATTTAAATGATAATCATTCATTGTGGCAATGGTACTGGCAATTTGGGCAAACTGCCCCAAAATGGGTAGTTTAGTTACATTTCTGACATGAGTTTTTACTGACTCAAACTTTCTAGATAGCCTTTGTCCATTCACTATCAAACCTTTAAAAAGTATATAACCTTTAACCTACCTTTTACTCATGGAGGAATCCTTAAATATGAGAAAATCTATTACACACATACAAGGAGACTTGTTTTTATTTAAAATAGTTGGAGATAATCTAAATGTTCATATACTGGGTAATATTATAGTTAAATTTACCATACTAAAGAATTCAAATAGCATTCATATTGTTACTTTCATATATATTGAATTACAGAAAATATTTGATATAGTGTTAGAAAATTCTGTATGCACTTTTATTTATGTCACCAACATAATTATAAATCATGCACATGCACAACCACCATCACATAGTGAATATAATACCATGTTGTTTTCTCTAAAACAGCATTATGAGTGATACAATTTTTCTATTTCCTTTTCTTTCCAAAGTCTCTCTTATTATCATGATTACTATTTTAAATTAAAAATGTGTAAAACAACTGTATTTATTTAGCTGTTCCTGCCAACATGTCCTCATGGGAAATGAACTCATGGTATAGGAGGGGGAACTGAGGCAGTGGAAGTAAAATTTGCTCAGGCAATTTGATGCCTGAAAGTGGTGAAAGGAGAGTGTAATCAGATGTTTCTCTTCTCCCTTGTTAACACAAACTGCTGACACCTGACTCAACCCACAGGTGGTCAATAGCAAGTTAACTTGATGTGCATTTGTTAATCTCAGCTGAAGTTTCATTAGACCCTTAGGATGCTTCTCCTGCTTCTTGACATTCCTATCAAGGTCAGACAGGGACAGGTGGCCCATCAGTGATTACCTGTTAGAGCATCTCCAGGGGAGTTTGCATTTTATGTTCTTTATCCCTTTGGGAAATTTGGCAGCATTCAGGTTTATTAAGGCTTTCTAGAAAAACAATGATCTATAATATCATTCATCCTGCCAAAGGCTCAATATTTGCTTATTTTAATACTTAACCCTTCAATTATGTTTTTATGCATAACTGATTTCTGAAATTGCAGATTTTGTGCCTTTGAGAGGATAAATTTTTTAAATGAACAATTCATTGGTTTTTGTGTTGTATTAAGCCAGTTGGGTTCAATTCCCAATGACACTTGATGACAGAAGTTTTGGGCAATTAATATAAACTCTCAAATCTTTAGTTCCAGTGACTTAAAAGTAGTTGAAAATACATATTTTTTATCAGATAGGATGTTTTTGCTTGAAAGTTATAGAGAAGCCAATTCAAAATGAATTAGACAATGAAGGGAATTTATTAGATTATAAATCTGAATATAGGCATTAAACAATTTTTTTTCAGGGTTATGGCTCCATTTTTTCTGTTTTTTTTTCCTGGCTTTACCATATTCTACATATCTGTGTTATCCTCACACCGGCTTTCCTAACTATTGCAAGATGGATGCTACAACACCAGTGCTACAAACTTCATTCAACTACAGAAAAAGTGTGTCTATAACTTCCTATAGCCATTGAATAGATGTTTGGAGATAACCAGAGTCTACCCCTGGGGTATAGTAAATCTGGGGGTCAATCCTATTGAACCACATGGCTCATTTATCGAGGAGGAAACCTTAAAATTTCTGTCTTAATTTGTTGGGGCTGGTATAACAGAATATAATGGATTGGGTAGAATTCTAGTCTTTGTTTCTATGAATTTGGCTTTTTTAGAATCCACGTATAAATGACATCATGCAGGATTTGTCTTTCTCTAACTTATTTCATTTACTATGATGTCATCATTATCCATCCATGTTAGGGCAAATGGCAGGGTGTCTCTTCTCATGGTTGAATAATGTTCCATTTTAAACATATATCACACCTTTTGTACCCACACATTCATTGATGGACACTTAGGTTGATTCCATATCTTTGCTATTGTGAGTAATATAACAATGAATGTGGCCGTGCAGATACCTCTTTGAGGTTCTGTTTTCATTTCCTTTGAACATATACCCAGAAGTAGAATTGCTGGATCATTTGGTAGCTCTGTTTGTAATTGTTGAGGAGCTTTCATACTGTTTTCCATAGTGGCTGCACAAATTTGCATTCCCAGCAGTACACAAGGATCCCCTTTTCTCCACATCCTTGTCAACACTTATTTCTTGTCTTTTTGATAATATCCATTCCAACAGGTATGAAGTGATATCTAATTGTGTTTTGAGTTGCATTTCCCTGATGATTAATGATGTTGAGCACCTTTTCATGTACCTGTTGGCCATATGTATGTCTGCTTTGGAAAAGTGTTTATTCAAGTCTTCTATCAGATATGTCTTTTGCAACTATTTTCTCCCAGTCTGTGGCTTGTCTTCTCATTCTCTTAACATTGTCTTTTGCAGAGAATCACCATAGCCAATGTTATCTAGGCTTTTTCCTATATTATCTTCTAGGAGTTTTAAAGTTTTGCACATAACATTTAGGCCTATGATCCATTTTGAGTTGTTTTTTATGAAAGATGTAAGGTCTTTGCCTATATTGTTGTTTTTTTTTGCATGTTGATGTCCAGTTGTTCTAGAACCATTTGTTGAAACAGCTTTCTTTTCTCCATTGTATTGCCTTTACTCCTCTGTCAAAGATAAGCTGATTACATTTATTATGGGTCTATTTCTGGGCTCTCCAATTCTGTTTAATCTCATGAATATAGATGCAAAAATCCTTGACAAAATGTTTTAGCAAGTCACACCCAACAATATATTTTTTAAAATATACCATGATCGGGCTTCCCTGGTGGCACAGTGGTTGAGAGTCCGCCTGCCGATGCAGGGGACACGGGTTCATGCCCTGGTCCAGGAAGATCTCACATGCCGCGCGGAGCGGCTTGGCCCATGAGCCATGGCCTCTGAGCCTGTGTGTCCGCAGCCTGTGCTCCACAACGGGAGAGGCCACAACAGTGAGAGGCCCGCATACTGAAAAAAAAAAAAAAAAAAAAGGGCAGAAGACTTAAATAGACATTTCTCCAAAGAAGACATACAGTTCTCCATGAAGCATGCGAAAAGCTGCTCAACATAACTAAAAAATATATATATATATAATATATATATATATATAATATATATATATATATACCATGATCAAGTGGGATTCATCCCAAGTATACAAGGCTGTGCATTCAAAACAGACATTCAAAAATCAATTAATGTAACTCATTGCATCAACTGGCTAAAAAGAAAAATCACAGGATCATAGCTATAGATGCAGGAAAAGCATTTGGCAAAATCCAACACCCATTTATGATAAAACTCTCAGCTATGTAGGACTAACAGAGAGTTGCTCAACTTGATAAAGACAAAAAAACTTACACCTAACATTACACTTAATGGTGAGAAACTCAAAGTCTTCCCACTAACATGAGGGACAAGGGAAGGATCTCCCATTTGCTCAAGGATTTTTATATCTATGTTCATGAGACATATTGGTCAGTAGTTTCCTTTTCATGTAACGCCTTACCTGTTTTTGGTATTAGGGTGACACTGGCCTCATACAGTGAGTTTGGAAGTATTCTCTCTGCTTCTATCCACTGAAAACGATTGTATAGAATTGGTATAATTTCTTCCTAACACATTTGGTAGAATTCACCAGTGAACCCATCTGAGCCTGGTGCTCTCTGTTTTGGAAAGTGATTAATTATTGTTTAAATTTCTTTAACAGACAGAGGCTTATTTGGGTTATCTATTTCTTCTTCTGAGTTTTGGCAATTTGTGTCTTTCAAGGAATTGGTTCATTTCATATATGTCGTCAAATTTATGTGCATAGAGTTGTTCATGGTGTTCCTTATTAACCTTTTAATGTCCATAGAATCTGTAGTAATGTTCTCTTTCATTTCTGATATTAGTAATTTGTATCCTTTATCTTTTATTTCTTAATTAGCCTGGCTAGAATCTTATGCATTTTATTGCATAAGATAAACAAAGAACCAGCTTTTGTTTCCATCGATTTCCTCTATTGATTTCCTGTTTTCAATTCCACTGATTTCTTATTTTTTTCTACTCTTTATTTTGGGTTAAATTTGCTCTTCTTTTTTCTAGTTTTCTAAGGTGGAACCTTAGACGATTAACTGTAGGTCTTCTAATATATGCATTAAATACTATCAGTTTCCTTCTGAACACTGCTTTAACTGTATCCCACAAATTGTGATAAGTTGTGTTTTCTCATTTAATTCAAAAGATTCTTTAATTTATTTTGAGATTTTGTTTTTGATCCATATGTTATTTATAAATATATTGTTTAATATCCACATATTTTATTAATTTTTTATTAATCTTTGGTTATTGATTTCTAGTTTAATTCCATTCTTTTCCAAGGGCAGACATTCTATGATTTCTATTCTTTTAAATTTGTTAAAGCATGTGCTATGGCCCAGAAATGGTCCATTTTGATGAATGCTCCATATGAGCTTGGGAAGAATGTGTGTTCTGCATTTGCTAGGTGAAGTAGTCTATAGACATCAACTATATACAATTGATTAATGGCGTTGTTGAGTTTAACTTTTTCTTTACTGATTTTCTGCCTGTTGTATCTGTCAAATTCTAATAAAGGAGCATGAAGTCTCCAATCATAATAGCAGATTCAAATATTTCTTTTAAATTCTATTAGTTTGTGTCTTACATAGTTTAATGCTCTGTTGTAAGGTGTATGCATGTTAAGGGTTATTGTCTCTGTGCTAACAGACCCCTTTATCATTATGTAATGACCCTCCTTATCCCTGATAACTCTCCTTGCATTGAGTCTGCTCTCTCTGAAATTAAAGTAGCTACTTCTGCTTTCTTTTGGTTAGTTTCAGCAGGTATATTTTTTTCCTTTCATTTACTTTTTTTTAAATAAAATTTATTTTATTTATTATATTTTTTGGCTGCATTGGGTCTTCATTGCTGTGTGGGTTTTCTCTAGTTGTGGCGAGCGGGGGCGACTCTTCATTGTGGTGCGCAGGCTTCTCATTGCGGTGGCTTCACTTTGTTGTGGAGCACAGACTCTAGGTTTTCAGGCTTCAGCAGTTGTGGCACTCGGGCTCCACAGTTGTGGCTTGCGGGCTCTAGAGTGCAGGCTCAGTGGTTGTGGCGCATGGGCTTAGCTGATCTGCGGCATGTAGGATGCTCCTGGACCAGGGCTCGAACCCGTGTCCCCTGCATTGGCAGGAGGATTCTTAACCACTGCACCACCAGGGAAATCCCTTTCCTTTCATTTACTTTTAATCTGTGTGCATCTTTATATTTAAAGTATAAAGATTTCTGGTAGATAACATTGTCTTCACATTCCTGCCACGTGTGGTTCTGATGCTTGCTCTTTTTCTTCAAAGTGTGTGTGTGTTATTTCCTTCTAGAATGCTCTGTAATTTTTTCTTGATAACCAGATGATGTACTGGGTGAAAGGAACTGCTGTAAACAAGATTTTAATAATGTGGTGGAAAGGTATGTGGGGGAGAGGATGTATTCTGCACTCCTACAATTTTCAGTCTTTTAGTAAGCTTCTGAACTGTAAACTTCACAAGTGTTTTTCAGCCACCTCCCACCTCTTGGGTGGGACAGGATGGCTGGAGTGAGCTGAAGTTGAGTATCTTCCTTCTCCCTTGTGGAAGGCTAGATGGGCTTGTAGCTGGTTATTCCCTTCCCCTAGGTCAGTTAGGATCGACACAATGGATTAGGCTCTGGTTAATTAGTTTCCCCTGAGGATAGGCCTTGTTAAGAAGAACTAAGTGCTCTGGCGTTGGAACTCTGAAATTTACTCTGAGAACCTACTTGATCTCCTGGAGGTAAATATCACAGAATTGTGGGGACCTCCTATGACTTGGTCTCCCTGGAGTTTTTAACTCTCAGAGTTGTCCACACTGAGCCTCTAGCGATTTGTCAATTAAAGTTGAGGTTTTCCTACCCTGTCACCGGTTCCCGATGTTGTTTCTGCTGTGGTAAGTTGTGACCATCTGTATTAGCCTATCCCTCTCTTAAGTCTTGAGGACAGGGGTTTGTTCTGTATCTTCCTTTCTCTTACATATCCACGGAAAGTTGTTGATTTTTCAATCTGTCAAGCTTCTTGTTAGCCTGGAGTGGTAACTTTCAAACTCCTTATATGTGGAACCACAATGCTTATCATTTTTGTTGTAGTAGCTGGGAGGAAAACTATGTCCAGACATTAGTTTGTTACATACAAATTTTAATATTGCTGGCTTTCTCCCCAAAGAGATCTCCTGAGCTTAATGATCCATGGACACTCTCCTATTTCCCACTAATCTATAACCTAAACAACCTACTATCTTCAAAGTGCCTAAGAAGGCTGATCACCTAATCCCTTCATTATCTCTTCTGAGTTGTTGAACTCTGAGTTGTCTATATTTCCCTTAAAGCAGACACCTGCATCAAACATAAAACACACTTCCGGCCATTTTATGCCTCATTTCTTTCTTAAAATTCAAGATAATTCTGGTTCCATTTGAAATTACCTCACTCCAAATGAATAGTTTTAAATTGTTGACTCTTTTACTGATTTGACTATTTAACTGATAACATTTTGTTTTGTGTGTCTTCTATTTGTCTTGACTCCATTACAGCATCCAGTCATAGTAGGCATTCACATATACATTATAAGATCAAGAAAGTGTGGCTGCAGATAAGGGGGTTAATCTGCTCTATTAATAAAGGGCTTCCCTTTGAGGGAAGCCCAATTGCGGAAGAGGGATTTTCCTAAGAAATCTGAAATTTAAAATGAGAGAAACCATCTGCATATAATGATGTCTCTGATTATGCTACATAATTCCTAGTATAGAGAAAGACTTTTTAAAAATTATTATTATTCTGTGCTCTTGGAATGCATATATTCACTGCACTGTTTCTTAAATGAAAGCAAGGATTTCTGTAATGAAAATTGGCCCCAGAATGAGATTAAATTTGATGGGAATCCTCCAGATAGGATAGCAGTGAGAAACGCTGAAGTTTAACTTTCCACTTTCATAGGATTTCCAAGGAAATACATTTATTTTTCCCTAACACAGATATATTCATTTTAATAAAAACCAATCCAGATAAGAGTGTTAGTAGAAAATAAGGATTTTGCATGATGCCCTTCTATATTTGAGGAAAAATAAACCCATTAAATTGAGTAGTATTACCATCTAGTCATAAAAGGAGGATGGGTGAGAAGAAAACCGTGAAGCTAAAATTTCTAGTTGTCAACTTGTAAAATTAATCTGTGTGAAAGAAATAGACCAAAACAAAATCTTACCTCAGAATAAATTTTCTTAGAGTTGTGGGCTTGTGCCAGAAAATACTCCCAGAGACTGCTGCTTGTGTACAGAGAGTTCACCTACTACAAGATCAGATATAGCTATGGAACATATAGAATATACTCAGTATCTAATTACTATTCTTTAAAGGAATGCCTCTACATGATTTGTTTCTGGCTTGTCCAAATGGGTTATGAAACCTGTTTTGGCCCAAGAGATTATTCTGTACCCCAGTCACTGAGCTTATTTCACATATGGTTATGTGACCCAAGTCAATTCTGGAATTTATGCTAAAGTAATTGGGGGAAAGTTGCCTTGTATTAATCAGGTCTGGCTAGCCTATGTTTTGGTTACAAATAAGCCCTGAAATCTCAGTGGCTTTGCACAGTGGACGTTTATTTCTCAATAATGCAAAGGCTAATATGGATTGGTTGACCCTCATGTATCTTGTAGCTATACTACCTGGAACATGTATATTCCCAAGGATACCACAGCATTGGATGAAGAGCTGAATGATCCAGCAAGAAGCTCTTAAGACTGGGCTTGGAATTATCACTCCTGACTACACTTCAGTAGCCAGCATTTAGTTGTAATCTTAAACTTACTGCTAGGGAAGCTCTGAAATTTAACTGTCTTTTGTGCTCATGAAAAGGACACAGTGAGGTAAATACATAGGCACTGTCCCTGGCTCTTATACTAGGATTGCTAATCTCATAATATATAAGCCCAGAGTAGCCTGTGATCTATTTTACATACCATAAAAGAGTTAATGACATGGTAAGCCAAACTGAGACACGAATAAAATATTGCATTGATCTTAAATGTTTGTGTCTTTAGAGTTATGTACCTGTAAGCTAATAAATTAGTATTGTTTGTATAATTTTAATTTTGATTTAAGCCAGGTTGAGTCAGAATTCTGCCTCATGGAACCAAGAGTTATCATCAAATCATAGGCTTTTACCACTCATTCATATGCTTGCTAAAATGAGTTCATTAATCAATTAATTGATCAATCCTTGTATCAGTGAAACAACTGGAAACTCTTTCTTGGGCATTAGCTAAGTTCTGACCATATCTCATGACTTGTACTTATCTGCCAAACTTTGTTCTAGTGTCACCTTCCCCATGAAGTCTTTACCAGAAATCTCTAAGTGGTCTATCATCATTTCAGTCCTGATATACAGCATGAGGTGATAGATAAAGCATAGGCTCTGAAGTTCTGCTAAATCAGAGCCTTCCACGTACAGAGGTGAGGAATATGGTATCTAAGTGGGTGATAAAATCTCTGGAAGCAGCAGAGAGATAAGTGGGAATAAAAAGGGAGGGAAATCATAAAAGGCAAGCAAATAAGTAGGAAACCCTTGTGCCTACCTCAGGCAGTTGTGTGTGTGTGTCTGTGTGTGTATGTGTATGTGTGTATGTAGAGGGGGTGGTATAGTTATATTTAGGGATGTTACAGGTCCACAGACCACCTGTGCCTGGCTTTCATTCACTGAAGACACTTTGCTATGAGTAGGTGTGAGGTGAATTGCACAAGTAAGGCATAGAGGCCCTGTATGTGTAGCCAGAGAAAAACATGTAAAACATATCTACAAGTAAAAAATAAACAAAAACAAACCCAAATGATCCTTAGAAAAATAAGACAAAAGTTCATTAACTTCACCAATAGATTCTGCCTGGACTTTTGAGACCATCTGTTCCAGGGCTTCTAAATATGCAAAGTTGTCAGAATGACCCATGGCTCTTGTAAAAAAGAGAGATGCTAAGGGGCCATTTTGCATCATCTGAATCTGAATCTTTTGAGTTGGAGCCTGAAGTATTGTCATTTCTACAAAATTCTTTGCAAGATTCTGAGGCTCAGCTAGAGTTGAGAATCAATGATCTAATCCAATCCCCTTATCTATATGTGGCACAAATTTCCCTAAGCTAGACCTGCTTGTGTATTTGAGTGGGATCACAAACCCAAAAGTAACAAATGTGATGAACTCTTTTTCCCATTTCTGAAACAAGACCTCATTTTGTTGAGAATACCTTCAAAAAAGTTTTTGGAGTCTGTAATGTGTCTTACCTGTGCTCATGAACTGGTGAGAGCCCATGCCATGGAACATTGTGTAAGGGGCTTATTGAAGGTATCATGAGTGGAAGGAAGCAGAACAGTTTGGAAACTGTGACATTTGTCTCAGAGAGCCCCTGGGCAGTACTGTCAGAAGACTCAGGCAGAATTAGTGAGCTGTCAGTCCCCTAGCCAAGGCTCTTCAGATGTTAAGTCAATCCTCAACTTTCTATCATTCACTCTTCCTCTCTTGATTAGCTTTGGACTAATCTTCTCTATGAATTTTTTAAGGGGAGAAATATCTATACTTTCTCCTTTTAAACAGAGAGGTATCTAAAATGCAAAACTTGATATGAAAGAGACCAAAATCCTTTCAGCTATATAAAATATTTACTAAAAAATAAAGGCAAAAATTGTCAACTCTCTTATAAATATACTTTGGATCATTTAACTCATAAGTTGAAATTAGATATAACTTTTGTTGGAAAGGCTATGCTCAATTTTAAATGCCAATAACTTATTTTCCCTCTTGAGCTCTAGGCAATCATCATTGCAAACTATAATCTGCTGTCTCCTATACTGCATGTGAAAAGCATTAAGTTGGGTTTATTAGAGAAATTAATGGAAGAGGAGCTATCTTCTGTGCCTGATATGTGTTTTTGTATTGATAATAAGCTGACATTGTTTAATTGCAGATGTTGTGATACTAACTCTGTATTCACCTCAACTTCCTGTCATACAAGGAAATTTAATTTTTAATAATTATTGCTCCAACTCTTCTGTAAGGCTTTTAGGGTTATTTTTAAAAAGCATATTTGTGGTTATAGGCATCATGGGCCATGAAAAGCCTGATTTCAGTGTTAACATTTTCTCTTGGCTTCTTCAGTGTCATAAGAAAGCTCTTATCTTAAGGACTGGCACATGGTAAGGTATGCTTAAAAAGCAGCTGATATCAATATTGTTTATTGTTAATATCACAATGCCATAATCCTCTCCTTTCATAATAATATCAATGGTATAATCCTTGGTAATTGTAAAGGATATCAGGCCATTTGGAAGTATCAGGCTAGGAGAAACTGGTTTAAAATAAAAGCAAAATCAGAAAATCTGGAAAGTATTTTTCAGAACAACTAGAGAGAAGACCAGCAAGGAAAAAGAACACCTAAACAACTCTGTAAACCAACTTGACCTAATAAACATCTATATAACATGCTACCCAACAACAGCAGAAAATACATTCTTCTTAAGTGCACATAGAATATTGTCCAGGATAGACCATAGTTTAAGCCATAAAAGAAGCCACAGTAAATTTTAAAACAATGAAATTATATTAGAAATTAATAATAGGAAATTTAGGGATCTCACGAATGTGTGAAAATGAAACATTATATAGATTCATATAAATAATGAATTGATTAAAAATCACAAGATAAATTTAAAAATACTTTGAGATAAATGAAAAAAACTTATCAAAACTAAGGATATTTAGTGAAAGCGGTACTTAGAGGGAAATTTAAAGTTGTAAGTTCCTATATTAAAAAAAATATGACTTATTTCATTAAGCATAATACCCTCTGGGTCCATCCATGTTGTCCCAAATGGCAAAATTAGATTCTTTTTCATGGTTAATATTCCATTGTGCATATGTGTGTATGTGTGTGTGTATCTCACAATTTCTTTATCCATTCATCCTTTATTGGGCACTTAGGTTGCTTCCATATTCTTGGCTATTGTAAATAATGCTACTGTGAACATTGGAGTACATGTGTCTTTTTGAAGTAGTGTTTTTGTTTTCTTCATATAAATACCCAAGAGTGAGATTTGTGGATTTTATGGTAGTTCTTTTTTAAAATTTTTTGAGGAGCCTCTGTATTATTTCTCATAATGGCTGTACCTATTTACATTCTTACCAACAGTGCATGAGAGTTTTCACTTTTCCACATCCTTGCCCAACCCTTGTTATTTCCTGTCTTTTTGACTATAGCCATTCTGACAGATGTGAGGTGATATCTCTTTGTGGTTTTGATTTTCATTTCCCTGATGTAATGTACAGCACAGGGGATATAGTCAATATTTTATAATAACTTTTCATGAAGTGTAATCTGTAAGCATATCAAATTATTTTGTTGTATGCCTGAAACTAATACAATATTTTGAGTAAATAATACTTCAATTAAAAATCAACTCAGTAATCTAAACTTTGATCTCATCATGGTAGTAAAGGAAGAAAAAAGTAAACCTAAAGCAAACAGAAGTAGTAAATAATAATTATGAATACAGAATAAAGAATAGAAAACAATAAAGAAAATGTTGATTCTTTGAAAAAATTGACTATTGGCAAACCACTAACTATACTGAGCAAAAAAAAAAAAAAAGAGAGAAAGAGGGCTTCAGTTATTAAAATCGAGTGGAATAGGATCTGTAATACTGACCTTACAGAAATAAAAATGATTGTAAGGGAATACTATACTTTTATGCCATGGAATTAGATGACTTAGATTCCTTAAATTCTTAAAAAGACACAATGTACCAAAATTGACTCAAGAAGTAAAACATCTGAAGAATTATAACAATAAAGTGAATGAGTTAGTAATCAAAAACTACCCACAAAGAAAAACTCCATACCAGATGGCTTTACTGGTGAATTTTACCAAATGTTTAAAGAACCGTTGACAGCAGTTCTTCCCAAATCCCTTCCAAAAATAGAAGAGAAGATTTTTCAGTTCTTTTATGAGGCCAGTATTACTTTGATAGTAAACCACAAAATGATACGGCAAGAAAACTGGAGACCAATATCCCTCATGAAAATATAAGCAAAATTTCTCCACAAAACATTAGTAAATTGAATCCAGCAACATATAAAAAAGATTACATAAAGTGACCGAGTGACATTTATTTCAGGAATTTAAGGTTGGTTCAACATACAAAATTACTATAATATAGCATTTTATTAGAAAAAGAACACAAACTGATCATTACAGTAGATGTATTAAAAATATTTGGGGAAGAAAAGGCAACATTTCATGATTAAAAAAAAAATTCAACACTCTAGCAATAATAAGGGAAACCTCAAACTGCTAAATTACATCTCTGACCATGGCAGACATTTTCATTGCCATTTATCTAGAATCAGACAGTACTGGTCTTACATTGTTTAATTTTTGTTACTGTATAAGTTCTGGTAGTATATCCAAATCTGTAATGATAGAATATAGAATTTGGAGAGTGGCAGTCATTCACAAGGTTTGTCTACAAGCAGATGTGCTAGACATTGGACATGTGCAGGACAGTGTGCTTCCTTATCATTAGGTCCATGTGGGTATTTAGCCCTCAAAATGTGGCTAGTCCAAATTGAGATGAGGTATCAGTATAAAATACACATTAGACTTTGAAGATGTACAAAGAAAGAATGTAAAATATATCAATTTTGTATATTGGTGAGATTATAATATTTTGGTATAGTGCAGTAAATAAAACGTTACAAATAAATAAATAAATAAATTGCATCTATGAAAAACCCAGAGATAACATTATACTTAATGGTGATAGCATGAAAACTTTCCTCTTATGGAAAGAAAGAAAAGTGTATCTACTCATCACCTATGTGCAACATTGTACTGTAACTTCTATATATGAAAATTAGGCAAGTAAAGTAAATAACATCCAGACTAGAAAGGAAGAACATATCTCCAGAAGATATGATCTTGCATACAGACTGTAAAAAGTAATCCCTCACAAAGTCTGTTGAAGGTAATAAAAAGCTTCGTAAAGTTGTATGATAAATGATCAATATATAAAAATCAATTGTATTTCTGCCCTCTAACAATGAGCAAGCTCAAATGAAATTTATAAAACAATTCCATTAAAATTTTAATATAATAAAACTTAGAAGTAAATTTAACCAAAAGAAGTATAATTTCTAATTTCTGAAAATTGAAATAATTGAAAGAAATTAAACTTCATTAACATGGAATATCATTTCATTTATTTGATTGGAATAAAATATAATCAAGGTAACAATACTCCCCAGATTGATCTACAGATTCAGCAAAATCTTTATCAAAATCTGAGCTCCATTTTTAGTAAAAATTGACAAGGTGACTCTAAAATTTATATGAAAATTCAAGTGACTCTTAAAAGTCAGGACAATCTTAAAAAGGAATAACAAAGATAATAGACTTACAGTTTTAGATTTCAAAATTTACTACAAAACCAAAGAGATTATAGATGGATGGATGGATAGGTAGATGAGCAGACAGACTGACAGACTGGCCAGAAATAAACCCATACTTTACCATCAATTGATATTTGAGAAGATTGCTAAGACAATTCAATGAGAAAAAAAGTCTTTTCAATAAATAGTATTGAAACAAGTAGATAGTCACATAAAATAAAGTCTGACCCTTCCCTCACCCCAAATACCAAAATTAACTCAAAAGGAATCAAAGACCTAAATGTAAGCATTAAAACTATACAACTCTTGGAGGAAAATATAGATAGAAATCTTTGTAACGTTGGATTTGCCAAGAGATTCTTAGATATGACACCCAAAGCAAAAGCAACCAGAGGAAAAAAATAAACTGAATTTCATCAGAAATAAAATATTTTGTTCTCCAGAGTACATGCTCAAGAAAGTGAAAGACAAGTCACAGAATGAGAGACATGCATCTATTAGAGGAGTAGCATCCAGATTGTGTAAAAAAGTAAATGCACAAAAAGACAACCCAATTTAAAAACTGGACAAAGGATTTGAATAGATATTTCTTCAAAATAGATGTAAACATAGCCAGTAAGCACATGGAAAAATTAGTGATTAGAAACATGCAAAAGAAAACCAACAAAACCATTTCATATCTATACATGCCTGTCTGAATATATCCTCAAGTGATCTCAAACACAGGGAGCTCTGAGGATTTTATTTTCAACTTATTTCCCTTATGAGCTTTGCTTTGGTACATTCCACTTCCAATTTAGCTTATGCAATTGTATGTTTAAAAAGCACCTCAGTCTCAACAAATCAGGAACTACAATCTTGGTCTAAATTCCCCCAAACCAGTTTGTTTCCAGTGTTAAAAATTCAGTGTTCTGAATCTTTATCATGTTGAGCAACTTAGAAGCCATGCTTAATAATCTTTGTTACCTCTTTCTCCCCATATCTAGTCCATCATCAATTCCTGTTGATTCTAAGTATCTTTGAATTGTGTTGCTCAGGTAAATAACTGCAAACTTTTGCGTTGTATTAGTTCCTATGATTCCATACCCCAGATGAGGATTTCTTTTTTAACCCTGGTTAATGCTACAGTGGTGGTACCCTCTAAGCTGACTGTGGCCTTTTAAAGTTTATCAAGTAAGAAAACGTTTTTTGTTACAGTATAATAAGCTCAGTTAGCTCTAATGAAATGTATTCTTTCTTCAGCAATCAAAGATAATTTCCATGATTGTAGAGTCAAGTAAATTTTATGTTTCTTTAGTGCTTTTGCTTTATTCTCTGTTGTTTGAGACACGCTGACAATTTAACAAAAACCCAAACCCAATTCTTTCCCTACCTTCCTCATGGAAATGAATTATCTTTTCTGCCACTCTACTCTCAGTCTGTCACAGAAGGACCCAATGCAAAGCAAGCCTGATACCATGCTGGTTTAGGGCCATTTCACCTTATGTTGATAAATCATGCAGTCACAAGTCATTGCCAAAAATACATTTACTTGAATCAAATTTGCTTTGCATGCAGGAGGTGCTAGATTCATATATAGCTTTCATTAAATAATTTATCAAACTCTGATTTGAAATATACAAAATCCTTAATAAAATTAAACTTTTCTGTACCTGGGAATCATATATTGTGTGAAATGTACAGCTCATCACAATATTACAATACCATTATGCTGATTTCAATAGTTGAAAAGTTGGCGGTGTATTGCAAAGTAGACACAATAAATTCAATTTAATATAATTTTATAAATTACTGTTGGTTTCAAAATGGTTGATATTCTTCACTTCTTCACACTTTTCCACCCACCCATGCCTCTTTTCTGCTATGGGATGGGGAGAAAATACTAAACTCATGTGCTAAAAACAAGAGTTTTGCTTTTTCCTTTGGTCTCTGAACTTCAGTACCTAAGAAAATATTATGTCTAGTCTATCAGTACAAAAGGAAAAGACAGTACTTACTATGTACAAAACTCGAAGGACTTTGGATTTTGAGAGAAAAAACTTGCCTGATTGAAATAACGGGTAGATGGTTGGCTGTGCCCTTAGAGCTGGTGAGCACGGAGTGTTTTCCTGTCCCCAACCAAAGGTGTCCCGACAAGGAAAGAGGTCACTAAAATATACTGGCTAAATGTATAGGCTCTAGAATGTAGCAGTTCAGCTTTGAATCATGGTTCTGTCATTATCTTAGTTGTATGATCTTAGATAGTTTACTTAACTTCTCTGTTTTTTAGTTTTCTCATACAGTATAGACCATAATGATGTCTATGGTTTAGAGTTAGTGGGAGAATTAAATCACAGAATCCCTCAGGAGGGACAGAGGGTAGCTCCACCTACATAATACACTTTGTCAAAAAGACCAAATCAGCTTCTACTTCACTCAGCCCCTTTCCATTGAAATGAATGAGGTTTCCTAACTTCTGACTAGCCCTAACTAATTCCTGAGATTTTTCTGAGCAGCTGGAATTTAATTAACACTTCTAGTGTGCCAGTTCACAGAGTCTGTGTGTCATTGTGTCTTTTGTGTGGTCTGGATATAAATGTATTCATAATTTGACAGCTTTCTTAAACTTATCTTATTGCCCCCCCCCCCGGTTCTGCTCTAAAGACTATGCATTTCCCTGTTGGCATCTTTGCACTGGACTCAGTTTCCCAGACTGAGTTTCTGAATCCTGGCCTACTTGGCAAGGCCCTTGACATTCTATGTACGTTGATCTTGCCATAGACTTCTCCTGCAAAGATGAATTTTCTCCGTATATCATCAGCCATAATTAGGCTTCTTGTAGTAAATAGACCAATAACACAGAGCCATAGTAATTCCATGCATCTACATTAGAGAAAGACTTTCTTCTTGACATTTCTGAAATACATCTCCATGAATCTTGGAACATGTCAGAAACTCTTCTGTTTCCCATACCTTTGGACTTACATTGCCAAAAGCTAGCTATCAGCAAGGGTCAGCCCTTCAACCTTGCTGTTACTTGCTTATGTATAGAATACACCTTATTTTTGTATATTGGTCTTGCATGCTAAAATCATCTCATAGGTGTGTTAGTTAACTAGAACTACAACAACAAAATGCTAGTGACCGAGTGCCTTAACCAACATAAATTTATTTTCTCATAGTTCTGAAAGCTAAAACTCCAAGATATGGTTTTGGCAGGATTAGTGTCTTCTGGTGCCTCTTCCTTGGCTTGTAGATGGCCACCTTCTCTCTCTGGACCTAGATCTCTAGTATCTCTTTGCACATCCAAATTCCCTCTTCTTATAAGGACACCAGTCAGATTGATTATGGTCCATACTAAGGGCCCATATTTTTTACCTAAACCATCTCTTTAAAGACCCTATTTATAAATACAGTCACATTTAAGGTACTAAGAGTTAAGGTTTCAAAATCTGAATTTGGGGGAAAACATAATTCATCCTCTAACAATAATTTTATTAGTTTTTATATAGATTCCATCAGATATAAATAGATAATCATGCCATAGGCAAATGAGAAAAGATTTTTTTCCCTTTACAATTTATATCCCTTTTTTCCCTTGTAGTTATAGAGAAAGGGTTACCTACTCCCTGTTACTCCACAGTGGCCCAGGTAAGGAATCATATAAAATTATTTTGCCCAGGACTCCTGGAGGTAATCAGAATTGATGGAAAAAGCTGTTTTCAACTGCATCCTAGAGAGTAGAAGAATGTAGAAGAATGTTAATACTTAGAGTAGGTTAGCTAGAAAGCAAATTTGGAAATTTGTGGGATGGGAGTATGAGAACAGTTGATCACAGGAATATACGGAGGCTGCATTCGCATCACACTGAAAAAGAGCAGGGTATCAGCTTATTACTAGATCTTATTACAGGAAAAATATAATGTAAGATTTTCTATGCCTTTGGTTTGGCTACCTTGAAACACCAAAGAACTTTCCTTTTGCAAAGGATGACAAAAGTCATACGCAAAGAACAGGATAAGAACAAAAATGTCCACACAGACATTTACTGAGAACTTGGTATATACAGGAGTCATGGCTAAATATATTGCAAGTCCTGTCTCATACTACCCTCACCATAGCCTTAGGTTATAGATATTATTTTTACCTCAGTTATACAGAGGTATATACAGAGGTATACAGAGACAGCCTTGTCCAAAATTTTGCTATTATAAAATGGCAGCTGTGAGATTTGAAGCCAGGTCTATAAGATTAATTATTAACTATTAAGTATTAATTATTTTGTTGAGCATTTAAGATATTAGGCAAATTAATTTTTGCATATGTAACTACCATTTTTTAGAACAGGAGCAGGCTTTTCAATGCTGTATTTTGTGCAGTCAATAAATTATCATGTGGTTTTTAACAGTGGTGGGTGACCGTAAAGGTAACTGTGCAGTATTAAAGTTAACCCTGGATTTGAATATTAGTAGTATATGAGAAAAATATTGAAGGAGTACCTGAAATACAAATATAATGATTTTAAAATAGAAAAAGTTTAAGAAATGAAATTATATTAATCACCTTTCCCTTAAGGTAAATTTTTAAAACACCATATTGGAATAATACAATATGAAAAATCAGTTTCAGCAGTCATCTATTTTCTTGCTTTTATTGTGTTTATGCCTGAGAACCTTTTATTCGATTATTGTTTTATTAATGGTCTTATACCAATGAACAAGCTGGTGTGAGAGCTTCAGAGTTTGCAAATTTGAAAGGACAGAGTTAGATAGATATAGATAGATATAATAGATATAGGGAGAAAAAGAGACTGATTTTCAGGTGGTATACTTCTAAAAGTCAATTTGGCGAGGATGGTATTGATGAATGGTTGAAGGCAAGGAAGTCTTTTTGGAAAGTAAATATAACCAAATCAGTCATTCATGGAAGAATAAAAGAACAGGGAAGGAGAGATCAGTGGAGGAATACCCCTCTCCAATGTGAGTTTTGCTATCATATTGTCACCAAGTTCTACTCTTAAGATAAAGATACACAGCAAATTAGTTTCCTGTCATCTGTATCATGTATCATGGACTGTGTATTTAAGATCAAAAAAGAAAATCTCATAACCATCCTATGCAGTATAATAATGGTAGTTTACTGATAGCTATATTTTAATAATATCAAAAGGTGAATATTATTGGATGAATGTAAGATGACTAATTCAAGGAAGGGATGTAGAAGGCTCTAATTAAATTTTAGAACTCTTGGGATTGGCATATAGAGACTAAGTGCTCAATAACCCTGAATGCATGAAAGAAGGAAGGGAAAGAAAATGGGAAAATGTTGAAATGGATGGTCTGAAGAGTCAGGCTTCATATGCATGTTCCACACCTTTAAAGCAATCATTTTATATTTAAATTTTGATCAAGTTATTGTATTTCAAGGGAGATACTTTGGTAGGCCACATATCTAAATCACCAATTTTAGTTTGAAAAGCACCTTAGGTATCATCCATCATCATCCATATTTTCTAAAAGAGAAAATTGGGGTTCAGCAAAGTTAGTAATTATTTGAGATAATACCATTCATTAACAGGAGAGCTGAGGTCATAATTCAGATTTTCTAACAGAAGATCACAGGCCTGAGTGTAGACTAGTACAAAGTATAGATCTGTACAGAGGAGCCATGGAAATAACCATTAGAATCATTAGTAAATGACCTGAGTTTCAAACTATGGCCAGTGGAGTTGCCTCAAAGATGTCTACGCAGGTGTTACCGACCAAACTCAGGTCTGCTCACCCAACACACAGCAGAGTCAATATACTTTTATCGCCTATTCCATACATGGTCTGCTTTGTTATTAATTAAAGCCCAAGGAATTAAGATCAATAAAATTCTGATTTTATTTCCTTTTTGTTTATAGCTCTATTCATATAATTTCAATTATAATCAATTTTTCAAATATTTATTAAGAACTTACTGCATGTCACCAGGAAATGACCAAATACTTGAATAAGAATGACATGGTCTTTATTCTCATAGAGCTTATGTGAGGCAGGCATTGAATTTAAAAAAAAACTAATTACAAAAGAGCTTTGAGAATAAGAGTGTAGTTGGTTTTTTGGCCTACTTAAATTGTTGATATACCAATTTTAATATATGTAGACATTGAAACCCCTCAATGAATTGTTGTGGACAAGAATCTGAAAAATTTTATTTCAATTTCAGTATTCCCATTAATCACATCTATTTTTAAGAGTTTTCACAGGACCACTGGTTTATATCACTTCTTAACCATTTTAAAGAAAATTAGATCACAATGAAAATCTGATGAAAGCTATAGCCATAGACTTGCTTCCCAGAAAAATACATTTATGAATTTTAGTGGCTTCTAGTTTTGGCCTGCACAATATCCATCCCCACTTCTGGTAAATGTAGCTTGATTTTCTTTTCAAGGAATTATCTCTCTAGTTACATGTCATTGTGACTTGATTCAGGAATATTCTCAACTTTCTGGCCACAGTGATCATTTGGAAATGATTTTTGATCCAAGTTGGCACATTCTGGAGATGCTGTGAAAGAGAAGCCTGCTCTTTCTGCTGAATTCGCAAAGAAGAAGGTCCTAAGTCTTGAGTCACTGAAACTATAATGTGAAGAGACTCCACCTGTGTAAAGCCACAGGAAGGAAAGCAGAAGCCAGAGGAAAAAAGTGCATCAAGAATCTGATGATATCCTTTGAGCCTATGGATCATGCCTGAAGCTAGAATTCTACTTCGGAAATTATCTTATGTAGAAGTTATTGCACTCCCATTCCACATTTGCTAAAGCTAATGTGATTTCAGGTTTCTGACACTTGTGACACAAAGTGTCCTCCTTAGCTGTTATCTAAAGTGTACAGCACAATACCCATTACAGGAATCTCACTAGGCTCTCCTGTGAGGTGCTTTGTACAAGGAGAAATTATAATGGAACTGTCTTCCTTTGGAGGAGACTGAGTTTTTTGAAAGGCTATAGGAAGAATGAATGAGTCAGAAATCAACAGACACAGTCACAGGAAGTTACCATGAAAAGAGCTGCTGTTACAGTTCCTTGGAGCAAAGAGCAGGGAAATCACAGCTAAGGGCTTTAGGGACCTGATGAGAGTCACCAAAAACATTTATGAGCACTAGTTATGTGAAAGGTTTTTTGCTAGTTTGATGGAGGAGTCAAAAAGCCATAAGACATGGCTTCTACTCCAAGAAACCTTGTAGTCTGGAGGGAGAGAGAACATATAGATGTAAAACCATGCAAAACAGAGGTGAGGACCAAATGAGTGGAATTGATAAGGTTCCTTGTAAGATTTGGGAGTAAAAAGTAAAACAAGATCAAGGACCACTTCATCAAGGAGGCAGCATGTGAGCAGGACCTTGAAGGAAAAGCACAATTTTAGTGACAGATTTTGAAAGGGACATTGGAGGTAAATAGTATAAGAGGACCAGAGACAGAATTTTGCAATCCTGAGTGTAGATGAGCACAAAATATGAATTTGTACAGAAGAGCCATGGAAATAGCCATTATAGTCATTAGTAAATGACCTGAAATTCGAACTATGGCTAGTTGACATGCCTCAAAGGTGTGTAAGCAGGTGTTATCAAACCAAACTCAGCTCTGCTCACCCAACAGGTACAAAGTCAATCTACTGACAACAGGTTGTGGTGAAGAAAAGTATAGTGTTTATTTGGAGAGCACCAAGCAAGGAGAGTTGTCAGCTAATGCTCAGAAGACCCAAACTCCTTGCTTGTTGCCCTGCAAATAAACGCTCTATTTTCCTTCACCACATCAGGATGTCAGTAGATTGGCTTTGCTGTGCATCTGGTGAATGGACTAGAGTTCAGTAACACAGGGAAGTGTGATGTTCTGGGTAAATTAAACTGGTAACAGGAGACCCTAATTGACAAGAAAAAATATAGCTCCATACCTGAGTTGGGGGAAAGACCTTGGAAAGAAGACATTATTTTCTTTCCCTTGAAACTAGATGGGTGGGATGGGTGGTGGTGGGAGGGAGGTTCAAGAGGGAGGGGATATAGGTATACATATAGCTGATTCACTTCATTGTACAGCAGAAACTAACACAACATTGTAAAGCAATTATACTCCAATTAAAAAAAAATTGAGATAGCACATGTTGCCTAGTGCCCTCAATCCAGATTAACCTTTCATGGATACTTTAAAAAAATGCTTTATTTCAGATTTTCAGTAATATTTATTTTTCAAAATTAAACATGTAGCTGAACTTTGTCCTAACAATTCCATTCCTGGGAATTCATCTTATAGATTTACGTACACTGTGTGAAATGACATGTATACAGAGACTTTCATGGCAGCATTGTTTATAATGGCTATCAAGTTAAAATAAATCGTGTCCATTAATAGAGGACTGGTTAAATAAATCAAGGTTAATTTATTTGCTTTAATAGCAAATAAGTAATAAAATAAATGAAGGTTTCCATGAACATAAAATCCTGTGAAAAATATATACCTAAATAAAAAATGCAGAATAATGTTCATCATATGTAATCTTTATTTAAAAGAGGTAGCAATAACTTAATTTGCTTCCATTTGTATAAAATTAGAAGGAAACACCTAAGAAACTAATAAAAGGGGGTATCTACAAAGAGGAGGGTAGAAACTGAGAAAAGAAGGGAGATGATGAGTCCTTTCCCTGTATAATGTTAAAGTTTTTTGTACATATTTTTCTAATTTTTAAACCGTATATTATGTAACCAAACTTTAAATACAGGAAATGCTAACAAGCAGACTATATTAAGCTGAACCTGAGTTGTACATGTGGTTGGACTCTGACTCACAGCTCTCATAAAAGCTCTGAAGAAAGAACTGAGGAACGTGCTGATCCATGCATACTTGGACTAACTTAACATCACTAATCCTTTTAATTTTCTTTAGGAGAATTTGTCTAATTCTTGCTCTTTATTATAAAACAATGCTCAGTGTTCTCCTGAAGTATAATGTGTGTTCCAGTGAGGCTTTGACCATGGGATACACTGGGATATGCTCAATGACTGTTATCAGGGACCACTTCTAGTTTCCAACTCTCTTGGCAGAAGGAAATAGCCAAGGCACCACTAGTTAATGCCCCGAGCTCAGTGTGTACTTGCCTGCAGTGTCAGAGGTTCTCTCTCCACTGTGCTTTCACAAAGGGTACTGAGGTAGGAGAGGAAACTATAATAAGCATCCTCATCAAAGGTTATGAAGTTGTCTCGTGTGTATGTGTGTTGGCGTGAAAAATCACAAGGTTTCAGTTGTGATAAAGATTAGGGAACCCTAGATTCATCAGCACAACTTGAATGTAAGTTCCACGAAACAGACAGTGTAGTTAACTTTATCACACCATTCCCAGCTGTTAGCACACTACCTAATATAGATAGATGTTCAGTAAGTATTGATTGATGGAACGAATAAACAATCTTGGAATTTAATCATTTCCTGTCTTCTAGGCTCATCATCTCATGTAGATTAGCATTCCTACCTATCTGTCCCTCCATCTGTAATGACAACTCCATGAAGGTAGGAAATTATCAATAAATGTACTAATAAGAGTAGTTACCATTAATTAAGTACTTAGTCCTGGTAACAGGCCTTGTGGGAAACATATCACATACAAATATGCTCTTTCTCTCCTCCTGGCAGATGAAGAAGCAGGTTCAGAAAGGTTAAGTGACGTGCTGTGGTCACACAGCATGTTCATGGAAGATTATCCAAAGCCCACATTGTCAATCACCATGCTACTCTGATATTTTTCATAAATCTCACACAATGCTTAGCATGACATTAAACCTTTGTATAATTGAAGTTAGTAGGTCTGGTTTAGTTAAACATCTGACATGAGGGAAGCTTCTTTTTCTGTCCATTTCTGTTCTGAGTAGCTATCGTGCCATTCTAGGACTGCCCCTGACCCCCCATTATCAAACCCCATTTAGAACTGCTATGCTCAGGACATAGCCCAACCCTGCACTGCCTAAGACCTCTTCTCATCATGAAAACTTACTTTTATTTTCCTGACATTTATTGACTGATTTTGGTAAGCCAAAAGGGATGCTAAACTCTATAGGCTGTCTCATAATTCTAACAGTAATACTAAGAATAGGTTCTATTATTGTCTCCACTTTAAAGATACAGAAATTGAGTCTCAGGGAGATTAAGTAACTTGGCCAAAGTCAAAGAAATATGACCAATTTACTTCTGTGCACTTATTTAGGCCAAGGTCCAAAATATACTTTGACAAATTTGGGCACTATTCTAACCATATCTTATATTTACTGATGCCAATGTTTTTGTTTGTTTGTTTTTCCCCACACATTACTTCTCATTTATCTTTATACCAAATTTCTAAGGAGAGCAAAGCACTGAAGCTCAAAAAGGTGGTGTTAATTGGATTGCCGTTGCAAGTCTGGGGCGGGTGCCTAGGACTTCTGACTCCTCGCCGAGCTGTCTTTCACCACAGGACACCACTCTTTACGAGGAACACTAGTGAATTTTAACAGTGGCCATTCCTCATATCGGCAGCTGAAAGTAAAAATTGCAGACCCCACAGTAGCATCATAAGGGCAATAGTTGGGGACATAGGGACTATCTTCAGTGTTTCTTCAGTCTAACCACCAAAGCTGTCTACCCTATTGCAGTTAAAGACCTACATTCTCTTTCATCCAAGTTATCTTGGTGATAGACTTGTGTCATATCAGACTAGCATGTACCATATTGTAGAGAATTGGAGAGTCTGGGAATTGGAGCTCATTGCTCTTGTGGTGGAAGAACATTTTGCTTCACTTTAGCTTCCTTTATCATGTGAATTTAATACTTTTATACATAGAGATTGCTGGAAAGACTTTTGTCAGATATCTCTGGCCTTGGTGGTGACATATTGAGAAATGTACTTTTATTCTCTTTTTTATATTACACAAGAAGATGTTTAACCAATGGAAAGGACATGTCTATTTCCTTCTTATATGGATTCCTGTCAAGAGAAGCCCTAACCAAATTCATTCTCTGCTTCTGCTGCATGTCTTATCCTTAAGGTAGCCTGAAGACACTCTTTACAGAGAACAGACCAAATTACTGGAATTCCTCTTCTGTAAAAATTATTAAGAGTATCCTGTGTTATTTTCAAAAGTATCCTGATAAACACAGTAAATGATATAACTGCCTTATGTATTCTGTAGCAGGTAGCTGCTGTGTTCTACTAAAGTAAGCCAAGAAGGCATCTACTGTTTTAAATTAATGTGAAGCTAAGAACATATCTATTGTTTTAAATTAATGGGTGACAAAGTGTGGTCATTCCATACACTACATCTTAGACCCCAAACAGTGAGAAGAGCTGTCTTTAAAACTAAGTGATTGTTCCATTATGCCACAACCTAGGCACAAAATAGTGAGAGGGGTTACCTATAAAACTGCTTATAGCCAGTGAGAAGCAATAACAGACCCAGGCTGGGGGCTGAAGTGTTCGCCCTTATAGATCTAAGGAAATGTGCACTCATACTGGCCAATGATAGTCATTTAACTTTCATAATTCTCTGTTGCTGTAACCACACCTTTCCCTACAAAACCCTGCATAATTATGTCTTTAATTGCTCTGCACAGACAGAAACATTCAGCTTCTAGTTCTCCAAAATTCTCTGTACTCCCCTCTCTCTGGGAAAGTTAGTTTTCTTTAAACATATGTACACAAACACATGTGAATGCATACACACACAGTACAAAAAAGGACTCACTCCACTTGTCATCTCTGGAGCATAGGTTACTAGAAGGTGGCTACTGGAGTTTTCTTCATATTTATAATTTTCTTGCTTTTGATGTTTTCAATTAAGTTGAGAGAACAAAAGTAGCTCCTTTAGTAAATATTAAATATTAACCAGAAGAAGGATTTATTCTGGGACTTCCCTGGTGGTGTAGTGTTTAAGAATCCGCCTGCCAATGCAAGGGACATGGGCTCGATCCCTGGTCTGGGAAGATCCCACATGCTGTGGAGCAACTAAGCCCATGCCCACAACTACTGAGCCTGCGCTCTAGAGCCTGTGAGCCACAACTACTGAGCCCATGAGCCACAAATACTGAAGCCCGTGCTCCTAGAGCCCATGCTCCGCAACAAGAGAAGCCACCACAAAGAGAAGCCCACGCACAGCAACAAAGAGTAGCCCCCGCTCGCCACAACTAGAGAAAGCCTGCGGGCAGTAACAAAGACCCAACGTAGCCATAAATAAAATAAATAAATTTAAAAGAAGGATTTATTCTAATTTGTTTTATGACTTGTAAGTAAAGAAATAGTTTCAGAGTCTTTTATATATATTATTTTACTTTCTTTCTGTGTTTCTTCTTTCCTTTAAAGGTAGTATTTATTTTTAATAATAAATTATCTTCCAAATAACTCTATGAGTAGGTACTACCATTATATTCAGCTTACTAAATAGGAAACTTAGGCAGGAAGATGTAATTTATCAACAGTGAGTTACCTAGGATCAGTGGTGCAGTTCATGCTTAGGGTGTCAAATGTACCAGCTACAGCTTGAATTATCTAAAGACTCTCGTGAGATAAAGACCAATACAGCATGTTCACTCACGTACCTGGTGCCTCATTTGGAGTGGGTAGAACAGTTGCCTTCTGGTTGCCCATCTCTCTTTCTCCACACAGTATCTCTGTGTGACTAGCCTGGGCTTCCTCAAAGCATGATGATCTCAGGGTATTCATACTTCTTTCCTAGAGGCTATAGAAGAAGCAGTTCAAAAAACCAGGACACCAGCTGAAAATCATCTTATGACCTAGCCTTGGAATCCACAAGGTACCTCTTTTGCCATGTATTATTGGACAAAAGCAAGTTATAGGACTGGCCAAATTTCAAGTGAAGGGAATTACACTATGGCGTAGGTATTAGAAAGTAGGGTTCCTTGATAGGTCATGTTTGGAGATTAGCTACTTTAATAATATAGAGAAAAACAACCCGCTTTACCTTTAAGTCTAATGCTTTTCCTTTGGTCCTAATTTGGATCCAGTAATTCTCCACTGTGTAAATAGAATTAGTTAATAGAGAACGTGAAATACCTAAGAAAGAGCTTCTGCAAGATGACAGTTGTAAGGGTTAGAAGCCTTTAGAGCTTTTAGAGTGTCTTGCATACTTTGGGGACTGTGAGAGTTTATTCATACCCATATTCTAATCCCAGTGGACATTGTGCATACTTATGTTCATTCCAGGTATATGTTTTTGCTTGTATGAGCAAATTCAGTGCTCATGAAAGCATGCAGCCTGCTGCTCTGTTGGGTCTGGTGCTTTGTATATTCATGAAGCACTTGCCTCTCCTGCTGGGGAGACAAGGGCCAATGACCTAGATAGGCTTTCTGTGTTCAGGAATGCTGGACTCCGTGTCTTCTACTACTGAGGAGTTTAATTTTCCCCTGATTATTCTTTTACTATGTGAGGGGCTTCTTCTTGGGCAGTTTCTCCCTTGAGAGGCCTTTATTTCTGGCTATGTTCATTTTCCCTTGGCTTCTAGTTTCATAGAAGCTCAGTGCTTCTGAGAAAGCTTAAACAATTTTTTTTCTTTAAGTATCTGAGCAATTTTGACCGAATCTCAGCTGCAAGTTAACTCATCTGGAATAATGATGGTAAAATAGAATCTGGTTGCTCTGACTGCTGGTATTTTGACCACTTTTACTGTAAAACTGCGTTCAACATATCTTTTGAGGGATTAAATGATAATGTTGATTATTTGATTTATCATTTATTGATCACTTATCATACATCAAGTTTTGGATAAATTCACTTGCATTTTCTTATTTACTTGTCATATAAACCTATGCAGTTCTTACTGTAATTTTTATTCACATTTCACAGATGAGGAAACTGAAGCTTAAAGAGTAAAAGATGATTTACATGTATAGGCAATGCTCAATCTGGTACTCAAAATGAAGCAGTTGATTCACAGCATGTACTCATAGCCATATGCTCTTTCGCATTCAACTAAAATCTTTTGAAACTCCATTCTGGGAAAATGTTATAATTAGTGGGTTATTTTGTTTTGTTTATTTGTATTGGTTTTAGATGGGCTATTTGGGAAACCTCGGCACACTCAAATTGTCTTGATAACCAAAGCTAAAAGATAATTGCCTGGTTTGTCTATTCATCTTTCTTTTTCTATCTTTTCCTTTCCAGAATGATAGGACTAGTGTCTCAGTTTTTGAGATTTCTTTTTTTCTGTTCAGTTTATAATACTGAGTTTTCTTTCTTACTAGCATACTATAAGCTTGAGATATATATGAAGTATAGTTGATTTGTAATATTTTGTGAGTGACATTTTTATTTTAACATAAATTTATGATAATGAAGCAGTCATCACATGTATTTTTTCCCTCTTAAGAAATAGGAAAATTCTGAGACTTGGGAAATTCTGCAACATTTAGCAGTTTGTCATAGGACACTCCAGAATGTTATTTGGAGTATAAAACAGAGTAACCTGTTCCTCAGACTTCTTACCAGTGGTGTCCCAGTTTCTGGGAACATTTGTCTAACAATCTAGTAAATGATTTGCAATGAACAATGGGTAACTTACTATAGCACATCCTCAGGGATGTTTGGATTTAAAAGTAAGACTGTGAAGTGAGAGGAAATGTTTACCTTAAAGAGATGCTTTTCAAGTGATAACATTTGTATTAGAGTTTGCCAGAGAAACAAAACCAATAAAAGACACACACACAGACATATACATATATATATATATTTATTTATTTTGTTTTCCCTTTCCAACATATATTTTATTTAAAACAAATTTTCTTAACATCTTTATTGGAGTGTAATTGCTTTACAATGGTGTGTTAGTTTCTGCTTTATAACAAAGTGAATCAGTTATACATATACATATGTCCTCATATCTCTTCCCTCTTGCGTCTCCCTCCTCCCACCCTCCCTATCCCACCCCTCTAGGTGGTCACAAAGCACCGAGCTGTTCTCCCTGTGCTATGCAGCTGCTTCCCACTAGCTATCTGTTTTACATTTGGTAGTGTATATATGTCCATGCCACTCTCTCACTTTGTCCCAGCTTACCCTCCCCCCTTCCCGTATCCTCAAGTCCATTCTCCAGTAGGACTGAATCTTTATTCCCGTCTTGCCCTTAGGTTCTTCATGACTTTTTTTTTTTTAGATTCCATATATATGTGTTAGCATACATTATTTGTTTTTCTCCTTCTGACTTACTTCAGTCTGTATGACAGTCTCTAGGTCCATCCACCTCACTACAAATAACTCAGTTTTGTTCCTTTTTATAGCTGAGTAACATTCCATTGTGTATATGTGCCACATCTTCTTTATCCATTCATCTGTCGATGGACACTTAGGTTGCTTCCATGTCCTGGCTATTGTAAATAGAGCTGCAATGAACATTTTGGTACATGACTCTTTTTGAATTATGGTTTTCTCAAGGTATATGCCCAGTAGTGGGATTGCTGGGTCGTATGGTAGTTCTATTTTAAGTTTTTTAAGGAACGTCCATACTGTTCTCCATAGTGGTTGTACCAATTTACATTCCCACCAACAGTGCAAGAGGGTTCCCTTTGCTCTACACCCTCTCCAGCATTTATTGTTTGCAGATATTTTGATGATGGCCATTCTGACAAGTGTGAGATGATATCTCATTGTAGTTTTGATTTGCATTTCTCTAATGATTAGTGATGTTGAGCATCCTTTCATGTGTCTTTTGGCAATCTGTATATCTTCTTTGGAGAAATGTCTATTTAGGTCTTCTGCCCGTTTTTGGATCGGGTTGTTTGTTTTTTTAATATTGAACTGCTTGAGCTGCTTGTATATTTTGGAGATGAATCCTTTGTCAGTTGCTTCATCTGCAAATATTTTCTCCAATTCTGAGGGTTGTCTTTTTGTCTTGTAGCGGTCCAGTTTTCCCAGCACTACTTATTGAAGAGGCTCTCTTTTCTCCACTGTACACTCTTGCCTCCTTTATCAAAGATAAGGTGACCATATGTGTGTGGGTTTATCATCTAGGCTTTCTATCCTGTTCCATTGATTGATATTTCTGTTTCTGTGCCAGTACCATACTGTCTTGATTACTGTAGCTTTGTAGTATAGTCTGAAATCAGGGAGCCTAATTCCTCTAGCTCCATTTTTCCTTCTCAAGATTGCTTTGGCTATTCGGGGCCTTTTGTGTTTCCATACAAATTGTGAAATTTTTGTTTTGGTTCTGTGAAAAATGCCAGTGGTAGTTTGATCGGGATTGCATTGAATCTGTAGATTGCTTTGGGTAGTAGAGTCATTTTCACAATGTTGATTCTTCCAATCCAAGAACATGGTGTATCTCTCCATCTATTTATATCATCTTTAATTTCTTTCATCAGTGTCTTATAATTTTCTGCATACAGGTCTTTTGTCTCCTTAGGTAGGTTGATTCCTAGGTATTTTATTCTTTTTGTTTCAATGGTAAATGGTGTGTTTTCTTAATTCCTCTTTCATATTTTTCATCATTAGTGTATAGGAATTCAAGATTTTTCTGTGCATTAATTTTGTATCCTGCTACTTTACCAGATTCATTGATTAGCTTTAGTAGTTTTCTGGTAGCATCTTTAGGATTCTCTGTGTGTAGTATCATGTCATCTGCAAACAGTGAACAGCTTTACTTCTTCTTTTCCGATTTGGATTCCTTTTATTTCCTTTTCTTCTCTGATTGCTGTGGCTAAAACTTCTAAAACTATGTTGAATAATAGTGCTGAGAGTGAACAACCTTGTCTTCTTCCTGATCTTAGTGGAAATGGTTTCAGTTTTTTACCTTTGAGGATGATGTTGGCTGTGGGTTTGTCATATATGGCCTTTATTATGTTGAGGAAAGTTCCCTCTATGCCTACTTTCTGGAGGGTTTTTATCCTAAATGGGTGTTGAATTTTGTCAAAAGCTTTCTCTGCATCTATTGCAATGATCATATGGTTTTTCTCCTTCAATTTGTTAATATTGTGTATAATGTTGATTGACTTAAGTATATTGAAGAATTCTTGCATTCCTGCGATAAATCCCACTTGATCATAGTGTATGATCCTTTTAATGTGCTGTTGGATTCTGTTTTCTAGTATTTTGTTGAGGATTTTTGCATCTATGTTCATCAGTGATATTGGCCTGTAGTTTTCTTTCTTTGTGACATCTTTGTCTGGTTTGGTATCAGAGTGATGGTGGCCTCATAGAATGAGTTTGGGAGTGTTCCTCCCTCTGATATATTTTGGAAGAGTTTGAGAAGGATAGGTGTTAGCTGTTCTCTAAATGTTTGATAGAATTCTCCTGTGAAGTCATCTGGTCCTGGGCTTTTGATTGTTGGAAGATTTTAATCACAGTTTCAATTTCAGTGCTTGTGATTGGTCTGTTCATATTTTCTGTTTCTTCCTGGTTCATTCTCAGAAGGTTGTGCATTTCTAATAATTTGTCCATTTCTTCCAGGTTTTCCATTTTATTGGCATATAGTTGTTTGTAGTAATCTCCCATGATCCTTTGTATTTCTGCAGTTTCAGTTATTACTTCTCCTTTTTCATTTCTAATTCTATTGATTTGAATCTTCTCCCTTTTTTTTCTTGATAAGTCTGGCTAATGGTTTATCAATTTTGTTTATCTTTTCAAAGAACCAGCTTTTAGTTTTATTGATCTTTGCTATTGTTTCCTTCATTTCTTTTTCATTTATTTCTGATCTGATCTTTATGATTTCTTTCCTTCTGCTAACTTTGGGGTTTTGTTGTTCTTCTTTCTCTAATTGCTTTAGGTGTAAGGTTAGGTTGTTTATTTGAGCTGTGTCTTCTTTCTAAGGTATGATTGTATCGTTATAAACTTCCCTCTTAGAACTGCTTTTGCTACATCCCATAGGTTTTGGGTCGTCGTGTTTTCATTGTCATTTGTTTCTAGGTATTTTTTGATTTCCTCTTTGATTTCTTGTTTATTAAGTAGTGTGTTGTTTTAGCCTCCATGTGTTTGTATTTGTTACAGATTTTTTTCCTGTAATTGATATCTAGTCTCATAACACTGTGGTCAGAAAAGATACTTGATATGATTTCAGTTTTCTTAAACTTACCAAGGCTTGATTTCTGACCCAGGATATGATCTATCCTGGAGAGTGTTCCATGAGCACTTGAGAAGAATGTGTATTCTGTTGTTTTTAGATGAAATGTCCTATAAATATCAGTTAAGTCCATCTTGTTTAATGTATCATTTAAAGCTTGTGTTTCCTTATTTATTTTCATTTTGGATGATCTTTCCATTGGTGAAAGTGGGGTGTTAAAGTCCCCTACTATGATTGTGTTACTGTCAGTTTCCCATTTTATGGCTGTTAGTATTTGTCTTATGTATTGAGGTGCTCCTATGTTGGGTGCATAAATATTTACAATTGTTATATCTTCTTCTTGGATTGGTCCCTTGATCATTATGTAGTGTCCCTCTTTGTCTCTTGTAATATTCTTTGTCTTAAAGTCTATTTTGTCTGATATGAGAATTGCTACTCCAGCTTTCTTTTGATTTCCATTTGCATGGAATATATTTTCCCATCCCCTCACTTTCAGTGTATATGTGTCCCTAGGTCTGAAGTGGGTCTCTTGTCAACAGCATATATATGGGTCTTGTTTTTGATACATATATATTTATATATATCCATATAGAGATTTATTATACAAAATTTGTTCACATGATTATGGAGGCTGAGAAGTCAAGACCCAGGAGAACCTATGGCGTTCACTTCAAGGGCAGGAGAAAACCCATGTTTCACTTCAAGGGTACCTATATAAAGATAAAGGAAAAAACCCAAATTCTTACTCCAAACTTTTATTCTTATTTAGGCGTTCAGTAGGTTGAATGAGCCCCACCCAGGTTGGGAAGGGCAATCTGCTTAACTCAGTGTGTGATTCAGATACTAATCTCATCCCAGAAAACCCTCACAGACACACCCAGAAATAATATTTAATCAAATATTTCAGTGCCCTTTAGCCCAGTGAACTTGACACATAAAATTACTCATTCACAATATTTTAAGTCAAAGTATTACCAGTTATCATTTTTATGTATATAGTATGTGCCAGCTTTTAATCCTCACCTCAACGTTATAAAGCAAATATATTGATCCTCCTTTCACTTAAAAAATAAAGGAAAACACAAAAACACTGCACCTCAGGGAGGCTAACTAGCTTGTCCTGTATGATAGAGCTGGTAAATAAGCCAACATGATCCAGTCCGTGTATTTGTTAACCTAAAATAATAAAGTAGCCAGTTATTTTTACAAGCAAAATGAGTTTATTCTGGAGAAGCAAAGAATTGCAATTCAGGACATGCAACTACGGTGAACCACAGGCAAGTCTGGTAGAGCAAAGGAGAGGAAACTCTTTTATAAAGGAGAAGGGGAAATTGGGAAGGCTCTTATAAACAAGTCCATTGGAGAAAAATGGGAATTTTAAGAATAGTGGCTTTTCATTGGCTGAGTTGTTACAGTCTCTCATTGGGTGAGCTGTTTCCAGCCAAGGAGAAAAATCTTTCTTCCTCCTGCTGGCGGTACTGAAGTAATGTCACTTTCTGCTGGAGGTACAGGGGTATCTCTTCCTGTGGGGGTCTGTATTAATGTCCAGTGGTCTGTGCAAGAAAGCTCCCCCTTCTGGCCTCCCATCTCCACTTTAGTGAGGTTTTTCTTTATCAATTTTCACACACTACAGTCAGTCTGACTGAACACATTAATGGAGAAGGAGAACCTAAGGAGTGATGATAGTTCCAGGTGACACTCATTCTACATACACACAGGTTTATAGAAAGTAAGCCAGGATTCTCCCAGCTTTTCTAAGGCTATAATGTTTCCTTCCTATTTGGGGTGGAAGTTTAACTGATTATTAAGCAGAGGGTAAAGGTGTTTCCTGAACCTTGACTCCTGCTGAGAAATGAAGTTTCTATCAGTGACTCAGAAAATCTTCAGGTCCAGTTCTCCTTGGACATAATTAACACCTTTTCGTTGCTCTCAGTAGGGACATCTCAAGAAGGAAGGAAACAGGGTGGCCTACATTCGGACAGAGGGGGACCCTTTTATAGAACACCCATTTTTTTAGTAAGTACCATACTAGGAACTCCTAGTCAAATATATTTCACAGAAAGCAAAACCCTTTTTTCCTTGATCAGTGTTTGCTGTCTAGCCACTGTTTTGGGCATAAGATAGATGGAAAACAAAATATTGATAATTCAGTTTGATAAAATATTATTGTTCAAGGAATTTTTATGACCTTAACCAGACAACAGAGAGTATTAGAGGAAAACTGTCCTGAACTTGAGCACTTTGGTGGTCTTCGGTCCCCCAGATGAAAGCCGCCAACTCTGGGAACAAACATATCTTTGCCTTGTTTCTTGGATGATAGTTTTTAAACCAATTTCCAGCAATTTCTCAAGACACTCTTTGTAGCTGTCAGAACGACTACCCTCACCCTTGTCCTGGAGATGCACAATCACCTGATTATAAGTTCTTTTATTTCACTCACAGAAAGGTGAGGTGAGAAAGGAATATAGGGTACCTGTGTCTTTGTCCATGTGGCCTGCAGTTTGTGTCGCTTGGCATTTTAGAGAATGGGTTTTTAAATAGGAGCAGGAACTACAAATGTCATCTCACCCATTTTTAACAGAGGGTCATGGGGATTATACAGCTATGAGGGCCTCTAGCATAAAATGCCACCTTCAGTGCCACTGTGACTCAGAACCTCAGACTGCTACAGTTTAAGCACTGAGTCAAATTTAGTATGTTTTTCCCTGACAGATTTAATGTTCATTAGGAGCTGGGGAAAAGAGCATCAACAAGCCTCAAGATTAACTGTGATCTAAGGGAAATGAGTGAAAAAAAATCTCAGTGGAGAAGTGTTTAGCAGGTTGAAACACACAAGTTTGTCAGCAAACTTTACTCTCCATGTACATGAAATTAGGCAAGGCTTTTTAATGGCAATTTGAATTATGCACTCTGCAATATAGACATATCAACCATTCCTTGTTTGTTAGCTGATAATTTGGAAGAGAAGGATGGATTATGCTTCCATGTCTATCTGCTTCTGATTCAATAGTTAGGGTGACATATTGTCAGGTATCACATTAAAACAGGTGCTTTAAGAGTAAGTGCAAACCATTTTCTATTATGCCTGTTGAGATATAACTGGTTCTGTTGACAGCACTCTGGATTGTGTTGATGTTTTTTCCATCAACTGAAAACCTTTAACATACTTTCTTTTTTCTTTTCGTTTTCCTATCCTAACTATGCTATATAGAGTTTTGAAATATTTTCTAAGGGAAATCTATATTATTTACAATTTTCTTATGTGTGTCTAAGTTGTAATCTTGAATTAAGTTTGAACATCAGTCATCCAAAATGACAACCTAAACATTTCCTGCATTACCTAAAGCCATCCTCACAAAAGTTCTAAATATTAACTAATCATATTATCCTTATTTCATACATGATGAAATTGACCTTCACGGGGTTAAGTAATTTATACAAAGAACCACAGTTAAGAAATGGCCTCCCTGGAATGCAAACCCACTGGTGTCTGACTCTGGAGCCTATACACCATAATATACTTGTTAGTGGCAAAGGACAGACTCTTAGCAGCTAACCCTGATTGTATTTCCTGACACCACCTGTCTGTTTCTTCAGTATTACAAACATCTGAGTCTTATCTCCTCTTCTTGATTATAAGCTTATGTGCAAGAACCATAGCACATGATTCTTGTATAGCCTCATTAAACATGAGTTAAGCTCTCAAATACTTGAAGTCTAGCCAGGCCTATGATTGATTTGAGCCTTCAGTCCCGTCAAAGACAAACTACAGCTGTATTGTTTCTTCTCATTTTAAAATTGGCCTTCCAGAGATAAAAGATTTAGAGTTGTTTTTCTAATCAACTGGCAATGATGGGAATCATTATCTCTATAATAAGTTTATTCTGAAGGAACTGCCACTGTTAGAAGCAGAAAATGTAATTATATGGCCACTGGTTGGTTCTGGTAATTTGCATCACTTGTGGTGATTTGATAAGCAAAGAAGATTCCTCCCCACTGACATCTCTGTATTTTACCCACCCTTACTGCACCTGTAGAGAGCACTGGATAGTTCGAAAACCTGGATCTGCCATTTCCACATGCAAAGCCCAGTTTATTATATTGTCTCTGGTAAAGGAAGGCTCTTAAAACATCTGTTTATCATTAGTGGCCAAACGGAGCAAAGGAGCATCGTTTATTCTCTCTGGTCACCTCTTTCTCCCTCCCAAAAATGTAAGCTGAAAAAAATATTCAGATCATGCTGTTTCATCTACACGATGGGGAAAATAAGAATGATTTGGAGCCAGATGTAAATGTCAAACTCTGGTCTGTCCCAGTAGTAACAACTTGTGTCTAGGAAGAGGTCTTTAAGATTAACTACACACTCTCCTTCTTCACACACACAAACACACATCCGTGAATTCCTTTTATTCCAAATCATGAGATCTGCCTGTATGCTGGAAGCAATCCAAACAGAAAGGGATGAAGTGTCCTCAGCTTTCTCTAACTTGTTGCCCTCAGGGGCCCTCCTTTTTATTTGCCCCTGAGCTCTAAAGAAAACAGCATCTTGAGCCAGTTTCTTCAGTTATAAAAGGGATTGATAAGGCCCACTCTACTTTCCCACTAAGGGCTAAATAGATCATACTGTTGACATAATTGTTGTTTATGCTACACCTGGTCAGTAAGAGAAACTGACTTATGGAAAACAGCGCTTGTTTGTTTGTATTTTTGTTTTTTTTTAGTCCACTAAGACAGGTCTTTCTCAAAAGGAACTCCCCTGGCTTTTGCCCTGCACCCACCCTGTGGAAACAAAATAACAAAATCTGCTTTGCTTTGGCACCTCATTAAATATCATGGACTGTGAACATACTTTTCTTATTTGCTGGGTTGCCTTATTTTCCACCGTCCTACACAATACCTGAAAATATTGTTTTAAATCTGTTGGTGGTTCAGTCGGTCATTTCCCACACTGCTCCATCTCCCCCAACACATAACGATTTGAATTTCAACAGAGGCTTTCAAAGAGATCATAGACCCCCAATCTTACCAATAAACAGCTGCTGATTTTATCTGTGTCTGTAATGAGATTTCTTTCTAAAAATAACTCAGGTTGTCTGGTACAGATTCCCCTGTACCCCATAAACCTGGGGTATTAGAACAAGTACTGGTAGGATAGATCATGGTGGGCTGAGACAGTGAGCTTTTGAATCTGACAAGTTCAGTCTTAAATTCTAGCACCAACAATAATTAGCCATTTGGCCTTAGGAAATCACTTTACCACTCTGAAACTCGGGTTCTTTACCACAGCAGCCCAAGAAACATAGAAATGGTTATAATTTCCACTTTACGAGGTTGTAATGAGGATTGAATTAGTCACTCATCCGAGGTCCTGGAACAGTAAGGCCTTTCAAATTGTAGTTATCGTCATGCCATCACAGCTCTTATTAGTGATGGTAATATTGACCTAAAATGATTAAAAAATTTGTTCGTCCAGGTTACCCAGGTAGGCCCTCATTTAGCTATCCTCTCTGTGACCATACCACACTTTGATTTCTCCCAGGATGCTGAGATCAAGTGGACCTGAAGTCCAGCCTCTGCCCTGGAGAGGGCTGCCTTCTTCAATCCAGCAGGCAGAGCACAATGGATTGCTAGTTGAATTAGATTAGAACATGGATCAAGAAGTCCAGATCTGATTGCTAGCTCAGAATCCCTGTCGCTGCAAATGCAGCTGCTTGGCTTGCTGACCTCTAGATATGCAGGGCCTATCTTGTTTTCTTTAAAAGAGAAGTCATTCATAATTGATAAGAACTGAGAATATCTCTGTCATCCACCACCCTAACTTAATGAAATATCTTCTTAACTAGAACGGTGGCACCGGAAATAGCTATTGATTTCACCTTTCATTTGGGGGCAAACTAATTTCCTATGGACAGGAGGTAGGTTGGGGCTGGGAGATCACACGGACAAAATGAGAGGTACTGCCAAGCGTTAAGTACTGTGGTCCATCCTAGGCTCCATTAGTCAAAGCAGCTGGACAGTGACATCATAAGGACTCAAACCAAGGAAACAGACTCTATAAAACCTCTGCAAAGGGGAAAGTGGGCAGCTCCCAAGGCCTGTGGTTCATTGCTGGAACCCACCTCCTTCCATCCTCTGAAAAAATTAATGCGTATGGTTATGCATAAAAGAGGAGTGGCAGAGTTTATTTCTTATTGTTGGAGCTTCGTTTTAAAAACTGTCTAACAGACCTGAAGAAAAGCAGTGTGTTGATTCTCACGTGGCCTTTACCCAGGCAACCTGGGATAGGAAGGCTTCAAGGCCCTTAAGGCCCTTTAAGCTGTGTTGGAGGATTCTCTGAGTAGTATCATCAGCAGAGTTTTGCTGGATGTTCCTGAAAACTTAATTTGGGGAATTTAAAAAATGCATTGTTTTCAGGCTTCTTGAGGGCTTTATTAGCTTCCTAGAGCTGCCTTAATAAAGTGTCACAAATTGGGTGGCTCAACACAGCATAAATTTATTCTCTCACAATTGTGGATGCTAGAAGTCTGAAATCAAGGTGTAGGCAAGATTGAATCCCTTTGAGAAAGAACTTGTTTCGTGCCCCTCTCCTAGCTTCTGGTGACAACAGGCAATCTTTGGCATCCCTTGGCTTATAAATGGAGTATTAGAATACTAGCCTCTAACCTCTACTTCCATCTTCACATGGTGTTCTCCCTGTGTCTCTGCATCCTCTTCCCTCTGTGTGTGTCTGTCTCTGCATCCAAGTTTCCCCTTCTTATAAGAACACCAGTCATATTAGAGTAGCCTCATCTTAATATGATGATCTGTAAGGACCCTATTTCCAAATAAGTTCACATTGAGGTACTGTGATTAGGACTTCAAAGTATCTTGACTGGGACACACAATTCAACCTGTAACAAGGAGTCATTATGTACTCGGTACACTGAATATGCTCATTAGGATTTCTTAAGACCAAATAAGGGCAAGAAAATGTTCCCTGTAAACAATACTAGGATGTAACCAAAAGTATAATTTAGGGGGCAATAATGGGCAGCAGGATGTGGTATCAACTCAAAGAATCAACTCTAACAGATCATCTGACTGTAACAGATCCTGAAGATGAGGTTGCTTGGAAATATTGCAAATACAGACTTATCATAGCTACCCCAGCCTTTCTTGAGAGGAGAGCAGTCAGCGGACATCTGTGTTTCCTCCAACCTATCTATCTCTAACATATTGCATGTGACTGGAGTGACAACTGTTGAGCTTCATAACAGGCTTTTTGCTTGTTTTTTTACAGTGACATAGAGTAAACTGGAATATTGCTCTTATTTTTCAAAAAGTTGATAACTACTCTTTTTTTGTGTGAATTCTCCCTTCATCTGTCAAATCTCCTAAAACTTTCTTTATCTCTCTGAGATTGTCAGGGTTCATTTATTTGTAGCATACACAAGCCCACTTGTTCTTCAATCAGGGACATATTCTTTGTCTTCATCAGCTCTTAATTTATTCACGTCAAAGGACAGGACTGTGGGCCTCACCCACCAGACACTCAGGAGAACTCCTCAGCTACCTGAATGCAGGGAGATGACATCGTGGAGAAGGAGGAGGGCCTTTTAAGGCCCAGGGGAAGGAGTGCCAACCCCATGGAGCTTTCCTCTTCCATGTTGCCAGCCAAGAAATTGTTTCCTCGAGTCACGCTTCATATTTTTTGCTTGCATCTTTTTGAAAATAATTTCCTTTTGCCTTAAGTGCATAATTATTTCTAATTCTTTTCACAAAATTGAGATCTTTCAAAGCAGGAATCATATGTTATATTTTTGCTGTCTACAGTCTAGATTCTAGTCCAATGCCAGACATTGTTTGTTTGTTTGTTTGTTTTTGGTAAGTACATGTGCTGAAGTGAATGGCATTGGAATATTTTTTAAGTAACAGAAATAATGCATGCCATTGTAGGAAATTCTGAAAACATGGAAATCTAGGGATGATAAAAAACAAAACAATAGTACCACCATAAAGCAACCTGCTTTAATTTTTGCTATTTTTGAAATTCATTTGAAATAAACATGGTTGGCTATCAAGTTCTATCTATGATTTGCTACATTTTATAATGTTAGTATTATATAAACACTTCCTCCATGGAATTACAAACACAAAATGTAACTAATTTAACAGTTGCTGTGTTATACACTATACAGATACAAAAACAATTACCTATTGTTTCCAATATTATATTAGTATAAATAAATACCTAAATATAATAAGAATAAGTATATAATAAATATGTGAATATATATTAAATAAATATAAATAAATTTAATATAAATATATTAATAAATATTCAATATGACTAAATAAATTGAATTTATGCAATATAAATAAATACAGTATTATGGTGAACATCTTTGTGCGTAACGTTCTCAAGTTGATTTTTAAAATTCTTGAGAATGTACTTCCATAAATAGAATTACTGAGTTGAGGGTTATTTTATAACACACAATTATTTTACTAAACATGAATAGCTGCTTATTTCTCCAAACACAGAATAAGCGTTTTTAACATCAGGGTTGAGTGTATGTATAGTATTTGAATATATATGTGTATATAAACAATCTTTGTAACTAAATAAACATTTAAAAATTAGAGGACATAAAAAAGAAAAAAATAGCACTGTGACTAAGTCTGCTGCATACAGTTTTGGGCAAACTGGGCACTGCGAAGGTTTGGTGAAGGGATGAGTGGGTGCTGATGTCCAGCCACTGTTCCATCAGCCAAGCTGAACATCTGAAACTGCAACTGTGCAAGAACTTTCTTTAACTAGTAAAAGATATCATCTGTTCAACAAGCTGTGTACTCATCTGGAGAGAATGCCTTTCTCTGATAAGCATTTATGTTTTGACAGTCACATAGGGAGGATGTTCTAAGAACAATCTCTGGAGCCATTTGGTTTAGTTTTAAATGTGGTCTATAACTTCCTGTGGAGAGGTGGTAATAATGTTTCCTAATCTGGGCCTCAGTTTCCTCATCAGTAAGATGAGATAATAATAGTGCATTATATCTTAGAGTTCTGGTAAAGAGTAACATCTTAATATTTAATTTAATGCAGCACTTAGAAAATAGTGTTTTCATTTATTGGTTCATTTTAATATTGTATCCCTTTTTTAACCAAATGATTCTTTAATGTTTTGAAAGGAGAAAATTTATCTTTTTTTTAACATCTTTATTGGAGTATAATTGCTTTACAATGCTGTGTTACTTTCTGCTTTATAACAAAGTGAATCAGCTACATGTATACATATATTCCCATATCTCCTTCCTCTTGCATCTCCCTCCCACCCTCCCTATCCCACCCCTCTAGGTGGTCACAAAGCACAGAGCTGATCTCCCTGTGCTATGGAGCAGCTTCCCACTAGCTATATATTTTACGTTTGGTAGTGTATATATGTCCATGCTACTCTCTCACTTTGTCCCAGCTTACCCTTCCCCCTCCCTGTGTCCTCAAGTCCATTCTCTACATCTGTGTCTTTATTCCTGTCCTGTCCCTCAGTTCTTCAGAACCATTTTTTTTTTTTTAGATTTAATATATATGTGTTAGCATACGATATTTGTTTTTCTTTCTGACTTACTTCACTCTGTATAACAGACTCTAGGTCCATCCACCTCACCACAAATAACTCAATTTCGTTTCTTTTTATGACTCAGTAATATTCCATTGTATATATGTGCCACATCTTTATCCATTCATCTGCTGATGGACACTTAGGTTGCTTCCATGTCCTGGCTATTGTAAATAGAGCTGCAGTGAACATTTTGGTACATGACTCTTTTTGAATTATGGTTTTCTCAGGGTATATGCCCAGTAGTGGGATTGCTGGGTCGTATGGTAGTTCTATTTTTAGTTTTGTGGAGAAAATTTATCTTAAAAATTTGGTTTTTAATCTCTGAATTGTTTCACAAGGAAGACACTAAATAAGTATTTGTTGGTTAAATGAGTAAATGCACATTGGCTTTTAGTGGTTGACCTCAGCAGCCGATTTGACATTGTTCCTTCTTTCCCTTTTTTTCTTTTTTGCCAGTCAGTATTTCTAGAGCACATGGTATATTCCAATATGCCAGGTATGGGAGTGCAAAGAGGGTCATGGTCCTCCTCTCAAGAGCCCACATAAACAGGCACATGAATAAATGTGGTGAGGAAAGCACTGTGAGGGAGCTGCACACGCATAGGAAGGCTGGGAGCCCAAAGAAAGAACACCTGCCTCGTACATAACCCCAGGGGAAGTTTATGCAAACTCAGGGTCAAGCTCACAGTTGTGGCATTCTGACCAGGAAGGCATCTATCTAGTGACAAGGAAGAAATAAAAGTTGAAACTGGATGACCTAAAAGTTTTCCTAAAGCTTTAAAAACACCTAAGGATCTAACATCTTAAAGAGAGAGGACCAAGTCAGAACTGATGGTGTTTCTTACAGTGCCAAAGAGGCTCAGATTTACCCAACTCATTATAGTGCTAGTTTTCTCTCATATATGTATAAACACACAAAAACCAAACAAAGCATCACCAGCAAAAACAATCCTTTTGTATATAGTTAGTACGCTTGGCAACTACTACCATAATGAAAGAAAAGTGTGGGGCTACATTTATGATAGTGTTAGCTAAGTTAACTAGTTGTGTTTTATACCAGTTTAGGAAAGAGCCAGACGCTGAGCGAGGTATTGTATAATTATAGGATCACATTAAGGAAAGGCAATTTTTTTTTCTTTTCTTTTTTTTTTTTTTTTTGCGGTACTAGGGCCTCTCACTGCTGTGGCCTCTCCCGTTGTGGAGCACAGGCTCCGGGCGTGCAGGCTCAGCGGCCATGGCTCACGAGCCCAGCCGCTCTGCGGCATGTGGGATCTTCCCGGACCGGGGCACGAACCCATGTGCCCTGCATTAGCAGGAGGACTCTCAACCACTGCGCCACCGGGGAAGCCCTGGAAAGGCAAGTTAATTGCAATTAGTGTTACAATAATTTATTTATGAAGTGCCAGGATATGCCTTTATAGCCTATCATTCACTTACTTCCAGCCTGGTGCTAGGTGTACCTCATTAAATTACAAAATACAAGTTTATTAACCTGCAACTCTGCTTGCAATCATGTTATTAGATTACATTCTGTTCCTCTCTGGTATAGCATCGTTAAGCCTTTTTGAGTCATGTATCTGTAGCTATTTAATTCCCCTGTGGTCATCTAAAGATTCTTATCATTGCCAGTTAAGCAGGTGTGACCTGTGCTGAAAGCAGTTGGCTTTCCTTAAACATCTGGTGAGGATCCAAAATTGAGTCAGACCCCTTCCGTTCTCACTAGTTCTTCCCATTAGCCTTTTGTAAATAATGATTCAGGACACTAAGCATGTCCTGAATCTTGCCATGCTCTAGATCATCAAAGTTTTGAGGGCCTTTTAAAGGGGCACTTGACAAAGTATATGTTGGGTAGGCTTTGAAAACAAAATTATGAAGCTGAGATACCGCTCAGCCATCTGTTTATCTTTCTGATGCACTGTTTATAAGAGGGGAGAGTTCAATGTAAATCCATTTTCACTGCTGACTGACCGACAAGAGGTAGTGGAGTAGAAGAGAAGTATTCTTTATTGAGTTATTTTCACTGTTGCTGTGAGAAATAATGAGCTGGGATTTTTCATATTCATGGTCCCAGGCAAAGTCCCCAAGGTTACTCTATTGAATTTTACAAATTAGCTGAGGTACAGAGAGAGTTTGCTGAGGTACTTGATCGGGGATTTAAACCCAGATCTGTTGGACTTCAAAGCTCTTTGGAATATCCCATACTCCAGGTGTCCCTGTAGCATCACTGCAGAGAGAGTTGACTCCTGGTTTTACAGAAAACTGATTATCCTGTCTGAGGATTAAGTATCTTGCCTTTATCCTCCTCCTCTCTCTTAATGGTCTATTATTAACCACTCATTGATTGCTAAAGTCATCGACACAGAGGATAATCAGGAGACAGAGGAAGAAATAAAAGTAATTATAAACAAATTCAACCACTGATAACTCTTGGGTGTGTGTGTGTGTGTGTGTGTGTGTGTGTTCTTAAGAGGTAAGTTGGCATAACAGATAAAGGAGTGTGCTGACATTTAAGTGTTTGAATTCTTGTGCCTTTCACAACTCAGGTTGCCTGCTCCTTGTCTCTTTCATTTACACAACTTGGCTAGAACCAGACACAGTGTACATGTTTCCAACAGATCATGGGTCTATGATGCTTTTTCAGACTTTGAGTTTATGTTTTATTAAATGGGGAAAAGGTAAGCTGGGTTGATGTTAGGTCAAATAGACCCATCATTTGGCCTATTAAGGGTTGGTTAAGCTTCAATGAGGCAGCGCCACATCTGTCAGTAATGAGAGTTTATTGTCCTCTGTGGACATTAGAAATAAATGATTCATTACTTAGGTCCATGAGTGTGTTGTTGAATTGTTTTGTTTTTGGTTTTTGGTTTGTTTGTTTGGGTTTTTTTTTTGTTCAGAATACAGGGAAACATTTTTGTCATTCTTTGGTTTGACAGACTGCAGCAGATTACAGGGAATATTGTGATTGTAGTGCAGTTGAATATAAATAGCACTAAAGGAAGTAACAGCATACCTCTTCATGTTCTACATACCCTTTTGCCTGCACAGCACCACAGCTTAAAGATGGAGAGTGTACTGGGGCACTGGGTTTATGCAGTCAACGTTGACTTAGAGCTTATATTCCAAAACAAAAAATACTGTAAAGACACATGCCGTCTGTACACTCTGAACTCCAGGGATGAAGTCAGCTGCTTTACAGGAAATTGTCACTCTTGGAGGCTGAGTGATGGCTAGGTGACAGAGTACCTGAGCCCTCTATATACAATTATAGTCACCTTCTTATTTAGAACTTGATAGGTCCTCTACCTTCACCCTCATTCCAGCACTCTATCCCCATAGCACTCTTTCAAAAATGAGAAAATTGTATTGTGTGGTTGTATATCTTCTTCTTGTCCTCTTCCACTCTTTTGTGAAGACGACAACACTGAAGGCTAGAGCTGTGCTGTGTTTTATATATATTTATCTGCCCAGTGACCAGTGCACTCAGATACATAGTAGCCGTACAAACATGCTGTAGTTTATAAAAGAAAATGTGTGGAGCTTAGAGTCGGAGAACAGGCTGACTTACTAGTCAAAACTAACTGAGCTTCAGCTCCCTTATTTGTAAATGGGTATAATCATCACCTTCAAAGGCATAGGATAAGGATTAGACATGAAAAAGTACATTTTGATTATTTAAAAATGCTGTGTCAATGTGGGCTAGTTATGTGGTTGTAAAATTATTATCTCAGTAAGGGAAACATTCTGCGGTCAAATACATTTGTTTATATATTGTCTACTGCTACTACTACCACACACACACACACACACACACACACACACACACACACAAACACTCTTACCAAGTATGAAGAGAGAGTGTGGAGTTTAATAATGGGAGGCTGAGCAATGCCACATTGATTCTCTGTTAGGTCTATGTATTTTTGGTTTGTTTGTTTTACTTATAAGAAAATAGTCAATTCCATGCAAAAGTGCCACAATGCCATTACCCTTCCCTTCTTTTTGCGGTACGTGGGCCTTTCACTGCTGTGGCCTCTCCTGTTGCGGAGCACAGGCTCCGGACGCACAGGCTCAGTGGCCATGGCTCAAGGGCCCAACCGCTCTGCGGCATGTGGGATCTTCCCGGACCGGGGCATGAACCCGTGTCCCCTGCATCGGCAGGTGGACTCTCAAGCACTGTGCCACCAGGGAAGCCCTACCCTTCCCTTCTTGCATTTATCTCTGTTGCAGTTTCTGAGGTTACCCTAGCAGCACAGTGATGGTCTAGAGCAATCTAGAATGGAATGAACTTCAAGTCCTAGCTCTATCCTCTCCTGGTTCTTTGGCTTAGTTACTTAATATATGTTTGTTGTAATTTTTCACCTATATCATGGATGTTGGGGTAATATCACCTACCTCATACAGTGTGGCTTGAGCATATGTAAAGCCTTTATAACAATGACTGGCATGTAGTAAGTGCTATAGATATGGGCTATTATCACTATTGTTAGAAGTAGTACCTGAGTTATCCTCCTTCTGCATGATATGTTCATACCACTATGTGGCAAACTGTGAAGATAAGCTGATGCATCATTCAGAACATGTGCAAAACATTGTGGGATATAGCCATGGCAATTTTATCATTATTCTCACAGTAAATAAAATAATTCCATTCACAATAATAGTAAAAACGATAGTTCCATTTGCAAATTACTGAATATGTACCAGGCACTGTGTTAGTTTCCATGTATTAATTTATAATGCATATGCAGACGTTCGAGAGCTGTGTTTTTAATCCTTATTTTACAGTTGAAAGCAGACTCAGGTTTTGATAGGTTAAGTCAATTATCCCTCATCCCCAGGACCCTGTGTAGCTGGTATTCAAACGCAGATATCTCTTGTTCCAGAGCTTGTGCTTTTTCTTCCATATTGAGTTTCTCATCCTAGGAAGAGTTCCTCACAGCCAAAGAATATATAAAAATATCCTCTCTCTTCAAGATGTTATAAGAGAGAAGTTAAAAACCCAGGCTTGGGAGATAGGCTTTAGTTGACATTTTTTTCTGTTGTTTCCTCAGAGTTCAAGTGGACTGATTATGAAACATTTCAAAGCCTCTTTTTCCTCAACTCTATATGTTGCCTCAAGAAGTTTTGCCTCATACTGTTCTCATATGCATAAAATAACTGAAATAAAAATTTTTAAGTTTCACAAAATTAAGTCAACACTTAAGAATTGTTTTCAATAACAGTTATTTTTTGAGAACTTTTTAGGAAAGTGAGGACATATGAGGCAATGTTTGTTCCTGTATGGCTGAAGTATATGTGGGGAATAGTGCCAGCAGAAAGCTTGGAATATGTCAAAGATCAGTCATAAAGGACACTTCATATAGAAAAAGTTCACCATCATATAAATAATAAGAATTCTTGGAAGTTCATTAACTCTCTTTGCTTCATATAATCTGAAAGATTCAGAAATGTTATTCCCATTATATCTCCATTTTATTCCACAGTCTTGTCTTTATAAAAGTCAAATATATTCTGGAAAAAAAAAACTACCACAAACTAAACCAAGTAGTAGCCTCAGTTCCATTTGCAGTGGTAATGTAGTATCTTTGCTACAGCAGATTAACATGAACTCAGTATACATGTATTAAGGCTATTAATCTGGAGAACACATCCTTTTTCAGACCTTCAGTTTCTTTCTGAAAAGAAACTCAGAAACTGTTCTCATTCATGTGAAATGAACAGTAGGATTAATTTATAGTCTTCCCCAAGGGCTATACTAACTGTATTGCCTTCTGTCATCATATAATCCAAAGAGACCTAGGCCATCTGACCATGCCCAGAACACTGCACTAGTATGCTTTATTGATGACATTGTGCTATCATATTGGATGTTGAAGAATAACAATATATTGGAGAATTTAGTAATGTACGTGTGCTCCAGGGGGAGAAAAATAAACTTTATAAAGATTGAAAGACATTCCACATCGGTGATATTTTTAGTAGTTCAATAATTTGTGGTTCAGTAGCACTTTGCTCCAAAAGAAACGTCGCATTATTACTTCTCCCATCGCCTTCCACAGTGAAAGCAGCAAAATACCTCAAAGGGCTCTTCAGGTTTTAGAGGTAGCACATTTTGTTCCCATGGAAACTGTAGCACTGGATGAGCCGAAAACTGCAAACTGTGGGGGAGGTCCAGACCACAGAAAGCTGTGAAGCAGGGTTAGACTGCAGTTCAGGTAGCACTGCCACTTGTACCATATGGCCTGGCAGAGTCTATGTTACTGGAGGTTCTAGATATGATACAGAATGGATGAAAAACTCCAAATGGAGACTTAAGTTTAGATTCCTAGAGTTCTGGATCAAGGCCATGCCAAAGGCAGTGTAAAATTGTATACCTTTCTGAAAAGAGTGTTACTAGACCTTGGTAGAAATACAGTATCATGAGATGGGTTCTGTTCTACTCTCTGACCCATATGGAAAGGAAGACCCAGCAGCAATTTATTGTGAGATGGAAGTGCTACATCCAGGATCCAGCCCAGGTAACCTGCACAGCAGATACCCCTCCCTGACTCCATATCACCCAGCACAATTGCACCAGCATCTTTCCCTCAGCTAACACCTGTGTGACCAGCTGAGAAGGAAAAACTCTGCTTCTTAAAAATTGAAATAACCTGATGCATATAAATGCTTAACACAGAAGCAGGCAAATAATAACAGTTCTATAAATGCTACCCATTCATTGTTGTTCATTCGTTTCAGCCTGTAGGATTGGATCTCTCCTCCCACTTTTGAAATAACTTGTTTTCTTTTTACATTTTCCCCTCAGTTAATTGTGTTTAGTTTCTTCTTCATACTGTGTCTGAACACCCTGATTAGGGCAGAAAGTCTGTACATTGCTTTTGTGGCTGATGAGATGCTAGGACTGAACAAAGACGTTGTCCTGGGCCATGGTCTAGACTGGTGTCACCCATTACTCAGAAGACTCATGCATTCCTCCATCCCTCTCATACTTTACTGACATGGCTTAGAGTTGGTCGAACTTTATATTCATGGAGAAGTTTCCTTTTCTCCTTTAGGTTATTTCTCTTTAAAAAGTGAAAGCATCTGTTAGTATTATAATTAGTATTATATTTCCTTTTCAAAGCCAGAAAAATCAAATTTTTGCATGAAAAAATGTTACCTTTATATTCCAATTTGATTTTCTTGTTCTTATCTTACAAAAACTGGCTTTTAATGAGGTTTTACTTCCCACTGAGAGCCTACAGCCTGTCCTGGGTTCCTGTTGTGGTTTGTTCAGCATTGATTGGCCCACCAAGGCTTTGAGAAAACTCTTGAATTGGGTGATTGTTGATCCCAATGGAGGATAGTTTGCTGAGATTTCCAGCTTTACCACTGAGTTAGAGATGCTGACACTGAACAGCACTTTGCACTATGTACATGGTAACTTTTTCAGATTATTTGGAGTTATGGGGATGAGAGATGCTTCAGCTACACTCACAGGGAGCTTCAGAATTCATATTAACCCAGTCCCTCAACAACGTCTTCAGTTCATGTGCATGTGGAGCTGTGGGCTCAAGTACATTTTCTATTTGCACATCTCCAAAGAAGCTCGATGGGTATGCTGTCTTCATTGACAATAACATCAGAAATTACCCCAGAAATTGGAAAGACTGGAAGGCTGGGGGGACTCTGTCCTTAGGGGAAAAAACAAAACAAACAAACAAGAAAAAGCATTTGAACACATAGCGGCTGCACATGTCACAGATCATATTTCTTAGAACAGAATTGTGCATGTATGTCAGCCTTTGAAATCCAAGCTGCATGGTCTTCAAGAGTGTGATCATCCCTTGTAAACTGTTAGAGATGCTTTTTCTTTTGTATTACAAAGCCTGCCCTGGTACCTTAGATAAGACTATTTTCATTGCCATCGATGTTTTAGGAATTGGACAGTTTTGATATGTTCATTGCTCGTTTTCCCCAGGACACAACTGTCCAGTGCTTTAAAATGAACAAAAAACAATTTCTCTGACTCTATTCTTTAACTCTTACCCCTACACATTACTGTGAACACTGCAGCAACCCTCAAACACTCCCTAGTTTATGTCTGGAAGTCGTTTTGTAAAGAGGAGGAGGATGGGGCGACTGGCTGTGTACTCAAGAGTAAGAACGGGGACCATGGGCCCTTTTACTGCCACTTTTTATTGATGTTATCTGTGTGATACTGCATATTTCTACAGCTTCATGGGGATGGGGGACACTGCTGCTCTCTAAATAAGGAGAGAGACCTCTTGATGCCTGTGCCATCCGGCTCTCCATTCAGAGCATCAGCTCAGCGATCCTGCCATGAGAACTATGTCATGCTCCCCACTATGTCAAAATCTCTCTCACCTCTGGGTTTCTTGCCTTTGCCCAGAACACTCTTCCTCCTCCCCTTTATTGTTTCATTCTGAATAATTCTTCTTGCCTCAGCTCCAAAGTTGTTTCTTCCAGAAGTTTTCCTAGTTACCCCTGGATGTGTTATCTGTACTTCCCTCTCAGGACTTTTATCTCTACTATAAATGTCTGCTTAATTGCTTCCATTTCTGGATGATGAAATTTTTGAAGGCAGAACACAGTGTTACATATCTTTGTATTTTCTGTGCTTAACACAAGTGCTCAGGAGGTAGTAAATCCACGCAATGCACCTGTGTTGAATGAATAAATTAAGCGCTTCTTGCTCCTGTTTATTGTCATTTCTGATTGCACAATTTTTATTTTGCCAACAGAAAAAGAGATTTCAGAACTCCAATGAGGACACTGACAAAACCCTTCAGACATAAATTAATGAGATAGGGTGAATTGTGATTGTGGTTAACTCTTGATTAACTAGACTAATGAATTACACAGGAGAGATTATAGTGGGAAGAGCAGCATTTGTGGTCCAAAGACTTGCAATCAACATTTGGATGTACCACTCACTGAGAATTCAGATGCGCAATGCATCCTTTATAGCTTCAGCCGTCTTATTTATGAAGTGGTGGTATTAATCATAGCTATCACCCAGGATTACAGTTGAGGTCAAATGGGAAAATTGAAAGTACTATTTAAATGGTGATTATCTTTCCTATTGACATGATAGGGATTGGTATTTGAGTCTGACATTTGGTCTTCTGGAATGGTGAGTGGGGTAGTGGTGTGTAAGAAGATGCCAGTATTACTATTTTCATAGAAGTAGTACTAGTGGAAGCAGCAGCTGTAGCAGCCATAGTAGTGGTATTTGAGTTCCTTCTACAAGCCAGGCACTGTCATAGTAAACTTTTTGTATGTATGAGATTTTCTAATCTTCAAAAAATTACAGGGGTCACTATTATTACTCTCATTTTGTAAATTAGAAAACTGTGGATCAGAAAAGGAAATACGATGCGTAACTTCACACAACTGATAAATTTTTGATGAAATCGAAACCCAGAGCACAATGACTCCAAACCTTATCCTATTATCCAACTTACTATGACTGCTTCTTAAGTATTTACTTTAGAGGAACTGAGGCAGCTTGCTTGACACAATAATAATATTCCTGTTAATAATACCGATTTATTTGAGCTAATTTATTCAAACAGGAATAAGACAACATTCTGGATAATTCCAAAACTTTCAGAATATCATAGAACCTTAGGACTAGATGGCGTTTTCAGGGTTACTCCACCCATCCATCTTTCTTTTCTACTTGATCCTGGGAAAAACTTAAGGTCTTAGCTATTTTTGGATAATAGTTTTTATTTGAGTGGACTAATATTGCTTTCTTTTGACTGCAGCTTTTTCTGATGCCCTTCCTCCATGATTTTTTTTGACATCCACTTTGTGAGCCATTAATTCTCCCCTACTATTTTTTCTTCAGAAACTTATTTCAGTTGAAGTTCTTTTATTTGTGATACTTTTTTTTTTAACATATAATCCACCTTCCAACTCTGAGTATATGAATTTCTCAAGGCCATTCAGTTAACTGAACTTATAGCTGGGAATAGAACCTTTTCTTCTTTAAGATCCTAGCATGAAATTGATGACATAATGCTTCTTGAATTTACCTTCTTTAATATTGCCATTTTAATTTTAATCCTGGGCAATTTACCTTCTTTACTAATATTCAGATCAAGGATTATGACAGATTTTCACTGATTAAAAAAAAGCCTCAGTAATTCAAACACACACACACACACACACACACACACACAAAGCCAGTGTCTATATGGGACCTTGGACATGTGTATGGGTTTTCATAACCTGCACTCTAACCTGCCAAAAATGGACCTAGACCTTGACACTGTCTCATGAGCTGCTCAGACAAGGAATCCACTGTTGCAAGTGCCTGAGGTTTCAGCAACTTCTCTTTTGTTGAGCATGACAAGAAAAACACATCCATGGGTACTTCCGGTAACTTTCTACCATGGTGATATATTTGTCCTGCAGAGACTTACTGCAGTACTTGACCAAAGTCTGTCAGCTCTGTTGCAGCATATTATATGTCCTTATTGTGGATTTTAATAAGATTTTTTAAAAATAGGGTATTAAGCCATCTGAAAACCCTTATGTTTGAAGCCTCATTTTAAACTTCACTTTGTCTGGTGTGGGATTTTGCTGAGACCAAATTTTTCTTTATCTATCTTCAGCAGATCTGTTATATTTTCCTGATTAATTGTAATAGCTTTATTTCATGATTCAGTACATTTATAATAACATTTCACATTCATGATCATGCATCACTCAAGTGAGAAGGGGCTGCTTTCTTTTTCTAGTTTGTAGCTTACCAATTTAACATAGTAAATAACCTGACATTCTTTCACCTTAAGATGTATCTGGATGAGAAGTTGGATTCACAAAGTTCTTGGTCCTCATTTCTACTGAGATATAAGTAGGAAGAATACATTAATACATCAAATATTAGGATTCTTTGTGGGGTAAAACTTATTTTTCTGATTGGTAATATATTTATATAAAATCTTTTAAAAATAACACTAACAACATTTAATATAATCTCTTATGAACACCCATGAAATTTTAAATTGTGGCAAATCACAGATATTTAATTATTTGTTGAATTTGGCTTATGTTTTTTCTGTGTATATTTTTCTGTAAACATTAATGAAATGTTGTGTTTGGAAAGACTAGAGAAAATGAAGATGGGTATAAGGTAATTAAATTGAATTCTGTACAAAATACCAAAATGAATGGTCTAAACAATTGTACTGAGTCTTAGGATACACTGACTTATGCAAGTTCCCAAATCTGATGACATGGGCTTTAGTAGGCCTCTAAGATCCCTAAAATTTCATATGTACATACATTTTCTCCTAATAAGTTTATAGATTGATCAGATTTTCAATGGTATATATGACCAAAGATCATAAGTATCACTAACAAAATAGTTTATTCATCAGTAAAATGGAAGGAATTTGATTTTATTTTCTCTAAAGCATATTCTAACTTTAGATTTCTGATCTTTCACCCTGTGTACATCTTTTTTGCAGTTTCTTTAAAATATAAACCATGGATGGGTAAATGATACTCATGAGGTCATGCAGGTAGATGAATCCAGAGTGGGAAAAAGAAATTGCCCAAACACCCCTCCTCAGTTTTGCATGTACTGGATTTCATGGTGTATGAAGATCATTTCTTTCTAAGGAGATCTGTCATCTTAAACCACGGAGATACTGGGGTAAGGGTTTAGAACACACATCCATGAAATCAAGTAGTCTACAAGAGTTCAGCTGGAACTGTAAATTGACTAAGGAAAAGGGGTGGTGTTTGCTTGTCAACGAAGTAAAGTTTTAGGACCAATGTTGTTGGACCAGGAAGTGAGGTGAGGAATTTAATTAATTAATTAATTAATTTCTTTATTTATCTATTTATTATTGATTTTTAATTGAATTATAATTGATTTACAAAGCTGTGTTAATTTCTGCTGTACAGCAAAGTGCTTTATTTATACATTGTTTGTGTGTGTATATATATATACACACACACACAAACACACATTCAATATCCTATGATAAACCACGAGGGAAGAGAATATAAAAAAAGCTGCAGAGTCATGTACCACAGTGTTCATAGCAGCTTTTTTAATATTCTTTTCCCTCGTGGTTTATCATAGGATATTGAATATAGTTCTCTGTGAGAAATCGGGAATTTTACAACCATAGAAATTAGAAAGGGTTATAGAATACATCACAGCACAGTTCTCTAGAAGAAACGGTATGGTTTGATATACCGTTCTCTCATGTGGGCTGTGTTAAGTGGCGTGGAGAATCTGCTACATTTAGTGGACACATCAGCTGGGTCAAGGGTTCCTGTTTCTGTGATTTTCTCTACTGTCCGATTTCTTACATACACAGGATACTGCTTCTAAAATAGCAAATTCAGAAACCCTTTAAGAAATTAAGGCTGCTGGAATGAATTGGATGACATAGAAATAATTTTTTGAAGAGAATAAGTGAGGACATTTGGGGCTGTTAGCAGTGAGGTCAGTGCAGCTGGCACCAGCCACACCAAATGGGGAGAAAACAGATCACATTTTACCAGTCAAGAGCACAAAATATTATTCCTTCAGTATGAGACTAAATCCTGATCGCTCCTTACCCATGGTAAGACTTGGCATATACGTGAATGGTGTGGTCTCTTCTCCACTGAGATGTGTCTCTGCCATGGAACAAAAACTACATTATAAAGCAAGGGCCATTCTCAGCATGAGCACATGGAATATTGGGATTTAAGGCCTCTGAATGTCTTCTTCAGATTTCTGCCAACAGAGATTGAATAATTACACTAAGATCGTTAAGCGAGAGGCAGATAGGCATGGAACATTGAAAGCAGAAGGCTAAATTTCAAGGTCTTGGCTCTACCATTCAGGGCTACATAGTTAAGTGAGAGTTTCTTCACATGACAAATAAGCCACCCCAAATAGCAACTATTGGGGTGTGTCCAAGATTTAATGAGATGGTGAGTACCGCAGAACTTCATAAACGTTTTACGAGTATTTAATCTCATTTATTCAAAAGTGAACAATCCGTCCTTGGGATTTGCAAGGTGCAGAGACTATTTAGAGGGAAAATTTGCTTTAAGTAATCAGATTGATGCTCAAATGGGACACAGTGTACTGTCTTCCTTGGCCATCCACCCGAAGGAATAACTGGGAGCAGTCAAGGCACCAGCTCCCAGTGTGAGTCCCGTCAGAAAACTGCCAGGGCCTGACTCTTGCCCCATGCAAGGATTCTTTCACTAGTGTTCCCGTTATAGCTCCTCTGGGTCAAGGGGCTGAGAGCAGGCAGCGGGAAGTCATGATTTTTGCGATGCTCCAGGATCTCCCAGAGTCTGGCTGTGGAGAAACCATCCATCCTCATGATTTACTGTCTTGTGTGAAGGAGGCCATTTAACTTATTTAGGGGGAAAAAAATCCCTAATGTCCAAATAATGAGGCTTTCTCTCTTCCCATTTCTGAGCAGCCGGATGTGGTAAATTGTACTTCCTGGAGGCAGTATGGCTGGTTTTCTGGCTGATTCCACCACTGGTTCCTCTCGTGAACTTTATTAAGTCACTAGGCTTCTCTATTTTCAAAAGTACAAAATATTGTGAAAAAATTTCCTGATATTGGTAATATTTGGGGCAGAAATCCACCATTCTCCATTTTTCCACTTATGAGACCTGATTTGATACCATCTCAAAAGTTTTATTAAATGAGAATCACAAGAGTTAACTTTACAGAAAGAAAGAATTCTTGCCTTGGGGATAACGTGATGGAAATGAAAGATCATGAACTTTAGAAACAGAGAAACCAGGGTTTAAATCCAGCTCCTTGCTGGATTATTTACATGCTAGGTTATCTTGAAAGTTAATTCATTAAGCTCTATGTTTCTCTGTTTCTGAGACAATAAGGGTATCAGCTTCATTATCTTTATGTTGGACATCTCTCTCTTTACAATGCTACAGTGACCTGGAAAAGAGGGTTCAGTTCAGCATTAACTGTGTAGAAACACAAATCTCTTGATTCAGTTTCATAGTGTGTTCTTGGGATTTTTTTTTGAAATGAACAAAACTTAAGAAATGTATGGTACATATGGATTTTTAAGGAAAACTTACAACATTTATGTATTTATGTGAAGATGGGAGCTTTTTCCTTGTGAAGTCTAATTTCTCTTTGGATTTAAACAAATACCAAATGAATTAAGTATATATGTGAGCAAGTTTCCAATGGGACAGATAAAAAGGTGATTAGCAGTGGAGATCTGCTTTTTTTTTTTTTTTATCTTCTGAGCAATGTGAACTTGGGCCAAACATATAGTGACATTGGGCCTCAATTCCCTTCCTCATAAATTGATTCCAAGATGTCATTTCCAAATCTTTGTTTTGGATGATAAATTTACCTCTTCGAGAGGGTACAGATTGGATGCTAAATCCCATCTGGCAGCATGCGTTCTTGACCATTGGTGCAGCCCCACTTCTTTTCTCACTGAAATACACACCTGCTAGTGGTCACCTCCTCAGGCCGCTGCTAAATGGATCACTGAAGGCGCATTATGCTCTTACCACTGGTTGCCTCCTCTTCAAGAGGGTGCTTATTTGTGGTTTTCTCTTAGTTGAAAACAATCATTTGGAAACTTGTGCAATCCTCATGATAGGAGCATTGAACAACAAAAACAACAACAAACTCGTCTGTCACTTGGAACATCAGAATAAAGCTAACCTATAGCATGAGCAATTCTCTAGAGTACTGGCTCAAAAATGGCAAGAGCTATTAAAGGGATTTTTTAAGGCACAGACAGTTTTATCTTTTCACAGTACTTGTTGTGGTGGAAAATGGGTCACTTTCCTCTAAGAGAGAAGAGGTGGGGGTATGGGTGTTGCAGTGAGTAGAGAAATCTGTACTGTTCCAGGCAAAGTTGAAGTTCACCATTGTGATGGATCATGGTAACCATGCGTTCTACTACCAGCTTGCTTCCTCATGCCACCACGTGGAGAGAACCCTTCTCGGGCGGGAGAGGACAGGCCACCACGCAAAGAGGTGCTGAGTGACTTATAGCCAAGAAACAAAGATGGGTGTGTAGCTAAATAAATAGACGAAAAGACAGCAAGAGAGAGCCAGTCCTGGTGTCATCATTTGAGGACTTTTATCACACTGGGACTGAACTCTGAAGAAAAAGCTAGTTAGAATTGAATTTCTGTCTCTTCAGACAAAAAAAAAAAATAGAGTCCTAAAACAACTACTCATTATAGTGACCCATTTCTTAGAGTAGTAGTCAACATGTAAATATATTCATCCCTTTTACTGACCAAGATAGTCTTAAAGATCCATTGGCTTGAGTCAATTCTAGACAGTTTTCTTCTGGACCATAGGCTCTGACCTCCCTTTTCTTAGAGCATTTATTTTAGAAAACTTGTAATTGTAAAGGCTTTCTGTGCCCCTTTGAGAAGTAAATATTTTATAACCCAGAAATGTGTTTTTCTAGGACCTGGGAGCTCTGTCTTTGAAATGTAATTATCCGGGAAGATAGCAACCCTATCTCCCAGTGACTGAGGAGGTAGGAACCTAACTTGGATATGCATCAATTAGCGAACACAACCGGCCTGAACACATGGACCAGACTCCCTGCTAATGTCCTCTAGGACTTTTCCACTAGCTTAACCCAGCACTTAAAAACCCTCCTGCTTTTTGTTTCAGTGGAGAAAAGTTCAGTCTCCCTTTCCTCTCGCAGTACTTTCAAATAAAATGCTTCTTGGCTGTCTGACTGGTGGGGTACAGGTTTTCTTTTGCAATACTCCATGACCTTTGTAGTCCAAAGAGACAACAGTGTGAAGAGTCCAAAGACTTGGATTTTTGCCTAACTGCTTAGAATCTATCATGAAACAATTCAGTTAAATTCAACCTACCTCTTATTTCCTCATCCATAAATTGAGAGCCTCAAAGATACTTGAAGAGATTACACAGGGTGAAGGATGTAGACAGCAATGTAATTCTTAAGTAAGTACATCTTTAAAAAAGAGAAAAAAAGGATTTGCAGATATAACTATAAAATAAAAATGATTCTACATCTCAAATTTTAAATAAACAAATGAACAAACTTTAAATAAACAAATGATGAGGTAATTATCCAGAATATACAACAGACTACTGTAAGTCAATACAACTTAAAAAAAAAAAGTAGTGATAAAGGATATGTGCAGTCAGTTTATGGAAATAGAAATGAGCAATGAACATGTGAAAAATTCTTAGATTCATTAGGAAGCAGGGTAATTGTAGTAAAAACAGCAGCCCTTGTGTACAGTGGCCTGGCATCCTATGTATGTTTAACTTAATGCTGACTTTAGAACTTGGCATAAAGAACTTCCCCTTCTACCCACTCACCCTCCAGCGTCACTTCAAAGATCTTGAGATCAATGTAAAAATATTGATACATGGATAATAACCATTATTGTTAAAACAAAAGAAGTTACCAACCTTGAAAACAAAGAAGAGTTAGTGTACTTTTCAAAAAACATTGGACAGGGAGGTATCAAAGAACAAAACTTAGATATAAAACTTAAAAAAATTTGAGCACTTCTAAGTGTCAGAACTTTGCTAGATGCTTTCACATATTATCTCAGTGATAAATCTATTGGTAGGTCCTTCACATAAAGCAGAATGGTATGACTCTTATAGCTAAACATGAACATTTTCTTAAAATTCCCCATCCATCTCCCTGTCATACTAGGTATTTGATACTTATCTTAAAAACAGAATAATTTGAGTTCTTAGACATTGGTGTGTTAAATTGTTTGGGCTGTTATAACCAAACACCATAGACTGGGTGGCTTATAAGCAACAGAAATTTATGCCCCGTGGTTCTAGAAGCTGGGAAGTCCAAGATCAAGGTTCCAGCAGGTTTGGTATTTGCTGACAACCTGCTTCCTTCTTCACAGGCAGCTGTCTTGTCACTGTTTCCTCACATGTCAGAGGGGCAATCAAGGGAGCTCCCTGGGGCCACTTTTATAAAGGTGTAAATCTCATTAATGAGAGCTACACCCTCATGACCTAATGTTTCACCTTTAAATACCATCACATTGGGGTTAGGTTTCAACATACAAAGTTTGAAGGATACAAACATTCAGTCTGTACTAAAGCATCCAAACTTTCCTTCTGTTTTGTATTCTTCCCTCTGTCTGGCTCAATGGTTCTTATACCTCAGGGTACATAAGACTTATCATCAATTGACTATCCCCAAAAAACATATAACATATTTTATGGCTTTCTGAGTTTAACGATATACAATGTATGTTAAAAACTGACGTTAAAAGCTAATCTCACTTAAAATGGAACCCTATTCTTTGTCGTTTGACAGGTTAGCAAATCTTAAAAAATAATAATGAGGACATGAGCTTTCATGTACACTACTGCTGGTGTTGAACCACAGTTTTAGGGCATTTTGCTAATATATATCTACATGTTAAATGTATACAACCTTCAAACTGATAATTCTGCTTCTATCAGTTTGAGACTCAGAAATGTTTGCAATACATGCAGCAAGATGTATGTACAAGATGTTCAAGACAACAATGGTGCAATAAGAAGCTACAATGTGGGCATGATGCTTAAACCCCTTACACATCTCTATACTTCGCTTTGAATGAAATCATAATTTCTGAATTTGATTTACAAGGCCCTGAACCATCAGCCTTTTTCATCTCTCTCCAGCCTTATGTTATTCTTCTAACCCCTGGGCTCACCATACTCCATCCCATGGCCTTTTTCTAGTACCTTAGGCAGAATGCTTAAGTAAAATCACATCCAAACAGCTTAATACTACAGAGCAATTAACAAGTTTGATCTAGATCTTTATGTTCAATACAGAAAGATCTCCACAGTAATATATATATATATGTGTGTGTGTGTGTATATATATATATTAATATAATATATACATGCTATTTCATTGGTGTGTGTACACTTATAAGCAAAACTCTCCACATCTGAACTCTATGATGTAGTTTTGTGGGCATACTCATTTTTTCAGATGGAATATAAAAAGATAGATGAAATGAATCAAAATACCCTCCCCACCCCCCAAAGATTTCCTCAGTTCTTCTCAAATAAAAAGGTTATTTGAGGTTATTATTATGCAGGTTATTTCTTTCTGCATTGCTTCTGGAAAAACACCATGATTGTCTCTAAATTTCATCCTAAATATTTTTAAATTATTCATAAGAATTACAAGCATTTAGAAAGTGTTCATTTTGGCAGGCACAGTGCTAAGTCCTGTACATGCAACATTTTATTTCATTTTCCCTACAGAGACAGTAATGTTATTATCACCATTGTGTGGTGAGGGGCACAAAGGTGAAGTAACTTTTCAAAAGCCATGTAACTTGTAAGTGGCAAAAAACAGACTTCACATTCTGTTGGGATGGTCAGAGTGCCCACTTCATTCTCAAAGGTGTCCTGGTTTGGGGGATAAAATATATAGTCATCCTAACAATGAAGAGAATACAAACTTCGAGGATTTGAAATGAAGAGGAAATAATGCAGCACTCTGTAGAGATTGCTAGAACCTACTAAGGTGTGGAAACTGGCTGTGGTGCCTTATAGCTCTGTGGCTGTCAACAGGTTCCTTGAACTCTTACACAAAGACATCGTAAGGTGAGCTTTCTCTTTCATTGCCTGTGGGAATGTCAAGAAGAAATAACAGATGACTAAGACTATACATCTGCCTGACATGGTCCATGTCTAAACTTTCCTGGTAGATCTGGAGACAAGCTTTGGGGGATTTTGAATCATAAGTAACATAAGTAAATTGGGGCCTGAGAAAAGATTATTTGTTGAACACTTCTGATTAAAGGTTAAAAAAAAACTGTCTAAAAAAGGGAGAAAATGTAATAAACTTCTTTATGAAATCATTTTAACTCTATTAGCCCATGACTAGTAGAATCAACATTCAATTCACTTTCTTCTAATAATTGGCATGAATGTGCTTTGATTCATCCACATTTTCTGGCATAGTTCTTTCTGAGATGCTGTCTGGAACCTGGATGGAATTGGATACTGTGTGAGTGTAAGAGCAAAGCTAAGTGGTCCATACAGGGATCACATTCAGAACACAGGCTTTATAAGCATCTTATTTTTCCCAGCAGGGAAAATAATGTGACTCACAGACTGATAAATGTCACAAATAAGAGAGCTTCCAGGCAAAAAGCTTCTAGCAGTGTTATAAAATTTCCTAAAAATGTCACCACTTGACTCTTTTTATCCTCACAGCTGGCCCTGGGTACAGGCATTTTCCAAGCTGTTTGGATAAAGGGACTCCTTGTGTTTGATGGTAAATTGCTAAATATATAATTATTAGTTTTGTCTGTGGGAGAGGCAAGCTAGGACTCACTTTGGTCTGGTGAACTGATGAGTGGATTTACAGTTAATGATGGTGTCGAGACCATACTTACCATTTTTGCTTTCTAGCCTCCAAACTTCCCCCACACACCAGCTACCTGTGCAGGTGATTGGCATCCTGAGCTGCTCAGTGACCTCCCTCTAGAGTTCTGCCTTCTCCCACTGCCAGGTGGGGAATAGAGGGAGCCCAACCACCACTTGGTCTTGCGCCCATCTGTTTGATGATGGCTTGCAGGAGTTGACTGTTCTTCTCTTCATAAGTGACCTACTGGCAGGGGGCTAAATAAGAAAGTGGATAATTGTTAAGCATAGGAAAGTCACAAAGGAAAAGGCTAATTTCCATTTTAGAAAAGAACTGACTGACTTCTTAGTTCAGCCCAGGGGAATGGGAAAAATATAAGATTTGCACCCCCCAGGTAGAGTCCGGCTCAAATTCTATCTCTTTAACATACTAGCTGTGTGATCTTAGACAGTTTGTTTAACCTGCTTGAACCTCACTTTTCTTTTCATTAGAAATGAGGATTATAATAATCCAGAAGTGTTGTTAGGAGGATTTTCTATTTCTGTTATCGGATAAAGACTGAGCTGTGGCTTCAGCTAATATGTGTGAGTGATGAGAAGCCAAGAGCTGGAATATTTGGTTTTGCTCCACTCAGCATTTGGCACGACCTTTGGTTTTCTTAAAAACCTTCTGTATTCTGATGATTCACCTAATCACTGGGACTATTCTCTTTTTTCATAAGGTCACAGATTTTACCCATTTATGTTTACAAAATATTTATAGCAGCAGCAGGAGAGGCTTAATTGTGTATCTTCACACTTAAGTTGAGGTTTGGTAAACAAAAATTCTATCTGAAAATGCATCCTTGCAAATAATAGTATTTTGTAGAGCGAGGCTTTTTTTTATAGTTTAAAACATTTCAAAAGAATTCCTTATTACTCCAACTCTATCATTTATAATTTGCAATTTATGACCTTCAGAGCACACAGTGTTTATTACCTATTTGATCCTTATCTAATAGGATTATTATTTCTAATTTTCAGATGAGGAAAAGTAAGTTTAGAGAGGTTGTAACTCACCAACCACAGAGTTCGCAATAGGATGTGTGTCTACTGATTTCCAGCTTTATATTCAACTTTCCATACTGAGCTCTACTAATGACACTACATCTTATGCTTTGGTGGTAATAAGGTTGGTAATAACAATGAGATGGCTTCAAAGTTCTTCATCCCCAACATTTTCCTGGTATTTTCAAAATAACAACAACAACAAAATAAACATTTCTCTTCACCTTTTAATATAAATGAGGGATCATATGTTACATTTCCTCATCTAAAACAAATCAATATTCTCTAAGTGTTCTCCTTGTCATTCCATGTAGTATTTTTAGGTATATTTTCTTTAAACACATTTATAAGAAGTAGTATGTCACTAAATCAACTCTAATTGCCTACTAGCATAATCCAATAACCTCATTTCACTCGTATTGTTAGAGGAATTAATTGACCTGCACAGCCACCAGCTAAATATATGGCTGTATGCAAACAGTGAATCCAATTTCCTCTCCAAACATATCTCTGCAGGAGGAGAACAGACAGGATACTGGATGCAGACTTAAAATGTCATTTAAGTCCTGTTATCTACTCTCATTAGATAGACAATTAAGAAAATACCACTAATTTATTTAAATATAAATTATTGTGTATATATGATACAAATGTTAGATATTTGAATAATACATAATACAATATATATGAATTATATATGCATATTTGTACATGTACATGTAAATTTATGTATGTGTATACAGGTATATATGTATGTATTGTTACTTTTCTTTCTTTCTTTCTTTCTTTCTTTTTTCCCAACCATGCCACACACACAGCTTGCGAAATCTTATTTCCCTGACCAGGGCTTGAACCAGGGCCCCGGCAGTGAAAGCACCAAGTCCTAACCACTGGACACTGAACTGTCAGGGAATTACCTAGTGACTTTTCTGTTGTAACATGTCAAGAAATAGGAGCATGATAAGATGTATAACACAAGTGAGTTTAGCCCAAATCAGCAGAATGGACTTCACTTGCTCCTGAGCCCATCGTGCCTCATACACGTTATCCCAAAGAACTTAATTAGTCTAAGAATGAAGGGAGATTTGTGCTTGTCTAATTTGTTGGAGATGTGTGTGTATAATATATATATATATATATATATATGTATAAATTATGTAGTTTTTCCTGTGGGTACATTAACATATATCTCTAAAGTATAAGGTAATATATTCAGATATCAATGCCTTAAAATTGGTGTGACTCAGAAAAGTGGTTACTTGGTATATTAAACTTGAGTCTGCTTATTTCTGGTCCCATCCCATGACTCACTGGTCTTAGATCTTGGGAAAGTCATGAAATGTCTGTAAACTTCACATTTTTGTTTGTGGAAGGCTAACAGTTTTGCTTACTTATCTGATAGACAAATCATGCAAGGTTCAAATGAGAACCTGCTTTTAAACTGCAAAGTATTACACATAAAAAAGAAACCATTTTGAGGTTAAATTAAATAAAAAGAATATAATGAGTATAAAAGAATATGTTAATTTACTTCACTGGAAAAACTGTTTTCCATCATTCTGGAACATTGCACCCTAACAATAAATATGCTAATAATAAATCTTCATGAAGAGTTCATTAAACAAGGTACATTCTGTGGAACATTTTTCTGTAACGTTTTGTTAATCAGATTCTAGTTCCTGTGCCTTTTAAATATGCCTCAAAAATTTGTCTTTCCACCGATTCAAATTGGTTGTCACTTTAATCCAAATTAGTGAGCTAGTATTCTAATCACTTCAGTGCCTGACTTGACAAGCTTCAGATCTGGAAACTTATGTTGAAATACAAACTCCTCTGCCTTCTAGAAACAATAAAAAGTACTCCTTCTGTAAGTTTTGTGAATTTCCTCTTTCTCTAAGTAAAAAGTTAAAGAGCTGAAATAATGGTCTTTTCACTTCATGCTGATTTACAGCAACTTATGGGGGGAAAATCCCTGCCACTTATACTTGATACATTGTGTCTGCACTTGCAATTTGGTCATATATACACACACACACACACACACACACACACATACACATATATATGGCGCATATATATCAGTGAGTCTAACTAAAGATTAGGGTATCCTGGCACACTCAACTAGTCAATTTCTGTGGAGCTAGCTATTCAGTGTTCTTCACATAAGTAATGCTAAATCCCATCTTTCCGAGATCTATTCCCAAATGTGTTTACGGAGAGTGCATCAAGCACTGTGGCTCAACCTGCAGGTAATAGAAGGGAGGTTATTGTTAGTTAATAGTACTGAACATCATAATTATTATGAAGGTTTTAAGAATTTTAAAATCTAGTTAATAAAAAGTTTACAACAATGTGTGATCAAAGGAGGTAATGTGTGAATCAAGCCATCAGTGCCTTGGAAGTGGACAGAAGAGAGAATTTAGTGAGGAATATTGTACTGGCGAAGGCTTATTATACAAGGAGACATAAATTGAGCCTTGGTGGTTAGTAGGATTTTAAACAAGATAAAATGTAAAAGAACCATTCAGGTTGGAATTTAGGGGTAGACATGTTGATGGCTTTGGCTAATTATGTATATTTTGCTTATCTTTTTTTTAATACTTTGTTTTGTAGAAAGTTAAATCCAGATCTGTGATTAGTGCAGGACCTTACCTTGCTCATGTAGTTGTTCAGATTAACCCTCAGATCACCTTCTTCTGGGTCATGTATTTCTCTTTGTCCAGGAAGACAACCCACCAGGCTTCACCCCATCTGTATGGTTCCTGAAGGTATGACATTTTGATAGAATGTTGTCCTGCTGGCCAAGTTCAATTATCTGACCCAAGCTGGGGCTCTGGGTCCCTTTCCTAGGATTTTTGGACATGGCACCAGGAATACCATTATGAGCATTTTTTTCCCTCTGGGACAAAATCTACAAGGCATAAAGCTTGGGGGCTCTTGGCCATGGTGTTTTTGGCCATGTGGAGAAAGCTACTCTACAGTAGGAGGGAAGAATGAGGCTAACACAGGAAAGGGAAAAGAGCATCCTGACGATTCTCTTATTTCTGGAAGCCAGCCACAAAATGGTTCTCAGGTCCTGTTGTTCTTTTAGTCACTTCCCTTTCTGATTAAATAAGTTCAAGTTTCTGTTTGTTACCTCCATTTTCAACCAAAAATGCCCTAATTTACATCTTGTGAATTAGTAACTGTGCAACAAACTTAAAACATCCAGAGCCTGGTCTAGTCTATATAGTGCCATATAGTAACATTGTTTGAATTAGAGAAAGTCACTCCCTCTGGCCAGATGCAGCCTCATGGGGGCTGTGTTGGTGAGGGCACCACAGACTAGATTCCAGCCCTTGCCAGCCTCAAAGCCAGGTGCACAGCCATATGCAGCAGCCCTCAGTGGCCCGAGACCCTTAGCCTGGGTCGTAAGCCCCACTGTGGTTGTAGTTTCCCTCAGTTTCCCGAACATCATATTCTTTACTGTGACTTTGTCAATACAGACAGCACCTTTGGATGGTCACAAAGAAAATCTGTCAGTGAGGTCCTCCATAATAACCCACAAATAGGGAGCTTTGGGTGAGGGCAATGGATAGTGTTTTACTGAGTAGGCTGAAGGGGAGCAAGGGCTTACTTACCTTTGGTCTTGCTATTTAAACCTTATGAATAGAAAAAGTATAAGTTGATTCCTGGCTCATTAATACTTTTTTATATTTATACTATGCTTGGGCATCAAATAATGTTCTCAGGGAAAATGCTAATTGGTATGTACAAATTATATTACCAAAGTTAATGAAGCTGTATGCAAAGAGAATGTTCACATCGGTTAAAGCTCTGGTTTTGCTTTACGACCTGCAACATCCTAACTCTACAGATAGAGGGTGCACTTCCCTAAGCCAGGTCTGGGTTTCTGGAGACACCACATCAGGCAGCTGCAACTCTCAGAGAAAGTTGACCAGAAATTCTCCAAAACAAAGAGCTGATTTCCTCTGAGTCTTAAGGAGTTGGCCTTTTCTCCATGTGTCAAGAATCTTAAGCATAAATATATAACCATCTTTGTACAAAGTTCTTTAAAGAATGATACAATTTAGGTTGTTCCTTCAGAGAAGGAAGATTGCATTTAACCATTCAAAGTTAACTCAGGACTGAGGGTTTTTCTGCACAAAGGATTTTTAGTGCTAAAACCAGAAAAGCTCCAGACAAACCAGAAGCAGTTGGTCACCCTACCTATGGAAAGGTTTCCTGGCACGCTGAAGATAGAACTAAGATGGGGAGAATGAGCTTACTTTAGATCTGAACATTTCCCAGGCCATAAATTTTTTATAGACCTATTGCTCAAATTCAAAGTTACAGGCAAAAGTACATAGGAAGTGAGCAGCTTGTAACTTAGGCTATTAATCAAAGAAGCCACGCTTAAGAGCAAAACAGGGGGGACCTGCCTCAGGTCATGTAATCTCTTTACATCCTACATCCTCATTATCTCTTTCCAAATAAAGACAAGACATAAGAAGCATTTATTATAATATTCAGAGTAGAGTCTGGGTTCTAAAATCAACAACTTCCTGGGTGCACATCTTGGCTGGGTAGTTTTCTTGCAGTCTAACTTTGGTCAAGTTACTTAATCTTCCTGTACTTTGATTTTCTCATCTTTGGAATGAAGTTAATAATAGTAGTTATTTTACAGGATTTTGATGAGGCTAATAAGCTAGGATATCTAAAAACTAGGCAAATATTTAATATTAATTAGCTATTTCTTTGATGTCACTCCCAGCAAAAATGTGCCAGTGCCTTCTATTTGCCTTTCAAATTTCTTAGGGAAATGTTTAAGACTTAATCTGGCATCAGACTTCCCTTTTCCCAAACTCAGTTCCTATCTTCCTCCCAGCCCCATCTTCTCCCCGATCCTGACTGTAGACATGCAGAACTCCCCATTCTCTCAAAGCCTCATAATGTTTTTCACTCTCCTGGGGCGGACTTGTTCTGCTCCCTCTATGGGTATCTTCCTTCTCTACACTTCAGGCATCAAGATAAGACCTTGTAGAGGCCAGGGATTAGAGTCTTCAGAATTGAAGAAGCCTGGATTTTAATCACGGCCCTGTACTCATTTACTGGTGATCTTGGGAAATATGTTTACATTAATTTTATGTGCCTTGGGGTTTTTTTAATCTGTAAGATGGGCTTAATAACTCAGGATTAAATAAGATAATATACTCAAGTGCTTACACAGTCACTGGTACATATTAACAGCCCAGGTAAGTAAAACTTATTACCCAGCAAATATCATCTTCTGTGTGAAGCCTCTCTCTCACCTCAGGACACAGCTGGTCACCCTTTTCTCTAAGCTTTCCTACCATTTTGTATATTCCATTAAAATAGCATTTATTAAATTGTATACTAATTACATGCTAATTACACGATCATAGTTCTGTTTCTTCAGTGGATTAGAAGTAACATGATTCAAGGAAATGTGTCCTATTACTTTTTGTTGGCCTAATACATAGCACAGTTATTAAAGAGAAAATGTGCTTAATGTGTTCAATGAAAGGATAAACAAAGAAAGTGAATACACTCTAAATCATTAAAGTAATGATAATTATAATAATTAGTGTGCTAGATTTATAAGTCAATTTAGCTAAGTTTGACCTGTGTTTCCCAGAATTCTCTCCTCTATATAGGTCTTATACACAGGACTACAAGAGACATTATATATTAGATCTCAAAGGCAAAGAGAACCAGCAGCTGTAGTTTTTGTGTACACTCAGCAGGCTGGGAGAAATGCATAGGTGCTTTTGCATCTCATCCTTGTTGTCTGTGATGTTTCATCTCACGTGGTTAAACCCAAAACTTGTCCAGCTGCTGTTGCATCTCTACCTTCAACTTTTAAATTCCTGGACCAGGTATAAATTTAGCTTTGTGATGAACGGCACAGCCTTCTCCAGTAACCCAGTGTCATAGAACGTGGAAGCTTAGAGACAATGAGAGACTGACATAGGTTCTAGTTGCCCTGGGGTACCAAGTTCAGCCTTGCAGGTTCCTATTAGTCCTTGTTTACCCCTTCAAGTTGTGCCTGCCCCTGTAGACTTCAGTTTCTAACATCTGACACAAAAATAACCACCTCATAAAGACTGTTTAACTGGTTCCCACCACCCCTTAATGTCAAATTCCAATCATAAATTTTATGTGTGTGTGTGTATTTCATGACTTCTAGTGGTTCTACTTCTGTGTTCTAATCTTGACATGATATAACTAGTAATCAATGGCAAGGTAGGCTAAGGGCTTAATGCTTAGACTCTCAGTTATATAGGATTTCATAAAAAGTAGAAAACTGTATATCAAAACATTAGAGAATGATTCCTGAAGGAAGGAGATTTGGAACAGGGCCTTGGAACATGGGAAAGCAGAAGGTATAGAAAAGAGTCAATGAATGGCACAATGCAACAGGGGTGCAACAGTGTTTCAGTAATCCTTGTTTTTTGTGGTTACCAAATTTTTTTTCCTGAGGTATAGTTAATGTACAATATTATATGAAATATAAGTTATAGGTGTACAACATAGTGATTCACAATTTTTAAAGGTTATACTCCATTTATAGTTATTAGAAAATATTGGCTATATTTCCCCATGCTGTAAAATATATCCTTGTAACTTATTTATTTTATACATAATAGTTTGTATCTCTTAGTCTCCAACCACATCTTGTGCCTCCCCCTTCCTCCTCCTACTGGAAACTGTAAGTTTGTTCTCTATATCTGTGAGTCTGATTCTTTTTTGTTACATTCACTATGTTTTATTTTTTAGATCCCACATATAAGTGATATACAGTACTTGTCTTTCTCTGTCTTACTTATTTCACTTAGTATAATGCCTTCCAAGTATATCCTTCTTACTAATTTCACTTAGTGTAATACCTTCCAAGTACATCCTTGCTGTTGTCAATCACAAAATTTCATTCTTTTTTGTGACTGAGTAGTATTCCCTTGTGTATATGTATATATATACAACATTTTCTTTATCAATTCATCTGTCAGTGGACACTTAGGTTGCTTCCATATCTTAGCAATTGTAAATATGCTGCTATAAACACTGAGGTGCATGTATCTCTTCAAAGTAGGTGTTTGCATTTTTTTTCTGGATATACACCCAGGAGTGGAATTGTTGGATCAGGTCTTATGTTAGTTGTATTTTTAGTTTTTTGAGAAACCTTCATATTGTTTTCCATAGTGGCTGCACCAACTTACATTCCCACCAACAGAGTATGAGAGTTCCCTTTTCTCCACATTCATATCAACATTGGATATTTGTGTCCTTTTTGATGATAGCCATTCCGACAGGTGTGAGGTGATATTGCATTGTGGTTTTAATCTGAGTTTCTCTGATGATTAATGGTGTTGAGCATCTTTTCATGTGCCCATTGGCCATCTGTATGTCTTCTTTGGAGAAATGTTTATTCAGATCTTCTGTCCGGTTTTAATTCTTTTTTTTTTTTGATGTTGAGTTGTATGAGCTGTTTATATATTTTGGATATTAACCCCTTATCAGTCATATCATTTGCAAATAGTTTATCCCATTCAGCAGGTTGTCTTTTACTTCTGTTGATGGTTTACTTTGCTGTGCAAAAGCTTTTAAGTTTAATTATGCCTCATTTGTTTATGTTTGCTGTTATTTCCTTTGCTTTAGGAAATAGATCCAAAAATATTGTTATGCTATATGTCAAAGAGTGTTCCACCTATATTTTCTTCTAAGAGTTTTATGATTACAAGTCTTATATTGATGTCTTTAATTCATTTTGAGTTTATTTTTGTATATGGTGTGAGGGAATGTTCTAATTTCATTCTTTTACCTGTAGCTTTCCAGTTTTCTCAGCACCACTTATTTTTTGTTTGAATTTTATTTTATTTGCCAGAACCACTTATAAAAGAGACTGTCTTTTCTCCATTGTATAGTCTTGTATTCTTTGTCATAGATTAATTGACCATAAGTGCATGGGTTTATTTCTGGGCTTTCTATCCTTTTTGGTGATCTGTGTGGTTTTGTGCCAGTACCATACTCTTTTGATTACTGTAGCTTTATAGTATAGACTGAAGTCAGGGAGTGTGATTCCTCCAGCTCTGTTTTTCATTCTAAGGATATTTTTAGGCTATTTGGGGTCTTCTGTGTTTTCATACAAATTTTATAATTTGTTCTATGAAAAATTTCCTTGTTATTTTGATAGGGATTGCACTGAATCTGTAGATTGCCTTGGTTAGTATGGTAATTTAAATGATATTCTTCCAACCCATGAACATGGTATATCTTTCCATTTGTTTGTGTTGTCTTCAATTTCTTTCATCAGTATCTTATAGTTTTCTGAGTATGGGTCCTTTACCTCCTTAGGTAGGTTTATTCCTAGGTATTTTATTCTTTTTGAGGTAAATGACATTGTTCCCTTAATTTCTGTTTCTGATATTTGGTTGTTAGTGGATAGAAATGCAACAGATTTCTGCATACTAATTTTGTATCCTGCAACTTTACTAAATTCATTGATGAGGTTTAGTAGGTTTCAGGTGGTGTCTTTAGGATTTTCTTTTTTTTTTTTTTTTTTTTTTTTTTTTTTTTTTTATAGTGTTTATTTTTACTTGTTGACAGTTTGCTTTATCTATTTATTTATTTTTGGCTGTGTTGGGTCTTCGTTTCTGTGCGAGGGCTTTCTCTAGTTGTGGAGAGCGGGGGCCACTCTTCATCGCGGTGCGCGGGCCTCTCACTATCGCGGCCTCTCTTGTTGCGGAGCACAGGCTCCAGACGCGCAGGCTCAGTAATTTTGGCTCACGGGCCCAGTTGCTCCGCGGCATGTGGGATCTTCCCAGACCGGGGCACGAACCCGTGTCCCCTGCATCGGCAGGCAGACTCTCAACCACTGCGCCACCAGGGAAGCCCAGGATTTTCTATGTATAGTATCATATTATCTGCAAACAGTGACAATTTTACTTCTTTCTTTCCGATTTGGGTGTATTTTCTTTTTCTTCTCTGATTGCTGTGGATAAGACTTCGAATATTCTGTTGAATAAAAATGATGAGAGCGGGTATCCTTGTCTTGTTCCTGATCTTAGAGGATATGCTTTTAGCTTTTCACCTTTGAGTATGATGTTAGCTGTGTGCTTGCCATATAAAGCCTTTATTATGTTGAGATATGTTCCCTCTATGCCCACATTTTGAAGATTTTTAAAGTAATTCTTAAGAATTCTAATTGTTTTTGGGTAAATTGTTTCCCTAAAAAAGGTGTTAATATCTAACTCACAATAGTTCAGAATGTGACTTTGTTTGAAAATAGGATCTTTTCAGACTTAATGAATTAAAATGGTATCATACTAGAGCATGGTAAGCCCCTGATCCAATATAATTGATATCCTTATGAGATGGCTATGTGAAGGCAGAGACAGAAACAGGACAAAAGAAGAACACCATGCTATGATGAAGACAGAGATTGGATTTATGAAGCTATAAGCCAGGGGATGCTGAAGTTTGCCAGTATACCACCAGAACTTAGGAAGTGCAAGGAAGGATTTCTCTGTAGTTTCAGAGTGGGCATGGCCCTGCCAACACCTTGATTTTGAAGTTCTAGCCTTCAAGACTGTGAGATAATGAATTTCTGTTGTTATAAATTACCCAGATTGTGGCACCTTGTTACAGCAGCCCCTGGAAAAACCAGTACATTAATAGAGAGGATGTTCTTAATTATTTAAGGAGTAAGACAGGGTGGGAGGTCATGGATATATCCAAACCATAGGGCAAAATTGATAAAACTGTTGTACAAAATGGGTTAAGTATAAATGTATTTAGTTAAGATTGCATCAAATACTTGGTATGCACTCTTCTGTTTCTGAGCAGCCTTCTGTGTGCTTCCTTGCCAATCTACCTTACTGGATGTTCCAAATGGCCAAACACAGTACCAGACTGCATTAGTTAGTGCAGCCCAGCAACAGCAGCAAAGACATCAAATTGGAAAATGGCACACACACAATACAGGAGTATTTTTGCTTACCTGATAGTCCAAGGTGTGTGTTTCTGGTCAGCTAATGTCTTTCCTCCCTGTAATGATTCCAGAACCTTCCATCATGTGATTTTCCTATCCTTTGTGGTCTAATTTTCATATACATCTAATCAGCAGATGGGGAAATAACATTGAGTTCATCATGGGAGGATTTTTGTTAATCATATCTAAAGTTGGGACACATCATTTCTGCTCTGTTCCTTGTACAGAACTCAGTTGCATGGTCACACTTAATGCAAGGGGGTCTGGGCAATGAAGTTTAGTTTATATCCAGAAAAAAGAAGAAAAAAATGGTTTTGTTGAGCAGCTAGAGCCTCTGCTACTCATGACATCTAGTTTTCATCAGTGATTGCTTTCATTTCATTCTTATAGTCCTTTTTTTCTCTGCTCCAAATGAGCATACAAAGTTGTCATCATCATTCAAGGTCTAGAACCTTACTTTTTATACAATGCAAACAAAACATTAACTGTTATTTTCATGGACATATTTTATCCCAATAGTAAAACCGAGTGCATGAGCTTTTATAGGTATCTGCTGATCTGAGACTGAATTTTGTCATATTTCAAAGAAGAGTTGAAACTAGGAATAGTTTAAATAATATGCAATAAGTTTGTATTTTTTATGAAAATGCAATACCTATTATTAATAGTAGTTGCACTTAACCACTGTTAACAAGTCCCTGAATAACAGTGATTTGACTATAATCCCATTATTTATTAATTTCATGCCTTGTGCTTCACTGGCACCTCATTTTACACATAAATCTTAAACCTGTGAGCATGCACTGTTATTACACTGTTTTAATGGTCCAGTGACCCAAGGATTTGAATTAATTTTTTTAGCTTTATAGATCACTGTTTACTGTAGATAATAATTCATTCCTTTCATACCTTAATGGAGAGGTTTTTTTATGTCATATTGTAATTATGAAATTTCTTGGGTCACACTAGAAAAGCAATCTGCATATTTTTGCCTAACTGAACAGCCATCGAATTGAGGGTCAGGATTTACACACACACACACACACACACACACACATATACATCAATATCATATGGCACAGAGAGATTTTATGGTTGTGTCTGTTGGAAATGAAAAGTACATTTTTTGCATGATTATCTGGCCTGCTTTAATTAATGAGCTTTAATAATTTGTGATTTATAATGACATATGGTATCAGTAACAAGACAAGAAAAAGGAAGCTAATAATTTCCCCGTATAAATAAACAGTTAAGGTTTTGTTATAACCCAGAAATGAGTTGAGGTTATTTGTCTTTGAAATGGTAATGAAAGTTATTTTAAGGAGTCATAAAGTAGTATTTCCATTCTTTCTTCAAAAAGTATTTCCATGAGACCTTCATAATGTCTATGGCTTATCATGGAGGTAGGGTGGCATCTGAAGATTCTGAAATTATTTGTGGATTATTTAAAATCCAAACAAAATTATACATTAATTTGTAGAAATATCTTAATTGAATTGATAGAAAATGTTCATTCATCAACTTTAAACTTGAATGCCATTACTGAAAAACACTGTCTATGCTGCATCATAAAATAACATTTTTTATTAGTCCTGAAATTCTTTAGAATAGGACAGTTGCAGTACAATATTTGGGGTGTGTGTGTGTGTAAAAAATATTATTTATAAAATGTGACTATATAAAGCATGCCACAATTTTGTAAGCCTGTCTGGACCATTAATTAATTAATTTCCATATTCTGGCATTCACCAACTGGAGGTAGTCTAAGCTTACTTTGACCACTGGTTTTATTTCCAGACACTTGGAGGTACTGAAAGGTTTTTTTTGTGTGTGACTTTTTGTCAAATGTAGATATGCTCTGGATGCCCTGGAAAGAGCACACCTGCAAGACTGTCCCTGGGCTGTGATTGAACTCTGAGCACTTACTCTGGTGCACTTACTCTGTCCTCAGAACATCTGGTCTCTGACAGCAGGGGACTCTGTGTCATGCTCTAAGGGCCACACAACATTGAGCGGGGAAAATATGACCCTGAAGAGGAAGTGAAAAAAGCTCTAGTTTATCATTTGAAGTTGCTATTTATCTATTCTAATAACCAATCTGCTTTGAAAAATATTCTTATATGCTCTCCTAAGATAAACTCTTTTTAGAGAACTACTGTAAACATTCATCTATTTTTATTAACTTTATGGTCGTTTCCCAGGATTTCATCTTAGAGGAGTCTTGGGGCCACAGTAAATATTTGAATTTCCAAATATGTTGAGACCATCATTTTTAGCCCTGCATGATGGTGTCACAGTGGTACAGTGGGTATCTATCACAGCGAATAAGCCATACTCTTAAAATTGTAATTAATACATCTAATCACATCCCTACCATGCACTTGGGGAGAAGTACATCCCTACCATGCACTCAATATCAGTAGCTCTGTAATAAAAAAAGAAACTTCTAAGATCCCACCAAAAAAGATCTCCTGCTAGTCTCACTTGTGGGCAGGGGTTATCTGTATTTCTGGAATGAATCTGGGACTTTAGCCACTGTTACCATTTATCACTTTCCATCTGAATGTATCTTGAGACTCTTTTAATATAGAGATCTTGGGATCTGCCACAGGCATAGTTAAGATGTCCTGTGGCCTATTGTGAGTCGGGCCCTTAATGGCTATTAATGTTCATTAATGACTGTTAATACACGGAAGAGATTTTTCTCTAGTAAATCAGTCATCCAAAAATCAGAAATTTTCACAGCAAATCAGGGTCAAGTTTGGGAAGGAGAGGCAGGACTCTAATGGCTATTATCTCTGTTATAATAATCAGAAATTGTTGCTACCTTCAATGCTTTCTTTTCAGCAACGAGTTTTCATTACAGAAGGTAACATTTGTTGCATGTTCGTGTGTCAGTTGTTTTGTTCCTTTTGTATATATCAGTTGTTTTTTATACTTTCCATTGCTCTCAGAGAAATCATGGAATCTAGGTAATGTTAGTCTCATTTGTGAAAATGTGTCACTGAGGCACAGAAATATCAAACCACGTCCCAAAGTTCATCATTATTAGCATAGCAGAGTCAGAATTCAAAGCAAGACCCAGACTTCTAAACCCCACTATTTGCTTTCTGGCCCAGTTATGATTGGTGATTGCCTACTTCATGTGAAAATCTGAATTCATGTTGGGATAAAGAAGAATGGCTGAGAGAGAGGGAAAAAGTGGGGCTGAGGAAGAAATAAATCATATCCAGATGATGATAGTGGGCAGGGGAGAAGGGCAGAATGCAAGATGGATGAAAGTAAGGGACAATGGCTATATAACACTTACTTTTCTTCTCTACCTAAGGCTGCCTTCAGCAATGACATGGGGAAGGAAAACTTATTTGATGCAGTACTGCTTGTTTCAGACCTTCCTGTGCACTCCTGTATTCTTTTCTCCTCTGTATTTAGTGGCTTAAGTTATCACAAAATGGGGATGAATGTCATCGAAGAAAAATTGCACTGGACAGAGTTAAATAGGCAAGGAAGATGTTGTTCATGACTATTGCAGCAGGAAGAGAGGTTGAACTCAACTTCACTGAAACAAAAGGCAGGGTTTTCAAGTGCTGAGGTGAGCTAGTGGAAAAGTACTGGGGGCCATTAGGTGGGAGGTTGGTCAATGTGATTAAGACCATCTGTGTTTGTTCATTGGTACTTAAAGTTATTAGGCTCCTGCCCTCCCCTAGACACTGGGAGATAGAGACTGTATCTTTCTTGGTGATTATACTTCAAAGGTTAACTACCAAGTCCTTGAGAAAGACATGCCTGGGTTGTAAAACTGGGCAGAGGCTCTAACCCTCAAAGGGTACAGAAAGAATTTACAATTGCAAGTTTTCTAAAGTAAATTCTCTAAGAAAAGAGAGACCAGGGGCCTCTTGTCAGGAAGAAATCAGTTTAAATTTTCATCAAGCTGAGTAGAATGCTAGGCTGGCATGGTCAACATTTTCCAGCACAATGCTGTTCTTGTCTTGAAGGAGGAAAGATGATAATCAAAGAGAAATTTTATTTTAAATAGTTATGTTAAAAACACACACACACACACCCTACTGAGTTGAAAGTGGTTGTCTCCAGGGAACCAAAATGTGAGATGGAGAGAGAAGAATAAGGAAATGGCTGAGATTGTTATTGTTTTGGTTAATAAAATTGGAGCAATTTACCATTTAAAAATAAGTACTTGAAATAGTTTGATAAAATAGTAGTAATAATACTAAAAAGAATAAAAACTATTAGACAGTTAAAAATGAATACAGAACACTGTCAAGGGGAAGAAATGGTTAGCTAGCTGCTCCTGCCTTGAGATGTGAGCCCTGTATCATGACCAAAGTCCTGGTACGTTGTGACCATTCTGAGATGCACCCATAGGAAGGGTTCAGCTCTTTCACTCAGTGGACTCTCAAGATGTGACTATAGGATTTATTCCCCTATAGCAATAGGCAATTGCCAGTCTAGTTCCCCCCACCATCTAATATATTTTTGGTCAAACTTCAACCATTTCAGTAACATGTTGATGTCTAGGAGTAGGAATTGATTTCACATTAGCTAGAATGAAATCTAATTAGGAAAGTAAATCATCTATAACTAAAGTAAATCAAATAAAAACGATGCCCTTGAACCTAACAATTCCTACCAAGTACATGTAGGTCTGTGGCACCATGGTTGTCAGATTGGAGTCAGTGAATCAGGAGTCCCCTTCTAACTCCTTAAAGGAAAGTGGTACAGGAGTGTATAAGCATGAATGTTGATGAATTACACAAAAAAACCACACCAATTTGGAGCTGGTTATCTGAGTTTATCATGTATGTCTTAGTTGGGTTACTCAGAAGCATGCCTAGACAAGAACTTTGGTGCAAGGTGTTTATTTGGAATGTTAAAGAAACACTGTCAGGGGACTTGGTAAATGATATAGGGAAAAGACAGCATCAGTAAAGATTTATTGTCTTTGGGTAGGTATCAAGAAGCAGACCCTGAGATGGGGATGCTTGTGAAAGTGTTTTATTACAGAATATTTTCAGGGAAAGAATAAACCAAATCAACAACAGTAAAACTCCCCTAGATTGTAGGGAAGTAGGACAAGGAAGGGAACAAAACCAAGCCTGTGTGTGATATTCATGTCTGTTCCTGGTCTCTTACCATCATGCTCCATCTTCATCTTCATTATTGCATCCCTGTATGACAAATCTCTCATTTATTTGTATTTCTGGGAATATTCACATTCACATGGGATAAATACAGAATAATATTGGATCATTAAAGTCTTTAGGACAATTGTAAACTTGTAAAATAAAACCACACATCTGAAACTAACACAACATTGTAAATCAACTACACCAAATAAAAACAATTTTTTTTAGTGCATCAAAATATTTTTAAAATGGAAAAAAATAAAATCACCTATTGGGAAGCACCTTTAATTGTTTTTCTCCACATTCTCAAAGCCTGGATTTCTTACCCTCTCCACCATTATATATTCCTTATTATGAAAGATAACCCCCCCCAAAAGAATAAGAGCCTTAAGATGACCCATAGCCTGGGTTGTGGGTTGGGGTGAGGGTAAGAAGAGAAAGATTCTAGAAATAGAAAGGAGCTTCATCTTATTAAGATGTTAAGTTCTAAAGGCAGTACATGAAAACCAACTTATTGATAAATTACTTCTGAAATCTGCTCAGAAAGGTGCCTCATGGAGAACAAAGTATAATCCCTCAGGGAGACCACTGGTTTCCTACCAGAGTAATGAAGTGTCCTTTGCTTTTAGGGCTGATGAATTCTTTGTCTTGTGTTTAAAGGCTGTAATGAATGGATAATTAATATCTTTAAACACTCAGATAATGCCCAGAGCAGCAACATGCCCACAATATAAAAAATGTTTGTGAAAGCACCCTAAGAAAGTGAATAGTCAACCCAGGTCCTATTCCCATCTAGAGTCAGAGAAAACAGGAGTAAGAGACAGGGAAGTATACTGTTTCAATGTATGAATAGTTTCTCTCTTTGTCTCTTTCTTCATTTATGCAAAATGCTTAAAAGTTTCATGTACCGTATTTTAATTCAGGCTTCTTGATTGTCTTACAGTGTCACCTTAAGCAAGCCCTTAGCCTCTCTAAGCCTCAGTTTCCTCCTCCACCAGGTTGTTGTAAGATTAAATAAGATAGCAATGACTAAGTTGGAGGCACTTGCTATATATGTGTTCAGTAAACATCTGTAACTGTTATAATTGGCCTCTGGTGGTCTATTGGGAAAGGTCTTTGTGACGGTGACCCTTGGAATTTTGAATCCAAGAGCCTGTCCAGCTCTTACATCTCTTTAAATTGTGTGTTTCAATGAATGCTTGTATCTTCCATGGCCCAGGACTTAGCACAGGTGGCTGTCTAAAGAATGAGTTATTTCCATTTACCTTGACATTTTCTGCTAGTGGATTCTGATGACGTCTACTCAGTGTTCACAGAGTTATATTTTATGAAAATCATCTGTGGTCTGGGCTAGCATTTACATTCATGTTAAAATGGGTCTCTTCCATTTTCAACTGGCCTGTTGTGCTAAAAAAAAAAGTAGCAAATGGGGAGGTACGAGATTAAAGATTTCTCTGAGGGCTTTCATGTTTCCAGCTAATACTATTCCTTTTTTCTTAATATTTTAAATTCCTGGCCCTTTCCCCTGTACTTTCTTAGCTCCTGGTGAATGGGCAGCGGGGCCAGCATGACAAGCTGCAAAGCTGGAGGAAACTGAACTGAATATATGCAGCAGTTGTGATAACCTGCTGTGCACTAATCAAATAATCCCTCTGGGTAAATGCTGTTACCTTGAAAATATTATATTGGAAGATAGATATTTGAAAAATGAGCTATAAGGATATAAGCAGTAAAAATGAACTTTAGGTATTATAGAAAAATTAGAGGAGAAAGCAAACATCCTAGCGACTGGGGAGCCAGTATTGGTATCTATCAAGAGACAATGCTATCCATCTTAGGATATTAAGCAGAAGTGTAAATACTGAAACATTCATGAAGGGGAGTGAAGGCAGGGAAGCTGAGTTATAACTTAGGGCTCTAGTCTGTATACTATGCTGACAGGATAAAAGGGCAAGTAGAAAAGGATACACAAAGGACAGTTTTCCATGTTTAAGTTTGTTTGTTTTCCTGTGTTCATAAATGTTCACTTACAACATGACAATACCAGGAAATAAAAATATTTATATTTTTATGAAGTCCAGGAAGAAGCTTGTGAGACTAGACACTGGCTTGACCAGATCTTCCTGGAATTTCAGTCTCCCAGGAACGTTGCTGTATGATATTTATATGCATATCCTGTTGGTAGTGGAGTCAGTGAGGGATGGAGTAGAGTGGCCTTGAAGCTAATGGTTGAAGTCTCAGCAGAGCCCACAGACTAATGATTTTGACTCCCCTCTTACATGTAGAAAAGCTAGAATTCAGTTAGCTCTACACTTGGACAACATTACCCTGATGGGAATGAAAACAAATGAGAACCATCATTCACAAAATGTGAGCCATCAATGCCATTGGGAAAAGCCTGGTGAAGGGCCAGGCTACAGGGTCCTGAGACTCTCTGCTTACCAAGGTCTCTGGAACCCTCTGCACTTTGCCTCTGCTAGGATTAAACTAAAGTCATTTATTTTTCTGATTTACATGAAAAGAAATGCATTTATAGAAAGACAGCTAAGATGATGGAGGACTGTATAAGAGAATATGAATTCTTTGATCAAATGAACCAATTGTAAACTTTGCTCATGAAGATGCACAAAGAAAGGTAAAAATTGTGCTCAGGCATGTAAATTGCCTGGATTGCTAAAACTTCTAACAGCATTTGTTTAGTAATAATATAGAAACAGTACAAGTTGCTTTCCACTAGATCTACTTTACTTTTACATTCTGCCATTGGACAGAATGAATGACCTTCACAAACTTTGATTTAAGGAAAGATTGTCCAGTTCATCATGAAGCTAGTGTTTGCAAAGTGTTGTTAAGATGACAATAGTTAATATCTGTGGGAGAGGAAAAAACATTTCAAAACTGAAAAATTAAGGCTCAAGAGGATATTTTCCATAGTGGCTGAACCAATTTATGTTTTCACCAATACTGTACAAGTATTCTGTTTTCTCCATATACTGTCAATGTATGTTATTTATAGGCTTTTTGATGATGGTCATTCTCACCAGTGTTAGATGATATCTTATTGTGCTTTTGGTATGCAATTCTCCAAGGATTAGTCACGTTGAGATCTTTTCATGTGCCTGTTTACCATCTGTAAGTCTTTTCTGGAAAAGTGTCTATTCAGGTCTTCTGCCCATTTTTTTAATCAGATTGTTTTCTTGATATTGTGTTGTATGAACTGTCTGTATATTTTAGTTATTAACCACTTGTTGATCATACCTTTTGCAGGTATTTTACTCCATTTGTAGGTTACCTTTTCATTTTGTCAATGATTTCTATTTCTATGCAAAAGCTTTTAAGTTTAATTAGGTCCCGTTTGTTTATCTTTGCTTTTATTTCTTTTGCTTTAGGAGACAGATAAAAAAAGATATTACAGGTATTTACATCTAAAATTTTTCTGCTTAGGAGTTTTAGGCTTTAAGTCTTATATTTAGGTATCTAATTCATTTTGAGTTTATTTTCTTATACATGGTGTGTGGAAATGTTCTAATCTCAGTCTTTTACATGTAGTCATCCAGTTTTCTCTGCCCTATTTATTGAGAGACTGACTTTTCTCCATGTACAGTCTTGCCTTATTTGTTGTATATTAGTTGACCGTAGGTGCATGGCTTTATTTCTGGGCTCTCCATTCTGTTTTAGTGATCTATGTTTCTGGTTTTGTGCCAGCACCATGCTGTTTTGATTACTGTAGCTTTGTAGTGTAGTCTGAAGTCAGGGACTGTGATACCTCCACCTTTTTTTCCCTCAAGATTGCTTTGGCTATTTTGGGTCTTTTGTAGTTCCATATAAATTTTAGGATTATTTGTTCTAGTTCTGTGAAAAATGTCATGGGTATTTTGATAGGTATGACACTTAACCTGTAGATTGCTTTCACTATTATGTCCATTTTATAGTATTAATTCTTCCAATTCAAGAACACAGGATACCTTCACATTTTGTTGCATAATAAATTCCTTCACCAATGTTTTATAGTTTCAGAGTATAGGTCTTTCATCTCCTTGGTTAAGTTTATACCTAGATTTTAAAATTCATTTTGATGTGATTTTATACAGAATTGTTGCCTTGATAGTTTATTATTAGTGTATAGAAGAGCAACAGATTTCTGTATATTAATCTTGTATTCTGAAATTTTAGAGAATTCTTTTATTAGTTCCAGTAGTTTTGGGCTGGTGAATTCAGGGTTTTCTATATATAGTATCATTTCATGTGCAAATAGTTAGATTTTATTCTTTCTCTTCCAATTTGGATGTATTTTATTTCTTGTCTGATTGCTACAGCTAGGACTTCAAATACTGTGCTAAATAGAAGTATAGATAATGTTCATCTTTGTCTTTTTCCTGATCTTAGAGGAAAGGTTTTCAGTTTTTCACCATTGAGTATGATGTTAGCTGTGGGTTTGTCATAAGTGGACTTTATTATGTTAAGATATGTGTATTCTATATCAACTTTGATGAGAGTTTTTATCACGAATGGATGTTAAATTTTATGAAATGTTTTTCTGTGTCTGTTGAGATGATCATGTGATTTTTATCCTTTCTTTTGTTAATATGGTGTATCATGTTGATTGATTTGCAAATATTGAAACATCTTTGCATCCCTGGAATAAATCCTACTTGATCATGATGTATGATGCTTTTTATGTAATTTTGGATTCAGTTTGCTAACATTTTGTTGAGGATTTCTGTGCCTATATTTATCTGAGATACTGGCCTATAATTTTCTCTATTTTTGTAGTGTTTTTGTCTAGTTTTGGATCATGGTAATTGTGGCCTCTTAAAATGAATATTGGAGTGTTCCATACTCTTCAGTTTTTGGAATAGTTTCAGAAATATATGTATTAGCTCTTCTTCATATGTTTGGTGGAATCCTCCCCATGAAACTGTCCATTCCTGGACTTTTCTTTGTTGGAAGTTCTTTTTTTATTACAAAATTAAATTTTACTACTAGTAATCAATCTGTTCAGATTATCTGTTTCTTTCTATAGGTTGTATGTTTCTAAAAATTTGTCTATATCTTCTAGATTTTTCCAATTTGTTGGCATATGACTGTTCATAGTATTCTTTTATAATTTTTGTATTCCATGGTATCAGTTGTTGTTACTCTTCTTTTGTTTCTTATTTTAATTATTTTGGTCCTCTCTTTTTTTCTTGATTAGCCTTGATAAATGTTCATCAATTTTGCTTATGTTTTCAAATAACCAGCTTTTGTTTTCATTGAGCTTCTCTTTTGTTGTTGTTTGCTCTTTGATTTCTTTTCTCTGTGATCTTTATTATTTCCTTCCTTCTGCTGGTTTTGGGCTTTGTTTGTTGTTCTTTTTCTAATTCCTTTAGATGGTAGGTTAGGTTGTTTGAGTTTTTTTTTTGTTGTTGTTGTTGTTTGTTTCTTGACGTAGGCCTATATTGCTATAAACTCCCTCTTAGAGCTGCTTTTGGTGCATCCCATAGTTTTTGGAAAGTTGTGTTTCCATTTTCGTTTGGCTGGAGGTATTTTCTGATTTCCTCTTTAATTTATTCCTTTACCATTGGTTTTTTAGTAGTATGTTGTTAACTCTCCACTTCCCCCACTCTTTTTTTCTGTATGTGATTTCTAGTTTCACACCCTGTGGTCAGAAAAAAATGCTTGATGTAACTTCTGTCCTCTTAAATTTTCTGAGACTCATTTTTTGGCCTAGCCATGATCTATCTTGGAGAATGTCTTGTGTGTATTTTAAAAGAATTCGTATTCTGCTGTTTTTGGATGCAATGTCATAGAGATATCTGTTAAGTCCACCTGGTCTATTGTGTTACTTAAGAGCACTATTGCCTGTTGATTTTCTGTCTGGATAGTCTGTCTATTGGTGTAAGTGAGGTTTTAAAGTCCCCTATTATTATTGTATTATTGTCAATTTCTCCCTTTATGTCTATTAATATTTACATACTCCTGTATTGGGTGTATAAAAAACAAGTATAATATCTTCTTCTTGTATTAGTATCATTTTCATTGTATAACTCCCTTCTTTTGTCTTTTCTTATAGAATTTTTAAAAATTCTATTTTGTCTGATATGAGTATTGCTATCCTTGCTTTCTTGTTGTGTCTATTTGCATGAAATATTTTTCCATCCCCTCCCTTTCAGTTTGTGTGTGTCTTTAGCTCTGAAGTTAGTCTCTTGTAAGCCACATATATGGGTCTTATTTTTTTAATCCAATCAGCTGCCCTATATCTTTCGATTAGAGGATGTAGTCCATTGACATTTAAAGTAATAATTGTCATTTTGTTACTTGTTTTGTGATTGTTTTTGTAGTTCTTTCTCTCTTCATTTCTTCTTCTGTTTTGATGATTTTTTAATGGTATGTTTATGTTCCTTTCTCTTTAGTTTTTGTGTAGCTGTTGTAGTTTGATTTACGGTTACCATGGGTTTCATAAATGTTGACCTATAACTATAGCTACTTGTTTTAAGTTAGTAGTCATACATATGCATGGATATATATGAGATACAGACCTGGATGTATATGCTATCAATATGGAGATGGGGATTTGGATCCCATAGTAAATTGGTATGCAAACCAGGCTCCAATCCCTTAGTAATGCATAGTCTGAGACAACATAAATTTCATGGGAAAGTCATTTTGATCTTGGCATCCAACAGTTACGCCAGTGTATTCTGGCATTTTTCCTCTTTCTGATCTATAGTGATATTTCAGCAGGGCATCTATCACACCCCTTTTCCCTTGCTGTCATCAATATGATGAACTTGCAGAGTTCTAAGTTAACTGAAGTCAGCATTGCTTTTGTAGCCTTGCCTCTCTCTGAAGTCTTTGCTCTATGAACCAAGAAATTGAAGAAATGGAGTCAGGGAGAGAAAAGTAGGGAAAAAGGAAGTTTAATTCTCCCTTTTTTAACAGCTAAATGTATCTGGGCTGCCTGAGATCACAGTGAATTTATCATCAATTAACTTCTTCTGATCTACTAAATACCTCAGTAATAACCTGTACTTCCCTAGCACTTTGTGAACAGAAAGGCAGATACTGGGGCTGGGAAGGTGAACTCTTGGGCTATAGTGCTCAGCTCATGATGTCAGTCAATCATGGATTGCCTGGGCTGTGGGGCTACAGGGTCTACAACCCACTGGATAACAATACATGTTCTTCCTAAAGGAAATATGGTCTTGTATAAAACGCAGTTCTGACATCTGAAGGGGAAATTAAGGAGTACCTTGATGCAGGAAGATCATGATACCTGTTGGTATCACCTTAATGCAAAATAAAGACAATTTTAGAAATAGTGTAAGTGGCAAGCATTATTCTTATATCCAGATCATACAAATACATAATAAGAAATGAAAACCACAGATCAGTATCCTTTATTAACATATATGTAAAAGGTTTTTTAATGATATATTAGAAGGTCACAGCCTAATCAAATAAAAAGAATAGTAAATCGTAATGAATTGGAGTATATCCCTGGACTTCAAATTTAGTTTAAAAGTTGAAAACCAATCAATATAATTCACCATATTAACAGATGAATAAATATAAACATATGATCAGCTTAGTTAAATCAAAAAACTTATTTGGTAAAATTCAACACCCACTGATAATAAAATCTCTCTGTAAGCTAGGAATTGAAGGAACTTGCTGAACTTAATAAAGCTCATCTCTAAAATATCTGTGCTAATATCTTTACTTAGTAATGAAAGACAGAGTGCTTTCCTAACAGGATTAAAAGCAAGACAAAGAGGTTTCCTCCTATGACTCTTATACCATGTTTTTATTGAAGATGCTTATCAGTGCACTAAGGCAAGAAAAGAAAGAGCTCTAAATTAAAAAAAAAAAGTAAGACTGCCTTTATTCACAGATGACATGATCCTGTATTTAGAAAGTTCTATGAAATCTCCAGAACAGTCACTAGAAGTAGTATGTTAGTTTTAAAAAGTCACAGAATAGAATATCAATCATCAAAAGGCAATTATATTCCTACATATAGCAAGGAAAAATGGGAAAATATCTTTAAATCCTATCTATGATACCTCACTAATATGAAATTCTTAGGTATAAATCTAACAAAACTTATGTAAGATCTGTATACTGAAAATCACAGCACATGAAAGGAACTAGGGAATCAAGGAAAAACTAAGTATTATAGTCAAGGTTCTCCAGAGAATAAAACCAACAGGAAGTAAAAACATAATAAGGAGTTAGCTCACACAATTTTGGAGCCTGACAAGTCCCAAGATCTACAGTCAGCAAGCTGGATACCCAGGAGAGTCAATGGTGTAATTCTAGTCTGAGTCCAAAGGCCTAAGAACAAGGAAAGCCCATGGTGTAGTTTTAGTCTGAAGGCTGGCAGGCTCAAGACTCAGGAAGAGACTATGTCCCAGTTTGAGTCCAAAGGAAAATGTTGATATCATGGCTCAAAGGCACTCAAGCGGGAGAGTTGCCTCTTACTCAGCTATCGTGTTTTATTCAGGCTTCAAGGAATTGGATGAGGCCCACCCACATTAAGGAGGTCAGTTTACTCAATCTACCAATTCAAATATTAATCTCATTCAAAAACAGACACACTCAGAATAATGTTTTATCAAATGTCTAGGCACTTCATGGCCCAGCCAACTTGACAACTAAAATTAACGATTATATGGAATGAGATAGCATGCTCATGCATGGGACAATTCAATATTATTAAGATGCCATTTTTCACCAGTCCAATCTTTAAATTCAACAAAATCACAATCCCAGCAGGAATTATTATAGGCATTGGCAAACTGACCCATAATTTATATGGTGATATAAATTACCATATAAAAGCTTGGCATAGTTAAATTGAGAAAAAAAGAACAAACTTGGAAGATCTATACTGTCTGATTTCAAAACTTACTACAATGCCACAGTAATCAAATATGTGTGGTAAGGATAGATATATAGATAATGGGACAAAATACACATCCTAAAATTGGTCAATACGTATATGGTCAATTGATGAACAATGAACATGCCAAGATAGGGGAAAGGATAGACATTCCAATAAATTGTGCTAGAACAAATAAATATCCATATTAAAAAAAAAAAGGAAAGCACATACTACTTCACACTGAATAAAAAAACTCAAAATGGATCATAAATATAAATTTAAGAGATGAAACTGGAAAATGTATAGAAGACGACATGGGAGTGTATCTTAGTGACCTTGATTTAGACAAAGGTGAATAATATAATAAAATGATGGAATAGTATATGTGTGAAGAAAGGAGAGAGACAAAGGCTAATATTTGGGAAGAAATAAATAGTTAATTGAGGAGATGATCTGAGCAATGTTAAGTAGTCTTCCTTTTACAGTATTTTCTTCTTCACCTACTAGGGCTTGTTGCCTGAATTCAGCCATTAAAATTTGTTGCTTGGGCTTCCCTGGTGGCACAGTGGTTGAGAGTCCGCCTGCCGATGCAGGGGACACGGGTTCGTGTCCCACATGCTGCGGAGCGGCTAGGGCCGTGAGCCGTGGCCACTGAGCCTGCGCGTCCAGAGCCTGTGTTCCGCAACAGGAGAGGCCACAACAGTGAGAGGCCGGCGTACCGCCAAAAAAGAAAAAAGAAAAAAAATTGTTGCTTAGTACTATACAGGACACTATTTCAATCTACTAGATTACATATTACTGATATTACAATTTATAATATATTGTGTATCAATTGTGTATATATATATGTATACACACACACATATCTACATAGATAAATATAGAAATGAATATAGATATAACAATACCTCCTGTTTTCCTGTTGACCACACTGTGGGGAGAAAAGCACTCTAATGTATTTTATTGGGTTGGCCAAAAAACTTGGGTTTTTCCATGAGATGTTATGGAAAAACCCAAATGAACTTTCTGGCCAACCCAATATATTGCTGGTGGGAAAACACTTTTGTATAGTACTATGAGAGGGAGATTTGGTGATACCATATAAAACTACATCTGTATTTACCTGTTGACCCATTGATTCTACTTCCAGGAATTCACCCTGAAAAACACCTCAAACAACGCTAAACACACACACACACACACACACACACAGTCTTTGCAGCATGTTTGTCTATAGTGAAAACATATTAAATGTTCATGTATAGGAGAACAGTTCAATAAACTGTAGTGTATAAACCCAGAGGAGTACTTTATAAAAATGGAGGAAGGTCTCGATGAACTGATGAGGAGTTATTCCCTGGATGTATTTCTCACTGCAAAAAGCAAAGTGCAAAAGAATATCTATGTATGTTATCTTTTGTGCAAAAATAAGGATAGAAAGCATACACACACACATATACACAAACACACTTGTTTGTACTAAAAGAAATACAAGAAAAACAAATGAGAAATTCATGAGACTGGCTCTCTATGAGGGTGTGGAGAAACTGGATGGAAAGGGTGGGGGAAAGGGAACATGGAGGAGTGGAAGGAGGGAGAGTACTGAGATGGAAGGGAATTGGGTGGTGACACTTCTAAGTACACCATTAAAAAAATAACTTTGGCTTTTAGAACCATGTTCTGTTTCACATGCTTGAATGAGCAAATAATAAATAGAAACAGGAAGAATTTGAGGGAAATGGAATATGAACAGAAACACATGAATCTATTTCAAATGAGTAATATAAACATGTTAGGGATGGGCAATAATTCTTGAACACAGTACTTCATATGTCCTCAGGCTAAAGACAAAAAGAATGTGTGTGTGTTTTTTAAATGACTCTAGTCGCTAGGTTTATTTTCCACAATAGTATGCATTAGTCATTCTGAAATGACTTGATGTACCTTAAAATTGAGCATTTAAGTGAATCTACTGTGAATAAGGAAGAGTTAGTCTCTTTTTGTCAGAAAGTCAAAATTGTGGAAAGCCAGAAGCTAGAATAAGTACTATGGTGTTGGAATGAAATTGAAGGTATTAGTGTGGATATGTGTTTTTGAATATCTAGATATAGATATGGATATATATATGTATATAGATTCCAATTTATGAATAAGTGGACAGATATAGAAATAATTGTGGGTGTGTATATACGTATATACACATATAGTTTAATACTTACCTGATTTAATGTTTTTCAACACTCCAATAACGTTATTGTACAAACCCCAATTATTTAAAGTGAAATTTCTAAAATCTCGGTGCTTCTCTACTCACTTCCTTCTCACAAATATTTTGTTTCATCTTTTCCCTTGACTCCCCCTTAATTTTTCCCAACTACAAATTTCAGAATTCTTCGGGCAGTCTTAGCATTCTGAAAGTGCACAGTAAAAATGTATAAACTAATGGTAAACCAATAGGTAAGGCAGAATGAAACAAAGGAAATTTTCAGTGCATAAATTGCTTTTACATTACCCTAATCAGTAGATCTCTCAGGGTTACATGGGGGCAGTGTAGGAGGGGAGGGCAGAAGGAGAGAGAGATGGTTGATAGCATTTGAAGTATTTGATGGACTATGTGACACACAGTGGAAGGGGAGCATATGAGCAGAGCATGTGTGTGAACTATGGATGAACACAGCCTGCTCCCTTGATGAAGCCTTATTATTTTTTATTCTGAATGTCACGTATAAGACTAGAATCATCCAAGTATAGTTTTCTCATTTTTTCTATAAATGCTTGACAAGTCTACATGTGCAAAAACTATTTAGCAAAATGCCAACATAGGCTTCATAGATAGTAATTTTAAAAAGCAATAACAAAGATCCCCTGAAACTTGTAAAATATTCAATAGAAGGTTTTGAATAAGATTGAAAAATGGAAGGAAATTGGTGTTCCCAGCAGGCAGAATATTACTGACATTTTTAATAATAATGAAACATAAGACCTAGATAGGGCAAGACAAAAATCCATTTTGCATGTCAAAAACTTGTCTGCAACAAATTTGTTTAGGTTACTTTGTTAGATTCTGTGACTCTAATGGAATAAGTTCAAGGTTAAGAAAAGTAAAATAAATGTCTAAATGATTGTGCAGAGGCTAACTTTTCCAGCAAAGCTCTGCAAGATGAGAAATCTATATACAAGAAATGACTTCATCTTTTCTTCATGAATGCGTGTTTGTTTCACTTTCAAGATAAAAAGAAAATCAAAATACCTGCCAATTTGGCTTTACATAATCTGTGTTCTCCTGGCTGTGCATAAATTTAAGTGTTTAGGCACAGTTTCTTACTGTATCTGGTAAGATTTTCCTATTCATCACACGTTTCAACTCAACTAATGAAAAACACAGTAATTCAAGTGCCCTAAAATTTAAATATTTGGTAGTTTATTAGCATATTATTAAATCCTCCTACTTTGGAAAGAATTAAGAAGTTTAGCATGAAATAGGCTTCAATGAGCAGGGATTATGGTTGAAGAAACACATTAATGAACTTCAGTTGGCTTGAAATAATGGAGTTTAAAGTTATTTTTAAAGCCCTTAATGTAGGGACTTCCTTGGTGGCACAGTGGTTAAGAATCCACCTGCCAATGCAGGGGACATGGGTTCGAGCCCTGGTCTGGGAAGATCCCACATGCTGAGGAGCAACTAAAGCCCATGCACCACAACTACTGAAGCCCATGTGCCTAGAGCCCATACTCCGCAGCAAGAGCAGCCACCGCAATGAGAAGCCCACGCCCCACAATGAAGAGTAGCCCCCGCCTGCCGCAACTAGAGAAAGCCAGCATGCTGCAACTAGAAAGACCAGCACAGCCAAAAATAAATAAATTAATTTAAAAAAACCTTAATGTATAAATAAAAGATTAATCATCTTCTACTTATGACTAGTTTGTATCAGTTACCAGTAAAGGGCCTTTTGATGATTAGATGATTGATATGAGGGGGGGGGAAATCTACCATTAACTCTCATTTCCAATTAATTCCAGAGTCTTTTTGATTTAAAGAGGATCCTTGAAAGTGATTGATGCTTAAAACATTATTTCTGCTTAATGCTTAATTAATGTAGCATGTAAGCATGCTTAATGTAAGCATGAGTTTCTTTGGGAAAATGATTCATTTGGTTGTGATAGACTTAACAAGGAAGAACTGAGTTTTACAGAAGCCTATACCTTATGGACAAATAGTCTCCAAAAATTGATCTTGGTTCCATAGAAACAACAAACTATTCAAATTTTGATCAAGATTACATTGAATCTATAAATCAAATAAGGTGAATAGACATCTTGATGGTATTGATTTTTCCAATGAGTGAACATGTAATCTCTCTTAGTTCTTTGTTTTTTCTTAGCAATATTTTGTAATTTTCTGCAAAGTGTCTTGCATTTATTTTGCTGTAATTTTTATAAGTGCTTTTTCATATTGATATTTAAAATTTCCATTTGCTCATTGCTAGTATGTAAGAATGCAGTTGCCTTTTGTACATTGACCTTGCATGTTGTGCCATATAATGTACAATAGAAATAGGGGAAGTAAGCATTCTTTGTGGTTCGCAATCTTAGCAGGAAAATAGTCACGGTTTCTCCCGTACATATGATCGTAGTTATAGGTTTTTATAAGTAATACTTTATAAGTTTGAGGGTATTTACTTCTACTTCTAATTTGCTTAGAGCTTTTATCATGAACATCTGTTGAATTTGGTCAAATGCTTTTTCTGCCTTTATAGTGATGATCCTCTTCTCGCTCTTTTTTCCTTTCATTTTATAACTGTGGTGCAGTATATTAACTGTTAAATACTAAAACAAACTTGCATTCCTGCAATGAACCCTGCTTATTCAAGATGCATTCCCCTTTTCAATATCTTTTTGGATCAATTTATTAGTATTTTGTTAAGGATTTTTAAGTCTATGTTCATGACAGTAATTATTTTGTCATTTTATTTTCTGGTAATTGTGAGGCTTTGGTACCAATATTGATACCAAAAGTATTACTCTAGAGTCATGAAATGGGTCAGGGATTGTTTCTTCCTCTATTTTCTGAAATATTTTATATAAAATTGTTGTTTAACATAAATGGTTTGTAGAATTTAAGACTGAAAACATCTGAGACTAGAGAGTTTGTTTGGAGCGGGGTAATTACAAATTATGATGTTCGTAGGCTTATGGTATTCAGATTTTCTACTTCTTGGGTCAGTTTTGTTAATTTGTGTGTTTCAAGGACAAAGCACATTTCATCAAGGCTGTCAAACTGATATTTTAATTTCTATGAGATCTGAGTTAATGTCCTCTCTTACATTTCTGGTATAGACAATTTCTGTCTCCTTTCTTTTTTTTTATTGCATAGTCTAGCTAAAGATTTATCAATTTTATCAATACTTTTACAGGAACTGATTTTGGTTTATAAAACTTTTAATTTTTTAAAATTTTCTACTTCATTGATTTCTGCCTCTATCTTTATTATTTCCCTCTTTGTACTTAAATTGGGTTTAATTTTATCTTCTACTTCTAGATACTTGAACTGTAAATCACATAATATATCTATTATTTTCTAATATATGCCTTTAAAGCTATATATTTCTATGTATTTCCTTTTATGCATTCCACAAATTTTGTGGGTAAATTTTCTCTATCACTGATTTTAAAGTATTTTAACATGTTTATGATCTCTTCCTTGACTTGTCAATTATTATATAATGCATTGCTTAATTTCATACTGAGATATTTTCTAGGTGCCTTACTGGTATTGATTTCTAATCTAATTCTATTACAGTGAGAGAACTTACTATGTGATATTTCAGTTTTCAAAGTGTATTGAGAACTTATTTTGTCTTGAAATATATTTTGGTAATTGTTTTATGTGTGCTTGAAAAGTATTTTATTATCTGAGTTATTGGCTCCATCAATGTAGGTCAGGCCAGATTGGCTGACAAATCTGTTCAAATCTGTTGTTCAAATCTGTTCTATCAAATAACTTCGAGAGAAATATTAAAATCCTCAACCACATTGGTGGGTTAATCTACTTCTCTTTAACCCTATTAATATTTGCTTCATATTTTTCAGTTCCTTTATAAGTGGTAAGCATTTTAAGCATTGTTGTGCCTTCCTGATAAATTAGTCCTTTTTGCCTGATATCAATATAGGCAATGTTTTATTGTGTTTATTATATGCATAGCATATCTTTTACCATTTTTTGCCCCATTTATGTCTTTGTTATCTGTCTCTTGTACACATAATTTAGCCTTTCTTTTTATCCAGCCTGAAAATATCTTTCTAAAAATTGGAGTGTTTAGTTCATTTATATTTATCAGTATGTAGGATTAGAAATTCAGTGGTGCTATTAATTCTTGTTTCATTTGTGTTCCTAAGTAATTTTTCTTTTGTTTTTGTGTTTCTCCTTTACTAACTTCTTTTGGGTTATCATTTCTTTTTTATTAATTTTTCATTTTAATGCCTCAATTGGCTTTTTAACTATACCTCTTTGTATTATTTTTATAGTTATTATAGCAACTATAATAAACATAAGTGGTCACAGTCTACAGAGTTAGCAATGTACCATTTAATATAAAACATAAGAACCTTAAAACAGTAAAATTACATGTATTACCCACATCTTTGTGTCACTGTTATGTATTTTACTATATATATAATAAATCTCAAAATCAAAATTCTATACTATTATATTTGCTTTAGGAGTTGCTTTTCAAACAAATTAAAATAATTTTAATGAAGTGAAACAGTCTTTCATAAAAATCCATGTGTTCACACTTTCTGATCTATTTCATTATTTCCTATAAAATCAAGTATTTGGGGGTTTCCCTGGTGGCGCAGTGGTTGAGTCCGCCTGCCGATGCAGGGGACACGGTTTCGTGCCCCGGTCCAGGAAGATCCCACATGCTGCAGAGCGGCTGGGCCCGTGAGCCATGGCCGCTGAGCCTGCGCATCCGGAGCCTGTGCTCCGCAATGGGAGAGACCACAACAGTGAGAGGCCTGCGTACCACAAAAAAAAAAAAAAAAAATTCAAAGATTTGTTCAATCCTATTTTCCTTTATCTTAATGAAACTCCTTTAATGTTTCTTGTAGTTTAAAAAAAGAAACCTGATGGTATGAATTTCTTAAAGACTTTCATTAGTTTGAAATTGTCTTTATTTTACCCTGTTTTTTAAAAATGTATTTTTCTGTGCAGGTGTAGAATTATTCTTGTTTCACATTTGCTTTTCTTATACTAGTTCAAAGATGCTATTCTGTGTCTTCTGGCCAGCATTGTTCCCAATGAGAGGTCAGGTATAAAATGTATAATTTTTTCTCAGTATGTAAGCTATTTTCTTCTTGGCTACACTCAAGATTCCTGTTTTTCTTTGATTTTCTGCAACTTGAAATCTGTATACTTAGGGTTGTTTCCTTTGTTTTTATCCTCCTGATGGGTCACTGAATTTTGGAACTTGGGCTCGAGGTTGCAGACAATATACACTAGGGTGTCTTGTTATGCAGTCTCCTTCAAAGGTGTTATACTTTGTTCTGTCAAGCATTTAGGTTTCTGTTAGATCCTTTTAGGTTCTGTGAGATTTGGTTTTATTCTTTGATGGGGTGAGTCCATTTTGGTTTAGAACTTAGTTTTCGGTGATGACACCTACTTTAGGACAGGGATGATAATCCATAGCTTTGGCATTGCCAGGGCCTTAACTGAATGCTTAAAACTTTCAGCATGGTCTCCCTACTATTGCTAACTCATTCCAATCTCTCCATGCACAGTGTAACCTCTGATGTCACCAACCAGGTCTCAGCCCTTAGCCAGGCAATCTCTACTAGAACTCATGGAGTTTTGTCCTTCCCACATCAACCAATAGGACCCCAAACATCCAGTAAAATGCATGGGCAAGATAACTAAGAGTTGACAAGTAAGAGGCTTTATCCTAATTGAGTGATAGTTTGAAATGTCAGTGTTCAGAAATTCTAATCATTTTTTTTTCTTACTTTACACGGCAGTACCTTGCTCCAACTTCTTAAGTTACTGAAGTATTCCACACAGCAGCCAATATGGAAATACATAGCCATAGCTGGTTTTCATTATATGATGGTTTCTTTCCTTCCATGAAGTCTTCCTTCATTAAAAAATGCTCTAGAAAAATCCAGTAATGGTAGAGGATGATTTGAATTGTCAACTTCCAAGTAATTTTCCTAACATCAGCTACTGGTAGTAGTTAGTTCTGGCTCAGATTTAAACTTCCATCGAGAAGCAGAGATTTTACACAAAGGGTCATTTTCTTCAGGCAGATCTCATCCTGTCCTGGATCAAATTCCACTGTAGGTTATTTTTCTCATCTTGTCTTTCTAATCTGTTATGTGGAGCTTCAAGCAATAAAAATATGGTATAACTTAGAGAAATATTTGGTATTTACAACTGCAGAGAGAAACATATTTTTCTCCCATATTAATTTCTGTCCCAAAGATATGGCCCTCACTGGACATAGTCTCATAGGAAAGAATATGTTAAACTCCATGCCATAAAAAAATCAGGGCTTGCAGCATTCATTATCACGATTAATCAGTACTTATTAAGCACCTACCATAGGGCAGCAGAGAATGACGTCACAGATTGTCCCCATGGATAGATCTTGAAGTAGGCAAAGAACACTAATTAAAAGCTAGGGTTTGGGAGTATTTGCTTTTGACTTTGTCATTGATAAGCTTTGTGGCTTAAGCATGTTGCTTACTACTTCTGAGTCTCAGCCTTTATATATGTATAATTAAATAAAAGAGGTTTTAAGAGAGTGGGGGAAATTATGTGTAGAAGCCTCCTAGAAACATTTCTTAGGTCAAACCAATCACCATAATCTTCCTGTTCATGTCAGTGATTGGTTTAAAATGTTCATGAAACTGACAAAGGGATGGGAGGGGCTTCAGTGAAGCTAATAAACTAAACATGAATCAGAACTGTTGGAAATACCAAAATAGTCTAGGTGTCACCAACATGGCCCTGGTTAATAACCTATTGGCATGCAGTCTTTGGCAAGAACAGAAACAATGTACACACATACATACAAGCATGCATGCACACATGTGGTATATATATGATACACATGTATGATATCATATATATGAAAAGTAAATGGTGTTATATCATCTCATTTTTAAAGTCTATGTAAAGCCAACAAAGGGTTAGTAATTTCTTCTATGTAATGAGTGTTATTTCTTTATTTGAATAATCTATATCTATATAAATTTATACTTAAGCATAGGTTTCTTGGATATTTAAAAAAAATAACATTGGCAATAAAGATATTTAAACTTTGAGTTTCATACCTTCATTCCCCCCAAAATGTTATGAATATTTTACTGGACTGGTGACTGAAGAAAAGGTTAAGCTTCTTGAACAGGGAAGTTTAAAATAAAAATCCTTGAAATATGGAAAGTAATTATTGCTACCTTTCTTTGCAATACCATATGCTATCTCATGGTGAAATAGTTATAACAAGTCATGGGGGGACATTTGTATGATTATATTTAATTATTTCCAAAGGTTATTATCTATATCAACCTTCACCTCTAAATAATATTAGCACAGAGATTATATCTGCAGGTTTAACCTGTGTGAATTGTTCACCTCTCATGGGGACTCCCCACCAGGACAATAATAGATTAGATTATTGTTTCACCTATTATGTGATACATTATTTTTCTGGTGTCTGTAAGATACTAATAAAGATAAATCGCAATAGTATGTCAAGATAAAGTGACAATTATTAATGAAAGAGAGAGAGACCATCATAGCCATGAGACTTACATGTGTGCTAGAAAATTTCAGAGCACAGTCTTAGGCCATCATTTATTGCATATCTTGGGTGAATTGCTTAATCTCTCTAAGCCTCTGTTCCTCTCATATATAAAATGAGTAATAACAAGTTAATAGTGTTATCATGAGGCTTAAATGACTAATACAAAAAAGTCCTTTGGACAAAGCCTAACAAACAGTAGTAATTTCACAAACACTGTTTGGATGAATTCCTGAATACAGATTGCAGATACTGTTCTCTTCATTTTACAGGTGAGGGAATTGAGGCTCAGAGAACTTGAGAAAAGTAGAAAAAATCTCCCAGTCAGTGACAGAGCTGGGTTTCTAACCATGGCAATCTGAGTCAAAGCCCACAAGTGTAACACCTTCCCCTCTTGCTCTGAGTTCTAGAAAATCCCAGGTAGCAAGACACAGATTTCCTGATGCCTTCCTCTGAACATGCATCTTTCTCTCCCCACTTCTCATATCTAAATGCGTTGTACCAATAGTATAACGTTCTGTTCTTAGTAAAGTAATTGAGTGAAAGACACCATACTAGGCACTGTGTAAGACAGGACAATAAATTATACAAAATACCATCTCCTAACACCCGAGTACATGTTCTGTGCATGTATGAGATTTTTCTTTCTGTGGATTTATGGATATTTATTAGAATGATTTCTCAAGAGTTTTCAAAAAGTTTTCAGGGAACATAAATAAAATGTAGAGATATCAAAGCCACACAGTCCTCCTCCAAATCAATTACAAGGAAAGCCTTCAAACAAAGAAAAAGTGATGAGAGTGAAAAAAAAAAAAACCATACACACAACAAGAATTATGTAATGATGATTAAGAGAAAGTCAAAGTGATATGACTGTACCGCAAAATCTAGACTTTTGGAAGCATATGGGGCAGAAAACTAAGCTATAAGCAACCTGAGAACCAATGCAAAAACTAATACAGAATATGCAACATAGTTCTTACTGTCCAGTTAAAGTAATTTAATCTAAGTTTTAAGGTTTTTTTTTTTAACAGTTCTAAACTCAGATATTTCTCATTCTGTTTTTGTAGAGGATATTGGACAGCCTAAGTATAATATTTTATAGCACAGATTTATTCAAAATTTAAATACATCTCTCTAAGAACACATTAAAAAAAATTCCACATTTCTACAAATCCAGGACCCATAACTAACAATAAAATCTTTGAAAGGGTTATTTTTTTTTTAATTTTCCTGTGGAAATTAAGGTCTCTTGGGCTTTAACCAACTTGAAGAAGCAGAAGGGGAGATAGAACTCCAAATGAGACAGATGTTGTCTCTGCCTTGGGCAGTTTGTAATCTATCAGGGAGGACAGATGTTGCACACATGATTAGAAATGTGCAACAGAAATGGGGGGTCATAGACATGTGTGACAAGTACACTCAATCTTTTTAAAGGCAGGAATGTTTAGAAATACAAAAGAATGAGTAGAAATGTACTAGGAATTTACTACACAAAGAAATGGGAAGGGTGAGTGTTGTCGTGTGATGGTGTGGAAAGAGAAATCCTAGGTAAATTAAGAACAACAACGAAAAGGTGGGTAGGTATCCATTGATAGGAAAGAGGCAAGGTACGTATGAGAATGTTAAAGAAGCCCAGTGTGGTTAGCAAATAAACACTGAGGAGGAGAATGAGACTAGAGAAATGAACACGGGTTATTATGAAATCAAAAGGAGCTAATTAGGGCTTAATGGTGTTTAACAATGTGGATGTTCATCCATGTTACTATTATTAAGTTATTATTATTAATTTTACCATAGACTTAAAATTGTGTGATAGGCTTAGAAAGAAAAATAATTTCCTCTGACTTGGTTTCATAAAGAGAAAGAAAAGGATTCATGCTGTGCTAGAGGAACCCTCTCAGGACTCCATCAAAGTTGTGACTTTCCAGCTGGTTCTGTGCAGGGAAGAAAGTAAGTCTATTCTGGAGAAGGGGCTGAGCTAGTTTTTAAAATATAAAACATTGTTTCCAAGTATGCAACATTCTTGACTCTTTGACAATTAAAGCTTGTCTTACATCAATTTCATTTGATTGAAGTGAGATAATAAACATATGAACCTGTGATATATGATCAAAACTGTTTGCAAATATTGCTCTATTTTACAGTTTCTTTTCTTTGTAACAGTACCTCCTTAATGTACATATTTATTCATCTTATTCAATACTCAGGGCGATGATTGCCAAGTGCAATGCCTCCACAGGAAAAAAACAGTACACTGAGTTAAAGAAGAGCCCGAGGTGGTTGGGATGAGTTTGTTAGATATATGGATTGCATGTTTGTAAATGAAGGACTATAAAATCATGCCAATAAAATAGCAACAGAAAAATAACTGCCATGCCTATGATTGATGAAGAATGAACTGGAGAGATTTTGAGGCCATCTTATTTGTGAATTACTGACAGGGAAAGAGAGTTGGAGAAAGTGTGTGTTTTCATTAGAATATCTAACAAAAATCTCTAGCTTTTATTTTATTTGTTCATTTCTTTGGGATGGGAATCTCACTTTAATACACAGTAGCCTCATAACAGCTGGACTTGCAATTTGCGTGCAATTGTCTGGCCAACTTGTTTAGGAAATGCGCTGGTATTCAGAAATGGCAGGAGTAGTCTTTAGGAAGGTCTGGAGAGCAAAATTACTGAGCTGCACCCAGTGGAGCTGAATAGTGAGAGTCAGAATCTGTTTATAAACAAACAGGCAGGTAGAGAGAAAACTAGAATTCATGTGCAGGTTAGGAACCTGTGAGCAACCCTGGCTCCATTCCAGGACCCCACCTACTTATCTCAAGTCATAGTGATTATGTCTGTGTTATCTATGATATGACTAACTCGTGCTGCCATTGTTGTAACACAGTTTTAATTGTCTTGTATATTTATCATTTTATGAGTATTATTATGTTTTACCTAGATTTATAGAGGCTGTAACTTTCCCAAATTAATAACATCCTTAGAAACAAAAGACGGTGTCTTAAATGACAACTAAAGTCCCCATAAGGTTTTGCAGTTCTGCTGAGGCCATTAAATGTGTACCTTAATTAAACTCCTCTGAGGTAGGATTTTATAATGCCTTTATTTTAAAGATGAAAATGCAAAGGACAAAGGTAATAGCTTATAATGATAACTTCTGACTATAAATCATTTTATTCTACTGTAGTTTCTTCTATACTACTTTTTAATTACCATTTTTTGATCAAGCGTAGGAACTACCTCATGTAGAAACTCAAATGCTTGTGAATGAATAAATAAATATGGACATAACTTGTGCTTGATAAATGCGTGCTACTTGCTAGGGTTACAAAAGTTAAATAAAAATAAACATATCTCTCTTGCCTTCAAGATATTGGAGTCTGCTGGGATCATATAAATAGACATACATAACAGCATAATGTAACATAACATAGCATAACATAACAACATGTTAAGTAAATTCATGAAGTAGAAATGGAGCGTTAATGGGTGTTGATAAGTGTAACAATTAATTCTTCTCAGGGGTATGGGGTAAAGCTTTACCAAGGAGATCTCAGTTTCAGGGTATTGTAGGATGAGTTGAGTTTGCCGGGCGAACAAACAGGAATAGACATTCCATACAGAAAAACAGTATATTCACCAAGACATGGAGTTATAAAAAGGCATGACTATGCACTCTGAGAAGGGTGAGAATAGCAGCTTGCCTGGAGCTTAGAGACCTCATGGGGAATTAAAATATAATAAAATGAGGCTGGAGAAGTAAGTTTGGGCAAAGTGGTAAATGATGTATGTCCCAAGTAAAGGAGCTGATCCTGTAAAATCCGGTTTTGAAATCTTCTTTGCTACCAGTGGAGCTACATAAACCATATTTAAAGTATTATAAGAAGATATTTTCCAGTCATTGAGTTCTTAAATCCCTTGGCCTTTTTGTAAGAGCTTTACAATTGTAATCTTATAAAATTAATGCTCCAAAACCACACAATGAAGTAGTTAACGTGAATCTCATTTTGCATGTGACCAATCTAAGCCCAAGAGAAGTTAAGAAACTTGCTTCTGTTCACAAATTTGGTAGGCAGTGGATTTTCTTTTGGATCAAACCCCTAACTTCCCATCCAGATTTGAGGGCATGGGGTGGGGCGGTGCGGATTGTGAGTACAGTGACTACAGTATGAAATTTTTACATACAAAGAGACCATCACTCTCAGAGTCTTGCAAGTGTTGACTCTACACTAACATGTTCCTTCCTAAGAATGAGTACTTCCCTAAATGTTGCGTCAGTCCTACTTCCCATAAGTGTTGGCAGCAAGGAACCCTACATTCTCGACAGTAATAAAGAGATACTGGGAAACTTCTGCATCCAAAAAATTCCAGAGGGATAATTTATTGGAGACTTCTAACCCATGGACCTACCTCCACTCAATTCTTTCATTCTCCGCAAACCTCTCCCAAAATATTTTTGAAAAGCCCTTTCATATCATTGTCTCTTTCCTGCTTAGAGTTTTTCAGTATCTACTCTTTGGACGTAAGAATGAGCCTAAAATCCTTCATGTGGCCATCAAATTCCTTCCTATCATGCCCGTTTTTTCCTCATTTTCTGCCACTTCTACTCCTTTAACCACATTCTATCAGCATTAATTTTTATTCAGGTTTTTGTTCAGTTCTATGAGTAATGAGCTCTTTCAGACCTCAGTCCCTCTGCATTAGCTGTTTCTCTTCCTAGAATATTCTTCCTTTCTTTTTACACTCCACAAAGACTCAATATTGAGGTCTTAGCATCTTCATTAGAGATGCTTTTTCTTCTTTTATAAAAGTGGTTCTATTGAAATATAACTCAAAGATACAGTTTGCCCATTTAAAGGGTTCTGTGTTTTTTAGTATCTTCACATGCATATATGATCCCTATCTTCCCCTATGCAACTATTAATCTACTTTCTGTCTCTATAGATTACCCTATTATGGACTTTGATATCCATAGAATCATATAATATGTGCAGTTTTATAGCCAGCTTATTTCACTTACCATATTGTTTCCAAGATTCATCCATGTTATGGCATGTATCAGTAATTCATTTATTTTTATGACAATAATAATCCATTTTATCGATATATCACATTTTGTTCGCCCATTTGTTCATTGATGGACTTTTGAGATGGTTTCACCTTCTGGCTTTTATGAATAATGCTGTTATAGTATTCACGTACAAATTTTTGCACCTATTTTTTATTTCTCTTAGATATATACCTAGAAATGAAATTGGCCATTTGTAAATCTTCCTTGGAGAAATTTCTATTAAAATCATTGGCCTGTTTTTTAATCGAGTTATTTGTCCTATTATTATTTAGTATTCAGGAGTTATTTATATATTCTAAATGCAAGTTCCCTTATCAGATATATGATTTGCAAACATTTCTCCCATTATATGAGTTGTATAGTTTTTTTTATGGTATCCTTTGAAGTACACATTTTTTAAAATTTCAGTGAAGTTCAATTTATCTATTTTGTTTGTGCTTTTGATATCCTATCTAAGAATTATTTGCCAAATCAAAGTCAGAAGGCTGTGGAGGAATTTAATAAAATACATACTTAGCATTATACAGGAAGAAGGTTATGTTAAAGAGTGAGTTTTCAACACTGATGAAACCGGCTTGTTTTATAAGAATGCTGGTGAACAAACCTATAATGTAACCTATATAATGTGTTGTGGTTGACAAAAATGCTATGACCTGAGGCTCACAGACATCTGAGCTTGTATTTTCTTTAGGAGCAGTAGTCCAATATTTGTTAATTCATTGTTCATGGTGACTATGTAGAGCGTAACTACCGTGAATAATTAGAATTAACTTATGTTATCCACAGCATTCTGACTTCATTTTTTCTGTTGAGAAGTCAGCTGTTAATCTTATTGGGATTCCTTCTTAAATGAGAAGTCCTTTTTCACTTACTGCTTTCAATTTTTCCTCCTTGTGTTTTGACTTTCAACATTTTCACTATAATGTTTTTGTTTGTGGGTCTCTTTGTGTTAATCTTCCTTGGAGTATTTTTTTAGATTCCTGGATATGCAGGAAATTACTTATCAATAAATTTGGGGAGTTTACTGCCATTGTTACTTCTCTTCATTTTTATATATTTTTATTCTCTCTTAGCTCTCTCTCCTGAGTCTCTGAGACTCCCATTATGCCTATATTGGTGCTTTAGCTGGTGTCACACGTTTCTCTGAGGCTTTCTTCAATTGTCTTCATTCTTTTATCTCTCTGTTCTCTGGCTTAAATAGTCTCTATCATTCACCTTCAATTTCACTAATTCTTCTGACAATTCAAATCTACTGATCTGAGACCCTCTAGTGATTTTTTAAATTCAGTTATTTCACTTTTCACCTCCAGAATTTCATTTTTAAATCATTTCTTTATCTTTATTGACGTTTTCTATTTGATGTGACATTGCCATTATATCTTCCCTTACTTCTTTATTCAGGTTTTCCTTTAGTTCTATGAACATGTTTATAATGGCAATTTTGAACCCTTTTTCTGTTAAATCTGACATCTGGTTGCTCTCACAGACAGATTGTGTTGCTTTTTTCTTTTCCAATGTAGGTTGTACTTTCCTGTTTCTTCCAATGCCTAATAATTTTTTGTTGTTGTTAAAAACAAAATAATAATTTTAAATAATATATTGTAGTACAGTGTCCCATCCACCCACCAACCAAGGACTGCTATTGTTATTTACTTGTTTACTTTTTAGGGACTGATTGAATTCTTTCAGTGAATACTATTCCCTACTTCATTGAGTTTTGTTTTGTTTTGTTTTGTTTTGTTTGCGGTATAGGGGCCTCTCACTGTTGTGGCCTCTCTCATTGTGGAGCACAGGCTCCGGACGTGCAGGCTCAGGGGCCATGGCTCAGGGGCCCAGCTGCTCTGCGGCACGTGGGATCCTCCCAGACCGGGGCACGAACCCACGTCCCCTGCATCGGCAGGCGGACTCTCAACCACTGAGCCACCAGGGAAGCCCTTCATTGAGTTTTTGATGTTTCTTCTCAGGCACAGCTTTGGGTGTACCCACAATCACCTTGGGTTGACAATGGTATCTGTAGGACTATCTTTCTCTTTCTAACCACACCCAGTTTTTAAACTCTACTAATTTCTTGTTGATTGCTGTACTGTTTCAACAATGACCTGGGACATTAATTTCTCTATAAACTAATCAAATTATTACTTCTTTGAAGAAATAGTTTCTGAGGTCCATGTTATATATTTATTCTAACCCCAGGAGAGCTCTTCCCAGCTGTCTTATTCCCCAATTCTCTCCTGCATACTAGCTATCCTACCAGCTAGGCTGTATGTTCATCAATTCCATTAATCTCCTTCCAATTGCCTTTCATTGAAATTTCCCCGTTCTTGATAGCACCCTTAGGTTTGAATTTCTCCACACTCCTTTGCAAATGAAATCAATTCTTTTAGGAAGAGATTAGGAGCTATTCTTTTGCCACCTGCTTTTGCTTTCCAGACACCATTCCTCTAGTAACTAAGAATTCAGTGGAGGGTGTGACAACAGCCTGAGGTTCTTTCAGCTTGTCTCTCTAGCATAAAGTCACTGCCTCGGAAGCCAGGGGCAAAGGTTATAGGGGCACCAGATTTCTAGAATTGTTAAGCCCAGGGTAGAACCTTTCTCTGTTCCATTAGTGGGGCTGGAACAAAGAAGGGAGCACTCACCTTTTAAATTAATTAACTCAGGACTTCATCTCAGCAGTGGGTAGTTGGGGACAGGATGATAAGTTCTCAAGTCTTGCTCCTCCTGGGAAGAAAACTCTCTGACTTGGTACTGGAGGGAGAGGATGCTGTAGGTTCTTGGCTCCAGTAATCTGTAGTGGTCTCTACCTTGCTGAGCTAATGGTGGGGTGAGAAGAGAGTACTCTTTGTTCAAATACCACAGATTCTTGTCTTTCTTATTAACTTGCATAGATTTTCTTGAATAAATTCTTCTTCATTTGCTCTTTGCCCTTACTACCATTTGCAGAGAATTTCAGTTTTTTAAAAAAATAATTTTCATTAGTTTTATTGAGGTGTGAATCAACAAAGCTCTTCATGCTGAGGTGCTAATAGTCAATCAAACCTCTTTTGACCCCCTGTTCTAAAGTGGAGCCCTTTGTAAAGCTATCTCATTTATCCCTGTTAAATTTCCTTTGCGTATATTATCATCATGGTGGCATAATTATAAATGCCAATTAAAATTATAAATTTATAATTTTTATACTTATTTTATGATAGCTTCCTTAATTAACCCTGAATTCTTGAGGTCAGAGACTGTGTGTTTTGTTCCACAGCTCTAACATTGACTAAATTAGTTGCTGGCTCCTCGAGTATGTGTGGAGTAAATGGCTGGACATAGTAATTACAGTGACTAGACTGTGTTGGCCAAAGAAACATATGTGTATATGGCTGAAGTGGGGGATAGGGATTTTAAAATGAGTCCAGGCCTTCAAGCCTGATGACAGAGTGGAGATTGACCCTCTTAAGTGTGATGGAGAATATTGAATATCCCATTTGTGGTGAACTTCTTTAAGTCTGAACGCTGGGAGGCATTTTGCAACATTACTATACAGGCTTGACTGTTAAAAAGTTCTTATTCACAGGAGACCATAGTGAAACACCAGTTTTCAGAAAGTTCTGGTTGGGATAAAGAGCTCATTCATGTTGCCTTAGCCAGCGGGAGTCTTCCCAGGGTAAGGGGTCTCTCAAGCATTGAAATTCCTATTTCCTTGGCTTACACAGTCCCCATGCCATTTTGGAGATTTAGAGATCAGCATTATTCAGTTTGGACAGGGGACCAGAGCCGAGGGAAAGAAATCAGCAATCTATGTAAGCACTGGAACTGGAAGGCAAGAATGATGTCTTAATCCAGGACACAGTGTTAAATCAGAGTACTTGAATTAGGGTCAAAATAAGATTATGGATAAGAATGTCAACAATTTATGAATACAGAGAGTTTGGGAGCACAAAATAAGAAGTCTATCTTAAGAACAAAAAGACAGACTAAGGAGGGTTTGTTCTCTCTGCCTGTCTTCTCTTGCCTTCCAGACTTGGACTCATGCTGGAACTACATCATTGGCTCTCCTGGTTTTCAGGCCTTCAGGTTCAGACTGAAGCCATTCCATCAGTTACTCTGGGTCTTCAAATTCCTGAAGGCAGACTATGGGATTTTCATCTTTCATAACTCTCTCTGTGTGTGTGTGTGTGTGTGTGTGTGTGTGTGTGTGTGTAAAATTGACACTTGAATAACATGAATTTGAACTGTACAAGTCCACTTATAAGTGTATTTATTTCAATAAATACGTATTACAGGACTACACAATTCCTGATTGCTTGAATCTGTGGAAGTGGATCTGTGGATGTGGAAATGTGGATAAGGAAAGCTGACTGTAAAGTTTCATGCAAACTTTTACTGTGCACAAGATTGGTGCCACTAATTCTGCTTGTTCAAGGGTCAACTCTGTTTTTTTTTCTGGCTCTGTTTCTTTGGAGAATCCAGACTAATACAAATTTTACTTGATGAGAGGATGTGACTGTCCATTATCAAATAACTTCACTGTTAGCTGGCTCATAGACAAGGGATCTTAGAGGGTGTGCAAGGCAGTCATTTACCTGCAGGATTGAATCACACCTTCATGACCCTCTATACAGTTACAGTTTCAAAAGGGGCATCTCCTTACATCCCTAATAAGAATGACATAAAAACAACAACACATCAATAATAACAATAATTTTATTGTCAATTGATGTTTCCTTAATGTTGTGTAACATTGATATTGCTATTTTAATTGAGTTAAAGTAATTCACAGAGCATCCAGTTATGGGATCTAGGGCCCATTTGTTCTGTCAGGGGTCACCAAAACTATCCTCAGTAATTCACTAGAATGACACACAGGACTCAAAAACTGTTATACTCACAGTTATGGTTTATTACAGTGAATGGATATAGATCAAAATTGGCAAAAAGAAAAGGCACGTGGGGCCATGTCTGGAATAAGTGCAGTACAAAATGCCAGTGGAATTACATGGGACACACTTTATGCTTTATTCCTCCTGCAAAGATGCATGACAACACATTCAAAGCATTGCAAACCAAGTGCCTCACCTGATCCTTGCTGTGCAGGGTTCTATTGGAGGCCAGTCATGTGGGCATTCAGTACCTGTGTGAATGACCTCAGCTCTCAAAACTCAATCCGGGTATTCATTATAAATATCGTTAGTATAATCTATCTGATCCAACTTGTACAGCATGCCCCAAGGCCTCAGGCCTACAAAAATATTCATCACATAGCATATTCAGAGTGCTTAGAGCTCAGCTGCTAAGAACTGGCCCAGAGCTAGTCCTGAAAACAGACCCTTCTTGGGAATATGCAGGATGTGAGAACGTTATACTGGATTATAACTTTCCTTTATATGCCTTATTTTGGTTACCCACCCAGATCCTTAGAAGTCCTAGTAACCTTGATCTAGAGTCCCTGGCAGCCAAATGTGGCATCTCTCTCTGTGTCTAAAAGGGAAGAAGTAAAATCTTGTGTTCCATTTGGTTACTCTTCCTCCAAGTGTTTTTATCCTATGCTCTTCTCATTTCTACTTGGTAGGGATCAGGATTCTGTGACTACCACTTAGTGAGCACATTTTTTTTTTTTTTTTTTTTGTGGTACGCGGGCCTCTCACTGTTGTGGCCTCTCCCGTTGCGGAGTACAGGCTCCGGATGCACAGGCTCAGCGGCCATGGCTCATGGGCCCAGCCACTCCGCGGCACGTGGGATCTTCCCGGACCGGGGCATGAACCCATGTCCCCTGTATCGGCAGGCGGACTCTCAACCACTGTGCCACCAGGGAAGCCCTGAGCACATATTTTGGATGTGTTTGGTTCTAAGAACATTACTTCATTATCATAATATTAAAACAATCTTCAATGGCAAGTGCTGTTATTATCTTTGTTTTACAAGTCAGGAAATCAAAGCACAGAATTCTTAAGCAAACTGCCAGTAACTTACATTTACTGGGAGTTAGAGGTGGATTATAAACCCAACTAGTCAGAATCCAGAGACCAAAAATTTTATCACTGTACAAGCTACAAGAAAAACAGTATGCTTGCTTAGCCAGTATTTACTTGGCATATTTCTTGTGCTATTATGGAAAAAAGTTGTTACCTATTTTTCTCCCTTGGTTTGCATTATCATGTGCTGCCGTAAATTTCCCTGGCAACTTCTGAGATGTCTGTGTGCTTGAGGGACAGGGAGGTAAAGGGGTGAGATGGAGACATGTAGAAGGAAGAAAATCATTGCTCTTACATCTGAAATTACAGCGTTAAAATGTACATGCTAGGATGCTATTTACAACTGATCTGATACAGATTTTAGTTCACTATTAAGAAACATTTTTTAATAGCAAGATCCTATCACAGCTCAATACACTGACTTGCACAGCAGTGAGATCCTTGCAACTAGGAATATTTGATTAATATCAAGGTAGGAATCCATTTTTTTTAGTAGGTGGGAGACAGGAAGAGATGACTTCTAAATTTTTTCCAATCTTAATAGTATTATACTCTATTTTGGGAGAAAGGGGCACAAAGTGATTTTTGGTTTCTCCAAGATTATCCAACTAATTAGTGACAAAACCAAGTCAGGATTTGTCCCGCCTATGCTGTCTCCTGGCCTAATACTTACGGAGGTCCATAAGAGTTAGGGCTGAAACAGAAGGTAAAATGGATATTGATTTTGACTTTTTTTTTTTTTTTTTTGCGGTACGCAGGCCTCTCACTATTTTGGCCTCTCCCGTTGCAGAGCATAGGCTCCGGATGTGCAGGCTCAGCGTCCATGGCTCACGGGCCCAGCCGCTCCGTGGCATGTGGGATCCTCCTGGACCGGGGCATGAACCTGCGTCCCCTGCATCAGCAGGCGGACTCTCAACCACTGCGCCACCTGGGAAGCCCAATTTTGACTTTTTAAAAGCTAACATGTTTAGCAGAATGGGACCTACAGATGGTTTTTTCTGTTTCCCAACAGAAGTTTTTTATGCAAACACAAAAGGCCTTTGGAAATGTATCATCTGTAACCTTTCCCTTCCTTTTTTGTCTTTTTAAAATACTTGATCTTTTAGATATTTGAAGATTGACTCTGGAATAGGACTTTAACAAATAAATATTGATTGTGTCTCCTCTTCACAAAACATAAATTTAGGCACAAAAGGGGTAAATAAGATGGACCCTCATGTTTCTAACAGTCTAGAACGTAAATGGGCCATGGGAAGAAAATAGCTAATGACTCAAGACATATACCATCCGTATCAAATGAGGCATTCAGAAATAAGTGCTATGGAAGATAGACTAGGAATCCTGTACAGAGTAGGAAGGCTGCTCGTTTGTGTATTACTGCAACAAACATTAATTAAATAGTCACACTTCTCTGGGCTCAGTACTAGGTGCAGCAGACATATTAATGCAAAAAAAAAAAAAAATCCACGTGTGGTCCCTGATCTTTTGAAAGTTGCAATCATCTGAGAGAGACAAACAGTATATATACAAGCAAAAATACAAATAACACTGTGCGATTGTAATGAAGCAAAGTAGAAAATCCTAAGAAAGAAATACTACAAAGATATCATTTATCTTAGGATCAAGAATGTTCCTTCAGAGGAAATGGTTTAATGTAAAGGATGTGAAGGGACTTGTTTGATGAAGGAGGACAAGTTGTGGTTTTGAGTAAGAGGGAAGAAGAACTTTCTAGGGAGAAGGAGTAGCTTGTGCACAGGAACTAAGGTGAAAATATGTTTGATGAATTCAAATAACAGAAAGAAGAGCAATGTAGCTGGTATGGGACAGAGAGAGATGGGGAGGGAGAGAGGGAAAGAAAATATGAATATGATCAGGGAAGTAAGACAAGATTGGGGTGGGATTTTGTGGAAGAAGCAGGGTTTGAGATTTGGTGCTGTATTGAATGGTATCCTTAATATCATGAGGTTGTAGAAGCTTGACTGACTCTCACCCTTAGGATGAGGCATTAAATTGTTTTCTCTTGCAACAGCTCAGAGCTCAGCAGTAGCCTGTAAGCCAGGCAAATTTTATTCATGAGTTATATTCTACCCATCCTGAGAAAATTTCAAAGAAGCCTCTTGCAAATGCAGAATATGAAAGAGATTAAATCATAATGTTCCTCAGAGAAGGTTAGGTATGTGCTTATAAATCTTCCTGAGCTTCCCACATGAAAGAATATTTCAAGCCATTTTCCTTCAAATGCTCTTGTTCAGGGCAATATTGTTCTTGGTGTAAGAAAGGCCCATTGGGGGTTACAGAAGTTGGTTTTTGCAATATCCAGTTTTTCAAACCTCATGTAAAACTGTCAGTGAGTTGATTCAAACTGACTATTTATGGGCATCAGGACTCACAAGTAGAAAAAGGGCTTCACATGGTCTAATGTATTATTGTCCAGAGCCGCCCCCCCACCCCCCACACCCCCGCACCTTCAGGAAAGAACAAATAGGAATGTCCGCATGTGTATCTGGAGAACTTCCCTCCTGGAGCTCTTTGCAAGCAACTCATTATTCTTTGGGAAACCTGAGAGCACTTCAGTTGCCACTGCCTGCCTAAAAGTGACAAGTTTTGCCTCCAAACAATCTCCTTGAATTACTTTTGCAATCTTTTTTTTCCCGCCCCCCCAACTACAGTCCATAAGTTCTGCAGTAGGAGTATTTTTACTTTGGAGGAATCTGTATCCTGAACCAGCCTAGGCTTGCTTTGATTAGGGTATTGATGGTATCCCTTATGGGAAATAAATGAGAACTTTTATTTAATATTTCTCACACTCTTCCTCTTCCAGGGTGTCTACCTGGAGACAGATACCATCTCTCTCATGGACTGTGGTCCTTCTCTGTATTATTATGTTTAAAGCACAATGGGTCCTTCCTGTGTCTCCATCTGAAACATGAAGATAAGTGCCATATGTCTCATTCTTTTTCCTCATTCCATGAATCACATGGCAGAACATAGGAGACTGAAATGTTGATGAGAGCCGGAGATTGGTTTATATTTTATTACTGGATTCCCAATACCTAAGACAATATCTGCATATAGTAATCACTCATCACATTTATGGAGCAGCTGGCTTAATTGCTGAGAAGTCTTGGAATTTCTTAAGCCCTTATAACTAAGGATGAGCTACTTAAGTTTCAAGGTGAAATATTGGGGTTGAGTTTGAATGGAACTGTAGATATAAGCCACAGCTAGAGGGTACCAAACACCACCACCATTAATACCAACAATAAATATATCTGCACTTACTTAATGTTTACAGTGTATCATATGCTATGCTAAATGGTACACATGTGGTATTACATTTAATCAGAAGAAACAACCAATTATTATTTCCAGTTATTAATACAAAATTAACCAGAGAACATTTAGGTAACTTGCTTAAGGCATAAAGCTGGAAAATGGAATAGATATAACTTGAACCTGAGCAGTCTATTGTCAGACCTCCACCCTTAACTGTCATGCACTGCTTCCCGGTCAAGAGGCATGACTCAGTAGTGTCTGTAGTTAATTGCCCAATTATATGAGCCACAATCCCAGAAAGAACTCGTGATTACCTCAGCTTTTCTCTGGCATTCCTCCCAGGTTAGTATAATATGTCTGTAGATTTCATACCTTTCTCTTGGGTAGCCTGGTGGCCAAGATGTTCAGTAAGAACAGTATGAGAGTCCCTGCTCAATATTACTAGCTGTGTTACTTTGGATAAGATTGTTAAACTCTCTAAACCAAATCCTCTGATTGGAAGTGGTACAGTTATTACCATTTTACAAAAGTTTGTGTGAGCCTGGCGTGACACAATACATACCAAATGCTCAGTATGGAACTGATAAAAGAGTAGGCACAAAAGTAAGTTGTCATCATCAGGAATTCTTGGAATTTCCATCATAAAGCCTCTTTGGAGAATTAAAAGATTTTTGACTGTAAATCCTGGCTCAGTTTGTAGAGTTTGGATCAAGAGTACCCTCACAGGGACTTCCCTGGTGGTGCAGTGGTTAAGAATCCGCCTGCCAGTGTAAGGGACACGGGTTGGATCTCTGATCCAGGACGATCCCACAGGCCGTGGAGCAACTAAGCCTGTGTGCCACAACTACCGAGCCTATGCTCTAGAGCCCATGAACCACAACTACTGAGCCTGTGTGTCACAACTACTGAAGCCCTTGCGCCTAGAGCCAGTGCTCCGCAACAAGAGAAGTCACCACAATGAGAAGCCTGCGCATTGCAACAAAGACCGAACGTAGCCCCCCCCACCAAAAAAAAGTACCCACACATTTGTGTAATCTTCCCAGTAAGAATAAAATAAATTATATGACTAAAGATAATGTATTTTATCAACAAAAAAGAGAAACATATGGTTGGATAAAGAACAATCAATTGTACTTAAAAGTAAAGTCTTACAAACATTATAGATAAAAAGTAAGTCTAGTTGGGTTTCTATCAATTTTCCTTGTTGAGAAGAATAAATCACACAAAATCATGAGTATTTCAGAAAATTCAGTCAACTTATCTCTAATGCGTGTGGGGTCTACAGCAATCTTTTTTCTCAAAGACTCATTCCTCCATGTGAAATATATTCCTCTTTAGGGACAGAGGATATTCTCAGAGACCACTTTAAGGAAGAACTTTATTCCTAGCTCCTAGGAGGAGTGTCCACAGAGAACCTTTAGCTGTCAACTCTTTCAGGGTCTGCATCAGACGCAGAGAGCCTCTGACCTGTGATCACGCCTTTCCAAGGCAACCTGCATTCAGTCACTCAACAGGGCAGAGGTACGGAGAGAGGCATGGCTGACCAGGATACTCTGATGGGGGAATAGTTACTCCAGAACTCCCTGCCGGGTTGGCTGAAGCTTTCTTGGGCTTGCATCACTTCTTCCTCTGCCCAGTCCTGTTTTTCTTCCCTTCCTTTCAAAGGTGTTAATCCCTGAGTAACATCTTATACTTCAGGAAATATCTCAGCTATTTTTTTTTTCCTGTACAGCTCAAACTACTTGAGTCAGCAATGAAAGTGCAGTGGTCTGAGAAAGCTGGCAACACAGTAGGGTTTTGGCAGTGAATCACTCACTTCTCTGCTGACAACAAGGACCCCTTCACTGGTGGTAGGTGGAGAAGAGATGATGGTTCAAATGTTATCTTTTCACTGATAATGAATTAGGAGGTTGTACTGATGGAGGACATACACTAGCAGGTAGAATGCACTAGGCATTTAAAGCTATGGAGGAAATAGTAGCTATAAGAGTAACAAGATTGGATGGTTATTGCCAAGTGTCATTGATGATCTAAAGGAAGGAAATGAACAGCTGAGGGTAAGAATGGGTAGTTGAGAACCAGAGGTGAAAGCCAGATGGCCTCTTTTATTTGCATACCAAAAAGCTCTCTTCCTGCAGAATCAAGGCTGAGAAAGTCAAGGATGGGGCCTCATATCTAACACTCTAAGTGGAGACTTCCCCACTGAAAACAGTTGAAAGCTCAATCAAGGAAAATCTGTTATGCCAAAATCAGTAACTTGGTTAGGAAAAATTGGAACCCTGACACATGGGACAGTGGCATGTGGGTAAATGTTCCCAAATATGTTAAATATCCAGCCTCCTCTGAACCTTTAAGCCCTCAGAAGTAGCCTGTACCTCATAACAAGAACTATTACTCCCTGTGTTTGTTAAGACATTGGAGAGGACTGTATGCCTCAAAAAAGCAGGTGCCCCCTCAAGCCTTTTACTTGGTAGCCATGCCCTGAGAAAAGGAGAATCCTGAACATTAAAAATAATTTGTACACCAGAAACTAACACAACTTTGTAAATCAACTATACTTCACTAATAAATGATCTTTCTTTTTCAGAAAACTTTTAAATTTTCAGAAATACTACAAAGATAGTACAGAGAGTTGCTATTTACCCCATACCCAGCTTCCCTCATTATCATTTTATGTTATGTGGTACATTTGCTAAAGTTAATCAATATTGATATGTTATTATTATTATTATACTCATATTCCCTTAGCTTTTACCTAACATCTTCCTTCTGTTCAGGGATGCCTCCCAAGATATCAAATGACATTTAGTCATCTTCGTTTCCATAGATTCCAATTGAGAGTGACAGTTTCTCAGATTTTTCCAAGTTTTTAATGATCTTGACAGTTTTGAGGAGTACTGGTCAGTTATTTTGTAGTATATCCTTCAATTGGGATTTATCCAATATTTTTCTCATAACTGGGGTTGTGGATTTGGGCAAAGAAAACCACAGAGGTAAAGTGCTATTTTCATCATATCCTATCAAGGGTATATACCATCAGCATCATTTATGACTGATAATGTTAAATGAGACCACCGGGATAAAGTAGTATTTTTCAGGATTCTCCACTGCAGTGACTCTTCCCCACCCTTGACCCCCTTTTGCATTCTCTGTTCTCTGGAAGGAAGTCACTATGCACAAGACCACACTTAAAGAGTGGAGTGTTAAACTACACCTCCTTGAGGGCGTAGTATACACATACATTATTTGAAATTCTTCTTATTGGAAATATGTTCTTCAACATTTATTTATTCGTTCATTTATTTATATTATTATAAGCATCAATTAAATTTTTTTTAATCTTATTAGTCTTCAATTTTATACACATCAGTGTATACATGTCAATCCCAATCGCCCAATTCATCACACCACCATCCCCAACCCCCTCGGCTGTCCCCCCTTGGTGTCCATACATTTGTTCTCTACATCTGTGTCTCAAATTCTAGCTCTGCAAACCAGTTCATCTGTACCATTTTTCTAGGTTCCATGAACATGCGTTAATATACGATATTTGTTTTTCACTTTCTGACTTACTTCACTCTGTATGACAGTCTCTAGATCCATCCACGTGTCAACAAATGACCCAATTTCATTCCTTTTTATGGCTGAGGAATATTCCATTGTATATATGTACCACATCTTCTTTATCGATTCATCTGTCAGTGGGCATTTAGGTTGCTTCCATGACCTGACTATTGTAAATAGTGCTGCAATGAACACTGGGGTGCATGTGTCTTTTTGAATTATGGTTTTCTCTGGGTATATGCCCAGTAGTGGGATTGCTGGGTCGTATGGAAGTTCTATTTTTAGTTTTTTAAGGAACCTCCATATGTTCTCCATAGTGGCTGTATCAATTTACATTCCCACCAACAGTGAAAGAGGGTTCCCTTTTCTCCACACCCTCTCCAGCATTTGTTGTTTGTAGATTTTCTGATGATGCCCTTTCTAACTGGTGTGAGGTGATACCTCATTGTAGTTTTGATTTTCATTTCTCTAAAAATTAATGATGTTGAGCAGCTTTTCAGGTGCATCTTGGCCATCTGTATGTCTTCTTTGGAGAAATGTCTATTTAGGTCTTCTGCCCATTTTTGGATTGGGTTGTTTGTTTCTTTAAGATTGAGCTGCATGAGCTGTTTATATATTTTGGAGATTAATCCTTTGTCTATTGATTCATTTGCAAACATTTTCTCCCATTCTGAGAGTTGTCTTTACGTCTTGTTTATGGTTTCTTTTGCTGTGCAAAAGCTTTGAAGTTTCATTAGGTCCCATTTGTTTATTTTTGTTTTTATTTCCCTTACTCTAGGAGGTGGATCAAAAAAGACCTTGATGTGATTTATGTCAAAGAGTGTTCTTCCTATGTTTTCCTCTAAGAGTTTTATAGTATCCAGTCTTACACTTCGGTCTTGAATCAATTTTGAGTTTATTTTTGTGTATGGTGTTAAGGAGTGGTCTAATTTCATTCTTTTACACATAGCTGTCCAGTTTTCCCAGCAACATTTATTGAAGACACTGTCTTCTCTCCATTGTATATCCTTGCCTCCTTTGTCATAGATTAGTTGACCATAGGTGCGTGGGTTTATCTCTGGGCTTTCTATCTCGTTCCATCGATCTATGTTTCTGTTTTTGTGCCAGTACCATATTGTATTGATTACTGTAGCTTTGTTGTATAGTCTGAAGTCAGGGAGTCTGATTTCTCCTGCTCTGTTTTTTCCCCTCAAGAGTGCTTTAGCTATTCGGGGTCTTTTGTGTCTCCATACAAATTTTAAGATTTTTTGTTCTAGTTCCGTAAAAATGTCATTGGTAATTTGATAGGGACTGCATTGAATCTGTCTATTGCTTTGTGTAGTATAGTCATTTTCACAATATTGATTATTCCAATTCAAGAACATGGTATGTCTCTCCATCTATTGGTATCATCTTTAATGTCTTTCATCAGTGTCTTATAGTTTTCTGCATACAGGTCTTTTGTCTCCCTAGGTAGGTTTATTCCTAGGTATTTTATTCTTTTTGTTGCAATGGGAAATGGGAGTGTTTCCTTAATTTCTCTTTCAGATTTTTCATCATTAGTGTAAAGGAATGCAAGAGATTTCTGTGCATTAATTTTGTATCCTGCAATTTTACCAAATTCATTGATTAGCTCTAGTAGTTTTCTGGTGGCATCTTTAGGATTCTCTACGTATAGTATCATGTCATCTGCAAACAGTGACAGTATTACTTCTTCTTTTCCGATTTGTATTCCTTTAATTTCTTTTCCTTCTCTGATTGCCATGGCTAGGACTTCCAAAATTATGTTGAATAATAGTGGTGAGAGTGGACATCCTTGTCTCGTTCCTGATCTTAGATGAAATGCTTTCAGTTTTTCACCATTGAGAATGATGTTTGCTGTGGGTTTGTCGTATATGGCTTTTATTATGTTGAGGTAGGTTCCTTCTATGCCCACTTTCTGGAGAGTTTTTTTCATAAATGGGTGTTGAATTTTGTCAAAAGCTTTTTCTGCATCTATTGAGATGATCATATGGTTTTTCTTCTTCAATTTGTTAATATGGTGTATCACATTCATTGATTTGTGTATATTGAAGAATCCTTGCATCTCTGGGATAAATCCCACTTGATCATGGTGTATGATCTTTTTAATGTGTTATTGGAATCTGTTTGTTAGTATTTTGTTGAGGATTTTTGCATCTATATTTATCAGTGATATTGGTCAGTAATTTTCTTTTTTTGTAGTATCTTTTTCTGGTTTTGGTATCAGGGTGATGGTGGCTTCCTAGAATGAGTTTGGGAGTGTTCCTTCCTCTGCAATTTTTTGGAAGAGTTTGTGAAGGATAGGTGTTAGCTCTTCTCTAAATGTTTGATAGAATTCACCTATGAAGCCATCTGGTCCTGGAGTTTTGTTTGTTGGAAGACTTTTAATCACAGTTTCAATTTCATTAGTTGTGATTGGTTTGTTCATATTTTCTGTTTCTTCCTGGTGCAGTCTTGGAAGGTTATACCTTTCTAAGAATTTGTCCATTTCTTCCAGGTTGTCCATTTTATTGGCATAGAGTTGCTTGTAGTAGTCTCTTAGGATGCTTTGTATTTCTGCGGTGTCTGTTGTAACTCCTCCTTTTTCATTTCTAATTTTATTGATTTGAGTCCTCTCCCTCTTTTTCTTGATGAGTCTGGCTAATGGTTTATCAATTTTGTTTATCTTCTCAAAGAACCAGCTTTTAGTTTTATTGATCTTTGCTCTTGTTTCTATTTCATTTATTTCTTCTCTGATCTTTATGATTTCTTTCCTTCTGCTAACTTTGGGTGTTTTTGTTCTTTCTCTTGTTCCTTTAGGTGTAAGGTTAGATTGTTTATTTGAGATTTCTCTTATTTTTTGATGTAGGCTTTTATAGCTATAAACTTCCCTCTTAAAACTGCTTTTGCTGCATCCCATAGGTTTTGGATCATCATGTTTTCATTGTCATTTGTCTCCAGGTATTTTTTGATTTCCTCTTTGATTTTTCAGTGATCTCTTGGTTATTTAGTAACGTATTGTTTAGCCTCCATATGTTTGTGTTTTTTACGTTTTTTTCCCTGTAATTCATTTCTAATCATAGCATTGCAGTCAGAAAAGATGCTTAATATGATTTCAATTTTCTTAAATTTACTGAGGCTTGATTTGTGACGCAAGATGTGATCTATCCTGGAGAATGTTCCATGCGCACTTGAGAAGAAAGTGTAATCTGCTGTTTTTGGTTGGAATGTCCTATAAATGTCAATTAATCTATTTGGTCTATTGTGTCATTTAAAGCTTCTTTTCCTTATTTTCATTTTGGATGATCTGTCCATTGGTGTAAGTGAGGTGTTAAAGTCCTCCACTACTATTGTGTTACTGTCGATTTCCACTTTTATAGCTGTTAGCAGTTGCCTTATGTATTGAGGTTCTCCTACGGTGGGTGCATATATATTTATAATTGTTATATCTTCTTCTTGGATTGATCCCTTGATCATTATGTAATGTCCTTCCTTGTGTCTTGTAGTATTCTTTTTCTAAAGTCTATTTTATCTGATATGAATATTGCTACTACAGATCTCTTTTGATTTTCATTTGCATGGAATATCTTTTTCCATCCCCACACTTTCAGTCTGTATGTGTCCCTAGGTCTGAAGTGGGTCTCCTGTAGATAGCATATATATGGGTCTTGCTTTTATATCCATTCAGCAAGCCTGTGTCTTTTGGTTGAAGCATTTAATCCATTCACGTGTAAGGTTATTATCGATATGTATGTTCCTATTACCATTCTCTTAATTGTTTTGTTTTTGTAGGTCTTTTTCTTCTCTTGTGTTTCCCACTTAGAGAAGGTCCTTTAGCATTTGTTTTAGAGTTGGTTTTGTGGTGCCGAATTCTCTTAGCTTTTGCTTGTCTGTAAAGCTTTTGATTTCTCCATCGAATCTGAATGAGATCCTTGCCGGGTAGAGTAGTCTTTGTTGTAGTTTCTTCCCTTTCATCACTTTAAGTATATCATGCCACTCCCTTCTATTTTGTAGAGTTTCTGCTGAGAAATCAGCTGTTAACCTTATGGGAGTTCCCTTGTATGTTATTTGTCATTTTTCACTTGCTGCTTTCAGTAATTTTTTTTTGTCTTTAATTTTTGCCAATTTGATTTCTATGTTTCTTGGCTTGTTTCTCCTTGGGTTTATCCTGTATAGGACTCTCTGTGCTTTCTGGACTTGGGTGGCTGTTTCCTTTCCCGTGTTAGGGACGTTTTCCACTATAATCTCTTCAAATATTTTCTCTGGTCCTTTCTCTCTCCTTTCTCCTTCTGGGATCCCTCTAATGTGAATATTGTTGCATTTAATGTTTTTCCAGAGGTCTCTTAGGCTGTCTTCATTTCTTTTCATTCTTTTTTCTTTATTCTCTTCCACAGCAGTGAATTCCACCATTCTGTGTTCCAGGTCACTTATCCATTCTTCTGCCTCAGTTATTCTGCTATTGATTCCTTCTAGTGTATTTTTCATTTCAGTTATTGTATTGTTCATCTCTGTTTGTTCTGTAATTCTTCTAGGTCTTTGTGAAACATTTCTTGCATCTTCTCGATCTTTGCCTCCATTCATTTTCCTAAGTCCTGTATTATCTTCACTATCATTATTCCGAATTCTTTTTCTGGATGGTTGTCTATCTCCACTTCATTTAGTTGTTTTTCTGGGGTTTTATCTTGTTCCTTCATCTGGTACATAGCCTTCTGCCTTTTCATGTTGTCTGTCTTTCTGTGAATGTGGTTTTTGTTCCACAGACTGCAGGATTGCTGTTCTTCTTGCTTCTGCTGTCTGCCCTCTGGTGGATGGGGCTATCTACCAATTTTACACTTTGGGTTATAACCCAGAATTATTTAAATATCTTATTGTTCCAATTTCTTCCAGCTTTGGCTATTGGGAACTATTTTCAGTTGTTGCCTGTATTCCCTTTTCATGTCTCCATCAGTCTGTGTGTGTTGTGTGAATGTGGGTGCAGGTCTGTGTTTCAAGCACTTCTTTAATTTTTGATACTACAAGGATCTCCAAGCTCTTCTTGTATATGCCCTGCCCCAGTCTTAGAATGAGCTATTCAGCAATTCTCCAAGGAGCCCTGGTTACTTCTGTTGGAGAATGGAATTAAAATTTAAGTTCTGGGTGCAACTTGTACTCATTCCTAAAAGAGCATCATTACTTCTGGGACTGCTCAGCTGACAGAACAGGGAAGGTGTATATGTGTATATATTAAGCTATGTAAGTACACATATGTATAAATACTTTATATTTAAACATCTATATCTGTATTAAGCTAATACATAGTTTATACTGATGTCTGCAGCTCTAATTCATTACCACGTGGATAGCACTAGCCCCCTCCTCTTGCTTATCTGTAACCTCCTATTCCAACAGTGAGAAGCCTGGCTCCCAGTATCTGTTATCCATTTATTTAATTGTTCAATCTCAGTGTGTCTGTGTATGTGTACATACATGGTGTGTGTGTTTGTGCATGTGGGTATAGTGGCTTCGAAATGCTTAACTCGTGCCCCTTGGGGAAACACCTTTAACACAAAGAGTGCAGTGCTGATGTGCACTTCATTCTGCATTTGTTTATCAGACTGCATTTATTTAAAGAATTACCAGGGTGAGGACCCTTTTCCCTAACAGCTTTCAGTGAGATTGTTCCATACATTTGTAATACAGTTAGATTGTTTTATCATATTCTGCATTTTGTCCTGGAAGTCCTCTAAACCCTAAATTATTTTTTAATTTTCATACATTGATGGTCATTCTTTGTACTATAAAGCTCATTTATTCCTTCTCCAAATCTTTTTTTAACATTTTTATTAGAATATAATTGCTTTACAATGTTATGTTAGTTTCTGCTGTATAACAAAGTGAATCAGTTATACGTATACATATATCCCCATATCCCCCCCCATGCAACTCCTTCCCACCCTCCCTCTCCCACTCCTTTGGGTGCTCACAAAGCACTGAGCTGATCTCCCTGAGCTATGCAGCTACTTCCCACTAGCTATCTATTTTACATTTGGTAGTGTATATATGTCAGTGGTACTCTTTCACTTCATCCCAGCTTAACCTTCTCTCTCCCTGTGTCCTCAAGCCCATTCTCTACATCTGTGTCTTTATTCCTGTCCTGCCCTAGGTTCATTAGAAACTTTTTTTTTTTTAGATTCCATATATATGTATTAGCATACAGTATTTGTTTTTCTCTTTCTGACTTATTTCACTCTGTATGACAAACTCTAAGTCCATCCACCTCAATGCAAAAACTCAATTTCATTTCTTTTTATAGCCCAGTAATATTCCATTGTGTATATGTGCCATATCTTCTTTATCCATTTGTCTGTTGACACTTAGGTTGCTTCCATGTCCTGGCTATTGTAAATAGTGCTGCAGTGAAGACTGTGGTACATGACTCTTTTTGAATTATGGTTTTCTCAGGGTATATGCCCAGTAGTGGTATAACTGGGTCATATGTTGGTACTATTTTTACTTTTTTAAGGAACCTCCATACTGTTCTCCATAGTTGCTGTATAAATTTACATCCCCACCAATAGTGCAAGAGGGTTCCCTTTTCTCCACACCCTCTCCAGCATTTATTGTTTGTAGATTTTTGATGATGGCTGTTCTGATTGGTGTGAGGTGATACCTCACTGTGGTTTTGATTTGCATTTCTCTAATGATTAATGATGTTGAGCATCCTTTCATATGTTTGTTGCCAATCTATATATCTTCTTTGGAGAAATGTTTATTTAGGTCTTCCACCCATTTTTGGATTGGGTTGTTTGTTTTCTTCATATTGAGCTGTATGAGTTGCTTGTATATTTTGGAGATTAGTCCCTTTGTCAGTTGTTTCCTTTGCAAATATTTTCTCCCATTCTGTGGGTTTTCTTTTCATCTTGTTTATGGTTTTCTTTACTGTGCAAAAGCTTTGAAGTTTCATTAGGTCCCATTTGTTTTTGTTTTTTTTCATTTCCATTTCTCTAGGAGGTGGGTCAAAAAGGATCTTGCTGTGATTTATGTCATAGAGTCTTCTGCCTATGTTTTCCTCTAAGAGTTTCATACTCTCTGGCCTTACATTTAGGTCTTTAATCCATTTTGATTTTATTTTTGTGTATGGTGTTAAGGAGTGTTCTAATTTCAGTCCTTTACATGTAGCTGTCTAGTTTTTCCAGCAGCACTTATTGAAGAGGCAGTCTTTTCTCCATTGTATATTCTTACCTCCTTTGTCAAAGATAAGGTGACCATATGTGCGGGGGTTTGTCTCTGGGCTTTCTATCTCATTCCCTTGATCTATATTTCTGTTTCTGTGCCAGTACCATATTTTCTTGATTACTGTAGCTTTGTAGTATAGTCTAAAGTCAGGGAGCCTGATTCCTCCAGCTCTGTTTGTCTTTCTCAAAATTGCTTTGGCTATTCTGAGTCTTTTGTGTTTCCATAAAAATTGTAATTTTTTATTGTTCTAATTCTGTGAAAAATGCCATTTATAGTTTGATAGGGATTGCACTGATCTGTAGATTGCTTTGGGTTTGTTTTTTTTTTTTTACACAATTGATTCTTCCAATCCAAGAACATAGTATATCTCTCCATCTGTTTTTATCATCTTTAATGTCTTCCATCAGTGTCTTATAGTTTTCTGCCTACAGGTCTTTTGTCTCCTTAGGAAGGTTTATTCCTAGGCATTTTATTCTTTTTTTTGCAGTGGTAAATGGGAGTGTTTCCTTAATTTCTCTTTCAGATTTTTCATCATTAGTGTATAGGAGTGCAGGAGATTTCTGTGCATTAATTTTGTATCCTGCTACTTTACCAATTTCCTTGATTAGCTCTAGTAGTTTTCTGGTAGCATCCTTAGGATTCTCTATGTATAGTAACATGTCATGTGCAAACAGTGACAGTTTTACTTCTTCTTTTCCGATTTGGATTCCTTTTATTTCTTTTTCTTCTCTGATTGCTGTGGTTAAATCTTCCAAAACTATGTTGAATAATAGCTGTGGGAATGGGTAAACTTGTCTTGTTCCTATTCTTAGAGGAAAGGGTTTCAGTTTCTCACCATTCAGAATGATGTTGGCTGTGGGTTTGTTATATATGACCTTTATTATGTTGAGGTAAGTTCTCTCTATGCCTACTTTCTGGAGAGTTTTTATCATAAATGGGTGTTGAATTTTGTCCAAAGATTTTTCTGCATCTATTGAGATTATCATATGGTTTTTATCCTTCAATTTGTTAATATGGTGTATATAACAATGATTGATTTGCATATATTGCAGAATCCTTGCATTTCTGGGATAAACGCCACTTGATCTTGGTGTATGATCCTTTTAACGTGCTTTTGGATTCTGTTTGTTAGTATTTTGTTGAGTATTTTTGCATCTATATTCATCAGTGATATTGGTCTGTAGGTTTCTTTTTTTGAGACATCTGTGTCTGATTTTGGTTTCAGGGTGATGGTGGCCTCGTAGAATGAGTTTGGGTGTGTTCCTTCCTCTGCAATTTTTTGGAAAAGTTTGAGAAGGATAGGTGTTAGCTCTTCTCTCAATGTTTGATAGAATTCACCTGTGAAGCCATCTGGTCCTGGGCTTTTGTTTGTTGGAAGATTTTTAATCACAGTTTCAATTTCAGTGCTTGTGATTGTTCTGTTTAAATTTTCTATTTCTTCCAGTGTCAGTCTCAGAAGGTTGTGGTTTTCTAAGAATTTTTCCATTTCTTCCAGGTTGTCAATTTTTTTGGCATATTCTTGATTGTAGTAGTCTCTCATGGTCCTTTGTATTTCAGCAGTGTCAGTTGTTACTTCTCCTTTTTCATTTCTAATTCTACTGATTTGAGTCTTCTCCTTTTTTTGCTTCATGAGTCTGGGTAATGGTTTATCAATTTTGTTTATCTTCTCAAAGAACCAACTTTTTGTTTTATTGATCTTTGCTATTGTTTCTTTCATTTCTTTTTCAGTTATTTCTAATCTGCTCATTATGATTTATTTCCTTCTGCTAACTTCGGGGATTTTTTTTTTTTGTTCTTCTTTCTGTAATTGTGTTAGGTGTAAGTTTAGGTTGTTTCTTTGAGATTTTTCCTGTATCTTGATGTAGGTTTGTATAGCTATAAACTCCCCTCTTAGAACTGCTTTTTCTGTATCCCATAGGTTTGGGGTCATCATGTTTTCATTGTCATTTTTTCTAGGTATTTTTTAATTTCCTTCTTCATTTCTTCAGTGATCTCTTGGTTATTTAGCAGCTTATTGTTTAGTTTCCATGTGTTTGTATTTTTTACAGTTTTCTTCCTGTAATTGGTATCTAGTCTCTACTGTTTTGGTCAGAAAAGATGCTTGATACGATTCCAATTTTCTTAACTATACTGAGGCTTGATTTGTGTCCCAAGATATGATCTATTCTGGAGAATGTTCCATGAGCACTTCAGAAGGTAGTGTATTCTGTCATTCTGGGATGGAGTGGCCTATAAATATCAATTCAATCTATCTAGTCTAATGTTTCTTTTAAAGCTTGTGTTTCCTTATTTATTTTCATTTTGGATGATCTTTCCATTGGTGAAAGTGGAGTGTTAAATTCCCTTACTATGATTGTATTACTGTCAATTTCCCCTTTTATGGCTGTTAGCACATGCCTTATATATTGAGGTACTCCTATGTTAGTTGCATAAATATTAACAATTGTTACACCTTCTTCTTGGATTGATCCCTTTATCATTATGTAGTGTCCTTCTTTGTCTCTTGTAATAGTCTTTCTTTTAAAGTCTATTTTGTCTGATATGAGTTTTGCTTCTCCAGCTTTCTTTTGATTTCCATTTGCGTGGAATGTCTTTTTCATCCCCTCAGTCTGTATGTGTCCCTAAGTCTGAAGTCGGTCTCTTGTAGACATCATATAAAAGGGTCTTGTTTTTGTATGCATTCAGCCTGTCTGTGTTTTGGGTTGGAGGATTTAATCCATTTACATTTAAGGTACTTATCAATATGTATGTTCTTGTTACCATTTTTTTTTATTCTTTTGTGTTTGTTATTGTGGTTCTTTTCCTTCTCTTCTGTTTCATGCCTAGAGAAGTTCCTTTAGCATTTGTTGTAAAGTTGGTTTGGTGGTGCTGAATTCTCTTAGCTTTTGCTTGTCTGTAAAGGTTTTAATTTCTCTGTCGAATCTGAATGAGGCCCTTGCTGGGTAGAGTAAACTTGGTTGTAGTTTTTCCCCTTTCATTACTTTAAATATGTCCTGCCACTCCCTTCTGGCTTGCAGAGTTTCTACTGAAAGATCAGCTGTTAACCTTATGGGGATTCCCTTTTATGTTATTTGTTGCTTTTCCCTTGCTGCTTTTATTTATTTTTTTCTTTGAATTTAGTTTTTGTTAGTTTGATTAATATGTGTCTTGAGCTGTTTCTCCTTGGATTTATCCTGTATAGGTCTCTCTGCGCTTCCTGGACTTGGAAGCACAGAGAGTCATCTCAACCTATGACACACATTTTCTTCAAGCTCAAAATCTCTATTCATTTCTGACGTTAATAGTGAGTATTTCATTAGCTAGCATTATTGCTCCTGTATTATTTGTCTGGATCAATAGTTCCAAAATGTTTTCATGTTTTGAAGGACATCTGATTCTTTAAAAATAACAAGTTATCAGCAACTGCATTTATTGCAGTTGTTTCTACAGCCATAGAGAGCATTTTGAAGTGGCCAGTGGCTCTTATAGAATCTAGAGTGTAGAATAGTTGTTAATAGCTCTGTCTCTGGAGTTGAGCAGACCATGATTCAGTACAACAGCAGATATGAATGTCTCCAATAGAGATTGTATAGCTCTCTAAGTCTAAAATATTTGCTACATAGCTCTTTAGAGAAAAAGGTTTTCTGACTCAGTATATACCAAATATTTTTATTGATGGGTGTTTATGAAATTTTTATTTTTTGCTACTATGAACAACACTGCAGTGAGCATCTCTGTGCAAATACCCTTTCATTTTTGCACTTGTCCAATGATTTATTTAGAATATATTCATAGGACTGTAATTTCTAGTTCAAAGAACTTAGGTCTTCCCCCAGTCTGTTTTAAACTGTTACCAGTCTAAAAAGAAGAGATAATCAAGTCTGCTTTCAGTTCAAAGTATCGAAAATTTGAAGGAAATAAACTCTCATTTCAGATTGACCTTGGCATGGACATTCCACAGCTTGATGAGAAATGCTGGTATCTTCAGAAAAAAGACTTTGGGATTTAACCAGGCAGGTATAATGTGCTTGGGCTTCCAGGCTTGATTCTAGACACTTGCATTTCAGGCACTGTCCAGGCTGACTCTCAGGACCACCTGAACTTGAAGAAGGCACACTGGCTATTGCCTTACTCTGTAACAAGAGGTGATGATCAGGTCAGAATAAATGTTAACCTGGCTCTAAAAGGGCTGTAGTACATGAAGAGAGAAGATGATGGAGTTAGAAGCATTGAAAGCAAGGCTTACATAATACCTGGGGGAATATTCAAGCTTCTCATTTAAGGCAGGGCTTTTTTTTTTTTTTTTTTAAACATCAGAAATTGTCTTTATTTCATCTCAGTTCTTTTTTTTTTTTTTTTTTTTTTTTTTGCATTACGTGGGCCTCTCACTATTGTGGCCTCTCCCGTTGTGGAGCACAGGCTCCGGACGTGCCGGCTCAGCGGCCATGGCTCACGGGCCTAGCCACTCTGCGGCATGTGGGATCTTCCCGGACCAGGGCACGAACCCGTGTCCCCTGCATTGGCAGGCGGACTGTCAACCACTGTGCCACCAGGGAAGCCTGTCATCTCAGTTCTTGAATTAGACTTTGGGTATAGAATTCTACATTTAAAGCTATATTTTTAACTTTTTTTGAATGAAAGAATCCTTAAATTCTACAGTGTTTTATAGTTTTCAAAAGTTTCAAATTGATGATTTCATATAATCTCATAATAACTCTCTTTTAAAAAATCCCCTACCCCTATATTTCCCCTCCTCCCTTCCCCTCTCCCCACTGGTAGCTACTAGTTTGTTCTCTATATCTATGAGTCTGCTTCTTTTTTTGTTTGTTTCATTCTCTAGTTTGTTATATTTTTTAGATTCTACATATAAGCAATATTATATAGCATTTGTCTTTCTCTGTCTGACTTATTTCACTTAACATCATGTTCTCCAAGTCCATCCATTTTGTTACAAATGGGAAAATTTCATTCTTTTTTATGGCTGAGTAGTATTCCATTGTATATGTATACCACCTCTTCTTTATCCATTCATCTGTTGATGGGCATTTTGGTTGCTTCCATATCTTGGCTATTGTAAATAATGCTGCTATGAACACTGGGGTGCATGTACCTTTTTGGATTAGTGTTGTATTTTTTTCAGATATATACCTTGGAGTGGAATTGCTGGGTCATGTAGTAGTTTTTAGTTTTTTGAGAAATCTCCATTCTGTTTTCCACAGTGGCTGCACCAATTTACATCCCCACCAACAGTGTAGGAGGGTTTCCTTTTCTATACATCCTTAACAACATTTGATGTGTTATTTGGTGAGAAGTGATATCTCACTGTGGTTTTGATTTGCATTTTCCTGATGATTAAATATACTTAGCATGTTTTCCTGTGCCTCTTGGCCATCTGCATTTCCTCTTTTGAAAAATGTCTATTCAGTCCTTCTGCCAGTTTTTAAATTGATTTGTTTGTTTTTTTCTTGTTAAGTTGTATGAGCTGCTTATATATATTGATATTAATGCTGTATCGGTCATATGGTTTGCAAATATATTCTCCTATTCAGTAGCTTGTCTTTCTGTTTTGTTGATAGTTTCCTTTGCTGTGCAAAAGCTTTTAAGTTTAATTATGTCTCATTTGTTTATTTTTGCCTTTGTTTTTTGGTTTAGGAGATGGATCCAAAAAACTATTGCAGCAACTTATGTCAAAGAGTGTTCTGCCTATGTTTTCCTCTAGGTTTTTTATAGTATCTGATCTTACATTTAGGTCTTTAATCCATTTTGAGTTTATTTTTGTATATGGTGTTAGATTATTTCTAATTTCATTGTCTTACATGTAGCTGTCTAGTTTTCCCAGCACAACTTATTGAAGAGACTGTCTTTTTTTGCATTGTATATTCTTGCCTCCTTACCACAGATTAATTGACCATATGTGTGTGGGTTTATTTCTCTTCCATTGATCTATGTGTCTGTTTTGTACCACTACCATACTGTTTTGATGACTGTAGCTGTGTAGTATAGTCTGAAGTCAAGGAGTATGATTCCTCCAGCTCTGTTCTTTCTCAAGTTTGTTTTGGCTATATGAGGCCTTTCGTGTTTCCATATAAATTTTAGAATTATGTGTTCTATTTCTGTGAAAAATGCCATTGGTATTTTGATAGGGATTGCATTGAATCTGTAGATTGCCTTGGGGTAGTGTGATAAATTTAACAATATTAATTCTTCCAGTCCAAAAGCATGATGTATCTTTTCATCTGTTTGTGTCATCTTCAGTTTCTTTCATCAGTGTCTTATAGTTTTCAGAGGACAGGCTTTGTACATCTTCAGGTAGGCTTATTCCTAGTTATTTTACTCTTCTTGGTGCAGTGGTGAATGGGATCATTTCCTTAATTTCTTCCTGATTGTTCATTGTTAGTGTATAGAAATGCAACAGATTTCTGCACATTAATTTTTATCCTGCAAGTTTACTGAATTCACTGATGAACTATAGTAGCTTTCTGGTGGCATCTTTAGGATTTTCTATTTATAGTATCATGTCATCTGAAAACAGTGACATTTTTACTTTTTACTCTCCAATTTGGATTTCTTTTATTTCTTTTTCTTTTCTGATTGCTGTGGCTAGGACTTCCAAAATTATGTTGAATATATGTGGCAAGAGTGGACACCCTTGTCTTGTTCCTCATCTTAGAGGAAATGTAAAGCAGGGCTTTTAAATCATGTTTTATTTATGGTTAAACACCATCACAGCCCTTCTCTAATTTTTCCTTATCTATTAAAAATGACATCTGGGGATTACCTGCATTCTTTTTGTTTTTGAATCAATTATATTACCTGAAGTTGATAAGTAGATCTTGTAGGAGATTGGCACTTGTCTAATCTAAGCCTGTCTTAGTTTTTCTCCCAAGAGGGCTTCAAACACCAGTAAGCCCAATACAGGTTGGATCCTACAGCAAGAAGAGCATCATAAAGTATTTACTTTATGCCATCAGCCAGCCTCTGTTACAACCAGTCTAGTTTTAACCCTGTAGAATAGAATAGACCCCTTAAGATGAAGTCCTGGCACAGGTAATAACTAGCATGTATGAGTACCTACCATGCTTTTTTTTTTTTTTTTTTTTGAGGCACACGGGCCTCTCACTGCTGCAGCCCCTCCCGCCGCGGAGCACAGGCTCCAGAGTGCAGGCTCAGTGGCCACGGGCCCAGCTGCTCCGCGGCCCGTGGGATCCTCCCGGAGTGGGGCACGAACCTGCATCCCCCGCATCGGCAGGTGGATTCCCAACCACTGCGCCACCAGGGAAGCCCCTACCATGCATGTTTGAAATGTTACACTATGAACTTTATATTTTATATTCCAAGTCATACTGCAAGGTAAGCCCTATATTTAAAATTAAAATATTAGAAAGAACTCTAGCCTGGGAAAATCAGTGAAACTCAAATGCTGGTTTTAGCTCTATCATCATATCAGTATCGATGACTTTTTTTCTTGGGTCTCAGTTTTCTCAGCAATGGAATAAAAGAGTTAGACTTGATGCTCCTATTTCCTTCAGGGTGATACTCTATGATTATGTGCCTTTTCATGTTAAAAAAAAAAAAAAAAGCCCTGAGGAACTTCCAGGGAAGAATTGTTCTCAAATCTCAAAAGATGCCTCCCTTGCATTTTATTGAACTTTGGACATCTAAAAACCAATACTCAAAATGCCTTTTTTTGGATGCCTCATATATAACATACACAGGCTTTCAGAACCCTCTCTTGCCAAACTGGATTACTAGTTCTGAATTACTGTATTGAAAGGTGGATTTCTTTGTAGTGTTTCCTAGAAACTTTGTCAAGGCAGAACGAGTGTGTTAATAAAACATAGGATGAGAAGTTTTGTGTTGTATACACTGTGTTTCTTAGCATTTCTGCTGCTTTATGTAGTCTGGCTGTCCCCAAGCAATCTTGAATGTATCTGAAATTTGGTGAAATTTAGTTAGAAGAAAAGCTCATCTTTGAAGGTCTTTTCATATGTAATCTACCTTGTACCTTCCTCTCTTCCATCTTGACTCCTCCCCCAACTCCCTATGCATGTGTCCAGGATTCTCTCTATTGATTTCTGAAATCTAACGGGTTAAGACTCATGGGTTTTGTCTTTTAAAACTAGAGAAACAGAGTCATTTGTCTCCTCTTTCTCTCTGTTAATTGATCATGATAAGGTGTGGTTGACACCATATCCTTCAGTTTTGGCATGGCCTATCTCCTGAATAGATTGAAAATGGATATGCTGTACCTGGTCTCTCAGCTGTCCTTAAATCAAGGAGGGGAAAAGTCGCTTAATCTATACCAAATAAACCTAAGGGGAGACGAGTGGAGGGCTTCTTGTAAAGAAGCAAACAATAGGATATTCTACTTTCTGTGTTTGACATGGTTGTAGTATAATGTGCTATATTGGCAGCCATGTTGTAACCATGTGGGAATGCTTTTGAAGATGGAGGACAACATGCTAAAGATGGATAATTAGGAAGACAGAAGCCCCTGGCCACTGATGGTGTCACATATTTGGTTAATGAACACTCCTTTGAACGCTCTACACTTGCATGAGATAATAAATGCACTTATTTTAAGTCAATTTTACTTTGAGTATTCTGTTAATTGAAGCAACATGTTTCTAGTTATAGTTCTCAAATTCATCAATGGCTTTCTAAGGCTTTATCTTCCCCCAACTTGCTATATTTTAGTTTGCTATTATAAAAAATGATTCATGTCAGGACCACAGAATGGAGACTTAGGACTCTGAGGGTCTGCAGGAAGGGAAGGCTTTTTGGATGTAGAAAACATAGTTGAGCCATCAAAAGTATATTCAATGTTTTACTGCAATGAAAACATAAATTATAGTTTTATATAGTCTTTAACTGACTAGAAATCACAGAACTAAGATCAAAACCAAGGAACTTTTGATCGCTTGGAGAGATTAAAATCTCCTGTCCCAGAGTCGTGAGACAACAACATGCCAAATTACAGCACAATATTTCAGAAGCAAAGCTAGGTACTTGCATATTCTCCCTCTACCCTGAATTTTGAGTCTAGTATGTCACATGCCTAGGTCATGTATGGACATCCAGGTGGACTGTGAATAACTTAGACCTGCCAAGATCTGGAAAGCACAACTATTTCCATCTGGTCTTATTCACCAACACAGAGTGGTCTAGGGAAAATTCACAAAAACAGTTTTAGCTATGTATCTAAATTGTGTCCTTGTATCTTGATATTTTTAATCTTTTTCTTGGTTTGGTTACATCTTTTTTTCCTGTAAACATTATCCTGTATATTAGAAATTCACTAAAATATTGTATCTGTTTCCTTCTCTTAAATATGAATTTAGCACTGAATTCAACAAGGTTTGATTTTTCTTTTCAAAGAAGCTAATTAGTGGCATAAGTTTCTATTTGAAAACTTTTGGATTGTACAGATGCAATGGAATTTTAGCACTTCTTTCTGAAAGGAAGTTACTGATTTGTAAGAGAACATTAATTTTCAGTTTGTGCCTCCCGCCTCCATGACCTCTTTGAAATATTTCTCTGGGTCCTTCTGAGAGCTGTGGTCCACTATACAGGATTCACTATTGAGCATCTTCAGATTGATAACTTTTTGAAACCACTGAGCAATTTCCTTTAGGGAAAAAGTGTGCAGAGATAGGGAAAACAGAAGACTTCAATGTAGTTTTTGATTAGATATGACCACCTCCCATTTGCCAGGATGTTCATCTTTGTAGCATTCACATAAAACAGGTAGCCACCATTTACTAAGGGCCCACTATGTGACCAGGGCTTCAAATGTATTAGCTCCAACCCTCCCCCTTAGAATAGCAGTTATCACCATTTCAGCGTTGTGGAAAAATTGTCCAGAACAGTTAAGTAACTTGATGAACAATACCATCTGGAGGTTTGGCAAACTGAGCCTAACATCCAGGTTTTCTAATTGCACACTATGGCTCTTAACCACACTGTGCTACTGAAAACACATACACACACATATATGCACACATGTGAGTACTCACATCCACAAAGAAAATTTTTGTCATGATCAAATTAAGTGCATGGAGGAAGGGAAAATAAATGAACCAGTGAGGACAGAAGTCTATGGTGTAAATATCTTTTTCATACCAAATCCTGCAAAACATCTGTTGATTATTGGAAAGTAAGATTTTGAGTCAGGCATGTGAGCTCCAGTTTGGAATACAGGATGTTATGGTAAATTTCCTGTGACCAGATAATGATGTATAAAAAAACAGACTGCAAAAAATCTAGTAAGAACAAACCAAAGTTGATTCTATTAAAATTTGGTTAAAGATTATACACTTAGCTAATAATTTTAAAGAACATTGTCATATCAATTGGTCATATCTTCTACTGTTTATAATTGACATATGTCCCTAGTTCCATTGTCAATTCAGGATCTATAGTATGCTCACCTATTTTCAAAACCCAAACATTTTATTAATTAAAAAAATTGAAGTATAGTTGATTTACAATATTATGTTAGTTTCAGGTGTATAGTAAACTCATTCAGTTATATATATATTTTTTCTTCAAATCATTTTCCATTATAGGTTTTACAAGATACTGAATAACAGTAAATCCTTGCTGCTTATGTATTTTATGTACAGTAGTTTGTATCTGTTAATCCCATACTCCTAACTTACACTTCCCTCCTCCCTTTACCCTCTGGTAACTGTAAGTTTGTTTTCTATGTCTGCAAGTCTTTTTCTGTTTTGCAAATAACTTCATTTGTATTACTCTTTAGATTCCATATATAAGTGATATAATATTTGTCTTTCTCTGCCTGACTAATTTCATTTAGTATAATATTCTCTCCATTTATCCATGTTGCTGCACATGGCAATATTTCATTCTTTTTTAATGGCTGAGTAATATTCCATTGTGTGTGTGTATGTATGTGTGTGTATATATATATATATATACACACACATACATACACACACACCACATCTTCTTAAACCAATCATCTGTTGATGGGTACTTGGGTTATTTCCATGTCTTGGCTATTGTAAATAATGCTGCAATGAACATTGGGATAAATAGTGCTTCAGTGAACATTGGGGTACATATATCTTTTGGAATTAGAGTGTTTGTCTTTTCTGGATCTATGCCCAGGAGTGGGATTGCTGGATTGTATTACAACTCTATATTTAGTTTTCTAAGGAACCTCCACACTGTTTCCCAGAGTGGCTCACCAATTTACCTTCTTACCAACAGTGTATGAGGGTTCCCTTTTCTTCACACCCTCTCCATCCTTTATTATTTGTAATCTTTTTTGATGATAGCTATTCTGATGGGTGTGAGATGATACCTCATTGTGGGTTTTGATTTGCATTTCTCTAATAATTAACAATGTTGAGCATCTTTTCATGTACCTGTTGGCCATCTTTATGTCTTTGGAGAAATGTCTATTTAGGTCTTCTGCTCATTTTTTAATTTTGTTCTTTGTTTTTTTGATATTAAGTTGTATGAGCTGTCTGTATATTTTGAATATTAACCTCTTGTTCGTTGCATCATTTGCAAAGATTTTCCCCACTCTGTAGGTTGTCTTTTTCTTTTGTTGATGGTTCCTTTGCTGTGCAAAACTTTTAAGTTTAATTAGGTGTCATTTGTTTATTTTTACTTTTCTTTCTTTTGCCTGATCTAAGGAAATATTGGTACATGTCTGAGAATGTTTTGCCTGTGTTCTCTTCTAGGAGGTTTATGGTGGCATGTCTTATATATAGGTCTTTAAACCATTTCAATTTTATTTTTGTATATGGTGTGAGGGAATGTTCTGATTTCACTGATATACATGTAACTGTCCAGAATTTCCAACACCACTTGTTGAAGAGACTGTCTTTTCTCCATTGTATATTCTTGCTTTCTTTGCTGTAGATTAGCTGACCATAGGTGTGTGGGTTTGTTGAAACAATTTATTTTATCCTGAAGAATTAATGATATTTTAACCTTGATTTTGAAAATAAATTATACTTGATTTCAAAAGGAAAACTGTGAAAGTAGACATTACTCTTGAGCTAAACAGCATCTAGAAAAGTGTCTAGCACTTATCAGTTGCTTAATATTTAATGATATCGTCAATGAATGTCAATGTCAGTATATTAATCTATCTTTGTAAAATATTCAGAACGCTTATTAATGTTCAGAAGTTAAATGGGCAACAGCAAAACATCAATATCAATATTATATTTTATTTAAACACATTATTTGTCACAATATTTTATTCTGCTAAGAATGGAGTGAAAATAGTTTTACATATGAGTCTTTCACCAACATACTGCTTTTCAGCAATCAATATTGACAGTATGCTCTGTAGAACCACAACAGAAATAACCATTAGAATCTATTCCCCAAGGAGCATTTGTTGGAGGGCAGAGTAATGATTTTCTGTACCCGAGTTCCATTTTAGAATATTTTCTAAAACCTTATAAAACATGTTCCAAAATTAATGGATTTTTTTAAGGAGGCTGAAGCTCTCTAAAATATTCATAAATTGAATTTTATAAGAAACAGTGATTTTATTAACACTGATAAAGAACAAAAGAATTGGTTGCTTGAGAGATTCAAAGCAACTTATTTCAGTAGCTAGTACTCAGTGGTTTTCATGAAATAAAATTAGTCTTATTTTGGAACAACAGGAAGTAGATAATAGAAAATAAGGTTAAGCCTGATTCAAAAGTAAGACAGCATGGCTACCTAGCTGACAAAATAGTGAAAGAAAATGCCCAGCTTCTTTTTATGAATTTTTAATCTAGTTCCTTTTTATAATATTGCTAATGTTTCTGAAAGAAAGGGTGGGTGGGCATCAAAGCTTGAATTTTGGAGTCAAAAGCTTGGTCAGAGAATGAGATTGCCTTGTCTCAGAATGTGATTTGTTAGCTTAGGTAGTTTGTAATGCAAACGAAAGTTTTATTTTTCAGTTTTAAATAACAGGAGTTTTTGTTATGAAATATGTTTAAATGTTTTAAAAACAAGTATTTTCATATTTATTTCATAATTCCCAAATCACTAGTTTTCTTACTTTATGATTGAAATATGTTAAGAAATACTAGTCTATGCCATTTACATAAGCTTGACTAGAAGTTCTTTATGGAATACTGACTATGCTAAGAATCATGTGTGCCTAGAGGGCTTTTAACTTAGAAAGAAAAAAAAGGACTATTATTTACATGTATAAAGTATGGACTGAGACCTAAAGAAGAGGTACGATTATTCTCTAGGACCTACAGGAAGACAAAAGTCCTTGATTTCTCTGGGGAATTGAAATTTTCCCACTATTCAGAATTCTGGGCCCTATACATTATTCAATTGAAAGGGTTTTACTCCAAATCTTGTTATTTAAAGGAAAAAACTTTCTCCTTGATTTTGTGCATTTACTGTTATAAATACTCTTAGTTTTTTTTTTGTGTGTGTTTCCTTGGTTCTGTCCTGAAACTCAGAAGGTTGGATATATACCACCAAAATCCTCTGTATCATGCCCAAATTTAACTCAAAATCTAGTGAGAATCATTTATATCTTTGGCTCCTGAATTTGACTGAAGTTGGCTATAATTAATTATAGCTAAGAAGTGAGAATGATGTATGTGTGTGTGCATGTGTGTATAAAATTGAAGTCCATTCCAAGAAAAAGCACACATAATATTAAGAGATTTCAGCCATAAAAAAATAAATGACCAGGATTCAGTGTACAAAACTATTATACTTTATATTAAATGAGTAAACACAATTAGTCCACACCTTGCTTGTAGGTTCGTGTAAGTCTTTTCATATCACTGTTATATCAGACATTCATCCTTGGGAGTTAGTGATGAGGGAGAGTATAAGGAGAAAAGTACTGGTCACATACTATGATTGAAGTCATGCCCTCAAACATTAACCTTATCCCAGTCTTATGACTTCCACTCTAGGAAGATTCATCCTTCCTTACCAGCCATGAAAGAGTGAAGTTTCAGTTCGTAAAGAGAGATGATTGGATTTATACATTTTGTATTCCCTCAAGAATGAGTGTGAACAGTTAGAATGCTTACAGACCAACCCTCTGGAAATTTAGGAGAACAAGAGTTTAGAATAATCCTCTCATTATTATCTGGGAGAAAGAAAAACTCTTTAACTAATAATAGGTAACTAACTCTCTTGAAGAAAATGTACAAAGAAAATCACAAATTTGTATTTAGGTGAAAGGAAAGCACTATGACTTCAGAGATTAGTTGTAAATAGCTTAGGTTTAGAGGTTAAGTTAATTTGGAATGTCTTTGGCTGCAAGTAATAAAATGCCTGACTACAGGAACTTAAAAATTCAGGATATTGTTTTCCACATAAACCAAACTCCGGGTATGAGCCATCCAAAGTTGGTGCAACTGCTTAGTGATTCTGTCAGATGGGTGGGAAATGGGAGTGGAGTTAGCCAACCTACAGTGTTAGTGATTTTTCCCAACAATATCTAATGTGTTTCCTTCTACCAAATAAGGAAAGTTGTTATTGAAAAAATTCAAACCTCTTTATTTTTTAAAGGACATTCACAAATACCATTTAGTCTTCCATTATATATGTCGACTGAAAACAAAATGTACAACCTAAAAGTTGAGAGTTATGTTTTATTTGGTGGACATTCTGAGGACTTCAAGCCCTGGACACAGCATCTCAGATAACCCTGAGAAACTGTTCCAAAGAGGCAAGGGGGGTGCCAGGATATAAAGGAGTTTTACAACAAGGACCAGGTAGTTGGAACATCAAAAGATTACTGTTAAAGAAAACCAGATATCTCAGGTTAAGAAATTTAACATTTTTCCACATATGGGGAGATGCAAGAGTCTAGGCTCAACTGAAACCATTCCTCTGATATGGACTTCAGCTATTGGGAGACCAGTATACGGCTTTTATCCATCCTGAATCCCCTCAGGGTGCACAGTTGAGGGGACTGCAGTGGCTGAGGGCTTGGCAGAAGGCAGCTTATTTGTCTCTATCCTGAGTTCCCTCAGGGCTCATGGTCCAGGACACTATAATATGTCCTGGCTTGATGGCTGCAATGTCCTTTGATTACTGAATAGAGCAGAGAATACTTTTTATTGACATAGATGTCATAATTGACAAATTATATTAAAAACATGTCCTAATTAAGTATTTCTAGCACTTTTTACTTTAAATATTTTGCGATTATAATTAGCTTTCTAATTATTCACAAATCAAAAAAATATTTTGGCTTTTGGTTTTTTTTTTAAGGTTTCATTATAGGATTTTATTTTTGTAATGTAATGAAAGTTCTGAACTACAAATCAAGATACTTGGGATCTAAGTGAATAGGCTTGAGGATCAAATCAACCTAGGTTCAAATCCTTGATTCACTTCTTACTAACTATAAATTCTCCTGAAATAATATTGAATTACCAAACCCCATGAGGGCACCCCTCATGATATTTCTTAAATAAAGGAATTAAAAAGACCTTAGTCATGTCATTCTTTCTTTTTCTCCCACTATAGTGGTTGTTATGGATCTAGATCCAAAGGACATGTCAGTCAACTTGATAGAAATACAACTAACTCTTTGAAGCTTTTTATTTTCTCTCCCCCTGATTAACTATTCTCTTGCTGTCCCTCTTTTCTATCTAATTTTCATTTGGGTATTTACAGTTGCCCAGTTTAGTTATATATTCCCATAATGTGGAGAAAAAGTATCTGTCAAAGTGAGTTGACTTACCTCAACACTGAAGATAGAGTATTTATAGTCACCAGTCACCCCCCTCATGGGGCATACTCTCAGAGATGCAGTTCTTGACTTCGCTGAGATTTTCTTCTGTTCTCTTTGGTCCAGTGAAAAGCAGTTTCATTGTTTTCCCCTCTCCCTGCCACTCAGTGCCTCCTATCTCTCCCTATCTCTCTTTCTGCCTTCTCTGCTTGTGTGTGTGTGCTTTAATTTATGGTAGAGCCCCCACTGTCTCGTCCTCTTGAATTTGACTATTGATAGATATCCAAGGGCACAGAGGGAAAAGAAAATGCAGGATTTTTTCACTGTCTTGGTCTTTTGTTGCTTCAGACTTCTCTTAGAATGAAGATAAGAAAAGAAAACAAATTCTGTTATTAAAGAAAAAAATTTAAGAACTAAAAAATAAATATAGGAAAGTCTAAGGAATACCCATTGCACATTCAAACAGCTAAGTTTTGGCTTTGATGGAGGAGGTTTTACTCCTTCATCAGGGTAGAGGTATAGAGATGGAGAGAGCAAAGTTATTGACCAAGATAGCCTTAAAATTCCCCTCAGTTTGACTAAAGTTTAGCGATTTTTTTTCCTGACTGTAGGTCCCTCCCCTCCCTTTTCTCAGAACTTTTACTTTAGAAAAGTTGCAAATTATTTTCTGCCCCTTTTGAAATGTACATAAATCTCCTTAAAAGCCTTTTGCCCTTTTAGGACCCAGGGAATGTCTTAATCAAGGACCTGGTAATTGTTCCTTTGTAAAATTTTTTTTTTGATGTTCAATAATTTTTTTTATTAGTTTCTGCTTTATAACAAAGTGAATCAGTCATACATATACATCTGTTCCCACATCCCTTCCCTCTTGCGTCTCTCTCCCTCCCACCCTGCTTATCCCACCCCTCCAGGCGGTCACAAAGCACCGAGCTGATCTCCCTGTGCTATGCGGCTGCTTCCCACTATCTATCTACCTTACGTTTGGTAGTGTATATATGTCCATGCCTCTCTCTCGCTTTGTCACAGCTTACCCTTCCCCCTCCCCATATCCTCAAGTCCATTCTCAAGTAGGTCTGTGTCTTTATTCCCGTTTTACCCCTAGGTTCTTCATGACCTTTTTTTTTTCCCTTAAATTCCATATATATGTGTTAGCATACGGTATTTGTCTTTCTCTTTCTGACTTACTTCACTCTGTATGACAGACTCTAGGTCTATCCACCTCATTACAAATAGCTCAGTTTCGTTTCTTTTTATGGCTGAGTAATATTCCATTGTATATATGTGCCACATCTTCTTTATCCATTCGTCCGATGATGGACACTTAGGTTGTTTCCATCTCCGGGCTATTGTGAATAGAGCTGCAACGAATATTTTGGTACATGTCTCTTTTTGAATTATGGTTTTTTCAGGGTATATGCCTAGTAATGGGATTGCTGGGTCATATGGTAGTTCTATTTTTACTTTTTAAAGGAACCTCCATACTGTTCTCCATAGTGGCTGTACCAATTCACATTCCCACCAGCAGTGCAAGAGTGTTCCCTTTTCTCCACACCCTCTCCAGCATTTATTGTTTCTAGATTTCTTGATGATGGCCATTCTGACTGGTGTGAGATGATATCTCATTGTAGTTTTGATTTGCATTTCTCTAATGATTAATGATGTTGAGCATTCGTTCATGTGTTTGTTGGGAGTCTGTATATCTTCTTTGGAGAAATGCCTATTTAAGTCTTCTGCCCATTCCTTTGTAAAATTGATCAGGGAAGATAATACTCCTATCTCCCAATTTATATGTGGAAATAGAAACCTAATATAGGTGTGTGCCTTGCTCAAAGCTGTAAACTATCTCCTGTCTTGAAGATATAAGTAAGTTTTCTTTTCCTTTGGGTAACGCCAAACACAAGTGGCTTATGATTCCTCCACCTACCTCTTAACTCCCCAGCCCTTTGTTTCAGCAGTGTTGAATTCAATCTCTCCCTTACTGCAATAGTCTTAAATAAAACCTTACTTACTTATCTTTGCATGGTACAATTTTACTTTGACATTATCTGTCCTCAGAGGTTTGTGAAGTTTGTTCCTGTGAATGGCTTAAGAGACTAATCAAGGTACAGGCAAAGTCAACTGGTTCAGTATACTCAGTGGTAGACTTCTCAAACATCCTGTCCCACCCTGCACCCACCCCACCCTCCTCTTCAAAGACATCACCTACAAGTGGCAATAATATAATCAGAATCCCTATTGGATACTTAGTCTACATCTACACCAACCAATATGCTATCCCATCACCATGAGTGACCATCAAGTGTTTGAAATGTGACTAGTCTTGAGTGTCCTGTAAATGTAAAATGTACCACATATTTTTGCATTTATTACATGTTGAAATGGTAATATTTGTAGTACTGTGTTAAATAAAACATATCATAGAAATTAATGTCACCTGTTTATTTTTAGTCTTTTCAATGTGGCCACTAGAAAATTTTAAATTATATATGCAGCTCATTTTATGTTTTTATTGGATGGTGTTGGTCTAGAGACAGCCTTTTAATTTAAAGCCAGAAGTAGTTTACTATGTTTGCCTCTAGAAGCTGAGCCAGAGAAGCTTTTGTGAATAAAAGAGGAAGAAGATGTCTATAGGGGAGGCAGCAGGAGATGGTAGAAAAAGAAAAGGTTTTGGTATAAGGGTAACCAAGATTTTAAACCCTAGGCTCCACCGCTTTCTGCTGTGCAACTAGGAGGAAATTATCTCATCTTGGTAAACATCAATTTTCCATCCTTAAAACTAGATCATTTTACCTCTTGCTGAGTCCTTAAAAATATTCACTGGGACAATTTATATGAAGTGTTTAGTAAATGCATGTTTAATATAGGGTAAACTAAGGAAAAATCTATGCCAACAAAAGACTCACTAGAGGACATGCTGCATCCCAGTAATGTTTTTCCATATCTCTCTTTTTTAAGAAAAAATTAATTTTTCCTTGGTTATAAGGATCAATCACTCCAACCAGTGGTTACTCCACTCACTGCTTATTGATTCATCAGCATGAAAAGCCCAAAATTGTTAAGTGGCAGTCTCAGCATCCAGTTAATAGAATAATTTTATTTTGTCACCTGTTGGAAGTATTCCTCCATTAAGAACAAAATTTCTAAAGCAAAAGAACCCAAATTTGTGTATTAGTAAGGAAAAGCTTTTCTAATGGACCATTGGGGCCACAGTTAGAATAACACCCACCATTTGCATGATTTGATCCCTGGATCCATGAATCCTGGAAGTAGGAGAAAGATTGCTGTATGTTTATCAGAGATTCAGAGAATATAACACCCTAAAGGCAACAAATTCAGAGCCTTAAAGTGTTTTCATCCTCTGATGCTATCAGTTGAGGCATCTTTAAAATGCTGTCTTTTAATCTTTCAAGCCAGCTCCTTCATGACGATGGAGAATGTGGTAAGAGCAATGAATTGCATTGGTTTGAATCTACTACCTTGCATTATTTTCTCTAAAATGAGTTCCCTAGTCAGAAGCAACACTAAGTGGTATGCATGACAATGTCTTCAAATGGGGGTTTTGGCAGAATCATTGTAGTCAGGAAAGAAAATATGTAATAAAAATAAGTGCCTATTTCAATGAGAAGAAAGTACCGTCTCTTTCATAATGGAAATAGTCCAGTGTAATCAGTTAGCCTCTTAGTGGCTTGTTGGTCACCCTGGCTAACTGTGGGCTCAGTGTTAATTTGTGCTGTTGGCAGGTTGAGTTCCCATCAGTAGCTGTAGCCATATTAGCCTTGATGAAGTGAAATCCAAGTTTCTGAGACCATATATAAACTCTAAACCTGTCACCATGGCCAACTAGTTCATGAGCCCATTGGGCAAGGACAGGGAGGGCTGGGGAGAGACGGTAGCTAACATTCATTAAATATTTTATCGTATGTACTTGATTATTGATACTAATAAGAGTCTCTCTAAGCTGAGGTTAAAGCTCTCTCTAAGCTGAGTAAAGATTAACCCAAGCCCATTGTCACTAGTTTTACCATTGTCTTCTGTCTAAATATTTGAGCATCCAGACACACCATTAGTCACTGTCCACAAATTAGAGTAGTTCCATGCCTTTGGACATGTTTCCTTAAAGGCAAAATTCACTGTCTTTTGGGTTGAGCACATTTTTTATTATAAATTAACTCAAGTATTTAACGTTTGGGTAAACTTCCTCTGCAGTAAACCAAGTACATTGTGACATCTGAGCTTGATTCAATGCAGACCACCCCTTAGTTCAGTTTTCAGATATTTGACTAAGAAGGCTGATAGACCTATTCCACACAGCTCCAGCTTATTAAATCCAGGAGTTTTGGCAGATATACCCATTTGGAACAGTTGCTTTAACTCAACAATATATTCTTTCCATTCTGATCCAAAATCCTCATAATCCATTCCCATATGTATTCCAGTTCTGATGAAGTAAATTAGCAAAATCTTATAATTCTGTTGATTTACAGCCCCTTCTCAGGGTTCACACCTTGGATCCATTCTCCTGGGGCCTGTAAGTACTAAATCTGGTTATAAACCTAGATGTCATGAGATATTGTGTGGATATGTTTTGAGCAGGATCCCTATTAATTCACAAGGCAACTATTTCAAGAGAACCTGTTACAGGTTCTTCAGGAAGAATAAAAATAATCCATTCACGTAGGGCAGAATGAGCTTCTTCTACTGGTAACTGAGATTCCGCAGAGCTTCATAGTGCTCAGTCTCATCTGAATTTTCCATTGTATTTACATTACAATTTCCAATGTGCCACTCCTTCCCAACAATATTCTAATATTAATATAAGAGAACCCATAAAGTTTATTAGTTTTGTGTTTTAGATTTTTAGCAATCTTCATGCTGAGACTAGAGGAGATATGGGTTACTTTCAGGGCAGAATAGAAGTATTCTGGTTTCTTATTCAAATGTTTATCTGGGAATTTGAAGCCCTGAACTCCACTTTTGTTTTCTCCCATAAGCACATGAGCACTCTTAGAAGCACCCCCACAAACCCACAGTTATTACAGTCTTTATTTCTACTGAGTTGTTATTTAGCTCTGTGGTAACAGCTGGTTGATCACCCAAAGCCTTGCCTTCTGAAAGCATTTACTCCAAGTGGCTAAAGGTCTCAATTTTAGTAACTCCTGCCAAGGCCTAACAGGTACTAGGAATGTCCTGTTTACTCCCCATCAGGGGTGTCATTAGTCCAGCTAAATCTTTTCAGATCAATAAACCAATTCCATATTTCTATCCTTAAGTTTCTCTTTCCATGGAACCACTTCTGATACCGAAACCTACATCTTTGAATCTTTAGTCATGGAGTATTAAGAGATTAAAGAACTGATTTTAGATATTAGCTCTGTGGCAAGAGCCGGAGAGATAAAAGTCAGAAATTGAGTCAGAGAATTAGAGAAAGTATAATTAATTGTTCCTCTGAGGCACTGCCACAGTTGAACACATCAGAGCTTCTGGTGAAATCTGAAAAGGCAAGCAAAATTCACCTGCTAAAATAGATCTAGAAGGGTGAGCTCACGGGGACTGTGACAGGAAGGTATGCTGTTATGTAATTACCATCTCTGTGGTTCTGCAGTTGTTCATCTAGTAGAGGGCTGATAGAAGCTAGGTCTGCAGTCTGGAAAATAATCAAGATACAAAGCAGAGGCTATCAAAGAGAAACTGGACACGCTAATCTGTACCTGTATGTAAGCATATCTGCCCAAGACAGCCTTCTGATATTAATGGCATTTGCTGTATTTCTTCCAATTCTCGTGTAACTTTCTCTTTTTGTCAACCCTAATCTGGTATCATACAGAGGTGGGCATTCTGTGATACACAGCTCAAGCCTAGCTAAGTTCGCACCTTAACCAAGTTAGCCTGGAGACATCCAGCATGTACATAACAATGTTTAGTTAAATAACTAGTCACTGTGTACCTTAGTATGGTCCTGTAGGCACTGCTCAGTTCAAGGTAAAGCTTTCTGTGAACTACATCTGACCTCTCAAATACCAGACAATATTTCTCTTTCCAGATTCTGAACTGTACCTCAGAATCTATTGATCTATCCACATTCTGGAGCTTTCTGACCTCCTACTGAAAAATAGATTACGTTCTTTATGTTTTGTGTCTGCTGAGTGTAGCTGCTGTCTCCTGGATTCTGATGTCTTGATCTTTGTTTGGCAGTTTATTTGTTTTGTTTAATCTATGTGGTTGGATAGCTTCTAGGTCAATAGCTTCTTGAGGAAAGGTGTGTGAGGGCAGGAGAAGGAGGAGGAAGAGGACATGGAAATGGAGAAGGAGAAGAGAGATTTCATGTCTGAAATTTCTCTTTATTCTGTTGTCACATGGGACCAGGAGACTTGCTGAATATACAATATTACATTGAGAGTAATTTTTATCATAATGTTATTGAATGCATGTATCTTATGTTTTCTCTCACTAATAAGCCTATTGAGATTCCTGATGCTATTCTATTTTCCATCCTGTCTTAGCTCTCTGGAAATCCTTATGGTCTTTTTAATTTTTGAATTCTGAAATTTGGCAAGGTATGACTTTGGATCCCTTTTTATTCCTGTATGGAATACTCAACCTACTACTTATTTAATCTGTAAATTAATCAATTATTTATTGATTTATTTTTCTCTTAAGCTAGTATTTAAAATAGGAAATCCAGATTAAACTTTTTTTAAAAAATTCTTATTATTTGTTAAGATGAAACAGACTCAGTATTCATTCAAACCTACTTTCCATTGTTTGATGCTGTGGAGACCATGATCTGCATGATTTTGATGGTTACCAGACCTACTAAATTGTAACAAACATGACTTCTATCCTAGGCCATGTTTGTTACACTTTGCACAAGTTCTTTCTTTTTCTCTTTCATTACACTCATCCAAATTGTACTAGTATAAGAAGGTTCAGTGCATGTCCCATGTCTTCTAGGGAGACTTCTGAGTATTCTATTTATTAATTTTCTCTTTCTCTCTGAACTCTTGAACCCCACACGTTACCAATTCTATATGTATGGTAAATAGTAGGCAGAAGAAACTATAATGTTCTAGGTAATGGTTTTTGAATCCAGCATAGTTTGGTCATTCTGAGTGCACTTATGTAAATATTTCAGAAAGCTTTATGATAGGTTACGGTATTTTTTTCTTGTTATTTTATTACAGACTATGCTTTTAGAGCAGTTGTAGGTTTAAAGTAAGATTGAGAGGAAAGTACAGAAACTTACCATATACACCCCAGCCCAATACATGCATACCCTCCTCCATTATCAACATTAATCACTAGAATAGTACATTTTTTTTAACTGAGGATGAACTTACATTAACACATCATAATCACTGAAATACTTAGTTTGCTTAGGGCTCACTCTTGATTTTGTTCATTCTATAGGTTTGGACAAATGGCATATAGCTATTATTTTAATATCTTACAGAGTATTTTCACTGCCCTTAAAATCCTCTATTACTGCCTGTTCAGCCCCCGAGCCCCAGCTGCTGATCCTTGGCAGCCACTGATCTCTTTATTGCCTCCATAGTTTTGCCTTTTACAGAATGTCATATGCTTGGAATCATATAGTATGAAGCCTTCTTAGACTGGCTTATTTCACTTGGTAATATGCATTTAAATTTCTCTCATATATTTTAATGGCTTGATAGCTCATTTTTTTTTAGTGATGAATAGTATTCCATTGCCTGGGTGTAACAGTTTATTTATGCATTTACCTGCTGAAGGACATCTTGGCTGCATCCATGTTTTGACGATTATCAATAAAGGTGCCATAAACATCCTTGTGCAGGTTTTTGTGTGGTCATAAGTTTTCAACTCCTGTGCCAAAGGAGCAAAATTGCTGGATCATGTGGTACGAGTATGATTCATTTTATATGTAATCACCAACCTGTCTTCCAAAGTGGCTATATTTGAGAGTTCCTACTGCTCCCCATCCTTGCCAGAATTTGATGTTACTAATTTTGTCCATTCTAACAGTATCTTATTGTTTTAATTTGCATTTCCCTGATGACGTATGATGTGGAACATCTTTTTAGATGCTTATTTGCCATCTGTATCTTCCTTGGTGAGGTACCTGTTAAAGTCTTTGGGCCACTGCTTAATTGGGTTGATTGTGTTTTTATTTTTGAATCTGTCTTTTGCAAATATTTTCTCCCAGTCTGTGTTTTGTCTTCTCATTCTCTGGATAAATGTCTTTTGAAGAACAGAAATTTTTAATTTCAGTGAAATCCAGCTTATCAATTATTTCTGTCACATATCTTGTTATTGGTATTGTATTTAAAAATACATCAGCACACCCAAGGTCATTCTAGTTTTTCCTATGTCATCTTCTATGAGTTTTAAATTTTTGCATTTTACATTTTAGGCCTATGATCCATTTTGAGCTATTATTTATGTGAAGAGTGTAAGTTTTGTGTCTAGAAGATTATTATTATATGTAATAAAATTTATAATAGGTATATATATATATATATATATATATATACACCTGTTTTATATAATATATATAGGTATATATATTTTAAATCTCAGCACTCTCAGGGGTGTGCACTTTGCCTCTTCAGTGTGCCCTTGAGTGGGTCCAGGTCTGCCAGGGGGCCCTCACTGGGTCCACAGGACCACATGGTATGGGCAGCAGCCTGCCCTTGCTCTCCTCACACCCCACTCCAAGGCAGTGCCTGCCACCCATGCTTCCGGCTCCAAGGCTGTCCCGCAGAGCCCTGGCACCTCATGCACACCCTATTATATATATTTTTTGCATGTGGATTTCCAGCACAATTTTTTGAAAAGTCTGTCTTTTCTCCACTGTATTGCCTTTGCTATTTTGTCAAAGATTCACTGACTGTATTTAGGCAGGTCTATTTCTAGGTTCTCTATTCTGTTTTTTTTTTTTCTTTTTTCCCTGTTCTTTCACGAATACCATACTCTCTTGGTTACTGTAGCTTTATAATCAGTCTTAAAGTTGGGTAGCATCAGTCCTCCAACTTTGTTCTTTAATATTGTTTTGGCTGTTCTGAGTCTTTTTTTTTTTTTAACATCTTTATTGGAGTATAATTTCTTTACAATGGTGTGTTAGTTTCTGTTTTATAACAAAGTGAATCAGCTATGCATATGCACATATCCCCATATCTCCTCCCTCTTGCGTCTCCCTTCCACTCTCCTTTTCCCACCCCTCTAGGTGGTCACAAAGCACCGAGCTGATCTCCCTGTTCAATGTGGCTTCTTCCCACTAGCTATCTATTTTACATTTGATAGTGTATATATGTCCATGCCACTCTCTCACTTCATCCCAGTTTCCCCTTCTCCCTCCCCGTGTCCTCAAGTCCATTCTCTACATCTGCATCTTTATTCCTGTCCTGCCCCTAGGTTCTTCAGAACCATTTTTTTGGTTGTTTTTTTAGATTCCCTATATATGTGTTAACATATGGTATTAGTTATTCTCTTTCTGACTTACTTCACTCTGTATGACAGACTCTATGTCCAACTCACTACAAATAACTCAATTTCATTTCTTTTTATGGCTGGGTAATATTCCATTGTATATATGTGCCACATCTTTATCCATTCATCTGTCGATAGAACTACCATATGACCCAGCAATCCCACTGCTGGGCATATACCCTGAGAAAACCATAATTCAAAAACAGTCATGTACTGCAATGTTCATTGCAGCTCTATTTACAATAGCCAGGACATGGAAGCAACCTAAGTGTCTATTCTGAGTCTTTTGACTATAGATACAAACTTTAAGGAATCAGTTAATTGATATTCATAAAATAACATGCTGGGATTTTGACTGGGATTGCACTGAATATATAGATCAGGTTGGGAAGAACTGACATCTTGATGATATTGAGTCTTTCTATGTAAGAGCAGGAAATATCTCTCCGTTTATTCTTTCTTGATTTTATTCATCAGAATTTTGCAGTTTTCCTTATATGGATCTTGTATATAAGGAAAACTACAAAATTCTGATTTATACCTAAGTATTTCATTGTGGGAGGGTTTAATATAAATGGTGTTGTTTTTAATTTTTAATTCCAATTGTTTACTTTTGGTATATTAAAAAAGTGATCAACTTTTATATATTAACCTTGTGTTATGCAATCTTGTTATCATTGCTTATTAGTCCTAGGATTATACTTTTTGTTTTTGTTTTGACTTATATAGTTTCTTGCTTTTTCGGCTCTGCCTTACTTATTAATGATGACAGAGGAACTATAAACACTTGAATATATAATGTCATATTATCTTATGTGTTACTCTTATTTTTCAAGTTGTGTTGTTTATTTACTATTCTATATTGCCTTAGTACATGGCTTTGAGAACATGGAAGGAATTTCAGAAATTCATGATTTCCTCTTTTTTATTACTTTCATCTTGTTCCAAAAATAAAAATTTATAGTATCATACAAGTTACTTATGAAAACAGTATCGATCATAATAAGTTAGGTGTGTTTTCTAGCCCAGAATGTGGTTTATTTTGGTGAATGGTCCATGCGAGCTTGAAAAAAATGTATAATCTGCCCTTGTTGGATTAAGTAGTCTATCAATGACAATTATATCCATTTAATCTACAGTGTTGTTGAGTTCTACCTAATTCATACATTTTTTATAGGGAGCTGTTCAACCTCCAAATATAATAGTGGATTTATCTTTTTCTTTGTGTAGTTGTATCAGGTTTTACCTCATGTATTCTGACACTTTATTTTTAGGTGCATACATATTGAGAATTGGTGTGTCTTCTTGGAGTATTGACCCCTTTATCATGTAATGGTTTACTTTATTCCTGGTAACTTTGCTTGTTCTGCAGTCTGCTCTGTTGGGAACTGGTGTAGCTATACCTGCTTTCTTTTGATTAGTGTTAACATGGAATATCTTTCTGTTTCCTTTTCCTTTTAATCTATATGTGTCTTTATATTTAAAGTGATTTCTTCTAAACAACATGTAACTGGGTCTTTTGTTTTCATCCACTTTGACATTCTCCATTGTTTAATTGGTGTCTTTATACCATAACCATTTAAAGGGATTATTAATATAATTGAATTAATATCTACCATATATTTTTTAAACGATTTTCTAGTTGTTGCCCTTGTTCTTTGTTTCTATTTTTGCCTTCCATTCCTTTTCTGCCTTTTGTGGTTTTACTTGGGTGTTATATATAATTCTATTTTCTCTCCTTTCTTATCATATCAATTAGACTTCTGTAAAAAAAAGGGACTGTCTTAGAGTTTGAATTTTACATTTACAAGTAATCTAAGTCCACTTTCTAATAACACTATACCACTTCATGGGTAGTGAAAGTATCTTATAATAACAACATACCTCTAATTACTCCCTCCCATCTCTTGTATCATTGCTGTCCTTCATTTAACTTATTCATAAATGCGTATATATATATATATATATATATATATATATATACACACACACACATATATGTATACCTGTGTATACACACATATATACACACGAGTGTATGTAATTGAATATGTTGTTGAAATTATTATTTTAAACAAACTGTTATCTGTAGATCAATTAAGAATAAGAAAAATAAAAGTTTTCATTTTATCTTCACTTATTCCTCCTCTAGTACACCTCCTTTCTTTAGATCCAAATTTCTGAACTATATAGGTTTCTATATTTCTGAAAAACTTCTTTTAACATTTCTTACAAGGCAGATCTACTAGAAATAATTTTCCTATATTTTTGCTTCTGTGAGAAATTCTTTAATTCTCCTTCAGTTTTGAAGGAAAATTTTGCAGACTTTAGAGTTCTAGGTTGGTGAGGTTTTTGTTTTGTTTTTCTTTTGTGTGTGTGTTTCTCTCAACATTTTAAATTTTCAATCCACTCACTTCTTGCTTTCATGCTTTCTGAGGAGAAGGTGGATGTAATTCTTATCTTTGCTCATCTGTAGGTATCATGTTTTTCTCCTCTAGTGTATTTCAAGATTTTTCTTTATCCTTGAGTTTCTGAATTTTGAATATACCTAAATTATTTTTTTGATATTCATTCTTTTTGATGCTCTTTGAGCTTCCAGGATATGTAATTTGGTGTCTGCCATTAATTGGGGGGAAATCTCAGTCATTATTGCTCCAAATATTTCTTCTGTTCCTTTCTCTGTCTTTCTAGTATTCCCATAATGTGTATTTTATGCCTTTTGTAGTTTGTCTACAGCTCTTGGATATCCTGTTCTTTTTTTTTTTCCTCCAGTATTTTTTTCTTTCTGCTTTTCACTTTTGGAAATGTGTATTGTCGTGTCCTCAAACTCATATATTTTTTTCTCAGCAATGTCTAGTCTACTAATGAGCCCATCAAGAACCCTCTTCATTTTTGTTACAATGTTTTTGATCTCCAGCATTCTTTTTGATTATTTCTTAGAATTTCCATCTTCCCACTTATATTATCCACCTGTTCTTACATGTTATCTACTTTTTCCAATAAAACCCTTAGCATACTAATCATAGTTTTTATAAATTACTGGTCTGATAATTCCAATATGTCTGTCATGTCTGCCTCTGTTTCTGATGTTCAGTCTCTTCAAATTTTTTTTTTCCTTTTAGTATGTTTTGTAATATTTTATTCAAAGGCAGACATAATGTATTGGGTTAAAGGAACTGTAGTAAACATGTCTTTAGTAGTGTAGTGGGGTGGGGAGGGGAAGCATTCTACCGTCCTATGGTTAAGTCTCAGTCTTTTGGTGAGCTTATGCCCCTGGACTGTAAACATCACCAGTGCTCTTCTCAGCATTCCCCCTCTCCCTTAAATAGGAAGGATAGCTGGGGAGACTGGAGTTGTGTATTTCCCTTCCCCTATGTGGAAGGCTCAAGAGATTGGAGTTGGCTAGTTCTCTTCCCTCATGTGGAAAGCTGGAGCTGACTAGAGTTGGATATCTCCCACCCCACCCCCCCGTGCTTAGTCTGATAAAACCCCAGCAGGCTAGGGTCCAGTAAAATTGTTTCTCCTGAGAGTAAGTCTTGCTAAGAAGAACAGAATGCTCTGAGGTATTTCAAAGTGGTTCCTTTCTTTCCTCCTCCCCCTGCAGGAAGTGAGAGGAGATTTTTATCTGATATTCACTGTGAGGACCTGTTTGTTAGAGCTCCTATAGATAAAACTCATAAAAGTGTAAAGGCCCCTCTATTTCAAGATTCTCCTGGAATTTTTAACTATCACATTTATCCCTGTTGAGTCTCCACCAATTTGTTAGCCGTAATTCAGGTTTTCCTACCATGCCTCTGGTTCCTGCAGAAGTTTTTGTTCCTGGAGTTCTGTGCCATTGAGTTGTGATACTCTGCATTTGCCTGTGCCACTCCAATTTGGAGTCAGCAATGTTCTCTGAGACATCACTTCTCTGCCAGATCTAAGAAAACTTGTTGATTTTTCAGTTTGTTGAGGTTTTTCTTTGTTTTTAGGATGGAGTGGCAACTTCCAAGTTCCTTAGATTCTATAACAGAAACCAAAAGTCCATTTACCGGGCTTCCCTGGTGGCGCAGTGGTTGAGAGTCTGCCTGCCGATGCAGGAGACACGGGTTCGTGCCCCGGTTTGGGAAGATCCCACATGCTGTGGAGCGACTGGGCCCGTGAGCCATGGCCACTGAGCCTGCGCGTCTGGAGCCCGTGCTCCGCAACGGGAGAGGCCACAACAGTGAGAGGCCCGCGTACAGCAAAAAAAAAAAAAAAAAAAAAAAAAAGTCCATATACCTTAATGCTTTCATTTTCATAAAATACTGAAGATTTTTTCAAAGTGTTTCCAATTAGGATGATCTTCAGCAATTCCATTTCCAGTTTTTAAAAAAGTGATTCTAACTTTTTAATTGAAAAAATGTAACCATTTTTAATGACTTGGAAATATCCTTTGTAGAGAAGGCAAGCAGGTTTTTTTTTAATGCTAATAAAAGTCTTATTAGAAAATTAAACTCTCACTTGCTCATGATGAATGTAATAAATTTTGCTCCAATGAAAAAAAGCTTAAATCAATTTTAGTATTCTCATTGAGCTGAAACATTGTTATTTTTCCTCCAGCATAGTGTGGATGCCATAAGCCATGCCTAAATGTGCAAAAGACATTTACTTCCATAAGGTTTTTTTTGAACCAGATGAGACTTTATAAGTGACTATGTTATACCTGATAAATATATTTTAATTGTATTTTTAAACATAGCTTTAATATCCTTACTAGCTGACCAAAGTGGCTTAATTTCTAAAGTAATAACATACTTTAAAAATCTCTTTAGATGCTCTTAGAGTCTTTAAATATTCTACTTCTATTATGCTTAAACTTACTTAATTACACTGTAAATTTATGAAGTTTTAGAGTAGTTGAGCATAGCATATGATTATAAATTTTCCAGACCTAATTTCTAGGCTCATTATCAAAAGATTTCCTGAACTAACATTATTGTTTTCCAGAGAAAAGATCTTCAAAAGGCCAAACAGGGAAAAGCCAGTATATGGGAACATCTGAAAGTTAAGGGACAGAAAGGTAAATTTAATCATATGTAACTACACTGGGGGTGTATGGAGTGGACCAACAGATGAGAAATTCTAATTTATATACAGTACATCACAGGAAAATAAATCTGTTGTGGTTTCATATAAGCTTGTTAATTTTCATATTCAAGGTAAATTGTCACTTCCAATGACTTCATTTGAAGGACTGGGTAGTGTAATATTGAAGAGAGAAGGTAATCATTTTCTGGGTACAAGATATATAAATGAAGCATCAGATTTATTGCTGTATCTTCTCCTAAGGAAAAGCAAACTGATTTAATTCCCTCAAAGTCTGTGCTGAGGAAGGATGTGACCAGTTCCATCTGGGGAAACAAATCTCTCATCTCAGAAAAGAACACAACCATTTTCTGTAAAATCAAAACAATATTCCAAATCTAAATATTCCATTAGAAAAGACAGGTGGGTCATTATCTATAAGGAAGATGATGATGAATAATGAGAGTTAACGTGGATACTGGGTTAGGCTTAGAAAGAGTAAAATGAGTAAAAATCAGGTGAATAATAATATCAGATGCTTAAGTAGCACTTACTATGTGTCAGTGGCTAGTCTATGTATTTTATACATACTAACTTATTTAGTCCCCATAATAGTCCAGTGATGTAGATTCTCTTAACATATTTCAAAAAGCAAACAAACAGAAAAAAGGAGGAAATTGGGGCACTGAGAATTTAAGTGACCTGCTCACACAGTGCTCAACCATGGGCAATGAAGCAAAATGTGAAACCAGGCAGTCTGGTTCCAGAATGTGAACTATTAACTATCATAGGATACTTCACCCTGTGTTATGGGGTAGGTTTCAAGTAATTTGAAAAAATTACAATTTGCTTTTAAAGTTTTGATTTCTACTTTGTTCATAAACAAGTCACTGGTGCTGGATTAGCTCTACGATTTTGTTTTTGTTTCAGCAGAGTAGTTACCTGTGCATAATATTTATAGACAGTCACATAGATGGCCAGAAGAATAAATATCCTGTTTCAGTATATTAAAAAAATGCCCTGGAGAGTGAGAAGAGCATTGTTTTCCACAAAATATTATTGTGTAATTTTCTGGTTTTCCTAATCTTGGCATCTTGAGATATTGTTTATGTGGAGATAGAATTGCTGGGTTAGACAGGATAGTTCTTAGTTACAAATAGGATCCATGTAAGACCTCAGGAAAACTAGGAAGACCCTTTCTAGCTGTAGCCAAAGAATTCTTAGATGCTCTTCTTGGAATAGACCTTAATAATAATTTTAATAATAATTTATTCTTAAACTTCATTTCGGCAACTGGTCTTTTTTAAAAATAATCAGTCTTGGAATACACATACCAAAAAAGTAACTGCTTTGTTTATTCTTTTGTTTATTGGTTTCTTTGTTTTTACTTTTAAAAATTTTTAAATCTTAAATTAGTAATATTGATACTTACCTTGTTTTACCTCATATAGTTGTAAGGATCAAAAAAGGTGATGCCTATGAAAGGATTTTGTAAACTATGAAATATCATATGTACATGGTAATACATGGCAAAGTGACAAATAGATACTAGATATTCTAAAATGCTGAAAGGGAACATTTCAGGTAGCTTATGAAAATGCAAGTTGTTTTAAAACTCACTTTTAATGTTGCCTCTATACTGACACATTATATTGAGGCTCAGAGTGTGAGATAAAACTGTGTACAGTTATAGATCAGAGATTACACGTAGAATTCTTTTTGAAAGGTTGGGAATGTTTGCTCAGAGGTTTTGTTGCAGAAGGTTTTGTGATTTTCTTAGTACTTTGCATGAAAGAGTTTTTTGGTAGATTACTGTCTTAGGGTAGAAGATGGGAGTACTGTACAGTTTCCATTCATATCATAGGTTATATTTACTCCTTTGATTATTTATCCCCTTTCCTCATTATTAAATTCTTAATCCTACATTCTTGGTGTTCTGTCCCATATTATTTCATGAGACAGCTAGAATCCATCATTCCCAAAATTGTTGATGAAACTAAACCATCAAGCTTTCTCTTGGCACAGAATCTTTTGAAACTCTCTGTTTTTAAATTATGGCCAGTAGCCAGTTTCCCAGTTCATCAGTGACTTTTTCTTTATAGTACATGCTCTTCTTCATATCACAGCCATTTTAGAAACTCACCAAAATTTTTAAGTTTCACTGGGGCCTGTATCACCTAGAGACTGAAGCATTTATTATTACAGGGTTATAAATGCCTCTTCCCCCTTTCCAATACATTTTGAATACAAAGTAAAGGCACTCTGTATAGGGGAAAGAGAGAGCCTTTTGAGGAGATACTCAGTAGATGAAAGGAGTAAGGTAATAGTCAGGCTTCCTCTGGAAACAATGAGTCAGATGTCCTCAGCTCTGTCTGAGCTCTGACTTTCACACCCAGCCCACGTGCTTTGCTCATGAAAGGTTTTGCCACTGAGAAAAGTGGTAAGGGATGAAGGGAGCCCCCCCCCCCATAGATCTCCCATGGATTTGGTAGCAAAACGAGCTCCTCGCTCCCAAGAGTCAGCATTGCAATGCTGGATGTGTAACAGTTGAAATCAGCAATGTGTGCTTCTCATTTGTTCCAAAGCCTAACAGCATCCCTAATCATGGTTATACAGCAGTAGTGGCAACAGAAGCCCTGTCTCATTATCTTCCCACTCTAATCGTGATGGATCATGAAGATACTAGACTTAAGTCTGCCTTTGGAATCAGCAGAAAACAGTGCTTTCTTTTCTGCAACAGGAATGATGAGTGATTGGAGTAGACATAAAAATCACTCTCTGCTTTATGATGTGCGAATTAATGAAGGTATTAAACTATTCTAATGATAAGGAAATTATATCTGCTCTTGCTGAATGAACTAAAACTGTTTCATCATAAATTAAAGTGGTCTAAAACGTTGCAAGCTCATCAATAGTGCATGGGCAACAAAGAGGTACAATTTTATAACCCATTATGAGGCACCTTAATTTCTTAACATACATCATTTTTTTTCTGCTTCAAGTCTGTTGGTTTTATTCTCTAAAACTTATGGAAAACACCAATTTTTGAAGAAGGTAAGAATAAACATGAGGCAGGCTTTTATCATTTTTAAGAGAAATGCTGGGATTTCCCTATTTTATTAGTATGTTGCACTGTTAATTTTTCTTTCATTGCCTCTCCTCTAGAGAGCAGCTGTACCCTAAGCTTGAATGGCATGATTACTGCTCAAAGATTAAATCTGTATTTGTAATAAATGGTTAGATATATTTCTAAACTGTCATGGCAGAAGGGCTACTCCCTAATATTGGTAAAACCCTATGGAATTTGTTGATTCACCAGCACAGGCTATTATAGAGTATAATGTCATAAACTGCGGGCAGGGGAATATCTTGATTGAACTTCTATTGTCTATGACTTTGTCATCTCCACAGCTATGGTGACCACTCTTGTGACAAGCTTTCTGATGGTGCAGCCTGGTATACCTTTCTTCAGGCCTTGTACCATATATTTCTCACTTCTTGCCTTGGAGCTTCTCCAGTGCCAGGATGTAAGATGCCTGTAGGAACTCATGAATATCCAATCTGTAAACACTGTCTGGGATTATAGGAGAATAATAACACTGCAGCTACTCTTGGCAAATTCAGAATGAGGCCCATTAAAAAATTTCCTCCCCCGTTTATCCCTGAGACTGTATCCCTCTCAGCCCTTTTTCAGGAAGGCAAGTAAAAAGCATGTCTGCTAATCCTTTGCATTCTCTTATCCTTTGATGAAATATGGAGTTATTCTTCACAGCATGACCTCTGAAACTCATGTAAAACAATGTTCTAGGCAGGGATTAGCAATTGATTGGAGTTAGTATCATTGTCCTAGCTCTTTTTCCATTGCACCAAGGAAAATTAGTTTCATGGATTCTCTTTCATTCATTAATTACTGATTCCTGTTATACCTGAAAAACTAAGACTACCCACATGGAATAGACAGTACATTCACTGCTGCAAGGTGGAAGCAGGAGAGTTTCCAAGGCTTGCCCATTTATGTACTGACTCCTCTTATATTCAATACTAATCTCATGAAATTGATAGAAAAGAAATTTGTGTTTCATTATAATTATAATCACTCATGATGAGGAGAAGTTGAAAATAGGTGAAAACACAAGTGTTGATTGTGAAAATTACATAAATCTACCATATAAAAGATACTCAAGGACAATTATGGCTAAAATAAGGCCTGGCTCTCTGTTTTTGCTCCCTTGAGGGACCAGACCTATTAAATTCCGAATTGCTTCGAACCATTGACTGTTGTATTTCTCCTGTTTTCACAGTTTTGAAAAAGAGATTCAATAGTAATTGTCCTGTGTTTACCCTATGATTGTATGTTGGGTGTATGGCCAGTAGCTAGTGTCCTATTCCATTTTTTGGATTAGCAACACTGGAAATATTCCTAGCAGCACTGATGACCAATGGTCCATAGTAATGGTAAACTTGGTAACATAACCTTACGTTAGCTTTCCCTAATACCCCTAATACCCTATTATGACCTTGTTCCCATACCCATTCATTGAGATATTTTCCTAAGCAAGTCACATGCTTAAGAATTTGTATATATAATGACTGTTCTAAGGAATGTCAGTGATAGAAATGTAACCCAAACTAATTTTAAGCAAAAATGATTATTTATTTGCTCCTATATATTAATAATGTAGGGGAACTGAATAGGGGCTCAGCAGCTTTATTAGTAATTGGCCTCTCTTCATCTTCTGGACCTGCACGTGCGTGTGTGTGTGCACTGATGTGTACGTGTGTGTGCTGACTTCATTCTTAAACAGTCTCCCCCATCATGTTACCCTCTTAGAGCCACAGGTTTGTACCTTGCTAATTTCTGAGTCTATCAGAAAAATATGTTCCCTTCCCAAAGTTTTCAACAGAAGGTATAAACTAAGTATCATTTTCTCTGGTTGGTCTGATTCTACTTACATATGATGGCCAGTACGATGTGATATTCTTTTTTTTTTTAATGTTTATTTTTTATTTATTTATTTTTTCTTATTAGTCTTCCATTTTATACACATCAGTGTATACATATCAATCCCAGTCTCCCAATTCATCACACCAGTGGTATTCTGATTAAACATATCTGAACTACATGTAATCCGCTTAGCTAATGCCTACCTACCTTAACAACATGGTTTGTTTACCAAGTAAAATCAGAAAGATAATCTCATAAGAACTGAAGATGAATTTTGGGCAGATAACAAATGACGCTACACATTTCAGTCATGTCATTCAGATGTTGTAGCCTCTTTGAGTCAGAAAGTTTATGAGTTTGTTCTTCCCCAACTCTACCCCAATAACATAAAGGTCCTCTGTAAATCTGCTGCTTGTTCTCTTGCCTCATTTACCTGTTTTCCCTGGATAGTATACATTATTTTACAAGCATTTTATTAGTTTTTATATTTGGCTCAGTGCTTTGGTGTATTTGAAGGGTTTGTTTATGGTCAGATGATATCTTCCAAATGCTCACTGTGGGACTTCTCAATTTTCCTACATGGCATTACTCTCAAAAATGCACTTGCATTATCAATATTATATTTCATGACTATCTTTATTGTGACATTTAGGTACTGAATGGGGCCTACTGAGGTCATCAGAATCTCCTTGACATGTTTCATGTACTAGGGAGTCTGCATGATAAACAGAAGGGCAGAATATGGCATTCTGGAAGCTCAAGTCATCAAGGAACTAACAAGATGGATATGGTGGGCTGAGGGTAGAGACACCATGATGAGAGGGAAGGAAAAAGTTGTTCAATATCCCAAGCTTGCTCTCTTACTCATTATCTCTATGAAAGAATATCAACTCCTACTCAGGGACTTATATGATCATTTTAGATTGAATTACAAATTAAAAGTAAATAAATAAAGCATTCAGGGTCCATTGGGTGGCTCTACATCGATGTAATGGTTGTACTTTCATATATCATAGATTGCCTCAGATAATTCTCCACTAACTCAGATCAAAGGAGTTGCAAAATTATGTGCCAAAAATGCTATTAAAAGTTATGTTGACCATTGCTAATGCATATTATGGAGTCCATAGGGATGTATTAAATTCCTGGATGGCCTAATTTAGCTTTTTCCCTCAAAACAGGGTTTAGCTCAAATCCTTACCATTTAGATTTCAGTCTGGTATAACTATTGTTGGCACAAAAATGGAAGGATAGAACACATATGCTCAGGGAAATAGTATCTCTTATGGTAGGAAAACTAGTCAGTGAGTATGCTTTATAGCAGATGAACTGGGAGAAATGTTTTCAAATCTACAGAAAAATAATGGATTAAGATTCAGTATGGATAGGTCGTTAGCTTTGACCAAGCCCTAACAATTGGCCCAAATGTCACATCTTTTTATGTTGCCACAGCAAGAAGATGGATTTCTAAGGAATTTTGCTAGATTATCTTTATTTTCTATGTCTACTTTCCAGAAAAGCCTCTGTTAATTATCCCCAGCAAATATACCACAGCTTTTTGGAAATCACCCACGCCTATCCCCCTCCTCTTTCATCCTTTCCAGACTAACTCTCAATTACCTCTAAATTATGAAATGTACATATTGCCAGTCCAGACATGTCTAGTCATGTCCAGACCTGTGCAAAGACTTGCTCTATTAAAATCTCATAGAAATTTCCCAATCATTATATGAGAGAATGTGATTGACTCAACCTGAATTTAGTGCTTACTTGTGGTCCAATTAACTGTTGTAGGTTCAGCATCAAAACAGTAACTTCTTCTAGGTCTTCAATCCTATGGATTAGGGGACCATTCTGAGATGGACAGATATTTTAAATTATTAATAAAGAAAAAGTAACTCTATAGATGTAAGTTACAACAAGCCTACCCTTTTCAACTATTCAAAGAACTATTGGTGAGTATCTGGCAAATGTTCCCCCTAGTTGGCTTGGTTCAGATCACATGGTTGAGTTGGAAGTGCTGGAAATAATGAATGCACACTGGAGAGAGTCATTATCAAGAAGTCACCCAGTACTCTTTCTTCCACATTTAATTAGGACAGAGTATCATAGACCCTTCCATCATTTATACATTAATTTCACACCTAAATATTCAATTTTTAATTTAGAGTAAACACAAGATGATATTTTCTCTTCTCCTTGTTTTTAAATCAAAAGTCTTACCCAAAGGCTATGCCCCCAAATCAACTTACCTATAATATAATATGATTATTTATTGTTCTATAATTATGGCATTGTTTATTAATCTTCCCATAAATGGTTGAAGTAATGGTGTAACATTTCTCCATGTATTAAAGGAAAATGCCACCTCTCACTCTCTGCATTCTTTCTTCCACCACCCAGGTGTAAAGATAAATTCTCCTGTCAGGTTTACTTCAGCACCTGTATGAATATAAATGTTTTATTATTCGAGCTTTTACATTGACAAATTTTGAAAATGAACTAACTTTATGTGCTTACAAATCATCTTGCTGGGATAATAAAGATGAGTGTTCACAATAAAGAGTAGCTGTAGCAGATGCTGCAGGGGATATCAGACATTCTTTATTCTCTTTTTACCCAAATTTGTCATCTTGACTTTATCAAGTCCATTACTTCTGAGTCTCATATGCTGGTTCTTATCAATTAATTATGATGTTGGTAGGCTTAATAATAGTTCCCAGAGATATCCAGATTCTACTTTCCGGAACCTGTTTCAGTGTTACCTTATATGGCAAAAGAGACTTTGCAGGTAGGATTAAACTAAGGGTTTTGAGACTGAGAGATTATCTTGGAGTAGCTATGTGAGAACTAAATACGATCACAGGTATCCTTAAAGCAGGGGTAGTGGGAGATTTGACTACAGAAGAGGAAGTAGGAGACAGGACAACAGAAGCAAGATGTTGGAGTGATGGGGTCACAGCCAAGCAATGTCAGTAGCCAATAGAAGCTGTAAGAGGCAAGGAACAAACTCTCCCTTGAAGCCACCAGAGGTATCAACTCTGCTGACATCTTGATTTTAGCCCCATAAAATTTGAACTTCTTGTCTACAGAACTGTAAGAGAAAACATTTGTTATTTTAAGCCAACAATCTTATGGTGATTTGTTAGAGCAGCAACTGTAAACTAATACAGTCGTCATCCAGATTTGTGTTGAGAAGTATTCTAAGGACTCTCCAGAACTCAGAAATAGTTTTGGGATTTATTGATCTTGGTTGTCATGAGTTAGCAAGTAGTATAGCAGCATCTGTGCTGTTTATGTTTAATTTCTGCATATTTTGAAAGACACTGCAGGATGGACAATAGTTTAGTATAAAACCAATTATAGATACTGGATATCATGAAATCTGGAGCCTGTTGTCACCATGCCAGCATTTATTACATGAATAGTTAACCCTTGGTTTCCTGGAGAGATATATTCAGACACTTCTGCAAGTCACTGACCTGGTAATACTACTCCAAATTTTCTAAATCCTTTTTATGTACCATTCACTATTCAGAATACTTTACACATGATTCCCTCTCTCTCTCTCTCTCTCTCTCTCTCTCTCTCTCTCTCTTAAAATATTCACAGAAGTCCCATGAACTAGGAGTAATTATTATAACCCAGTTAGCCTGTAAGAAACCTGAGGCTTAGGAAAGTTAAATAATGTGTTGATGATTACACAGGTAGTAAGTAGTGGAGTTGGGATTCAAGTCCAGGCAGTCTGACTTCACAAGGCTTAATGCCTATGCTCTAGGGTCTCCAACATGTTGGGGAGCTACAAGTAATTGAGACGGGACGGGAGGACCACTGGGCAGGCTCACTTGTTAGCTACTTATTTTACACCCTCACAAGCAGTCTCACGATAGTTTTTATTCATCCTCATCCAGGCATTCTGCACACCTTTTCTTATTTAACTTCCACCACAATCTTATACATGTGATTTTTTCCTAAATGTACATTTTCAGCCTCTCTAGAAAATATTAAAAATTCTAAAAGAGTAAACACCAGAAGACGATTGTAGCACCATGTATCTTTCACCACTCCATTTAAAGATGAAAAGATTAGCCATTGACAACAGAGCAGTAAAGACCAGTAGGTAAAGTCATTATTATTTCCAGTGACAGACAAGTTCAGTAAAAATGAAAAAAGCAGAGGTCAAGGTACAGAGATTGTGGATGTACGCTGTCAAGCCACATTTATCTTCCTTTATGCTCACATAGCAACATGTTCCACTTCACTATACATAACTTTTTTGTGTTTACAATATATTATATGTACCTAATTTCTCTTATGTATTTGTTGTTTAAAGGTTCAAATGATCAAGCAAATGAAAAGCCATGAAAATATGAATAAAATCTGCACAAGGCATCCAGAGCTAGACTTATGTGGGGACACCAGGGCCTGAGTTACGCCATTCTCTGTGTAGAAATATACTGATATGTTTGTGGAATACTTAAATGCTCCTTCTGGCTGCAGTGTAGGATAATATAGAGGAAAAAAGGGAAAAGGATTACTTAAGGGACAGTAACATTTATTTTTAAGGTTTAAATTGTCTATACATTAACAGAGTTGTCTGATTCATAACTCAAGTACTGAACTCAGTCAGCTTTAAATTTATAATTGGATGTGGGTTAGCATAATTTGTGCATTGCTATATTCTAAGAGATCTAAGCATTAGCATTTGTCTGCTTATTGTATTATTCTTTCTTGTTTTTTTTAAACACTTTTTTTCAGAGGGAAGATGGAAAAATTAATGATCAGGTAATGAGATTTTAATCCTGCTTCATCATTTAGTTTTATGATCTGGGATGACTTATTTAGCTTTTCTGCCTCAATAACAACAAGAAAGATGAGAGAAAATACTGGCCTTGTCTATGTGAGGGATATATGTATATATTGAGACAGACAGACAGACTGACTGACTGAAAGCATTTTATGAGATGATGAGATGTTTGCTCCTTATTCTAAACTCACACAAATTATGCCAGTTCTCTTCTTTTGTTGCCACAGACACGGTCTATCATTTTGTCATTTTTTTTTTCCTATAAGGTTACGTGTTCTTTCATGTTCCTTTAGGGTAGGGCAGAATCTTCTTTGTTGTATCTCCAGCAGTGTGTATCACAAATTAAGTGATTGATAAATGTGCTTGGAAAAGAGACTTTGCAATGTGATTAAGTTAAGGATTTTGATGAGGGGATTACCCTGGATTATCCAGATAGAGCAAATGTAAAGACAAAGTTCTTTATAAAAAGGAGGCAAGAGGATTCGAGTCAGAGGAGACGTGACAATGGAATCAGAGGTCTGAGTGATGAGGCCAAGAGCCAAGGAATGTGGGCCGCCCCTAAAAGCTGGAAAGGACAAGGCTCCCTTGAGCGTCCAGACAGAACACATCCCTCCTGATACCTTGGTTTTAACCTGCAAGATCCATAAGACTTCCTGACCTCTAGAACCATAAGATCATACATTTATGTTGTTTTAAAGCACAACTTTGTGGCTATTTGTTACAGTGGTAATAAGAAAATAATACAGAGAGAAATCTATAAGTTAGAGTAACTGAGGTGTGTGGAGAAAATAAACACCCAAGAAAGGCAGAAAATATTTATGCCCCAGTGACCAACTGATAACATTTTTGCTTTGTGGTTTGTATGATGCTGCCCTGAGTTTTGCCCTTAAAACTGGATTTCCTGGAGCAGGGAACACCATGCAAAAATTTTCTTAAGCTTGGCATTTCCAGTCCTGATTTTGTGGATTCACAAAACGATTTCAAATAACGCCCTATAGTCTTGATAGGAATTTAAGTTTCTCTAAAATTTCAAAATAAATGTCTTAATAGTTTTATTATTTATATTACTTTTTTCCTCTACATTTACAGTATAGTAACAATTAAATACCCAGTAAGATTGTACTCAAATTGGTGCACTTGTGCTGTGCAGTAGTTTGCCACAGAATACTTTAAGACACAGGATAAATATGATCGATCTTGCTGGATAAATATGATTTAATAGTGCTCTGGGAATGTGTTATTATATTAAAGCATACATGAATATATCAGTCAGATGTTCATATATTCATACATGACAAAACACAGCACAAAATCCCCTTGTGTTTTTGAAGAAAAAGTACAAGCCTTCAGAGAAATGTTATACTTTCCAATTCAGTTCAGGTGAAACTTCTACTTCCACGAAGAAATTCCCAAGGCTCTTGGGGAGAGAATAATTTCATTTGGAGTAATATATTTTTGTCCACAAAATATTTACTTCCTTATTTGTGTACATATAGACAAATGTCTGCTACTCCATGATCAGATTTGCTTCCCTGTAATGCAAGTGTTTTGTTTACACCACCCCTTTGTACACCTTTGATTCACTCAGACTTGATTACTCACTGTTCTTTAGACTCAATCTAAAGTTTCACATCTCAATGCCTTTTATTCATTTTGGTCCATATTCCATGAAATCCCTTCTATTCTCTCAGTTACTGATTTGTGTTTGTCCATTCTTTAAGCTCAAATTCCACTTCTTTCATAAGGCTTTAATAAACATTCCTTTCTCCTTCTGTCACATTAAGCAGGGACATTCACTCAACAAATGTCTATCAATTCCTAGCTTTATGCCAGCTTCCATGCCAGGTATTGTCTATACAAATTTGAACACAGACAATGTTTGGATGATTTCTTTTATGACCTTTTCCCAACTCCTATAAGTGATTACTTTTTTGCCTTGTATTATATTTATTTGTAAACATATGATATTGTTGAAAAAGAAGTTGGAGTCAGGCAGACCTGAATCACAATTAGCTCTATGAGTAATAAGCCTGTGATATGGAAAAATCATGTAACGTCTCTGAACCTCACTCTCATCATTATAGTTACTTCATTGTGGAATTTTACATAATGTATATCAGTAATCTTGCCTGCTAAGTAGTCAATGATACAAAACTACTGGTCTCCCTTGCTTCCTACTAGCTTGCATATTTGTTGAGGGCAGCATTCTTATGTGGTTAATCATTATATATATATATATATATATATATATATATATATATATATATATATATATATGTATGTATATGTCTATATATATGCACACTCTGTAGCACTCAGCATAATTCTAAGCAAATTGTGAGGACTTAAAAAATAATGAAAGAATAAGCATCAATAGAGTTGCCCTGCAGGAGAAGAGATACAGTTATGATTTCTATCTAGTGAATGTAAGCTCTGAAAACAGGTTTGAGGATGGAGAGAGCACTACTGAATATGTGTTTGAAGAGGGTGGAAATGAAACCTGGACATTTAGTTAATTGCAAACAATAATAACAGCTTGACATGACCGCTAAATATATTATGTACATGTTCCTTAGAAAATATAACCTCTAGTAAACTCATTCGGAAGTGTCTGATTAGTCAGGGCACTGGTTCATAATAAAAAGAGGAGAAACTAACAATAGGTGGGAAAAGCTGAGGTAATGCTTACTGAACACCTTTATGAAACATTTAAGTACAGTCAGGGGTAAATGCTAATTGGAGAGTGAAATTACATTCCAAGAAAGTGAAATGATTTGAGGGAGATATTCATTTGAAAAATTCACCTAAGAGTTCTAATTCAATCTAGAGAATTAGAAGCTACAGAGCCCTTCTCATACTCCACATCCTAGACATGTTGGGAGGACCTTCAATGAATGAGAAACTGTGTCATCTAAAATGGTGACAAGCAAAACAAAATGGATTGATGAAGAAAATCCCAATCACAACATACACATCATGGAGCTGCTGTGGATTGAGAAGCTTCATGACAGTTTTTCATGCCTGGAGATGGTGGATCCTGAAAGAAGGAGACACTTCAGGGACTTTGGCCTCTTCAAACGTTATGAGGGCTACCCTGTCTCAGTTATCACCATAGCCTTTGCTTTATTGGTCCTCCAGCCTCCTTGTCTTCTGATTCTCTTTTGAACCTGCTTCTTGTATATTGGAACTATGCCTTCTATCCCGGTTTGCAGCCTTCCTTCGGCCATTAGACCAACAGTTGGGATAAAGCCTGGTACTGCTTTTTCACTGCCGATTGAAACGAGGTATTCCTCTAAGACGTAGGCAGGGTATAGCTACCAGAAACTTCTCTCATGTAACAAATGCTTCCTCTTGTGCTAAGGATCTAAGTGATTTATTTAGTAGATAAATCTACATGTGTATCTACACATCAGTGCCACAAGAGCCATCTCAACACTGACCACAGTTCCAGAACTCTGTGAATGAGTGGTATTGACCTAATTAGGAGATGGAAAAAGAAAGAGTGAAAACTTTATTTCTCTGATTTTATGAAGTAGAAAAAAACAAAATGTGTTAATCTTGTATAGGTTTTTCCAAGCTATTTAGAATTTAGCACCAAAATCCTGAGAAATAATATAATTCTGCACTTTAGAGTTTATTAAAATGAATGATTTTTCCAGTTCCCATTTCAACAGCATTTTACTATGTTAAATTTTGTGGACTGATGTTCTTCACATATATATTTCCACAAAGGTGCCCCTTCTGATTCCCAGCTAGAGATAAGCAGAGGCAGATCAATCTCTGCTTTCAGCTCTGTTCTGCTTTGTCACTTTGTCCTGTACTTAGCGGAGTTTTGGTTGCTGCCTCAAGGACTTCGTTTTCTTTTGTCTCAGTTTCCCACTGCTTTAGGCCCAAAGTAGAACTGATCCACTATGAAGGAGGGGACTCTGTGGGTCAAGTATTTTTGTTTCACGCTGGGTACTCTGTAAGCCAAATCCAGAGATTTGTGTTGATATAGGACACTATAATGCAATATGAAAGTATTCCTGACATGAGTATTTTTGGAAACAGGACACATATTTTTAGTCTATTTATTCCCACTTATTCACATCTTACTTTATCACACCAAAATAGCATATTATTAGCATCTCTCTCTATTTATACACATTGTCTGTCTCTCCATGGAAGATCCTGCCTTATTCTGTTCATCCTTTAATATCCAGGTTTTAAGGCCTGTCTCAAATCATGTCACCTCCTTTCTAGATGATTCTGGTTTATTATTAGATATTCATCACTTAATTCAATATGACACTTGCTGCCTGCATTACCCACTGTATTACTTAATCATTAGCATCTGCTTCTATTACACATAAAAATGTTGTGTCCCTCCTAATGGGTCAGTTCCATAACTTTGAAGTTCCAATGATGCATGGTAAGATCTATTGCTGGAGCGATGTTAATAGTGTATTTCCTTAAATCTCAAACAGTTCTCAAGCTGTCATATTATTCGAATTATTGACTTATTGATTAAATTGCTCAGAAGTTCTCATAATTCTATGTTTATCAGTTTCATCAGAGATGTATGTTACAAAGGCAGATTCCTGGGCAGATTCCTCTCCTGAGACTGTGATGTTTGTTTCACAATGAGTTTAAAATATTTCTCTTCCCTTCCCTTTTCTCTCTCTCTCTCTCTCTCTCTCTCTCTCTCTCTCTCTCTCTCTCTCTCTCTCTCATTTTCTTATATATGGCGTTATTTTTGTTGTTGTATTTACAGTTATATCAGTTATGTAATATATATATTACATTATATGTATATATAATGTTATATATGACATTAACAGTTATATCAGGTAATTCTGAGGCAGGTGAGCCATGGAACAAACTAAAAAAAAAAAAATGCTTCCATGCATCCTTCAGATACTTTTATCCATGAAACTCCAGAGGCTTTAGAAAATGCTGTCTCAAAAAAAATATTTAGGGTTCCCCTGGTGGCACAGTAGTTGAGAATTTGCCTGCTAATGCAGGTGACACAGGTTCGAGCCCTGGTCTGGGAAGACCCCACATGCCGCGGAGCAACTAGGCCCATGAGGCACAACTACTGAGCCTGCGCGTTTGGAGCCTGTGCTCCCCAAAAAGAGAGGCCACGACAGTGAGAGGTCCGCGCAACGTGATGAAGAGTGGCCCCCGCTTGCCACAACTAGAGAAAGCCCTTGCACAGAAACAAGGACCCAACACAGCCAAAAATAAATAAATTAATTAAAAGAAGGCTCAACATTAAAAAAAAATTTAAAAATAACAACAAAAAAACTCTGCTCATTGAGTCTGAATCTTCATATGCAATATTTAGTCATACTGTTAGTGGTATATTAAAAATTTAGAGTCAAGTGCCTTAAACTAGAGAAAGAGGAAAGAACATTTGAGAATGTGATGTTTGGCTACAAAATCTGGCTAGTCATGGGGTTGAGTACTCTGGATTTGGGGTACAGGTAAATTTTGTACATTATTAATTTGACAGAGGTAAAGCTGCCCACTTAGATGTCCAATGAATTGTACAAGGCTCTTGGCAACATTTGAAAAGAGCATAAGCTGCACTTCCACAGCCATTGAGTTGACTAGTGAAGCATGAAATTTGATTATCCTCTTTTTATTCTTTAACAGTCATGGATAATTGGACATAAAATCATAGTCCTATTCAGGATCAAACTAAAAACATGACTCAGTGAACCCCACACACACAGGGCAATCAAGATTTTCTATATAAAAATCTTTTCTGGTAGATTTGGTTTACACAGAATGTTGCAAATGTTAGTTGCTTATTAAGCACTTGGATATGAGACATTTCAGAATCTCCCCATTCCACAAAACTTTTACTTTGAAAAGCAGCAGAGGTTGGGAAATAAGGAGGCACCTAAGAAATGGTAGGTGTGAAAGGGGGTCACGATAGGAAAAGTTTTGTGCTTGGTTCCAGTTCCTAACCTGCACTAATTTTCAATAGTGAACATTTTTAAGCACTTTCCTAAAAGTTTTCATTCTTTTTCTTTAATTTTTCCAAAAACTGCTGTCATATTCACTATATAAGTGAGTAAACCATATCTCAGTATGTTTAATTGACTTTCCCAATGTTATCTAAGCTAGTCAACTACTCAGAATTTTAGATTACCATAACAAAGCTCATGGTCTTAAACCTGATTGCCATGAGGAGATAGAAAACTCATTGATAAAAATTAAAAGAGGAACATTTTATGGCAGCTTATAGACAAGAGTATCTTCTGTACTCAGAACACAAGGGAAGGAGAACTTGTAATAAAGCATTGCAAAATGCAAAAGGTGGGCCCACTACCAGAGAAGAGAAAATGTGAACAACAGGTTTTCTAACAGTGGGGATATATTTGGCAGGCATTTAAGGGTCAAGAGGTTAACATTGGGTTGGCCAAAAAGTTCGTTCGGGTAAGATGTTACGGAAAAACTCAAAGGAACTTTTTGACCAACCTGATACTTTAGTGTGGTGTAAATCATCCTATAGAGAGAAGACCCAAGGGGTCGTGGTAAGTAGTTTCAAATAACTGTAAGGCTTTCAAAGGGAATAGAAGTTAAATTTGTTGTTTGTGGCCCAGGGAACATTGCTGAGTAAATAGCACACAAGACAGTTTGGTTGGGTAGAATTAAGGTTTTACATACAGAAAGTTTGCTCCACGAGGGAGTGACTTCACTATAATGAAGTCATTTAGGCTAGTTCTGTAATTATCTTTATCTGTGCTCATTTATTGATTTGTGTGGATTCACATCACTCTCTAGTTTGCTTTAATTTCACCCTTCAGGACTTCCTTTAGTGTTTTTGGCGGGGGGCATGTCTACTAGGAGTGAATTCTCTCAGCTTTTGTATATTGTGAATGTCTGATTTAACTTTCACTTTTGATAGTGTTTTAGTGGGTATAGAATTCTTAAGAGCCTTTTCCTTTCATCACTATGAATAATGTCATCCTGTTGCCTTCTGGCCTGCATGGCTTCTGATGATGACTATTTATGATGTATCTAGGTAGGGGTTTATTTGACTTTATCCCACTTGAAGTTTGCTGAACTTCTTGGATGTTTATATTAACGTTTTTCCAGCAGATTTGAGAAACTGTTGGCCATTAGGTCTTCAAATGTTTTTTTCTGCCCCTTTCTTTCTCTCCTCCCCTCCTGGGATTCCCTCATGTGGATGCTGGTATGCTCGATGATGCCTTGTAGGTCTCTGAGGTTCTTTTCATTTTCCTTCCTTCTTTTTTTTTTCTTATTTTTCCTTGAACTGAATAATTTCAACTGAGCTGTAGTTGAATTCACTGATTTTTGTTTTCCTCCCTGTTCAAATCTGCCTTTGAGCCCCTCTATTGAATTTTTCATTTCATTATTGGCTTTCAACTCTAGAATTTCTATGTGGTTCATTTTTAAAAGTTCTACTTACTAAGTGGTAGTCTCTGTTTGCCAAGACATCATTCTCATACTAAACTAAACTCCTACTAAACTAAAATAATTTTAGTTTCTTAGATGTGATTTTCTGTAGTTACCTGAATTTATTTAAAATAGCTGATTTGTCTAGTAATTCCAATATCTGTGTTTCCTCTAGGGTAGTTTCTATTGATTACTTTTATTTTTCTGTGCATTGGCCATATTTCTAGTTTGTTTGCATACCTCATATTTTGTCATTACTGTTGTTGAAAACTGGACATTTTACCTAATACAATGTGGCAACTCTGGAAGTCAGATTCTCTTCCCTCTCCAGAGTTACTGTTGTTGCTGTTTATTGTTATAGTTGTTATTTAGTGACTCTTATCTAAATATGAAAAATTTTGTTGTGTGTGACCGCTGAAGTCTCTGTTAGCTTAGCTTTAATGGTTAGCTGATAATTTCACAAATATTCCCTTAAACGTCTCCTAAATGAAACAAGGTCTGGTGTTGGACATTTCAGTTTCTCAGAGGTTGGAGTATCAGGCAGCTCCTCTGTGTTCACTGATTTAATTTACTTATTTCTCCAAAATTAGAAAATAGAAATGTGAAATCCATTTTTTAATGTTAAGGACACCAAATTTTGCTACATGAAATGGACTCTGAATATGTTAAGTTCAGCCTGGCACTTTTTCTTCATTATCAACAAATCAACATACAACTTCTATTGCTCTCAGCTCTCTTATCAAACAAGGAAGCTTGGAAATGCCATCAGAAGGGACCAGTGATGCATATATTATGTTATAAAATTGTATATTTCCGAGGCAAAGGTGAATTATTTAGAACTTACACAGATATATAGAGAGATAAATATCATTCCATTGAATCTAGAGATAGAATACTTGTGGAAAGAAGATTGAAACTATTGCATTACACAATTCTGCATATTTGGATATTCTGAGTCCATCAACTACAGATATAGTAAAATCAAAGTAAGTCATACGGCATCTAAGAGAAGGTATATGGTAGTTCTTCCTTTACCACAGTCTTGGTCTAAGTTGATGTCTTTTTTATGTTACTAATTTTATATAGGCTTTCTAGAGATAAAAGTTTAGAATACTGCCAACAAACATAATCTTTATGAAAAAAGAATAGAAATGAGGCACAAAGACCATTAAGAAGATTGTTAAGATGATGTAGAATGAATGAATAAGGGTACATGGGCGTGAAGTTTGCCTCAGTGTCAGGATTTGTCTTGCACCATACTAGACCCACAGTAAGTCCTAAAACCTTTGCTAAACTGAAATGAATCTGGCAACTAATTTGATAAATGAGAATTTAAACCTGGTAGGAGACACAAGAAAAGGTACATGTTTAGGGTAGGTGGAAACTGTTAAGTTTGGTTTGAAGTTGTCGGCCTTGCCAATAGCAAATATCATTGCAAATTGAAGGGAGAGAGAAAGAAAAGATGTGAAAAGAAGTCAGAAATTTGTATACTGTGAGCTGTATTTATATCATAACATGATCTCTGCATTGAGAAATACAGAAACTTTTAAAAACATGTATTTATCTATTATGTTTTGTTAGAAAAACAGAGTTAAAGATGAGCTATAATGGATAATGATATTATCAAAGTTTCCTCACCCTATTTCAAGGAGAATAAAAATGTGTATGAAAATATTATATTAGTCACAGTCTACTCAGAAAAAAAATTGAAATCATCTTAATATTTAGCAAAGTGAATTTAACATAGGGAATTAATGAAATTATTATAAAAATTCAGTCAATGCAGGGTTAGTTTCCTCAGATGGGAGGGCAGGCAGTGTCCATTGGCAAGAGAGACACTGAGACATTCTAGGGTTTCAAGATTTTCAGCTTTTTTAATTCATCCAGATTCCAAGGTTCAGGCTCTTCTTTCCAGTGTCCTAACATTCACATAACAGGGTTCGTAGCTGTAAATCTCATCGCCTAGTAATTATGCAATCCATACAATAAAATTTAGATTTATTTTTCAAGGATGTTGTCCTATGGCTACAAGAAATAAGATATTAATTTCCAGCCACCATTGGAGCGAGAAGCTATTACTTTGACACTGAGTTGATCTCAGAGATTAAAGTCTCAAGTTTATTACTTCTTTCAGAAAGTGTTCCAGTGCAAGATAGCATTGGCCATCTTACTCACAGCCCTTATAGTTGTTATTGCTACCATAACTGTCAAGTGAAGTTACTACTTAGTGCCCATGGCATTTGCTCTAGTAGGGTATTTGCCTACAGGTGGTATTTCACTTGACTGATGAAACCATATGCCACAGATTTCCAATTTCCCTTGTTCCTTTAGGAAAAGGCTCAGCATCATGTTCAGTACCAAGCTGACCACCAAACCATCTCCAGAGACTTTAGTCAGATGGTTCTGTGCCTTTGAAGAGGCACAGGAAGGATATTTTGGGGAATTATAAGAGGAACTGGGGCCTATAACACTGCCTCTTGTAGGGTGAAAAACTATTGTTCATACAAACAAAATAAGAAGGAACAATTCCTTCCCCCTTCCTCTTGATTCTTTTGTGCCTTTTCTTATGGGACCTAACAGGAAACCATCTAATGAAGCAGAAAGGTAGTTTGCAGTCTCAGTTCCAGCATTATAAAGCAGAGCACGGAGGATAAATTTTGCAGGAAATGGAATAACTTAATGATTGGCAGAGGTTTATTGGCAGCAATGAGTCATTCTTCAAAGTAAGCTTTTTTCAGGTTTTGACTATTTTTTCATATTAAATGGGAATGTATTTCCAGGTTCAAGTACAAAGATATATATATACACACACTATATATATATATTTATATATACAATTATATATACAATCATATGTAAGTATATACATATGTTAATTATACATAAAATTATATATAAAAGTCACAAACTTTAAGTTTTCCATGAAGATATTAAGGAAAACCTAATATGTGTATGTTGTGTGTGTGTGTGTTTCTCAGTTCTTACCTTTCTAGGTAATGTTTGACTTAACTGTAGAATTAAATTTGCATACATATTTACTCTAAACCAGTTCTATCCCTGTTTTTGGAAAAGATTGCCTTTAATGAGTTAAATATAATGCACTGCAATGTAGCAAATCATTACCCAAAAATATCAGATGTAAAAAAATTAACTGAGGATATTGCAGTGAATTTAAATTTATAACACATCTTCCTTTTCCAAAAGGGATTATCATTTACAATAAAAGAGTGTAATGGAACTCAGGTGCAATAAGCCATCCAGTTTGACTCTCTGTGAATAAAAGAATAAGCCATTTGGACCTCTCACTTGAGTGTTTCATTGAATTTGTTGTTTTGGGCCATCAAAAATATACTGGTGGCCATAATATATTTTTGCATAAACAGTAGTTCCATTCTCCCTCTACAGGAAGTGAATGGAATCAGATATGTTTCTGCCAAATTTAAGAACTATGCATAGTGCATGGCTTCTAGAATCTAGACAGAATATAAAAGGAGGTCTTTTGGGAAAGTGTTTTAAGTTAGATGAATAAGAAGGAAAGCATAGAGTGAAGAAGATGTAAACTTTGAAAGTCAAATCATATACTAGCAGGCACAAAATTCTAGATTACGCTCAAAAACACTTGTTTCTATAAAGAATTTCACCAGGTATTGTCAGGTAAAGCAGAGCAACAGGAGGGAAGTCTTCTGGTTGCCAGAGCAGGGATTTTAGAAAGTGGGTCTTGGTGTGCTAAGGAATTTTCCTGGAAAGCCTGAAAGCCAAATATACTCTTAAAGATTTGGTCTCTCAAATGCATTCCAAGATTGATGAGCAAGTTCAGGTATTCCAAGAAGAAATATGATAGAGAAAATGTCCTTGCAAACAGGGAGTGAGTTCTAAAACTGCAAATAACACCTCAAGTTAAAAGAGCATATTTGTCACACTGGAAATAGTGACCTTTCTAGAAAGAGGAATGTGTTCAAACCAGTGAGGGGTGGCGTGAATTACTAGATGGAAAGATGGGAATGGTTCTTGCTTTTATATTTGTAGCCTTTGGAACAATAGAATAAAAGTGGCAGAGCTAATAAGGTGAGACTTTTACACTGTCATCATCATTTTGACAAAGGAAGCCACTTTGTCTAAAATATTGGACTCTATTATTAAAATCTTCATAATTAATTAGAATTTGGCATGTTTTTGCCCCTTCAGGATTCCTTGAGCTACAATACATTTGGAACCAACAAAAAGGCCAGAAACAAACTTACTTGAATACCAGCTCCTCATGCTAGTCAGGACTTCACTGGCAGAATTATACATCCAACTACCTATTTTTATGTTTAAGTAAATAAGTTCCACTGGTTTAAAGAAGTCAGTCCACTAGGAACTTCTTCTAGGTCTACCCATCCTTATCTAGTTATGACTAGGTTAATATACCTGAGTGTCATTTTACATAACAATAATGTTGGCACATGATAGAGTTAAAGAAAGTGAATTATGGCTACTCTATAAATCAATTTTGTATTTAGATGTGAAAAAATAGAAAAGCAAAATTTCCTCAGTACTTTAAAATACATGTTCAATTTTCAAATAGGTACATGCAATTTTTGAACATTATGATGCAAATAAATATATATCCCATATTCACATAGTTAGGATGTTTGACTCAGAGGAATAATGTCATTCTTGGTTTCAAAGAGTGTTCGACTAAAAGCAAACTATTTTCTGGAATCTGAAGTTCTTGTCACTTAAAACAAATGAGAGCCACGCAGAACACTGAAGGAGACTGCTTTAGGTTAGGGAGAGGCTCTTCATTATTTTGCTGTGCGCATTTTCACCTTTTACCAGGTGAGATGCTTGTTTTCTTTTCTATTAGTATCTTACTATGATAAGCACAACAACAAAAAATAATGATGACACTCCATGAAAACAGAAAAAAAATTCTGTTTCTTCACTCCAGCCCCATCACCTTCTCTCCCCACTCCCCCAAATAAGGTTCCTAATCAAAGAGGCCACACTGATCACCCAGGAATTTATTGGCCCAAGAATCAGAAAAACAGGGCCTCAGGTTGCTGCTCCTGAGCAGCTACCATGGCCTTGGTTCAGAAGCGTATTTTCTAAATCTTACGGACAAAAAAGACAGGAAGTAGATTGCCTTAATGAATATTTTGCAGTCAAAGTTTTCAAACCCAGAGAAGTCTACCAAATAATCAATTTGGAGCTCATCCCAATTCCTGTGGGGGGAAATTAGAAAGAAATTTAGAGAAATCTAAAACCTAGGCTTTACCTCAAATAGTTGAGTGAGGACCCAACAGGCGAGGTTTAGAACGTTAGAGCTGGACTAGACCTTAAATATTGTTTCCACCCGGGCACTACTCTTAGACTCCAGGCATCCTCTGGTCCAGACAGCTGATCATTATTTCCTGAAATGGCATAACTATCTTCCCTTTGGAGGCTGGCTCTGACCCAATCCTGCCTGTAATTTCAGCTTTCCCAATAAAGACTCAGGGTTGACCTTCTGTTTTACTCTGACCTCCTGTCATTGATTATGCTCCTAGAGTTGTCTCCCTTTGGAGTTAATTGCCCATTTCCAGCATTTAACTTCACAGATCTAGAACTATGAGGTAGACAGAGTTTTAAAAGAACCCCCAGTGTTTCCTACCTCTTGATATGTATGGCCTTCTGCAGTCACCTCCCCTTAAGTAACTTGGTTCTAACCAAAAGAATATGATAACATTGAGAGATGTACTTCCATGATTACATTAAAAATATTGTGACATCTGTCTTGCTAGCATAGTCTCTCTTTTCCCTCTTGGCTGATAGGCTTTAATGAAGACTACTGCCATTTTAAAGAGTATTACATAGCAAGGAACTGAAGGCAGCCTGCAGCCAACAGTCAGTTAGGAACTAAGGCCATCAATCCAACAGCGCTTGAAGTACGGATTCAGCAAACAATCACAGGAGCATGAAAGTACACCCTTCCCCAGTCAGTTCTTCAGATGAGACTCTAGCCCTGGCTGCCCCCTTGTTTGAAGCTTTGTGAGAGACCTTAAATGGTAGACCTGGTTAAAACATGTATAAACTCTGGCCCACAGAAACTGTAAAGTAATAGGTGTATTAAGTACATTCACATTGTTATGTAACCATCACCACGTACACTTTCAGAATTTGTTTATCTTCCCAAACTGAAACTCTATCATTCAACACTAACTTCCCATTCCCCTCTCTTCAGCTGCTGTTCTACTTTCTGTCTCTCTGATTTTGACTACACTGGATACCTCATATAAATTGAATCATACATTATTCTTTTGTGACTGAATTATTTCCTTAGCATTACTTCTTCAAGGTTCATCCATGTTGAATCCTGTATCAGAATTTCCTTCCTTCTTAAGGTTGAATAATATTCCATTATATGTGTATACCACATTCTGTTTATCTGTTCATTCTTGATAGACCCTTGGATTGTTTCTGCTTTTTGGCTATTAGGATAATGTTGCTGTGAACATGGCTATACAATATCTGTTCAAGTCCTTGTTTTCAATTGTTTTTAATATATACTCAATTTTATGTGTAATTGTCATACTGGTTTCCACTGTCTGAACTATTTTACTAGGTTATGTATTGTTTTAAGTCACTAGGGCTTATGGTAATTGGATGCACAATAGATAACTAAAAGGGATGGCTGTTAGGATACACAAAAGTGGAAAAAAATCCCCACATGGTCCTTGCATTCATGGTGCTTATAGTCTGGTAGAGGAGAAAGAAATAATCAAATACTCATGACATTGAATATATATTCACAATTTCTATGTGTATTAAAAAAGAGAAGTATATGGTATAATAGGATTTTGTAAAAATTGATTTCACCCAGGCTAGGGAGTCAGGATACCATCAACGCAAGCAGCAGGAGTAGCCTCAAATGAGCCAGCTGGCTAACAGCCTGTGGCCCAGATTCAACAAAAGAATGTTCCTTGCTTTGAGATTTCATCTTTCCTTTGCATGAGAGGATTCAAACCATATAAGAAGAGAGGAAAGCACATTATCAAGGCCTCATCTGTAACCAACTGTAATGCCAATTGCTAACCTTCTCTTCTTGTATGCAAACTGCTGAAGAGAAGCAGATATTTATTTTATCTTCATAGCAAATACTTTTTCTGGCCCATGTCTTACTATTTTGTTTGTTTGCTTTATTTTAATGCATTTCAAAATGAACAGTATTTTTGCTTTGTTAAGCCTTCATTAAAAATGTGGATCTTAGTATCCCTCAAAGCAAAGATCTAGAAATATTTAATATTACGTGAGTTGAATGTGGAAATGTAAGCAGGCATTATTAGAATCTCCTGCTATTAAGACCACTTGAAGTTTGTGATTTTGTATCCTTCATTTTCTTGGCAGCGTTTCAGGCAGCTTTTCAGTGAGTTCTGATGAGAACACCTCCCTAAGACTGTTCCCCTGACACCCAGAGGACAGATTCCCAGCAAGTTTCTGGGGTGCAGTGTCTCAAAAACTGTTCTTCCACACAGTAAGTCACAGCAGTGACTTATCTTCACCCAAATCTGATCTTGGTCTTAGAACTAAATAAAACTAGTGCTGATAGGCCAAGGCGAGAAGAGCTAAAACATATTAGTTTTATTTAGTTACAGGGAGATTAACAACGTTTTTAAGGGAGGCTCTTTGGGTAGAGAATTAGGCAGGAACAGACTGCAGTGGAAGGAACAGGAGAAAGTCCAGAAAATTCTGAAAATCAGTTTGACTTATCAGAGGCGGGAAGAGAAAGCAAGGAGCTAAATGCTTGTCCCACCACATCATGCAGCTTTACTTTCGGCTCTGCTTTTCTGGGATTCCCTCCTCTAGATTCCCTATTTTGTAGGATTTTCCAAGGTCGGATCTCAAGATATCACTGAAGTAGCCCCAGGACACACCTCAGCGTATTCACTCTGCTTCCGAGATGCAAGTGAAGCCACTGCAGGAGGCAAATCATCACAGGTCCTTTTAAGTGTCCAGCATCCCCTTATCCTAAAGTCAGGAAACTGTTGAAACAATTCTCTAAGGAATTTATTAACAAAAGTACAGTTCTGAGGAGTATCTCAATAAGAACAAATGATATTTCTGTTCATGTGACCAGCATGCAACAACAACAAATCCAGTATTTTATGGGGCCAGTAACAGTGCCATTCTGTTTTCCTAGACGATCTGACTCATTAACTGAAGCTGTCCACTTCCTTAACATTAACACATATGATCCTCCAACTTGAATAAATACAAACTTTTTAATACAGTATATATATTCCTTGTGATCTCCAAACCTTGTTTTTCTATTCTTGTTGTTTTTATAGAGCAAGTTTCATGATGGTGAAAGGTTGCAAACTTTCACTTGCCACTTTATCAGAGCAGTAATTTAGCAACTACTGGGCCCCAAAATCCCAAGCAGGGAAATGCAGGAAACTGGCAGGTGATGATGAGGCACAAATGGGAGTGACTTTAAAAAGGGAGCAAACTGCAGCTCAGAAATGGGAATCATGCTGCAGAAACATGTCCCAAGTGTGTATGGGAAAGAACCAAGGAAGGAACTTTAAAGGCAGATTACTGAAGGATGTTGACTACACTAAAAAGGGGCAGCTGATGTTTTGAGGTCCTACTACTAGTTGTAATACTGTAATTTTCATCATGTTTATATCTCTCTTTTGTCAAGTACCATATGCTGTGATGCCATGTATTGTGCCAAGGGCTTTGCAGGATGACCTTATCTGTGCACAGAGTTCACATTCTATGTATAGAGTACACTCTGTATACTGCAGAAACTATTTAACTTCCCTGAACATTAGTTTATACATCTGCAAAATGTGATTAAAGTCACAAAGTTGGTTTAAATTGATAGAGATAGATTTTAAATTTAGGTCTAGCAGACTCTTGAGAGCAAATCTTTTTGCTGTCTTTCAGGATTTGAACTGATAATAAGGGCATCTGTGTTCTTCATATGACCATGAAAGAACTGTGTGATGCAGAATCAGAAAGATAAAGCAACTTTACCTTTCGTGCAACTTTCTGTAAAATGAAGAGGTTGGCCTAGGTGATTTCTCTGTTCTTCTCTAGAGTTAACGTTTTACCATTCTCCTTGCTGCAAGCTTCTATAAAGAGGCTTCTTGATTGCCTACTGTTGCCACCAGGCAAATTAAACCCTAAAGAGACTTTCTCAGTTGTAGACTAGAATGAATGCGTGAAGGAAAGGATGACTAAGGATCATTGCTCGTGATGCTGTTTCAAGTGCCGTAGGAATAGAGGGATGTGTGAGGTATGGAGTAAGAACTATCCTTTCTCTGATGTCCCTGGACTCTGGGGTGTCTGTCCAGCCAGAAAACACTTATGCTGAGAGGAATCCACAGATGTCAAAGAGAATCAGTCTCCAAATGCTCTTGCTGCAAGAACCTCCTTAATTTTTTTCTTTCATCTTGATTTTCCAACATCCAATGACTCTGGAGTCCAGAAAACTCACCAATTTGTGCTCAGGGATAACCAGCCAACTGAAGTGGAAGAGGAGGATATTACCAGGTCCTCTCCACCCCTCCTCCACTGTATATGGCCTTAGCCTCTCAGGGAGGTCGGTGAGCTGATTACAGCAGTAGAGAGTGATGTGCTCTACAATCTGTTTTCAACTCACCACTCTGCCAACATGTGAACTCTGTTGTTTCCCAGGCAAACAGTTATTGCAGGAATACTGAGTGGCAGGGTGGGTGGAATAGTGGGAATCTGCTAGGGCTGATTTATTTACAGTGGCCTGCAAATAGGTCAGGGGAGAGATAACCCTAGAGATTCTTTTTAATTTTTTTTCAATTTTATTTTATTTATTTTTTATACAGCAGATTCATATTAGTTATCTATTTTATACATATTGGTATATATATGTCAATCCCAATCTCCCAATTCATCCCACCACCTCATACCTGCCCCCTCTCCAGCTTTCCCCCCAGATTCTTAAACAGAAATACTTGGATTTACATATTTATGGAAAACTTTATACTCCTTTGCATTTTATACCAGATCCTCTCTGAAGCCAATCTGTACTGCCATCTGGGTGGTCCTCCCAGGGATGTACATTTTCTTCAATAAATTAGACCTGTCCACCTCCTTATATTACTATGCTATTAAAATATGAGAGTGGTTTGGGGTTTTAGGTAATTTCTGTCCTTCTGACTATAATGCTAATGCTGCTTGGTTATCTTTTAGATGTATAAAAATCAAATTTACTTTTGAGATGTGGATGAACACATTTACTTTTTTACTCTTTCAGTTTTATTGAGATATAGTTGACATATAGCACTGTATAAATTTAAGGTGTACAGCATAATGATTTCACTTACATCATGATGTGATTATTATTATTACATAAGTTTAGTGAACATCCATAATCTCATATAGATACAAAATTAAAGAAATAGAATTTTTTTCTTGCGATGAGAACACTTAGGATTTATCCTTTTAACAACTTTCATATATAACATATAGCAGAGTTAATTATATTTGTCCTGTTGCACATTACATCCCTAGTACTTCTTTATCTTATAATTGGAAGTTTGTACCTTTTGACTGCCTTCGTTCAGTTCCCCCCCCTTCATCCCTGCCTCTGGTAACCACAAATCTGAATTTATCTGTTTGTTTTTGAAGTCTGATTGACCTACAACACTATCTTAGGCCCTGTTACACAACACAGTGACTCTATATTTCTATAAATTTCAAACTGTTCACCACACTAAGTCTAGTTACAATATGTCACTATATATTTACCTTTTATTGTAAATATATATAAAATTTTTTTTTTTTGATGTGAAGAATTTGAGAGTGCCAAGTGCTAACAGTTACATTTCTACATCTTGTATTTGAAGAGACAATTTAGTCTGGGCCTTAGAAACAATTTTATTAAGCCAAACATTGATAATTTAATACATTTTTCTAAAATTTTTGAACATTAACATCAGTATTTAGGATTTAAAATAGTTCTTATATTATCTCTATTAATATTTTTCTAAAACTTTTTTGTTTTTCATTGAAGTTTAGTTGATTTACAGTATTGTCAGTTTCAGGTGTACAGCAATGTGATTCAGGTATATGTATATTTTTTCAGAATACTTTCCCTTACAGGTTATTAAAATATAATGAATATTGTTCCCTGTGTTCTACAATAAATCCTTGTTGTTTACCTGTTTTATATATAGTAGTATGTATCAGTTAATCCCATACTCCTAATTTATCCCCCCATAGCCACCTAATGGTAATCCTAAACTCTTCTCACTGTCCTTTCACTTTTGGTTTCATTTTTTTTTATTTCATTTTTATTTTTGGCTTCTTTTTCCTTTTTTGCAAGCCTCTTTTCTATTTGAAAAACGTGCTATTTGATTGATCTTCATGAACTTTGAATATTATTTCACTCCTAGTTTTAAAGGATGCTCAATCAGACAGATAGTATATTTATTGCTGGTCAAAGGAAGGACTTAGGAACACAGAATGCTGAACTCTACTTTGCAGCCAAAACATCATGCACCTTTTCCTCCAGCCTTTTAATGTATGTTAAATATTTAAAAATGAAATCAAAGATCTTTTTCTAAATAACTTCCATTTTTATAGTTAAGCTAAGCCTGTACAGCTTGGCCATTGCTAGAGAGGCTGTGATTAGGAAAGAGTGAGCAAAATTCTCATTAGATCATTTTGGCTTAATTCTTCAATTTTGAAAAAATGTATAACAGTGTCCTCTTCCCTTAGAACCATGGGTCTCAGGCAGGCCATGGAGGAGTTCAGAGCTCTGTATGGCCCCTCTCATCAACTGCCTTTCTCTAGACTGTGTCTGGCAATTGTTTGCTCTAGGAGAGGCTGCCGTGCGACTGCCCTGGGCTGAGTGGGAGCAGGAGACCTGCCACCGCCGCAGGTGGTTTTATTTTCCTTGCATTTCCTTCTTTGCCCTTTCATGCAAAGATATTTGTGTATAGCACAGGGAGCTGTCTACTCAATGCTCTGTGGTGACCTAAATGGGAAGGAAATCCAAAAAAGAGGGGATATATATATGTATATGTATAGCTGATTCACTTTGCTGTACAGCAGAAACTAACGCAATATGGTAAAGCGACTATACTCCAATAAAAATTAATAAAAAATAAAGATATTTGTTAGTGTGTTAAGCTGAAACACTTGTGTTTTTTTTATAATTAGGTCTCATCCTGACACACTTAACAGAGCAATGTGAACTGGCTCATTCTCATAGAACTTATTTACCTCTGAACTCCCTCCCCTTCACCCACCCACCCCCACCCCAGCTCCCACCCACCCATACAGCACCTTTGCAAATACATATATCTGGTAAACCTTTAACAGAGGAGATGCTTATCTGTCTGGAATCTGAAAATATGTGGAAATGAATATTTTATTTAGGCTTTGGGCTGGTGAATCTATATTTTCGTTAGTTTCCTCCTACAAGGAATTGGTGATTTCATAAGCAAGCTCCAAGATTTGGGGATTTCTGAAAAGTCAGCTGCGGTTTGAGTAATTCTTTTCCATCTACTCTCTTTCAGAGATTAATTAACTCTGAAATGATGGTGATTGAAGCTTTTTAACCTCTCTTCTATTAGGTCTTAACTGATACTGATCTGCAAAAAGAGACTAGGGTTAAAGAGTTTAATCACCAAAGATTTGAGGCTCTGAGAATTTAAGATAATCGGCTACCCAAGATCACATGTTGATAGGCGATGGAGCCAAGATTTAAAACCAGGCACTTTCACTCTGGAGACAAGAAGCTTAATCACGCTACCACACTGTTTTCCTAGGCTTATTCTTTTTCCCAGAAGACTAGTTAAAAAACCATTTAAAAATGGTAAAAAGAGCATTATGAATGCATGGATACCCGTGTATTTGTGTGTGCTCTGTCTAGCTCTCAGGGACTATGTCTAAACCCCACAATTTGACTGTGCAGGAGTGGTACCTCTTTGGTATTCTGTGGTATTTGATAACCCAATACCAATCTATAAAGATTTTTCAACAATACAGTGGTCTTTTATGAAGCTTCCTCTGTGCTTTTTCTTGCAAGTTTCCTCTCTTGCTCACCCACTCTCTGAGTTCATCTTATTTAGAAAGTGAATACAAATAAAATTGCTTCAAAGCTCAGAAAATGTAGGTAAGCTTTGTAGAAAAAAATTATAACTGATAAATTGGAATTATTACAGACGGGTTGACAAAATGTAAACTAAAGCATCACTGGGGATGTTTTCACAAGAATTGCTGCAGAGAGAATAAATGCTTAATGGGATCTGTAGTAAAAATAAGTCAGCAAACAGAAACTACGTGGAAGAGATATCATGTTCAATTAGGGGATGGAATTGGGATAAAGTTTGTCAGTAGGATAGACTCTCACCTGACATGGAAACAGGACCACAAGAGTTGAGCAGAGACAGGGTGTCTAGACAGGCAGTTAGTAGTAGGGGGATCTGACACTGGTCCTGAACCAGGACTTGTCAGAGGGTCAGCAAGCCTTGATTCCTTATTCTTTCTTAGCTATCAGTTTCTTGTCTTAAGGTACTTAGAATAATTTAAAGTCAGAGACTCAGACATAGAAAACAAGGCAAGTCACTGGTTATTAGGGTTAGAGCAAAATATTTCACTGAAGAAACCAAGGAGAAGCCAGCTGCTCATTTGAAGCATAGGATTAGTGGTAGAGACTATTCAACAAACCATATACTTCCTCCACTGGACACAAAGATAAGTTAAATTTGCCAGCCTCTTCACACTTCCTCATAGCATAGAGGGAAATAGTATTTGCCACTTCCAGGCCTTCCCATAAAGCCATCATATACATGACTCTCTACCCTTTTCCCCTAACTGATGGAATATTGGACAGTTCTTTAATGATTAAAACATGGTAGAGCCACAAGATGGAAGGGGCTTGAATCACCAACTCCCTGCTTTGAGGGGAGCCTTCCAGAAGAACTGTCCAATCAGAGACAATTCTATTGGAGTTAATAATGAAACTTTATTTGGTTGAGATCCTGATATCTTATTTGTTGTTTTTACAGTAGTAACCATGGCAGCCATGGTCTCCACAGCTAATCCAAGGTCAGAACGCAGCTGACGGCAAGGCTGACTATGATGGATGTGGGTTGATTTTGACTGCTCAGCACATCACCTTTGTCTCTCATTCAGAAAAGTACAGTACAGTATTCCTAAGAAATCACTCCTGATCTCAGTTCAAGTGTCTTACATGGTATTGGCACAGTTCCTCTCCAGATTCAGAGCATACGACCCGAACCTAGCTAGTTAGCATATTTCACCTGACTCCTACCCAGTAACAATTAGATATAACCCAATTTGGTCTCATAAGAGTAAATGTTGACATTTTTATTGGAGTTTCCAGGGAAGAAATAATCACTCTTCAATGACCTCCATGAGACTGAGTCTGTAACTTCTGGGGTCTTGACTAGAGAACATACCTGGAAATAAAATGAAAATAATGGGAAGCAGAATTGAAAATCAGGGATAAACAAGTTTGTGATGACATTGGTTGAACATTAGGATCCAGCTGTGCCTGAAGTGAGTCCATACTCAGATTTTTCAGTTTTATGTACAAAATATTATATCAATCGGAATTGAAATCCTGTTACTTATACCTGAAACAGTTTCTGAGGCCTCCTTAAACTTTGCTTTTCAAATCATTCAGACCATACATCTAGTAAAATATGGGTAATACAGTCCCAGATGAGAGAAGAAAATTGTATAGGAATAAGGAGAGAAGGAGATTATTAGGCAGAGGAAAATATGGTTATTACTTTTACTTTATCCAGAGGCTATATTACACAGTAAATATTCATAAAATATTTTTGATTAATAGTATTTATAGCATGTATAAGTAATAACACAATAGATTTGGGATACCATTTGTAGTAAAGGATTTGCTTTGTTTGTAAATCTTAAATATTCTATACTTTGATTCTTTCTACCACCTTAAAGTTAAAAAGACCTTATAAGGAAGATGACCATAAAATTTATAGTTCAAATCAGAACACTTTTGAGAGTATAAGATAATGCTAATAATATGTAAGGTAGGTAACTGACTTACCTGGAAAATGTCCTGGACAAACTGAGAACCATGGTCATTCTGTTACCAGTGCGAGTCTCTGTGCCCAATGCACAGTGAGGCCAAACAATACCAAAATGTTGGAGTTTAGAGCTGAGAAAGGTTTATTGCAGGGCCATGCAAGGAGATGGGTGGCCATACCCCAGTAAAACCCTGAACTCTCTGAAGACTTTCAACAAAGCTGTTTTAAAGGCAAAGAGATTTTATTTTTGTGTATGGTGTTAGGTAGTGATCTAATTTCATTCTTTTACATGTAGCTGTCCAGTTTTCCCAGAACCACTAATTGAAGAGGCAGTCTTTTCTCCATTGTATGTGCTTGCCTCCTTTGTCATAAAGAACTAAATGTAAAATTGGACACTATAAAACTCTTAGAGAAAAACGTAGGAAAAACACTCTTTGACATAAACCACAGCAAGATCTTTTTTGACCCACCTCCTAGAGTAATGACAATAAAAACAAAAATAAACAAATGGGGCCTAATTAAACTTAAAAGCTTTTGCACACCAAAGGAAACCATAAACAAGATGAAAAGACAACCCTCAGAAGGGGAGAAAATACTTGCAAATGAAGCTACAGACAAAGGATTAATCTCCAAAATATACAAACAGCTCATGGAGCTCAATATCAAAAAAAAAAAAAAAACAACCTAATTAAAAAATGGGCAGAAGACCTAAATAGACATCTCACCAAAGAAGTCATACAGATGGACAAGAGGCACATGAAAAGATGTTCAACATCACTAATTATTAGAGAAATGCAAATCAAAACCACAATGAGGTATCACCTCACACTGGTCAGAATGGCCATCATCAAAAAGTCTACAAACAACAAATGCTGGAGAGGGTGTGGAGAAAAGGGGACCCTCTTGCACTATTGGTGGGAATGTAAATGGATACAATCACAATGGAGAACAGCATGGAAGTTCCTTAAAAAACTAAAAATAGAACTACCATACAACCCAGCAATCCCACTACTGTGCATATACCCTGAGAAAACCATAATTCAAAAGGACACATGTACCACAATGTTCATTGCAGCACTATTTACAATAGCCAGGACATGGAAACAACCTAAATGTCCAACAATATTTGAATGGATAATGAAGATGTGGTACATATATACAATGGAATGTTACTCAGCCATAAAATGGAATGAAATTGGGTCATTTGTAGAGATGTGGATCGACCTAGATTCTGTCATACAGAGTAAAGTAAGCCAGAAAGAGAAAGAAAAACAACTATCGTATATTAACGCATATATGTGGAATCTAGAAAAATGGTACAGATGAACCTATTTGTTGGGCAGGAATAGAGACGTAGACGTAGAGAATGGCCATGTGGACACAGCAGGGGAAGCGGAGGGTGGGACAAATTGGGAGATTAAGTGTGACATAAATACACTACCATGTGTAAAATAGATAGCTAGTGGGAACCTGTTGTATAGCACATGGAACTCAGCTCCGTGCTCTGTGATGACCTAGATGGGTGAGTGGGAGGGAAGTCCAAGAGGGAGGGGATATAGGTAGACATATAGCTGATTCACTTCATTGTACAGCAGAAACTAACACAACGTTGTAAAGCAATTTTACTTCACTAAAAATAAATAAATAAATAAATTTTTTAAAATGGCAAGGTGAAGGAGGGGTGTGGTTAGCTGTTGCAAACTTCTTGGTGTCCCATCTATCATTCTAGCAGCTATCCAGGTAGGTCAGGTCATGATCAGGTCATGCTGTTCCTGTAAACCTTCAACAAAACAATTGTTATTCTCTGTTCTTCAACTTTTGATCTATCTTCATATGAATGGGCTCTAAAAAGTCAGAGCCTTGGTAATAGGCTATCCTGTAAGGTTCAGTCTATAGGCAACATTCTTTTACAAAAGGTGCAGACCCCAGGCTGGGTGGAGTCAGCTTGGGGTCACAGGAATGGCAGAGTCAGCATGACTAAGCACAGGCAACAAAGAACAAAGATTAAAGTAAAAAGGAACAGATCTAATACGGAGTCTGATTTGTTCCTCCCTATTACAATGCTACTTATAACAAGCCGTTTTATATAATCCAATGTCTAAACCAACTTCTTTGAAAGCTGAGTTAGATTTCTATTGCTGTGTAACCAGTCACCACAAACCTAGCAGCTTAAAACAATACCCATCTATCATCTCACAGTTTCCATGTGTCAAGGGTCTGTACACTCTGCTCAGGTTCTCTCCATGCTGAATCAGGGTGTTGGCTGGGGTTGTGAGCTCATCCGAGGCTCAGGCTCACTGGTTATTGGCAGAATTTAATTCTCTGTAGTATCAGCACTGAAATCCCTGCTTTCTTGCTGGCTATTGCTTGGGGGTTACTCAACTCCTAGAGGTCACCCTCAGGTCCTAGCTAAGTAGCCCTCTCATAGCAGAAGCTTGCTTCTTCAAAGCCAACAGATTATCTTCACAGTCTTCTTCAGTGGACTCTAATATAATGTAACATAATCATGGAAGTGATTCTCCTGTCACCTTTGCCATATAATGTACCCAAATCAGGGGAATGATTATCCCATCATATTCCCAGGTCCATCCAAAGTTCAAGGGGAAATTCAGGAATCTCAAGGGTCATTTTATAATCTTGTCTACCACAGAAGGGATAAGCTTACTCTAAATTCTGCTTTACAGAAAAAATAAACAACAACAAAATCACAAACAAAAACTAGGATGTTTGAGTGGGTAAAAACAATCACAATTTAGTGTCCAGTGTGTTTTCATCCTGAGTGGAGAATAATTTGGGGTTTCTGAAAGGTACTAGCTTTTCTTAAAAACCATGACTTTGGGAAAAAAATAGTTTTTGATGGTGAACGCTTGCTAAGAAATAATTGTTTACTTCATAAGTCATTAAAATTGACAACTCTGGGGTATTCATTCATTTAGTCATTCACTGATTTATTTATTATTTATTGAGCATCTACTATGTGCCAAAAGTTAGACATGGATATTATTCTAACTTGGGAAGAGAAGCTCAAAAATATGCTTATGATGCTCTGTAATTAGGGTAATGGCTGAGGTATGTGTATGATTCTTAGGAGGAAGAGAAAGACATAACAACAGCATGGAGGTGTTCAAAGAAAGGGTAAGAAAAGTCTTTGTGATATGTGTAGAGAAGTAAGGAACATTTATTCTCCCTTAAACGTTTGGTAAAGTTGAGCAGTATATTAAGAGAAAATGATTAAGATGGGTTCAGATCTTGAAGGATCAAGAAATAAAATAGAAGGAGGGAGAGTGAAAGAAGTCATATACAGCAGTGAAAGTCATTATGGGAAAGATGGACAAGGAAGTTTGAAATGTGGCTCTTTTCCCCACTTTTTACCCAAGACAGATTTGGTGCTGTGGATATCAAATGTATCCTTTTTTATTTATTTTTTAATCTTACATCAAATTAGCCCAAGACAATGTACAAGGCACTTTGACTGGAATAAGCTCATTGAATCCTCGCATAAAGAGGCTGGGGTGAGAATACAGATCACAGATAGAGTGAAGGACCTGCCTGTGGTCACAGGTGAGGGGGACTGAAATAGGGCAAGGACCAGAAGTCACCTCATTCATTTCATCATTTCAATTCACAGGTCCCCACTGAAAGCATGGTAGAGTCATGGAATATCCATCTGAGATAGAATATCAGAAGTCTTCTACCTGTTTCTCAATTGATGTACGAGTTCTCTATAGCACTTTGTGAGCTGGCAAGCTCCTTGCTTCCCTGGAAATCCCATCCTTAAACTTTGCTCTAATTTCTAAGACATAAATTCAAGTTTTAAGTTTTCAAATTAAAAAATGTAGGGCTTCCCTGGTGGCGCAGTGGTTGAGAGTCTGCCTGCTGATGCAGGGGACACGGGTTCGTGCCCCGGTCTGGGAAGATCCCACACGCCACGGAGCGGCTGGGCCCGTGAGCCATGGCCGCTGAGCCTGCATGTCCGGAGTCTGTGCTCCGCAACGGGAGAGGCCACAGCAGTGAGAGGCCCACGTACCGCAAAAAAAAAAAGAAAGTAAAAAAACACTTTTTACAAACACATTTTAATTTTCCATTGTGGTTATAAAATTCTGAGGAATCGGACATATCATATGCTGACTTCTTACTGCTGACAAGGCCTCAACCAATCTTGTACCTTCTGAATCTCTTTCGATTTGTGATATTAAACAGAAATAGTCTGAGGAGTTAGGATGAATGCAGACAAACTAGACTGACATAAAATGACACAAAGTGCTGATCCAGTATCAAGTTGAGCTCCTGATCCTCAGCTCTAGATTGTTGTTGACCTCTATATAATTTATGTGTGAAATTTCTGAGGCTAAAAGGGGAGATTGCTCACAAACTTTGAACTAGTCATAAAACTAACATTCCTTGGTGGACAGTTGTTTTGAGCTTCAATTGAGGGGAAATCTCTTTTGGAAAGGTATACTTCTGGTCTTCCCATTATTACTAGATCATCACTGGTATATATGTTACCACATCTGACCTGTACAAGAGGACTTGAACCCCTGTTCTTCTCCAGTTCCACTGGGATGCAAGCCAACCTCTTTGCGCACATGTGTGACTTTATAAGTGATGCCATGGATTTGACACTCTTCTGAAAAGCAGGCACTGCACATACATTTTTCATAAAACGGCTGCCATGGTGCAGTTAAAGGAGGAATAAGTCTTACCATCTTGATGACAGCCTGTGAAACTGAAACCATGCAATATAGATTTCTCTGAGAAAATGGAAACTTGTATTCTTTGACAGTGTAATTATTATGCTCTATCAAGTTACTTGGCTTTTTTAAAATAGAAATCACTGAATACTTCATGCAGATATTACTTTTGCTATCAAATATCACTTTGAGGAAAGTTAATAATTTAGGAACTTTTATATATAAAAATGGCAAATCCAATAGATGGATGAGATGCCATAGTCAGATAGCCTTCCCACTCTGAAAGTTTTGTGTGATTGCTTCAGCCTTAAGTAGGATTCCAGAGAAAACAAGGGAGATTGCACATTAAGGAGATTCTGCTTAGAAGATGTGGAAGTCTGAGTGTCAACAACAGTATTGGAAATAATTTAAGAGGGTGTTGTGACTTTTATTTAGAAGAGAGACATTTCCTCTCCAGCAGTAGTCTCTTTTATTTTATGACATTTAAACTTAAAGCAAAGGTCTCATTTTTGCAAAGTGTCTCATCTTTGAGTTACCAGTGAATGCATTTTTTAAAAAATAAATTTATTTATTTTTGGCTGTGTTGGGTCTTTGTTGCTGTGCACAGGCTTTTTTCTCTAGTTGCGGCGAGCAGGGGCTACTCTTCGTTGCGGTGCACGGGCTTCTCATTGCGGTGGCTTCTCTTGTTGCGGAGCACGGGCTCTAGGCGTGCGGGCTCAGTAGTAGTGATGTGCAGGCTTCAGCAGTTGTGATGCGCAGGCTTCAGTAGTTGTGGCGCATGGACTTAGTTGCTCTGAGGCATGTGGGATCTTCCCGGACCAGGGCTGAACCCATGTCCCCTGAATTGGCAGGCAGATTCTCAACCACTGTACCACCAGAGAAGCCTGTGAATGCATTTTTATTCTTATGACAGTGATTATAGTAATAATGATCATTTTAGCTGGCATTTACTAAATGATTAATATATGCCTGGCACTCTTCTAGGTTCTTTACACATACTCTCTTGTTTAAATCCCTTAACAGTGTAAGATAGGTTATGACATTACCCCATTTTCCAGAAATGGAAGTGAAAGTTCAGCAATATTAAATACTTTTCCCAATGTCATACAACAAATAAGTATCCTAGTGTGAATTTGTACTTGGACAGTCTGAGTCAGAACCAATCATTGTAATCTTGACACTTTAATGCTTTCCTGTAACAGCTACCACTGACTGAATACTTGCTCTTGAACACATGGTAAGCTTTTTTCACTTGGTAAGCACATTAGATATGTCTTCTTGATTCTAACTTTATAGATGAGGAAACTAAGGTTTTTGGTGATTAAGTCATGTGTCCTCAGTCACTCTGCTAATGTGAATTAATTTTTAAACACACTTCAGTCTCAGTCTTAGAAGTTAGACGGTGTTAAATTTTAGTGTTTTTTTTTGTTGTTGTTTTTTTGCGGTACGCGGGCCTCTCACTGTTGTGGCCTCTCCCGTTGCGGAGCACAGGCTCCGGACGCACAGGCTCAGCGGCCATGGCTCACGGGCCCAGCCGCTCCGCGGCATGTGGGATCCTCCCAGACTGGGGCACAAACCCGTGTCCCCTGCATCGGCAGGCGGACTCTCAACCACTGCGCCACCGGGGAAGCCCTAGTGTTTTTATTTGTTTTTTGGGTTTTTTGTTTTTTTTGTGGTACGCGGGCCTCTTACTGTTGTGGCCTCTCCCGTTGCGGAGCAACAGGCTCCGGACGCGCAGGCTCAGCGGCCATGGCTCACGGGCCCAGCCGCTCCGCGGCATGTGGGACCCTCCCGGACCGGGGCACAAACTCCTGTCCCCTGCATCGGCAGGCGGACTCTCAACCACTGGGCCACCAGGGAAGCCCAAATTTTAGTTTTTAACATCAACATTATCCTGTTTCCTTGTTGAATTTTTATTTCCCATTCATCTCAGGAGGAACACAGCTTTTGCAGAATGACTTGTTGAACACAAGTAGAGAGAGACTTTCATACTCCAAGATAATGAAGGAGATAATAAAATATATTTGGTAGAAAAAGAGATCTTTATCTGGATTTTTTCAACCTTGATTTTTAAGGTTTGAAAAAATATACACTCAAATCTAATTGCATGGGTTTGACATGTAGAGGGAAATACTATATACATTTCATCATCAAGTTGTCACTTGCGACTACATCTTTTTCCAAGGATGAAGATTAAAATTTGTTAATGCTAGATTGACTATGTTAATGCTTCTTTTGTGTGATCTCTACACAACTGGAAGCACCCACTATCTAGGAGACATGTATAAAGAGAGGATTTGTTTGTTTTTTCATGTGTATTTGTGATAATGATACTTTGGCTCTTGTGTCTTGTGTAAAATGCCTTGAAGCATTTTTTATAAGCTTTTCATTAACTCTCACTGTACTCAGTACATAGATATTATATCAACTTTATCGAGGCACAGAAATGTGGGAGACAATTGTGAGGCATTAGCATCAAATCCATGACATGACGGGGATGATTTATGATTCATCCTAGTGGAGGTGGGTCTGTGAGAAGACGGAGTAGGAAACAACACCCAAGAAACTCTAATATCTGATGAGTTCTCAGCAATAACTAACTTTCACAAGTCCCAGTGGTCCTTTAGTTGGTTAATTTCTCAGTGCATTTCCACATAAGGAAATATTGTGATTCTTTTTCCTACCCTACTTCCTAGACTGGAATGTAGGTCTTCCACAGAACAGCAGTATGGTGAGGTATGGAGTGGTTGTCTCTTTTCTTAGTGACCCTAAATTTTTCAGTCAAATCTCAAACCATTTCCAGGTAGACTCTTAGGCACCTTTAGTTAGACTCACCACACTTCTATCATCATAGGATTTTTGCAACGGTGTCTTATTCATGAATAGTTGTTAGTTGATCACCTTATTAGTAGGGGCGAAGTCAGGAGTGACCTATGTCACCATCTTGGTGATGTCACTTCTTCTTTGTCTTTACAGAAACCAAGCCTTGTTGAGAATTTATTTTTCAAAATCATGCTTCAGTTTGAAGCTGTTTTTCCCAATCCACTTTTTTCCTTTTTCAGATTTCAGACCTGCGTCGTGGTTTGAAAGTTATCTTTGCCTACCTCTGTTTTCTTTCTTTTTACCTCTCCCAAATCCTACGGCAATTTTTTAGCCATATGGGGTGGAGAGTGTTAAAGTGGACATTGCAGATATGTCTAAGTCCCAGTCTACCTACTCTCAGAACTCCCCAAACCCTTTACCTTTTAGGGTGACTTAACAGAACCTATCACAGTAGATTGCTTCAATAATACATCTCCATAGAAAGCTTAGGGTAGAAACCAAGAAATCTCCAATCCTTAGCCACATTCCAAGGCAGTCCTTCAATTACTGAAGGGATTTGATCTCTAAGCATAATAACAACTATCTCCGTCCAATTTGCCTTGTCAGTCTGAGAACAAAAGAGCTATAAGGGGCTGAAGATACAGCCCCTTCCCTTTCTTAGTCAAGGTTTTCAGGGATGTCACTAATGAAAGACTGGCGTCTGCAGAGCACTGTAAGGAGGCAGAGGAGATGCCTGATTCTCTGCTGGGGAATTTGAGACAGAAGCCAGCATGAATTATCAGGGATGTTCAGCTGCTAAACATGAGGCAGACTCATGTGCATCTCACCATAGGAAAAACTCTAATAACTCCACACTGATGCACACTGATCACAGTGCTATTAGAGCAGAAAAATCCGACAACAATTAAAAAAAAAGTGGGGCTGTCTCAACTTGGTGCCGTGTCAGTTTGCAACCACAATATATTGAAAAATCAGCTTTCTACTTGATAGCAATGACCTTTGCATCTAACCGTGGTTAATCACTACTATTCCTGGCACCACCACCTAATCTGGCCAAACCCATTCCCCTGCTTTGCCTCACATGGGCCATTTCTGTCCTTATTTCTTCCCTAGGTTGCTGTGAGCCATGTAATGTCCCTCTCTTCATCACCATCTTTCATACCCAGTCTATTCCCTAAACTCATTGCAGCCTCTGGCCCTCTATGCAGAATTATTTGCCTCCACTTGGACTCCTCCCATTTTACAAAATACAACAAAACTTTCCTTATCTACGTAGCAACATTAATTACCCACTGACTAGTTCCTTTCTCCTTTTCCTCAAGTGCTATCTCTTCTCCTTAACTAGACTATTAGCTCTTTGAGGAGAGTCCCTGTGTTATATGATTCTTTAATCTTGTTATGATATCTAATGCAGAACTTCTGACATGGTAGGCTCAATTAATATTTGTTGGTTGATTTGTATGGCCTTTGTATAAATGTATTCAGCAAAATTTTAGGAGATTATGGCTTCCAGTACAACACAATTAAATTCGTGTTTTGTTGGATCTACAGAACTTAGGATTTCAAAGATAGAAGAGATTAGGGATCCAATATCTAACTTCCTTGCTTTTCAAGGGAATAACCTGAAGCCCAGAATGTGAAGTAAGTTAATTAAGATTATGCAGCAGACTTTGATGTAGCGCATTTGTGTTAATTATCTTGATTGTGGTAATCATTTCATAATGTATAAGTGTATTAAACCATCATGTTGCATGGTCTCAATGTCAGTAGCTGCAGGAGGAGAAATGGCTAACATATAATGCTTCTGTGCAAACCAGATGCAGATCAGTGGTCAAGCAAGGGAGTTTTAAGCTGTACAGTGCTCCACCCACACAAAGCACTGTGATAATTGTTACAGGGAATGGTAATAATAGTAATGTCCATACAATATCATCCAAAAATGCACTCAAGTCCACCAAAATTTCTCCACCTTAAATATGTGTCCAAACTTTGTTCCTGATATTCACAAAAATGTTTAAGACTAGGTTATACCTTTGAAAGACTCTGAAATATTCTAGGAATAACTTGTTCAGAATTATACAACATACATATAAAACACAAATGATAGTTGTCAGAATACCAGTAGCTTATCCATGGAGACCATCTACCCACCCTCCTTCCATCACTAATGTGACTGTGGGTGGGGGGGGCGGGTACCCTAGTGTGCTATAGGTGTGGGGGTAAATTAGGACTTAGATGAACACAATTCTAGTATAAACAGACTTTCCATGTTTAGATTTGTTACTCTAATGCATTAGGTATCATTACCATCACTATCTTTGAGACTGAGATGGGTGCCTCTAAGTATGCAACAGTTTTCTATAGCTATCTAACAAATTGCCATCAATTTAGTGGCTTAAAATTATAGACAGTTATTTATTGTCTCACAGTTTCTGTGGGTCAGAAGTACAGGCACAGGTTATCTGGGTCCTTTTTTCAGAGTCTCAAAAGCTTAAATCAATGTTTTAGTAAAACTGAATTTTCACCTGAGGATCAGGATCCTTTCAACCCCATTCAGGTTGACAGAGTTCAGTTTCTTGTGACTCTAGGACTGAGGAGATCTTTTTTTTTTTTTTTTTGCTAGCTATTGGCCAGGGGTCATTCTTAGCTCTTAGAGGCCACTCTCAGGTCCTAGTCATGTGGCCATCTTATAATATGGTAGCATTCTTCCTCAGAGCCAGCAGGAGTGTCTCTCTAATCTGCTACAAGATCTAATGTAACATGACCTAATCAAGGTATAATTATAGCTAGACGTCCCATGCACACTCAAAGGGAGGAGATTATAGGGAGGGTGCATGAGGAAGCAGGAATTTTGGGGCCTACTTCAGAATCCTTCCTACCACCAAGGACTTTTATCCTGATGTGCCATGGATATAATCATAACTTAAATAAGGTAAACATCCTCGGCAAACTAGGAAAATAAATTATCAGATCTATCCATCCCCTTGTTGTTTCAGCTCCTCGGGTGTAGATATATAGTGAGAATTGCTTTTCCCCAGGAGTCAAAATGCCAGAAAGCCTTGTAATTTTGGCTTCAGAAGTCCCCAACAATCTGAGCAAGGCAAAATTATTTAAACCTCCTTGGTCTCAGTTTTCTCATTAAACACCAAGAGCTAATACATGTTTTTCCTTCTCACAAAAAATGTTGAGAAGAAAATGAAAAGTAAGCTAATAAAAGTTATAATGAACTTGGAAAGTTTAAAAAGGATGAAACAGTATATAATTGTAAAATATAGAGAGAAACTAGCCAACACTTTTATAAATTCTTTAATTTGGTCCAGATACTCTTTTAAGCACTTTACATAAAAAGTATATTATTGACTAGTTATAACAATTAAGAAAGATGAAATTTAATAGAAATTTATCTATATGGCCATTCACATTGTAAAACTAAAATGTCAGCACTTTTCACCTCTTGCATGAACCTCTCCTTCTCAGTCACAGGAAAGGAAGTAGAAATGCTGTTGCCAAGGCTTATATGATATGTAGGAAAAGTAGGGTAGACTGTTTTACCTCTAAAGGGACTTGAATGAGTAGTTTCTGATCTCTGTAGCGCTCATCAGAATGGACTGTGCAAAAGTATCTACTTCATCTCTCTGACTTCGGCTTCAACATCCAGGGTGGGCCCCTCTGATTGGCAGAGCTCAGGTCACATGTCTGCCACTTACCTGTAGACAAATCAGGGAGCGTGAGTATCTTGCATTCTTATCTTCTAGAGAGAGAGACAAACTGCCTCGTACAAACACTCATGCGTTAAAGGAATTTGCCAAAGATAGGAAACGGATACAAATGTTGGGTAGTGAAGAAGCGGTACATGTTTACACAGCCAAGAACTAAAATCTTTAACACATTTTATTCCCAGGATCTAGCACAGTGTCTGGTGCATAAATGACCCTCACAGAATGTACAGTGAGTGAATGAAAGATGGAAATATGAATACTTATTTTACTCCAGTTATTAAAAATGTGTCCCAAGAAATGATGAATACCATATATATAATTGACTGTTTACAGAGTAGAAGAGGAGAATATGTACTTCACCTTTAATGTTGATGCCAAGGATGATGATAGTCTTCATAAAACATACACTTTGAGGGCTTCAGAGCCAATTATTACTAGTATCAACATCTCCATCTTAATTAGAAGCCACTGAGAGAGCCAACCTTTTATTAATTCATCCATTCTTTCCATTTATTTTGAAATTCATTTTATTTATTCATGCTATGACTTTAATGCATATTTTGTATTCTTTTTTATTACTTTGTTAATTAAAATGGTGAACATAAACAGACACTGAACCTGCCCAAATGCAGTATACAGTGGAGTCCTGGAGAAAGACAGTAATCCTTATAAAAGGAAATTAATAAGCAATTACTGAGCTTCCCTGGTGGTGCAGTGGTTAAGAATCTGCCTCCCAGTGCAGGGAACATGAACCCTGGCCCGGGAAGATCCCACATGCTACAGAGCAACTAAGCCTGTGAGCCCCACAACTACTGAGCCTATGTGCCACAACTACTGAAGCCAGCGTGCCTAGAGCCCTTGCTCCGCAACAAGAGAAGCCACGACAGTGAGAAGCCTGTGCACCACAATGAAGAGTAGCCCCCTCTCATTGCAACTAGAGAAAGCACGCGCAGCAATGAAGACACAACACAGCCAAAAATAAAAACAAACAAATAAATAATTAAAAAAAAATAAGCAATTACTGCCATCTTATAGGCTTTCAAAGAGAGCAGCTGATGAGGAGAGAGTATATAATGAAAGATATGACCTAAACAAAGGGTTCAAAGAGAGGCTTCTTTGAAGAAGTAATGGTTGAACTCAGATTAAAAGAATTAATAGAAAATAAACAACTAAAGTGGGCAGAGGCAAAACCTATACAAATACCTCAGAAGGGCAGAAAAATAGTATTCTTCATGTTAAGTATCTTTACTTGTATCCAAAGGAAAAGGGGGCTCCTTAGAGGGTTTGAATCAGAAGAGAGCTTCCTCTGCCATAGTCAAATTTGGGATTTGGGAACTTAATCATTCTTGTACTATGAAGAATGATTGCAGAGTACAAGAGTGCAGTAGGAGACCAGCTAGCAGACTAGTTCAGATGAGAGATGAATGGTGGCTTTGACAAGGAAGATGGTGGAGTTGAGGAGATGCACACACTTGATGATAAACTGAGGGCTAAGGGGCACATGGGAAGAGGAGGGGAAGTAGGAAGGACAAACACCAGCTTTGTCTTAGTCCCATTACAACTCTGTGTTGCACAAGGATGTTAGGGAAAATCCAGCCACATTAGATTTCCTTGAAAACCATCATGTGCTCCTATTGAAAATTAGCACATAAATCCATAAACCAATTCTAATTAGTCTTTTTACTTTTTGCCAATAAAACTTGAAACTTTCATTTGACCCAGTAAAACTCTTAATAGCCCTTTTTTATTTCCTTTCTTTTAAAAGCCATTTTTATATGTTCAAAGTAAAATAATTACTCACTAGTGAAAAATGTATTCCTAATTCCACAATTACTTTATTAAAAATTGCCAGTTTAAAAATGCTTAAAGTCTGAGATTGGTCCAGGAAATTAATTATTTAATACATATTGCAATTTTCTTTCAAATAATTACTTAGGGGTTGTGGAGAAGGGGAGTTGGGCTGAGAAGCTCCAAGGTATAATTTTAGATCTGATCTGCTTGACACAAATCAGGCTGCACTGTTTACCATGAAATGAGGTTGGAGTCCTGGTTTCTTGTGGAGTGTGAGTATGCATATATCCTGTGTGTATTCACGTGTGTGTGTGTGTGTGTGTGCTGTCATGGTTCGTTATGAGCAAGGTGTCTTTCACTAGCAAGAAGCCCATTTTTAGTCTCAGTTGTCCAAAGTTGAATTAAGTGTCTATGTGGTGAATCCCCTCCCACCCCCAGCACTGAAAGTTTCCTCTCCACGTCTCTATCCTAGCACCTGACATGCATGTTTGAAAGCTAATACTTCCTACACAGGTGACATAGAATACTTTAGTCAGCTATTAATGACCCAAGGGGAGTGTAATTATCAAATTATCTGTATTTTCCAACAAGTGAGAAATACTCAGGTTAATGGAAACTTTCATGGAGGGCAGGTTGGTCTACTGGGACCTGGACACTTCTGAGCACCTGATGAACAAAGGCAGAGCCCTGGAACTACTAGGGAGGGATTTGGGAAACAGATAACCATAGACCAATTTTGCCAGTTGGCCAATTCTGCATATTTCTGGTTACCAGTTCTGCCTCCTAAATGAATCACACATTAATATTAGATTTTTTGCTCATGTATACATTCTTCTCCAAGGCTTAGTTTTGCTTACCTCACTTCACAGGAATATGGCTTTCTTATAGCTCAGGCATGGAGCCAAACTCTGAGGTACTGTCTATAGAGTGGCAAAATTAGGAAGTTTTAGAAAATTCCCAAATAATTTTCCAGTCCAAATGTCCCCTTAGATTTATTGGACTTTTCTAGAGAAACTGCACTACTCACATTAGACGAATTAGATTACACTGGAGGGGTCTGGGGTGGACTTTGTTCTTTCAGTTCTTCTCTTTTTCTCCATCTACTTTCTCCTCGTGACCCTCTTTTGCTCTCTCTCAGTTATGCTATTGACTCTGATACATGAGAATCTAAACATGTCAATATTGTCTCTATTTTCACTCTGCTTACTTCTATTCATCCTTCTGGCCTCAGTATAAATGCTGTTTTCTCTGGAAAGTTCTCCATCCTCTCAGCAACCCACCCCACTAGCCTCCCATTCTGCAGACTACATTTTCTATTACCTCATTTAATACTAGTATTTATTTTGCAATTAATTGCTGATCTGCTTGTGTAATAATGTCAGCTGGGGACAGTCTCACCTCTTGAAATCTGGATAAAGTTGGGTTGAACCTCTCTGTGTTCTGGTCTAAGAAAATATCCCTCCACAGGCTGGCTGCTAATTACAAAGGTGAGGTGAGGGGGTTGTGACGGGGCAGTTATTCTCCTGGCTTAGAACTGGTGAGAAAGTGAGCGATAACTGTCCTGTACTACCTGGACCCAGAGTTGAAACTCATACCAGGGCTCAGTATTAACAACAGCAAAACAGCAAGAATAATTAGAAGTATTTATGTGTATATCATATATTATTGAAGACTTTTTGAGAGAGAGTTTCTGGGAATGGCTCAAGGGAAAGCATATTTCTGTTCACCTCTTGCTTCTCCAGCTGGTCTAAGAAACTCAAATTGATCACTTTTATTATTTAGAGCATCTTTTCCCCTGTGAAACCTGGTCATTAGACAGCACTTGGGCAATTAAAGTGGGGTTGGGGAGGTTCAACTTCTACCTGAAATCCTTATCCAAATTTTATCCAACAAATTTCTCTCTGCAAGAGAAATCCTAGAGTTGCTGATAAATTAATACAGTTTCTCCACTTGCTTATTTTCCTCATTAGATTATAGCTTACATGGGAAGAGGGATAGTGTTCACCTTATTTATATCTGTCTTCCCAGAAGAATGTCTGGCATGTGGAAGTAGCTAAAAAGAATTTTGTGAGGGGATAAAAGAATGGGAGAGACACTATCCACATGTGGAAATGACTGAAATGATTGAAGCCTTTGACATTCCAGTCTCCTAGTCAAGGAACCATTCAATTAAGATTTAGTAAGTCCCTTTTTGCTATTAGAGTGAAATATGAATATTTGGGGCATATAAGTTATGTCTTTGTTCTGAAAAAAGTATGGGGACAAAGATAAATGAACACATCTGTAATAATTAGCAATTGGTATGTAAGCATATGTTTGCAGTTGTCTATAAGACAGAATAAATTCAATGAAGTAGAGAGTGGAAAGGTGGTTGCCAGGGGCTGGGGTGAGGAGGAGGAAATGGGGAGCCATTCAAGAGTATAAAGTTTCAGTTACAGAAGGTGACCAAGTTCTCATGATATGCTCTACGACATAGTGCATACAGTTAACAATATTATAGCACACTTAAATTTTGATAAGTGGATAGATCTTATATTAAGTGTTCTGACCATTATAAATAAAAATATTTCATAGAACATACTTTGGTGCTGGCTGGAATATTTGAGTGAACTTTTATGGGAGGGTAGGAACTTTTAAAAAATTTATATATTGAAGTATAGTTGATTTACAATGTTGTGTTAGTTTCAGGTATACCACAAAGTGATTCAGTTATACATACATATATATCTATTTTTTTCAGATTCTTTTCCCTTATAGGTTATTACAATATTGAGTATAGTTCCCTGTGCTATATAGTAGGTCCTTGTTGGTTATCTATTTTATATACAGTAGTGTGTATATGTTAATTCCAAACTCCTAATTTATGCCTCCTCCCCCTTTTCCCTTTGGTAACCATAAGTTTGTTTTCTATATCTGTGGGTCTGTTTTGTATAAGTTCATTTGTATCATTTTTTTTTAGATTCTACATAGAAGTGATATCATACGATATTTGTATTTCTCTGTCTGGCTTACTTCACTTAGTATGACAATCTCTAAGTCCATCCATTTTGCTGCAAATGGCATTATTTCATTCTTTTTTATGGCTGAGTAATATTCTGTTGTATAAATATATCTTCCTTATCCATTCATCTGTCGATGGACACTTAGGTTGCTTCCATGTCTTGGCTATTGTAAATAGTGCTGCAATTTACAATGTGCTGCAAGAACACTGGGGTACATGTATCTTTTTGAAGTATGGTTTTCTCCAGATATATGCACAAGAGTGGGATTTCAGGATCATCTGGTAGCTCTATTTTTTGTTTTGTAAGGAACTTTCATACTGTTTTCCATAGTGGCTGTTTGATCAGGTTCTTGAAAGATGGGTAGGATTTGGACTAGAAGTGGGAGTAGGGTGGGCTGCTTTCCCACATGGAGGGTATCAGGAGTCATAGTGCCATTGAAGTGAGCTTGGAATATACACTTGACGGGTAGAGGAATTTAGCCTGGGTGGAAGGGTGTATATGGTAGGGAAGAGTAAGTCTCAGATCAGACATGTAGCCTGTGCTTGGAGGTACCAGGGAAAGCCAGGTGGAGACATTTGAGCTCCATACTTGTAAGCAGTAAAAGCCACTGTAGGATTGTGAGCAGAGCAGTGACTTGATTGGTGTTTACTTCATGTACTTCTTATGTGTCAGACTCTTACATATTAATCATTTTCACCTTATAACTACCCAGTGGGTTGAGACATGTTTATATTTTACAGATAAATAATCTGAGACTCAGAGAGGCTGATTAAATTCCCCAAGGACACACATCAAGCTACTCGCAGAGTTTAGATCCATTCCTGATCCTCAAACTCCACATTTGGGCTCTTTCTGTTTCATCTTCCTGATTGTAGAAGGGAGATGACAGACAGAAGATTATGAGGAGATACAATTTTGAGAGAGAAGAATGGTGGTGTCCTGAGGTGTCCCTCTTTTTTCTGAAAGGGAGGGAAACCTGGTCAGCGGGTAGGGGAAGAAACTTTTAGTAAGTGAAGAGTCCAGACAGCAAATACTGAGAAATACCTCAGGCTCTTGGTGTAGTCTGAACAAACGGGGCCCCAGAGGCAGCTGAAGCACCCAGAAGAGAACAGTCTATGGGGGCCTTTTTGGAATTCTTGCAGCATATCCCTTCTCTGGGCTGTGAATTGTGTCCCAGAGACACAGCAGGTGTTGTCAAGGTGGGAAATGAATATCGTGTCCTCAGACTCTGAGCAAATGCCACTTTGTCATTCCAGTCAGTCACTAATGACTTTCTTAAGTATATGTCCATTTGGGGGTTTCTTGATTTTTGCTGGGCCTCTAACCAGTCTGTGGGAACAAGAGTGTAATTGTAAAGGCAGAGAGCCTGCAAGGTGAGGGAAGAAGAAGAATAAGAGGGAAAAAAAAAAAAGAAACAGGCTGTGCACAAAATATCTGTGACCAGTGACCTGATTCAGGTGTTTATATGGACAAACAACAGGGAACCATCTCTGGAAGCCAGACATTGCTATAAGGTCCTGAGGAGAGTGTTGAGGGCTTCAGTAGGTCAGGCTTCCACTTGGATTCAGGTAAGTGGTCCCTAAGCCACTCAGAGCAGAAGTTGGACACTGCCTCTGGATGCTCACCAGCCAACCATAGCTTTTGTTGACAGCCCTATGAAGGTGACTCCCTTCAGTGCTTCCAGAGGAATTGCCCATCCCTGGTTTATCCCATATGTGGAAGTCCCCCCTGCCCTGATGTCAGCTGAGCCCTCACCTGGAGATGAGAAGCTGTCCTTGCTACATGCCTGTAGGGTAGTATCATTGTTTGTCCAATTCCAGATAATATTATCATAAAAGATATAGATGCTAAAAATAGAGAATGTTAGCCTTCTAGTAAGTTCAGGGTGTGGGTTTGAGATGACCCCAAGGGAGATGAATATTCCCATTACAGATATTAAATAGAGTTTTCATGTGTTGAGTGCTTTAAGGAAGCAAGCCCTGAGATTACATTATTAAGAATTCTATTAACAGTGCTCCAAGATAATTTTTATTCTCATCATTCTACGGATGAGATGTAGAATGCATAATTCTACAAATGCAAAGTTAATAAGCTAAGGTAACAAAAGTAAGATGTATATCGTGAAACTTGATTTAAGTTGGTCTTCAATATTTCATGCTCTTTCCGTTGCAACACAAAATAAGCCACCACTCATTGGAATATCAAGTAACTGACATATGGTGTCATGGAACAGAGTTTTTGGCTTAAAGGCAGGGATACTGTTTGAATCGAATATGTCCAAATTTCAGCACAGGCTCTGAAAGTTGTTGAGTCTTGGGTTACATAACTGATGTGTGCTTGACTGTTGCTGCTGTTTGAAGGTGCATGTAGCAATGCAGTTCTGGTGCTGATTCTTGTACTCCTCATCTGACTTTGAATGAATTATTTTTTCTTCCTGGGTTTTACTGATACCATACATGAAAGGTTTATTTGATGTATAGTATGTATTTAAAACCCAGATAAACAGTTAGTTTGGAGGTTGGAGAGTATCTCTTCCAGGTAACCAAAAATCCTCACTGGTGAAAAAGAGAATGCAGGCATAAATGCATAGAAACTATGCAAATAGACAACAAAAGAAATGTACAATTTTATTTGAACTCTCATCTCTTTTGAGAGAACATTACTTTCAGAAGATGCTGAGGTGAAAAAGTAACTGTAAGAGAAAGACATAGCAGTAGTGACCACAGCTTTAAATGGATTGGGTTATTATTGGTAGCACATGCTTAATTAAAAGATTGTTAATGAAAGCTTCCCTTTGAAATATAGCCTGAATACTGCAGAGTTTTATTTTTTAATTGGCCTTTATTCTGAGGCATTGTGATATTTAATAAGTTGAATGTTCACATAGTAAGTATAGTAAATTGAAACCTGCAGTGACCAAAACCTCAGCAGTTATGTTGTTGCCCTGTGGTGCTATTACCCCACAGCACGATATAATGGAATATCAAAGCTCTTAGAACACAGGAAGCTCAGAAGTAGATGAATAGAAATGCAATCAGTTCTGTTAACACAGATTAATTCAGATAAATGCAAGGCTTTCTTTGCCATTAATGGTAACCTTCAATTTTGCTGGAACCCACGTTTACAATAAGTGGGCTGCAAACAGTAAAGGATAAGAAGCAAAGAAATTTTAGACTCTGGACACTGAGCACCACTGTGACTTCAAGTCTGGGTTGTAATTGGAACCCATTCAGAAAATGGCAGATCCAATTTTTTTAAACATGCAGGAAGTTTCTTAGGATCTTTGAGACATAGCTCCTTTAGAAAGCCTGGGAGCAAAGACTATCTTCTTGGAGAAGTTAGTGCCCCAAAAGCTATGAGTTAGTGTTGGAAAACTGAAGTTTTATAAAATGAGGATTCATAGGAGTATAAATTGAATAACCATTTTGAGAAGGTATCTGGTAAGCCCTAATAAAGTTGAATATATGTACACCTTATGGCTCAGCCATTCCACTCCTAGGGCTATCCCCAAGAGAAACCTGCTTACTTGTGTAATCTAAAACATGTGTAAGAGTGTACATAGCAGTATTATGTTAAAAGTAAACTGGGAGACAAAACCCAAATTTCTATCAATATAAAATATATAAATGAAATATGCTATATGTTTGCAATAAAATACTATTGAACAGTTAAAAGAAATGCATTAGAATCTCTCAAGTAAAAGTAACCTGCAGAAGGAAAAATATAATTATTTTGTAAACATAAAAAACACACTGTATAGGTTTTAGGGATCGATTTATAAGTAGTAAATATTAAACGCACATGAATGCTAACATGAAGTTCAGTATGTGGTTACATCTGAAAAAGTTTGTAAATAATTAAAAGAATAAAATTAGAATCCATCTACTTATCCATATGCCCATTTCTTCATATAATGCAATAAATATTTACAGAGCTTCTTTCTTGTCCTACTATCTCTTCTAAGGGTTAAGAGACCAACTATATATGATATAGTCCTTGTCCTCGAAAGACTTATAGTTTAATTGAAGGCTCACAGGGGAATTTAGACCATAGGGTCAACATTTAATAGTGGAGAAAAATGTCAAAAATGAAGACACAGCTTGAATCAAAATATACACAAAGCCTGATTCCCAGAGTATGGCTAAGGATGGGGGAAATAATGTGTTGGGGGGAAAACCCAACTCTGAAAGCACACAGTATAAATCCCCTCATTGGATTCTTCATTTTTCTTTCCAGGATGTAGTGAAATCCATGGATTTGACAGATGATCCCAGTCAAGTCCAGTTTTTCAAAAACTTATTACAATAGCCTGAAGTTCTGAACAAGGGTGTTTGTTGTTCCATGGTGTGTGTACTGTTTTTTTTTTTTAATGTGTGATGACTCTCCTTATAAAGCATGACTAGTTAAAGGGGTCATAATATATTAGTCATTTTGTATTTGGAGAGCACAGTCCTTTCCAAAAAGTCCTTTATTAAGGAACATAGTGGAACAGAATGGAGCAGTTTCTCCCTGTCAAGAAAAAACAAGGGATGTATTCTAGGGAGATTCACTGTCATTCTTGACAATATGTGTGTCAGACTGTGTGGGGGATATTAGGAGACAGGTTAGGTTAGACCACCTGGAAGGACCTTTTGCAGATCTGAGACTCTGTAGCTTCAGCTTTCAAAAATGAGAACTGTCTTTAAATATTTCCATATATTTCTTAAAATCTACTTTGGTGGTGTCATTTTTAGTGTCTTGCTTAAGCTGTATTATCATAATTAATTTTAGTTTATTTATTGCTTAGATGATCTTGAAAATAACAAGCTTGATGCAATTACTTCATTTATTTGTCCTAAAATTATATCTTGAAATTCACAGGGGACTCCATAGGTCTCGTATTTTAGAAATTAATTAAAAAAAAACTGATTTCTTCTCATCTGAATTTTTTATCATTTGTAGTTTTAAACACAGTTCTTCATTCTGCCTTTATTTTTCTAGCATAAGAAGCTATTTAATGTTGAGCCCAGTTTTACACATTTTTAATATACTTATAAGTAAGACATGGCAGCACCTATTGAATTCATTTTCCAAATAAGCAAACCAACACATGGAGAGGTTAATTTGTCTAGAATATCATGATGAACAGACACAATCTGAGGAGGGTAGTTTTCAACCTCATGTTCTTTTCTGCTTCCTGAACTTAAAATGTAGGAAAGATTTATACAAACACTCACATACACCCCTCTGAGAGTGGGTAGAGAGAAAGAGGCTATATACTAATTATTATACCTGTTTTTTTCTCCTAAAGTAGGGAAACAGTGTGTAGAGAAGGGCTATCTCATAATGAGGATTTATACTTTCTGTTACATAATTGGGCACTGTCATATTGCAGCAACACCATACATAGTTTTTTTTTTTTTTTGGTTTTTAATGTAAAACTTTATTTTTTAGAGCAGTTTTGGGTTCACAGCAGAACTGAGGGGAAAGTACAGAGTTTTCCCATATGCCTTCCTGCCCTCACACATACAGAGCCTCTGCCATTATCAACATCCCCCACCAGAGGGAAACATTTGTTACAGGTGATGAACCTGCATCAACAATGTTATCACCCAAAGTTCATAGTTTATATTAAGGTTCGCACTTGGCATTGTGCGTCTTTTGGTTTGATCAAAAGTATAACATGTAACCATCATTACATTATCATACAGAATATTTCACTTCCCTAAAACTCCTCTAACAACACTGTATTTTTTTGTTTGTCCTCATTGAGGTATAGTTGATTTATAATATTATATTAGTTTCTGGTGTACAACATGGTGATTCAAAAAATTTAGATTATATTCCAAATATAGTTGTTATGAAATAATGGCTATATTCCTTGTGCTGTATAATATTTACTTGTAGTCTATTATTTTATACGTAGTAGTTTGTACCTCTTAATCCCCTTTCCTTATCGTGCCCTCCCCCTTTCCCCACTGGTAACCAATAGCTTGTTCTCTATATCTGTAACTCTGCTTCTTTTCTGTTATATTCATTAGTTTATTTTTCAGATTCCACATATAAGTGATAACATATAGTATTTATCTTCCTTCCTCTGTCTGACTTATTTCAATAAACATAATACCCTCCAGGTCCATCCAAGTTGTTGTAAATGGCAAAATTTACTACCAATGGCATTTTTCACGGAACTAGAAAAAAATATTTCACAATTTGTATGGAAACACAAAAGACCCTGAATAGCCAAAGTAATATTAAGAAAGAAAAACAGAGCTGGAGGAATCAGGCTCCCAGACTTCAGACTATACTACAAAGCTACAGTAAACAAGATATTATGGTACTGGCACAAAAACGAAATATATATATCAATGGAACAGGATAGAAAGCCCAGAGATAAACCCACGCACATATGGTCAACTTATCTTTGATATAGGAGACAAGAATATACAATGGAGAAAAGACAGTCTCTTCAATAAGTGGTGCTGGGAAAAATGGACAGCTACATGTAAAAGATGAAATTAGAACACTTCCTAACACCATACACAAAAAATAAACTCAAAATGGATTAAAGAACAGACACTATAAAACTCTTAGAGGAAAATATAGGCAGAACACTCTTTAACATAAATCACAGCAAGATCCTTTTTGACCCACCTCATAGAGAAATGTAAGTAAAAAGAAAAATAAACAAATGGCACCTAATAAAACTTAAAGCTTTTGCACAGCAAAGGAAACCACAGACAACACAAAAAGACAACCCTCAGCATGGGAGAAAATATTTGCAAATGAAGCGACAGACAAAGGATTAATCTCCAAAATACACAAACAGCTCATGCACCACAATATCTAAAAAACAAAAAACCCAATCCAGACTCCCCATTGTGAGAGCACCGGAATCACAACTAACTGCTGAACAATCGACAGGAAGACACTAGAATTCACCAAAAAAGATACCCCACATCCAGAGACAAAGGAGAAGCCACAATGAGACGGTTGGAGGGGTGCAATCAAAATAAAATCAAATCCCATAACTGCTGGGTGGGTGACCCAGAAACTGCAGAAAACTTATAACACAGAAGTCCACCCACATGTGTGAAGGTTCTGAGCCCCACATCAGGCTTCCCAGCCTGGGGGTCTGGCAATGGGAGGAGGAATTCCTAGAGAATCAGACTTTGAAGGCTAGTGGGATTTGATTGCAGGACTTCGACAGGACTGGGGGAAACACAGCCTCCACTCTTGGAGGGCACACACAAAATAGTGTGCATATTGTGGACCCAGGGAAGGAGCAGTGACCCCATAGGACACTGAACCAGACCTACCTGCTAGTGTTGGAGGGTATCCTGCAGAGGCAGGGCGTGGCTGTGTCTCAACTTGAGGACAAGGACAGTGGCAGCAGAAGTTCTGGGAAGTACTCCTTGGTGTGAGCCCTCCAAGAGTCTTCCATTAGCGCCACCAAACAGCCCAGCTAAGCTCCAGTGTTGGGTCACCTCAGGCCAAACAACCAACAGGGAGGGAATCCAGCCCCACACATCAGCGTACAAGTGGATTAAAGTTTTACTGAGCTCTGCCTAACAGAGCAACACCCAGCTCTAACCACAACCAGTCCCTCCCATCAGGAAACTTGCACAAGCCTCTTAGACAGCCTCATCCACCAGATAGCAGATAATAAAAGTAAGAAGAACCACAATCCTGCAGCCTATGGAACAAAAACCACATTCACAGAAAGATAGACAAGATGAAAAGGCAGAGGGCTCTATACCAGATGAAGGAAGAACATAAAACCCCAGAAAAACAACTAAATGAAGTGGAGATAGGCAACCTTCCAGAAAAAGAATTCAGAATAATGATAGTGAAGATGATCCAGGACCTCGGAAAAAGAATGGAGGCAAAGATAGAGAAAATGCAAAAAATGTTTAACAAACGCCTAGAAGAATTAAAGAACAAACAAACAGAGATAAACAATAAAATAACTGAAATGAAAAATACACTAGAAGGAATCAATAGAAGAATAACTGAGGCAGAAGAACAGATAAGTGACCTGGAAGACAGAATGGTGGAATTCACTGCTGTGGAAGAGAATAAAGAAAAAAGAATGAAAAGAAATGAAGACAGCCCAAGAGACATCTGGGACAACATTAAACACAACAACATTTGCATTATAGGGGTTCAAGAAGTAGAAGAGAGAGAGAAAGGACCCAAGAAAATATTTGAAGAGATTATAGTCAAAAACTTCCCTAACATGGGAAAGGAAATAGCTACCCAACTCCACGAAGCACAGAGAGTCCCATACAGATTAACCCAAGGAGAAACATGCCAAGGCACATAGTAATCAAATTGACAAAACTTAAAGACAAAGAAAAATTATTGAAAGCAGAAAGGGGAAAACAACAAATAACATGTAAGGGAACTCCCATAAGGTTAACAGCTGATTTCTCAGCAGAAACTACAAGCCAGAAGGGAGTGCCGTGTAATGTTTAAAGTGATGGAAGGGAAGAAGCTACAACCAAGATTCCTCTACCTGGCAAGGATCTCATTCAGATTCGATGGAGAAATCAAAAGCTTTACAGACAAGCAAAGCCTAAGAGAATTCAGCATCACCAAAGGAGCTCTACAACAACATAGTGACTGGATTAAATGCTTCAGCCAAAAGACACAGGCTTGCTGAATGGATACAAAAACAAGACCCATATAAATGCTGTCTAAAAGAGACACACGTCAGACCTAGGGACACATACAGATGGAAAGTGAGAGGATGGAAAAAGATATTCCATGCAAATGGAAATCAAAAGAAAGCTGGAGTAGCATTCTCATATCAGATAAAATAAACTTTAAAATAAAGAATGTTACAAGAGACAAGGAAGGATACTACATAATGATCAAGGGATCAATCTATGAAGAAGATAGAACAATTATAAATATATATGCACCCAACATAGGATCACCTGAATACATAAGGAAACTGCTAACAGCTATAAAAGAGGAAACTGACAGTAACACAATAATAGTGGGGGAATTTAACACCACACTTACACTAATGGACAGATCATCCAAGCAGAAAATTAATAAGTAAACACAAGCTTTAAATGACACAATATACCAGATAAATTTAATTGACATTTAAAGGACAGTCCATTCAAAAACAGCAGATTACACTTTCTTCACAAGTGTGCAAGAAACATTCTCCAGGATAGATCACATCTTTGGTCACAAATCAAGCCTCAGTAAATTTAAAAAAATTGAAATCATATCAAGCATCTTTTCTGACCACAATGCTATGAGATGAGAAATCAGTTATAGAGGAAAGAAATGTAAAAAACACAAACATATGGAGGCTAAAAATTACATTACTAAATAACCAAGAGATCACTGAAGAAATCAAAGAGGAAATCAAAAAATACATAGAGACAAATGACAATGAAAACATGATGATCCAAAACTTACGGGATGCAGCAAAAGCAGTTCTAAGAGGGAAGTTTACAGCAATACAATCCTACCTCAAGAAACAACAAACATGTCAAATTAACAATGTAACCTTACACCTAAAGTAACTAGAGAAAGAAGAACAAACAAAACCCAAAGTTGGAAAGAAATCATAAAGATCAGAGCAGAAATAAATGAAATAGAAACAGACAAAACAATAGCAAAGATCAATAAATTAAAAGCTGGTTCTTTGAGAAGTTAAAATTGATAAACCATTAGCCAAACTCATCAGGAAAAAGAGGGAGAGGACTGAAATCAATAAAATTAGAAATGAAAAAGGAGTACTTACAACAGACACAGCAGAAACACAGAGCCTCCTAAGAGACTACTACAAGCAACTCTATGCCAATAAAATGGACAACCTGGAAGAAATGGACAAATTCTTAGAAAGGTATAAACTTCCAAGACTGAACCAAGAAGAAATAGAAAATATGAACAGACCAATAACAAGTAATGAAATTGAAACTGTGATTAAAAATCTTCCAACAAACAAAAGTCCAGGACTAGATGGCTTCACAGGTGAATTCTATCAAACATTTAGAGAAGAGCTAACACCCATCCTTCTCAAACTCTTCCAAAAAATTGCGGAGGAAAGAACACTACCAAACTGATTCTATGAAGCCACCATCACCCTGACACTAAAACCAGACAAAGATACTACAAAAAAAGAAAATTACAGACCAATATCACTGATGAATACAGATGCAAAAATCCTCAAAAGATACTAGCAAACAAAATCCAACAATACATTAAAGGATCATACACCATGATCAAGAGGGATTTATATCACGGATGCAGGGATTCTTCAATATAAGCAAATCAATCAATGTGATACACCATATTAACAAATTGAAGAATAAAAACCATATGATCATCTCAATAGATGCAGAAAAAGCTTCTGACAAAATTCAACACTCATTTATGATCAAAATTCTCCAGAAAGTGGGCATAGATGGAACCTACCTCAACATAACAAAGTCCATATACAGCAAACCCACAGCAAACATCATTCTCAATGGTGAAAAATGGAAAGCATTTCCTCTAAGATCAGGAACAAGACAAGGATGTCCACTCTCACCACTATTATTCAACACAGGTTGGAAGTCATAGCCATGGCAATCAGAGAAGAAAAAGAACTAAAAGGAATACAAATTGGATAAGAAGAAGTAAAACAGTCAGTTTGCAGAGGACAATGATACTACACATAGAGAATCCTAAAGATGCCACCTGAAAACTACTAGAGCTAATCAATGAATTTGGTAAAGTTGCAGGATACAAAATGAATGCACAGAAATCTCTTGCATTCCTATACACTAATGATGAAAAATCTGAAAAAGAAATTAAGGAAACAGTCTCATTTCACATTGCAACAAAAAGAATAAAATACCTAGGAATAAACCTAACTAGGGAGACAAAAAACCTGTATGCAGTAAACTATAAGACACTGATGAAAGACATTAAAGATGATACCAACAGATAGAGAGATATACCATGTTCTTGGATTGAAAGAATCAATATTGTGAAAATTACTATACCACCCAAAGCAATCTACAGATTTAATGCAGTCCCTATCAAATTACCAATGGCATTTTTTACAGAACTAGAACAAAAAAATCTTAAAATTTGTATGGAGACACAAAAGACCCTGAATAGCCAAAGCGGTCTTGAGGGAAAAAACGGGGCTGGAGGAATCAGACTCCCTGACTTCAGACTATACTACAAAGCTACAGTAATCAAGACAGTATGGTACTGGCACAAAAACTGAAATATAGATCAATGGAACAAGATAGAAAGCCCAGAGATAAACCCACGCACCTATGGTCAACTAATCTATGACAAAGGACACAAAGATATACAATGGAGTAAAGAGAGTCTCTGCAATAAGTGGTGCTGGGAAAACTGGACAGCTACATGTAAAAGAATGAAATTAGAACACTCCCTAACACCATACACAAAAATAAATTCAAAATGGATTTGAGACCTAAATGTAAGACCAGACACTATAAAACTCTTAGAGGAAACCATAGGAAGAACACTCTTTGACATAAATCACAGCAAGGTCTTTTTTGATCTACCTCCTAGAGTAATGGAAATAAAAACAAAAATAAACAAATGAGACCTAATGAAACTTAAAAGGTTTTTCACAACAAAGGAAACTACAAACAAGACGAAAAGACAACCCTCAGAATGGGAGAAAATATTTGCAAACAAATCAATGGACAAACAACTCATGCAGCTCAATATTAAAAAAACACACAACCCAATCCAAAAATGGGCAGAAGACCTAAATGGACATTTCTCCAAAGAAAACATACAGATGGCCAATAAGCACCTGAAAAGCTGCTCAACATCACTAATTATTAGAGAAATACAAATCAAAACTACAATGAGGTATCACATCACACCAGTTAGAATGGGCATCATCAGAAAATCTACAAACAACAAATGCTGGAGAGGGTGTGCAGAAAAGGGAACCCTCTTGCACTTTTGATGGGAAGATAAATTGATACAGCCACTATGGAGAACAGTATGGAGGTTCCTAAAAAACTAAAAATAGAATTACCATATGAGCATATACCCAGAGAAAACCATAATTCAAAAAGCAACATGCACCCCAATGTTCATTGCAGTACTATTTACAATAGCCAGGTCATGGAAGCAACCTAAATGCCCATCAACAGATGAATGGATTAAGAAGATGTGGTACATATATACAATAGAATATTACTCAGCCATAAAAAGGAATGAAGTTGGGTCATTTGTAGAGATGTGGATGGATGTAGGGACTGTCATACAGAGTGAAGTCAGAAAGAGAAAACAAATATTGTATATTAATGCATATATGTGGAACCTAGAAAAATGGAACAGATGAACCGATTTGCAGGCCAGAAATTGAGACACAGGTGTAGAAAACAAAAGTATGGCCCCCAAGGGGGGAAAGTGGTGTGTGTGTGTGGGATGGTGGTGGTGTGATGAATTGGGAGATTGGGATTGACATGTATACACTAATATGTATAAAATGGACAACTAATAAGAACCTGCTGTTTAAAAAAATAAAATTAAGTTAAAAAATTAAAAAAAAACCCAATCCCAAAATGGGTGGAATACCTAAATAGACATTTCTCCAAAGAAGATATACAGATTGCCAACAAACACATAAAAGTATGCTCAGCATCACTAATCATTAGAGAGACGCAAATCAAAACCACAATGAGGTATCACCTCACACTAGTCAGAATGGTCATCATCAAAAAATCTACGAATAATAAATGCTGGAGAGGGTGTGGAGAAAAGGGAAGCCTCTTGCACTGTTGGTGGGAATGTAAATTGATACAGCCACTATGGACAACAGTATGGAAGTTCCTTAAAAAACTAAAAATAGAACTACTGTATGACCCAGCAATCCGACTACTGTGCATATACCATGAAAAACCATAATTCAAAAGGACACATGTACCACAATGTTCATTGCAGCACTATTTACAATAGCCAGGACATGGAAGCAACCTATGTGTCCACAGACAGATGAATGGATAAAGAAGATGTGGCACGTACATACAATGGAATATTACTCGGCCATAAGAAGAAATGAAACTGAGTTATTTGTAGTGAGGTGGAGGGACGTAGAGTCTGTCATACAGAGTTAAGAAAATCAGAAAAAGAAAAACAAATAGCATATGCTAATAGGGAATCTAAAAAAAAATGGTTCTGATGAACCTAGCAGCAGGACAGGAATAAAGACGCAGACATAGAGAATGGATTTGACGATATGGGGAGGGGGAAGGGTAAGCTGGCTCAAGATGAGAGAGTAGCATTGACATATATACACTACCAAATGTAAAATAGATAGCTAGTGGGAAGCAGGTGCACAGCACAGGGAGATCAGCTCGGTGTTTTGTGATCACCTAGAGGGGTGGGATAGGAAGTTTGGGAGGGAGGTGAAAGAGGGAGGGGATATGGAGATATGTGTATACATATAGCTGATTCACTTTGTTATACAGCAGAAACTAACACAACTTTGTAAAACAATTATACAATAAGGATGTTAAAAAAAAAATAAAGGGAATCCAAATTGGAAAAAGTAATACTTTCACTGTTTGCAGGTGAAATTATGTTATACATAGAAAATCCTGGAGATGCCACCAAAAATCTAGTAGAGTTCATCAATGAATTTGGTAAAGTTGTAGGATACAAAATTAATGTGTGATGGTCCTTTATTAACTGCTATGATTCAGAAATAAAGAATTTCATAGTTTAGTCTGAGATAAACTGGGAAAATTAAAGAAGTTTCTTCCCTGTCATATTTCTCAGAATCTCTACTATATTGATGTGAAAGACAGATCTCTAAAAAGAAACAGAATACAGCATTTTTGAAACATTTGACTACATAACTGTTTTTTTATGGTGCATTTTACAAAACTTATTTTGGGAAACACTGTTCTAATCCAACTCTATTATTTTACAAGAGAGGAAACTAGAGAGGTAGAGAGGTGTACAGAGGTAAAATTATTACCCAAGAATAAACAGCTTGGTAAGGGAAATTAAGCTAGAGAGATGGGAGAGAGATCATGTATTATAAATTTTCCCAAAAAAGGTGAATACAGATAGATACTATTTTAGAGCCTGTATAATGCTAATAAAACACATGTATTCTCCAGAAAACTGTTTAGGGGAATATGTAACATGTATATATATATATGTATTTCACACTTCTAAAAGCATCCATTATCATTATGCAGAAGTCACACAATTTTATTTCAGCAGCAATAATACCACTCATGCATTAAATACCTATTAGACATCTGGTTTACCAATAAGAGCTTAACTTCACTAACATTATCCACATATAGAAACGCTCTGATAATAATATGCTGGAATGTGTTAATACATACTTCATAGACCCATGGATGGACCCATGTAATTAAGGAGGATAGGATTTTCAACATTATTTAGACTAATCCTCTCATTTTGAGTAAACTGAGGCCCAGGTAGAACAAATAGCAAAGTCAAACACCTGGCTTTTGGCAGCCATGACCCAAGAGCCTGTATTTCCGTAGCACAGTGTTTTCAGTCTTATATGAGCATGTGTAACCATGCCAAATTTCTGGAGCTGGCTCATGGAGTACCCCATTCTCTTCTCATTTAAACTTCTATTTGGGTTTATAGGATAGAGAACAATTATGAAACAAACTGATTTGTCATTCCTGGGTGAACAATTCTCCTGTTCAGGTAAAACAAAATAAGGACAGGCTTTCCCCTCTGAGAAGGATAAGCTGCTTCATGCATGCAGGATTCATTAGCCATGCTTTCCCTTGTTTAGAGTCGCCTGTTTTATTTTGAGATGCACACCCTTTTCAAGGAGAAGAAAAGCCTTTCTTTCTTGTCTATAAATGTCATCTGTGCTGCAAAGCATTAATAAGAACAGTGAATGGAAGAAATGTGATCATCTTTCAGGGGAAAAAATACTTCCCTTGAAATACATAATGGAAAGCAGGAGGTACAACTTGCTATTCTTCTTCTGTTTGTTGTTTGTTACTAGGTAGACTCTGTCATTACAAATGCTCTGGCATCTCATCACTTATGTCAGAAGCAGTCATTTAATTTTATTGTTTCTCTTTAGGCTTGAACACTGGACTTCTGGGTTTCCAACTTTGTAGTCCACGAAACTCCCACCCAGTCACAGAAATGCCCAACACCTACACATCTAACTCCAAATTCTTCTCTGTGTGAGGTTCTTCTTGGAGCTTAGTATTTCCATCTTTTCTAGTAGCCTTAGGTTTGTGTCACTATCCTGTGACCATGGGCCTTGAACTGTCATGCCAAACAAAGCCTTCCTAACTGTTCATCTTGGGACAAGTTCCCCAACTTTACAAAGTTTTGTGCCTTACATTTAAACAAAAGACAATCCCCCCTATCACCCAGAGTTATTTAAAGATTAGTAATAATAAAGCATATACACATGTAGAATAGGCCCTGGTTCTGAAATCTCCTCTTGTACCACACTCATGGGGCGAAGAAAAAGAACACTGGAGTCTGGATTCTCAGCTTCTGCAGCATTTGTACCTTTCTGAAGATTACATCTCCATTCCTCTATCCAAAGCAAGGAGATGAGTAGTGAAGCAGCTTAGTAGAGAGGTTGAATTAAGACTATTAAAATGAGAAAGAAAGGAAAAGTTTATTCAGGCCTTAGAAACACAGGTCAAGACTTTAGGATGGTGTCAGAAGATATAAGAACACACTGTGGGCTCTCTATTGTCTTTGTAAACCAAAGCTACTTTCAGCCCAAGTATTCCAGAGGTAAAGGGCCCGGTAATCCCCCAACCTCATAATCATCAGCTGCACCTGCCTTGTAACACGGTGCTAAGCCTGTATGGAGGGCAGGATGGTGGAGTGGAGCACTCAGTGGATTCAATTCTGACACATAGGAGGTGGTGGCTTTTCCTAAGGCAGTTACCTTCTTATACCTCTTTATACAAATGTTAATAACTGTGCATATTTATGTGTCTGTATTACTTACAGGTTATTGGGTACTTACCATGTGCTTGTCTCTTTAAGTTCTTTATACTATTATCTCATTTAATTCTCATGCTCACTCTGTGATGTAGGCAGTTAGTATTATCCATTATGCATGGGCATAAGAAATGTATTACAAAAGGAAAATAATGGTTACTCGAGACCAACTGAACCAAAATGACAGTTTTGCTAGGATTAGCCTTGTTGCAAGCCATGCAATTTCCAGAGAGCTAGCTGGAGAGTCTAACCCTACCCTGCTCTGACACACCATCAACATCACCAGCAGAGACTCTGAACTGGTGCCCACAGAGCCACAGGTTGTAAAGAGCCAAACAGTTTAATGTGGAGATGACTCCTGGTCCCATAGAACATAAGGCCACCAGAACAGGAAGGCAGGCAGGGTATAAAAGAGGTACGTTCTTATCACAGGTTCCAGGCCTTAATGGCCTTTGTTCTTTCCCTCATCAGCTATGGGACCTTGTGGAGTTTCATAACTTCCATGAACCTCAGATTCATCATCTAAAAAATGGGAATAATGAAGTCTGCCATAGCTCAGTGAGGATGACTTAAGATAACACATACAGTACATTTCTTGGTGTGGTGCCTGGCAACAAAGTAAGCTTTAAATAGATGGTTAACTCTCAGAATTATTACTATTAGTAGTTGCAGTAGGGTTGGTATTACTTCTACCAAAATATGAAGAATTCCTTGGCATATATTAAGTGCCAAAAGTATTGGTGGATGCTGACTTTTTAAAAGCTTTTATTTTTTATTCTTACAAACATAAAATGAGATATGATAATACATACTGACCTTTTTACTATTTCAAATTGTTCTCTTGTTCCCTCTTATATCATGTAAGAATCAGCATAGTTATTCTAGGCTCTGATTACTGGACATTTCGGTTGACATTGCTCATCTCTGGCATCTTTAAGACTTCTCAATGGAGGAGTCAGAACAAGTGTCACTTCCACTTGGTTAATGAAGTTATCTACCCAGTAAATTATCAGAAAAGGAAACAATCCCCAGGTCGATTCCTCGCCACAAACTCTGGTTATGCTAATACTGACTGAATCTATTCTATTATCCACTCCCCCCAAACCTGTGAATCAACTGATCAAAAGTAGTGAGATCATCTGTAAGTACTTTCACCAATCATAAGTCATTCTTGAACAAAGGCATTCTACAGGGCTTAACACAGTGCTAGGCAATGGATGGGGGTGACACTGAGCCACAATATGGACTCTCTCTATCTACAAGCACCTTCTTGTTTCACTGGAAGGACAAGCATACCACTTATGGAAGTTATGAGTGGAAGTTATGATAGAATATGCATGAGAACAGATATAAGTGGGTATCCATTAAGAAAATGAAGGAATATTGGAAGAATCTGGCTCTTGTGTTAGTATATGCTACTGCATGGAGTAGATGTCCAACTTTGGTGTATATCTTAGACCTAAAAGCATAAAAAGCAAATAGAGCTGAATAAGTTTTCCTGCTTAGATCTTGTCCCAGTTTAGGAAAAAAGAGCTACATCATAAAAATAAATGAACAAAAACAAAAGATGAATAAATAAATACATAAATAAATGAAGGTTGGAGTAAAACTGCTAGAAGCAAAACACTAAAACAAAACTTTATTTTTTTAAGTCAAAAGCAATAGAAAGACTGTAATACTGTTTGCAGCTGGGATGCATGATATACTTTCTGTTAGAAATCACAGGATTTGATGTTTGGTTTGTTAAGGTGTCTGTTTTCCAATGAGCATCTATAAATCCGTGAAATATTGATGAGTAGTGAGAAATAAACCTCTGAGAAAATACCTGTAAGATACTTGCAAGATGATACTTCATCAAGGAAAGCCAACACATATTAAGGGTATAATGGGTTGAACTGTGTATCCTCCAGACCTCCTACGTTAACATTAAAGTGCCCAGTACTTCAGAATGTGACCTTATTTGTCAGTAGGGTTGCTGCAGATATAATTAGTTAACATGAGGTCATACTGAAGTAGGATGGGTCCCTACTCCAGTGTGAATGGTGTCCTTATATAAAGAGGAAATTTAGACTCAGAGATGCATACAGGGAGAATGTCATGTGAAGATAAAGGAGTGATGCTTCTACAAGTCAAGGGATGCCAAAGACTGCCAGCAACCCACCAGAAGCTAGAAGAGATGCACAAAGCAGATTCTTATTCAAGCCCTCAGAGAGAACCAACCTTGCCTACACCTTAATCTTGCACTTTTCTACTCCAGAACTGTGAAAGAATACATTTTTTGTTGTTATTTAAGCCAAGCTAAATTTGTGGTTCTTTATTATGACGGCTCTAGAAAACTAATACATAGGGGGATGGAACTTGTCAGGAATTGTTGGAGGCCACTTCTATCACTAGATTCCTTTAAAAAGTAAATTGCTATGTGAGTAAGAAAGATATTTGAAACCAAAAGTTCTCAAAAAATGGAAAGTCCTAAATATCGTCAAACTGTCTCGCCCTCAGGATTTAGGTTTTATTCTGGAGAAAGTTTCAGATTTTTATTTCAATTGAAAGCCTTTTTCCAATTTGTGATTTACTAAGAATCCAACAAGTAGAACTCACTGAGGAAAATTACTTTCTGAAAAGATGTATGATTTATTCATCCACATGTCTGAGTTATTTAGAGGAAATTATCTATGGGATTGTATGATCAATTTAAAAGCTACTGCAATTGTTTTTGTGTCAGTATGATTTTAGGCCATGTAAGAGCATTAGTTAGGAAAACATATTTGAAAAAGTGACTAACTCATTCCATTTTGCTAAAAATGTGATTCAATAATTATTTGACACTTTATTTGTAACTGGTCCCATAGATGAAGTTGAAATAGAACCATCCCTCTTCTGCTGTTTTCAAAGGCTATAATTTACCCCGAAATCCTTCATTAGAGAGTGCTGTATAATCAAATGGAAATGTCAGGCCCAGCTATGCTTGCTAACACGTGCTGAGAGAAAAAGAGCTTTAAGCTCATTTCCTGTGAACTGCTTCTGAAAGCCTGGTTATGGCAGTTGAGTCTCTGGGATCTGTATGGATCTTAAGAAATTTCTCCAAATTTCATATGAAACTAATTTAATTCCTATAAGTCTCATAAGAAACTATTTATCTTCTTCCTACAGTGCAGTCATTAGGAGTTTATAGCCAAGAGGCTTTCTCTTAAACCAGAATAATACTAAATATATCTAAATTTGTATCTATCAATCGATCTCATTTATCATAAACTTTAGATGTCCAAAAGAGTCATTATGAAAAGGACAAACCAAAAGTAAAGACAGACTTCATGGAACAAATTCAGAGACTGACAGGTCAGAAAGATCAAGGGAAAAGACATGTTTTTCTTCTGATAAATATTTTTAGACATCCTTTAAGCTAAGAGGCATTTTGACTATGTGGGACAAAAGTGGACATTTTCTCTCTTCGAAATAAGTACTTGCAGTATGGAAAATTAAAGTCCATTTACCCACATTTGCCAAACACTTTACAAAAAGGTTTGTCACAAAAGAGTGTAGCTGTTTGATACCTCATTAGTATATTTCCTGACAAACAGCTATTCTTTAGTTTTCTTCTGCCCAGTATTAATTGAGGTGTATCCAAAATAATAATTTCACAGGAAAACTTACTAAAAATAATTTTAAAGATGCTTAGTGCTATAGAATTTTATAGCAGCAAAAAAAAACCTGTTAATTTGAAGACTTTTGAGAAATAGGCAAGTGGAGCTATTTATTTATTTATTTGTTTATATATGACTACTTTAGAGCAGTTTACAACAAAATTAAGAGGAAAGTATAGAGATCTCCCATACAGCACCACCCCAACACGCGCATAACCTGCCCCATTATCAATATCACACACCAGCACTGAATCTCCCTCCAACTCCCTACAACCACAGATCTTTTGAATTTCTCCATAGTTTTGCCTTTTCTAGAAAGTGGTGTGTTTGGAATCATGCACTGTGTAGTCTTCGCAGATTGTCTTGTTTCATTTAGTAATATGCATTTAAGTTTCCTCCACATCTTTTCATGGCTTGATAACTCATTTCTTTATAGCCATGAATAGTATTCCACTGCCTGGACGTACCACAGATGATTTACCCATTCATCTACTGAGGAACAACTTGGTTGCTTCCAAGTTTTGGCAGTTATGAATAAAGCTGCTACAAACATTTGTGTGTAAGCTTCTATGTGAACATAGGTTTTCAACTTCTTTGGGTAAATATTAAGAAGTATAATTGCTGGATCTTATGGAAAGAATATAGTTAATTTTGTAAGTAACTGCCAAGTTGTCTTCCAAAATGGCTGTACCATTTTACATTCTCACTAGCACCTCATGAGATTCCCAGTTCCTCCACACCTTAGCCAGCATTTGGTGTTGTCAGTATTCTGGATTTTGGCCATTCTAGTAGGTATAGTGATATTTCATTGTTGTTTTAATTTGCATTTCCCTGATGACATATCATGTCAAGTATCCTTTCTTATGCTTATTTGCCATCTATATTATCTTCCTTGGTGAGGTATAAGTTAAGGCCTTGGCCCATTTTTTTTCTTTCTTTCTTTCTTTCTTTTTTTTTTTTTTTGGCCACACCACACAGCATGTGGGATCTTAGTTCCCTGACCAGTGATTGAACCCTGCCCTCAGCATTGGAAATGTGGAGTCTTAACCACTGGACCAACCACCAGGGAAGTCCCTTGGCCTATATTTAATTGTTTTGTTTGCTTTCTTATTGTTGAGTTTTAAGAGTTGTTTGTATATTTTGGATGAGTCCTTTATCAGATGTGTCTTTTTCAAATGTTTCTCCCAGTCTGTGGCTTGTCTTCTTATTCTCTTGATATTCTCCTTCACAAAGCAGAGTTATTAAAATTTAATAAAATCGAGCTTATTGTTTCTTTCATAGATTGTGTCTTTGGTTCAGTATCTAAAAAGGTCTTACCATACTCAAGGTCATCTATGTTGTCTACTATAAGTTTTATAATTTTGTGTTTTAAACTTAGGTCTATGATCTATATTGAATTAAGTTTTGTGAAGAGTGTAATGTCTATGTATAGATTTTTTTTTTTTTTTTTTTTTTTGGCTTGTGGGTGTTCAGTTGTTCCAGCACAATCTGTTGAAGAATTTATCTTTGCTCCATCATATTCCTTTGCTCCTTTATCAAAAACCAGTTCACTATACTTATGGGGCTTTATTTCTGAGTACTCTGTTCTGTTCTATTGATCTATTAATCTTTTCTTTCACCAATACAATTCTGTCTTGATTACTGTAGCTTCAGGCTGGGCTTTCTTAATGAGCATTTTTCACATAATTAATGCTCAATCTTTCTGTTTACTTATGGAAATTCTAGTAAGTTTTCCCTGAATGAAACATGTGGAGTGTTTTTTCTAGGTGTGTGTCACTTTGTCTCCTGTAGTTAAAAACCCTCTTCTTGAACCTTCCCTTAGACATGTGGAGAAAGTAGAAAGGAAATATCAGGCTTGAAACAAAAAAGAAGTATGAAACAAAGCAGACTCACAAAATCCCCATATATGAAAACTCTGCTTTGAGTTACAGTTTTATACTATTTTTTTCTTTTCTTTGAATTGAATGAAAGATTCTTTAAGTTCTATAGCGCTTTACAGTTTTCAAAAATTTCACATGAATGATTTCATATAATCCCTTAATAATCCTTTTTTATCCCCTATCCCTATATTGTCCCTCCCCCCTTCCCTCTCCCCACTGGTAACTACTGGTTTGTTCTCTATATCTATGAGTATGCTTCATTTTAGTTTTATTCTTTCATTTATTTTTTAGATTCCACATATAAGTGGTATCATACAGTATTTGCTTTTCTCTGACTTCTTTCACTTAGCATAATGCCCTCCAGTCCATCCATGTTGCTTGCAAATGGCAAAACTTCATACTTTTTTATGGCTGAGTAGTATTCCATTGTGTGTATATGTATATGTGTGTGTGTGTGTGTGTGTGTATGTGTATCTCACAGCTTCTTTATCCATTCATCTGTTAACGGACACTTAGGTTGCTTCCATACCTTGGCAATTATAAATAACACTTCTGTGAACACTAGGGTGCATGTATCTTTTTGAATTAGCATTTTTTGTCTTTTTTGGATATATACCTAGAAGTAGAATTGCTGGGTCATATGGTACTTCTATTTTTAGTTTTTTGAGAAATCTCCGTACTGTTTTCCACAGTGGCTGCACCAATATACATTCCCATCAGTAGTGTGGGTTTCCCTTCTCTCCACACCCTTGCCAACATTTGTTCTTTTTGTTCTTTTTGATAATAGCCATTCTGATAGGTGTGAGGTGATATGTCATTGTGGTTTTGATTTGCGTTTCCCTGATGATGAGCAATGTTGAGCATCTTTTCATGTGCCTGTAGGCCATCTGCATTTTCTATTTAGAAAAATGTTTATTCAGTTCTTCTGCCCATTTTTTAATTGGGTTGTTTGTTTTTTTGATGTTGGGTTGAATGAGCAGTTCATATATTTTGGATAGTAGCCCCTAATCAGTCATATCATTTACAAATATCTTCTCCCATTCAGTAGCTTTTTACTGTTTTCAAAGACCTTTTAGGTTCTTTTACTTTTATCTCTGATCTACAGTTTACTTTAAATTTCTACACATATAAAAGAGGAGCATCCATATGAGTTTTCTAATCAATACTGCACATAGTAATTTAGTATCTATATCTTAACCTGAAGATCAACTCCAGCTTCTCCATGTAATCTTTCCAAACAGCCAACATTAATCATTAAAAACACAGAATTTCAGAGGTAGAAGGGACTTTGTCCTTTTAATTGAAGCAAAACATAAACAAATCTAATAATTAGCATCACCTGGGAGAAATGTATTTTCTTCCAAAATACAGGAACCTGAATTCTAGATGTACTGAATAAGAAGTTCTATTGGTGGAGCCTAGGTAAATATGAAAAGAAAATGCCCATGTAATTTACCTGAACACTCCACTCCACAATAATTAACCACTAACCAATTCCTTCATTTTTTCAAAGGCAGTATACTGAATGCTTTATCTAATATTTTTTCTCTAAGCAACCACATGAAGTTAAGAAACTTAACCCAGTGTCATACTGATAATAAATGTCAACAAGAATCTCAACACAATCTGAAGACTGAAATTTCACTCTTAGCCACCACAATATCATGCCACACTATTATATTAGTTCTCCACAGACAGCATGGAGTGAGGTGAAATTGACACCCTGCCTTTTTCTTGAAACAACTATCCATAATTTTTCTAGATGGATGCATTTTTAAAAATAAAGAACATGAGATCTGGAATCATATACTTTGGAACAAAAATTTAGATCTTTCATTTTCTTATCATATTTTCTAGATACAGTTCTTACCTGAGACTCTTATTTTTGGCATTTGTTTTGTTTTTTGCTTACAGGTGGGCTTAGTAATATATTAACTAGGATTTGTTTGAGGATTAAATGAGATAGCATGTGTTAAGTTCATAGCCCTCTGGCATGTAACAGTAAGTTATTAACTTCCTTTATTCTTTTTTATACTCTCCTTTATCATGCTCAGCAACAGTGAGCATACTTCCAATATGAGCAGAAAATTATTATATGTTAATAGCCCCATTGACCTACACTACTGTAGGTCTATATGTGTGTACTGGGACATGTCAGTGAGCATACTTTATATATATGCTGTTCAGTTCTGCTCAGTGTGTTCACTGTGTATGCTGAACATACTATATAATATGCCATGAGTAAGAGCTATGAGCTGAGCATAACATTAAGCCAGAATCAAAGAAAATCCGTAGGCCTTGAAATAATTCTGTCTTCTGAGAATATAAATGTATTCTGAGCAATTAAGCAGTATACAGTACTGAATAATGACCACGTAATGTTGTGAACACTAAAGATCACTTTGTGGCCACATAAATGTTTTAAATTGTGATACTAATTTTGAAAGTTCTGATGCTATGATATAAGTGAAAACTCCTACTGGGATTTTCTTCCTGTTGATTGCAATGAACATACTTGAAAAGAAAACCTAAAACAATTATCTGAGGATTCTGGAAAGTAAACAAAAGGGAGTTGATTATGGAGTGGAGTTAAAACTTGGAGAAGTGACTCACACAAGGGAGAATTTCCTTTTTTTTCTCTCTCTCTCTGACAGCTTTGCAGCAAGTGAAGGCCCCAGGGGCTAAAAAGGGTCTCTTGCAGGCAGGAACTTGAAGGAAAATCTCAAAGTAGGGGTACAAAGCAGGGAACTTCCAATTCTGTGTATGAACTTACACATCTTTCAGTAAACCCCCCTAATTTGTGTATGCATGAAAGAGATACATACCAAATTAGAAAAGGCTTACTGAATTTGCAACTACTCCCATGAGTGTCAGGTTATTAAATTAGGCATGTACAGAACAAATTCAATCCAACAAATATCACAAGGGCATTGAGAACTGAGAGTTGACAATTTTTTATAGTTGTAACAGTCTACTTTTAAGTTGATAACAACTTCAATTGCATACAAAACTTCTAAACTTTTACTTCCCCCCTTGCTTTGCTATTAGTGTCACAATTTAGCTTTTCTCATATGGTGTAGTCAATAACATATTTTTGTAGGTATAGTTTATTCATACTTTTGTTTTTAATTTTTATATTAGAATCATGTGATTTACATGCCACCATTACAACATTACAATACTTTGTATTTGTCTATATATTTACCTTTACCAGTGAGTTTTATATTTTCAAATACTTTAATGTTGCTCTTTATTATCCTTTCATTTCAAATTGAAGAACTCTCTAACATTTCTTATAAGGCAGGTCTAGAAAGTCTATCTCTCCTTTGTTTTTGAAGGATAGTTTTGCAGGGTATAGTCATCTTGGTTGGCAGCATTTTTTGTTTGTTTGTTTTTTGATTTTTGTTTGTTTTGTTTTGTTTTTCCACTCAGCACTTTGAATATATCATCCCACACACTTTTGGCCTGCTGCAGGGAGCAGGAAATGGGGAGTTGCTATTCAATGGGGATAAATTTCAACTATATAAGATGAATAAGTTCTGGAGATCTGCCATATGACATTGTGCCTATAGTAGTTAACAGTACTGTATTATGCACTTAATATTTGATTAACAGAGTATTTCTCATGTTAAGTGTTATTTCCACAAGAAAAAATTTGAACAGTTTTCATCATATCATGCTAACTATTGAGCAGTGCTATCACAGAAACAGACACAAACCAAGATAGGAAAACCTCTCATAACCAAAGTGAGATATAGAACACATATTCAAATATAAGCCTAACTGCTAAACCATACATGTGCAAACAGACACAAGAGTGGTATAACCAGGTCTCTGAGAAATGAATTAGGATGTGAACAGTCACTCATGGAAAGTATAACGGAAATTTTATGATCCTGCATTGATGGTCTGCTAAACCATCATCATTCAGGAAAAGATTATTAAAAAATTCAGACACAACAGATTTAAACTTTCATAATATCTAGCATGTAATCCAAAATTAATCAACATACTAAGAACAAGGAAAATATGGTACGGTATCAAGAGAAAATACAAAAAACAAAGGCCATTCCTGAGATGATCTAAATGTTGGAATTATGAGCCTGAGACTTTTGGACAGTTAATCTAATTTTCATTTATAGAACAGTACTTCAAACTGCAGAGTACAACCCTTTTTTCAGTGGATGAGATACTTTGATTCAAATAGACCATTTTCTAGGCAATACATCAAATTTCAGTATATTTAAAAGGTTTGAAATCACTAAAGTACTCAAAATTACTATAATAAAATTAGCAATGGTATATCTGGGGAAATACCTCATAAATAATAATTACACTGCATTTCTAAATAACTAATTGGTTAAATATGAAAATTTAGTTGATATAAGAAACACTTAGAGATGAGAAGAATGTAAATAACATCTAAGTATTATTAAAATTTTAATCAGTCTTTTTGAAAGGATTTTAGGGGTAGTCACTGAAAACACAAGCCCAGTGAAAGTATAACAAAACATTGGGGAAGTTTTCATACCTCTAGTTGGTGGTGGTTGAATCAGGTTTTGTTTCTTTGTTTTGGGTTTTTTTGTGTGTGTTTGTTTTGGTTTTTTTTTTTTTTTTTTTGGTGTCATGGTAGTCAGAGAAACACTCTTGGGATATCCGGATTTAACAAAGAGCAGGAGAAACAACTCCAGTTTAGTCAAAGCTTCCTCATACTACATTTAAAATAAGTTTATAGTTTATATGTAAACCCTGTTTACTACATAGAAAACATTTTTTTGATTAATTTATTTTTAGTTTTGGCTGTGTTGGGTCTTCGTTGCTGTGCATGGGCTTTCTCTAGTTGCGGCAAGTGGGGGCTACTCTTCATTGCAGTGCATGGACTTCTCACTGCTGTGGCTTCTATTGTTGCGGAGCACGGGCTCTAGGCACACGGGCTTCAGTAGTTGTGGCTCATGGGCTCTACAGTGCAGGCTCAGTAGTTGTAGCACACGGTCTTAGCTTCTCCATGGCATGTCGATCTTCCTGGACCAGGCCTTGAACCCATGTCCCCTGCATTGGCAGGTGGACTCTTAACCATTGTGCCACCAGGGAAGCCCTCCATAGAAAATTTGTAGCTGGTATATAGACCCCCCCCCCAAAATGACTTGCATATTAATTTGTTTATCAATACACCCAAAAGGACGTGCACAAAATTTCATTAATAGTAGATAAAATAGATGGAGGTGGCAGAATTACAGGAGAAAAAAAAAAAAAAGGTATTGAAGAAGTAAAACATTATCACTTGTGTTATTTCATTTTCTTTTTTTTTCCATTTACCTTGGTATACCAATGTCTTAGAATCCAGTAACAAAGAATTCATTTATGACTAAGGATGTTAACCATTTGTCATGCAATGCAAATAAAATACCATATTTTATTGCCATCAATTTACTATGGTGTTTTATATTTTGGTTGTGTATTAAAATATAATCGTATTGTGTTTAAAAAATAAAATAAAATAAGTTCACATATTAGGCTCTGATAGAAGTGGAAGGTAGATACATGTGGTAAGGGGGCTCTGCTTAATTCAAGGAAACAATTCTGCAATAAACAAATTAATAATACTTAGAATACTTGATAATGTTTTTAAGCATTTACATGAAGTGTTATTTTAGTACACATAGAAGACAAGGTTTTGTAGCTATGATCGGCCTCATTTTATAGATAAGTAATCTGAAGTTAAGAGAAATCATGTGGTCATAAAGTAAGCAGGTAAATTAGGATTTAAATTTATGGGTCAATAGATTAAAAAATCGGGTATATATAAACAATAGAATATTATTTCAGCCATATAACAGAAGGAAATATTGCCACTTGCAACAACATGGATGAACCTGGAGAATATTACATTAAGTGTAGTAAGCTAGACACAGAAAGATAAGTATTGTGTGATTTTACTTATGTGTGGAATCTAAAGAAGTCTAACTCACAGAAGCAGAGAATAGAATGGTGGTTTCTAAGAATTGGGGACGAGTAGGGAGGAGAATGGGGAGATGTAAGTGAAATGGTACAAACTTTCAGTTATAAGATGAATTAGTTCCAGAGGTCTAACATACAGCATGGTAACTATAGTTAATAATACTGTATCGTATACTTGAAATTTGCTAAGACAGTAGATCTTAAGTGTTCTCATCACACACACAAAATGGAACTATGTGAGGTGATGGATGAGTTAATTAGCAAGATTGTAGTAGACATTTTACAATGAATACACACATCAAAACATCACATTGTACACCTTAAGTGTGTACAATTTTTATTTGTCAATTATGCTTCAAAAAAGCTAGAGAAAAAAAGAAACTCAAAGCATTTGATTCAAAGTTCTGGGAACTAACCACTGTGCTATTGGGGCTCCTCATCTATAGCACATAATATGTAAGGAATTGAGAGAGCATTTGCAGAAAAAATACAGAGGGGAAAATGACAATGGTGAATTGAAAAAGCCACTTAGTGCCTCACTTTTCCTGCCAGCATCTGAAAGATTATCTGCCAAGGACTATATCAGATATGCAAGTGATGGTAGAACCCTTTTGAACAGTTCTTATATCCCCATATTTTTATGATTCTCCAGCAGAAGTTTACCAGTTCCCCTCCTCCAAAACAATAGTTGCCCTCTTAGGAAAAAAACAAGGAGATGTATTTGTAACTTGCATTCTGAATGAAGGAAAATTAGCAAGTGATATTTTAAAATTCCATTTATTTCAATTTGCCATCTCTGAGAGCAAAGACAGTGTTTCTTAACATTGTGGTAATAAATACATGATGTGTAATATCTCATTTTATTCAATGTATAGTTATTAAGTTCCTGCCAAGATGCAATAAAAGAAAATTAAAATGGCCAGGGGAACATAATATATGGCATTTTTTTCCCTCTGAAGCATGCTTTTAAATAACGTTCAGTCAGTGCAGTGTCATCGGGCCATTTGGGGATTGCACATTGTGTTATTAAATTCTTTGAGATGAATTGAAGTAGCAGAGCTAATGCAGGTTAGATGTATGTTTCAAAGACTGTGAAGAAACCCTTGCACATGGAAGGGAGTGGAATTCACATCATCTGATGACAAATTAACCCAAATTAACATTGTGGGGGGTAAGGATTGGGAAAGTTCTACTCCTTGCTGCTCACTTCTTTCTTCCCAAACTTTGTAAATACAAACAGCCAGTTTTAAGGTGCATTACCTGAAGATTGTTCCCAAAGAAAACAGGTACAGTGTCAGATTACAGAGTAGAGCCAGTGGTCATAGGCTTCCACCTCTGCCAGCAGCTTAGAAGGGTCATGATCTCAAAGAATCTATGGTCTTTAAATAGGCCTTTGTTCCTATCAACAACCCCTGCCTCTAAATATGTCCTTATAAACATCTGGGTAGGGTACAGAATTATCCTTCTTGTAAATCCATGCTTTCCTGTGGGAAATATAGAATAAGTGAAAATAGGATAATATACGAAGAAACAAAGAGATACAGGGACCTTGAATTTTCTTTCAATATTTGCTAAGATGAGGAGAAGGGAAGCGGTATGAATGATTTAGGAAAGAAGCTTCATAAGGCCAGCGCTAGAAAGAAAGGGGAAAAAAAGAGAGGTATAACCTCCTAGAGAGGTCAGATAATGTGAAAGGCAGTGGGAAAGCTGATTAGCTGGAAGCAGGGGCATGTAGAGCAGGGATGTAGAGGGACTACTGCACAAATGCGAAAGCAGCTTGAGCAAGCATGGGCAGATTTTGCAAAGCTTTTTGAAGATATAGTATAAATATGGAAGAGGGCATATAACATACATTTGCAGCACAAGGGGTTTTAGAAACCGAACAATCCCGTACTATCAGCACTCAGCTCAAGAAACTAAATGTTATCAGTTCCCACAGAACCCCCTATCTTGCTCCATAACAGTCTTCCACACCAAGAATAACTGTTATCCTGAGGTTTAAGGACATGGATTGGTTTTGCCTGCTTTTGTACTTTCAGTCTAAACGTTGTGTTTGGGAATTTCATTCCTATTGTTGTATGTTGTTATAAATCATCAGTTTGTTTTGTTGTATAGTATTTTATTTGGCAAATGCACCACAGTATATTTATCTAATCCAATGCTGATGGGGACTTGGGTAATTTCTTATCCATGGATATTACAAATTGTGCTTTTATGAATAATTTAATGCAGATATTTTGGTGACACATGACACATACATGCCTTACTCTGGGTAAAACTAAGAGTAGAAAGTCTGTCTCACTTAGTATGGATAAGTTAGGTGTAACATCTATATTAGTACTTCCAAATAGGGGCTACACTAACTTGCACTCATAATAGTAGTGTATGATCTTTATATATATCTATATATCTATCTATCTATCTATCTATATATATATATATATAAAATAAAAGATTTTATATATAAAATATAAATATATTTAATATATAAAATCGTTTATAGTTTACCAATTCTTATGTAAGAGCTGATTATAATTTGTATTTTCCTGATGAATTAAGAAATTGTAATTTTTTCTCAGATTTTTATTCATCATTTGGGTATTTTCTTTTATAAAAGTGTTCAAGGTGATTTCATTTTTCTATTGAACTATCTATGTTTAATGTAATCTTACTGATTTTTTTTGTGAATGACTTGCTTTTCTTTTTTTTTCCTTTTCCATTATAGTTTAATACAAGATATTGAATACAGTAGGACCTTGTTCTTTATCTATTGTATATATAGTAGTTTGTATCTGCTAATCCCGAACTCCTAATTTATCCCTCTCCTCCTTTTTCCCTTTGGTAGTGTTTTCTATGTCTCTGATTCTCTGTTTTGTAAAAAGTTCACTTGTATCAAATTTTAGATTCTGCATAAGTGATATATAATATTTGTCTTTCTTTCACTTACATTGCTTAGTATGGTAATCTCTAGGTTGCTGCAAATTGCATTATTTCATTCTCTTTTATGGCTGAGTAATATTTCAAATTATATATATATATATATATATATACACACACCACATCTTCTTTATCCATTCATCTGTTGATGGACATTGAAGTTGTTTCCATGTCTTAGCTATTGTAAATTGTGCTGCTATGAACATTGGTGTGCATGTATATTTTGAATTAGAGTTTTCTCTAGGTACACACCCATGAATGTGTTTACTGGATAATATAGTAACTTTTTTTTTTTCAGGAAACTCCATACTGTTCTCCATAGTGACTGCACCAATTTACATCCCCACCAACAGTGTAGGAGGGTTCCTTTTGTTCCATACCCTCTCCAGCATTTATTACCTGTAGACTTTTTTTTTAACATCTTTATTGGAGTATAATTGTTTTACAATGGTGTGTTAGTTTCTGCTGTATAACAAAGTGAATCAGCTATACATATACATATATCCCAATATCCCCTCCCCCTTGAGTCTCCCTCCCACCCTCCCTATCCCACCGCTCTAGGTGGTCACAAAGCACCGAGCTGATCTCCCTGTGCTCTGCAGCTGCTTCCCACTAGCTAGCTATTTTACATTTGGTAGTGTATATATGTCAATGCTACTCTCTTTGTCCCAGCTTACCTTTCCCCATCCCCGTGTCCTTTTTTTTTTTCTTTTATTGGAGTATAGTTGATTTACAATGTTGTGTTAGTTTCTGCTGTACAGAAAAATGAATCAGTTATACAGATAAATATATCCACTCTTTTTTAGATTCTTTTCCCATATAGGTCATTACAGAGTATTGAGTAGAATTCCCTGTGCTATACACTAGGTCCTTATTAGTTATCTAGTTTTTTAATAGCTCTTTATTGGAGTATAATTGCTTCACAATACTGTGTTAGTTTCTGTTGTATCACAAAGAGAATCAACCATATGCATATACGTGTCCCCATATCCCCTCCCTCTTGAGCCTCTCTCCCATCCTCCCTATCCCACCCATCTAGGTCATCGCAAAGCACTGAGTCGATCTCCCTCTGTTATGCTGCTGCTTCCCACCAGCCAAATGTAAAATTATTTGTAGACTTTTTGATAATGGCCATTCTGACGAGTGTGAGGAGATACCTCATTGTAGCTTTTATTGTGTTTGTCTAATAATTAACGATGTTGAGCATCATCTTATGTGTCTATTGGCCATCCATATGTCTTCTTTGGAGAATTTTTTATTTAGGTCTTCTACCCATTTTTTGAAGGCTTCTTTGTTGTTGTTGTTTTTATTGAGCTGCATGAGCTGTTTGTATATTTTGAAAATTGTCCTTATTAGTAGCATCATTTGCAAATATTTTCTCCCATTCTGTGGGTTTTCATTTTGTTTATGGTTTCCTTTGCTATGCAGAAGTTTTTACATTTGTTTAGGTTCCATTTATTTATTTTTGCTTTTATTTCTTTTTCCTTGGGAGACTGACATAAGAAAATGTCACTATGATTTATGTCTGAGAATGTTTTGTCTAAGTCTCTATGCCATTTTGAGTTTATTTTTGTGTATGGTGTGAAGGAGTGTTAGAACACCTGACACTGACTCAGTAACTTATATTTATTCTTGGAAGTGAGTGTTTTCTAAGACAGGGGACGAACCATACATTTGTGAAGGATTTCAGAGTAAATCTACTTTTCCTTGTCTGAATTCCCTCCCATTGTCTCTGTGTTTCCTTTAGTTGTGCTTCCAGACTTATTGCCAGGGCAGAGCTTTAAGCCTTCTGTCTAGACTGGGTTCTAGTGCTAGGTGTAATTTACACAAAAATTGAAGCACACTTTCCCTTTTTCACTATATCTTACTTTTACTGTAGATGACTCAAGACACTATGTAAAGTTTCCTGTTATGTCTTCTTGGCATGGGGACAGAGAAACAAACAAACAGAAAACCATTTAACAGAAGTACTTCCATTTCCTTCCTGGAAGTATAATAGAAAAAGATCACTGTACTGCAGGGTTAGATGCAATTTTAGACATTTCTCCCCTTCACCTTTAAGCATCTATTTGCAAAGAACAAAGAAAGCATGATATATCAATTTTGTTTAAAAGTTTTCCCAGTCTCATCATCTTCCATAAGCTTGTGGGGACACTCCCACTCTCTGCCTTCCCCATATGTACCCTGTGTCTGTGGTCAGCGGCTGGACTGGCTAGGGGCTAGCTAAACTGAAATATCTCAGCTGCGTTGTCTCATCTCTACTTCACGTTTCCTCATCCTCCAGCAGCGTGAGCTTGTTCACATGGTGGAGATACAGAGATTTACAGAGAATGAACAAAAGTGAACAAAGTCTCTTGAGAGCTAGGCTCAGAACTTGCACAATATTGTTCTGCCACATTGGCCACGGTCTTGTTTTGAGGCCATCCTAGATTTAAGGATGGAGATATAAATACCATCTCTGATCTTTCTCATAAGAAACTTAATACAAAGTCAAGTGGAGACATGAGTTAGTTCTGCTTTTCAAGCCTTTATTAACTGTGAACTTCACAGCCCAGACTGGGAACTCGACCTTCCTTGTGTTGGGGCACCTAACTCAGTTTCCTTTCAAAACCTAACAGCTACCCCAGGTAGTTCAAACTGAAGCCCTCTTATACTATTGAAAGTTCAATATTGACCCACTTAGAGGTTCAGTCCAATCCTTATTCCCTGTCAAATCACTGACGTCTCTTGAAATGCCAAACTTCATTGCTGCCTGTTTAGCTGAATATTCCTTTCCTCTGCAAATTTTTTTCTTTTCCTTGTAGAAAATTTTTCTACTGGTAAGTGGAGGCAGGATAAAACTGAGATTTCAGAGTCTTATTAGCTCCAGGAGGAAAAAAAATGCTAAAAGTCTCTATTTTTATAATATCCTGTAAAAGTATTTGCCTATCGATCTATCCTTATAAATACATAGATACAAAAATGTAAATATATCTGCTGTAAATTTTTGTATTTGTTTATACAAATCTCAAAAATTAAAAAAACACATAAAATAAATATACATATATGCTGTAGGTTTATGTATTTGCTTATACAAGTCTCAAAATTCTTTTTTTAAATATGAAGCAAATAATTCTTGAAATAGGACTGCCATGATGAAATGTCATATTTAAAAATTGGACCATGTGTGCTTTATCTGATAGCAAAATCCTTCAATTAAGTTCAAAATAGAGTGGGAGTAGAAGTCACTTCTCTGAGAATATCAGTTCATAACTCATTCTGAGTTTCTTCCAATATGCCTGTTTGTCCTGCTGGACATACCCACTTGGATGTTGTCTGGCATCTGGAAGATGGTCTAAAACTGAACTCATCACCTTCACCCTCAAATGCATTCCTTACTCCTTATTCCAGTTTTTAGGTAGCTCCAATATCTACCTAGTTATCTGAACCTGCACAATTCTTTTTTGTTTCTCTTTTTCCAAGTTCCCCAATCTCAAGTAATGCAAACCAGATGATTATGCAGGTCCCAATTCCTTGAAAAAAGTCCCCTTTCTTCCTAATGTAGGCTTTCATTACCTCTTCTGTGCAGTACTAGAGTTGCCTAGCTGGCATTCCCTGCCTGAAAGTCTCTTCTTCTTGTGGGAAAAAAAAAAAAAAGCAGGGGTTTTGGAGCCACTGAAACTGGAGTTTTAATGCTAGCTATCTCATCGCAAGTTTACTTACTATTTGAGGAACCTTAGGAAGTAATTTATCTTGGTGTCTCTGGGCCTTAGTTTCTCTTGCAGCTATATGAGCATAATTAAACATATAGGTGATGCCTTGTGAGTTCATTCTATAGTTTAAGTTTAATCTTCAAAATACACAGCTCTGAATACACCAGTCCCTGATACAAGCATCCTTCAAGACTCTTCATTGTCCTCAGAATAAAGCACAAACTTCTTAGCTTTTGCAGTCCCCTGTCATTCTTCCCTAAACTTCATGTCTAATATCCTTTCCTACCAACTCCTTAGTGGATTTTATGTTACAGATTGAGTCCTCTCCCGTCTCCCGTCCACTCTTTTTCTGACCCTGCTTTTCTACTTATGCCTTGAACTGACCTGGAATGCTCTGTAGCCAGGAACCCTGGCTCTAAAGTTAGACTACAGGATTTCACACTCCAGTTCCATTAATTGCCGGCTGTGTGCCCTTGGGCAAATGACTTAAACACTGTGCCTTTCTTCATCTTCTTGTAAAATGAAATAATAATAGGACCTATACCATAAGATGATTATAAAGGTTAAAACAGTTATTAAAGCACTTAGAGTAGTACCAGATGACAGTAGGTTAGTAAATATTAGTTATTATTACATACATTCCAACTTTTTATAGCCTTCAAATACCAGCTAAACCACATTCTTCGGGAAGCCTTTTCTAGTGCCCTCAGCTAGTTATGAACCTCCTGTATTCAGAACTCATCCTTCACTTGTAGGCAGCTCTTGTTATTTATTTCTGTCAATCATACACTATAATTAAATGTATGCGTTACTTCTGCAAAAGCATCTACTCCTTAAGGAGAAAACTATCTCTTTAATCTTTCATCTAATACACCACTAAACACAAAGTAAAATTTCAATAAGTATATAATGAATTAATTTGTCTCATACCACATTAATAAAAACACACTGAAAGTTAGTTGACTGAATTGTTGCCATTTAAAATATCGTATAAGGTCTCGTAACAGCAGTAAAGAACACTAACTTTACAGCTATATTTTATTTCTATAAAAAAATGGTATACAACATCTATTTAGGTTAAATCAGTTTAATTGATCTATCTCAATTAGATGTCAGAATTAATTGTAATAAAAGGTTTCATTTATACCACATGAAAAATAAACCACACTCATGCACTCGCACAAAAATGAGAATTCAATGCCTACAGGCTGGCTTTTCTGGTTTTGTGCCATGTTTAGGTAATACACAGTATATCTAAGGACCTTAAACTCATCAACAAAACAAAACATTATATTTATCCAAACATATATCTATCCCAAATTCTTTATCTGCTTCATGACTTAAAAAAACTGGTTCAGGGTATCAAGACTACACAATGAAAAAAGAACGTCCCCTTCAACAAATGGTGCTAGGAAAACTTGACGTACACATTCAAAACAATGAAGTTACCTTATACCATATGGGAAAATTAATTCAAAAGGGATTAAACCTAAGACCATAAACTATAAAACTACTAAAAGAAGACATAAGGGAAGAGCTTAATGATATTGGATTTGGTTATGATTTCTTGTATATGACACCTAAAGCACAGACAATAAAAGCAAAAATAGGCACATGAGACTACATCAAACTCAACACTTATGCTCATCAAAGGAAACAATTAATAGAATGAAAAGGCAACCTATGTAATGGGAGAAAACACTAATCACAAGTCTGATAAGAGATTAATATCCAGAATACATAAAAACTCCTATACCTCAACCACCACCATCACCACAAAAAAAAAAATTTTTTTTAATGGGAAAAGGAGTTGAAGAGATATTTCTACAAAGTAGACCTACAACTGTCCAACAAGCATATTAAAAGATGCTCAACATTACAAATCACTAGAGAGAAATACAAATAAAAACCTCATACCCACTAGGATGGCCAGTATCAAAAATACAAACCAACCAACCAACCAACCAACAATCCCAGAAAGTGACAAGTGTTGTGGAGGATGGGAGAGGAATTGGAACTCTTGGGCATGGCTAGTGGGAAAGTAAAATGGTGCAGCCACTGTGGGAAAATAGAACGGAAGTTCTTCCAAAAATTAAAAATAGAATTACCATATGATCCAACAATGCCACTTCTGGGTATATATACAAATTAACTAAAAGCAGAATCTCAAAGAGATATTTGTACACTCATATTCACCTTAGCATTTACTCACAAGAGCCAAGAGGTGGAAGAACCCTAAATGTCTATGGATGGATAAATGAATAAATAACATATTATCCATCCTTAAAAAAGAAGGAAATCCTGTAACATGTTACAACATGGGTGCACCTTGAGGACATTATGCTAAGTGAAATGAGCCAAATACAAACAAAAAGACAAATAACTACATGAGTTCACTCATATGAGATATCTAAAGTCATCAGATTCATAGAAAGATAAAGAATGGTGACTGCTGGGGGAAGGAGAGGGGAAACAGGGAGTTGTTATTCCATGGTGTAGAGTTTGAGCTTCACAAGATGAAAAAGTTTTAGAGATCTGTTATACAACTTGAATATACTGAATACCACCGAAGTATACACTTAAAGTGGTTAAGGTGGTACATTTTGTTGTTTTTAATTTAAAAACTTGAAAAAATTTGTTCTGGGCACACAAAATTAATCACCATGCTAATTTGGAAGGAATTACATGTAACAACTGTTTTTTTTTTTTTTTTTTTTTAAGATGTTGGGGGTAGGAGCTTATTAATTAATTTATTTATTTTTGCTGTGTTGGGTCTTCGTTTCTGTGCAAGGGCTTTCTCTAGTTTTGGCAAGCGGGAGTCACTCTTCATCGCGGTATGCGGGCCTCTCACTATTGCGGCCTCTCTTGTTGCGGAGCAAAGGCTCCAGACATGCAGGCTCAGTAGATGTGGCTCACGGGCTTAGTTGCTCCGCGGCATGTGGGATCCTCCCAGACCAGGGCTCGAACCCGTGTCCCCTGCATTGGCAGGCAGATTCTTAATCACTGTGCCACCAGGGAAGCCTGAACACCTGCTTTTGATTTATGTGTTTTTCCTCATTCATTCACTCAAAAATTCAGATCTCTAAGTACAAGTCACTGCTAATTCCCGAGAACAGGCCTTCCAGTAATTCAAAGCAGAATAAGCTTTTTAAAACATAAAGGTAGTTGGGTCATGCTTTTCCATTTTCTCTTACATTTCTCTTGTCTCTTTTTGGAGCTACATCCCCTGGGTTCACTTGCCCAGATCCCCTGAGCAGTCAGTCAACCTGTATTTTGAGTGTGAGCCTACCACATGCATGATAGTGCTGAGAAAAGAAACAGAGTAACCTGCTAGGACACAACTGGGCAGCCCAGTCCTCAAGTCTGGGGACACTGAAAGCTCCCTAAGAGCAGGCAGAGCTATGTTTGCAGTCTTACTCTGTTTCTTCAAGGGTATGTAAAGGGGCCATTGTACTGTCTGCAGGATTTGAATGTAAGAAATGCCTGACCAGGTGAAAATGTTTTCTGTGAGCTTTGGCCAAAGAAAAACTGCCTCTGTGTTCCAGAAAGAGGTCCTTTTTCTCCATAAGTGAATCGATCTCTTTGAAAAAGCCCCGATTCTTGTGAGTACCCTTGAGGATGCTTTTGGCTGCAAGGGACAGAAAGTCTATCATAGCTGGCTTAAATGATGAACACATTTATTGTTTTGTATAATAAGAACAACTGCAGGGGCAGGCAATTCCTGGGTCATTAAATACACAGTGCAATGATGGCCCAGTTTCCCCTTAACTTTTAGCTCTGCCAGCCTCAGTGTGTTGGCCCCTTTCCCGGCCATATAATGTGTCCTGCATTTCCATCTGGCACATGCTGATAATAAACATTGTGGCAAAGAGTGAGGCTGTCTCTTCTCATGGGTCTCTGTAAAAGCTAAACAGAAAATCTCTTTCTCCATAGCACACCCCTAGCAGACCTCTTCTCACATTTTATTAGGAATCACATCTCTGGACATTCACTGCTAGTGGGAACCGGATTACTTTGTCTTGTAGGCAAACAGTAATGTTTTTGACACCCTGCTACTAACCAGCTGTACAATTTAAGATACGTGTATTTCCCTTGTTGGACCCAATTTTTTTGTTTTTCTTATTTATTTATTTTTTAATAATTTATATTTGGGTGCGTTGGGTCTTCATTGATGCACCCGGGCTTTCTCTAGTTGTAGCAAGCGGTGGCTACTCTTTGTTACGGTGCGTGGTCTTCTCATTGCTGTGGCTTATCTTGTTGCAGGGCACAGGCTGTAGGCGTATGGGCTCAGTAGTTGTGGCTTACGGGCTGTAGAGTGCAGGCTCAGCAGCTCTGGCACACAGACTTAGTTGCTCCGTGGCATGTGGGATCTTCCTGGACCAGGGCTCGAACCCATGTCCCCTGCATTGGCAGGAGGATTCTTAACCACTGCACCACCAGGGAAGTCCTTGTTTTTCCTATTTAGATGCTATACATCTACTTGGGAAATTGAATTTTATGTATTTGCCAAGTGTAGGATTCTATGCTAGACTGAAGGGTGTTCAAAGATGAAAAGTGCTATCTGTTGCCTTTGAGGATTTTAAGGGACTAGAAAAAATAAGTAAATCCCATGCCATTGGATTCAACCTGAGAAGACACAGGTCAAGAGGTGCTGTCAAGGAACATGATAAGTGGTGGATCCTGAGACTAAAACTCATGTGAGCTTAGGATTAGGAGTTAGTTAGATGGAGAGAGACTAGTTTCAAAGAGCATAATGTAAGCCTTAGATAACACCCCTCCTCAAAATTAGCAAGTTCTGGAATTGTCTGTAATTTGGAAGAGTAAAATTTCTTTCTCCTAGTTTAATGGGTCAAACTGATAAAATTAACAAAAATGCATGACATTGGAGAAGCCTTGAATGCCTAAGGAATAGTCAAGAAAAATAAATAAAGATTCTCCTGGAAGAAAAGAAAAATGAACAAAGAAAAATATTCCATAATATAAGGTATTAGTGTCTGTCAGCAACCAGCACGTTTGGGGGTTGGCATTTTCCTCCAATGTCAGCCCACATTGTATATGAAATAATAAAAGAAGTCTTTTAAATATACCCTGCTGACATGGCACTGATATAAACATCATGCCAGTAAAATGCAAGGCATTATCTAGTGCTTTTAGGGGAAAAAAGAAAATAGGTGAACATATATTTGTAGAGTGAAAGACATAAAGTTGGGGAAAGACATCATCTCTTCTAGTCCCACCCTTTAATAACACAAATGAACAAAAACTCAAGTGGGGATCACTGATTTTCACACAAACCAAACCTGTGCTCCTACTTGAACTACAACATTTCTTGGGATGAGTGCTTCAAACATTACTGTTTGGGAAATGTTGGTATAGACCATTCTGGGGAGTTCTCATTCACAATCTATAGCCTCATCAGCAAGACTCAGCCCACCTCACTAGGGCAATCCAGGAACAGCTCCTAACTTCCCAAAACTCCACTAGAAAGCCAGGCATCTCCCAGGCACCAAGGAAAGATACACTGTCTTGGCACTGGGGCCAGTTGGGGGGTTGTTCATGGTATTTGAAGGGCCTGGCTGTTCTCACCACTCACTCCCTCAGGGTTTAACTATAGTTCTGCATTTAATTAGAAAACCCAGTCCTTAAGATGACTAACAGTGGTAATAAATCACAAACATCTTAAATCTTATATTCCACAAAGAAAAGGGAAACTGATCAATATTCAAAGAGGTGTCCACATTACCAAAGAATTAGTAGACATGACATAGGTGATACTCCTTCTGTCCCCTGATTCACTCTAACATTTAATGAATACCTACCATGTGGTGGGAAATGCACTAGGGACATCCCAGTGGCACTTCATTTAGTCCTTTTCACAACCCTCTGAGGCAGGTCTGGTTATCACTTTATATAAGGCAGCTAAAGCTTAGGAAAGTTAATTGAAACTCAAGGCATAGAGCTTGTAAATTGTGGAATTGGGATGGTAACCTAGGCCTATGGTTCTAAACCAATGTCCTTAAGTCTCCCCAACCATGCCCTGGCCAAACTCAGCCAGCCCTTCTTGGTAATTAGGAGACAGGATTACCAGAGTGACACACAAAATATGAGCTATTAAAAAAAAGGATAAGTAAGTTGCTTCAAGTGCTACAAAATCACATATGCTAGAAAGATACTGGACAAGTACATTAAAATAATTATTTTTGAGTCCTTATTGTTATTGAAACCAAGTCCCTCTAAAACTGAGTTCTTCTGCCAAGTTTATGCTTAACCTCTCTATCCAAACTTTACTCTTTCTTTTCCTGAACCTGTTCCCCTCAAGATTGAGGAGTATGAAAGAAAAGGGGGGGGGGGGGGGTTGAAACCATATACAAGCCCCTGTATCCCTGTGCTTTGAAGTAACAGGCTTTTGCTTTAGTCTCCAGGCCTCCTTTGAGTCTTAAAAGGCTGACCCAAGAGTTAATGACTAGGAAATGTGAAGATGTAGAAACAAAGAAGAGCTGTTGGGCTGGAAAACTGGTAACAGTTTATAGTATAAATCTACCACACAGCAGAGGCGTGGAACTCCCAGTTCCCTGAAGATACGGATAAAGGCCTGACACACGTTCCTAAGTTGTTTTTACAGGAAGCAGACCCCCCACCAGATGAAAATGGCTGACTGTAAGAACATAGACTCTCGACTGGTTGAAACCAGGGTTGATGATGCTTGAAACTTCACCTTGAGGCCAACCAGTCTGAGAATTGTACACAAGCTGATCACACACTCTGCAGCCCCCTCCCTCACAGTGCCTTTAAAACCCCTTCCCTGAAAGCCATTGGGGAGTTCAGGTTTTTGAAGCATGAGCTGCACATTCTCCTTGCTTAGCTCCCTGCAATAAACACTGTACTCTCCTTCACCACAACCCGATGTCAGTAGATTGGCTTTACTGAGCACAGGTGAGCAGCTCCAAGTCTGGTTCTGTAACATTATCCAGGGACGGGCTAAGAACTTTATTCCAAACTATAGTGCCACAAAATCCATACAGAGACTCTAACAAGGTACTGCTATTATTATCCTCATTTTACAGATAAGAAAATTGAGAATCATAGACTCTAAATAATACATCTCAGGTTATACAACTTAGGATTTAAAGCAAGTAATGTGACAAAATGAATCTGTCCTTGACTATGGTAAATGTTTACAATTCCATAGGGGTTTCCACTGTCTAAATCAGGGAAAAGTGGGAAGAACATACTCTAGATCATCCCTAAATTTATTGCATGAAAAGATAATGTGCTATCCTGATTTCATTGGTGAAAGCTTTGTCAAAGGCCAGAGCTGACCCATAGACCTGCATTCAGGACCACTGACTGCAAGACATCAGCAAAATGGAAGTTTTCAATTCTCATCTTACACTTACTTTCCAAAACTAGAACAAGAGCATAATCATGCTAGGTGTTTTCAGGATGCCATCCACATTTCATTCTGCAAATGGTCTTCAAACACATATACAAAATATCTGAATTACATCCCCTCTGATTCCATTTTTAAAAAAAAATTTTTTTTTGCATTGGTTGTGCCAAGAAACTACCACCCTCAAAACTTAGAATTTGAAAATGAACCTCAGGTAAGGAAAGGGCATTAACAAGGAGTGGGAGGATAAGCTTTAAGGATCTGAAAATTCCTAGACGCTAATATCATTTTTTTTTTTTTTTTTTTACCAGAATGGGCCTATCTGCTGTGGGTATGGGATTTAAAGAACTTAAAATCACTACTCTAGTAAAAGTTCACTGGGTGACCCTTGGAGAGTCACTTGACGATTTTATCAAATAGAAATAATGTAATACTTGAAGGATGCATCTTTAAAATGTGAGTCTTACATGAAATAAATGGCTATATAAAACTGAGCATTTATGAATGCTCTTTATCTCATTTCCCTAGAGAGAGTGCTTATATAGTTGTATATACTGTTTCATGAGCATCCTTTTGGGTGAATTCCATTGTACCTGTGTTATTTAGAGGTTCTACTTTGATGATTTAACTCTTTTTCTTCTATGCCAATCTTTTAGTATCCTGTACTCACTGCATTCCATCAATTTTTATCTTTACTGTATCCTAAAATCCAATAAAAATGTAGGTTAGGAATAAATGGAAATAGTTAATATTGCATTTCTGCCCATTGATGTGTGGATGGGAGTTCAAATGAAAAGTCAGCTATCTGCAGTTTTCTAGGTGACACACAATCACTCCCAGGTAGATTAAAGAACCTCAGTAGAGGTTATTCTTAAATCAGAAAATCTTACCTGAGTAAAAAGGGAGAGCTATATACTTGCTCTGGGGATATCTTCCTATAGTATTAATATTATTAAATATCAATTAAGGAACATTTAATAATATAAATTCTATTAAGTATTACTTCTAAGTGTCATCTGAAAGATGTGTTGCTTTGAAGTCTGTATTGTGTTTACGTGTGCTGTCATTGTGGAAAAATCAGCAAGGCTGAGAGTGACTGTATCCTTGGTGTCTGACATCCTTTTAGAAGAGCTTTGTATTTGTGGGACAAAGTCACATTAATTGGTTTTTTCCTGGGTGGAAATATTTTGAAATTGGAAGAGCAAGTACACAGCTCCCCCTTTCTACTCAGAGGAGATTATCTGATTCAAGAACAATCTCTACTGAGGTTACTTAATCTGCCTGGGAGTGATTGTCACCTGGACAGGTCCACAGTGAATTTTCTGCAGAAACCTCATAATCTGGCATCATTTAGGAATAAATTTTTATTGTTATGCTCTCAAGTGAGGCTTCTACTATTGGCCTGAGCAAACTGAATCTTCTGAATCTAGGTAACAATTTTGCAGTCAAGATGAAGATGATCTAGAGAATAAAGGAGAAGACCTTTAGACTCAGTCCCAATATAAATATGGATCACTCCCCCACTTGACTGCAGCAAGGAGCACATAGCTGTCTTTCCTCACCTCACCACTGACCAAGAAATTCTGACTTCTTTTCGGAGAAATAATTAGAATGTAGGAAAGGTAGATTTCTCTAACAACTGGATAAAGAGGTACTTCACATTCAGGAAAAACACATGTTCTAATTTAATGGAATCCTAGAAGATCAAGGTTAGACTAGACAGAAAGACACCGCATGATATGTCATTCAACTTCAATGCATGCTTTAATCCTTGCTACACACCCATGCTGTGCAGTCATTCGAGCAATGGTAGAATACCTACAATGATAGGGAGATCACAACTTCCATATGGTTGGGCAGCTCTAATCATTATTTATTTATGCATTTGTGCAAACATTTATTTAAAGGCTACTTTTGGACAGACATTCTGCTACACAGTGAACCTGATTCACATGGATGCATATTCAGAGGGCCCATATTCTGACAGGAGATGCCACTAATCCAGCAATTATGATAGCACATTCTTCCTTAAATTGAACTGAATTCTCTGCCTAAATCTCACTTACTGTTCCTGGATTAATCTCTTAAAGGCACACATAATGTGTCTAACAATATCCCACAGCCCAAACCCTTCAGCCTCCCTGATTTCATCAGGGTTCTATTTGCATGTTAACAATCCCCATTTCAATTCATTTATAGCTGTATGCATTCATTCATTCAACAAGTATGTTTTAATTATTTATCATGTGCCGGGTTCTGAAGAGAGAGGAGAAAAATTTTAGAGACAGTCCCTGTCTTCATGAAGTTAATGATCTGGTGTTCTTTCATCTGTCACTGTTCTTGGATAAAAGAATTCCCCTATAAATATCTCTCTACTTACTAATTGAAATAAAGTCTAGTCTACAAAGAAGTATGATTGACAGCCCCTGACTTCACAGACCGCAAAGTCTTGTAAAGCCAAGTGTAGTTTCTGTATGCTTGTCTGTGTCATGAATCTCCAAGGCAATTAGTTATACGGCAATACTTCCCTAGAGCATCACTCTTGCAGATATCTAAAATATATGATTACCGAGGAGGAACCAAGATGGCAGAGTAGAAGGACGTGCTCACACTCCCTCTTGCGAGAACACCAAAATCACAACTACCTGCTGGACAATCATCAAAAGGAAGACACTGGAACTCACCAAAAAAGATACCCCACATCCAAAGACAAAGGAGAAGCCACAGTGAGACGGTAGGAGGTGCACAATCAGAGTAAAATCAAATCCCATAACTGGTGGGTGAGTGACTCACAATGGAGAAAACTTATACCACAGAAGTCCACCCACTGGAGTGAAGGTTCTGAGCTCCATGTCAGGCTTCCCAACCTGGGGGTCCAGCAATGGGAGGAAGAATTCCTAGAGAATCAGACTTTGAAGCCTAGTGGGAATTGATTGCAGTACTTTGACAGGACTGAGGGAAACAGAGAGTCCACTCTTGGAGGGCACACACAAAGCAGTGTGCACATCAGGACCCAGGGGAAGGAGCAGTGACCCCAGACCTACCTGTTAGTGTTGGAGGGACTCCTCCAGAGGCAGGCAGTGGCTCTTTTTCACCATGAGGACAAGGACAATGGCAGCAGAAGTTCTGGGAAGTACGCCATGGTATGAGCCCTCCCAGAGTCTGTCATTAGCCCCACCAAAGACCCCAGGTAGGATCCAGTGTTGGGTTGCCTCAGGCCAAACAACCAACAGGGAGGGAACTCAGCCCCACCAATCAACAGTGAAGTGGATTAAAGTTTTACTGAGCTCTGCCCACCAGAGCAACAGTCAGCTCTACCCACAACTAGTCCTTCCCATCAAGCCTCTTAGATAGCCCCATCCACCAGAGGGCAGACAGCAGAAGCAAGAAGAACTACAATCCTGCAGCCTGTGGAACAAAAACCACATTCACAGAAAGATAAACAAGATGAAAAGGCAGAGGGCTATATACCAGGTGAAGGAAAAAGATAAAACCCCAGAAAAACAACTAAATGAAGTGGAGGTAGACACCCTTCCAGAAAAAGTATTCAGAATAATGATAGAGAAGATGATCCAGGACCTGGGAAAAATAATTGAGGCAAAGAGCGAGAAGATGCAAAAAATGTTTAACAAAGACCTAGAAGAATTAAAGAACAAACAAACAGAGATAAACAATACAAGAACTGAAATGAAAACTACACTAGAAGGAATCAATAGCAGAATAACTGAGGCAGAAGAACGGATAAGTCACCTGGAAGACAGAATGGTGGAATTCACTGCTGTGGAACAGAATAAAGAAAAAAGAATGAAAAGAAATGAAGACAGCCTAAGAGACCTCTGGGACAACATTAAATGCAGCAACATTCACATTATAGGGGTCCCAGAAGGAGAAGAGAGAGAGAAAGGACCAGAGAAAATGTTTGAAGAGATTATAGTGGAAAACTTCCCTAACATTGGAAAGAAAAGAGCTACCCAAATCCAGGAAGCACAGAGAGTCACATACAGTATAATCCTAAGGAGAAAAATGCCGAGACACATAGTAATTAAACTGGCAAAAATTAAACACAAAGAAAAATTATTGAAAGCAGCAAGGGAAAAATGACAAATAACACACAAGGGAACTCCCATAAGGTTAACAGCTGATTTCTCAGCCAAAACTCTACAAGCCAGAAAGGAGTGGCATGATATACTTAAAGTGATGAAAGGGAAGAACCTAAAACCAAAATTACTCTACCCAGCAAAGATCTCATTCAGATTTGATGGAGAAATCAAAAGCTTTACAGACAAGCAAAAGCTAAGAGAATTCAGCACCACCAAACCAGCTCTACAACAAATGCTTAAGGAACTTCTCTAATTGGGAAACACAAGAGAAGAAAAGGACCTACAAAAACAAACCCATAACAATTAAGAAAATGGTCATAGTAACATACATATCAATAATTACCTTAAACATGAATGGATTAAATGCTCCAACCAAAATGCACAGACTTGCTGAATGGATACAAACCAAGACCCATATATATGCTGTCTACAAGAGACCCACTTCAGACCTAGGGACACATGCAGATTGAAAGTGAGAGGATGGTAAAAGATATTCCATGCCAATGGAAATCAAAAGAAAGCTGGAATAGCAATACTCATATCAGATAAAATAGACTTTCAGATAAAGAGTGTTACAAGAGACAAGGAAGGCACTACATAATGATCAAGGGATCAATCCAAGAAGAAGATAGAACAATTATAAATATATATGCACCCAACATAGGAGCACCTCAATACATAAGGCAACTGCTAACAGCTATAAAAGAGGAAATCGACAGTAACACAACAATAGTGGGGGACTTTAACACCTCACTTACAACAATGGACAGATCATCCAAAATGAAAATAATTAAGGAAACAGAAGCTTTAAATGACACAATAGACCAGATACATTTAATTGATATTTATAGGACAGTCCATCCAAAAACAGCAGATTACACTTTCTTCTCAAGTGTGCATGGAACATTCTCCAGGATAGATCACATCTTGGGTCACAAATCAAGCCTCAGTAAATTTAAGAAAATTGAAACCATATCAAGCATCTTTTCTGACCACAACACTATGAGATTAGAAATGAATTACAAGGAATAAAACGTAAAACACACAAACACATGGAAGCTAAACAATATGTTACTAGATAACCAAGAGATCACTGAAGAAATCAAAGAGGAAATCCAAAAATACCTAGAGACAAATGACAATGAAAACTTGATGATCCAAAATCTATGGGATGCAGCAAAAGCAGTTCTAAGAGGGAAGCTTATAGCCATACAAGCCTACCTCAAGAAACAAGAAAAATCTCAAGTAAACAATCTAACCTTACACCTAAAGGAACTAGAGAAAGAAGAACAAACAAAACCCAAAGTTAGCAGAAGGAAAGAAATCATAAAGATCAGAGCAGAAATAAATGAAATAGAAACAAAGAAAACAATAGCAAAGAGCAATAAATCTAAAAGATGTTTCTTTGAAAAGATAAACAAAATCGATAAACCATGAACCAGACTGATCAAGAAAATGAGGGAGAAGACTCAAATCAATAAAATTAGAAATGAAAAAGGAGGAGTTACAACAGACACCGCAGAAATACAAAGCATCCTAAGAGACTACTACAAGCAACACTATGCCAATAAAACAGACAACCTGGAATAATTGGAGAAATTCTTAGAAAGGTATAACCTTCTACAGCTAAACCAGGAAGAAACAGAAAATATGAACAGACCAATCACAAGTAATGAAATTGAAACTGTGATTAAAAATCTTCCAACCAACAAAAGTCCAGGACCAGATGGCTTCACAGGTGAATTCTATCAAACATTTAGAGAAGAGCTAACACCCGTCCTTCTCAAACTCTTCCAAAAAATTGCAGAGGAAGGAACACTCTAAAACTCATTCTATGAGGCCACCATCACCCTGATACCAAAACCAGACAAAGATACTACAAAAAAGAAAATTACAGACCAGTATCTCTGATAAATATAGATGCAAAAATCCTCAACAAAATACTAGCAAACAGAATCCAACAACACATTAAAAGGATCATACACCAAGATCAAGTGGGATTTATCCCAGGGATGCAAGGATTCTTCAATATATGCAAATCAATCAATGTTATACCCCATATTAACAAATTGAGAATAAAAGCCATATGATCATCTCAATAGATGCAGAAAAAGCCTTTGACAATATTCAACACCTATTTATGCTAAAAACTCTCCGGAAAGTGGACATAGAGGGAACCTACCTCAACGTAATAAAGTCCATATACGACAAACCCACAGCAAACATCATTCTCAATGGTGAAAAACTGAAAGCATTTCCTCTAAGATCAGGAACAAGACAAGGATGTCCACTCTCAACACTATTATTCAACATAGTTTCGCAAGTCCTAGCCACGACAATCAGAGAAGAAAAAGAAATAAAAGGAATACAAATAGGAAAAGAAGTAAAACTGTCACTGTTTGTAGGTGATACTATATACAGAGAATCCTAAAGATGCCACCAGAAAACTACTAGAGCTAATCAATGAATTTGGTAAAGTTGCAGGATACAAAATTAATACGCAGAAACCTCTTGAATTCCTGTACACTAATGATGAAAAATCTGAAAGAGAAATTATGGAAACACTCCCATTTACCATGGCAACAAAAAGAATAAAATACCTAGGAATCAACCTACCTAGGGAGACAAAAGACCTTTATGCAAAAAACTATAAGACACTGATGAAGGAAATTAAAGATGACACCAACAGATGGAGAGATATACCATGTTCGTGGATTGGAAGAATCAATATTGTCAAAATGACTATACTACCCAAAGCAATCTACACATTCAATGCAATCCCTATCAAATTAACAATGGCATTTTTTACAGAACAAAAACAAATCATCTTAAAGTTTGTATGGAGACACAAAAGACCCCAAATAGCAAAAGCAGTCTTGAGGGAAAAAAAAACGGAGCTGGAGGAATCAGACTCCCTGACTTCAGACTATTACTACAAAGCTACAGTAATCAAGAAAATATGGCCTTCGCAGGCGGAGACTGCAGGTGGCGGAGAGGGAAAGCTTCGGAGTTGCGGAGGAGAGCACAGCAACAGGGGTGCGGAGGGCAAAGCGGAGAGATTCTGGCACAGAGGATCGGTGCCCTCAGGCACACACCAGCCCGAGAGGCTTGTCTGCTCAGCCGCCGGGGCGGGTGGGGCTGGGAGCTGAGGCTCGGGTATCGGCTTTCAGTCGGAGCGCAGGGAGAGGACTGGGGCTGGCGGCAGGAGGAGAGCCTGAAGGGGTTAGTGCACCACGGCTAGCCCGGAGGGAGTCCGGGGAAAGGGTCTGGAGCTACCGAAGAGGCAAGAGACTTTTTTCCCTTTTGTTTCCTGGTGCGCGAGGAGAGGACATTAAGAGGGTTGCTTGGGGAAGCGCCGGAGACAGGCGCGAGCCGCGGGTAAGGCGCGGACCTCGGAGACGGGCGTGGGCGGCGCCGCCGCCGCCGCCGCCGCGGGGCCTGTGTGCGAGCACGGGTCACTGTCCGCCCCGCCTTACGGGGGGCCTGTGCACCCCGCCACTGCCGGGGTCCCGGGACCCGGTGTCGGCTTTCCCGGGAAAGCGCACGGAGCGCCACGGGCTGCTGCAACGTCACGTCGGCCTCTGCCACCACAGGCCCGCCCCACACTGCGCGCCCCTCCCTCCCCTCTGCCTGAGTGAGCCAGGGCCCCCGAATCAGCGGCTCCTTTAAACCCGTCCTGTCTGAGCGAAGAACGGACACCCTCCGCCGACCTACGCGCAGAGGCGGGGCCAGGTCCAAGGCTGAGACCCGGGAGCTGTGAGAGCAGAGACAGGGAAATCTCTCTGTGCAGCCTCGGAGGCAGCGGATTAAAGCTCCACGGTCCATTTGATGTGCCCTGCGTCTGTGGAGTGCATGAATGGACAGCGAATCATCCCAAATTGAGGAAGTGGACTTTGAGGACAAGATTTAAGACTTTCCCCCCTTTTTCCTCTTTTTACAACGAATTATTCCAAATTAAGGAGGTGGACTTAGCAAGATTTCAGACTTCTCGCCCTTTTCCTCTTTTTACAACGACTTATCCCAAATTGAGGAGGTGGACTTGGAGAGCAAGATTTTTGATTTTTCCCCCTGCTCTCTTTTTGTGAATGTGTATGTGTAATCTTCTGTGTAAGATTCTCTCTGTATAGCTTTGCTTCCACCATATGTCCCTGGGTTCTATCGGTCTGTGTTTTTTTTCAATAATTACTTTTTAATTTTAATAATGCTACTATATTTCATACTTTATTCTATTTTACTTTACCTGCTCTTTCTTTTTTTCCTACCTTCCCTTCCTCCCTCCCTCCCTCCGCTCCTTTCCTTCTTTCTTTTTCTTTCCTCCCACCCTTCTTCTTTCCACTTTCTTTTTCTTTCCTTCCTCCCTCCCTTTCTTTCCTTCTTTCTTTCCATCCTTCCTCCCTCCCTCCCTCCTTTCTTTCTTCCTTCCTTCCTTCCTTTCATCCCATCTTCCTTTCTTTCCCTCTCTCTTTCTTTCTTCTGCTAATTCTTTCTTTCCACTTTTTCTCCCTGTTATTCTGAGCCGGGTGGATGAAAGGCTCTTGGTGCTGCAGCCAGGAGTCAGTGCTGTGCCTCTGAAGTGGGAGAGCCAACTTCAGGACACGGGTCCACAAGAGACCTCCCAGCTCCACATAATATCAAGCAGCGAAAATCTCCCAGAGATCTCCATCTCAACACCAGCACCCAGCTTCACTCAACGACCAGCAAGCTACAGTGCTGGTCACCCTATGCCAAGCACCTAGCAAGGCAGGAACACAACCCCACCCATTAGCAGAGAGGCTACCTAAAAACATAATAAGGCCACAGGCACCCCAAAACACACCACCAGATGTGGACCTGTCCACCAGAAAGACAAGATCGAGCCTCAACCACCAGAACACAGGCATTAGTCCCCCCCCACCAGGAAGCCTACACAACCAACTGAAACAACCTTAGCCACGGGGGACAGACACCAAAAACAACGGGAACTACGAATCTGCAGCCTGCAAAAACGAGACCCCAAACACAGTAACATAAGCAAAATGAGAAGGCAGAAAAACACACATCAGGTGAAGGAGCAAGATAAAAACCTACCAGACCTAACAAATGAAGAGGTAATAGGCAGTCTACCTGAAAAACAATTCAGAATAATGATAGTAAAGCTGATCCAAGATTCTATTTCCAAGATCCAAAATCTTGGAAATAGAATAGACAATATGCAAGAAACAGTTAACAAGGACCTAGAAGAACTAAAGATGAATCAAGCATCGATTAAAAACACAATAAATGAAATGAAAAATACTCTAGATGGGATCAATAGCAGAATAACTGAGGCAGAAGAACGGATAAGTGAGGTGGAAGATAAAATAGTGGAAATAACTAATGCAGAGCAAAATAAAGAAAAAAGAATGAAAAGAATAGAGGACAGTCTCAGAGACCTCTGGGACAACATTAAACACACCAACATTCGAATTATAGGGGTTCCAGAAGAAGAAGAGAAAAAGAAAGGGACTGAGAAAATATTTGAAGAGATTATAGTTGAAAACTTCCCTAATATGGGAAAGGAAATAGTTAATCAAGTCCAGGAGGCACAGAGAGTCCCATACAGAATAAATCCAAGGAGAAATACGCCAAGACACATATTAATCAAACTGTCAAAAATTAAACACAAAGAAATCATATTAAAAGCAGCAAGGCAAAAACAACAAATAACACACAAGGAAATCCCCATCAGGTTAACAGCTGATCTCTCAGCAGAAACTCTACAAGCCAGAAGGGAGTGGCAGGACATAATTAAAGTGATGAAGGAGAGAAACCTGCAACCAAGATTACTCTACCCAGCAAGGATCTCATTCAGATTTGATGGAGAAATTAAAACGTTTACAGACAAGCAAAAGCTGAGAGAGTTCAGCACCACCAAACCAGCTTTACAACAAATGCTAAAGGAACTTCTCTAGGCAAGAAACACAACAGAAGGAAAAGACCTACAATAACGAACCCAAAACAATTAAGGAAATAGGAATAGGAACATACATATCAATAATTACCTTAAATGTAAATGGACTAAATGCTCCCACCAAAAGACACAGAGAGGCTGAATGGATACAAAAACAAGACCCATATATATGCTGTCTACAAGAGACCCACTTCAGACCTAGAGACACATACACATTGAAAGTAAGGGGATGGAAAAAGATATTCCATGCAAATGGAAATCAAAAGAAAGCTGGAGTAGCAATTCTTATATCAGACAAAATAGACTTTAAAATAAAGACTATTAGAAGAGACAAAGAAGGACACTACATAACGATAAAGGGATCGATCCAAGAAGAAGATATAACAATTGTAAATATTTATGCACCCAACATAGGAGCACCTCAATACATAAGGCAAATACTAACAGCCATAAAAGGGGAAATCGACAGTAACACAATCATAGTAGGGGACTTTAACACCCCACTTTCACCAATGGACAGATCATCCAAAATGAAAATAAATAAGGAAACACAAGCTTTAAATGATACATTAAACAAGATGGACTTAGTGGATATTTATAGGACATTCCATCCAAAAACAACAGAACACACATTTTTCTCAAGTGCTCATGGAACATTCTCCAGGATAGATCATATCTTGGGTCACAAATCAAGCCTTGGTAAATTTAAGAAAATTGAAATTGTATCAAGTATCTTTTCCGACCACAATGCTATGAGACTAGACATCAATTACAGGAAAAGATCTGTAAAAAATACAAACACATGGAGGCTAAACAATGCACTACTCAATAACGAAGTGATCACTGAAGAAATCAAAGAGGAAATAAAAAAATACCTAGAAACAAATGACAATGGAGACACGACGACCCAAAACCTATGGGACACAGCAAAAGCAGTTCTAAGGGGGAAGTTTATAGCAATACAATTCCACCTTAAGAAACAGGAAACATTTTGAGTAAACAATCTGACCCTGCACCTAAAGCAATTAGAGAAAGAAGAACAAAAAAACCCCCAAAGTTAGCAGAAGGAAAGAAATCATAAATATCAGATCAGAAATAAATGAAAAAGAAATGAAGGAAACAATAGCAAAGATCAACCAAACCAAAAGCTGGTTCTTTGAGAAGATAAACAAAATTGACAAACCATTAGCCAGACTCATCAAGAAAAGAAGGGAGAAGACTCAAATCAATAGAATTAGAAATGAAAAAGGAGAAGTAACAACTGACACTGCAGAAATACAAAAGATCATGAGAGATTACTATAAGCGACTCTATGCCAATAAAATGGACAACCTGGAAGAAATGGACAAATTCTTAGAAAGGCACAACCTGCCAAGACTGACTCAGGAAGAAATAGAAAATATGAATAGACCAATCACAAGCACTGAAATTGAAACTGTGATTAAAAATCTTCCATCAAACAAAAGCCCAGGACCAGATGGCTTCACAGGCGAATTCTATCAAACATTTAGAGAAGAGCTAACACCCATCCTTCTCAAACTCTTCCAAACAATATCAGAGGAAGGAACACTCCCAAACTCATTCTACGAGGCCACCATCACCTTGATACCAAAACCAGGCAAGGATGTCACAAAGAAAGAAAACTACAGGCCAATATCATTGATGAACATAGATGCAAAAATCCTCAACAAAATACTAGCAAACAGAATCCAACAGCACATTAAAAGGATCATACACCATGATCAAGTGGGGTTTATTCCAGGAATGCAAGGATTCTTCAATATACGCAAATCAATCAATGTGATACACCATATTAACAAGTTGAAGGAGAAAAAGCATATGATCATTTCAATAGATGCAGAGAAAGCTTTCAACAAAATTCAACACCCATTTATGATAAAAACCCTGCAGAAAGTAGGCATAGAGGGAACTTTCCTCAACATAATAAAGGTCATATATGACAAACCCACAGCCAACATCGTCCTCAATGGTGAAAAACTGAAACCATTTCCACTAAGATCAGGAACAAGACAAGGCTGCCCACTCTCACCACTCTTATTCAACATAGTTTTGGAAGTTTTAGCCACAGCAATCAGAGAAGAAAAGGAAATAAAAGGAATCCAAATTGGAAAAGAAGAAGTAAAGCTGTCACTATTTGCAGATGACATGATACTATACATAGAGAATCCTAAAGATGCTACCGAAAAACTACTAGAGCTAATCAATGAATTTGGTAAAGTAGCAGGATACAAAATTAATGTACAGAAATCTCTGACATTCCTGTACACTAATGATGAAAAATCTGAAAATGAAATCAAGAAAACGCTCCCATTTACAATTGCAACAAAAAGAATAAAATATCTAGGAATAAACCTACCTAAGGAGACAAAAGACCTGTATGCAGAAAATTATAAGACACTGATGAAAGAAATTAAAGAGGATACAAATAGATGGAGAGATATACCATGCTCCTGGATTGGAAGAATCAATATTGTGAAAATGACTCTACTACCCAAAGCAATCTACAGATTCAATGCAATCCCTATCAAACTACCACTGGCATTTTTCACAGAACTAGAACAAAAAATTTCACAATTTGTTTGGAAAAACAAAAGACCCCGAATAGCCAAAGCAATCTTGAGAACAAAAAACGGAGCTGGAGGAATCAGGCTCCCTGACTTCAGACTATACTACAAAGCTACAGTAATTAAGACAGTGTGGTACTGGCATAAAAACAGAAAGATAGATCAGTGGATCAGGATAGAAAGCCCAGAGATAAACCCACGCACATATGGCCAACTTATCTTTGATAAAGGAGGCAGGAATGTACAGTGGAGAAAGGACAGCCTCTTCAATAAGTGGTGCTGGGAAAACTGGACAGGGACATGTAAAAGTTTGAGACTAGATCAATCCCTAACACCATACACAAAAATAAGCTCAAAATGGATTAAAGACCTAAATGTAAGGCCAGAAACTATCACACTCTTAGAGGAAAACATAGGTAGAACACTCTATGACATAAATCACAGCAAGATCCTTTTGGACCCACCTCCTAGAGAAATGGAACTAAAAACAAAGATAAACAAATGGGACCTAATGAAACTTCAAAGCTTTTGCACAGCAAAGGAAACCATAAACAAGACTAAAAGAAAACCCTCAGAATGGGAGAAAATATTTGTAAATGAAGCAACTGACAAAGGATTAATCTCCAAAATTTATAAACAGCTCATGCAGCTCAATAGCAAAAAAACAAACAACCCAATCCAAAAATGGGCAGAAGACTTAAATAGGCATTTCTCCAAAGAAGATATACAGACTGCCAACAAACACATGAAAGAATGCTCAACATCATTAATCATTAGAGAAATGCAAATCAAAACTACAATGAGATATCATCTCACACCAGTCAGAATGGCCATCATCAAGAAATCTAGAAACAATAAATGCTGGAGAGGGTGTGGAGAAAAGGGAACACTCGTGCACTGCTGGTGGGAATGTGAATTGGTACAGCCACTATGGAGAACAGTATGGAGGTTCCTTAAAAAACTACAAATAGAACTACCATATGACCCAGCAATCCCACTACTAGGCATATACCCTGAGAAAACCATAATTCAAAAAGAGACATGTACCAAAATGTTCATTGCAGCTCTATTCACAGTAGCCCGGAGCTGGAAACAACCTAAGTGTCCATCATCGGATGAATGGATAAAGAAGATGTGGCACATATATACAATGGAATATTACTCAGCCATAAAAAGAAACGAAACAGCTATTTGTAATGAGGTGGATAGACCTAGAGTCTGTCATACAGAGTGAAGTAAGTCAGAAAGAGAAAGACAAATACCGTATGCTAACACATATATATGGAATTAAAAAAAAAGGTCATGAAGAACCTAGGGGTAAAACGGGAATAAAGACACAGACCTACTTGAGAATGGACTTGAGGATATGGGGTGGGGGAAGGGTAAGCTGTGACAAAGCGAAAGAGAGGCATGGACATATATACAGTACCAAACGTAAGGTAGATAGATAGTGGGAAGCAGCCGCAGAGCACAGGGAGATCAGCTCGGTGCTTTGTGACCGCCTGGAGGGGTGGGATGGGGAGGGTGGGAGGGAGGGAGATGCCTGAGGGAAGGGATGTGGGAACAGATGTATATGTATGACTGATTCACTTTGTTATAAAGCAGAAACTAATAAAACAAAATAAAAAAATGCTAAAAAAAAAATTTGAATGTCAGATAAACAGCAAAAAAAAAAAAAAAAAAAGAAAATATGGTACTGGCACAAAAACAGAAACATAGATCCATGGAACAAGATAGAAAGCACAGAGATAAACCCACACACCTATGGTCAACTAATCTATGACAAAGGAGGCAAAGATATACCATGGAGAAAAGACAGTCTCTTCAATAAGTGTTGCTGGGAAAACTGGACAGCTACATGCAAAAGAATGAAATTAGAACATTCCCTAACACCATACAGAAAAATAAACTCAAAATGGGTTAGAGACCTAAATGTAAGACCAGACACTATAAAACTCTTAGAGGAAAACATAGGAAGAACACTCTTTGACATAAATCACAGCAAGATCTTTTTTGATCCACCTCGTAGAATAATGGAAACAAAAACCAAAATAAACAAATGGGACCCAATGAAACTTCAAAGCTTTTTCACAGCAAAGGAAACCATAAACAAGATGAAAAGACAACCCTCAGAATGGGAGAAAATATTTGCAAATGAATCAATGGACAAAGGATTAATCTCCAAAATATATAAACAGCTCATGCAGCTCAATATTAAAGAAAACAAACAACCCAATCCAAAAATGGGCAGAAGACCTAAATAGACATTTCTCCAAAGAAGATATACAGATGGCCAAGAAGCACATGAAAAACTGCTCAACATCACTAATTATTACAGAAATGCAAATCAAAACTACAATGAGGTATTACATCACACCAGTTAGAATGGGCATCATCAGAAAATCTACAAACAACAAATGCTGGAGAGGGTGTGGAGAAAAGGGAACCCTCTTGCACTGTTGGTGGGGATGTAAATTGATACAGCCACTATGGAGAACAGTATGGAGCTTCCTTAAACTAAAAATAGAATTACCATATGATTCAGCAATCCCACTACTGGGCATATACCCAGAGAAAACCATAATTCAGAAAGACACATGCACCCCAATGTTCATTGCAGCACTATTTAGAATAGCCAGGTCATGGAAGCAGCCTAAATGCCCATTGGCAGACGAATGGATAAAGAAATTGTGGTACATACATACAATGGAATATTACTCAGCCATAAAAAGGAATGAAATTGAGTCATTTGTTGAGACATGGACGGATCTAGAGACTGTCATACAGAGTGAAGTAAGTCAGAAAGAGACAAACAAATACCGTATATTAATGCATATATGTGGAACCTAGAAAAATGGTACAGATGAGCTGGTTTGCAGGGCTGAAGTTGAGACACAGATGTAGAGAACAGATGTATTGTCACCAAGGGGGGAAAACCACAGTGGGGTTGGGATGGTGCTCTGCTGAATTGGGAGATTGGGATTGACATGTACAAACTGATGTGTATAAAATTGATGACTGGGCCTCCCTGGTGGCACAGTGGTTGAGAGTCCGCCTGCTGATGCAGGGGACATGGGTTCATGTCCTGGTCCGGGAAGATCCCACATGCTGTGGAGCGGCTGGGCCCGTGAGCCATGGCCACTGAGCCTGCGCATCCGGAGCCTGTGCTCTGCAACAGAAGAGGCCACAACAGTGAGAGGCCCGTGTAGCACACACACAAAAAATAATAAATAAATAAAATTGATGACTAATAAGAACCTGCAGTATAAAAAAAGAAATAAACAACCAAAAAATCAACTAATACTAAACTTTCTTTGGGTTATTTGTATGGAAATATGTTAATATAAATGATTCAGAGATTACATGAAATTTCTAAAAATCTTATATGTTCTGGTATAATGTTATAAGTCATAATTCTAGTTTTTACTTTAAAATGTATATCTCAGAAATATCTAAATTTCCTTGTCAATTGCATTATTATGAACTTTCATCAAATCTTTAACTGTGGTCATTTTTAAGTCTTTTGTCATTTATAGACAGTTCTGGGTGTAATCTTATGCTTTTAAAAATATGTTCCTATAAAAGGGTTTCATCTTCAAGGAATTCATGGAAAAGACTCTGACAAGTACGGTCTCTGGTAATTGACTACACTGCTGAACTGAATGAATAAGCATTTTCAGATCTCTAATGGAAAACTGATGAACTCATAAAAGTGCTAACAAAATATCAAGATGAAAAAAAATTAATTACATGGGACTGAGTGAACTGCTGAGGATGATTATAATTTTTGTGACTTTCTGTTTGAATAAAAAAAAAATCCCACAAGGACTCAGAGGCAAAAAATATACAAATCAATTTCCACTACAAAGTAAAGGAGCTGTTACAGTGGAGGATTACTGGACTGAATGTCAATATTATGACATAGTATGAGTGTATTTCATGTTTGGTAATTGCAATCATTGTTGCTTTTGTTGTGGTCATCCATTTACAATGCTTGGTGTCAGTCTATTTATCTCTTGTAAAAATAAAATACAGTGTGTGTGTGTGAAAAAAAATGTGTCACATGATAGCAAAACCATAATGCAAAATTAAAAAGAATCAACCAATTGAGAAAATGTAATATGCTGCAAAGGTAGTATAAGGATCTTGAAATATATATATATTTATACACCTCTGAGAAAAATGATAAACATCTTGAGTGTGAAAAATCAACAGATATGTACAAAATAGGAACAAAATAAAATATTTAGAAAATATCAAATATATGTATAAACTCAACAGATGGTTATAAAATAAAATATGAGGTTTATAAATGGTAAATATGCATATATATGTGTTTATGAATAAATTTAATCCTATCTGTAATCAAAGAGATACAAATTAAAATAAAATACAAATGTCTATCAAAAAATAAAATGAAATAAAATAAAATATATGATTACCATTGCAATCTGCATAATTAACATAGTTTTAATAGAACACATATCAAATATTTATATTAATTGCAGAGACTGTAGGTAGGTCCTGAGGGTTCCTCCTGTGATGGGGAAGTCAGTAAAGCCCATTTACCAAACACAAAATAGTTGATGTTCTATTTCTTGGGATTATTTTTGAGAACTTGAGATCTCCCAATTTTCCATACATATTGATGTAGGTACTAAAGAGTGCTGGGCAACAGAATAATCCCTGAGCCACGTTCTAAATCACTCCTCTACTCTCTGGAGTTGGCTAAAACTCAAGTTACTGTGACTTATTTTTTCCATCTGAAAACCAAATGATGCAATAAAGTGGTTACATGTCTCCTCTTAATCAAAGGCACAGGGTTCTCAGGAACCTCTCCAATATACTCAGATTTGAGGGAGAAGTTGTGCTGGAGGTTGTCATTTTTCTCCTTTTAATTTTTCCTTGGTTATTTTTTCCCCTCCTTTATTGGCCAGAGTCCCTGCCTTTCTCCATTCAGTCTTCTAAAGCACTAAAGTTTCCCAAGCTTTTCTCTCCCTGTAATATAATTACATGATTTCTATTATGACTGTTCTCTCATGAGGATGTTTTGATGTGATATATAAAGCATTGAATTTTTAGTCATTTCATTAACAAGTTATAAGCAAAAAGGGCATCATTAATATTTCCCTGAATCTCACCCCATTGTTACCCCTTACCCCTGGGAAGGGCTTTGACAATATTAGAGAGATCAGGCACCATTTACAAGATAGGACACATGTTTGCCTCAGAGAAGATTTCCCTGTCAATTCAATGCAAACCTGCATCCACGGCAGTATATCACATGGTCATAGTTTTATTTTCTACAGAGCATATCCCATGACCTGAAATTGCCTTAGTTATCTACTTCTTTACTTGTATATGTCTTTATTTCCTTCATCACAGCCCCACTCCCATCCCTAACTAGAAAGCCAGTTATACAAGAACAGGTACCTTGGGGGGATTACTGGTTGCTGTATTCCTATCAGGCATAAAATTAACAGTAAAAAAAAAAATTACACACACACATGTTAAGGAATGACCCATAGGAGATGTATTTTTCATACTGGCTTATCTCATAAAGAATTTAATTGTTCTAAGCAAAGTATTAATTCTTAGAATTTTACATTAACTGGGTGTATCTAATGTCTGGTATCTATCTACTCAACAGTACAAATCAACATACTCTTTCATATAATAACTAAATTGGTTCAGTACCTTTGTGCCTCTGGAGGAAGATGGTGACATAAGAGGTCCCTGAAATTCTGTGATCCCACAGGCATATCAAATACACACCTACACACAGAGCAATACCCTCTGAGAGGAATCCAGGCTTGGGTTGAGTGACCCCTACACATCGAGAGACCAGGAGAGTACCCACAAAGAAATAAGTGGGAGAGGCTGAGACACACTCTCACCATAAGCCCTATCTCTGGCACAGTACCATACAGTCAGGAGGGAACACCCAAACTCCTAGCATCTCCCTGAGGAGTTAAGCATATGGACCACACGTCTAACACCCTAACTTTTAAGGCTGCCACCCAGGGGATGAGACCCCAAAGTATTTATTTCTAAAAGCCAATGGGGCTTGCATTCATGACTCTCAAAGGACTATAGCAAAGGGAGAAGCAGTTGTTAGTCCCCAGGGACTAATGCAGAGAAAACAACAACAAAAAAAAGCGCCATCTTCCAGTCTTTCCCTGGAAGGGGACTGACTACATATTTCACAAGCTGCTGCCTCAGGGTCCAGCATCTAATTTGTATACATCTAAACACTGACTGTGATCCTTCCTGGAGCTCAAAAGAGCCTGTGGGCACTTCCAATAACTTCTCTCTCTGGCACACTCCAACAAAAAATCAAGTGATCAGCATCTCCCTGAAAAGAGATTATCCACACATCTAGCACCCCAACTTTTATGGTTGATACCAGAGTGATGGCCCCCCAAATCACACAGCCCTGATAACCAGTGGGGCTTGCAATCTCAAGTCCCATAGAACTATGGTGAACAAAAAAGTAGTGTTTACATGAGTGCAGGAATCACCACCCGCATCCTTCACCATGGCTATACACCCAAGCTCAGTGTATAACTTCAACATAATAAAAGTCATATATGACAGTCCACAGGTAATATTGTATTCTGTGGTGCAAAGCTAAAAATTTTTCCTCTAAGAACAAAGACAAGGATGCCCACTCTCTCCATTTTTATTCAACCCACTACTGGAAGTCTTAGCCAGAGAAAATAGGGAAGAAAAAAAACATCTAAATCAGAAAGGAAGAAATAAAACTGTCTCTGTTTATAGATGATATAATCATATATAGAAAATACTAATTACTTGATCATGGCACTGTCTGAACTAATAAAATAATTCAGTAAAGTTTCAGGATACAAAATCAATATACATAAATCAGTTGTGCTTCTATACACAAGCAATGAACTATCAGAAAGAGAAATTCAGAAAACAATCTCATTTACAGAGCAACCAAAATAATAAAATACTTAGGAATACATTTATCCAAGGAGGTAAAATATCTGTACACTGAAAACTATAAAACATTGATGAAAGAAATTAAAGAAGACACAAACAAATTGAAAGATATTCTGTATTCACAGATTAGAAGAATTAATATTGTTAAAATGTCCACATTACCCAGAGAAATGTACAGATTCAATGCAATCATTATCAAAATTCTCATGACATTTTCACAGAAATAGAACAATCTTAAGATTCATATATAAGCACAAAAGACCTCAAATAGCCAAAGCAACCTTGAGCAAAAAGAACAAAGCTATAGGCATCATAGTTCCTTATTTCAAACTATATTACCAAGCTATAGTAATTAAAATAGTATGGTATTGGCATTGAAAACAGAAACATAAACTAATGGAAAAGAAGAATCAGGAGCGCCAAAATAAACCCAGGCATATATGGTCAATTAAGTTTTGACCAAAAAACTCCAAGAATAGACAATGGAGAAAGGATACTCTTTTTAATAAATTATGCTGGGAAAACTGGATATCCACATGCAAGAGAATGAAACTAGACCCCTACCTTACACCATACCCAAAAATCAACTCAAAATAGATTAAAGACTTGAGTGTAATACCTCAAACCATACAACTACTAGAAGGAAAAATAAGAGGAAGTCCCCTTGCTGTTGATGTTGGCAAGGAAATTTTGGCTATTACAACAAAAACAAAGGCAACAAAAGCAGAAATAAACAAGTGGGACTATATCAAACTAAAAAGCTGCAAAGCAAAGAAAACCATCATCAAAATGAAAAATAAATTATGGAATGGGTGAGAATATTTGCAAACCACCTATCTGGTAAGGTGTTAATATCCAAGATACATAAGGAACTAATTCAACTCAATAGCCAAAAAAAAAACAAAAAACCAATAACCAAATTGGGAAATGGGCAAAGTACCTGAATAGACATTTTTATAAAGAAGACATACAAATGGGTGACAGGTACATGAAAAAGGTACTTGGCTAATAATCAGGGTAATGCAAATCAAAATCACGATGAGATATTGTCTCACACCTGTTACAATGTCTATTATCAAAAAGACAGTAGACAGTGTTGGTGAGAATGTGGGGGAAAAACACCCTTGTACATTGTTGGTGGGAATGTAAATTGGTACAGCCTCTATGGAAAACAGTATGGAAATTCTTCAAAAACTTAGAAATACAACTATCATATGATCCTACAATACCACTACTACCTTTATATCCAAAAGAAATGTAATTACTATTTTGAAGAGATATCTGTACTCCCATGTTAATTATGGTATTATTCATAGTAGTTGAGGTATAAGGACAACCTTAGTGTCCATCAGTGAATGAATGGATAAAGAAAATGTGGTATGTATATATATATAACCACATATACACACACTAATAATGGAATATATATATATATATTCACACACACACAATGAAATATTATTCAGCCTTATAAAAGAAGGAAATCTTGCTATTTGCAGCAACATGGATGAACTTGGAGTACACTATGCTAGACTAAATAACCCAGAGAGGGAAAGAAAATACTGCATGGTATTACTCATATGTATGGAATCTTAAAAAGTTGAACTCATAGAAAAAAAGGACAGTATGGTGGTTTTCAGGAATTGGTGTGAGAGGGTAAAGGGAAATGGGGTGAAAGGGTACAAACTTTCAGCTGTGAGGTGCATAAGGTCTGAGAATCTAATGGATAACATAGTAAACCTAGTTGAATACTGTACTGTGTAATAGGAATTTGCTGAGAGACTAGAACTTAAGTATTTCACACACACAAAAAGGCAGGCATATGAGGTGCTGGATATGTTAATTAAATCAATGGTGAGATGATGGGAATCCTCTCACAAGGTATTCATATATCAAATTATCACTTTGAACCCTTTAGATATGAATTCTTTGGCTGTGACATCCCCAAAATGCTTGAATTTCTAAAAACTGGACATGAAATTAAAGTAGATGAAGAAAGGGAGAACTTTCTCGGACCAAAATAGCAAAGCTGGATATGTCAGATGACCAGATAGCTATCAGTCTGCAAGCAGTTATCAGTTAAGTTTGTAGGCACAGATTTCTGAGTTTGGGACCCTTTATTGTGTGGGCTTTTTTTCTTAGAAGTTCAACAAGTGAAGGTTTCTTACTAAAGACTGGGTCATTGTCGTCCATCACTGGATGAATGGATAAAGACAATGAGGTATTTTCCATAATACAATGGAATATTATTCAACCATAAAAAAGAATGAAATAAGTCAGAAAAAGACAGACACCATATGATTTCACTTATATGTGGAATCTTAAAAAACAAACAAACAAAAAGGCAAGCTCATAGATACAGAGAACAGATTGGTAGTTGCCAGAGGTGAGATTGGGGGTTGCACAAAATGGGTGAAGGGAGTCAAACGTTACAAAATGCCAGTTATAAAATAAGTAAGTCATGAGGATGTAATGTACAGTATATTGACTACAATTAATAATACTATATTATATATCTGCAGGTTTCTAAGAGAGTAAATCTTAAAAGCTCTCATCACAAGAAAAAAAAATTGCAACTATGTATGGTAATAGATGTTAACAAGACTTATCATGATCAATTTGCAATATATACAAACATCTAATCATTATGTTGTACACCTGAAACCTGAAATATAACATTGGACATCAACTATACCTCATAAAAAAAAGATTGAGCCATTGCTGCCAAAAGTAGAAACCAAAGAATGTAACAGAGAAGCTGCTTAAAGTGTGTATTGTGAAATTATTTTCAGTGGATTAAGAAACAAATAGAGAAAATTATAAAACTGACAATTTTATTTGTCACTTAAACCTGGATAAAGCTGAAAAACAAATGAATAAATAGGAAAATTTGCCTACAAAATTACTAACTTTAAGCTATTTTCTAATTTAAAATGTATAGTTTGTATTTCTATACACTATCTTACTTTGGTGAATTATATATTAGACACATGAGGTGAAATAAGGGCAGACAGAGGATATTTGAGCCACATGTGATCTCTTTTTCAACATCCTAGACTTCAAAAGAAATTCTAAATTATACTTCTAACAGTTATTTCAGTACTTTTTTAATATTAAAAAATCATTAATAATTTAGTTTAATAAAACATTTAAAAATGGCTTTGATAACTAGTTCTGATATAGACACTAACTTTATTCTAATAGACTTAAAAATCTTATTTTCCCCCAGTTAAACATAATCTTATCAAAACTGAAAAAAAAATCTACAATATTCTATAGCGTGGGAGATATTCATAATGGAACATGGGTAACGGATATTTAGTAATATTTTACAAACATATTAAGAGATTTGCATTTTGTCCAGGAGGGTTTGACATGATCATGACAAAATACATTGTTTTCTTATGGAATAATATTCTACTGCCATGTTAATCCACAGAAACAATCAACAAATTGAGATTATGCTGAAGTTTACAGTTACCTTCACTGAAAAGTTTTTTAAAGTAAATATATAATTAAACCTCAGTCAAGACATTTTACCATTTGAGGGGCATCATCCAGTGGTCAGAGAAGACACTGATCAGCTTGGATTGGACTATCACATTAATGCATAATTCCACTTCAGTGTTTTACTACTTACTGGTCATGTTGGTGGTAGTTCTGCTGCTATTAAAGGTAGCTCATTTTTGCTACACATTTCTTCTCAGTAGAAGACATGTATTACTGCCTTAAAAACCTTGTAACACTGAGAAGTAGGTATTTCTACCCTCTTAAAAATGAACAACTGCAGCTAGGAGAGATTAGATAAACTACCCAAAATAATACAATAAGAGGTAAAGAGAATCAAAATTGAAACCCCAGCTATACAGGGAACAATAGGACTAGAAAAATGCCACAGTGAAGGCCCATGAAACAAGGAGATTGGTAGGAGAAATGATGGAATTGGAAGATTAAGAATGATTCCGCCTAACTTTGCAGTAAAACAAATGATACCCAAGTTCCCATTTTAAATTAATGCCTTCATGGGTCAACTCAAATTCTATAAATGAGCTGTGGTTCCATAATTTAGAGTTTGCTATCTGTGAGTATCCAGCCACTTAAATCTCTACCAATGCCATCACAATGGACAAATCAACATCACTGCTCCTAAGAAATCAGGTTTAGCCATAATTTCATTTCATCCATTCATATGTGCACTTACACATATACCCTTGCAAATATTTGAGTAAATGTCTGGCACTTGGGCACACTCTACCCTGCCCTGGAGGAACATCTCTCACCTTAGCAGGTCAATACTCAAGAGCACAGACCCAGACAAACACAGAGCTCATACCCCACATACCTCTAAATGGTAGTTAAATATCTTCTGTGCAATAGAGGTCAGTTCAACAAAATCTGAATGTTGGAAAATATTTGTAAAGTGCAAGCTCTTAAGAAACTCAGTTCTCTCTTCCACACATTGTTACAACCAGCTGAATTATTTAGCCATGGGTCCACATGATGCTTTCCTGATAAGTTAAAATACTGTTTTAAGCACAAATTAGTCTGCCTCAAAGTCTTTTCTCAACCAAAAAGATTTATGGCATTAATTAAAATGAGGAAAATCTATAGAAAACATTTTTGTGCCTTTATATTGATTTACTAGCCATTAAAACTACTTTTCATCTTACTAAGTGAGAAATAAAAACCAATTATAAAGTAGAAAGGACTGATTTTTAAAAATTAGAATGAACATTTTTGTTTGTTTATTTAATATACTTAAAGCTTTCAAGGCTAATCAAAGTTTACATAATATGTTGCCTCAGTTGTAACTCTGAACCTGTAAAACCCAATTTCACTCTAAATCACATCTCCAGCCTCTCTCTCCTGAACAGAGGAATGAACAGCAATAGGTAAATAAGCCATGAAGTGTTAAACTTTAGGAGATTGTTGTCACAGTTATCACTGTGTTTCTCCTAAGGAAAGGTCAAAAGTGTGAGTGTTGGGTAAGCCTCCTTGGGACAAGAAACAGAGGGTAAGCCCTTAAATTTATGCAGTCAGGAGAATATACATAATATAAATGCAAGCTTGCCAATACTTTGGTTTCCTTTTTGCCTCTGGAAATAAAACAAAACCACATTAAAGAAGCAAAGGGGAGAAGTAATTCTTGCATACAGATTTCTCTCCTTTCAAAGTCTAGTTAGAAAATCAGCTACCTGTTTTCATCTGGATTCATACCTCCTCTCAACCATTTAGACATTTATTATAACCTCTGTAAGCTTGAAATTTTTACATAAGAAACAAAAGCTAACAAAGAAACCTAAACAAATTAAATAGAACCTATTCTTTGACATGCAAATGTGTTTTAGCTTTCTCCCACTGAGGTCTTAGGTTTTATTATTATTAAAAATGTCAAGCAATTTTTTGCCCGCTGGGAGTGTAGGTTTTACTCCTATTTTTCAATCTTACTCAAAACTCTTCACTGCATATTATATGAGGTGCAGCAGCCTTAGGTTGTTTCTTTTTTTTTTTTAATTACAAACTATGAACCCCATGGTGGCATTTTGCTAAATGGTTTTGCACATATTTGCTTTTGAACATTTATAGAATAAAAGTATAAAATGAGAAACCCTTTTTGGATGATTATTCTCTTGTGTGCAACCTACAGGAGTGAAAATCATCTGTCCTCATTCATGGAGCAAGGGGGTCCTCCACCTGCTCAATTCATGAGCTTTCCTTCCATCTTGGGTGGTGCAATCCTTAAACTACTTCATCAAATACTCTCTTTCTCTCATTCCTCAACAACACCCCCACATCCTACTTTTTATTGAGAAACCCACTGATTGGAATTTATATGAAGAGAATTTGCTGAAAGCTTGAGTGGTGTATAAAAATGTCCTGCTTTCTCCCTTGCATTAACCTCTGGGGTTCTGTGAGCTTACTGAACTTGCCATGTGTGTTTGCAGTGTGTGAAGCCTTCTGGGAAAATAATTCCTTCTGTCATAGGAAATATTTGAAGGACACTCATGGGAAAAATGGAACAACATATCAGGAAAAACCAAAAGAGTTGGAAACATGGGTTTTACAAATAGATTTTTAAATAGTTGTGTTTTGTTCAACACCTTTTCAGAATAGTAGATTACCACAGTCAAATTTTTCCTGTCTGGATGGACAGGGTAGTTGTGAAGACCTAAGGAGCTAATATATGTTTAGAGCAGGGCCTGGCCCAGGGAGAGTGTCCAGTAAATATTTGGTGTAATTACTAAGCTTCTCCTTATATAACAGTCACTGTAACCCATCAGGAGAAGCTAGAATATAACTTCTTTAAAAGGAGCCCTGATTGAATCATAAAACATAGGAAAAACAATGATTTAGTTTCTAGGACAATAGCTGTGATTAACAGCTAGTATGGAAGATAATACTTCACATTCACTAAGACGGCTACAATCAAAAAGACAAAAAAAGTATTGCTGTGTATTTGAGGAGGTTGAAACCCATGTACACTGCTAGTAGGGTTGTAAAATGGTGCAGCCACTTTAGAAAACAGTTTGGCAGTTTCCCAAAATGTTAAACGTAGAGTTAGCATATGACCTAGTAATTCCACGTCTAGGTATATACTCAAGTAAAAATATATGTCCACACAAAAACCTGTACATGAATATTCATAACAGTATTATTTATAATAGCCAAAAAGTGGAAACAACCCAGATGTTCATCAACTGATAAGATAAAATATGGTATATATCTATTATGCTGCCATGTAAAAAGGATGCAATATTGATATATTCTAGAACATGGATGAACCTTGGAAATGTTATGATAAGTGAAAAAGAAAGAAGGAAGGGAGGGAGGAAGGGAGAGAGAATAAAAGGTTAATGATATATAATTGCATATATATGCATATATATGCAAATATATAATTTCATATATATATATGTAAAAATTTTGTTTTTTTCAGAAAGCAGTCCATTGGGCTACAGGAAGAAATCATTTTGTGGAATTTCAAGAACCAAGGATAGACCCCTACCCACCATCAGTCCCTCCCATCAGGAAACATGCACAAGCCTCTTAGATAGCCTCATCCACCAGAGGGCAGACAGCAGAAGCAAGAAGAACTACAATCCTGCAGCCTGTGGAACAAAAACCACATTCACAGAAAGATAAACAAGATGAAAAGGCAGAGGGCTATATACCAGGTGAAGGAAAAAGATAAAACCCCAGAAAAACAACTAAATGAAGTGGAGGTAGACACCCTTCCAGAAAAAGTATTCAGAATAATGATAGAGAAGATGATCCAGGACCTGGGAAAAATAATTGAGGCAAAGAGCGAGAAGATGCAAAAAATGTTTAACAAAGACCTAGAAAAATTAAAGAACAAACAAACAGAGATGAACAATACAAGAACTGAAATGAAAACTACACTAGAAGGAATCAATAGCAGAATAACTGAGGCAGAAGAACGGATAAGTCACCTGGAAGACAGAATGGTGGAATTCACTGCTGTGGAACAGAATAAAGAAAAAAGAATGAAAAGAAATGAAGACAGCCTAAGAGACCTCTGGGACAACATTAAATGCAGCAACATTCACATTATAGGGGTCCCAGAAGGAGAAGAGAGAGAGAAAGGACCAGAGAAAATGTTTGAAGAGATTATAGTGGAAAACTTCCCTAACATTGGAAAGAAAAGAGCTACCCAAATCCAGGAAGCACAGAGAGTCACATACAGTATAATCCTAAGGAGAAAAATGCCGAGACACATAGTAATCAAACTGGCAAAAATTAAACACAAAGAAAAGTTATTGAAAGCAGCAAGGGAAAAATGACAAATAACACACAAGGGAACTCCCATAAGGTTAACAGCTGATTTCTCAGCCAAAACTCTACAAGCCAGAAAGGAGTGGCATGATATACTTAAAGTGATGAAAGGGAAGAACCTACAACCAAGATTACTCTACCCAGCAAGGATCTCATTCAGATTTGAAGGAGAAATCAAAAGCTTTACGGACAAGCGAAAGCTAAGAGAATTCAGCACCACCAAACCAGCTCTACAACAAATGCTAAAGGAACTTCTCTAATTGGGAAACACAAGAGAAGAAAAGGACCTACAAAAACAAACCCAAAACAATTAAGAAAATGGTAATAGGAACATACATGTTGATAATTACCTTAAATTTGAATGGATTAAATGCCCTAAGCAAAAGACACAGGCTCACTGAATGGATACAAAAACCAGACCCATATATATGCTGTCTACAAGAGACCCACTTCAGACATAGGGACACATACAGACTGAAAGTGAGGGGATGGAAAAAGATACTCCATGCAAATGGAAATCAATAGAAAGCTGGAGTAGCAATACTCGTATCAGATAAAATAGACTTTAAAATAAAGAATGTTACAACAGATAAGGAAGGACAATATATTATGAGCAAGGAATCAATCCAAGAAGAAGATATAACAGTTATATATGCACCCAACATAGGAACACGTCAATATATAAGGCAACTGCTAACAGCTCTAAAACAGTAAATCGACAGTAACACAATAATAGTGTGGGAATTTAACACCTCACTTACACTAATGGACAGATCATCCAAAAAGAAAATAAATAAGGAAACAGAAGCTTTAAATGACACAATAGATTAGATAGATTTAATTGATATTTATGGGACATTCCATCCAAAAACAGCAGATTACACTTTCTTCTCAAGTGCACATGGAACATTCTCCAGAATACATCACATCTTGGGTCACAAATCAAGCCTCAGTAAATTTAAGAATATTGAAATCATATCAAGCATCTTCTCTGACAACAACACTATGAGATTAGAAATCAATTACAGGGAAAAAAGCGTAAACAACACAAACAGATGAGGCTAAACAATACATTACTAAATAACCCAGAGATCACTGAAGAAATCAAAGAGGAAATCAAAAAATACTTGAGACAAATGACAATGAAAACACGACAATCTAAAACCTATGGGATGCAGCAAAAGCAGTTCTAAGAGGTAAGTTTATAGCTATACAAGCCTACCTCAAGAAACAAGAAAAATCTCAAATAAACAATCTAACCTTACACCTAAAGGAACTAGAGAAAGAAGAACAAACAAAACCCAAAAGTAGAAGAAGGAAAGAAATCATAAAGACCAGAGCAGAAATAAATAAAATAGAAACAAAGAAAACAAGAGCAGAGATCAAAAAAACTAAAAGCTGGTTCTTTGAAAAGATAAACACAATTGATAAAACATTGGCCAGACACATCAAGAAAAAGAGGGACAGGACTCACATCAATAAAATTACAAAGGAAAAAGGAGGAGTTACAACAGACACTGCAGAAATATAAGGCATCCTAAAAGACTACCACAAGCAACTCTATGCCAATAAAATGGACAACCTGGAAGAAATGGACAAATTCTTAGAATGGTATAACCTTCCAAGACTGAACCAGGAAGAAATAGAAAATAAGAAGAAAACAATTACAAGTAATGAAATTGAAACAGTGATTAAAAGTCTTCCAACAAACAAAAGTCCAGGACCAGATGGCTTCACAGGTGAATTCTATCAAACATTTAGAGAAGAGCTAAAACCCATCCTTCTCAAACTCTTCCAAAAAATTGCAGAGGAAGGAGCACACCCAAACTCATTCTATGAGGCCACCATCACCCTGACACCAAAACCAACAAAGATACTACAAACAAAGAAAATTACAGATCAGTATCACTGATGAATATAGATGCAAAAATCCTCAATAAATACTAGCAAACAGAATCCAACAACACATTAAAAAGATCATACACCACAATCAAGTGGGATTTACCCCAGGGACTCAAGGATTCTTCAATATACATAAATCAATCAATGTGATACACCATATTAAAAAATTGAATAAAAACCATATGATCATCTCAATAGATGCAAAATAGCTTTTGACAAATCTCAACACCCATTTATGTATAAACTCTCCAGAAAGTGGTCATACAGGGAACCTACCTCAACATAATAAAGGCCATATATGACAAACCCACAGCAAACATCATTCTCAATCGTGAAAAACTGAAAGCATTTCCTCTAAGATCAGGAACAAGACAAGGATGTCCACTGTCACCACTATTATTCAACATAATTTTGGAAGTCCTAGCCACGGCAATCAGAGAAGAAAAAGAAATACAAACTGGAAAAGAAGAAGTAAAATTGTCACAGTTTGAAGACAACATGATACTGTACATAAGGAATCCTAGAGATGCCACCAGAAAACTACTAGAGCTAATCAATGACTTTTGTAAAGTTGCAGGATACAAAATTAATGCACAGAAATCTCTTGCACTCCTATACACTAATGATGAAAAGTCTGAAAGAGAAATTAAGGAAACACTCCCATTTACCATTGCAACAAAAAGAATAAAATACCTAGGAATAAACCTACCTAGGGAGACAAAAGACCTGTATGCAGAAAACTATAAGTCAGTGATGAAAGAAATTAAAGATGATACCAACCGATGGAGAGATATATCATGTTTCTGGATTGGAAGAATCAATATTGTGAAAATGACTATACTACCCAAAGCAATCTACAGATTCAATGCAATCCCTATCAAATTACCAATGGCATTTTTTACAGAACTAGAACAAAAAATCTTAAAATTTGTATGGCTACACAAAAGACCTCGAATAGCCAAAGCAGCCTTGAGGAAAAAAAAACAGAGCTGGAGGAATCTCACTCCCTGACTTCAGACTATTACTACAAAGCTACAGTAATCAAGACAATATGGTACTGGCACAAAAGCAAAAACATAGATCAATGGAACAAGATAGAAAGCCCAGAGATAAACCCACGCACCTATGGTCAACTAATCTATGACAAAGGAGGCAAAGATATACAATGGACAAAAGACAGTCTCTTCAGTAAGTGGGTGCTGGGAAAACTGGACAGCTACATGTAAAAGAATGAAATTAGAACATTCCCTAACACCATACACAAAAATAAACTCAAAATGGATTAGAGACCTAAACGTAAGACCAGACACTATCAAACTCTTAGAGGAAAACATAGGAAGAACACTCTTTGACATAAATCACAGCAAGATCTTTTGTGATCCACCTCCTAGAGTAATGGAAATAAAAACAAAAATAAACAAATGGGACCTAATGAAACTTCAAAGGTTTTGCACAGCAAAGGAAACCATAAACAAATTGAAAAGACAACCCTCAGAATGGGAGAAAATATTTGCAGATGAATCAACAGACAATGGATTAATCTCCAAAATATATAAACAGCTCATGCAGCTCAATATTAAAAAAACACACAACCCAATCCAAAAATGGGCAGAAGACCTAAATAGACATTTCTCCAAAGAAGACATACAGATGGCCAGGAAGCACATGAAAGGCTGCTCAACATCACTAATTATTAGAGAAATGCAAATCAAAACTACAATGAAGTATCACCTCTCACCAGTTAGAATGGGCATCATCAGAACATCTACAAACAACAAATGCTAGAGAGGGTTTCGAGAAAAGGGAACCCTCTTGCACTGTTGGTGGGGATGTAAATAGATACAGCCACTATGGAGAACAGTGTGGAGGTTCCTTAAAAAAATAAAAATAGAATTACCATATGATCAAGCAATCCCACTACTGGGCATATACCCAGAGGAAACCATAATTCAAAAAGACACATGGAACCCAATGTTCATTGCAGCACTATTTACAATAGCCAGGTCATGGATGCAACCTAAGTGCCCATCGACAGACGAATGGATTAAGAAGATGTGGTACATATATACAATGGAATATTACTCAGCCATAAAAAGGAACGAAATTGGGTCATTTGTAGAGACGTGGATGGATCTAGAGACTGTCATACAGAGTGAAGTAAGTCAGAAAGAAAGAAAACAAATACTGTATATTAATGCATATATGTGAAACCTAGAAAAATGGTACAGAAGAACTGGCTTGCAGGGCAGAAATTGAGACAGTGATGTAGAGAACAAACGTATGGACACCATGGGGGGAAAGCCACAGTTGGGTGGGGGTGGTGATGTGATGAATTGGGCAATTGGTATTGACATGTATACACTGATGTGTATAAAATTGATGACTAATAAGGACCTGCTGTATAAAAATATAAATTAAATAAAATTCAAAAAGAAAAGAAAAAGAACCAAGGATAAGTAGATGATGAAAATAATTGAAAAAGAGTTTTCCTAATAGCCCTCAGATGGCCCCAGAGTAACCACTTTTTCAGGTATTAACTTCCCCCTGCTTGTTCTTGCTCTAAGCACATGTTCTATTTCTGATTTCATTCTTACTCAGCATTAAAGTGTCACTGGCTGCTGCCATAATCCTGACAATCCAGAACTCACCTTTCTCTTTCAGAAGCTAATAAAAACTCTGGTGTAACTGGGATCTTTGTTACTTAGGACAAGAAAATGCAATATGTCTGGACTTCCAGGCTGAAGGCCTCAGCAGACCTGCAGCTCAGACCCAATCCTCTCAGTACCTCCTGTCCCCCAAACTCCACCCTCAGCAAACCCAGACAGAGCATGGCTGGATGCCTGTGCTGTTCCCTTCCCAGTCCCCAGTGGACATCAGGAGCGGTTTGTTGATGGACTTTCTGTGTGCTCAAGAAGCTAAAATGTCTCCAGCAAGGCTGAAGGCAGAGAAAGAAGGTTGAAGGCTATTGTGATAACCCAGGCAAGAAATATAGGGGGTGAGAAACCACTCAATGTGAGTGTGTGAGGGGGACTGACATGCTGGAAAAATAAAGGAATGTGTTACAAATAGGTGTCAGTGATTAATTTAGAAACAGGGAGGAGGGAAGAAGCTCTCTGCTTGAATGTCCAATGAGATGGTGATTCCACTAATGAGATGATGAATTATGAGGAGGACATGCTTTCAGGAACCCCATGGAGGGCATGTTGAGTCAGAGGAGTCGGCAGGACCTTGGGCTGAGAGTAAACTGCAGTAGCTAGAATTCTGAGTGGAGACAACCTTTTAAAACCAGTCCTTTTCTTTGAAATAGCAAAAATACATCATTCAAAGCAGGAATGTGGAAGGAATCCAGGACCTGATATATGAAATGAGGATCTTATACAGCAGAGTCAATTAAAAGAGGATGAGGGTAATTGAAAGGAGGAGAGAGATAACCTATTAAACAAGTGCTTTAGGCCAACTAGGAATTCAAATGTCAAGTAAGCTAAAATGACAGGCTCCAAAACAGCATCTCTGACCGCAGATTGGAGAACAATCAAATGAGATTAGTGCTAAAGGTGCAATAGAACATCAACACTTTGTAGCTCCATTTGCACACATAGAGAAAAGCCACCATCAACACTGACAGCCCGAAACCCAAGAGCCACTTGAACCACAAATGTTTGTCACAGTCAGACATCAGTGACTAATATCTGGTACAGAGAAAAATAATAAGCAAATAAGAGGTCAGTCATTTATTATCAGTTGGATAGTCTGCCTAAAGTCATAAATGGCCATGATTAAATTTAATAGAGCTTTGTTTTTCTTCACTTGTATATTAATTTTATACATTTTACAACAGGAACACAGTTTCTACTTCTATAGTTAATCAAAAAATTAGACAATTAAATTAACTTTTGAAAAACAGTCTAACCAGGTTCCTAATACATTAATTTACTGAATGTTCTTCCTTCACTCAATTTAATTTACTGGATGTTATTTTCATCTATAGACATTAATTGAAGTTTCATATTTATTTGCAACATTTTTAAAGCCCTACCTAATGATAAGCTGGTTTTTTTTATTTTTTCCCCCATAAATCAAGATTTGTTGAATATTATGCAAATTGTTCAACCCTAAGATGAAAAAGCAAAGTATATCTGTGGAGCTCAGTTTGCAGCTCTTCTATATCTTTATTAGAATAATGTTCAGATAGCATTTTTAGATTTCCAAACAACATATATACTCAAGCACAATTTGTTCCCTTTCATCATCATATAAAATTATAAATAAAGCATTTAAGGCTATTTTTGGATGGTTTTCCTTCCACTTTACTGGTGAATTCATTATCTTCTGTAATGCTACTGCCATGCCAGTTTTCTTTCTAAAAATGCATTTCTTTTAAGGATAAAGAAAAGACCAAATCTCTCTGGCTTAATGTTAATAGAAGGCAGAGGGCCAGTGCAATCTTGGTAAACAAGGATACTCAATTTTTCACGCTCAGTAAGAGAAAGTGGGAGATTATTTCACATGGCTACTATGATTGTCATATCCTCATGATACAAATCATATCATTTGTGTAAGATGCAAATACTCTCAGGAATCACCAGTTTTCCTCTGAGAAGCCACAAGCTAATCTTTGTTGCTTTATTTGCTCCCAATCATACATAATGTTGGGATCCATATTTGTAAGTTGTGTAGGAAAAGCCAACTATGAAACCATCTTCCAATTCATTCAGAAGGAAAATCAGCTTACTTTTCCAAGGACTTTGTTTTCAAGATTTTCACAAGGGTACTAAGTATTATGAATGGTCCAACATTATTTTCTCAGGTTGGTCCATATCAATCTGCTGTTTGAAGAAAGATAAGTAAATGCCAAGACGTCTATATGTGGTGAGATAGCAGAAAGAGAAATAAAACAAGGATAAGAGACCAAGAGAGAGTGATAGACAAGAAACTAGAAGCTTGACGAAGACAGACATATAAACATATAAGTAGATACTTTATCCCACATTTGTGCTTCTATTTTAGCTTCATTGTGTGTGGACTATAAGAATTACAGAGAAAGAAAAGGAGTTTGACTCTTGGTCTGCACATACTAACTGTGTGTCTCTAAGTAAGTTATTTAAGTTCTCTGAGATTCACATTTCCCGTTTATAAAAAGGGCATACAAAAAGATTTCTCATGAGATTACTGTGAAAATATATGCAAAATCTACAAAATGTAGCCTGAAATATGAAATAAATAGGCCCTGGCTCTACTTTCTTTCAACAAATATGTATTGACACCTTTTCCAATGTAGTCATAATCACTGTTGGTGGCAATGGTGGTGATCTTTGATTCTCAAATACTGGGTAAAAGATTACTTTGAAAACAATTTATCTCTATTTCTAGACCTTGTCTACTTCTAAACTGTGCTTGGACCATCTTCTGTCTGCTTCTCAGTAATAGTCAGTTTATTGTCTGCATATCAGTATCATGCTTTGTCAGGATTTGTGGGGTAGAAATTGTTTCTTCTAAGTGGGTAGATGTCTTGCTTGAATAAGAAATAATGAATAACTTAAAGATGGACTGTCTGGAATGGTTTATCACTCTTAATATCTGAACATCACACAGAAATTCCCTGTGATTTGGTAACACCACCCATTGCTCCCGATCCCTTAAAAGTAATAATATTCCACATACCTACAGTGACATACATTTTGGGCTCTTAAAGTAACTTTCTGTTTAGTTTTTTAATGAAGCATTCTACTCTGTCCTTGAAAGTGTTCTTAAAAATCTCCTTACTATGCAAAATCACACTACAAAAGCCACAGGGCTTATGGTGGAAATGGGGTGAGAGGCACAAGATTCATAAACTTCATGAGTGAAAAATCTATAGATATAGATGTATAAGAAACCAATAGCATAGTTTCACGTATATAAAATGGTTCAGAAATTCATAATATTCCAATACATATAGCACTTTGCCTTATAAAGACATGAAGTTTATTTGGAAGGGCAGATATTTAAAGGGTGCAGCTTGTGAGTTACTGTAAAGTGGTAGAAATAGATTTTTTTTGTCTGAAATCAGACAAAAAGTTATAACACTAGGTGTGCATGGATGTAGGGCAGAATAGATCTAGTGAACTGAGGTAGCTGTAGGTGTTTGAGATGTGTGCGTGTATGTGTGCATTCCTACACAGCTCTGTACACCTGGGTGCAGTTTTCTAAGTTTACTATTTCACATGAACAAAAGTGTTTATAAGCAAACACATAATGTGTGTTATCCTCAGATTGATTCTTAAGATATCAATCATATTAGAAAAGAAATCTTGTTTTCAAAACATAAATTATAGCAGAAGTGAATGTATGTACTTTGTCTTCAGAATATACATATACACTATTCTGAATGAAGGATAGACTTGACAAAATATTCTCAAGTGAACCTGGTGGTTTTATATAGTTAACCAATAGTTATTTTAAGAAAAGAAGCATTATATCCTGTTCAAGAAGTAGATGGGATTAGTGATCCATTGGCTCCATATTTGATTGAGTTTACTTGGTGGAAACTGGTCAGAGAATAGATAACAGATAAATCATAATGCTATGTTTGGTTTTGAATCTCTTTTTTTTAAAGCTAATTTATAATCCAAATTTGAGTTTATCCAGATTATATAAAATTCACTTCCATTTCCAGATGACGTTTGTGTGACTGAAATAGGGTAAAGTTTGATGAGAAATGATTGGGTGGTCAGGGAGAACTAGTTTGGGCATTACATATCCTTTCAAAGAGTCAAGGTGAATTCATTAGCATTCATCCTGTGAATGCTAGTGAAACATTTACCAGTGTTTAGACCTTACTAGGTGTCAGGAGAAAAATCTCAGAGTGACTAGTATTCTCTGGGACCCCAGTCATGAGACATCACCCAGATAAACTCATCGAAGTTCTCCTCCAACTCATCTCAGGAATGGAAGGCTCTTTACAGAGCAACTGCTTTTTGCCTTCCTCTGGCTAGCTTCCTTATTTACCTCTTGAATTATTGGGAGTTTTTTTTTTTTTTATAGTACTTTAAATACACAGTTAGCAATAGCAAATTGTACTGAAGGGTTTATCAGCAGTAACAAAGGCAAAGCCAACAACAGAAACATGAAGACGGCAGCAGTGTGACTCCACCTCCCTCCCACCAAACAAGACCTGCATGTCATCCCGTTCTCCCCCATTCTTCAGTCAACAACAGAGGAGTTCTGAGAGATGCCCACAACTAGTTAAGGATGAGCCTTACTTAAGCCACTAAATGGAGAGGGAGAGAGCAACACAAGCCATACGCTATATCTGGAACAAGCAGCATTGCGTCATGCCATTCTTTATTTCCCTCTTGGTTTCATTCCTAGAGTCAGCCTGAGACAAGTAATAAAGCAGATCTTTCACTGCCTTTGACCCCTCAACTCTTGCTTTCATCTCCCTGCCCAGCCCCATGCCCACTGCTTTCCTCGGGACCTCTCACAACACCCTTCTTCCTGAGCCCCACTTCTTTTCTTCTGCTAAACTTTCACAGCTCTAGTTTGCACACTCCCCACCCCTCTTCATTTCTCTGTATCTTGACCTCATCTCAGGTTTCACACCAAGGGTCATGACTGACAACAACTGTGTTAGAAATAGGATCCGCTAGAGCTTAACCCAGTAGAATTGGGTTTCTATCCAGTTTTTACTGTTTTAATATGTCCCTGGGGAAGCCACTTTATGTCTAAGTTTCAGTCACACCATCTCCAAGATGAATATAATCACCTTTCAGGGCTGCTTTGAGGATAAAAGAATCTATGTAAAAGCCTGGTACATCATAAGTGCTGTAATAATGCTTTCATTTCCCCTGTACTGACAATTTTTTTGCAGAAAAGAAACAAAAAGGATTTGAGTATTAAAAGGTTAGGTCTACCCTCTGTGGGCTAATACAAGTAGCAAAGGAAGGGCAAAGAAAGAAGTTATTGGATGTCTAGGATAAGCTCTGAGACCTCTGCTTTAAAGATTTCAGATATGCTTTCAGATGAGAGGTGGTGTGGCATGTGGTTAAGGCCTCAGACTCTTAAAAAACAACAACAACAAAAACACCAGACAATCCTGACTCTGGCACCATTAGCTGAGTTGCCTTTAGCAAGTTACTTAATCTCTCTGTTCCTTCTGTGTGTGTATGTGTGTGTTTGTTAGAAAGAATCAAATGAGATAACACATTTAAGTTCTTACTTAGGTCAGTGCCTGGTTTGTATGAAATACAGATTTTTATTTTCGCTATTTTTGTGGTGATGTGGAAGATGGTAATGGTGAAGTTGGTGTTAATGATGTTATGGAGTATTAAAAAAAATACTCCAACTCCAAAAAGGCTTAAAAGTGTTTACAAGCTTTTTAATGAAGAAACTTATTTCTTCCATTGCTATGGATGGTTACTCAGACCATTGATACAAAACGCCCTGTGTGAATTTACTTCTCTCCCACTGGATAACTGGATCCATCACCTGCTAACACAACATGAGTTAAATATTATGAGAGGTTATCAGAGTAACTCACTGAGGAAAATACTAGCTGTATTACTTGTTCTTGTTTGAGTGCTGCAGGTAGTAAATTTAGTCATGGGTAACTTCAAACATTTACTCTGGACCCCTGAGACTTCACCTGAAATGCAATCCCAGGAAGATGACAGTACAGAGGACAAAGCAGTTGAACCTTTATAGTAGTTATTTTAAAAGCCGTTCATCTTCACGGAGGGCACAGGGAAGATTTCTAAAGCAGACTGATTATTAGAGTAGATATATATTAACTTCAGGAACACAGCAGAGGTTTTTTCCCGTCCATCTTCAGGATCCTGTGCATTCCTGTACAGCCCATAAAGTAGGGTGTTGCATCGCCTGCTTTTAGAGCCCATAAAAAGTGTACACAAGACCCCATCTAGGTAAGTCATAGCCCAAACTCCCTACCTCACAGATTTTTAAATCTGAGTAATATAACTGGAAAAATATGAATCTGTAGAAATATTATGTTTCACTTAATTTCGTTCCCGCCACCTTAACTAGATATATGTCTTACCTGCTAAATATTTCTGTCTTAAATAAGTTGCATTTCTCCTTTCCTAAGCTGACTTTCTAAATTAGATTTTTCTCCTCAGGAAAATGTTTACAAATTGGGGAATTATTTATGTTGAAGATTCTCTTCATGTACCTGGCATCTTCCCAAACCTCTAGGAAAATCATCTATTTGAGGTAATGTTCTAGCCTCTGTGGCTGAGAATTATAATCACTTTGCCTGTTGCCACCTAACCCTTTACCTGGTAGCCTGTGTTGTAGGACAGTACATTTGTAGGCCTTGGAGCTAACCAGTCCTATCCAGGCATATTTATTTTTTCCTGCTGATAAAGGAGAACTTCAAATAAAACAGAGCCATTAGAGTGTGCTCCTTCTCTCTCTTGTGTCAACTTCTCTCTGTATAGTAGCTTCATTTTTCTCTCCTATCAAAAACTAGCTTTCTCCACATGTCTAAAACTTAAGAGGAACAAGTACTCTCAAGTTTTACAGTATATAGCTTCTTCCCAGAGAGGGGCAGATTTCAAGTTCTTTCTTGATTCTATGTCACAAATGCTCAGAGAAGAGAGATATTAGCTAAATTTGAATGTATTAGTTTTCTAGGTCTGCTGTAGCAAAGCACCACAAATGAAGTGGCTTTAAAAATAGAAACGTACTGTCTTACAGTTCTGGGACCTATAAGTCTGAGGCCAAGGTGTTAGCAGAGTTGGTTCCTTCCGACAGTACTAGGGAAGGATGTTTCAGGCTTCTCTCCTTGGCTTGTGGATGCCTGTCTTCTCCCTGTGTCTCTTTACATTGTCTCCCCTCTATGCATGCCACTCTCTGTATCCTAATTTCCTTTGTTTATAAGTACATCGGCCATATTGGATTATGGTCCATTCTAATGACTTCCCTTTAACTTGATAGCCCTGTAAAGACCCTATCTCCAAATAAAGTAACATTCTGAAATATTGGGAGTTAGGGTTTCAACATATGAATTTAGGGGAAACACAAAGTAAACCATAACACATGTACAGGAGCATCCATCCCACGACTCCCATAACACCTCACAATAACCACCTACCCCTGAGAACTGCTCTCAGACAGAAGTTGCCTTGCCTGAAACATTACCCTCTATCACCAAAAGACTAGGTAGGCCACATACAAGTAGTGACTGAGCTGAAGGTACAAAAGCCCAGTCTCTTAGACTCATGATTAGACAAATAGTGTGGTGCAACTCAGACTCTAGAGCTTCTCATGGGTTCTGGCTGTGATTCTGCAGCACCTTTAAGAGTTTTGTGCATTCCTTACTCAGTTGTAAACTCCTTTCATCTTTTACAATGTACATGTTTATAATAATCATTACCAATAGCATTTTGAATTAATAAGTACCTTAGTCCATCCATTAGATCTTGTAGCACAATTCTAGGTGCATTCTTGATAAACACATATTTGAAAACAAATTTTTGGTGAGATGAGGCTTAGCATCACTTATACAAGCCACATTGAGCAACCACAGCAAGCACAACCAGTGAATGGCAGGGGTACTGATTTTTATGAGATGTAAATGGACTCCTAGGCACTTAATAGTAAGCTAAGAAGTGATATCAAGCCGGAAGATTAGAAATGTTGTGTTTGTAATATAAGGGACCATATTCTGTCACTGTAGAACACTATACTGTAGTGAAACTCAGATTAAGAACAAAATTAGCTTATTCCTTATCTTCTCTAATTAGAGGATAACTTATAAGACAAGAAGTTCAGGTTCTATGGGGAGATTTTTTTTTTTTAACAAGACAAAGGAAGAGTTTACTTCAACACAGATTTTTTTATCTTTGTTAATTCAGGCGTTAAGAATGACTAGCATACTTGTTCACTTAATGAAGTGATGAACATGTTAAATTTCTGAAAAGTAAGAATTATGAAATACATTTAAAAGGCACAATAACCACAATCTGCATGACAAAAGGCTACCAGAAATCATTCCATGGAGAAAATCTGTTTTAGTAAACTAATTCTGAAAATTTGTTATTACCATATTTATTGTTAGGATGAAAATAATGCTTCCAGAGAGAAGAAAAGAGCTTATTCTTTGAAGTAACATAATTTCTCTTCTATATACTTGTCTAAATCATTGTTCCTTGGATTTAATCTTGAAAATAGTTTCTTACATTTATGTTGGACTTTACAATTTAAAAGCACATTATCAGAGGACTTCTGGTTCTGGCCATGAAAGAGTGGCCTTTCTCCTTTAGCCCAACTAAAAAGCTCTGAACATAAGATAATAAGCAAGCATAGGAAGACCCTTGAGGGTGGGCTGCCTAGAGAACTCAAGACTTGAGGAAGAACACAGTAATGAGTTTCCCTGGTTTTCTTATTGGCTCCCATATATCCTGGACAGAGTATTTCAGAGCCCTCCAACCCAGAAGTGCTGACAGGCACAGAAACATTATGATTTTTCTTATTCCCCAGAAGAGCCTGTCTCTCTTAGCCAAAGGACCAGAAAATAGGTGGGTAAGAAGAAAAATTAGCAATACCCAATCTACTCCAGCCAAACACCAACAGAAAAGCCATATACACATACTACTCTCACAGCTTCAATGGAGCTGAGTGGGAACTGACCTTCTATCCCACCTCCAGAGAAGTGCCTTGTGGAAGCAGGCAGTGGAGCTCCAATTCCTCTGCCCATGAATGGGGAGCTAATCTCCAATCCTCTGCCCATTGAAAGAAGGTGGTGTTCCTTAACCCATGTCTAAGTAGTGTCAATAGGGCAGAGCAAGGAACCGATCTCTATCTCTTGCACAATGGAAGTAGGAAGTACTCTAATTCCCCTGCCACGGTGGTAGCAGCAGAGGCCTGCAGTAACTCTGGAACTCTGCTTCCTTTCTCCCTTCCCCAAGTATCAACAAGGCCCAGTGGGGCACAGCTGAGCTTCAGCTCTCAACTTGCAGCAGTACAGTGATATAAGTCAGCTCTCTGTTTTCCCCTTCCCTGGTGTCAACGGGGCATGGCAGGGAGCTTAAATCAGGGCCCCACATTTGCCAGGAAGGTGTTAGTGGACAGAGATGGGAGCTAAACTTCCACCTGATCCATTTACAATGAAGCAGCACCACACTTTTGCCAGTGGGATGGTGGGGGGCAGCAGAAAGCTGTACATATATGTTCACTTGCCCTCACACCACACCTCAATAGGGGTAAAGCAGGATTCAGAATCTCATAATATTCAAACTGTACATGATACAACAAAAAATCACTCATCAAAATCCAGGAAGATCACGACTTAAATGAAAAATGATCATCAACATATTCCAACACTGAAATGAATCAGATGTTGAAATTATCTGACAAGGTCTTTAAAGCAGCCATCATAAAAATGCTTCAATGCACAATAATCGATTAACTTGAAACTAATGAATAAATAGAACATTTCAGTCAAGAAATATGTTATTAAAGAGAACCAAATAGAAATTCCAGGACTGAAAAATGCAGAAAAAAAGAAAAAAAAACAAAATAGAATAAACTTGCTGGATGGGCTCAAAGGTAACGTGGAAATGACAGAGGATAGAATCAGTGAACTTGAGGATAGAGCAATACAATTTACCAAATCAGAGTAACAGAGAGAAAGTAGGCCATAAAAAATTAACAGAGTATAAGGAACCTATGTTACAGTAACAAAAGATCTAACATTCAAATCATCAGAGTCTCAGTAGCAGAGGAGAGAGAGAGAGGATAAGACTGAAAATGTATCAGAAGAAATAATTGCTGAAAACCCCAAATATAGTGAAATTCATAAACCTACAGATTCAAGAAGCTATGTGAGCTACAAATAGAATAAATTCAAAGATAATAATTAAGCTTCTGAAAACAAAAGACAAAAATTCTTGAAAGAAGCCAGAGAAAAATGGCACATCATGTATAGGGAAACCCCAATTACAAAAACAGAAGATTTCTGATCTGAAAACACACAGGCCAGAAGGAAATGGAATATTTTTCAAGTACTGAAAGAAAAAAATACCAGCCATGATTTCTATATCTTGTAAAAATATCCTTCAGAAGTCAAGGGAATATAAACACATTATCAGACAAAAAAAAACTAAGAGAATTTGTTGCTAGCATAACTACCCTCAATGAAGTGAAGTAAGTTCTCTAAAGCCAGAGGAAATGAGAGAAGGAGGCATGGAATTTCAGAAAGGAAAAAACATCAGAAAGGGTAAAAGTCAGGGTAAATATAATATCCTAAGCTACTTCTCATAAGCTTCTTAAATAATATTTGATTATTGAAACAAGAATAAAAGCACTATATGACATGTTGCTCAATGGATGTAGAGGAAATATAATCACAGAATTATAAATAATATAAAATAGATTTTTTTTTTTTTTTGGTGGTACGTGGGTCTCTCACTGCTGCAGCCTCTCCCATTGTGGAGCACAGGGTCCAGACGCGCAGGACCAGTGGCCATGGCTCATGGGCCCAGCCGCTCCGCAGCATGTGGGATCTTCCTGAACCACGGCATGAACCCGTGTCCCCTGCATTGGCAGGCAGACTCTCAACCACTGCACCACCAGGGAAGCTCCTAATTTCATTCTTTTACATGTAGCTATCCAGTTTTACCAGCAACAGTTATTGAAGAGACTGTCATTTCTCCATTGTATATTCTTGCCTGCTTTATCAAAGATAAGGTGACCATATGTGCATGGGTTTATCTCTGGGCTTTCTATCCTGTTCCATTGATCTATATTTTTGTTTTTGTGCCAGTACCATATTGTTTTGATTACTGTAGCTTTGTAGTATAGTCTGAAGTCCAGGAGCCTGATTCCTCCAGCTCTGCTATTCTTTCTCAAGATTGCTTTGGCTATTTGGGGTCTTTTGTCTTTCAATACAAATTGTGAAAATTTTAGTTCCAGTTCTGTGAAAATGCAATTGGTAGCTTGATAGGTATTGCACTGAATTTGGAGATTGCTTTGGGTAGTATAGTCATTTTCACAATATTAATTTTTCCAAACCAAGAAAATGGTATATCTCTCCATCTGTTTGTATCATCTTTAATTTTTTTCATCAGTGTTTTATAGTTTTCTGCATACATGTCTTTTGTCTCTTTAGGTAGGTTTATTCCTAGGTGCTTTATTCTTTTTGTTGCAGTGGTAAATGGTAGTGTTTCCTTAATCTCTCTTTCATATTTTTCATCATTAGTGTATGGGAATGCAAGAGATTTCTCTGCATTAATTTTGTATCCTGCTACTATACCAAATTCATTGATTAGGTCTAGTAGTATTCTGGTAGCATCTTTAGGGTTCTTTATGTAGAATATCCTGTCATCTGTAAACAGTGACAGTTTTACTTCTTTTCTGATTTGGAATCCTTTTATTTCTTTTTCTTCTCTGATTGCTGTGGCTGAAACTTCCAAAACTATGTTGAATAATAGTGGCGAGAGTGGGCAACCTTGTCTTGTTCCTGATCTTAGAGGAAATGCTTTCAGTTTTTCACCATTGAGAACAATGTTGGCTGTGAGTTGTTCATATATGGCCTTTATTATGTGGAGGTAAGTTCCCTCTATGCCTACTTTCCGGAGGGTTTTATCATAAATGCGTGCTGAATTTTGTCAAAAGCTTTTTCTGCTTCTATTGATGTGATCATATTTTTTGTTCTTCAATTTGTTAATATGCTTTATTACATTGATTGGTTTGCATATATTGAAGAAACCTTGCATTCCAGGATAAACCCCACTTGATCATGGTGTATGACCATTTTAATGTGCTGTTGGATTCTGTTTGCTAGTATTTTGTTGAGGATTTTTGCATTTATGTTCATCAGTGATCTTGGCCTGTAGTTTTCTTTCTTTGTGACACCTTTGTCTGGTTTTGGTATCAGGGTGATGTTGGCCTCGTCAAATGAGTTTGGGAGTGTTCCTCCCTCTGCTATATTTTGGAAGAGTTTGAGAACGATAGGTTTTAGCGCTTCTCTAAATGTTTGATAGAATTTGCCTGTGAAGCCATCTGGTCCTGGGTTTTTCTTTGTTGGAAGATTTTTAATCACAGTTTCAATTTCAGTTCTTGTAATTGCTCTGTTTATATTTTCTATGTCTTTCTGCTTCAGTCTTGGAAGATTGTGCTTTTCTAAGAATTTGTCCATGTCTTCCAGGTTGTCCATTTTATTGGCATATATTTGCTTGTAGTAATCTCTCATGATCCTTTGTTCTTCTGAGGTTTCAGTTATTACTTCCTTTTCTTTTCTAATTCTATTGATTTGAGTCTGCTCCCTTTTTTTCTTGATGAGTCTGGCTAATGGTTTATCAATTTTGTTTATCTCTCAAATAACCAGCTTTTACTTTTATTGATTTTTGCTGTTGTTTCCTTCATTTCTTTTTCATTTATTTCTGATCTGATTTTTTGATTTCTTTCCCTCTGCTAACTTTGGGGGGTTTTTTGTTCTTTTTTCTCTAATTGCTTTAGGTGTAAGGTTAGGTTTTTTATTTGTGATGTTTCTTGTTTCTTGAGGTAGGATTTTGTTGCTATAAACTTCCCTCTTAGAACTGCTTTGGCTTCATCCCATAGGTTTTGGGTTGTTGTGTTTTCATTATCATTTGTCTAGGTACTTTTTTTTTTTTTTTTTTTTTTTTTTGCTGTACACAGGCCTCTCACTATTGTGGCCTCTCCCGTTGTGGAGCACAGGCTCTGGACGTGCAGGCTCAGCAGCCATGGCTCATGGGCCTAGCCTCTCTGTGGCATGTGGGATCCTCCTGGACCAGGGCACAAACCCGTGTCCCCTGCATCTGCAGGTGGACACTGTGGACACTCAACCACTGTGCCACCAGGGAAGCCCTGTCTAGGTACTTTTTGATTTTCTCTTTGATTTCTTCAGTGATCTCTTGGTTACTTAGTAGTGTATTGTTTGCCTCCATGTATTTGTATTATTCACAGATTTTTTCCTGTAATTGATATCTAGTCTCATAGCGTTGTGGTTGGAAAAAATACATGGTATAATTTCAATTTTCTTAAATTTACCAAGGCTTGATTTGTGACCCAAGATATGATCTATCCTGGAGAATGTTCCATGAGCACTTGAAAGTGTATTCTGTTTTTTTTGGATGGAATATCATATAAATATCAATTAAGTCCATCTTGTTTAATGTGTCATTTAAAGCTTGTGTTTTCTTATTTATTTTCATTTTGGTTGATCTGTCTATTGGTGAAAGTGAGGTGTTAAAGTCCTCTTCTGTTGTTCTGTTACTATTGATTTCCCCTTTTATGGCTGTTAGCATTTGTCTTATGTATTGAGGTGCTCCTATGTTGGGTGCATACATATTTACAATTATTATATCTTCTTCTAGGATTGATCCCTTGATCATTATGTAGCATCCTTCTTTGTCTCTTGTAATAGTCTTTATTTTAAAATCTCTTTTGTCTGATATGTGAATTGCTACTCTGGCTTTCTTTTGATTTCCATTTGCATGGAATTTGGGAAGTTGTTCCTAGATCATGGGACCCTGGCAGTGGCAAGCTGCAAAGGCTCCTGGGGGGGGGGGTTGATAGTGATCTGTGCTTGCACACAGGCTTCTTGGTGGCTGCAGCAGCAGCCTTAGCGTTTCATGCCCATCTCTGGTGTCCATGCTGATAGCCACAGCTCATGCCTGTTTCTGGAGCTCGTATAGGCAGTGCTCTGCCTTCTGTGGGCAGACAGGAAAGGACTCCCCTCTCCTCATGCACTCCAAAACAATGGTCTATTGTCTGTTAAGGCAGTTCCAGACTTTTTCCCAGACGCCCTTCTAGCTAGAAGTGGCACACTAGCCCCCTTCAGGCTGTGTTCACGCAGCCAACCCCAGTCCTCTCCCTGGGATCTGACCTCTGAAGCCCGATCCTCAGCTCCCAGCCCCAACCTGCCCTGGCGGATGAGCAGACAAGCCTCTCAGGCTGGTGAGTGCTGGTCAGCACCGATCCTCTGTGTGGGAACCTCTCCGCTTTGCCCTCTGCACCCCTGTTGCTGCTGCACTCTCCTCCTTGCCTCTGAAGCTCCACCCCCCATTGTCTCCACCAGTGAAGGGGCTTCCTACTGTGTGGAAACTTTTCTTCCTTCCCAGCTCTCTCCCTGAGGTGCAGGTCCCATCCCTATTCTTTTGTCTCTGTTTTTTCCTTTTTCTTTTGCCCTATCTAGGTACGTGGGGAGTTTCTTGCCTTTTGGGAAGTCTGAGGTCTTCTGCCAGCGTTCAGTAGGTGTTCTGTAGGAGCTGTTCCACATGTAGATGTATTTCTGATGTATTTGTGGGGAGGAAGGTGATCTCCACTTCTTACTTCTCCGCCATCTTGAAGGTCCCCCCCACCACCACCTTGCAGCAACTCTATGATGCTAATTCTAGCATCCTTATGAGCATTTCACAGGTGAAGCAACTTCATCCAGGCAGTTTAAGGAAATCATTCAAGGTTACTTGGCAGAGATTGAACAGAGATTTAAACCCAAATCTGCCTACTTATAAAGCATATACTCTTTCAACTCTTACATATCACACTCAAGGCACAACTTCAGGAATTATATCTTCTTCAGTGCTGTTTATCTGTGTCACAAGAAGGTGCAATCTAGTGTCTCATAAATAAAGAGAGTTGGATTGGCCTCACAATATAAACAATATAAGGCGGGGGGGTGTAACATGTGCATACCTAGCTCCTAGCACTTTATAACATCGTGACTTTTAAAAGCTTTTCAAATACAGTTCATAACAGTTCATAAGGAAAATAGGATGTATTTGATATCCCATTTTTACAGATGGGAAAACGGAAAAGTCAAATGAACTCCTGAAGATCCCAAGATGAGGTAATGGAGTGGCCAGCCTGGAAAGCATTCTGTTACCTCCAAGTCCAGATCTCTTCCCATCACATCATGCTTTTCAGAGATGTGAAGAGAGGGATCCCCACTAATTCTGACATTAGGTCCTTTTCTTTTTTTTTTCCTCAAAGAAGCTAATTTGTCTCCTCCCACTCAAGATAAGAGGGTGAGAGGTCAAATTCTTACTCCACCACCAGGCTCAGGAGCTGTTGACTCATCTGGGCTTTAGCCTCCCCTCCCTCCTGCTCTCAATCCCTCCTGCCCAGAGAAGCTACAGTAGGAGTACTTCACTGAAAATTCTCCCCACAGAGAAAGGGTCAGACTTGGAAGAGTTCTGATGGGCCTCATGCTACGAGTTGGCACATGATGCTTCCAGCTCCTCTGTGGGGACAAATAGCAGAGGGAGAGTTTCCCACTGTGCCCCATTTGGGCATTGATCTGTTTACTATATGCAAGCTTAACCTCCAAATGGTTTCTGGGCCTTACAAGTCCCAGGGACATATATTTATCTTTTAAATAAATAAGTAAGCTAACATTTATAAAGAGTTTTACCACCTTCTGCCACATCCACAACCTAATGAAATTCTGTACCAAATCCAATGCATATGTATCTGTATTTTTGTCATGTGGGGAAACTGCTTAGTGATGAAATTACTAAGGTGACTTAATTTGTGTTATTTGGCCTCCAAAAATCTCATGCTCTTTTCCCCTACACGATTCTTTCCATTTACTGAATGACCTTAGACTCTAAACCTTGGTCATGGAAATTTCCCCAAGAAAGCACTCAGAAATCTTACCTCTTAGTATGTCAGGTGTCCAGGCAGTGAGCAGCTCTTGAATGCTACATGAGAGCCCTTTCATAATGAAGATACCTTATAGGGAAGCAGAGACTAGATCACTCAGCTCTATGCCCCTCTTTCCACTGTGTGGAAATAAGGGGCTAGGCTTTGATCTGATGCCTAGTGAACACCCTGTGTGCTCCTGACTTGAATTCTTTTAAACTTTATTTTATATTGGAATACAGTTGATTAACAATATTGTGTTTGTTTCAGGTGCATAGAAGAGTGAACCAAATATACATGTATCTATTCTTTTTCAAATTCTTTTCACAGTTAGGTTATTACAGAGTACTGAGCAGAGTTTCTTGTGCTATACAGTAGGCCCTTGTTGGTTATCTATTTTAAATGTAACAGGGTGCACATGTCAATCCCAAACTCCCAATCTATCCCTCCCCCCTACCCTACACCCCTGGTAACCATAAATTCATTCTGTAAGTCTGTGAGTCTATTTCTATTTTGTAAATAAGTTCATTTGCTTTTTTTTTTTTAAATTCCACATATAACTAATATCATATGATATTTGTCTTTCTCTGTCTGATTTACTTCACTTAGTATGATAATCCCTAGGTCCATCCATGTTGCTGCAAATGGCATTCTTTCATTTTTTTAATGGCTGAGTAATATTCCATTGTATATATGTATCACATCTTCTTTGTATATTCATCTGTCAATGGACATTTAGGTTGCTTCCATAATCTCCAAAAGTTACAAACAGCTCGTGCAACTCAATATTAAAAAACAAACAACCTAGTCAAAAAATTGGCAGAAGACCTAAATAGACATTTCTTCAAAGAAAACATACAGGTAGCCAAGAGGCACATGAAAAGATATTCGACATTGCTAATTATCAGAGAAATGCATATCAAAACTACAATGAGATATCACCTCACACCAGTCAAAATGGCCATCATAAAAAAGTCTACAAACAATAAATGCTGGAGAAGGTGTGGAGAGAAGGAAACCCTCCTACACTGCTGGTGGGAATGTAAATTGGTGCAGCCACTATGGAGGACAGTATGAAGGTTCCTTAAGAAAGTAAAAATAGAGCTACCATATGTTCCAGCAATTCCACTCCTGGGCATATATTTGGAGAAAAACATGGTTTGAAAGGATACATGCACCTCAATGTTCATTGCAGCACTGTTTACAATAGCTTAGACATGACTTAAATTTTTAATCTCATCTCTTCTCTCCATTTGCTATGACAGGCCCAAGCTCCCTCATCACCAAAGCCCCAATTGTCCTCCTCTATGCTAGTTCATTCTAGAAGCTTCCAGTTCTTAAGTAGTTCCTGAATTTGTTGTCATAGAGAGAGAAGCCTGTGTGTGAGAAGCCAAATGGAAGAGGGACAGCAGAGCAGATTTGGGCTTTGAGTGCAGCTGCCCCTCTCATGCAACTTAACACAGTCTATTTGTAGAAGGCCCAGACATCATACCATGCCACCTCTTCCAAGCAATTGAGCAGCACTGTTTTCTGCCTTGACCCTCTGCGGTTTGATTGTTTCTGTTACTATGTAATTTCTGACTCCATTTCCTAAATTCCTATAATATTTCTGGTCCTTCACTTTGTTAAAAGATAAAACTTCTGTCTATGGCTTAGTGAATTCATTGCCCATGTCAATTCTGCAGTCATGACCCTCCTCTTTTTGTCTGTGTATTTTTATTCTCACTACTCCTTCCTAACAACTTTTATGTAAAATATTCCTTTGATAAAACCTGATTTCAAAACACCCTAACATGCAGCTCCCAGACAAGAGAGGGACAAACCATACAACTTTGGAAAGCTGTTACACTTCAATAGAACTTATTTTCATCTATAATATGAGGGAGTTCGACTACATCACTTCCTGAAAAGGAAGGAAAAAAAGGAAGGAAGGAAGGAACTCAGTGAACATACAAGATGAATGATCAGAATTTGGGAGGTGGAGTGAAATTTAAGGAAAATAAAATCTATTGTCTTCAATTATACCAATGGAGAAACTATTATATCAGTAGAACTTAGATGGTATTGGTTATGGGCTTCATTTAGAATCATATGAAAGCTATGCACACTTAACAGAAGAAAGTGGACTTCCGGGTAAGATGGCGGAAGAGTAAGACGCGGAGATCACCTTCCTCCTCACGGATACACCAGAAATACAGCTACACGTGGAACAACTCCTACAGAACACCTACTGAACGCTGGCAGAAGACCCCAGACCTCCCAAAAGGCAAGAAACTCCCCACATACCTGGGTAGGGCAAAGCGGAGAGATTCCCGCACAGAGGATCGGTGCCGAGCGGCACTCACCAGCCCGAGAGGCTTGTCTGCTCGCCCGCCGGGGCGGGCGGCGCTGGAAGCTGAGGCTCGGGCTTCGGTCAGAGCGCAGGGAGAGGACTGGGGCTGGCGGCGAGAACTCAGCCTGAAGGGGGCTAGTGTGCCACAGCTGGCCGGGAGGGAGTCCGGGAGAACTCTGGAGCTGCCGAAGAGGCAAGAGACTTGTTCTTCCCTCTTGGTTTCCTGCTGCGCGAGGAGAGGGGATTAAGAGCGCTGCTTAAAGGGGCTCCACAGACGGGCGCGAGTCGCGACTGAAAGCGCGGAGCCCAGTGACGGGCGTGGGACGCTGGGGCTGCTGCTGCCGCCGCCAAGAGGCCCGTGTGCGAGCGCAGGTCACTGTCCACACCGCCCTTCCGGGAGCCTGAGCAGCCCGCCACTGCCGGGGTCCCGGGATCCAGGGGCGGCTTCCCTGGGAGAACGCACGGCGCGCCTCGGGCTGGTGCAACGTCACGCCGACCTCTGCCGCTGCAGGCTCGCCCCGCACTCCGTGCCCCTCCCTCCCGCCCGGCCTGAGTGAGCCAGAGTTCCCGAAGAGGCTGCTCCTTTAACCCTTTCCTGTCTGAGCGAAGAACAGACGCCCTCCGGCGACCTACACGCAGAGGCGGGGCCAAATCCAAAGCTGAGACCCGGGAGCTGTGAGAACAAAGAAGAGAAAGGGAAACCTCTCCCAGCAGCCTCAGAAGCAGCGGATTAAAGCTCCACAATCAACTTGATGTACCCTGCATCTGTGGAATACATGAATAGACAACAAATCATCCCAAATTGAGGAGCCAGGAGTCAGTACTGTGCCTCTGAGGTGGGAGAGCCAACTTCAGGACACTGGTCCACAAGAGACCTCCCAGCTCCACATAATATCAAACGGCGAAAATCTTCCAGAGATCTCCATCTCAACACCAGCACCCAGCTTCACTCAACGACCAGCAAGCTACAGTGCTGGACACCCTATGCCAAACAACTAGCAAGACAGGAACACAACGCCACCCATTAGCAGAGAGGTGGCCTAAAATCATAAAAAGTCTGCAGACACCCCAAAACACACCACCAGACGTGGACCTGCCCACCAGAAAGACAAGATCCAGCCTCATCCACCAGAACACAGGCACTAGTCCCCTCGACCAGGAAACCTACACAACCCACTAAACCAACCTTAGCCACTGGGGACAGACACCAAAAACAACAGGAACTACGAACCTGCAGCCGGCAAAAAGGAGACCCCAAACACAGTAACATAAGCAAAATGAGAAGACAGAAAAACACACAGCAGGAGAAGGAGCAAGATAAAAACCCACCAGACCTAACAAATGAAGAGGTAATAGGCAGTCTATCTGAAAAAGAATTCAGAATAATGATAGTAAAGATGATCCAAAATCTTGGAAATAGAATAGACAAAATGCAAGAAACAGTTAACAAGGACCTAGTAGAACTAAAGATGAATCAAGCATCGATTAAAAACACAATAAATGAAATGAAAAATACTCTAGATGGGATCAATAGCAGAATAACTGAGGCAGAAGAACGGATAAGTGAGGTGGAAGATAAAATAGTGGAAATAACTAATGCAGAGCAAAATAAAGAGAAAAGAATGAAAAGAACAGAGGACAATATCAGAGACCTCTGGGACAACATTAAACGCACCAACATTCGAATTATAGGGGTTCCAGAAGAAGAAGAGAAAAAGAAAGGGACTGAGAAAATATTTGAAGAGATTATAGTTGAAAACTTCCCTAATATGGGAAAGGAAATAGTTAATCAAGTCCAAGAAGCACAGAGAGTCCCATACAGAATAAATCCAAGGAGAAATACGCCAAGACACATATTAATCAAACTGTCAAAAATTAAACACAAAGAAATCATATTAAAAGCAGCAAGGCAAAAACAACAAATAACACACAAGGGAATCCCCATCAGGATAACAGCTGATCTCTCAGCAGAAACTCTACAAGCCAGAAGGGAGTGGCAGGACATAATTAAAGTGATGAAGGAGAGAAACCTGCAACCAAGATTACTCTACCCAGCAAGGATCTCATTCAGATTTGATGGAGAAATTAAAACCTTTACAGACAAGCAAAAGCTGAGAGAGTTCAGCACCACCAAACCAGCTTTACAACAAATGCTAAAGGAACTTCTCTAGGCAAGAAACACAACAGAAGGAAAAGACCTACAATAACGAACCCAAAACAATTAAGAAAATGGGAATAGGAACATACATATCGATAATTACCTTAAATGTAAATGGACTAAACGCTCCCACCAAAAGACACAGATTGGCTGAATGGATACAAAAACAAGACCCATATATATGCTGTCTACAAGAGACCCACTTCAGACCTAGAGACACATACAGACTGAAAGTAAGGGGATGGAAAAAGATATTCCATGCAAATGGAAACCAAAAGAAAGCTGGAGTAGCAATTCTCATATCAGACAAAATAGACTTTAAAATAAAGACTACTAGAAGAGACAAAGAAGGACACTACATAATGATCAAGGGATCGATCCAAGAAGAAGATATAACAATTGTAAATATTTATGCACCCAACATAGGAGCACCTCAATACATAAGGCAAACACTAACAGCCATAAAAGGAGAAATCGACAGTAACACAATCATAGTAGGGGACTTTAACACCCCACTTTCACCAATGGACAGATCATCCAAAATGAAAATAAATAAGGAAACACAAGCTTTAAATGATACATTAAACAAGATGGACTTAATTGATATTTATAGGACATTCCATCCAAAAACAACAGAATACACATTTTTCTCAAGTGCTCATGGAACATTCTCCAGGATAGATCATATCTTGGGTCACAAATCAAGCCTTGGTAAATTTAAGAAAATTGAAATTGTATCAAGTATCTTTTCCGACCACAATGCTATGAGACTAGATATCAATTACAGGAAAAGAGCTATAAAAAATACAAACACATGGAGGCTAAACAATACATTACTTAATAACGAAGTGATCACTGAAGAAATCAAAGAGGAAATAAAAAAATACCTAGAAACAAATGACAATGGAGACACGACGACCCAAAACCTATGGGATGCAGCAAAAGCAGTTCTAAGAGGGAAGTTTATAGCAATACAATCCCACCTTAAGAAACAGGAAATATCTCGACTAAACAACCTAACCTTGCACCTAAAGCAATTAGAGAAAGAAGAACAAAAACATCCCAAAGTTAGCAGAAGGAAAGAAATCATAAAAATCAGATCAGAAATAAATGAAAAAGAAATGAAGGAAACAATAGCAAAGATCAATAAAACTAAAAGCTGGTTCTTTGAGAAGATAAACAAAATTGATAAACCATTAGCCAGACTCATCAAGAAAAAAAGGGAGAAGACTCAAATCAATAGAATTAGAAATGAAAAAGGAGAAGTAACAACTGACACTGCAGAAATACAAAAGATCGTGAGAGATTACTATAAGCAACTCTATGCCAATAAAATGGACAACCTGGAAGAAATGGACAAATTCTTAGAAATGCACAACCTGCCAAGACTGAATCAGGAAGAAATAGAACATATGAACAGACCAATCACAAGCACTGAAATTGAAACTGTGATAAAAAATCTTCCAACAAACAAAAGCCCAGGACCAGATGGCTTCACAGGCGAATTCTATCAAGCATTTAGAGAAGAGCTAACGCCTATCCTTCTCAAACTCTTCCAAAATATAGCAGAGGGAGGAACACTCCCAAACTCATTCTACGAGGCCACCATCACCTTGATACCAAAACCAGACAAGGATGTCACAAAGAAAGAAAACTACAGGCCAATATCACTGATGAACATAGATGCAAAAATCCTCAACAAAATACTAGCAAACAGAATCCAACAGCACATTAAAAGGATCATACACCATGATCAAGTGGGGTTTATCCCAGGAATGCAAGGATTCTTCAATATACGCAAATCAATCAACGTGATACACCATATTAACAAATTGAAGGAGAAAAACCATATGATCATCTCAATAGATGCAGAGAAAGCTTTCGACAAAATTCAACACCCATTCATGATAAAAACCCTGCAGAAAGTAGGCATAGAGGGAACTTTCCTCAACATAATAAAGGCCATATATGACAAACCCACAGCCAGCATCGTCCTCAATGGTGAAAAACTGAAACCATTTCCACTAAGATCAGGAACAAGACAAGGTTGCCCACTCTCACCACTCTTATTCAACATAGTTTTGGAAGTTTTAGCCACAGCAATCAGAGAAGAAAAGCAAATAAAAGGAATCCAAATTGGAAAAGAAGAAGTAAAGCTGTCACTGTTTGCAGATGACATGATACTATACATAGAGAATCCTAAAGATGCTACCAGAAAACTACTAGAGCTAATCAATGAATTTGGTAAAGTTGCAGGATACAAAATTAATGCACAGAAATCTCTGGCATTCCTATATACTAATGATGAAAAATCTGAAAGTGAAATCAAGGAAACACTCCCATTTACCATTGCAACAAAAAGAATAAACTATCTAGGAATAAACCTACCTAAGGAGACAAAAGACCTGTATGCAGAAAATTATAAGACACTGATGAAAGAAATTAAAGATGATACAAATAGATGGAGAGATGTACCATGTTCTTGGATTGGAAGAATCAACATTGTGAAAATGACTCTACTACCCAAAGCAATCTACAGATTCAATGCAATCCCTATCAAAATACCACTGGCATTTTTCACAGAACTAGAACAAAAAATTTCACAATTTGTATGGAAACACAAAAGACCCCGAATAGCCAAAGCAATCTTGAGAACGAAAAATGGAGCTGGAGGAATCAGGCTCCCTGACTTCAGACTATACTACAAAGCTGCAGTAATCAAGACAGTATGGTACTGGCACAGAAACAGAAAGATAGATCAATGGAACAGGATAGAAAGCCCAGAGATAAACCCACGGACATATGGTCACCTTATCTTTGATAAAGGAGGCAGGAATGTACAGTGGAGAAAGGACAGTCTCTTCAATAAGTGGTGTTGGGAAAACTGGACAGGGACATGTAAAAGTATGAGATTCGATCACTCCCTAACACCATACACAAAAATAAGCTCAAAATGGATTAAAGACCTAAATGTAAGGCCAGACACTATCAAACTCTTAGAGGAAAACATAGGCAGAACACTCTATGACATAAATCACAGCAAGATCCTTTTTGACCCACCTCCTAGAGAAATGGAAATAAAGACAAAAATAAACACATGGGACCTAATGAAACTTAAAAGCTTTTGCACAGCAAAGGAAACCATAAACAAGACCAAAAGACAACCCTCAGAATGGGAGAAAATATTTGCAAATGAAGCAACTGACAAAGGATTAATCTCCAAAATTTATAAGCAGCTCATGCAGCTCAATAACAAAAAAACAAACAACCCAATCCAAAAATGGGCAGAAGACCTAAATAGACATTTCTCCACAGAAGATATACAGACTGCCAACAAACACATGAAAGGATGCTCAACATCTTTACTAATTAGAGAAATGCAAATCAAAACTACAATGAGATATCATCTCACACCAGTCAGAATGGCCATCATCAAAAAATCTAGAAACAATAAATGCTGGAGAGGGTGTGGAAAAAAGGGAACACTCTTGCACTGCTGGTGGGAATGTGAATTGGTACAGCCACTATGGAGAACGGTATGGAGGTTCCTTAAAAAACTACAAATAGAACTACCATATGACCCTGCAATCCCACTACTGGGCATATACCCTGAGAAAACCATAATTCAAAAAGAGACATGTACCAAAATGTTCATAGCAGCCCTATTTACAATAGCCCGGAGATGGAAACAACCTAAGTGTCCATCATTGGATGAATGGGTAAAGAAGATGTGGCACATACATACAATGGAATATTACTCAGCCATAAAAAGAAATGAAATTGAACTATTTGTAATGAGGTGGATGGACCTAGAGTCTGTCATACAGAGTGAAGTAAGTCAGAAAGAGAAAGACAAATACTGTATGCTGACACATATATATGGAATTTAAGAAAAAAAAAGGTCATGAAGAACATAGGGGTAAGACAGGAATAAAGACACAGACCTACTAGAGAATGGACTTGAGGATATGGGGAGGGGGAAGGGTAAGCTGTGACAAAGTGAAAGAGCGGCATGGACATATATACACTACCAAACGTAAGGTAGATAGCTAGTGGGAAGCAGCCGCATAGCACAGGGAGATCAGCTCGGTGCTTTGTGACCGCCTGGAGGGGTGGGATAGGGAGGGTGGGAGGGAGACGCAAAAGGGAGGGGATATGGGAACATATGTATACATATAACTGATTAAATTTGTGATAAAGCAAAAAATAAAAAAAATAAAAAAAAAAAGAAAGTGTATGTACATATAATTATAAACATATGCATACAATTTCACTGAAGCCTACCCTAACCTTAGGTTAAGAACCCTGCAACTGGCATTCAGCTCAAGTCTCAGTGCAGTTGCTGTTTGGGCCACAAATTTGGTATTTAACTTAGAAAACATGTGTCATATAACCATCTTGAATTTCCTGTAATTATTTCACGCATATTAAATTAACATATTTAACTATGGCATTTGATGAATATTTTTACATCATATATATAAGGGAAAAAAAGACCAGTAGAAAATGTGCACACATTTAAATCAAATTAAATAATCAAATTTATGGTACAGGTACCATTTTACATTAAATCCATTCATTTCCACAAAGTTAATAAAACTTTTTATTAAGTACACTTACCAATCAGCAAACAAAAATTATTTATCACATGGAGTATTCTACTTTTAATGTGGGTCATATGACCCACATATTGAAAGCTTAGATGATTTGAGTTCAACTTCTTATCCTGAGATATTTGAAGTTGAAAGGTTATGAGGTTAGGTTTTATATTAAATTGATATAATGAATGCTTGAGAAAGAGGTGCTTGTCTGCTTGGGTGATAAATGATTGTGCATCTAAAATGTTATTACAACTTCACTGAATTATGAAACATTGCTAATATAATTAATTATGAAAACATACCAAATCTGCTGAAGAGAAATAAATTTAAAAAATGAACCCAGCAATATTCCAAAACATAATAAAGTGTTTTTTAATTGTTGCTTTAACCTTAAGTGTTTTCAGCTGACTTTATATTCTTACTTAAAAATAGTCATTATACTCCCCAATAAGAATATATAATGTAATTCGCTAGTGTTGATTGACTTAAGCCAAAAACTACAGGAAATATCTGAAGACCAGATAAATGAGAATATGTCCAAATGTCAGAAAACCCTTGAACAGACCTCGTGTTTCCTTAACATGGTCAATAAGAAAAGGCCAGTGGATGTTGAATCCTTAGGCATTGTCAGTGAAGGAGAAGTTGTCCAAATAATACATGAGACAGAGTGTAAGTAAGTATAATTGCTAGTGCAGCAAAATTCAGTTATAAAAATCCACAAATGTCATATTTTTCCCGACAGTAAGGGAAATGTGACATGTAGTCACTACACAGAAAAAAATTAACACAAGTAAGAATTTAAATGGGTTCATATTCGGCTAGAAGATGAATAAGGTCTGAGGATCTAATAGAACATGGTGACTATAGTTGATTATATTACATAACATTGTTATACTATAAAATCCATTGTGTGATAGATTTTTTTTTCAGGGAGTCAGAGGAATTTTGTTAAAGTACCAGAAGACCTTTAAAAAGTGGACTATCATATAGATGTTATAAAAATAATATATTTTAAGCATCTATTAGTTTGTATAGAACAAAATATTCTGCAGTGAAAAACATTAAATGCCAATATGAGTTAGGATGCTCTGGTTACAAGTATCAGAAAACCACACTTAAACCTCAAATAATAAGGAAATTTATCCTTTCATATGACGGGGGTCTGAGGTTGGGCAGTTTCTTGTGTTCGTTGATTTGGGCACTCAGTGATGTATATGATCAAAGAATACGTTATTTTTATTTCTCTACTTTCCATTTTTGGGACTGTCTTCTTTCTTGGAATGGTAACAAGAGGCCAATGCAAGTATTACACGGTGATTGTCTCTTCCTGAGTTCTTTCATTTTGTTCTAACTTTTCATGATTCTCTTTTACCAATCCAAATTGACCTGCTATTGTGGCATAGTATTTCTCAGTTTCATTCAGTTGCTAATGATGATCCTCTTTAGCTAGACGATGTAACTAGGCTTTTTGTTCCATTTCACTCACTTTTGTAAAGATTATTTAGAACTCTGTAATGCTTTTAATGTTCCTTCAATCCTTTGATTTTTTTTATTTCTGTATCAAGTTGATATTTTCCCTTTTATTATTCCAAGACACACATCTTCATTTGCAACTGCATTTTACAAACCCCATTGCTTTCTTTCTTTCTTTTTTTTTTCTGTTTTACTAATGTTCCTTTTAATTCTGAAGAGTTTCCTTTTGCAATTTAATTTCTTGTGTCTCCTCAATAATTTTGCCACCCTGCTATCTATATTGAGTTTCTGCTTCCTGGGACATTAGCCATTGAGTACTGATCATACTATAGCTGATTATACTACAGAACACTTATACTATATAACACTGTATTGTATAATTGAAATTAGCTAAAAAAGTAAAACTTAAATGTTCTCACACAAATATATATGCATATATTTCAATATACTTCATATATATCAATATTTGAGGTGATGGATGTGTTAACTAGTTGGGAGGAATCCTTTCACAAAGTATACATATGTCAAATTATCACAATGTACAGCTTAAATATCTGACAATTGTATTTGTCAATTATACCTCAATAAAGCTGAAAAAAATAACTTACATGACCCAGAATCCAGTTCCAATCTATAGAATTCAAACTCAGAAAGACTCATGTCAATTCCAGACTGGTATGTAAATGAGTATGCATTCCTAGTCCCAGTCATGACACCATTTCACCAGATGGTCATGGGAAAACCATAGATTTAGAACTGATAGGTAGACTATATGCTATATTTACCAGAACTATTATTATTTAAATTGAGAAAAATCCAACCCAAAATATATTTTAATAAAAAAAAAAAAAAAAAAGAGAAAATTTGTTTAATGCCCAGCAAAACTAGGAAGTTGGAGGAAATCTGGAGGTAGATCTTTGGTTATACCTGAATTCTGACACTAAAATAATATCAAGGGGGCTTCCCTTTACTCCTCGGATAGATATTCTACACCTTCAACAATAGCAACATACTTAAGTCCTAGAACCTAATAGAAGCAAAGTAGCAACTGATTAGATTATCTTTATAATCTGTTCTCATCTTTAGATTCAGAGTCTAAGAATTCTTAGTATACTAATATTCAGGATCAGAGCATTTGATACCCATGCTATTTTTTTTTAATTTATTTTATTTATTTATTTTGGGCTGCATTGGGTCTTCGTTGCTGCACATGGGCTTTCTCTAGTTGCAGTGTGCAGGCTTCTCATTGCAGTGGCTTCTCTTGTTGCAGAGCATGGGCTCTAGGTGCGCAGGCTTCAGTAGTTGTAGCACGTGGGCTCATTAGTTGTGGCTCGCAGGCTCAGTAGTTGTCACACATGGGCTTATTTGCTCTGCAGCATGTGTGATCTTCCTGGACCAGGGTTCGAACCCATGTCCCCTGCATTGGCAGGCAGATTCTTAACCACTGTGCCAACCGGGAAGCCCCAGCCATGCTATTTTGAGTTAATTATATCAATTTAAAAAATATTGTTGAGTCTGGCAGACTGTCTTAATTTTTGTACTGTCTCCTAAATATTTAGCTAGAGGTTCATGTTGAAGTCAGCCCAAGAATATTCGGGAGGCACCTTGAGATGCAGAGCCACATAATCCTGGGGCCAGATGCCTCTTTACCAGCCATGTGAACTTAATCAATTCACTTAGCTTTTCTGAGCCTTAATTTCTTCATCTAAAAATAAGGATAACAATATCACCACCTACCCCAAAGGGTTATTGTAGCTAATAAAGGATATCACATATGTAAACTTCTAGAGGAGTTCCAAGCATACAGAAAAAAAACCTACTCTAATTCTAGTCCTTCCCTAAGCCTAACCCTAACCCTGTAATTCCTATTTATTTAAAAATATTTATTGAGTACCTACAATGGACCAGGCACTATGGTAGATATCAGAATTCAAAGATGAGTAATACATGTTCTATATTGTTCCAGCTCTTGAAATCTAATGAAATGAATGGAGAAGAAATTATCAGAACCCTAATGGATGCATGCTCTAAACCTTCCATGCTGTGCTGAGATACAATCATCTCTTTCCTGATGATGAGGCTTTACAAGAAAAACTCCATCTCCCTGATAATGCGTTCTCTCCCAGGATGCAACCTGGTCCCATATACAGATAACTAATTGGCAAGCTGCTCCACCAGCCAGGCAAACATGCCCAAACATATAAGGATGGTAGTGACAGGACAGAGCATAAAATCAAGATGGGGATCTCATTCCAAAGTAGGAATTCAGAATGTGATAAAAGGTTGAGCTGACCCAGCCCTCTAAATTTAGCCCTAGCAAATATGTGTTGGGGCCAATTATTTACTCACTTGCTAAGAGGAAGTCAGCAAAATTCTCTAATGGACCCAGAAAAAAAGACGTGTATCAAGTGTAGTCAACTTGAATTGCATTAGTTTCACCCAAACATAAAGTCCTTCAGTTCAGCAGTCAGTTCAATTCCTGAGGGAATTTTATATGTCACTCTCACTGAAGCCAAAATGTGTATTCAGCCTCCTAGAATATGGACTAATGGAAGTTGTATTTGAATCCACAGCTTGTGGACTGCTGAGAGATTGATTTTCTAAATATAAATACAACTCTCTGTGGATATAGCTGAAGCATCTCTCAGCCCTTAAATTGATGTATTACACCAATCACAAGGAACAGTGGAGAGAAGTGTTGAGAAGTGATTTTCTCAATTCACAATTTATTCATTAGCTTTACTTGGGCATCTGTGTAGAATACAAGACTACCAGATTATAAATTATAAGAGAACATGGATTGTGTATATCTTTCCACCATTGAATGTCTAGGTTCTGGGACAGTCCCTGATAAAAATTGGTGCTCAATAATGAGCTTCCAGTGTAGATCATAATACTCCATAGAAGAAGTGTTTCCTTTTACAGAGGATCTTCTGGAGACCACTGTTCACTCTACCATGTGCTTCCCTCTTCATACTCTGGTCAACCAACTCTATACAAAGTGCTATTCAATACCACCATCTTACAGTTCTGTCTATTGATCTCAGTGGCAGAGCTGAGCAACTCGGGGGTTGAAATTCACATTGCTCAGGGGTATGTGGAAGCCTGTTGAGCCAGTCAATGCTGAAAAATTATGATAGCATGGCAGGGTGGGGGCTTAGAGGTAAATAAAAGCTTCATCACAAATCGGTTGAGGCAAGAAGTTTATAAAGAGGAAAAAAGAGAAAGACAAGTGTAGGTCAAAGCTGCTACTTCATTCATACAAAAATAATTTTCATTATTCTGAAAATAAGATGTCGTGCTAATTTTGAAAGAAATAAGAAACACAAGAAAACTCTATGTGATATGAAGTCCAACATAATGACAAGAAGCGTATTGGTAAAGCACAAATCTCTCTTCTAATGATTCTACTTTATCTCTCAGTCTGTTTCCTCCTTTGTTAGTTAGTAATTGTGCTGACCTCATAGGGCTGTCCCAAGGATTAATTCAGAAATTGTATGCAGAGTGCCTGATGTACAGTTTTACTAAAATGACACAATTTTTCAGTTATTAAGCAGGGAAGAGCCAAAATTTTGATAATCAATGATTTTGGAAACAATGAATTACATCAAATTGTGTAGGTATATTTTCTATAGGGTATCTCAGATCAGAGCCAATAAGATGTATTGCAATTTTTCATGATGGGGATGTATTATTCTACATTTCCTAAACTCAACTGCCCCTACCTACAGAACTTCATTTTCTAAAGCAGGCAAAAAACTCTTGTTCTGTGTCCCACTTTGGGAACTTCTAATTAAGGTCAAACCATTTATTGTGAAGAAAGGGGACCCAGCAGGGCCTGGACTGAGGTAAAGCAGGTGAAGTGCTTAGGGTGCAAAATTTAAGAAGCCACTAATTCTCAGGGCTGACACTGTACTTTCATGAAAACAATGCTGAGAGTATTTTTAAGGGCCTCCTTAAATTTTGTGCCCTAGGCATCCCACTTGCCTCACCCTATCCTGGTCCTAGGACGGAGAACCTGAGAAAGAAAGTGCCTGCCCATATGACAGAGATAGGGTTGGAACCTGGACTTGAATGCAGCATCCTGATTTTCACACTAATCTCTTCCCATGAGAGAGTAGTTACCTTTGAGGATAACTTGAAAATTTCCTTAGAAACATCAAGAATCTGAAACACCAAACTGTCTGCTTTCTAACCAGCCAGACTCACAATTGCTCTGCCAGTTCCCTAACTCAAGGTTAGACTGGGGTTCATGTCTGGGATTTTATTAAGAAACTATAAAATATTGATCTGCTTAACTTGTATTAGGATTTAAAACAACACAAAACTGTCAGATGGCATTTATGGATGTAACCCAAAGAGACTCATTGTGTGTAGGGTTGAGAGAATGATCTTTTACATTCATTGGTCTTTAAGTTTCATATTAAGCATGTAGAAATAGGAGTCACTATTTAATCCATTGCCATGACTCTTCCATCGAGGGCCAGGTTCATAAGGCAGGAACAATGGATACAATTAGGACCCTCTGCAAAGTCTTATATTCCATTTCTTTCCTGGACTCATTCACTTCCATCAGCTAGTATTTTTATGCTTCCCTCAATCACCTAAACTTTACGAAAAATAAAACATCCACTTAATGCACACTGGAGGGACACAAGAGGAAATTAATGGGAAAATTTTATGGACATGTCATTGAGAAGGGGCTTTTGGAAAGACCAATAACAACAATAGCAACAAGGCTTTAGATTTATAAAGAAGAGCTCCATCACAGTGTCCTTTGAGAAATGTGAGATTTGTCATGGGTTGGTAGAGGGGAAAAAGAAGAGGGGGGAAGGGGAGAGGGAGGGGGAGAGGGAGAGAGGGAGGGAGGGAGGGGGGAGGGGGAGAGAGGAGGAGGAGAGGGAGAGGGGGAGAGGGGGAGAGGGGGAGAGAGAGAGAGAGAGAGAGAGTCAGTCTTAAAGTACAAAGTTAGTCTTCTTTAGGAGTACCCAAATCAGATGCTACAAATTCAGATTCATTAAGATTCATCTGCTAACTCATAGACAAAACCCTGAAACCCTCTCTTAATTAATATGAGATATATATTATATAATTAATTCATTCATATATAATTAATATATATTAATATATCATATTATATATAAGATATATTAATAGATATAATTAATATAAATTAATATAACATTTTTTAATTGAGTATTTGTTTCCCCAGTTCACTCCAGCCTTGATATTAAAATGAGAAAGTACCTGCTTTTGGCAGGCATGGTCAGAAAATTAAACACATAACAACTGGAAGTGAAAAATAAATACAGAGAGACATTGTAAAAAGTAGATACAAAAGGCAACAAATACAGATGTTTAGTAAATGGAAAAACAGTCCTATGCATTCAAAACCCTGGAGGACACTACTAAAATGCCACACTGCATAATTAACAGTAGTCATAATATTCATTCGCTGTTTCAACACAGAACACCTGATTATGTGTCAAGCACTGTTCTAGTTGAGAACAGATTCTAGAATGATCAAAAAAGCCAAAGTCATCACTCTTATGAGTTTAAGCTGTCACAGTGGAGGCAAATGAGATACAATAAAAGTAACATAAAAATAATATCATATACATATATATATTAATGACTCTCTTAACAAAGACAGGATATTCATTTTAAAAAAAGGTTAATTAAAAACATCTCTTTCATAAGACACAGAAAGAAATATACCACATGATCTCCCTTTATGTAGAATCTAAAAAAGTCAAATACATAGAAGCAGAGAGTAGAATGGTGGTTACCAGGAGCAGGGAGGTGGGGGGAATGGGGCCATATTGGTCAAAGGGTACAAAGTTGCAGTTATTTGGGATGATTAAGTCTAGAAAACTAATGTACAGCATGATGATTATAGTTAATAATACTGTATTGAATACTGGAAATTTGCTAAGAGAATAGATTTCAGCTTCTCTCATGACACACACCAAAAGGTAACTATAGAAGGAGATGGATATATTAATTAGCTTGACTGTAGTAATCATTTTATTCTGTATACATATATTGAATCATGTTGTATACATATATAAAATTTTATTGTAAATTTTTCTTTCCTCCTTTCTTCCTTTCTTTTTCTTCATTCATATTTGGATCTTAAATATGTACTTGCTGCTTCATTGATCAAAAGTTATTATTATCTGAAATTTGACTATATTTGCCTTATACTTTCTATGCCTGCTCCTTCTTTCCTTCAATGTAAACAATTTTACCAAGTAATAATGTGATCCCTAGAGAGTCAGCAAAAGAAAGAAGGAAGATAAGGACCAAACATGATTAATCCTTAGACAGGATACCTAAACGCCGGGAAACTGAGATTTAGCTTTGCACATGGTCGTGCCAGAAGGTAACTGAATTATGGTCTGTTACAAAGGGCTTTGGAGTTCTGCAGACCTGACTTTAAATTCTAGCTCAGCTACCTAGTAACTGTACACACTTGGGCAAGTGAATTTTTCTCTCTGGGCCCCAATTTCTTTACCTGTAAAACTGGGTTTATAGTAACACCTTTCTGAGAGCATTAAAGGGAAATTTACTTGGACATGAGTTAAGAGCTTTCACATTCAGTATTAACTAATACATCAGTAGGAGCAACATAAATGGTAGCTCCCTTTTATTTCTTTCATTCTTCACTTATTCTGCCAAAGTCATGAATGAAAAGTCAGATTGACTGTCAAGTCTCTAGCTCAGACGTACCCAGTAAGATATGTGAATTGCTGGCCTGGAACGGGAATGTAAGTGGTCTGTGTTTGGGAAACACAGGTTTTAACTATGCAAAAGAACCTACCTGGGAAGTTCCACTCTACAAATCCCAGACTCATTATCCATAACACTGAGCTCAACAGCCTTGACCATTCAACACTAAGTACCATCTTGGCTTCAGAAGCAGAGGGAATGCTTTACTTCCATGTTCTATATACAGTGCACCTGGTCACATGCCAAGTGCCCTCTTTAAAGCCCCCAAAACCCTAATGATCCTGAACATGAAAACATGTACTGAGCTGCCATAATCACTAATGACCAAAGGCAAATACAAGGAAAATAAGAGCACTAAAGAGACTTGACCCAATTTTGGATCCTGGCCAGATGTTCAAGGAGTGCCAATCGCTTTTGGCACAGGTCACACCTGCTTAACTAGCAGTAATAAGAGCTTTTGGAAGATCACAGGTAAATTAAATGGTTACAGATAAGTGGTCTAACAATTCTGTCTCAACCAGAGGTGGGATAGGATGCTATTTAATAACATGCAAGTGGAACTGAAGGTTAATGACCTTGCATTTTATAATTTAATGAGGCACACACAATACCACACTGAAAGTAAATGGACTGTCAAATACAAATGCATACACTGGCATTTTAAAAATAAATTATTATAACAGTAATTGCAATTAAATTGCTGTATTTTAATATGGCCTAGTAATTAAGTAATGAATGGCTTGCTGCCTGGTTCTTGCTTAAACTGGCACCAAATAAAACTATTTCAGTCAGTTAAAGAAGTTTTGAATATATCCTCAAAATTCGTACAGCAGTGGAGGTACATAGGAATCCCAACTATATAAATAAGGACTATTCCTTCTCCCCCTTGCCTTTTTGACGAGTGTCTGCAAAGGAAAACAATATCACAGTGAACTGGGTGAACTTGAGCCCCTCTTTTATCTCAAGAAATACTGTCAATTCTGACTCAGCCTTTGCCTGAAGTTTTTTTTTTTTTTTTTCCCCATAAAGCTTAGAGCAACTCTCAGGCATGTAATTTCACCATCCATCTATTTTTTTAGTACGGAAAGGATAACACCCTTGTCAGAAATGCCACAACAATTGTGAGCTCTGGTTCCGTGTGATGGGATTCCTTTTGGTCGCCTTCCCCATTGTGTGCTCCCATTGCTCCTGTGTTAACCACGTCATAGCACTGTTCTTCCCATGTTCCAATCAATCATTTACTCATGGGTCTATTTATGTTGTTTCCTAAGGGCAGGGCCATGACCTGCTGTATTTCCCCAGAACCTTAAATATAATACATGCTCAAAAGTATTGAAAGAAGAAAGGAAAGCTAATTCACAGCTCATCACAATCACTAAGTGCCCATCTGTAAGGACTAAGTAAATCAACTCATATTTATTTTAGTGTCTGCAAACTGCAAGCATTTTTATATCTACAAAGACATACAATTTACAATCCCTGCCCTCAAATGAAGTATAGCCCATTTACTAAAATGTGTACCCACGTAAAGGTAGAATCACTTTTTGCAGACACTACATTAAAAACAATATGAGCTCTCCAGTCCTCACCATGATGGCATGAGATAGGTACTATTATTATCTCTACTTTGTATATGAGGCAGAGAGATTAGGAAGATTTCCCAAAGCCTCTTCCCTAGTAAATGACACAGTCAGTTTTCTGTCCCAAATCAACTGGCTCTACAGCTTGCACACTTAATTCCCATAAGATGTAACTATAGATTTAAAGGAGGTAATTTTTCTCTATGCATTAGGGTGTTTGGAGACACTGACAGCAGAAGTTGACAGTGTCTTAAAGAGTTGGAGGCGTCAGAGGGAGAAAGAGCAGGTGAGGCTCCCAACTGGGGAAAGTCAGCACAGAGATGGAAGTGAACATGGTGTGGCTGGAGCCCAGGAATCAGGTGGACCGTATAAAATAAAAGGCTACAGAGTTAAGGTGTAGCGGACTTTGCCATCCACACTAAAGAAGCCTTCAGATATTCTTGACACACAACCTTTACAGCCAGAAGCCTCTCTCGTCACCTGCATTATCTGTAAGGGAAATCCCTCAACCAAATACTCATTGAAGTGATAAGAGTTTGTTTCTCCCCAGGCTTCTCATGTGGTTGTTCAAATATGGTCCAAGCAGCAAATAGATAACTCTGCCGCTCTCTTTACATGCCCAGCTGCACAGAGCAGTAAGTCTACAGAGGGCAGAATGGCAGACGTTGGAATCTGCTTCCTTTCCTCTTTGCAGAGATTTCACTGGGAGTGTTTCTTGATTTGCTAGTGCTTGGTATGCCAATGACAAACTACTTTGACTGAGACTCTAGTCTTGGATAAACAAGGAAGGAAAATGCTTGTGCATTCACCTCATTTGTCATTGTTCTCTGCTATTTCTTTTGGCCCACAAAGTTGAGAACAAAAGCTGTTTCACGCATCAATATTTTGGTTAACAAGATATTTTATTAAATTGGGGTAGTGGGTGATGGGGATGATTTTAGACCTTATCAATTAGCTATTGCTTGAAGGAAACAAGATGGGCCCTCTCTTTCTGGATATCAGTCAGGTTGCTGTCTCTCTAAGGACTAGATTTCTGGATTAGTCTATAATCAATTCTGCCTTGCTGATCCGAGCTCCAGTCTAACGCAATCATAACACCTTGTGCTTAGCCTGACTCATTGCAGAGGACAGCTTCCTACAGGGCAGGCCCTGACCTTAAGGAAGCCCCTGGGGAAATTTCACTTAAGATCAATTTCTTGGGAAATAACATATCAGGGAAAGGTCCTGTAGAGCTGTTTGAAAGATAGGGTTACCTGGGAGTCATGAACATATGAAGATTTTTAACTATTTCAGATCAATATCATCAATAATTATAGCTAATAACAACAAAGGTATTTAATAACCACAATTATCATCATTTTTTATCATAACAACTTCTTCCTTGGAAGAAAGCTATGACCATTTGCCCCATGACTCTGCTTTGGGACTATTAGTTCCCCTTGCTAAGTTGATTATCAGAGGATAAGCACAGTTTGATGCCAGAGTGGTTGGAAGGTATTTGAGATGAAATTTAGGTACTTGCTACTCACGCACCTGATGGGGTTCCTCCTACCTATAGCACCTGCAGAGTGATTATTTTAATAATATGTAATCCCATATGGTTCACTCCTTTCATCTTTATTGGATGAGGGATAGACACCTGAGTAAGGGTGGACTACCCATAAACTGGCTATTCCTTGGCTTTGAAAAACGAACCAAGGCTATTAGACCTCCAACTTGGAAATGTGAACCAGAAGACACAGAAGGGAATTTCTGACTGTGGAGTTTCAAAGTCCTGTGATCTTGAGGTTGAGGCTGCTATTACCAGACTATATAGACACACAGCTTGAAGGAGTAGCAGCCAGGAAAAATGGGATGAGGATAAATAGAGCAGAAATGAGCATATGTGCAGAGGGCCTACCAAGAGAAGACAGAAGAAAGTGAGATTAAGAGAGTATCACATAGCAGAACTGCCTTCCTAGAGATTTAATTTTTTTTTTTTTTTTTTTTTTTTTTTTTTTGTGGTACGCGGGCCTCTCACTGTTGTGGCCTCTCCCGTTGCAGAGCACAGGCTCCGGATGCACAGGCTCAGCGGCCATGGCTCACGGGCCCAGCTGCTCCATGGCATGTGGGATCTTCCCGGACAGGGGCATGAACCCGTGTCCCCTGCATCAGCAGGCGGACTCTCAACCACTGCGCCACCAGGGAAGCCCAGGGACTTTTATTTGATTTTACTATGGGCTGTTTTTTGCTACATTCAAACAAATCTTGGTTCAATAAATTATTTAGTGAGCCCTGGATAACCAATCTAGTATCTCTGCACACGAAGCAACTGTGATTTAAGTAAATGTATTTTTGATAAATGAGCTCTGCCTGAATGATTTATCAACTTAATGTGGAATTGCCCTACAATTGTATAGTATTAGGTTTGGTTTGTATCTGAACCTTTTATTGTAAGCAGAGAAAATGAGGCAAAAGTATAAGCTATTTCCAGTTGGAGGTTAGGAAAGAATTAGATTTGTGTAAGTTGACAGTGTGTGGTTCAAACCACAGAAAATAAAGTAAAAGGAGTAAAGACACAGAAAGTTTATTTAAATCTGATTTTATGGAAATGACCCATGCATGCTGAATAAAGGGGGAAAACACCATTAGATTTAACTGAGCTTACTGACTAAATGTCTCTCATATCAGAAACTTTTTATTAGCTCATATGTCTCTGTGGCACATGAAATGATGGGTTGAATTATAATGACTCATAAACTTCATCAACATAGATTGTGACATAATTTTAGCTTAGGTCAAAGATAAACACACTCAAACATTAGTTAAAGTGATGAAACAGATTTGATTCAGTAACTGTCCATAGGGGAAAGAGCTGGGCTCCATTAGATTTGTGCATGGGTGACTGAGCCTTTTAAAGGGAGAGTGAAGGAAGGGGGTGGGAGTAACCAGGGGCTCAAGTAGAGTCAGTTAATTGAGGAACTACAAAGGGTTGTTTTGTGTAAATGTGATTCTGCTAGCTGGCAATTATTGAAGTTAGGATCCGGTCCTCCCACAGTGACTGGACATAGAGGCTCTATCCTTCCTGATGATTATATTTAAAAGGGAGGACTTTCAGGTACTTGAGGAAGACACTCCTGAGGTATAGGAGATACATGTATTGATATATCTCAGAGAAGTGGAAGTAGTATTCATAATTGTAAATTCTCTTTAGTAAATGTTCTAAGAAAGGGAGATCAAGGACCTACTGTCAGGCTTGGCTAGAACAAACAGTAAATTCTCCTGGCTGCATTGAGGTTTCTCAGGCAGGCATGCATGCGGTCATCCTAGGGACATAGCCTTATGCTGCCAGAAGCCATGCTAGAGCTTGGTCATCTCTTGGTGCAGAGGTTTGGAGAGAGATATTATATGGCAAGGGTTCTGCACTTCACACCTAGCTAAGGAAGTAACATGCACAGGCCTCTTAAGGCAGCATGCCAAGATTAGTTTGGAATCCTAAATACATAACAATGCAAGCTATAAGATATGTAATTATGTATTGAAAATATTATTTGGGCTCGACACAATGCCAGTCAAATGGGTTACAGTGGTAAATGATACAGAACTATTGCATGCACATGTCAAATTTTTATCTAGTGAGTGAAACTAGCACTAAAGCAATAGTGGCACATATAATTAACAAATATTGTGCTTCCAAAAATAGAGATACCCGGAAATACATAAGACCCTCTATATTTTTTTGCCAAAAATTGAATGTGAATCTGAAAAGCCTCTAAAACTAAATATAATATAGGAGAAAAGAAGAACATGTTAAACAACACCATAGGCATGCATTCAGTAAGATTCAGACTGCAGGAGACTTTACAGAACAAATAAGCTAGATTTCTTTAATAAAAATATTACAGGGAATCAGTATGTTAAAAGATAGCATCTATGGACCTTGATCCTAATGAAAACAAGAGAGAGACAAACTACATTTGTGATTCTACTAAGAAAATACTGAATATTGTTAATAATTTTAGATTTGAAAATGACTAATTTTTTAAAGAGACATAAATTAGAGATACACACTGCTGTGTATGTCAATGAAATAACATATCTTGAATCTGTTTCAGAATAGTCTGGGGTTCAGGGTTAAATGTGAGTCTAAGTGAATTAAGATTGACAAGTGGACAATTGTTGATGCTGGATAATGGGTATATTTGAGTTAATTAAGCAAGTCTCTTTTGGAACTAAGAAGCTTAGTTCTACCATAGATGGGAAACAGAGTATAAAAGAGAGGGACTTGCAAGAAGAAGCTGGCTATATAACCTTCTTGAGGATTTGGGGCATACTCTTATAATAAATGGAAAATCATGAAAATTTTTAAGCAAGGAAGTGACCAAATTAGGTTTTGTTTTGTGAAAGAACAATCAATCTCTTAAGAGATTGAAGGAAGGCAAGAATGAAGAGGCTTCTGCAACACTCCAGGTGAGTGATAATAGTGACAGAAATACAGATATAGTAAAGTGAATAGGATCAAGATACTAAGATGATAAAATCATCAGTAATTGACAGTGCACTAGATAGAGAGAACTGTAAAGAAAGATAGGAAGGAAACCTCTATGATTTTAATTCACACAATTTAATGTTGGTATCATTCACCAGACTATTGCAGAGGACATATTTAAGGGGTAATACTCATAAGGCCTGTTCTAGACTTAGAAAATTTGAGGTGCTTTTGTAGCATACAAGTCAAAAAGAAAAGTAAAAGGTTTTCTACAACAATATATAATTTTTAAAAAAAAGGGATCTAGGTTGGAAATATAAATTTAAGAGTCCCAAGAAGATAACAGAGAAAAACTAATGAATACAAAGAGGGCCTTGGTGTAAGCCCTGAAAAATATCAGTCCTTAAGGTCCAGGTAGAGGAATTTGCTTCTAGGTCACTGAAGTCATTCAATATTCATTGTGCAACAAATATAAGCTGGGTAACATAAAAACCATAAGTTGAAACAAAAAAAGAAAAATAATGAAAAAATGAAAAAAGTGTAAGACGAATGAAAAGACACATCAATGTAGAGTCTACTGACATTGAAAAGCTATTCAAAGGATATTATTAATAGTTTGGTGCCAATAAAGTTGACATTCTATATGAAGTGGTCAAATTTCTTAAGAAACAAAATTTGACAAAATTGCCAAATAAATAATTTTAATGGAATAACTCTATGCCTGTTAAAGAAATTAAATTTATAATTTAAAAAACTTAAAGCAAATCAGCAACAACAATACAAAAAAAAATCCTAGCCAAGCTGGATTCACAGGAAAACATTAACCAATATATATATATATATATATATATATATATTTTTTTTTTTTTGCAGTACACGGGTCTCTCACTGTTGTGTCCTCTCCCGTTGTGGAGCACAGGCTCCAGACGCGCAGGCTCAGTGGCCATGGCTCACGCGCCCAGCCGCTCCACGGCATGTGGGATCTTCCCGGACCGGGGCACGAACCCGTGTCCCCTGCCTTGGCAGGTGGACTGTCAACCACTGCGCCACCAGGGAAGCCCTAACCGATATTTTTAAAGAAGAAGTAATACCAATTTTACACTTACTCTTTCTAGAATAGAGTAAGAACACTTCCCACTTCTATGAGGCCAGATACTACTGATTTCAAAATCTGGCAATGTTATGAGAATAGAAATTTAAGGCCAGTATCTCCCATAAATACACATGCGAAAATGCTAAATTGAATAATACCAATCAATAATAGTCATACTGTATTATGATCATTTATTCTAGATATTTAAGATCATTTTCCAATTCGAAAAATCAATCCATTTAATTAACTACATTAACAAAATTAAGGATAAAGTGTATAATAATTACAAAAAATACCAAAAATTACGTGGTGAAATTCAATACTCACTTTATGAAAATGCTTGATGTACTTAGAGGAAACTTCCTCTATATTATGAAGGAAATTACACAGAATCTACAAGAAGCATCATATCTAATGGTAAAATATTGAGTACCTCCTCGGAGACTGAAAGCAGTATAAGGATATAAAAGGCATAGAGATTTTGCAAAAAGTCAGCTTTGTTCACCACTGTCCATCTGAAATATAGAACTGTGCCTGGCATATAGTATATTTTCAATATTTAATTAATGTTCACGCTTCACTTATCTTGGCCTTGGGGACATATAAAAAGAAAATATGGCAAAGACTTTTTTCTCCATCGAAACACCAAATGGAATCTTAGAAGCTGTTTAAGTTGCTCCAAACTTTATTTCACATATAAGATTAAACCCAAAGGATTACAATAAAGAATGATGAGAAATTCCACAGGGGGAGGGGGAGGTGAAAGTAACTCTAAAATGTAGACCTTTCATATTCCTTAATGATTGTAGCTGCATAAACATTTTTTTTTTTCGGTACACGGGCCTCTCACTGTCGGGGCCTCTCCCGTTGCAGAGCACAGGCTCTGGACGCGCAGGCTCAGTGGCCATGGCTCATGGGCCCAGCCGCTCCGTGGCACGCGGGATCGTCCCAGACCGGGGCACGAGCCCGTGTCCCCTGCATCGGCAGGCGGACTCTCAACCACTGCGCCACCAGGGAAGCCCCACATTTTTAAATAGTTTAAAAGCCCCATAGCAGAGACAGAGAACAAAATTTTATCAGAAAATAATTTTCCAAAGACAGTAGGCACCAATTTTCTAGCAACCAGAAAAGAGGTACAGAATTATTTCCATAATAACTGCTATTAAACTACTCCAGCATAATACTGCTAACAAAAGACAAGTATATGATAGGAGAGATGGCCTCTCCTACAATTTATTTCACTAAGACATTGACTTAACACTTCTCTCATGTGATATAGGAGAGACCAGAGTACAGTTTGCAGTGATGGTTGCTAGACCTCCAGAGAAAAAATAACTTTCTGTGACTGATAATTACTCCAGCCTTCCTTGGGAAAAATCCCGAGTTTAATTTCGTTTTTTAGCATGATATATATGATCCAAAACATATTTATGAGAGCTAGTTGGCATTTCCATGTTTTTGATTTGGGGGAATTATTTTTATTGTTAAACATTTTATTGTTGTTGTTTTTCACATTAATTTTGGCAATTAAATATAGGACATTTTGATTTTCAGTTCCCGGTTTGCCTTAAAGCAGGAAACCTAGAGGCTGCTTTTCCCATGTTTTTCCCTTCAAGGAAGATAACTGCACAAAGAAAAAGTATGAAAATGAGTGGTTAATTACTGTAGAGACCAGACATTCCACATAGCCTGGCTGGTCACCTGTGGCCACCAGGTCCAGACTAAAGAATCTCCCTACTGTGGTGGCTTGGAGTCATCATAGAGTTAACTGCCATGGCCTCCTTCTTGCTCACTGTAATTAATTCTCCACTCAACAGCCAGAGTGAGTTTAAAAAAACAACTCAATTTCATTTGCAATAGCTAAAATCTGGAAAAAGACCAGGGATCCTTCAATGGGTGAATGGTGAAACAAATGTACATCTACACTATGGAATACTATTCAGCAATAAAAAGGAATAGATTAGTGATAAATGCAACAGCCTGGATGAATCTCCAGAGAATTATGCTGAGTGAAAAATGCTAATGTAACCAAAATGTCATCTTCTGTAGGATTCCATTTGTATAGCATTCTTGAAATGATGAAATAAAAGAAATGGAGAACATATTAGTGGTCACTAGATTTTAAGGAGAGGGTGATGTCCTGTACTTTGTATCAAAGTCAATATCCCTGTTGTGACATTGTGGTATGATTTTGCAACCTTTGGCAAAATTAGGTAAAGTATGCTTGGGGTTTCTCTGTATTATTTCTTACAAATGCATGTGAATCTTTGCCTCAAAATAAAAAGATTAACAAATAAAATAGTACATTTAAACTTAAATATAAAAGAAAAGCATGGGATAAGGTTTAGAAAAGGCAAAACTATAAAAATAGCAACTAAAAATCCTGAGTTCACTTAAGCACACAGGGTGTTATGTGTATATTCAATTAAAAGCCTTTCCTACAGAAATAAAAATATTTGGGAGTATAATTTTCAGCTACACGTCACGTAAAGGATGCTGCTTCTCAGAAGCTTGTATCTTGTGGTTTCAGAGGAATGGAAGCTCATGGAGAAGCTAGAAAACTTTAACTTCCTTTCATGACTTTATGAGCACCTTGAATGCTACAGTGTTACCAAATGTGTGATTTAAAAATGTAGCATATAAGTTGGGGAAATGTTCTAAGATTTTCTTAGCAAAATTGGAAAATAGGTGGCAGTATAATCAATTAGTACGAATTCCAATCAACACCATCATTTAAATGAGTTTAATAAGAACTCCATTCAAGTTTGAAATGTTTCATTTTGAGTTACTTGTGAATGTCCCTGAACTACAGCAAAAGAGTGCTGGCTGTGGGCCCTGGGATTTCTCGAGTACCGTTGCCATATAGGTTGTGATCCCTTATAGATTGGTGACAGTCAGGAATCTTAAAATTATCACCTGAGACGATATAAGCTTTTCTGGGGGAAAACTACCTTGTGATTTGCAAGCCATGTGGCTGCTCTTCAACTCTCAGAAATCTTCAGTTACGGCAACTTTACAGCCAGACATTTTACCTCAGCATAACTTTGTTACCTTTAATACTGTCTTAGTTGTGTATACTTGGGCCACTTTTTAATTCTCTCAGTGTCTCAAGTACCTCATCTATAAATTGGAGATAATAGTAGCACTTACTTTATGGAGCTGTTGTGAATAAGAAATAAGGCAAAACATGTAAAGCTGGTAACATGAGCTTATAACAGAGCTTTGATTAATAGAAGGTGAGATGTAAATGTTAATGTTCTCTGTCATGAACATCACTGATCATTCACCTTGGTTTCTGATCTACCTAGGATTGAATTTTCTGTAGGAGGAGATGTCTCAGGAAATTTCCCTGACTTGGTCTTTCCAAGTTTAAGGAATCTGATCTCCAGATTCCTGATTTATGGTTTCTGTTGGATAAAGAAACTTCCCTAGAAGGAAAATTATTGGACAGCATAGCTAAGAGATGCAAGAGACAAAGTCTGATGACATTATCTGAACTACTGGACCTAGGTAGGGCTGAAGTTAAATCCACCTCTTGCCAAATCTAGAAATGTGCCTTCTATTTCTAGACCTAAATCCAATCAATCAGCCACACAATTGTGTCAATTGTACCTCTGATACGTCTCTTGACTCTACTGTCTGCTCTCTCTTCTCAATTCCACTTAGTTCAGACTCCCTTCACTTCTCACCTACTTATTTCAATAGTCTCAAACTTCCAGTTTTTTCTCCCTCTCCCAACCCCATCCTCCACACTCTTCTCAATTATCCTTCTATATCACAAAATATGATCAAGTTGTTGATATACCTAAAGGAGATCCATTGCCTATTTCAGTGATTTTTTTTTAAAGGCTGAGACTTTTATTTGAGCTATGGAGGGAGCAGATTCACTTTTTCTGCTGGATATGCATACAAGAGAATATAGCCTTAGGTATGCCTGACAGCCAACTTGTGACCAAGAAGGGGAGTATTCCAGATAGAGTTAACCTGGAAAAGATGTTAAGTGAATTAATGCTGGAAAGTGGAGAGAGAAAAAAGAAAGAGACCCAGAAAACATCTGTGGATCCCCTGTATCCAGCTGTGCCCAGACTCATCTCAAAGAGTATGAAAGAGGTGGTCTGATAAGGAGATCTGGATTCTGATTTTTAAAAGTATACAGGTAACTTTCATATAAGTGTGCTACAGATGACCCTTTAGAAAACCATGACAGGCTCTGCCTCCTGTGACTTAACCTCTGACTCATAATTCACCAGGCTGTCTCTGCTGTTAACTAAATAAAACATTCCTTCTCACTGTGAGATACCAGTTAATCTGAATTGTAGACTTTCTGAACTGACCTCTTTATCACACAATATTTTTCCTGTTCTATGTGCCTAATTTTATGTGAGATATTTTGTGTAGTATTTAAAAATGATATCTATGTAAGATCAGTTTTTGGAAAGGTAAGTTGTGTGTTATTTTACACAGAGGAGTGAATATATGTTATCTTACACAGAGAAGTGAACATAAATTTGTATCTCCTTTCTTTGAATTGATGACTTAATATGTGTTAAATTTATTTTAGGTACTGAATTTAAATCAACATGTGATGTTTTGTTTAATTCCTGCTTTGAAATTTTTGGTGAATATTTGCATATTTTCCATTTAAAATATTCAAAAGCTCTTGGAAACTTAATCTTTTCTGTTCTATATGCATCATAATATGCTTTAGCTAAAAGTAATACAGTCTGACATCAGAGTGTTAGTGAGAGAATAGAAGAAAAAATGAAAAATTTTACTATGAAAGAAGAATTGAACAGCTAAAATATGTTCTATAGATATGAACAGAAAGAATATGAGACTCAGTGAATGACAGAGATTGATTTAGAGATAGAACAATCTGTGGACCACACAGGTTTTCATATATGGAAGAAATAAAAGTTAGATAAATGAAGTGGATAAGGGAAATATCTGTGTGAAAGCAAAATCTATAGATAATAAGATCTGAGCTGTTACTAGAATAAAAGACCTAGGTTTAAAATCTATGGTTTATCTTCTCTGAATTATATTTTAACTTCTATTTCTTGGATAAGGACAGAAAATGAATTGGAACAGGGGAATGACACCAGGCCATGTGATAAGCTGATCCCACCCCATTTCTTGTTTTTCTTTATTAATAGCTACAGTATCTTTTTTGCTTCTCTGATTCCCCATTTTACCTCACAGAATTGTACTGGGTGATTCTTTGGCCACCATATATAAGGTATTTAATTAACCTACTGTGAGCTCAAATCTCAGCTCTGCACTAACTTATTACTTGTGTTACCTCGAGCAAGTTGCTGTACCTCCTTGAGACTTGACTGCCTCATATGTAAAACGGATAAGCCAATACCAACATACTTACAAATATATTGTGAGGATTAAATTAGGTAATGTATGCAAACACATGTAAAACTGTGCCTCCCTAGATTAACCATTCTACCAATATTGACCATTTGTATTACTGTCTTTATCATTGCCTTGGCTAGAATCTTTTTTTGAATTAGACATCCTGACAAGCTTTTAATTATTGAGTTTGCTTTACCCTTATATTTCAGGCTGTTACAGTTTCTCAAGTCTTAGAGTGCTCTATTTCCTCACCAAGTTCACGAAATATCTTTGCTCCCTCTTCTTCTGTTTATTCACTGTTTATTTTCTATTTATATACCTCTATTTATTATGGCTGTGTTTTTCCTGACTCTGACTTTGGAGAAAGTCAATTAATTATTCCCAACATGCCCAGAGCAGATTTCAACTGTTAAAATAATTGATTCTATCCATTATCTACATTCTTAAATTAATGAGTATATTGTCACTTCCCAGAAATGCCTGCCAAGAAGCAGTAATGGCAAAGACTCCTGACTGCAACATTGCTGTGATGTTCAGAACTTTCTGACAAGCGTTAGTTGACTGACTGAAGAACAGAGCTGCTGAGCTGAGGCAAGAGAAGAAATGGGTCTAAGAACCCATTGCAATTTCAAGATGTGATATCATATGTCTTGGCTGGGTGAATTTGTTTCTGTTCTCTGTGAGGTAGGGTAAGAACAACAGATGAACTCTTAGGAGTGTTTCAAGTGAAGTCCATCCCTAATCTCTTCTAGCAGTCTCAAAACTTTGTTTTCTGGGGGAAAAGGATAGCTTTTTAAAAGACTCTTCACCCACACAAGGACCCCTATCTTCTCAGGTATTTCATTGCGTCTACCTGCCTGGAACAATAGTAATTCTTTGGATTGGCAAGGTGGACATTTTGATGACTTTATTTATCTCATCCTCATGACTCACTCTCCCATCCTTGCTCTTCAACAGGGCAGAGAAAAATAGAGCCTCAACTCCACAGAAAAACTTCTCAGCATCTGACCCCAAAATCAAGGCAATGTCTTCCCATGGGATGCCTCAGTGACTCAACCTAAGATAGGAACTCATTGGCACTTTTTCAACTTTCTCAAGATACTTAGTAATACAACCTTGTGAGGATGAAGGGAAGCAGGCTGGACTATTCTGAGTATCAGAGAGGGTACCTTTCAGGTTTAGGGAATTAGAATCAATTTGATCCCATTATTTTGTAAGTTAGATTGACCCACTCCTCTCCATCATCATTCAATTTTAATATGTGATTTAACATAGATATAAAATTCACTATTAGAATATGCTTCTAAGGAGCACACTGATTGGCCACGAACTGTCCTTGAGGTGACATTTCTTTGCTTTCTTTTTGCTATTGAAGCTCCCTGCTAAGCAAACAAGATCCTGAGTAGCAATCATACTTCCCCTAAAGCTTGGGCAAAGGGGGATGGTAATAGAAATTGAAGTCAATCAAGGTTGGCCAATGTGGCAGGGCAATGCATGAATAAACCATCAGAATTTAATATATTTAGCTTGTGTATATCTGGTGGTATGGAGAAGTCATTTACTCATGTTCAGTTCTGCAGCACACCTCAGAAGATTTATTACAGGGACCAGAGCTGAACTATGGTGCTTATCACTTCAATTTAGCTCTTTGCTCCTTCACTGTCTAATAGTAAAGGTGAAAATAATTTGAAGATTTTTAGACAAAATTTAGGGGTTTTGTTGCTCTTCTGGTATAAAATCCCAAGTAAAGAAAAGGAAATGAACTGTAATGTCATAGGGCTTAAATATCCAAAGAATCAAGAGCCAAAAATTCTCAATAATTTTAACAATGATTAAGTTCCTTCACTGGGCTGAGGACATTAGGATATCCAAAATTCTGTTTTCAAAGAGTATAAAATCTACAGGAGAAGATAAGATTAAAGTGGAAAAAAAATCAGGATTCAGAAGAGGGTGCAATGACATTGAAGGCTGAACTATATAAAGGTATTTGGAGGGGGTTGCCTGCCAAAATTATATTAGGCCAGGTAAGGAAAGTCATCCTACCTAAAGTGTATGTGAGTAAAAATACTGCATTTTCATGAAAGGTACATGAAATTTTCAAATGGCAAATAGTTACACCAAATGTAATACCAAGTGCCAGCCAGCAGTATGCCTTACTTCTAATTCTGAAGGGTCTTCTGGAAAGAAGTTAATTGCTATTTAATGAGGATAAACATGTGCTGTGCTTGATTCTAGATCAATTTGTGCTAAGTTTAAGGATCCCCAGAAATTCAACTATCCAACAAGAGAGCATCGTACACTTCCATTGCTATGCACTTTTAGCTACGTGAGACAATTCACTAGAAATGCTGTCATCATTTCCCACCACTTATCAAAATCTTTCTCATCATTCAATGGCTAAATCAAATTCTACTTCCTCCATAAAACTTTCTAAAATATTAATATTCTTCATCGTTCATTCACATTTCCTGTAGTCATCTTGCATCCCCAACTGAATCATATTTGTTTGGAGAGAAGGTGGCAATGTGTGGCAGAGACAATGCAAAGTATTCACCAAATCATCTAATTTACCTCCTGAACACACATGAAGATTACATTCAAGCACTTTGTCTGTGTGGCAATATGACTAACTTTGATCCGTGTGATGTGCATGAAAATAATAAATACTACTTTCAAACTTGCCTTGAAAAAATACTCCCATATCCTATTGTTCTGTTGATTTTGCTTCTATCATAGCTATGGAAACTCTGTGGTTAGGAAGGTGGTGACCCAGGTAGAAGGAGCCTAGATTCCTTAATTACTGAGTAGAGAAGTGATTCCCAGAAGAAACACCCAACCAGCAACTTCCGCATTGGATTTTGAATGAGTAAAAAATAAACTCCTTTATTCAGACTCCTTTACACAAAGCTACTGAAATTTGTTTGTTGTTGTATTTTATGAGAACTAGTATTAAACACTGTCAATATCTAGAAATCACAAGTCTTATATAGGTCTTACACCAGACTTTTTGGGGTTCAGTGAAGGAGAATTTCCAATGAAAATTAGAATGGTCATAAGAAACTTTATAAAAGGCAAGAAACTTAAAATGGCATAAAGTATTAGTTATCCTTCCATATTAGAAGATTAGACATAGTAGAGAGGATTCATATCATTAAGACAAGCATGGTGAAGAATTTTAATAACATATCATTAAATATGTAATTGAAAAAAATTAGGTTTTTTTAGACTATGGATTAGAATATTAGTAAAAAAAAAAAAAAATAGAAAAGGGACATAGCAGACCTGCCTGGCTAGAGCTAAACAAATGATCAGGAGTCACAGGGATTTTCATCTGATATAAGCCTTTTCTTCAGTAATCCAAATTGTCTAGGTCAAAGATCTATTACTCCAGTAGATAATGAGTTTTCTATGTTTAGAAGCATCCAAGCATGTGTTCAGCATTGACTTATCAGGGATGTTTTAGAGGGATTTAAGGTTGGGCTAAATGCTACTAATACTATCATTTTAGAAGCTGTCTACTGGAGAATGTAACAATATTGAATGTTACTTTTCTGGGAAAAGAAAACTCTACTACCACTTTTACGTTCAACTCTCAGTTCCCACAACCAGCCTTGCTCTTTTCCTACAAACGCTATGAAAAGTTGTAACCAGTCATTCATGCTAATATCAGCAACCCCTTCAGATGCATGACTATAGGAGGGAAGAAACAATTCTCTCCTCAGAAATCTACAAATTACTGGTCGGAGGAAACCCATGACCTACCTCCTGGGAGAAAATGTCAGGACAATATTGTTTTATGTATTACAAACTACTCTTTGGGATAATCTTTTCTCTCTTTTAATTATTTCAAACTCCACAATGGTTGTAGTGAATCTAATACAACAATATTTACGCATTGACTAATGCCTTATCTATTGATCACTCAAAGCCATTTGTGCATGATGCGGGAAACTCATTGTTATTTTCTGCAGCTTCTCATTTGTAAGCCCCTTCAAATCCACCCACGCAAAGACCACTGCCCAGAATTAAGTCCCATAGCTTATTCTGTTTTATTACTATCTAGTTATTTTCCATTTTCATCACTTATAAATTCTAACAAAGGTATCTGTATTGCACAATTATCTATCTCTACATTTCCAAGTCTAAACACTGACATTTCTCTTTGGTAGAGGGGAAGAAAAACACCATAGTCTGAGAGAGCACAGGTCTCCTTGATCCTCTCTAATAAGCAGGGTTTCATTTCTATTCTATTTGAATATTTTATTGTCTCTGCTTACAAAGGATAGATCCATTTTCAAAAACTATGATGTTGCTCTATTTCAAATTTGTTGCTTTTCAGCTGACTTTATTCATTTTCATTTCTTTTATTATTTACAATGAAAGAAAACTCTGACTCTTCCTGGAGGTGTCATACTCTGAGGGAATGATTCATTTTGCTTCTTTGGAGCTCAACTCCATTAATGTCATATTACACAGCATAGGTTTATCTAAATATATCAGCCTAAGATCTTTTAAAGACTCGCTGTTTCTTCTCTCAGGTCTGGCTCATCCCAGTTAGAATGAACTAAGGATCATAGGAGGAAAGCATAAATCTTTTCACTTTGACTACAAAATATATATCCTGAAGACACTGCTTGACAATTTATAAATCACCCTAAGTACAACGAACTGGAAAAAAAGCTAATAGAGAGAACAATGAGTTTATTGATTATTCATGAGCTATATATACATTTATGTTGCTACTTCTCCTTACTATTGCATTGTTCATGTGCACTAGCCCCTTTTGTCTTTGTTGAAATGAGAGAGACTAGGGAAAGACAGTGGATTTGATTTTCATGACTCAAAAAAAGAAAAAAGTCCAAAAGATAGGGAAAAAAACCCCAAAGATCAGGAAAAATGTCTTTCCTTAGCTACTAATTGCAGTTACATTTCACAGTGTAAACATGAACAGAAATCCCAACTCATATGTTTATATATTTTTCCTAATGTGAACATCAGCCTTTTATGACTCTTACATTAAAAGAGTACAGTGAGGGCTTCCCTGGTGGTGCAGTGGTTGAGAATCTGCCTGCTAATGCAGGGGACACGGGTTCGAGCCCTGGTCTGGGAGGATCCCACATGCCGTGGAGCAACTAAGCCCATGAGCCACAACTACTGAGCCTGCGCATCTGGAGCCTGTGCTCTGAAACAAGAGAGGCCGCGACAGTGAGAGGACCGCACACTGCGATGAAGAGTGGCCCCCACTTGCCACAACTAGAGAAAGCCCTTGCACAGAAATGAAGACCCAACACAGCCCAAAATAAATAAATAAATAAATAAATAAATTTTAAAAAGAGTACAGTGATGTCATTATTAGAGTGGGTGGGAATAGCTATCACTTAGTAGCTCTGGAACTTTAGGAATTTAGCATTTCTAAATTTTAATTTTCACATCTACAAATTTAGAATAATTATACAGTTGTCATGATGGTTAAATGAGATTATACATGCTTAGTTTGTTTGCAATGTAAAACTCAGGTATTTTTGTGTATTTTAGTCAAGTAATGGGAGCCATCAAATGGTGTTACTCAAGAGAATCATATGGTGAGAGGTAGGCTTTAGGAAAATTGATGAAATATTTAGGCCAAGTTAAAATTAAGAGGGGAGGGAGTTGAAAGAGGCAAAGATCATGCATCTAGGGAGGGTGAAGTGGGATTGGAAGTGTAGATGTAAATGTGAAAGAAAATGGTGAAGGTAAATCTATAGAAATTCACAATTAATGAAGTATGGAGGCTTCCAAACTTTAATATTTGAAAGTTTAGCAGGGCATTCTCGATGTAGGCCCCCATATTCAGTTGGAAATGAGATTATAAAAGAGATGAGTACTTAGATATTTACATTGTAGTTATTCACTTTGCTATCTTAGATGGAACATGAGGATAGATATAATTAATAGAAAGTTTAAAGAAAACTAGAGAAATGCTCCAAGTGAGAAATGAGATAGGGTAAGTTGACATTAAAAAATAGGCAAGGAATGAAGGGAATTAATCAGGAAGAGCAGTCAGAAGAGTGGGAGTACAAGATAATATCATGAAGCAAGATTCACGAGAGACCAGAGAAGTGAAGTCAAGCAAAACACAAACTAACAAAAGTCTGTGTTTAGGTGGGCAATGAATATTTCAAAGAAATATTATATTGATTCAACATAAATCCAATGATAGTCTGAACAGGGATTTTTTTTTTAGCATCTTTATTCGAGTATAATTGCTTTACAATGTTGTGTTAGGTTCTGCTGTATAACAAAGTGAATCAGCTATATATATATACATATATCTCCATATACTCTCCCTCTTGGGTCTCCCTCCCACCCTCCCTATCCCACCCCTCTACGTGGTCACAAGGCACAGAGGCAATCTCCCCATGTGATACAGCTGCTTCCCACAAGCTATCTATTTTACATTTGGTAGTGTATATATGTCAATGAGACTCTCACTTCAGCCTAGCTTACCCTTCCCCCTCCAGGTGTCCTCAAGTCCACTCTCTACGTCTGCAACTTTATTCCTGTCCTGCCCAAAGGTTCATCAGAACTACTTTTTTTCTTTTTCTTTTTTTAGATTCCATATATATGTGTTAGCTTACGGTTTTTGTTTTTCTATTTCTGACTTACTTCACTCTGAATGACAGTCTCTAGGGCCATCCACCTTACTACAAATAACTCAATTTTGTTTCCTTTTATGGCCGAGTAATATTCCATTGTATATATGTGTCACAAATTCTTTATCCATTCATCTGTTGATGGACACTTAGGTTGATTCCATGTCCGGGCTATTCTAAATAGTGCTGCAATTAATATTGTGGTACATGACTCTTTTTGAATTATGGTTTTCCCAGGGTATATGCCCAGTAGTGGGATTGCTGGGTCATATGGTAGTTCTATTTTTAGTTTTTAAAGGAACCTCCATACTGTTCTCCATAGTGGCTGTATCAATTTAGATTCCCACCAACAGTGCAAGAGGGTTGCCTTTTCTCTGCATCCTCTCCAGCATTTATTGTTTGTAGATTTTTTTTTTTTTTTTTTTTTTTTTTTTGTGGTACGCGGGCCTCTCACTGCTGTGGCCTCTCCCGTTGTGGAGCACAGGCTCCGGACGCGCAGGCTCAGCAGCCATGGCTCACAGGCCCAGCCGCTCCGCGGCATATGGGATCCTCCCAGACCGGGGCACGAACCCGTATCCCCTGCATCGGCAGGCGGACTCTCAACCACTGCGCCACCAGGGAGGCCCTAGATTTTTTGATGATGGCCATTCTGACAGGTGTGAGGTGATACCTCACTGTGGTTTTGATTTGCATTTCTCTAATGATAAGTGATGTTGAGCATCCTTTCATGTGTTTGTTGGTAATCTGTATATCTTCTTTGGAGAAATGTCTATTTAGGTCTTCTGCCCATTTTTGGATTGGGTTGTTTGTTCTTTTGATATTGAGCTACATGAGCTGCTTATATATTTTGGAGATTAATCCTTTGTCAGTTGCTTCATTTGCAAATATTTTCTCCCATTCTGAGGGTTGTCTTTTGGTGTTGTTTATGGTTTCCTTTGTTGTGCAAAAGTGTGTAAGTTTTGTTAGGTCCCATTTGTTTATTTTTGTTTTTATTTCCATTTCTGTAGGAGGTGGGTCAAAAAGGATATCATTGTGATTTATGTCAAAGAGTGTTCTTCCTACGTTTTCCTCTAAGAGTTTTATAGTGTCTGGCATTACATTTAGGTCTTTAATCCACTTTGAGTTTATTTTTATGTATGGTGTTAGGGAGTGTTCTAATTTCATTCTTCTACATGTAGCTGTCCAGTTTTCACAGCACCACTTACTGAAAAGGCTGTGTTTTCTCCATTGTATATTCTTGCCTCTTTTATCAAAGATAAGTTGACAATATGTGCATGGGATTATCTCTCGGCTTTCTATCCTGTTCCATTTATCTATATTTCTGTTTTTGTGCCATACCATACTGTCTTGATTACTGTAGCTTTGTAGTATAGTCTGAAGTCAGGGAGCCTGATTCCTCCAGCTCCATTTTTCTTTCTCAGGATTGCTTTGTCTGTTTGGGGTCTTTTGTGTTTCCATACAAATTGTGAAATTTTTCATTCTATTTCTGTGAAAAATGCCATTGGTAGTTTGATAGGGATTGCACTGAATCTGTAGATTGCTTTGGGTAGTATAGTCGTTTTCACATTGTTGATTCTTCCAATCCAAGAACATGGTATATCTTTCCATCTGTTTGCATTATCTTTAATTTCTTTCATCAGTGTCTTATAGTTTTCTACATAGAGGTCTTTTTGCCTCCTTTGGTAGCTGTGCTCTCACAGCTGACCTCAGTCCTCTCACTGGGGTCTGACCTCTGAAGCCTGCACCTCAGCTCCCAGTCCCCACCCACCCCAGCGGGTGAGCAGACAAGCTTCTAAGGCTGGTGAATGCTGGTTGGCACCGTTCCTCTGTGAGGGAATCTCTCTGCTTTGCCCTCTGCACCCCTGTCACTGCTCTCTCCTCCATGGCCCTGAAGCTTCCCCTCCCCACCCCCCATCTCCACCAGTGAAGGGGCTTCCTAGTGTGTGTAAACTTTTAATCCTTGACAGCTCCCTCCCTGTGGTGCAGATCCCATCTCTATTCTTTTGTCTCTGTTTTTTTCTTTTTTCTTTTGTCCTACCCATGTACATGGGGATTTTCTTGGTTTTGGGGAAGTCTGATGTCTTCTGCTAGCCTTCAGTAGGTGTTCTGTAGGAGTTGTTCCACATGTAGATATATTTTTAAGGTATTTGAAGGGAGGAAGGTAATCTCCACGTCTTATTCCTCTACCATTTTGAAGGTCTCCTCCTCATCAGGGATTTTTGCAGAGATTGGCAAACTGAGTCTAAAATGTTTATGGAAATGGCCAAACAACCACATAACCATTTTTCAAAAGCAAATTGGAAAAAATAAGCCAAATTTGAATGATGCTCTGACATCATAATGTCAATCAACATTATCAATTTGGAAAAAAAAATTATTTTCACAAATGGTGTTGAAATAACTGGATAGACATATGGGAGAAAAATGAAACTTGACCACTACCTTGCATCATACACCAAAATTAATTTGAGGTGGATTACAGACCTAAATGTAAAGTCTAAAACCATAAAGCTTTTAGGAATAAACGGAAACAGAAGACCATCTTTAGGACTTGGGTGTTGACAAAGGATTCTTAAAAAGGCCACAGAAAGCAATAATATTAAAAATATATATTTCATCAAAACAAAACAATAAAACCTGTGCATCAAAAATTTAAGAAAATGAACACTTACAAATGTAGAGGACATAGTAGAAGAATAAATTTATAATTATAGTACATAGACTAAATGATAAAGTAGCAATATTCACAGAGATTTAGGGTAGGTATTTCATGCAAATGGAATGGTATGGGCACAGATACTCAGCCATGGGTGCCTAAGCCTTATGAGTTAAGGGATGCTCATATAGCTTGACATGACTGGAGCATAGTGTGTCTGTGGACATATTGTAAGAGATGAGGCTGGATGGAAATTCAGGACATGTTGATAGACATGTAAGTAAGACCTGATGAAGGAGATGGGGATCTTCAGAAAGATTTTTTTTCTTTTTTTTTTTTCAGAAAGATTTTAAACAAGTGAATCACATGATTCCATTAGCATTTTAGAAAGACCACTCTACTGCTAGCAATGTGGAGAATGAATTAAAGTAGACTGATAGGGAAATTATTTAGAGAGAATTTCAGTAATCCATGTGAGGCTTGATAAAGAGCCAACCTATGACATTTACAGTATAGACAAAATAAGGAAGATGAAGGATTATAGAGCTGTCAAGGAGATAGGAATTTTAGCATTCTTTGGGTCAGGGCATTAGAGGAGATGCCTAGTGTCATTCTCTGAGCAGAGAATAGTGTCTTTAATTAAGAATCAAATTAGAGAGTTATGGTCATGTTTAGATTGTAGCCAGGATAAATGATTTTATGGTGAAAGTAGGCACATAATTGAAATGGCAGCCTATGGTGTTTAGATAGTGAGAAATGAATTCAGCAGCATATAGGGGAGCCAAAGGGGCTGGAAGTCAAAGCAGCTCAAAGAACAGATCCAGTGGAGATCAGGGAGTGGAGATGGTAAAAGGCAAGGAGATCTTCTCAACAGAATGAAACACATTTCTTCTGTGTGGTTCATCCACAACTTGGACACCAACCATGACTGATAAATTGATGACTAAGACACCTAATCTTATACAGACAAATTAGGCCCGAGTTACATCCCAAACTCCAACATAGTATCTTCAACTTCTCTCTAGGTTTCTTCACCTCCATATTTAATAGACATCCCAAGCTTTACCATGTCCAAATCTAATTTATAACATTGGGCCAACGTTAGTACTTAAAATATTTTATGACCAAAGCATTACAGGTTTTAACTTAGAAAGAATGCCAGATGACTCAGAATGGCAACTATACATAAAGAATTAGAGCAAGCAAACCACCACCCACTGGCTAAATATCAAATCTGTCTCAAACCACCTTCATTTCCAAGGCTTTGTGTTCTAAATCTCAGTTAATAATACTATTGGCTGGTCACCTATATGAGATAACTTAGGGGTATCTTCTAGGCCCCCTTTCTTCTATCAACTTCCCTAAGTGGTCATCAAGTCTTGCCAGTACTACCCTTGATAATCTCTTGATTAAATTTGCCTATTTTCTCCATTTCCATGCCTATATTTCTGGCTTTAGTTGTTTCTTATCTTGAGTATGGCAGTAGCCTCTCAACTGGTATCCAATTACTTTGCTCAGCTGAACTTACTGTATCCTGATCCCAGAATACTTTCTTGCCCTACTCTTCCTAGGATAATTACTCCCCACTCAGGATTAAAATAAAATATCATCTTCTATATGAAAACTTCCTCCAGCTTCCAAAGATGGTCCTTTACTTCTGGACTTCCACACTTTTATAAACCTTTTAAGGCTATTTCTTTGTTTCACTACTTATAAGTGACTCTCTATTTTCTCCCAACTTATCCTGTGGCACAGATAATTTGTAATTATTATGTATTTAGTTTCTTACACATAACTGCACACTGTGTTTAGTAGATATTGAAGGCATTTCTTTTTTCAGAAGTAAGAAAGGAAGAAGTGAGGGAAAAAGGGAAGAGGATGAATCTGTATTCCTCCCCTTCAGCATATTCCACTACCCCACTACATGATAAAATAGCTAAAATATCTCCCTTGCTATTATTTTATCCCAAAACTTAAATTTGAAGGTACTTAGCTTAGTTAATTTGTGTGGGACATGCATGAAACGATTATGTTATATTTAGCCACATCCTTAATTGAACCACCCATTAGTCAAAGGGAGAGCAGAAAAGGGAGATACTTCCAAGGGTGCCAATCTTTTAACTGAAGTTCAGTGAACTGAACTTAACAGTGATATCACTGTCTGTCTTTTAGCAAATTCTGTGTTCAATTCAGAAGACAAATTTCACCCATGTATGTATAAGCAATGTCTTTGAGATATCACAGAATCGAATGTTCAGTTGGGTAGAAGTGATTCTCCTGTCATGGGAATTCTCCCCAGTCCTAAATTATGTGTATAATTTTGATAAGAAACCCCAAGTAGTCGGTGTTCCAAATAAGGAAAGGGATATTTTCATAGTCCAATTAATATAATCCAAATTAATTCACTAAATCAGATTATATAGATCAATTTTCATCAGTGATGATTAAGAGTTATCTAAAGGATAATCCATTAAACACACACAGAGAGACACAAAGACACACACACAGGGCTTCCCTGCTGGCACAGTGGTTGAGGGTCCGCCTGCTGATACAGGGGACATGGGTTCGTGCCCCGGTCTGGGAAGATCCCACATGCCACAGAGCAGCTGGGCCCATGAGCCATGGCCGCTGAGCCTGTGCGTCCAGAGCCTGTGCTCTGCAATGGGAGAGGCCACAACAGTGAGAGGCCCGCGTACCGCAAAAAAAAAAAAAAAAAAAAAAAAAAAAGACATACACACACACACAGAAAAACCTTTCACCATGACAGATGATGCTGCCACTATCTACCCCTTATGGATCACAGTCTATAAAATCAGGATCAACACTCATATATACCAATTGAACAGCTACTGATTTCCCCCAATTTTCTACTTTCTCACTCATGTTAATATAAACTTTTCTTCTCAAATGAGAGATTCATTTCTAGTATATATACATATATGCTAATATATGTTTGTGTGGATAAGAAGCCGTTCTAATTTTTAATACACCATCTTTATTTACTAAGTAACTCAAGTTTATGGACTTTAATTCAAGTGTTTTGTAAACTCATGCAACTTACACAACAATACTGGAAAAACCAAGGAAAAATAAAGTTTTCTTTAATAAATCTTGATTTGGCAATCTACAAAATTCACTAATATGTTGGGAAAATAAGACTGTTGTTAGACTAATACAAAAATATAATTAGCAGTTACTTCATAAACTATGATAGTATTTAATGCTTTAATAACAGAGTTTCTTTCAGGAAATAGCATTTCCTTAGTGGACTTCACGTTGACTTTGGTTATCTTTTCGTAAGCAGGGACAAAATTGTTTGTGAAAAAGTACAGTGCTGTTATCCTAACCTTTACATTACCCTAAGAGAAATGTGCCTGCCTTCTAATGTATACTCTCAATGTTTCCCCTGACCACATAAATAATGGGAGCATAAAGCATGGGGAACTTACCCTCCCATTATACAGGCTCCCATATTTTTTATCTTTTTGTTAATATTTATTTAATTTACTGTAAGAGTGAAAAAGGTGATGAGAATAAAAATGAACAAAATAGATTTAAAACCAAATAGCCTATATTAATGGGATCACTTTACATTCTAAGCTACATGACAGAAGGGAAGGAAAGAAAGCAACTATAAACAAGGTGAAATGGCCAGAGCCTCTCCAAAAGAGGGAGATGCTCCTCAGTCTCGGCCCACTGGGGCCATCAGATGAGGCTGAAATTAAGTAAGAATCAACCACAAGCATTTTGAGGTTTGATGTGTGTGTGTTTTAATGTCCCTCTTGGAAGAAATATTTTTAAAGATCCCTATTATTAGAAGAAGAAAACAGCCAGCAAACCAAGTTACGTAAGTGATCAATTTTGTTCACTTCTTGTGTGCTAAACACTGAGATAGCTGTTTTGTATATTTTATATCAAAGACTTACCATAATCCTGTGCAGATGTATCATTATTATCCTTCAATATACTGATGAAGAAACCCCAAGTTTATAAATATTAACTTTTCTACTCTAACACAATGTATAAATGACAAAACAGGATCCAAGAATTCAGGTAGTTTTAAAAGATTTCCTACCTTAATTCTAAATCACAGCCTTAACCTTGAGGCTGAACAGTTCCATATTCAACTCTTCTTTTCATCTCCCTCGCCCTCTTTACACTTACTTACTCATTGTTTCAATTTATCCTGATTCATTTAAGAATTTACCTAGACCATAATATTTTAAGCCTCTTAAAAGCACTTTTTTTTTTTTTTTTTTTGCCTTTTGCTGCACAAGACTATGGGGAAGGGGACATAATTTAATGAACCTAGAACTCCACCCACAGTCTGGCCCAATGGGGGTGCTGAAAAAATGGCAGCACCTACCTTCATGTGGTAGACAGAGCTCTCCATGTAGACAACAATAGTGAAGACTTTCAGGTGGACAGAAAGATTGGTCACCAAAGGGTTTTAAACTTTTACAGGTATTATTAGAGATTTCTCTCTGAGGGGGGTGGAGTAACCTGTTATTTCTGAGATGTCCAGTGTTAAAGACTACACCAGGAGCAACCAATGACACTGGGCTTTTTAACTGTGCCATGGCCCTCTGTTAGACTGTGCCCAACTGGCCCCTATTATATCCTTTCTAACTGCTTACTACTCTTTGGCCTCCTAAGTCACAGACAGATGCTTAGACATATCAAATTCCTTGCTATTTACCAATTAGCTATGTTTTTCTCAAACCCTTCTGATGTTCTAAACTCCTCTCTTCCAAATCAGGTGAACTGCTATTCATTCTCCAAGATGTAACTCAACTATCTTCTCTATGAAGTCTTTCACAAATATCACACTCATGGAAATGCTACTTTTCTCCTTTTCTGTATTTTCACTGCACTGGATATATAGCTTTCTGGTGGCAATTGTTGAATAGAATACTTTCTTGCTGTGTTTATTTTTTATCATATTTAGGAATTGGCCAGAAGATCACAGAGTAAGAATTGATCACTGAGCAAGATTTAAAGACAGTGATCATTATCAACAATTCTGCCACTAGAAACTAAATGATGCTGCTATAAGGAGATTTGTTTGTGTCTTCATAGATATTTAAATGATGCAGATGGATAGAGATGGGAGAGCTTCCTCTACTGACCCCTTATTACAATACCCTCTTTACCCTCTCACTTCATTTCCCACAGTTAGCAATGACTGAAACCAGGTGAAGAGTCTTGATGGCACTCAGAAGTGAAGCCCTGAGAAGATCTGGGCAAAAGGGGAAAAAGTCACTAAATGTTTCCTGCCAAACATGTGTGACATAGAATTGGACCTAAGTATTCTATTAACTTCATAGACATTTCATGTTTTTAAATTTCCCTGTACTAATTTAATTTCCTGGCTTAGGATAGCTGGTTAAAGGCATATTGTGTCCCTTTGAAGGAGAAGACAAACTGCAGCTGAGAAGCTGTTGAAATTGACACTGAACAGAACAAGACTGCTAAGTATTTACCATTTTCAGATTGCAAGGAATTCACAATTTTAATAATATTGAATATGGGGGCCCTAATAGGTGGGAGCACAGCATTAAGATATTCATTATTTCTAGATCTAAATTCTTTCTAGACCAAATTGGGCTTATAATGGTCAAAAGAGAAGGCATAATCACTCCTTCTCTAAATAGGTCTGATATAATGGATTTTGATTTTTTAAGGCCCTGTTTTAGTTTATATTGTGCTGTATTAACTATTAATATTTTAAACAAAGGAGCAAGTCTACAGGGTTAAATATCGTCAAGCCAATGTAAGTGCCAATTTTTTTTTTCTTTCCCTTGTGGTACGTGGGCCTCTCACTGTTGTGGCCTCTCCCATTGTGGAGCACAGGCTCTGGATGTGCAGGCTCAGTGACCATGGCTCACAGGCCCAGCCGCTCCATGGTATGTGGGATCCTCCCAGACCGGGGCACGAACCCGTGTCCCTTGCATCAGCAGGCGGACTCTCAAGCACTGCGTCACCAAGGAAGCCCCAGCCAAAATTTTAATTTTAACTTATTACTCATTGGATGAGAGTGACCCTGCCCACTATGGGCTGTTTTAGCACTGAATGCTGTTACTATAAGAAAATTTGGTAAGACAATAGTTCTGATGGTTAAGATGAGACATATCTGTTTTATGTTTGGTAACTCTCCTAAGAGTGTAGAAACTATATTATTTAAATTTATTGTGAACTCTAGGTATAATACTAATATGTGCTCTAATATTGATTAAACCATGAAGGTTTGCCAATTGGTACATTTTAGCACAATGTAAAGTTAATTCAGAATATAGGTTGCAAAGGAGATATATGTCTAATTATCTAACTAGTCCAAACCATCTTTATCTTTATTTGATTTTCTTAAAGTTCTAGTTAGTGAAAAAACTAGTTTTGAGCCTGTATGCTGTTCTGATTACTGTTAAAGGAATTTAAACACTAAAGAACCTAGAGAGATCCTTTAATAAATTTGCAGTATGTTTGTGAAACTTGGACACGTATGTTAAACAACAAAAGGACACTTTAAAAGTAACTGTTGGTAAGTTCTAAAGAAGTCAATGCAGACTGAACACATAAGGAAGCCACCTAATTTTGCAATGTCCTCATTAAAACTATGTTTTATTGTATTTTCATTTTTCTCAAAGTTGTAAAGATATTCAAGGAGGGTTGCAAAATATAACCTGCATCAGAGAGACACATGTATCTTTTTTCAATAATGATAATTTCATTGCTTCTCTTATTTTATTTGTGCAGCATGTGGTCATTAAAATCAAGCTCTTGTTAAAATAAAGTCCCAGCATTCTTCATCCCAGGTTGCATCTCACTTACAGGTAAAGAGACTCTTGAAAAAAATTTCACTATACTTAGTGACACCTTAGAATATAATGTGTTATGTTAATGTAAGTTTCCACTAATTAACTGAGACTCAAGCCCTGGGTATCAACAAATATTCATGTACTGACAACCAAAGGTAATGAAGGGACTGTTGCCATAATGAATAGTATGTATTAGGGTATAATTACCAAAGCAGGAGCCCAGACCTTAATGATTTTTTAATGAAGAATAGGATGCTTTTATGATTTAGAATTATTCATCTCAAAAGCTCATTAGCAATCACATTCTCTAGTGGAACAAAATTTTTCCAAGGAAGAAACATGGTAGGGCTAGTTAGACTATCATTCCCAGAGTAGAAATGGCAGGGTTTGTAATTTTCCCATAAGTTGCTATAGTATTCTTTTTCTTAATTGAAGTATAGTTGATTTATAATACTATATTAGTTTCAGATGTACAACATAGCGAATCAATATTTGTATAGATTATACTTCATTTAAAGTAGTTATAGTATTCTTAACCAGTATTTTTCCTAGTAGTAATATGCTCTCTTCTCACCGGGGCTTTTATGTTTAGTAAAAATGTACTAGAGATGGGTCTGTTGCTGTGAGAATTTCAGAAAACTCATCTGGTAGGCTGACAGAACTCGGGGCCCCTTGGTTTTGACTTGGTATGCCAGATAGTCAAAATGATATTGGAACTCTAAGGTCCCTCTGTCCGGGAAGTATTGATACTTCCAAAATAGTTAAGAACCTGTTGAAAACCTGCTGCTCCATAAAAGTACTGGCAAATATCATCAATATCAAATGTTTCAGGATTGTAAAAATTAATAAATGCTTGCAGGAATCAGAGTAGCATTTGTTCAAGGAAAAGTCTGAATTAAACTAAAAACTGCAAAATTTTGTGTTCTAACTTGCTCTATCCCAACCACTTTCTCTCTAGCTGGTACAGTTGCCTTGAAACAACAACAGCAGCAGCAAAACACAGGCAGGCTTGAAAATGTGAAAATTAGTTACTAAGGGACTAAAAAGAGCATATCTGGACTGAAGCTTTTCAAAAGCCCCCTCCCCAAAGTATTGTCATATGTGTCTGACAGATACCTGAAAAAGCCCCATTCAAAGGGCTTGTCATTATTTGACATTACTCAGTGATCACTCAATAGGAAAAGGCCTATATACAGAATATTTCTAAAACAAGAGTAGAAATTTTTAACATCATAGCTGCCTGAAGTGGTGATATGAGTTGGGGCAAATAATAGGTTTGCCAAAAGACTTAAGAGAAAGATCTGGGAAATCAAATGTCAATAGGAAATTTGAAAAGGTTCAACATATTCATTGACATCTTGAAGGCCACATACATGTATTTGGATATGCACATTCTTACTGAAAAGCCTTAATCTATCATTTATGTCTGATTTGAGGTTCTGCACAAATAGGAGGTCAAGGCCTAGACAGAGTTGTGAACTGCTAGAACATTGAAGGCATGTCCCAGCATAGCACACAGCCCACAGCCACTTGAAAATTGCTACAAGACTTTCTGCTTAAGTCACTTAGGGAATTTTCTGTCCAATTATTAGGTGACTACTAAAGATACTGATGAGAGGCTTAAGTAAACACACACAACAGGAAATACAAATTGTATACATAATTAGGCCAGTGAACTCACTAAACAAAAGATTAGCAAAAATAGAAATGGCAAATAGCAACAACAATCAACTCTGGAGTGGGGAAGGAGTGATTTCCAATATTGCCACATTGTATTTAAAATATCCAGTTTCAAAAGAAAATTATGACATGTAAAGAAACAGGAAATTTTTGTCACAACACAGAGAAGAAAAGAAGTCAATAAAAAAAAAAAAAAACAGAGGAAGCCCAGATTTTGGACCTAAAAGACTTTAAATTGATTATTACAAATATGTTTAAAGAACTAAAGAAAACCTTGTCTACATAATTAAAGAATATATGAGAACCAAATCTCACAAAATAGATGAAGTCAATAAAGAGAAATTATTTTTAAAAGAAGCAAATAGAAATTTTGGATTTTAGAACTATATTAACTGAAATGAAAAATTCACCATAAGGAATCAACAGCAGATTTGATTTGGCAGAAGAAAGAGCATAATTGAGGACAAGTCAATTGAGATTAGCTAGTCTGCAGAACAGAGAGAGAGAGAAGAAAAAAGAGAAGGAAAGTGAAAATAGCCTCAAATACCTGTGCAATGCATCAAATGTACCAACATACTCAATGGGAGTCCTAGAAGGAAAGAAGAAACAATGTCTGGAAAAATAATATCTGAAGTAATAATGGCCCCAATTTCCCCAAATTTGATAAAAAATTAGTCTACATCTGTAAGAAGTTTAGCACGCTGCAGGTATGATAAATTCAAGGAGATCTACATCTAGGCACATTATAAACAAACTGTCAAAAGACAAAGGGAGAATCTTGAAAGCATGTGACAAAAGAAAAACAAAGATAAGTTGGACTTTACCAAACTTAAAAAGCTTTGTGTTTCAAAGGAAAGTGGAAAATCAACCCATAGAATTGGAGAAAATATTTATAATCATATATTTAATAAAGAACCTATATTTAGAACATATAAAAAGTCTTACAACTCAAATTAAAAAGACAAATAATCAAATTAAAAATGGGCAAAGTAGTTGGATAGTCATTTCTCCAGAGAAGATACACAAATAGTCACCAAGCACATGAAAAGATGTTCTAATCATTATTTATTAAGGAAATATAAATCAAAACCAAACTAAGATACCATGTCACACACACACCAGGATGTCTAAAATTAAAAATACCAGCAATAACAAGTGTTGACAAGGATATGGACAAATTAAAACTTACATATTGCTGGGGGGATTGTAAAATAGTACAACCATTTTGATAGTACCTCAAAATGTTATATAGAGAGTTTCCATGTAACTCAACAATTCTATTCCTAGGTATATTCCCAACAGAAATAAAAACATATATCCATACAGTCACTTGTACACAAATATTTATGAGAATTAGTCATAATAATAACAACAACAACAAAAAATAAGGTCAACAACCCTAATTTCCACTGACTGATGAATGGATAAACAAAATGTGATGCATCTATACAATAGAATATTATTTGGCAATAAAAATAAATGAAGTATGGATACATGTTACACGACAGATGTAACTTGAACACATGTGAAAATAACCTGTCAAAAGAGACCACATATTTTATGATTCCATGTATATGAAATGCACAAAAAACACAGATGCATAGAGACAGAAAGCAAATTAGGTCTGCTAAAGGTTGGGGGAATAGAGAAATGGAAAGTTTCTTTAATGCTGTGAGGTCTCTTTTCTGGAATGAGGAAAATGTTTTAAGATTAGATAGTGGTGATGGTTGCACAACTCCATGAATATAATAAAAACAACTGAATGTGCACTTAAAAATGGTGAACTCTGGGACTTCCTTGGTGGCACAGGGATTAAGAATCCACCTGCCAATACAAGGGACATGGGTTTGAGCCCTGGTCTGGGAAGATCCCACATGCCGCAGAGCAACTAAGCCCATGAGCCACAACTACTGAACTCGTGTGCCACAACTACTGAAGCCCACGTGCCTAGAGCCCATGTTCTGCAACAAGAGAAGCCATCGCAGTGAGAAGCCCGTGCACCACACAAAGAGGAGCCCCCACTCGCTGCAACTAGAGAAAGCCCACATGCAGCAACGAAGACCCAATGCAGCCAAAACTAAATTAATTTTTAAAAAAATGGTGAACTCTACATTACAGGAGTGTATCTCAATAAAAATTTTAAAAAATAACTGACAATTCAGCAGGCTTGGCTGGTAATTTTTTAATATCTCTGATATTATAAAAATAACTTATGTTGAATAATTCAGAGAAAAGTAGCATGAGATGTTGTCAACACAAAAAAATATGAAAATGTTCTTGATGGGACTCCGAATAGTCACCAGTGTCTCACTGAAAGTGATGTCCAGTCCTCTGTTGCATAACTCTGTTCTTTTCCAACCTTTCCATAAAATTTACAGGTGTATATATATATATATATATATATATATATATATATATATATAATATATATAACTGGCTGCTATTGATATTTCTCATATATAGTAAAAAGGAAATTTATCGCTCTATTTAACTATTCCAATGTTTCCTAAAAACTTATTTGCACATTTGACCTCAAACCATAAACAACTGTTTTTTGATAAGATTCATTTTTCTCATCATGAGGGAAAAAAAAAGCAGGAATGCATTCTTAATTAGGGAAACATGCAGACTACAATTTAAGCTCCTAATATGGGCATGACTTCCTGATATCACGTAATAAGGGAATATGCAGAAAATAGTCTTTATCATAATTGTAAGCTTTATAATGGAGATAGATGGCAAAACTTTTCTGAAGGTTATACTTTTAAATGGGAAGATTAGAAGCAGTTATGAAATGACTTTTAAAGTGTGGGTGTATTTGGAAATCATTTGCCAAGGCTATTTCCATCATAATAGGCTCCTAGAATGGAGTGCAGGTATAAAAAGGGCCCATTACAGAGAGGTCAGTAGATATAGCCCTAGCTACAATACCGTATTGTTCCCTTCAACACTGTCTTCAGGGCTTTGTCCAGACTCATTTGAAATATGTGCAGATTTCACCTTCCCCATTATTTTTAACTTGAATACATATGTCCTAATGGCAGTAATGATTAGTCTGCCAACACATTCATCTTCCTTTAAAGATGGAAATAAAAGAGACTTTTGGGTACTCTGAACAAAGAGCAGAATTGGCTCACAGTTTCTAGGTGACAGTAAGTGGATAGTTGAAGTTGTGCAATTATTTCTGGGGCCCCTGCTCCCTGAGACAAGCATTATTTCAAAGGAATAAAGAAAAGAAAGTGGAGATTAAGAAAACTAGAAAGTATGTTGTTTGGGCTTTTTAGGTGGTGCTGAAGGTACCGTGGAATTACAGACTCCTGCACCATTCTGCTGTATTTAGGTTTGGAAAATGTGGAGAAAACCACTTCTCCTTGAGAGGAGATTGGGCTGATATTTGTCATGTTTTAAACCATGGCTTCAAAGTGAAATATTATCTTGTTCTAGATTTCACTCTTATAAATCTTACCAACAATGTTCAGCTTTAGTCACTAATAATTATATATAAGAAAATCAAAGCTCAGAAAATAATCAGTAAAATACCAAGGCTTAATACAATGTCTTCCAGTATTTCTCCATAATGGTAAGCTGGACTAAGGCATCTTTAGTGATTGTTATTTTATATGCCATTTGTTAGCTGCTTCTCCCATCTCCTGAGAAGGACCTCTAGGTTCCATGGATGCCTTCTGATGTCACACAACAATTTTCTCAAACTCAAGTAAATACTACCATCTGTACTTGGTGATAGATTCCTCACTCACCAAATCATTGCAGCAGAAACAGGGAGAAGCAAGGTACAAAGAGATGAGGAGAATATCTGGGCAGAGCCATCAGAAAGCATTGAGTCCTCCTCCCCTCATATTTTAGATGATCTCTTCCATGAGCAGGACTTCCTATTTTAAATAGCTATGCTCTAATACTCTGAGTACAAGCAATTTGGATAAATCAAATCCTGTATGAATCATTATTACAGAGGAAAGAATTATTGGAAATTCATAGATGACATAAGTGATGGACCAGATTGAATACTTCTACAAAAATAAACTAAGGAGATTTTAGAGAAAAACAAGGGAGTGTTGATTTCTAGAATGAAAAGTAGTGAAGTCTGGCAGATATTGTGAATCCACCATCAAAATTTTTGATTTTTGTTCGTTATTATTATTTTTTTTTACCCTGAGGGCTATGGTATTTGGCAACATACCAGATAACATATCTTTCCCAAAAGATTAAAAGCCCTTTGGTGGAGATCAGGACAGCAGAGTAGGAGGACATGGAACTCACTTCTTCCCAGAAACACATAAAAAATACATCTACATGTGGAACAGTTTTCACTGAAAACTAACTGGAAACTGGTAGAAAGACTCCTGTACAACCATGGCTGTAAGAAAGATCTATATGAAATCAGGTAGGAAGGTAAGAGAAGCAATCAGGTTGGACCTGTGCCCCTGGAAGGGGACTCAGAGAAAGAGGAACATTACATGTGTAGAGTGGGTAGAGATGTTTCCTGGGGAGTGAGCAGTTTGAACCAAATATTGGACACCTCAGCCCTGGGGTTTGACACCAGGAAGACAAGCCTTCTTGTCTGGTTGGAGGGCCAGTGGGAATAATAGGAGGGCTGTGGAAAGGCTGAACTCTGCTCATGAGGAGCATGTGTATGCTTGCTTGCTCCCAAAGCAGGGTGAAGAGGGTGGCTTGAAACTGAACAAGATGCTGACCAGTTTCCCACAACCACCCAGGCACATGTACCAGCTTGAACTAGTGAATGCTTCAGCCCCACTTCATGATGCAGCTCCACACTAGTGCAAGAGCTTGGCTGTGAGACACAGAAGTAACTTAGACTTGAAGCAGCATCTAAGCAGGTCAGAGCAAGCCATTTCTGACATTTTCACATATAGTGCATCAGAAGCAGTCTTGGTCTTTGACCCAACTGGATTACCACAGCCTGCAGCCCAACCTATGATGAGTGCCCACATGGACCCCTCTTGTTTCAGCACTGCTCACTTCTGGGGCAATGTTGCCAGTGCTGTGAGGGGGGGAGAGCACACACTTAAAGAGATGGAGCCAGCTTGGACCTAAACCTCAGAGGTTCTGCTCCAGCAATGTAGGAACTGACACCACACAAGGTAGGGAAGTGACCAAAACTGAGCAGAGGAAAAGCCCTGGCTCACACCTGGCTCAGGTCCTACCCCTTCCATACCCAGTCCCACCTCCCAACAAGGTGATGGCTGCTGGCATATCCTGAGGAAAGGCACAACTTGTGTTCATGTCAAATCCAGCTTTCTCACCAAAGGCACTGGGCACACGCAGAATGTGTAGGGAATGCTCCCTTATAAGGACACCTCTTTGAGAGCACAATAGGTAACTGTTCCACCTAATTTTATATAGAGAAAGTTAAACAAAATAAGGAGGCAGAGAAATTGGTCTCAACTGAAAGAGCAAGAGAAAAACCCTGGAAAAAAACCAAATAATGAAATAAACAATTTACCAGAGAAAGAAATCAAACTATTAGTAATAAGAATAAAAACTGAATTACGTAAAAGAATAGATGAACACAGTGACAATTTTTTTCAAGTAATCAGAAAATATAAAAAGTAACCAGTCATAACTGAAGAATATAACAACTGAAATGAAAAACACATTAGAAGAATTAATAGCACACTAGCTGATACAAAAGAATGATAAGTAATCTAGAAGACAGAGTAATGGAAATCACCCAATTTGAACAACAAAATGAAAAATAAATTTAAAAAAGAGAACAGTTTAAGGGAGCTCTAGGAAAACATCAAGTGTAGCAATGTTCACATTATAGGGGTCTCAGAAGGAGAAGAGATAGATAAGGGGTTCAAACATATATTTGATGAAATTATGGTTAAAACTTCCCAAACCTGAAGAAGGAAACAGCTATCCAGGTACAGGAAGCATAGAGGGTCCCAAAAAAGATGAACTCAAATGGAACTTGACTAAGACATATCATAATTTAAAATGGCAAAAGTGAAATATAGAGAGAAAATTCTAAAGTCAACAAAAGAAAAACAAAGATTCATATACAGGAGAACTCCATAAGACTATCAGCTGTTTCTTCTGCAGAAACATTGAAGGCCGGAAAAGAGTAGCAGGAAAAGTCAGCAACCCAGGATATTCTACCCAGCAAGATTATCATTTAGAATTGAAGAAAAGATAAATAACTCTTCAGACAAGCAAAAACTAAGAGTTCATCCATAGTAAACTGACCGTGAAAGAATGTTAAAGGGTATTCTCTAAGTGCAAAAGAAAAGACTACAATAAGAAGGAATAAACTATAGTAAAGGAAAAATCCCACTAGTAAAGGCAAATATATAGTAAAGACTCTGTATCCGGCACTTAAATAAGCTAGGGCAATGATTAAGAAACAAAAGAATTGTAAAGTTAACTATAACTACCATAAAAAGTGAAGAGATAAACATAATGATGTGAAATATGACATAAAAAACAGAAATCATGGGGGAGGGGAGTAAATAAATGCAGATCGTTTAGAATGTGTTTGAACTTAAATGACTAACACTTTAAAACAAATATATATAGTTATAGCTCAACATATATGAACCCCCTGGTAACCACAAATCAAAAAACCTACAGTAGATACACAAAAACTAGAGATAGAGGAACACAAGGATACCACTAAAGAAAATCATCAAACCACAGAGGAAGAAAAAAAAGAAGAAAAGAACAGAGAATTACTACAAAAATAACCAGAAAACAAGTAACAAAATGGTACTAAGTGCATACCTACCAATAGTTACTTTAAGTGCCAATGGACTAAATGCTTCAATCAAGAGATATAGGATGGTGCAGAAGAAAGGAGAATGACAATCATGCAGCCTGTGGAACAAAAACCACATTCACAGAAAGATAGACAAATGAAAAGGCACAGAGCTATGTACCAGATGAAGGAACAAGATAAAACCCCAGAAAAATAACTAGATGAAGTGGAGATAGGCAACCTTCCAGAAAAAGCATTCAGAATAATGATAGTGAAGATGATCCAGGATATTGGAAAAAGAATGGAGGCAAAGATCGAGAACATGCAAAAAATGGTTAACAAAGACATAGAAGAACTAAAGAACAAACAAACAGAGATGAACAATACAATAACTGAAATGAAAACTACACTAGACGGAATCAATAGCAGAATAACTGAGGCAGAAGAACGGATAAGTGACCTGGAAGACAGAATGGTGGAATTCACTACTGTGGAAGAGATTAAAGAAAAAAGGATGAAAAGAAATGAAGACAGCCTAAGAGACTTCTGGGACAACATTAAATACAACAACATTCGCATTATAGGAGTCACAGAAGGAGAAGAGAGAGAGAAAGGACCAGAGAAAATATTTGAAGAGATTATAGTCAAAAATTTCCCTAACATGGGAAAGGAAATAGCCACCCAGTCCAGGATGTGCAGCAAGTCCCATACAGGATAAATCCAAGGGGAAACATGCCAAGACACATAGTAATGAAATTGGCAACAATTAAAGACAAAGAAAAATTATTGAAAGCAACAAGGGAAAAATGACAAATAACATACAAGGGAACTCCCATAAGTTTAACAGCTGATTTCTCAGCAGAAACTCTACAAGCCAGAAGGGAGAGGCATGATATACTTAAAGAGATGAAAGGGAAGTACCTATAACCAAGATTACTCTACCCTGCAAGGATCTCATTCAGATTTGATGGAGAAATCAAAAGCTTTACAGACAAGCAAAAGCTAAGTGAATTCAGCACCAGCAAACCCGCTCTACAACAAATGCTAAAGGACCTTCTCTAAGTAGGAAACACAAGAGAAGAAAAGGAACTAGATAAACAAACCCAATACAATTAAGAATATGGTAATAAGAGCATACATACCAAAAACTACTTTAAATGTGAAAAGATTAAATGCTCTAACCAAAAGACAAGGGCTTGCTAAATGGATACAAAAACAATACCCATATATGTGCTGTCTACAAGAGACCCACTTCAGACCTAGGGACACATACGACTGAAAGTGAGGGGATGGAAAAAGATGTTCCATGCAAATGGAAATCAAAAGAAAGCTGGAGTAGCAGTGCTCATATCAGAAAAAATAGACTTTAAAATAAAGACTGTTACAACAGACAAGGAAGGACACTACATAATGATCAAGGGATCAATCCAAGAAGAAGATATAACAATTAGAAATATATATGCACCCAACATAGGAGCACCTCAATAAATAAAGCAACTGCTAACTGCTCTAAAAGAGGAAATCAACAGTAACACAATAATAGTGGGGGATTTTAATATCTCACTTACACCAATGGACAGATCATCCAAAATGAAAATAAATAAGGAAACAGAAGCTTGAAATGACACAATAGACCAGATAGATTTTACTGATAATTATGGGACATTCCATCCAAAAACAGCAGATTACACTTTCTTCTCAAGTGTGCATGGACATTCTCCAGGATAGATCACATCTTGGGTCACAAATCAAGCCTCAGTAAATTTAAGAAAATTGAAATCATATCAAGCATCTTTTCTGACCACAACTCTATGAGATTAGAAATGAATTACAAGGAAAAAAACACAAAAACATGGAGGCAAAACAGTACGTTACTAAATAACCAAGAGATCACTGAAGAAATCAAAGAGGAATAAAAAAATACCTAGAGACAGATGACAATGAAAACACAACGATCCAAAACCTATGGGATGCAGCAAGAGCAGTTCTAAGAGGGAAGTTTATAGCTATACAAGCCTACCTCAAGAAACAAGAAAAATCTCAAATAAACAATCTAACCTTACACCTAAAGGAATTAGAGAAAGAAGAACAAACAAAACCCAAGTTAGCAGAAGGAGAGAAATCGTAAAGACTAAAGCAGAAATAAATGAAATAGAAACAAAGAAAACAATAGCAAACATCAATAAAACTAAAAGCTGTTTCTTTGAGAAGATAAAGTTGATAAACCATTAGCGAGACTCATCAAGAAAGAGAGGGAGAGAACTCAAATAAATAAAATTAGAAATGAAAAAGGAGAAGTGAAAACAGACACTGCAGAAATATAAGGCATCCTAAAACTACTACAAGCAACTCTATGCCAATAAAATGGATAACCCGGAAGAAATGGACAAATTCTTACAAAGGTATAACCTTCGAAGACTGAACCAGAAAGAAATAGAATATATGAACAAACCAATCACAAGTAATGATATTGAAACTGTGATTAAACATCATCCAACAAAAAGAAGTCCAGGACCACTGGCTTCACAGGTGAATTCTATCAAACATTTAGAGAAGAGCTAACACCCATCCTTCTCAAACTCTTCCAAAAAATTGCAAAGAAAGGAGCACACCCAAACTCATTCTATGAGGCCACCATCACGCTGATACAAAAACCAGACAAAGATACTACAAAAAAAGAAAATTACACACCAATATCACTGATGAATATAGATGCAAAAATCCTCAACAAAATACTAGCAAACAGAATCCAACAACACATTAAAAGGATCATACACCATGATCAAGTGGCATTTATCTCAGGGATGCAAGGATTGTTCAATATATGCAAATCACTCAATGTGATATGCCATATTAACAAATTGAAGAATAAAAACCATATGATCATTTCAAAAGATGCAGAAAAAGCTTTTGACAAAATTCAACACCCATTTATGATAAAAACTCTCCAGAAATTGGGCATAGGGGGAACCTACCTCAACATAATAAAGGCCATATATGACAGACACACAGCAAACATCATTCTCAATGGTGAAAAACTGAAAGCATTTCCTCTAAGATCAGAAACAAGACAAGGATGTCCACTCTCACCACTATTATTCAATATAGTTTTGGAAGTCCTAGCCATGGCAACCAGAGAAGAAAAAGAAATAAAAGGAATACAAATCAGAAAAGAAGAAGTAAAACTGTCACTGTTTGCAGATGACATGATACTATACATAGAGAATCCTAAAAATGCCACCTGAAAACTACTAGAGCTAATCAATGAATTTGGTAAAGTTGCAGTACACAAAATTAATGCACAGAAATCTCGTGCACTAATGATGAAAAACCTGAAACAGAAATTAAGGAAATACTCCCATTTACCATTGCAACAAAAAGAATAAAATAAATAGGAATAAACCTACCTAGGGAGACAAAAGACCTCTATGCAGAAAAGTATAAGATATTGATGAAAGACGTTAAAGATGATACCAACAGATGGAGAGATATACCATCTTCTTGGATTGGAAGAATCAATATTGTCAAAATGTCTATACTACCCAAAGCTATCTATAGATTCAATGCAACCTCTATCAATTTACCAATGACATTTTTTATGGAACTATAACAAATAATGTTAAAATTTGTATGGAGACACAAACGACCCCGAATAGCCAAAGCAGTCTTGAGGGGAAAAAAACGGAGCTGGAGGAATCAGACTCCCCGGCTTCAGACTATACTAAAAAGCCACAGTAATCAAGACAATATGGTACTGGAATAAAAACAGAAACATAAATCAATGGAACAAGATAGAAAGCCCAGAAATAAACCCACTCACCTATGGTCAACTAATCTATGACCAAGGAGGAAAGGATATACAGTGGAGAAAAGACAGTGTCTTCAATAAGTGGTGCTGGGAAAACTGGACAGCTACATGTAAAAGAATGAAATTAGAACATTCCCTAACACCATACACAAAAATAAACTCAAAATGGATTAGGGACCTAAATATAAGAAGGGATACTATGTAATTCTTAGAGGAAAACATAGGAAGAACACTCTTTGACATAAATCACAACAAGATCTTTTTTGATCCACCTCCTAGAGTAATGGAAATAAAAACAAAAATAAACAAATGGGACCTAATGAAATGACAAAGCTTTTACACAGCAAAGGAAACCATAAACAAGATGAAAAGAGAACCCTCAGAATGGGAGAAAATATTTGCAAATGAAGCAACTGACAAAGGATTAATCTCCAAAGTATATCAACATCTCATGCAGCTCAATATTAAAGAAACAAATGACCCAATCCAAAAATGGGCGGAAGACCTAAATAGACATTTCTCCAAAGAAGACATACAGATAGCCAAGAAGCACATGAAAAGCTGCTCAACATCACTAATTATTAGAGAAATGCAAATCAAAACTACAATGAGGCACCACCTCACACCAGTTAGAATGGGCATCATCAGAAAATCTACAAACAACAAATGCTGGAGAGGGTGTGGAGAAAAGGGAACCCTCTTGCACTGTTGGTGGGAATGTAAATTGATACAGCCACTATGGAGAACAGTATGGAGGTTACTTAAAAAACTAAAAGTAGAATTATCATATGATCCAGCAATCCCACTGCTGGGCATATACCCAGAGAAAACCATAATTCAAGAAGATACATGCACCCGAATATTCATTGTAGCACTATTTACATTAGCCAGGTCATGGAAGCAACCTAAATGCACATTGACAGATGAAGGGATAAAGAAGATGTGGTACATATATACCATGGAATATTACTCAGCTATAAAAAGGAACGAATTTGAGTCATTTGTTGAGATGTGGATGGATCTAGAGACTGTCATACAGAGTGAAGTAAGTCAGAAAGAGAAAAACAAATATCGTATATTAATGCATGTATGTGGAACCTAGAAAAATGGTACAGATGAACCGGTTTGCAGGGCCGAAGTTGAGACACAGATGTAAGGAACAAACTTATGGACACCCAAAGGGGAATGCTGCTGGGGGGTGGGGATGGTGGTGTGCTGAATTGGGCGATTGGGATTGACATGTATATACTGATGTGTATAAAACTGATGACTAAGAAGAACCTGCTGTATAAAAAAAATATTAAATAAAATTTAAAAAATAAATAAATAAATAAAATCAGAATCACACATAAATAGAACAAACTAGTGGTTTCCACTTGTGGGGGTGGGCAATACAGGGGTGGGGGTAAAAAGGGTTATCATGGGTTTATATGAAGTCATGTGTGTGAAACTTTTGGAAATTGTAAATCACTATAAAATGTTTAAAATCTTTCATTCAATAAAAAATTATTTACAATACAATTATTTTAATACCTATAGAGAAGTAAGTAAAAAAAAAGGAAAGTGATAAAGAATGGCTTTGGGATAGAAAAAAGAAGACCCATCTATGTGCTGTCTATAAGAGACTCACTTCAGTGCTAAAGACACACACAAAATAAAAGTGAGGAGATGGAAAAAGATATTTCATGCAAATGGACACAACAGAAAGCAGGGGTATCAATACTTATATCATATAAAATAGACTCTAAAGCAAAGTATATAAATAAGATAAAGAAGGACTTTATATAATGATGAAGGGGCCAATATAAGAAAAGGATATTACACTTGTTAACATATATGCACCCATACAGGAGCACTTGAATATATAAAACAAATTTGCACAAACATAAAGGGCGAAATCAAAAATAGTGTAATAATAGTAGGGGACTTTAACACCCCACCTACATAAAGGAAGAGATCATATAGACAGAAAATCATTAAGACAACCATGGTCTCAAATAACACAATAGAACATTTAGACTTAATAGATATCTACTGGTACTCTATTGCAAAACAGCAGAATACACATTCTTTTCAAGTGCAGATGGAACTTTCTCCAGGATAGATCACATGCTAGGCCACAAAACAAGTCTCAACAAATTTAAGAGGATAGACATTATAACAAGCATTTTTTTCTGACCATAATGGTATGAAACTAAGAATCAGTTATAGGAAAGAAAAGGGACAAGGACAAACAGGTGGAGAATAAACAACATGCTACTAAGAAGCCAATGAAGAATTTAGAGGAAATCAGAAAATATCTTGAGACAAAGGAAAATAGAAACACAACTTGTGAAAATGTATGGGATGCAGAACAAACAGTTGCAAGAGGGAAGTTTATAGCAATGCAGGACTACCTAAGAAACTTTTCTAAAACAGCAAATACACAACTTAATCTATCATCTAGAGGAATTAGAAAAAGAACAAAATGAAGCCCAAACTCAGGAAAAGCAAAGAAATAATAAAGATCAAGGAGGAAGAAAATAAAAGAGACAAAAATAATAGTAAAGATCAACTAAATAAAGATCTGAGTTTTAAAAAATATAAACGAAATTGATAAACCTTGAGCCAGGCTCAACAGTACAAAGAGAGAAGAACCAAATAAACAAAATAAAGCATGAAAGAGGAGGAAAAACAACAGCAGTTATCACAGAGAGTAAAACAATCATAAGAGAATACTACAAAAGTTATATGCCAGCAAATTAGGCAACGTAGAAGAAATGAATAAATTCCTGGAAACATACAACCTTCCATGACTGAATCAAGAAAATATAGGAATCTGAACAGACTGATCACTAGTAGTGAAATTGAATTTGTAACTTTAAACGCTCCTTGCAAACAAAAGTGCAGGACCAGACAGCTTCACAGGGAAATTCTACCAAACCTATAAAGAAAAGCTAATATCTATTCTTCTCAAACTCTTCCAAAAAGTTAAAGAGAATAGACTTCTCCCACATTTATTCTATGAGGTCACCATTACTCTGATATCAAAACCAGACAAATACATAACAAAACAAAATTACAGGCCAATATCTTTAATAAATATAAATGCAAAAATTCTCAACAAAATATTGGCAAACCAAATTCAAAAATATTTAAAGAGAATCATACAACATGATCAAGGGGAATTTATTTCAGGTCTGCAAGGATGGTACAATATTAGCAAATTAATCAATGTGATACAACACATTAACAAAAGGAAGGATAAAAATCACTTGAACATCTCAATAGATGCAACAAAAGCAAATGAAATATTCAACATCCATTCATAAAAAAATTCTCATCAAAGTTGGTATAGCGGGAACATATCACAACATAATAAAGGCCATTTGTGATAAACCCATAGCTAACATTTATACTCAGTGGTGAAAAGCCAAAAGTCTTTCTTTTACAGTCAGGGACAAGACAAGGATGCCCACATTTGTCACTTCTATTTAACACAGTACTGGAGTCCTAGCCACAGCAATTAGACAAGAAAAAGAGGTAAAAATCACCCAAATTGGAACAGTCGCTATTTGCAGATGACATGTTGCTATATAGAGAAAACTCTAAAGTCTCCACCAAAAAACTATTAGAATTAATAGTTTTAATAATAAATAATATTAGTAAAGTTGCAGGAGACAAGATTAATATGCAGAAATCTGTTGTATTTCTATACACTAATAATGAACTATCAGAAAGAGAAAGAAAACAATCCATTTTAAAGCTGCATCAAAAATAATAAAATAATTAGGAATAAATTTAACCAAAGCAATAGAAGGCTTATACTTTGAAAACTATAAAACACTGATGAAGGAATTTGAAAATGATACAAAGAAATGGAAAGCTATACCATGTTTTTGCATTGGGAAGATTTAATATTGTTAAATATTGTCCATACTACCCTAAGCAATCTAGAGATTTCTTCAATCTGTATCAAAATACCCATTACATTTTTCACAGAACTAGAACAAATAATCTTAAAATTTATATGGAACTGCAAAAGACCTCAAATTACCAAAACAACCTTGAGGAAAAAGAAGAAAGCTGGAGGTAGAACACTCCCTGACTTCAGACTATACTACAAAGCTACGGTAATCAAAACAGTGTGGTACTGGTACAAAAACAGACACATAGGTCCTGGAACAGAATAGAGATCCCAGGAATAAACCCACACACCTATTATCAATTAATATATGACAATGAAGGCAAGAATATACAATGGAGAAGAGACAGTTCTTCAGTAAAAGGTTCTGGGAAAACTGGACAGCTGCATGTTAAAGAATGAGATTAGAACATTTCCTCACACCATATTCAAAAATAAACACAAAATTGATTAAAGACCTAAAGGTAAGACTCGAAACCATAAAACACCTAGAAGAGAACACAGGCAGAACACTCATTGACATAAATCATAGAGATATTTTTTTTGGATCTGTCTCCTAAGGCAAAAGAAATAAAAGTTAAAAGAAACAAATGGGTCCTAATTAAACTTAAAAGGTTTTGCACAGAAAAGGAGACCACTGACAAAACAAAAACACAACCTAGTGAATAGGAGAAAATATTTGCAAATGATATAGCCAATAAAGGGTTAATATACAAAATATATAAACTGGTCATACAAATCAATATCAAAAAACAGACATTTTAAAAAATGGGCAAAAGACATTTTTTCCAAAGAAGATAGACAGATGAAAAACTGGTACATGAAAAATCCCTCAGCATTTCTAATTACCAGAGAAATACAAATCCAAACTACCATGAGATGTCATCTCATACCTATCAAAATGACTATCATCAAAAATTCTACAAATTAACAAATTTTGGTGAGGATGTGGAGAAACAGAACCCTAGTTCACCACTGGTGAGATTGTGAATTGGTGCAGCCACTATGGGAAACAGCATGGGGGTTCTTTAAATAACTAAAAATTGAACTATCATATGATCCAGCAATTCCACTTCTGTGTGTATATCCGAAGAAAACAAGAATGATAATTCAAAAAGATACATGCACCTCAATGTTCATAGCAGCATTATTTACAATAGCCAATATATGGATGTAACCTAAGTGTCCATCAACAGATGAATTAATAAAGAAGATATGACATATATGTACAATAGACTATTACTCAGCCATAAAAAATAATGAAATTCTGCAATTGCAACAATGTGGATATACCTACAGAGTATCATGCTTGCTTAGTGAAATAAGTCAGACAGAGAAAGACAAATACTCTATATTATCACTTATACATGTACTCTAAAAAATAAAACAAACAAACAAATGTATATAATCAAACAGAAACAAACTTGCAGATAAAGAGAACGAACTAGTGGTTACCAGTGGGGAGAGAGAATTGGAGAGGGGCAAGATAGAGGTATGGGATTAAGAGAGGAAAACTACTTTGTATAAAATAAATAAGCAACAAGAACATATTTTACAGCACAGGGAAAAATAAACATTATGTTGTAATAACTTTAAATGGAGTATAATCTATAAGAATATCTAATTACTAAATTGTACTCCTAAAACTAATACTATAAATCAGCTATACATCAATTAAAAATAACAGTGAACTTAATTAAAAGGATCACATTGTAATTATTAAAAGACAAATGACATTTAATAATATTTAATAGGGCTTCCCTGGTGGCACAGTGGTTAAGAATCCAACTGCCAATGCAGGGGACACAGGTTCGAGCCCTGGTCGAGGAAGATCCCACATGCTGCAGAGCAACTAAGCCTATGCGCCACAACTACTGAGCTTGTGCACCACAACTACTGAAGCCCGTGCACCTAGAGCCCGTGCTCCTCAACAAGAGAAGCTACCACAATGAGAAGCCTGCACACCGCAACGAAGAATAGCCCCCGCTCGTGGCAACTAAAGTAAGACCCCGCGCAACAATGAAGACCCAATGCAGCCAAAAATAAATAAGTAAATAAAAATTAAAAAAAATAATATTTAATAATAAAAAATGAATCAATCCCTTAAGAAGTCATAACAATCCTGAATATGTATGCCCTAAATAACAGTTTCAAAATACAAGAACAAAAAATGATAGAACTAAAAGGAGGAATAAAAAATTTGCTATTATAACTAGATATTTTACCACTCTTCTCTCAGTAATTAACAGAACAAGTTGACAAAAAATAAGGATATTGAAAGCATAACACTGGCAACTAACTTGATACATTCATAGAACAGTTTTCCCAACAACAACAGCACTACAGATAAACATTTACCAGAATAAATCACGTTCTGGGCCATAATATAAACCTCAATGCATTTAAGAGCATTGATATAGTACAAAACATGATTTCAACAACTATGAAATTAAATCTTAAATTAGTTCTTAAGAATTTGTAAAAGGGTAATTATAAAAGTATTAGGGGTATGACTGGGTGAATCCGGAAATAATTTTGCTTCAAGTCAAAAAAAACCAAACAAACAGCACCTTAATGGCAAGGATTGTGTCATTTTTACCACTGAACCAATCCTAACACTGTGATAATCATACATGAAGTATTTGATAAAGATTAGTTGAGTGTATAATATTCTAAGTGTTAAATAAATCACACATGTATTCATATATTTTTCGGAGTATCAAAGACTGATTCCTCTTTTCAGTGATATTGTCATAAGTAATAAAATATAGTAAAGATCTTTACTCATAACTGCCCTCATTCTGTTCTGCTTACAGTTATTGGAGAAACAATATTGTACACTTGTTCTCATTGAACTCAAAGAAAAAATATTAAGTTTGGAAGATTGAGAGGTGAAATAATTTATCTCAAAGGGAAGGGGAAAATGAGACTAGAATAAATGAAAATATGTTAGGGTTTATGTTCATATCCTGCAAACAATTCAGGCAGATTCCTATTGTGTCCAATATAAAAAACTCTAATACATCCTTGTGGTACTAAAATGTTTTTTGAATATAATAAGGTAAAAGAAAATAGGCACTTCAAGGAGATAGTGTATTTTGTTGGAAGGCCCATTTAGATAATTAAGTAGGATTTGAGACTTCCAGGACGCATGCACAAGTAACAGCGGATATTCCTAAACACCTTCTACAGGATTAATGTGTGTGCAGGGAGAGGTGGAGTGGTCTGAAGAATTAACAGGACAGAGACAGGACAACTGTGGGGATACAGGTAACAGAGACAATGAGATAGACACCTTAAGTTACTTCCCTTGATATGCATCAACTCTGGCTATTTCTGTTTCAACCTGCCTAAGGTTCAAATTCCTAGGAGAGAGCCAGGAAACCTTAGATTTTTTTTCCCCAAATGTTTATTTTTTTCCCAAAGTTTATTTTTCTTAGCAATTTAAAAATACATAAGCATACACATTAAGTTAGTGTTTTATTTCCTTACTGTACAACTGATATTATAAGAAACTTCCATTCAGTTAATATCTAATGAATACTGTCAACTTTCCCTGGCTTATATTTCTGCATAGAATTAGTACATGAACATGTAATTTTGTTATCATTTTCAAAATGCTTAGCAAAATTACAATATCACAGTTCATATGAAGCCCTTTAAAAAATCTGATGTCACTGGTTGTAGATGTTAAAGGTAAATGATGACATAAGAAACCACCGCAACTGTTAGTACCAGAACTGTTGCCAACTTGCATGAAGTTCATTTGCCACATTTTAAATGGTTTGAATTTCAACAGATACCACAGCACAGAATTTAAAATTTAATGATTAAATGAAGTAAGTGATGGTAGTTCATTATATTCTTAAAATATGGGGACCTGATGTATTGCTTTGTTTCAAACGTGACTATTAATTGTGACTTTATTTAAAGTATGACAAGTCCCCTGGTAAGAGGAGGGCAGGGTACCTCAACTGACAGTGTAACCAAGACACATAAAGTAGAAGGGAGCTGTTCCTAAGAAGGAAACTTTAAATACTCATTAGCAATAGAGAAAGGAATGCTGTGTGGACAAAACATCAGATGTCTACTACATACGGTTGTGGTGGGAAAATAACACTGGCAAATATATATATAATATTACTCACATGTTAAAAGCATTTTGTCCTGTCCTAAGACTAGCTGGTATTAACTCATTTAACCTTCCAACAACCCTCATTTTCCCTACCTTACAGATAAAGAAACTCACGTATCGAGAGCTTAAGAGCTGATCTAAAATTACACAGCTATGTAGCAGCAGAAACAAAATTTGAACCCATGTCACCTGGCTCTAGAGTCTACCGTCTACTTCATACTGCTTCTCAAAAGTGTGCCATCTGTGAAATAGAGCAGCCAGTCGAGCTAAGAGAAGCAGTGTAAAGGGAAAAAGGAAAAAACATAAAGTTGTTAAACCAGTTCATTATGCCACTTTATTGCATTTATTGAAAGAGTATTTGAACTTTTATTTTATGAACCAGAATCCAATTCATGGCCTCAATTTCACTAAAGCTTGAAAGATTTTTTAAAAACCCTCACTTTCACACATGAAAGTTAACTTATTAATGATTCAGTGCCTATAATTGAGGCTTGGAGGAGTTTTTCAAAAGTCCACTATCTTCTTCAAAATTCAGAGACTTCAGTGCCTAAATGTTATCAGAAGATTCCTTTTGTTACATATTCAAAGATCAGAACTTCTTTCTTGAAGCAGGTAAGGTCCACTAACACCATGTCATTTCAGGTCTCTCATCACAATAATTGAATAGAGTCACATAATTGGAAGCTTAACCAAGCATAACAGGCATTAACAGGTGATGGTACAATCTGATGCCACCCTTGCTCACAAATCCAGGCCATTTCACACTAGAAAGGATTTAGAGTCTCAGGAGGTACAAAGAAAAAAGCCTCTGAAAAGAGTGTTTACAAAGGAAGAATTATCAATACCCTCTAGAGACTGCAGAGATCAGCAGAGTTTAGTACATCCAGGGCCCATGCTGCATGAAAAAGCAGATAATGTTAAATATTAGGCTTTTACTGGATTGGACTCCAAACCAAGCAAATAGACAATAGCAGAGCTTATGAAAAAAACTAATTTGCAACTAACCATTAAGCATTAAACACGTCAGTAATATATTAACCCTAATTTACTAGCAATGAAATTTTGTTATACTGTGAAGCCTGTGTTTTGAACATTCTAACCCCTAATATGGGACTTTAAATAAAGTGTTGCCTTTATACAGGACAGCACAGCATGCTGATGCCAAGGTTTAACATTAACTCAAAATTGTTTTGTTCTTTTTCTCAAAGACTGTTCACTATCATGGCCTTTGATAACTATTAGATTTTTCTATTATGATATTCTTCAATGTGCAAAAACTGTTGTGGAGACTTAGAAGATCCACACTTAGATGAAATATTAGAAAACCATTTGTGACAAAACCCCTTCTTAAAATAATCACTGTATGAGGTAAAGTTGCTTATCAACATACACTCACAGGCAGAGTCAGCAAATGTCAATTCAAAGAGAGGTCTGAACGAGAATTGTAAAGGAGAAGGGACAATGGAGAGAGAGATACTGTAATGAAAAGTTAATTATAGTACAATTTTAGAGTAAACTTGTCTGGTTCGATTAAACAGAACGATTACAAAGTATGTGGATTCATTCTATGTTATCATTTCCCTTATGGATAAACTTCTCTAGGATGAGGACTAAGAATAGATCTTACTTATAAAGCAAAGAGATTTTGTATGCAGGTAAAAGATTCCACTGATCTGACAAATGCCAAGGGCACCACCCAACAGCATGTATTTTCCATTCATTGTTCAGAGGTGAACTTCACCATTCTATTTTCCACATGCCAAATTTCCTGCAAATATTCCCAACTAGTCACCAGAAGCTTTGTGCAAGAGATTACAATAGGTCTCATTTTTGAAAAGGCAGGAGAAAGGAAGAACAGAAGTCTTCCTCAAAACTGATAATTTCTGTGTTGGTTGTTGGTACTACTACTTTCAGGATATGGAGCTAGTTTCTTTCTCCTGGAGTGTGGGTAGGGCTTAGTAACTTGTTTCTAAGAAACAGAGTATGTAAAGAGAAAAATAGTAACTTTACAGGGAGATACCTTACAGATACACCCTTTGCCAGATGACAAAGGCTAACAACACCAGTATTAAATCATGCTGATATATATTATGTATTCCCTGTTGTGATATGATAGGTAGGGCACTTTACTTCTGTGGTATTCTTCCCCCACATCTATAACCTCAGTCTAATCATGAACAAATATCAGGCAAAGCAAATTTGAGGTACACTCTATGAAAATACCTGACCACTAGTCTTCAATAGTGTCAAGACCATGAAAGACAAGAAAAGACATAAAAAGTGTCACAGAATGGAGTTGGCTAAGGAGACACAAGGACTAAATACAATGGGGTACCCAAATTTGGATTCTGGACAAGAAGAAAAGCACCAGAAGAAAATCTGGGGAAATCTCAATTGAGTTTTTAGCTTAGTTAATAGTATTATACCAATGTCAGTTTCTTAGTTTTGGTAAATGTAACATGCTATGTAAAACATTAACAATAGGGGAACCTGGATGAAGGGTGTAAGGGAACTCTATACTATCTGTGCTGTTTTTCCAGAAATCTAAAAATATTTCAGGGTAAAATGTTAAAAGTATTGTAATGCCAGAAATTAAAGAAGTGATCAAGAAACAAAAGGGTAGGGGCATGTCAAAGGATTACAGGTGCCTACCTGGAAGAGCATCCATGGGCACAGCTGGAACTATGAAAGTCAATATATATATAATGTAGTGATGGATCATAATCCAAGACATAAAATAAATATCCATGAATCCATACTGATATAAATTATTAAATCATAAATAGATGGGAGAAAAGAGGCAAATTTCCCATGCAGAAGAATTTCCAGTAATTTATATAGGTATTTTCTCTCCAATAGGTGGTGTTTAACTCCCCAAACCATGCAAGGGTTAATGAGGACTACACTAGGCAATTTGCTTTCAGAATATGGAAAAAGCAGGAGTAACTTTATAGTTTAGAAACCTAGCAAACACTTGCCTCACTCAGCCATGTGATCAAGGTCAGCTCATTAGTGGTAAGTCATGTTGATAACAGGTACTCTTGATATACGATAAGAATGGTATTTCACCTCTATCATCTTTCTCCCAGAAACCCATGACTCAGATTAAATTATGAGAAAAATATCAGACAAACCCCAATTAAGGGGTAGTCTCTAAAATACTTGACAAGTACTCCTGAAAACTGCCAGGGTCATCAAAACAAAGAAAATCTGAGAAATTGTCACAATCAAGAGGAATTTAAGGAGACATGAACACAAAGTATATTATTCTGGATGAGACCCTGGAAAAGAAAAAGAATAATAGGAAACAACTAGTGAAAATTGAATAAAGTTTTTTCCTTAGTTGTGATGAATATATCATAAAAAGTTAGAAGCTAACAGTCAAAGTGAGGAGCATACAGCAATTCTGTACTAACTTTTTACATTTTTAGTAAATCTAAAACTATTCTAAAATTAAAGGTTTATTTTTAAAGCTTAAAAGTAATTATGTTACATATACAATACATATTTAATGTTTATATATACACATATATATATAACATTAAACGTTGGATGGATTCTCCTTAGCATCTTTTATGGTGGGACCTTGCTGACTCTTGCCATGTCCCCAGTAATGAAAATAACCATAGGTTTCTTCTCTCTAGAAAAGTTTCATTCTTTTATGGAGTTACTTTCATTTAGTTTTATTTATATCCTTGTCTCTTTGATGGGTTTTTTTTTTTTTTTTTTTTTTTTTTTAGTTTCTGCTTTATAACAAAGTGAATCAGTCATACATATACATCTGTTCCCACATCCCCTCCCTCATGCATCTCCCTCCCTCCCACCCTCCCCATCCCACCCCTCCAGGCGGTCACAAAGCACCGAGCTGATCTCCCTGTGCTCTGCGGCTGCTTCCCACTATCTATCTACCTTACGTTTGGTAGTGTATATATGTCCATGCCTCTCTTTCCCTTTGTCACAGCTTCCCCTTCCCCTTCCCCATATCCTCAAGTCCATTCTCAAGTAGGTCTGTGTCTTTATTCCCGTTTTACCCCTAGGTTCTTCATGACATTTTTTTTTTTTTTTAATTCCATATATATGTGTTAGCATACGGTATTTGTCTTTCTCTTTCTGACTTACTTCACTCTGTATGACAGACTCTAGGTCTATCCACCTCATTACAAATAGCTCAGTTTCGTTTCTTTTTATGGCTGAGTAATATTCCATTGTATATATGTGCCACATCTTCTTTATCCATTCATCCGATGATGGACACTTAGGTTGTTTCCAGCTCCGGGCTATTGTGAATAGAGCTGCAATGAACATTTTGGTACATGTCTCTTTTTGAATTATGGTTTTCTCAGGGTATATGCCTAGTAGTGGGATTGCTGGGTCATATGGTAGTTCTATTTTTAGTTTTTTAAGGAACCTCCATACTGTTCTCCATAGTGGCTGTACCAATTCACATTCCCACCAGCAGTGCACGAGTGTTCCCTTTTCTCCACACCCTCTCCAGCATTTATTGTTTCTAGATTTCTTGATGATGGCCATTCTGACTGGTGTGAGATGATATCTCATTGTAGTTTTGATTTGCATTTCTCTAATGATTAATGATGTTGAGCATTCTTTCATGTGTTTGTTGGCAGTCTGTATATCTTCTTTGGAGAAATGCCTATTTAAGTCTTCTGCCCATTTTTGGATTGGGTTGTTTGTTTTTTTTCTATTGAGCTGCATGAGCTGTTTATAAATTTTGGAGATTAATCCCTTGTCAGTTGCTTCATTTGCAAATATTTTCTCCCATTCTGAGGGTTGTCTTTTGGTCTTGTTTATGGTTTCCTTTGCTGTGCAAAAGCTTTGAAGTTTCATTAGGTCCCATTTGTTTATCTTTGTTTTTATTTCCATTTCTCTAGGAGGTGGGTCCAAAAGGATCTTGCTGTGATTTATGTCATAGAGTGTTCTACCTATGTTTTCCTCTAAGAGTTTGATAGTTTCTGGCCTTACATTTAGGTCTTTAATCCATTTTGAGCTTATTTTTGTGTATGGTGTTAGGGAATGATCTAATCTCATACTTTTACATGTCCCTGTCCAGTTTTCCCAGCACCACTTATTGAAGAGGCTGTCCTTTCTTCACTGTACATTCCTGCCTCCTTTATCAAAGATAAGTTGGCCATATGTGCGTGGGTTTATCTCTGGGCTTTCTATCCTGATCCACTGATCTATCTTTCTGTTTTTATGCCAGTACCACACTGTCTTAATTACTGTAGCTTTGTAGTATAGTCTGAAGTCAGGCAGCCTGATTCCTCCAGCTCCGTTTTTCGTTCTCAAGATTGCTTTGGCTATTCGGGGTCTTTTGTTTTTCCAAACAAATTTTGAAATTTTTTGTTCTACTTCTCTGAAAAATGCCAGTGGTAGTTTGATAGGGATTGCATTGAATCTGTAGATTGCTTTGGGTAGTAGAGTCATTTTCACAATATTGATTCTTCCAATCCAGGAGCATGGTATATCTCTCCATCTATTTATATCATCTTTAATTTCTTTCATCAGTGTCTTATAATTTTCTGCATACAGGTCTTTTGTCTCCTTAGTAGGTTTATTCCTAGATATTTTATTCTTTTTGTTGCAATGGTAAATGGGAGTGTTTTCTTGATTTCATTTTCAGATTTTTCATCATTAGTGTACAGGAATGCCAGAGACTTCTGTGCATTAATTTTGTATCCTGCTACTTTACCAAATTCATTGATTAGCTCTAGTAGTTTTTCGGTAGCATCTTTAGGATTCTCTATGTATAGTATCATGTCATCTGCAAACAGTGACAGCTTTACTTCTTCTTTTCCAATTTGGATTTCTTTTATTTCCTTTTCTTCTCTGATTGCTGTGGCTAAAACTTCCAAAACTATGTTGAATAAGAGTCGTGAGAGTGGGCAGCCTTGTCTTGTTCCTGATCTTAGTGGAAATGGTTTCAGTTTTTCACCATTGAGGAGAATGTTGGCTGTGGGTTTGTCATATATGGCCTTTATTATGTTGAGGAAAGTTCCCTCTATGCCTACTTTCTGCAGGGTTTTTATCATAAATGGGTGTTGAATTTTGTCAAAAGCTTTCTCTGCATCTATTGAGATGATCATATGGTTTTTCTCCTTCAACTTGTTAATATGGTGTATCACATTGATTGATTTGCGTATATTGAAGAATCCTTGCATTCCTGGAATAAACCCCACTTGATCATGGTGTATGATCCTTTTAATGTGCTGTTGGATTCTGTTTCCTAGTATTTTGTTGAGGATTTTTGCATCTATGTTCATCAGTGATATTGGCCTGTAGTTTTCTTTCTTTGTGACATCCTTGCCTGGTTTTGGTATCAAGGTGATGGTGGCCTCGTAGAATGAGTTTGGGAGTGTTCCTTCCTCTGATATTGTTTGGAAGAGTTTGAGAAGGATGGGTGTTAGCTCTTCTCTAAATGTTTGATAGAATTCGCCTGTGAAGCCATCTGGTTCTGGGCTTTTCTTTGATGGAAGATTTTTAATCACAGTTTCAATTTCAGTGCTTGTGATTGGTCTATTCATATTTTCTATTTCTTCCTGAGTCAGTCTTGGTAGGTTGTGCATTTCTAAGAATTTGTCCATTTCTTCCAGGTTGTCCATTTTATTGGCATAGAGTTGCTTATAGTAATCTCTCATGATCTTTTGTATTTCTGCAGTGTCAGTTGTTACTTCTCCTTTTTCATTTCTAATTCTACTGATTTGTGTCTTCTCCCTTCTTTTCTTGATGAGTCTGGCTAATGGTTTGTCAATTTTGTTTATCTTCTCAAAGAACCAGCTTTTAGTTTGGTTGATCTTTGCTATCGTTTCCTTCATTTCTTTTTCATTTATTTCTGATCTGATCTTTATGATTTCTTTCCTTCTGCTAACTTTGGGGGTTTTTTGTTCTTCTTTCTCTAATTGCTTTAGGTGCAGGGTCAGGTTGTTTACTCGAAATGTTTCCTGTTTCTTAAGGTGGGATTGTATTGCTATAAACTTCCCCCTTAGAACTGCTTTTGCTGCGTCCCATAGGTTTTGGGTCGTCGTGTCTCCATTGTCATTTGTTTCTAAGTATTTCTTAATTTCCTCTTTGATTTCTTCAGTGATCACTTCATTATTGAGTAGTGTATTGTTTAGCCTCCATGTGTTTGTATTTTTTACAGATCTTTTCCTGTAATTGATGTCTAGTCTCATAGCATTGTGGTCGGAAAAGATACTTGATACAATTTCAATTTTCTTAAATTTACCAAGGCTTGATTTGTGACCCAAGATATGATCTATCCTGGAGAATGTTCCATGAGCACTTGAGAAAAATGTGTATTCTGTTGTTTTTGGGTGGAATGTCCTATAAATATCAATTAAGTCCATCTTGTTTAATGTATCATTTAAAGCTTGTGTTTCCTTATTTATTTTCATTTTGGATGATCTGTCCATTGGTGAAAGTGGGGTGTTAAAGTCCCCTACTATGATTGTGTTACTGTCGATTTCCCCTTTTATGGCTGTTAGTATTTGCCTTATGTATTGAGGTGCTCCTATGTTGGGTGCATAAATATTTACAATTGTTATATCTTCTTCTTGGATCGATCCCTTTATCGTTATGTAGTGTCCTTCTTTGTCTCTTCTAGTAGTCTTTATTTTAAAGTCTATTTTGTCTGATATAAGAATTGCTACTCCAGCTTTCTTTTGATTTCCATTTGCATGGAATATCTTTTTCCATCCCCTTACTTTCAATCTGTATGTGTCTCTAGGTCTGAAGTGGGTCTCTTGTAGACAGCATATATATGGGTCTTGTTTTTGTATCCATTCAGCCACTCTGTGTCTTTTGGTGGGAGCATTTAGTCCATTTACATTTAAGGTAATTATTGATATGTATGTTCCTATTCCCATTTCCTTAATGGCTTTGGGTTCGTTATTGTACGTATAGTCCTTCTGTTGTGTTTCTTGCCTAGAGAAGTTCCTTTAGCATTTGTTGTAAAGCTGGTTTGGTGGTGCTGAACTCTCTCAGCTTTTGCTTGTCTGTAAACCTTTTAATTTCTCCATCAAATCTGAATGAGATCCTTGCTGGGTAGAGTAATCTTGGTTGCAGGTTTCTCTCCTTCATCACTTTAATTATGTCCTGCCACTCCCTTCTGGCTTGTAGAGTTTCTGCTGAGAGATCAGCTGTTAACCTGATGGGGATTCCCTTGTGTGTTATTTGTTGTTTTTCCCTTGCTGCTTTTAATATGATTTCTTTGTGTTTAATTTTTGACAGTTTGATTAATATGTGTCTTGGTGTATTTCTTCTTGGATTTATTCTGTATGGGACTCTCTGTGCCTCCTGGACTTGATTAACTATTTCCTTTCCCATATTAGGGAAGTTTTCAACTATAATCTCTTCAAATATTTTCTCAGTCCTTTTCTCTTCTTCTTATGGAACCCCTATAATTCGAATGTTGGTGCATTTAATGTTGTCCCAGAGGTCTCTGAGACTGTCCTCTGTTCTTTTCATTCTTTTTTCTTTATTTTTCTCTGCATCAGTTATTTCCACTATTTTATCTTCCACCTCACTTATCCGTTCTTCTGCCTCAGTTATTCTGCTATTGATCCCATCTAGAGTATTTTTCATTTCATTTATTGTGTTTTTAATCGATGCTTGATTCATCTTTAGTTCTTCTAGGTCCTTGTTAACTGTTTCTTGCATATTGTCTATTCTATTTCCAAGATTTTGGATCTGGGAAATAGAATCTTGGATCAGCTTTACTATCATTATTCTGAATTCTTTTTCAGGTAGACTGCCTATTACCTCTTCATTTGTTAGGTCTGGTAGCTTTTTATCTTGCTCCTTCACCTGCTGTGTGTTTTTCTGCTTTCTCATTTTGCTTATGTTACTGTGTTTGGGGTCTCCTTTTTGCAGGCTGCAGATTCGTAGTTCCCGTTGTTTTTGGTGTCTGTCCCCCGTGGCTAAGGTTGTTTCAGTAGGTTGTGTAGGCTTCCTGGTGGGGGGGACTAATGCCTGTGTTCTGGTGGTTGAAGCTCGATCTTGTCTTTCTGGTGGACAGGTCCACATCTGGTGGTGTGTTTTGGGGTGCCTGTGGCCTTATTATGTTTTTAGGTATCCTCTCTGCTAATGGGTGGTGTTGTGTTCCTGCCTTGCTAGTTGCTTGGCATAGGGTGACCAGCACTGTAGCTTGCTGGTTGTTGACTGAAGCTGGGTGCTGGTGTTGAGATGGAGATCCCTGGGAGATTTTCGCTGCTTGATATTATGTGGAGCTGGGAGGTCTCTTGTGGACCCGTGTCCTGAAGTTGGCTCTCCCACTTCAGAGGCACAGCACTAACTCCTGGCTGCAGCACCAAGAGCCTTTCATCCACCCGGCTCAGAATAACAGTGAGAAAAAGTAGAAAGAAATAATTAGTAGAAGAAAGAAAGAGAGATTGAAAGAAAGGAAGAAGGGAAGTAAGGAAGGAAGAAAGAAAGAAAGGAGGGAGGGAGGAAGGATGGAAAGAAAGGAAAGAAAGGAGGGAGGGAGGGAGGAATGAAAGCAAAAGGAAGAGTGAATGGAAGAAGAGAGGGAGGGAGGGAGGAAGGAAAGAAAGAAAGAAAGAAAGACAGGAGGGAGGGAGGGAGGGAGGAAGGAAAGAAAAAGAAAGTGGAAAGAAGAAGGGTGGGAGGGAGGGAGGGATGGAGGAAAGAAAAAGAAAGAAGGAAAGGAGGAGCGGAGGGAGGGAGGGAGGAAGGGAAGGGAGGAAAAAAAGAAAGAGCAGGTAAAGTAAAATAGAATAAAGTATGAAATATAGTAGCGTTATTAAAATTAAAAAGTAATTATTGAAAAAAAACACGGACCGAAAGAACCCTGGGACATATGGTGGAAGCAAAGCTATACAGAGAGAATCTTACACAGAAGATTACACATACACATTCACAAAAAGAGAGCAGGGGGAAAAATCAAAAATCTTGCTCTCCAAGTCCACCTCCTCGATTTGGGATAATTCGTTGTAAAAAGAGGAAAAGGGCGAAAAGTCTGAAATCTTGCTAAGTCCACCTCCTTAATTTGAGATAATTCGTTGTAAAAAGAGGAAAAAAAAAAGGGGGGGGGGAAAGTCTTAAATCTTGTCCTCAAGGTCCACTTCCTCAATTTGGGATGATTCGCTGTCCATTCATGCACTCCACAGACGCAGGGCACATCAAATGGACCGTGGAGCTTTAATCCGCTGCCTCGGAGGCTGCACAGAGAGATTTCCCTGTCTCTGCTCTCACAGCTCCCGGGTCTCAGCCTTGGACCTGGCCCCGCCTCTGCGCGTAGGTCGCCGGAGGGCGTCCGTTCTTCGCTCAGACAGGACGGGTTTAAAGGAGCCGCTGATTCGGGGGCTCTGGCTCACTCAGGCAGAGGGGAGGGAGGGGAATGCCCTCTCCTCGCGCACCAGGCAACAAAAGGGAAAAAAGTCTCTTGCCTCTCCGGTAGCTCCAGACCCTTTCCCCGGACTCCCTCCGGGCTAGCACTAACCCCTTCAGGGTCTCTTCCTGCCGCCAGCCCCAGACCTCTCCCTGCGCTCCGACTGAAAGCCGATACCCGAGCCTCAGCTCCCAGCCCCGCCCGCCCTGGCGGCCGAGCAGACAAGTCTCTCGGGCTGGTGTGTGCCTGAGGGCACCGATCCTCTGTGCCAAAATCTCTCTGCTTTGCCCTCCACACCCCTGTTGCTGTGCTCTCCTCCGCTACTCCGAAGCTTTCCCCCTCCGCCACCTGCAGTCTCCGCCCTCGAAGGGGCTTGTAGTGTGTAGAAACCTTCCCTCCTTCACGGCTCCCTCCCACTGGTGCAGGTCCCGTCCATATCCTATTGTCTCTGTTTATTCTTTTTTTCTTTTGACCTACCCAGGTATGTGGGGAGTTTCTTGCCTTTTGGGGGGTCTGAGGTCTTCTGTCAGCGTTCAGTAGGTGTTCTGTTGGAGTTGTTCCACGTGTAGATGAATTTCTGATGTATCTGTGGGGAGGAAGGTGATCTCCGCGTCTTACTCTTCCGCCATCTTCCTCCGGCTCCCTCTTTGATGGGTTTTTAAAAATCTATGTTTTTGAAGCTTATCTGACAAGTTATCATTGTTAAGTTTCCTGTGACTTTATACATCCTAAAGGGATCAGAAGCCACACTTACACTTTTAAGTGATATTTTCATCACTAGAGATGTTCACAAGTAGAGAAAATCAACTTTTTTGAATGCCTCAGATAGCTATAAGTCTAAACTACAATGTGAAATAGATAATCCCTGAGGATTCCTTTTATTTCTCACTTGTACTAAGAGAAAGAACAATTGCATAAGAACTAAACATTGAATACTTCACCAGTAAATCAGTTTGGATGGTTTCCTCTTCCTGCAATTATTATGGTATTTTATGGCCTCTGGAGACTAAATATCTATCTACATCTATATCTATACCTATCTATATATTTTAAATGTGTCTAACACTTGCAGTACACTTCCCCTTGTTCTATCTCTTTTCTTCAAATTTCTCACCTAAATTGATGAGATGCTGCTATCGGTAACATAGGTAGGTAGCTATAAATATGTAATAGAGCCTTATTTTATATTTGATGCAACCTGGAACATGGTGAAAAGACATCCAAAACATACAAGACTTGACAAGGAGTCGTTTAGTTTCTTTCAGTTTCCTCAACTGCAAAATGAGAGAAGTAACATCTATTAGAGAATAAAATGAAGAATTAAATACAATAATGTATGAAAAGTCCTGGTGCAGCATTTAGGGTAGAATAGACCCTCAAGTCCATTAACTTCAGTGGCTAAAATGCATCACACAATTTCTACATCCCACATGCTTGTGACTTACATGCATTACCTCCTCTGTTAAACAGGACAACCCTGTGGGTGGAAACTAACATTATTCTCCATATTCAGTGAGGGAACCAAGACTCTCAGAGGTACCTTGCCTTCAGGTTACACAGCAGGAAAAGAGCAAAACTAATGACTCCAGGATGGACTTGTAATCACAGTTCTGTATTGTGCTCCATATAATATTATTACTGTCTCTCTTTTATTGTCCTCTGGTGCAAGATGGACTTGCTCTGGCCTGAATTATCCCCAAATAGTTTTGTATCACTAGAGGAAGATTCCAGTATGTGACTATAAAATCTTCCACTTTTTTCTACATACTGTCACTAAACAATTATTCTCTGCCTTTTTGTTTGCATCCGCACCAGATGATCAGAGATATCTTTCTCTACCATTCTCCATTACTTTATTTGTCATCTCCTTGGCCCCTTTAACAAAAGTCACCCCTCTGGCTTTGCTCATCATTTCTCTCTCATCAGCTGCCAATTTCTAGCTACAGCAGTATCTGAAGAGAAAGCCTTATTCTAGTGAAACATTCACTGGAATTTTTATTTAGACTCAAGCACAGAGAGCTACTGATTAATTCATAACACCCAATGCCCCCAAATCTGAAACAAAACTTTGAATAACTAAGGTGTTACAATGGTTAAAGCAGTGAGCATATAGTATACACAGTTGCATGAAAGACAAAGTAGTGAGGTAGCACATTTCAGGAGGCAAAATAACAGGACAGACTGAAATCCAATGGAAACATAGAAATACTGTACAGCTTATATTCAGAAATATTTGCATAAAGTTGCTTGGTTAAAAAAAGTAACCAAAAAGTTGATAATGCTGCCCAAGTAAGCTGTTTCAATTCTTCTGTGTTTTCCAAAGTGAATATCGAATGAATAAGAAAGCAGAGAAGCAGCCCTGACACACAGAGTAAAATAAATCATACTCTTTTCAAAGGGTATCACTTATGCTTTGAAACTACAGATGACACAGAAATAATCAACTCTCTTCTGGGAAGGCTGAGCCTAGAAAAAATTCATGAACGATGGGACATTAAAGAAAAGGAGGAGTGACAGATTTGCATTCCAGTCTGAAGAGGTATTCTTCGATCTATAATTTACTAAGCTCTTATTAGGTATCAGACACTGTCAGTATACACATTATCTCATCTAATCCTCACAGCAGTATAAGACATGACATTTTAAACACATCGCACAAAGAAAATGAGGTACAGACTATTACATAGAAAGCCCTAGATCATTATTCACCTGGGAAATGTTACATACAGTAGAATACAATTTCATACCCAGTAGAGTGGTTAAAATTCAAAAGATGGAAAATACCAAATATTATTGACAATGTGGAATAACTAGACTTTTTATGTTGGGTGGTTTCTTTACAAGGTAAAATATATTTCTACTCTAACACCTTTCATTTGAACTCCTCAATGTTTACCTAAGAGAAGTGAAAACATTTATTCATGAAAAGAATTGTGAAATAATTCCATGGTAGCTTTATTTATAGTAGCCCAATCCTGTAAAGAAATGTATATCAAGAAGAGAATTGCTAAATAAATTGTGGTATATGTGCATTGTGAAATATTATGTAGCAGCTAAAAAAGAACAAATAAGTGATAAATTCTACAATAAAGATGAACCTCAGAAAACATTATTTCTGGTGAAAGATGATATACAATATATGATTCAAGTTATATGAATAAGGAAAAGCTAATATAAAGTGATAGAAATCAGAACAGAGTTTGCTTGTGGTGTGGGGGATAACAGAAAAGGGGTTTGAGGGAACTTTCTAGCAGGATGGAAGTGTTATATATCTTGAGTTAGTGAAGGTTGTAAGTGTATATATTTATCAGAACTCATTGAATTGTACAATTCTTTTCTGTGCCTCTCACTGTTTGTAAAATTTTCATCCATTGGGAAAAAAAGGAATAGTAACATGATGACCATAGTTAACAATACTGTATTGTATATTTATTGTATGTTTGAAAGTTGCTAAGAAGGTAAATAGATCTTAAAAGATCACACCAAAAAAGAAAAAAAAAAGTTCTAAACATGTGAGGTGATGGATGTGTTTAACTTTATTATAGTAATCATTTCACAAAATACACATATATCAAATCATTAGGTGTATATCTTAAACTTACAGAATGTTGTACGTCAATTTTATCTTAATAAAGCTGGGGGAAAGTGATAATGCATTTGAATGATACTCAGTAATGGTCAGTTATTGCTAGTCTCATCTAACACTTGGTATGGGGGTTGGGGGGAGGAGCTATGTTAAGGATGTTGAAGTAATTCCACAAGTGAGTCAAGAATAAAACCAGAAGGGAAATCAATTCCACTCCCTCCCCCCAATTTCTTCCATCCATTAAATAATAGCAGGACTATTCCCATACACAATGATTTCTTTTTCCCTAGACTTTACTGTGTTTTTTTAAAAAATTTTATACAGCAGGTTCTTATTCATTATCTATTTTACACATATTAGTGTATATATGCCAATCCCACAGTGATTCTTATGAGCCCATTAAAAAAACATTTTGTTATTCCTTTCATTGGAAAATAAAGTGTTTCTCTAAGTTTGACACGTTATTCAGCAAAAAATACACAAAAACTATTTTGACAATTAATACTAATACTTACATCTTATTTTACTTGTTAGGCAATTCTTTTTTCCTAAGAAGCATGATTACTCTACCATTACTATATCAAAAATACAATAAATGCCATTAAGTCAGCAAGTATTTTCAGTCAAGAATGTTGATATAAAACTTATTTATAAAAGAGGCAAATTTTGAACGCTATTATTCTCTACATAGTGTGTTTGCTGCAACTTTAGAAAATGTCACACAGATGCAATGTTTAATAACTGCAAGAAATTTTTAAAATGAAGGAAGAAGGAAAGAGGAAGGAAATGAAAAGAAAACTTTGTGGTTCTACTTACCTATGCAAAATTACAAATTAAAAAGATTACAAAACTAGTGGATGAGGGAAAAAACGTCCTGGTCAGAAGAAGGCCAGATGGAGCATTTAACCAAACACTTTGAAATGTGAAGCACCCCACATCTAAATTGCAATATTGTTTTATATCACTTTACTATGTATCCATATGATACCTGCTTATTTAAATAATTCAAACAATATAAAAATATTAAAGACAAATGTAAAAAAAAATCTTTTCTCAAGGGTAAGATCCCCTTGGAGCACATCAAGAGTGTTAAATGGAAAAAGACATCAAAGAAACTTTTATTTTGAGGAATAGAATACCTACTGGGCTCAAGCTAAAATCTGGGATTAGTGATTCAGTTTGAGTCTGTGTGAAAAATTCCAGCCAAGAATTCTCACATGCTGAAAACTCTTGATCATCTAAACATTATCCATTTACCCAGATGCAGTTTACATTCCCACTGACAGTGTACTAGGGTTTCATTTTCTCCACATTCTCACCAGCATTGTTATCTCTCATCATTTTGATAATAGCCATCCTAGTAAGTATGAGATGATATCTCACTATAATTTTGATTTGCATTTCTCTGATGATTAGTAATGTTGAGCACCTTTTCTTGTACCTGGTGTCCATTTGTATAACTACTTTTGAGAATTGTTTATGCAAGTCTTTTGCTGTTTTAATTGCATCATTTGCTTTTTAGCTATTGAGTCATGATTCCCTGTATATTTTGAATATTAACACTGTACTGGATGTGTGGTTTGCAAATATTTCCTCCAGTTCCACAAACCTATTTTCATTTTGTTGATGCTTTCTTTTGCTATGTGTAAATTTACTTTGATATAATTCCACTTTTAATTTTTTTAAATTGTTGTCTTTGATTTGGGTGTCAAATCCAAAAAAATAATTGGGAAGACCAAAGTCAAGGAGATTATCCACCACTTTTCCCATTTCCTTCTAGAAGTTTTCAATTTCAGGTCCTACATTTAAGTCTTCAATACATTTTGAGTTGATTTTTGTGTATGCTGTAATGTAGGGGGCCAGTTTTCCCAACACCATTTATTGAAGAGAACATCCTTTCTCCATTTACATTCTTAGTTCATTTATTGAAAATTAATTGACTATTCATGCATAGGTTTATTTCTGGGCTCTCCATTCTGTTCCATTGATCTAAGTGCCTGTTTTTATTCCAATACCATACTGTTTTGAATACTACAACTTTGAAATATACAGCTGACCCTTGAACAACATGGATTTGAACTGTGATGTCCACTTATACACAGACATTTTTCAGTACGTACTATAGTACTATATTATTTATGGTTGGTTGAATCTATGGATGCAGACTCGTGGATACGGAGGGCCAACTGTAAAGTTATATTCAGATTTTCAACTGCAAAGATGATTTCTTGAATCTGACACCAAAAGCAAAAGCAACTAAATCAGAAATAAATAAATGGGACTACATCAAAGTAAAAAGCTTCTGCACAGCAAAAGAAACCAGCAAAAATATGAAAACATAACCTACTGAATAGAAGAAATTATTTGCAAATTATATACAGATAAGGGGTCAATATGCAAAATATATAAAGAACTCATACAACTCAATAGCAAAAAACCAAACAATCCAATTAAAAATGGGCAGAAAATCTGAACAGTTTTCCAAAGATGACAGATAGATGGTCAGTAGACACAAAAAGATGCTCAACTAATTAGAGAAATGCAAATCAAATCCACAATGAGATATCACCACACACTTATCAGAATGGGTAATATCAAAAATGGCAAGAGGGCCTCCCTGGTGGCACAGTGGTTGAGAGTCCGCCTGCCGATGCAGGGGATGCGGGTTCGTGCCCCGGTCTGGGAGGATCCCATATGCCGCGGAGTGGCTGGGCCCGTGAGCCATGGCTGCTGAGCCTGCGCGTCTGGAGCCTGTGCTCCGCAACGGGAGAGGCCACAGTGGTGAGAAGCCCACGTACCGCAAAAAAAAAAAATTAAAAAATAAATGGCAAGAAATAACAAGTGTTGGTGAGGATGTGGAGAAAAGGGAATCTTTATGCATTGTTGGTGTGAATGTACAAAAAACTGGTGCAGCCACTATGGAAAACAGTATGGAGGTTCCTCAAAAAATGAAAAATAGAACTACTACATGATCCAGCAATTCCACTTCTGATTATTTATCTGGAGGAAATGAAAACACTAACTAGAAAATATATATGGACCCCATGCTCATTGCATCATTATTTACAATAGCCATGGCATAGAAACAACCTAAGCATCCACTAGTAGATGAATGGATAAAGAAAAAATAAATACACACACACACACATACATGCACACAATGAAATATTATTAGGCCATAAAAATAATAAAATCTTGCCATTTGCAACAACATGATTGGACCTCCAGGGCATTATGCTAAATGAAATAAGTCAGAGAGAAAAGGCAAATACTGTATGATCTTACTCATATGTGGCATCTAAACAAAACAAAAGCAAAATTCAAAATAAACAAGCTCATAGATACAGAGAACAGATTGTTAGTTTTCAGAGGCAGGAGGGTAGGGGGTGAAATGGGTAAAAGGAGTCAGAAGACACAAACTTCCAGTTATAAAATAAATGTCACAGGGGTATAATATACAGCATGGTGACTATAGTTAATAATACGTTATTGCATATTTGAAAGTTGCTAAGAGAGTAGGTCTTAAAAGTTCTCATCATAAGAAAAAGAAATTTGTAACTATGTAAGTTGATGGATGTCAAATAAACTTATTGTGGTGATCATTTTGCAATGTATACAAATATTTAATCATTATGTTGGATACCTGAAACTAATACAGTGCTATATATCAATTATACCTCATTTAAAAAACCAAGATCTGAAATTATATTTAATAACACAAAATATGTTAAGTGAGAAACCAATTTACAAAAGAGTGGAAACTGTGGAACATCAATTTTATAACATTAACTCCAGATAAAGTACACATGCATAAGCATTAAAAACAACAAAAGCAATGGACAGGTCTACAGAAAAAATGATTATTCAGTATTTTTCTTCAGTTACATATATATGTGTATCACATATGTTTTCTTCATTTTTCCTTTTTTATCTTCCATATTTTTACAATAAATTATTGATTCCACTTATGTTCAGAAAAGTCATTAAAAATATATTCCAAATCCTGTTTTCTGAAGTGCATATAATTATTGGTTTCCTAAATCTATCCTGAACTAACGTACAGTATAGTCAGGTGCTTCATATCAGTATCCAGATTCAAGAGATAGTTTTCTAACACACACTCACCCAAGTTACCCATCTTGGTCAATTTTTTGTAGTCACAGATCCTCACATTAAAACGGCTGCTCCCTCAAAGATTTCCTTCTATGCAACAGTGACATCATGCTGAAATACTGAGATGAGAGATTTCTAAAGCATGTAATTTATGTACTAAAGTCAGTGGATGTTTAAATAGGTCTTCAACACCCTGGAAGATCTCTAGCCTATGTGCTCAGTGCAATCCAAATTTCTTTCTTGTGATCTCATCTTTATCTACTAAGTAAACATGCACTCACTACCCCAGACTTTACCCAAAAATGAAGCTAGCTTGACTTCAGGGCGTAGCACTCCTAATTATGTTTTGTCATATTTCTTACGGTTTTTATCCTTGTAATATCAATATCAGGTGCAGGAGATTCCTTAGAGAGGCAGAGTGGGGATGCATACAAGTCAATAAGAGTTGGTTCCTTAGATACACTTGGTTGGACTCCCGCTGGGCTCTTGTGGCCCTAAGAATGCAATTATTCTGCAGTGTTATTATTGTGTCTATTTCCCCATAAAAGTTTAATAAGCTATATAATTTTCCTAGATACAAGACAATTATGTTATTAACTAACCATGAGATATGTCCCTTGCCAGTACAATAAATTTTATTTCTGACTGAAAACTTCTATTTAATCATATGTTTGAGGAGGAGCAGAGTTCCAAATCACTCTTCCTAAATTCATTCCACATCTCTGTACCAGTTTTTCCATCTCCTTCTACTGTACAAAACAGCAAAACAACTAAGAGCATGATGATATATGAATCCCTGGGCAGCCATTCCCCAAACAGCCTCCTTATGTGAGTTCCATTCCTTCCCACCGTTAAGTATCACACCACTTCTAGGCTATTAGCTGAACTTTGAGAAGAGTTATGGCTTGACATATCTTGAAGAATTTTAAGTTTAGTAAAAACTGAAAATGACCAGCTTGATGAGAAATCTGGACATCTTTCCCTATGGCAGTTTATTCTAGGGCCAAGGTACTTTTAGGGAAAAAATGAGCTAGCAGAAATAAAATAATGGTATAAATAGATGAAGATTTATAAGAAGATTTTTTGAGTCAAAGTGAAATATTAAATCAGTTAAATAAATTATCCTGTCACAAAACTGACATATCTATTCATACACGTGTCATGGAAAACCTGAGACCATTAGAAGTAGAAGGAAATAAATACTGACTTGCTCTAAGAGGAAAATATCTTAAACTCAGAAATTTCAAAAAATGGAAATATATCACCCCGTCTTTAGAAACCTTCTGTCAAAGGCAGGAAATTTATCCTTCAAGAAGGATGTAGGAAAGACTTTTAAGGATGGGTCATTGAATTTCATGAGTTCTATGGCCTATCCCCAACTCTAAAACTAAGAATTTTTCCATAAAAACTTCCAATGATTCCTTTCATAAAAACAAAGTACTATGTAGCCAAATAAAAAAAAAAGAAATAAAAAAGAATCCATACAAGATCAATCTTTTGTATTCCTACAGATTTGTGTGATGGAAATGGTCCTCTAAAGAAGTGAAACATCTTTAACTTGCATCTACATCAGGGATTCTGTATCCAAGATATTCTCTGGTAGTGGAATAATGCATAGAGGATTAGGAGTCAGAAGACTGACTGACACTATAATAAATCACTTTATTCTCTGAACTTCAGTTTCCTCAGTCAGCATGGTTCTCAGAATAATAGTACCTGGCTGGCTTTCTACCCAGCATTATAGTCAAATACTTTAAAACCCATGAAATCATATACAAAGGCAAGAAAATGTAATTACATGACTTTTTTGAAAATGAAGTTAAAAGAACATTTGATTTATGGCTATTACTAAATTAATTTCCAAACGCCCCCATTCCCCCATGAAGCAAAAAGATCAATTTATATCTCAAATAATTGGCATGCAATTTATAAAACATATTTTTTTTACATAATGAATACTCAATGAAAAAGTCCATTTTTATTACCTTGTTTGATGTTTTGTTGGCTCATACCCTGAAATTTCCCTTACAACATCTGCAAAAATAATAAACCAATTATGAAGCCATCTGGAAGAGAGTGAAGAGAAAATGCTATTTTTTAAACCTCTCCTTTGAATAACTGGTACTGTAATAGATGGCATGTCAGAACTAAACCATTATCAAAACCATTATTATTAAGGAAAGAAGGAAAGAGATTTACATAAAGAAAATCATAACTGCTTATTATCAGACACAGTGGGGTCACATATTGAACCATGGCTGAAATAGACTGAACATCCATTCCCATATATATTTGAGACACAAGCTGGGGCCATTCAAGCCTGTAGAACACCACCCTCTTCAATTAAAATATGGATTTTTAATCATAGATCCATGCCACAGAACCACAGATTTATTGGAGAAATTTAAGAAAATGTTAGTCTTGAGGCTTCAACCAAATTATCCACTTTGTTTGGGAAAACAAAAATCATTCCTCAAGGATGGTGAAAAAAGTTTCTTTTCTCTCCTCTCAACATCCTCCCTCAACGTCTGTGTAATCAAATTTAGAAATACTATAAACATTAGAAAGTAATCAATAATCACTGTTAAGCAAAATAAAATGAGCAAACACTAAAAGATCTACTTATTTTCTCTGGGTTTAGTGTGAAAAATCTCAGGACAAAAAGTTTTCTGCTTTTTGCTTTTTGTAAACCTGGCTTCGCCCCTGAATGACTTCAGCCTTGTATAATTTACTTATATTTTCTCAGTTTCACTCTTTTAAAAATAGAGAAAATCATATATCTCTTGCTGTTCTCAAATGACACCACTGGAATCTAAAATCTATGGGAAGAATTCTTATCAATTTAACTAGTCCCAGTTAGTGTTCCAAAGCTCTCATCTAATAATATTATTCCTGAAAAAAAATTTCCCTAAGGAATGATTAAATTAAAAAGAAAGATCAAAACAGCAAGGCATAATCCATGAAAGAAAATAATTGATAAATTAGACTTCATTAAAATATAAAACTTGTGCTCTACAGAAGGCATTGTTGAGAGAACGAAAAGACAAGGCATGGACTGGGAGAAGCTATTTTCAAAATACATACCTGATCATTTTTCTGCATTTATTGAGATGATCATATGATTCTTGTCCTTCATTCTTTAATGTGGTATATCACATTTGATTTGTGTTCCATCTAGGCATCCCAGGAATAAATCACATTTCATCATGGTGTGTAATCCTTTTTAATATACTATTGAATTCAGTTTGTTAGGGTTTGGGGGTATTATTTGGTTTTTAGGATTTTTACATGTATATTCATCAGGAATACTGGTGTATCCTTTTCTTTTCTTGTAGTGTCCTTATCTGACTTTGGTATGAGGGCAATACTGGCCTTGTCTTTAAATGTTTGTTAGGATTCAACAGTGAAGTCATCAGGTCCTGAACTTTTATTCTGGGAGATGATTTGACTACTTACTCAATATACTTTCTCATTATTTGTATGTTTATGTTTTCTTTTTCTTTATGTCACTGTTGGTAGGTTTTATTTTTCTGGGAATTTATTTCTTCCAGGTTGTCCAATTTGTTGGCATTATATGTTCATAATAGTCTCATATGATCTTTATATTTCTGTGGTATCAGTTGTAATGGTTCCTTTTTCATTTATAATTTTGAGTCCTGTTAGTCTAGCTAAACATTTAACTTTGTTTATCTTTAAAAGAAAGAACTTAGTTTCATTGATCTGTTGTTTTGTTTTTTAGTCTCAGTTTCATTTATTTCTGCTCTGATCTTTATTATTTCCTTCCTTATTCTAACTTTAGGTTTAGTTTGTTCTTCTTTTTCTAATTTCTTGATGTGTGAAGTCAGGTTGTTTGAGATTTTTTTCCTTAATGTAGGCATTTTATTGCTGTAAACTTCCCAACTGGAACTGCTTTTGCTGCACACCTTAAGTTTTGGTGTGGTTAATTTCCATTTTCATTTGTCTCAAGTTATTTTTTGATTACCTTTTTGGTTTCTTCTTTGACCCACTGGTTGTTCAGAAGTGTGTTTCTAAACTTCCACCTATTTATGAATTTTCTATTTTTCCTCCTATTATTGACTCTAGTTTCACACTATTTTTGTCAGGTAATACACTTGAAATGATATCAATCTTCTTAAATTTGGTAGCACTTATTTTGTGACCCAATATATGATCCATCGTGGAGAATGTTCCATGGGTGTTGGAAATGAAGATGTACTCTGCCGTTGGATAGGATGCTCGATATATGTCTGTTAAGTTTATTTGATCTATAGTTTCATTCACTTCCACTGTTTCCTTATTCATTTTCTGTCTAGACCATCTATTCAACATTGAAAGTGTGGTATTGCAATCCCCTACTATTATTGTATTGTTGACCAATTCTCCCTTCATTTGTCTTAATACATGCTTTACATATTTATGTGTTTCAATGTTGGGTGCATATACATTTATAATTGTTATATCCTCTCAGTGAGTTGACTTATCATTAGATCATGAACTTCTTGGTCTCTTTTGACAATTTTTGACAAGGTTTATTTTATCTGATTTAAGTATAGCCACTACTGCTCACTTTTGGTTACCATATGCATGAAATAATTTTTTCCATCCCTTTACTTTCAGCCTGTGTGTGTCCTTAAATCTAAAGTGACTGTCAGGGCTTCCCTGGTGGTACAGTGGTTGAGAATCTGCCTGCTAATGCAGGGGACACGGGTTCGAGCCCTGGTCTGGAAGGATCCCACATGCTGCAGAGCAATTAGGCCCGTGAGCCACAATTACTGAGCCTACACGTCTGGAGCTTGTGCTCCGCAACAAGAGAGGCCGCAATAGTGAGAGGCCCGTGCACCGCGATGAAGAGTGGCCCCCGCTTGCCACAACTAGAGAAAGCCCTCGCACAGAAACGAAGACCCAACACAGCAAAAATAAAATTAATTAATTAATTAATAAACTCCTACCCCCAACATCTTCTTAAAAAAATAAAAATAAAAATAAATAAAGTGACTGTCACAGAGATAGAACGTAGATGGGTCTTTTTTTTGTTTAATCTATTCAGCCAATCTATGTCTTTTGATTTGAGAATTAATCATTTGCATTTAATTATTATTGTCATCATATTAATTGTTTTCTGACTGTTTTGTAGTTCCTTTCTTCCTCTTTTGCAGTCTTTTGTTATTAGATGATATATTTGTAGTGGTAATCTTTGGTTCCTTTGTCTTTATTTTTTGTGTTCTGCTACAGGTTTTATATGTGTAGTTACAGGAGGCCTACATAAAATGTCTTATAATAGTCTAATTTAAGCTGATAACTTCAACCACATACAAAACCTCCACATTTTAGTTTCTCCCAGCACATTTGATGTTATTGATATTACAATTTATATCTTCTATATATAGCATATTCATTAAAACATTATTCTAACTAGTTTTTATACTTTTGTCCTTTAACTTTTATACTAGAGTTAAAAGTGATTTACATACCATCATTACTGTATTAGAGTATTCTGAATTTGACTACATTCTTACATTTATAGTGAGTTTAGAAATGTTTATATTTTCATGTTGTTAGTGTTCTTTTGCTTCAACTGAACAACTACGTTTAGCATTTCTTGTAATGCAGGTCTAGTAGTGATACATTCCCTCAGCTTTTGTTTGTTTGGGAAAGTCTTTCCCTCACCTTCATTTGTGAAAGACAACTTTGCTGAGTAAAGTATTGCTGGTTGGCAGGCTTTTTTCCTTTTTTTCTTTCAGCACTTTAACTATATCATCCCACTCTCTCTTGGCCTGCAAGTTTTGTGCTAGGTAATCTGCTGATAGCCTTATGGCAGTTTCCTTGTAGGTGAGAATTTTTTTTTTCTCTTGTTGCTTTAAAAATTATCTCTTGTGTTTGATTTTATGCAGGTTTGTTATGTCTTGGGGAATATACCTTTAAATTGACTTTGTTTGGGGACCTGTGAGCCCTGTGAACTTAAATGACCAAATCTTGCCCCAGATTTTGGAAGTTCTCAGTCATTCTTTCTTTCTTTCTTTTCTTTTTTTAAGTTAAGTGTAGTTGATTTACAATATTATGTTTCAGGAGTATAACACAGTGACACAATACTCCATTTAAACTTGTAATAAAATATTGGCTATATTACTATATTCCCTGTGCTGTACAATACATCCTTGTATCTTATTTATTTTATGCATAGTTGTTTGTACGTATAAAACATACGAACCGTCTGCTACCACTATCTTTCCTCTTCCCCCATCCCTCACTCCACTGGTATATGCTAGTTTTTTCTCTATATCCGAGTCTGTTTCTGTTTTGTTACACTCATTTATTTTTTAGATTCCACCTGTAAGTGATAACATATAGTATTTGTCTTTGCCTGACTTACTTCAGTGCTCAGCCATTGTTTCTTTAAATAAGCTCTCTGCCCCTTTCTCCCTCTCTTCTTTGGGGACACCAGTGATGCAAAGATCGTTTCTCTTCTCTTTGGTGAAATGGCTATTCATGTCTTTTGTCCATTTATAATTGGATTTTATTTTACTACTGGGTTTTAAGACTTCTATATTTTATACATAGGAATTTTTTAAGATACATGGTTTGTAGATCATTTATCCCAGTGTATAGTTTGTCTTTTTATCTTCTTAATAAGGTCTTTTTCAATGCAAAAGGCTTAACTTTGATGAAGTCCAATTTATCTTTTTTTTTTAAATTTGGGGGGTTATGCATTAGTTATTGTATCTAAGAACACTTCACTTAGTCCTATGTCCTATGTATAAGCATTAGGGTTATGAAGTTTTATATTATAAAATATTAATAAGTATATATTAGAATTTTTAATTATTCACAAAATAGTAAAAATTAAGATAATAATGGGAATCAAATACACTAAACTCCAATAAGTAGAGTTCACAACATATCTCTTCAAACTGGCCTTTCATATATTATCTCATACCAACCATAGTTAATTACTCCACAATGTAATTAACTATAGTTAATTAACATAGTTAAATATCCACAAAGGGGATATTTCTAAACACCATAAGTGAATGGCAAATTATAAATAAGAATATAATTGAATTTGAGCTGGTGAGAAATCTGTTATGTCAGGTAAACTCAATTAGTTTTCAGGGCTGCAGCTTACATCATTTTATTCCTGGAGTCAATCACCTCTAATTTGATAAATTTCTCTAAATAAGAAATTTATGTCTGACATATACCTTAAAATTAAACCTGGATCAAATCACAATGCTTAGATGTCTAGAGTCTTGCCTTGACTTATAGTATGCCAAGACTTTGAATATTTAATATGCATTGACATCTGTTTTTGGAGCTTTTCCCAAAACTCATTTTCTTTGACTAAATTCTGAACTGCTGTTTGCTCTGATCTCTTATACTTATATATTTCTGCACAATATCTTTGCTTTCAATCTTATGCAAACACATAGTGACCCATACTTTAAAATTTTATTTGAAAACAACAGTGATAATTCAGGGTAAGAACCAGATTTTATTCTCTACATGGTTGGATTTTCCACTATCTCTGGGGAGGAAATCTCAAAGAAAAAAATAAAAAGCCAACTGGCATTTTTCAATTAACATTCATTGGATTTTGATCAACTTGAAAGGACTGATATCTTAATATGGAGTTTTCTGATCCATGAACACAGTATCCATCTACATTTCTTTAGGTGTTCTCTAATTCTGTAAACATAATTTGTTGTTTTCAGTGCATAGCACTTTCAAATATTTTTATCAGGTTTATTTCAAAGTACCTGTTAACAAAAAATATCTGACATTTGTTACTACTATGTAGAAATATGATAGAGTTTTGTACATTGATCTTGTAACCTTGCTAAACTCATGTATTAACTCTACGAGTTTTTTTTTTTTTTTGAGACTCTGTGTGATGTTCTATAAATAATGACAGTTTTACTTCTCCCTTTCTAATCTGGATGACTTTCATTTCATTTTCTTGTACTATTTTACTATACCTTCTAATCTGATGTTGAATAGAAGTGGTGAGAATGGAAACCCTTGCTGTGATTTCAATTTTATGAGAAAACTATGAGATAGTTATCGTTTCAAATGATATTAGCTATAGTTCTTTTCATTCATACACTTCATTAGTCTGAGTACATTTTCTATTACTAGTTTGCTAATAGTTTTTATTATTGAATACATCTGTGAGTTTGTCCAAAGTTGTTTTTTTTTTTTTGCACTTATTGAAGTAACCATGTGGCTTTTATTGTAAATCTGATAACATGGTGAATTACAATAATTAGTTCTCAAATGTTACATCAACATTGACTTCCTGGTGTAAACTCCATTGGTCATGATATATTATCTATTTATCATTATATGACCCTATTTATTCCTGGTAATATTCTTTGCTCTAACAATTTCTGATATTAATATAGCTACTACAGATATATTATGATTAGTGTTAGCATGGTATATCTTTTCCCACCTACTTTTAAACTGTTGGTGTGTTTATATTTAAAGTAGGCTTCTTATAAGCAGAATGTGAGTCAATTTTTAAATACACCTGATTTTTCTTTTATGTTCAGCAAAATTCTTTTGAAATTCATCTGTGTTACAGTGTTTTCCTAGGTGAGTGTGATTTTACAGTATGAATAAGCCAGTCACAACTGGTTTCTTATCCATTCGTCAGTTCATGAGCATTTAGACTGTTTCCAATTTTTAATATTAAGAATAAAGTTGCTATGAAAATTCAATGAGTCTTTCACTTCTCTTGTGTAAATATCTAGGAATTTTCTTGGTCTCATGTTAAGTGTATATTTACATTTAAAAATTTGTTTACCTCTTTTTCAAAGTGGCTCTTCCATTTTGCAATGCTACCAGAGATTATGAGTGTCAGGTGTTTTATATACTTGTTAACACTTGGCTTTGCCTTTCTTTTTAAAGTTTAGTTATTCTAATGAATGTGTAATAGTAACTCACAGCAGGTTTTAATTTGATTTCCCCTAATGAGTGAGGATGTTCAGCATCTTTTTATATGCTTTTTTGTCATTTGTATATTTTCTTTAATGAAGTGGCCATTCAAATCTTATCCCTACTTCTTAACTTTCAGAAGTTAATTTTTTAACAATTAAAAAGTTTTAGACTAAAAAATACAATGATAATACAGAAAGTTTCCATATACCCTACAGCCAGTTATACCTATTATTAACATCTTACATTAGTATGATACATGTGTCACAACTAATAAGCAAATACTGATATATTATTCTTAACTAAAGTTCACATTTTATTAAGATTTCCTTGGTATGTACCTAATGGTCTCTCACTGTTCTGGGATCTCAATCAAGATACCATGTTACATTTAGTTGTCATGTCTCCTTAGGCTCTTAGCTGTTACAGTCTCTTTGACTTGCCTTGTTTTTGTTGGCCTTGACAGTTTTGAACAGTTCTGACCAGGTATGTTATTGAATGTCCCTCAATTAAAAATTGTCTACTCTGTTTCTAATCATTAGACTAGGGTTGTAAGTTTCTGGGAGGAAGATGACAGAGTTAAAGTGCCATATTCATCACATCATACCAAGGGTACATATGCTAGCCACATACCTTATCACTGTTGATGTTGACCTTGGTCACATGGCCAAGGTGGTGTTGGTTAGGTTTCTCCACTACACGTTTGTACTTTTTTCCTTTACTTCTCCATATTATACTCTTTAGAAAGAAGTTACTGTGCACAGCTCACACCTAAGGAATTGGGGAGTGCGCTTCCCCTCAATGAAGATGGAGTATCTACATACATTATTTGCTGTTCTTCAGCATGGGAACTTTGTTTATTCTCCTTCAAATATTTATTCATTTATTTATACCATTACAGATTCATGGATATTTATTTCATACTTTAGATTATAATCCAAAACAATTTTATTTTATTGTTCAAACTGTTCAACGTTGGCCTTTGGAAGCTCACTCATTTGACTCCTGTGTTCCTTTGATATATACCCATCATTATGTTTTTGTTTTGGCATTTTTTTTGAGCACTTCATTACTTCCTGGCACTATAAGATGCTCCAGCTTTATCTTGTATATTTCCTGTCACAATCCTAGAATCAGGCCTTTCTCTAACGAACCCTGGTTGCTTTCAATGAAGAATGGTATTGAAAGCAAGATATGGGTGCTGTGTATGCTTGCTATTTCTAGGCCCTCTCAGCTGATGTAGTAAGAAAACATGTATCATCTAGATACACATCTCTATAAATATTTATATATGTAATTTTCTCTATCTGTATTAAGCTAAACATTAATTCATACTGAGGTCTCCAACTCTAATCCATTGCTATAATGGTTACTCCAGTCTCCCCTAATCGCATATCTATAAATTTTACTCCAGTACTGAGAAAATTGACTTCCACCATCCACCATTTATTTACTTAATTTTCATTTTCTGTATACAGAATTGTTATCCAGTATGCTTGTGGGAAACCACTTTACCAACTAGAAAACAGTCTTTCGTATAGTTTATTTTTCCCTTCATCTTACAGACACCATTGGATTCCAAAGTTACTTAGGTCAGACTTCCTCCACGATTGCCTTCAATATGGTTGTTTCATACACTTATAGTAGAGTTAGATTGTTGTGGCACATTCTGAGTTCCATCTTGGAATTCTCTTTATTTATTAAATGATTTTTTCAAAATTTGCATACCGCAAGGTTCACTCTTTGAGTTAAAAAATTCAATGTGTTTTGACAAAAATGGGTTTCACCATCCTAAAAAATCCATTGTGTTTCAACATTCAACCCTACCATTCTCCTGAACCACTGGAAACCACTAATACTTTTACTGCCTCTATAGTTTTGCATTTTCCAGAATATTATGTAATCAAAATCATACAGTCTTTTGCCTTATCAGACTATCTTCTCTCTTTTAGCAATATGCATTTAAGAGTCACTCTTTTTTTTTACATTAATTAATTAATTAATTAATTTACTGCTGCTTTCCTGTGCACGGGCTTTCTCTAGTTGCGGCGAGCGGAGGCTACTCTTTGTTGCGGTGCATGGTCTTCTCATTGCATTGGAGGAGCACGGGCTCTAGGCATGCGGTCTTCAGTAGTTATGGCACGTGGGTTTCAGTTGTTGTGGCTTGCAGGCTCTAGAGCACAGGCTCAGTAGTTGTGGCACACAGGTTTACTTGCTCCTTGGCATGTGGGATCTTCCTGGACCAAGGCTCAAGCCCATGTCCCCTGCATTGGCAGGAGAGTCTTAACCCTCTGCCACCAGGGAAACCTAATTCACTCATTTTTATTGAATTGATAGCTCATTCGTTTTGATTGCTAAAAATATTCCATTATATAGATATACTGTAGTTTGTTTATCTACACATTTAGGGGAGAGTACCTTAGTTGTTCCCAGGTTTTGGCAATTATAAATAGGTCTGCTATAAATGTCTATGTGTGCATTTTTGTGTGGATATAAGTTTTTTAAATTAGTTGGGTAAATATCTAGGAGTACAATTACCGGAATGTATGATAAGACAATGTTTAGCTTTGTAAGAAATTGTACAACTGTCTTCCAAATTGGGTGTATCATTTTACATTCCAACCAACAATGAATGATAGTTCTGTAGCTCTGCATCTTCCCCAAAAGCTGGTATTTTCAGCTTTTGGATTTTAGAAATTCTAATATGTACAGGAATCTCATTGTTTAAATTTGCAATTCTGTAATGACAAATGCTATTGGGCATCTTTTACATACTTATTTGCCATCTGTGTATCTTCTTTGGTGAGGTGACTGCTCAGATCAGTAGCCCATTTTTAATTCAATTGTCTTTTTTTAATGTTGAGCTTTAGGAATTCTTTTTATAATATTGATACAAGTTATTAACCTATATGCATTTTGCAAATATTTTCTCCCAGTCTGTGGACTATTTTTTCACTCTTAGTGTTTGACAGAATGGATTTTTTGATTAAATAAGGTCTAACTTATGAACTTTTTTCTTTCATTAATCATGATTTTGATATATCTAAAACTCATTGACAAACCCAAAGTCACCTAGATTTTCTCCTATAATGTTTTCTTCTATGACTATAATTTGGTGTCTTGAATCTAGACCTATAATCCATTATGAATCAATTATGGTGAAAGGTATGAGCTCTATGTCTAGGTTCACTGTTTTGCCCATGGTCATCCAATTGATCTAGTACTATTTATCAGAAAGACTATCTTTTCCTCACGGAATTGTCTTTGTTCCATAGTAAAAAATCAGCAGATTATATTTGTGTGGCTCTATTTATGGGTTCTCTATCCTACTTCATTGATCTGTGTGTTTATTCTGTAAATAATACTATGCTGTCTCAATTTCAGTAACTTTGTAATAAATTATGAAATTGGGTAGTGTGTATACTTGAAGTTATTTTTATTCTCAAGTATTGTGCTTGCTATCTTAAGTTTTTTGTTTTTTCTATAAACAGTAGAGTCAGTTTGTCTATATCCACAAAATAGTTTGCTGGGATTATTATTGCAATTACATGGATTCCACAGGTCAAATTTGGAACAATTGACACCTTAAAACATTGAGATTTCAAATCCATAATCATGGGGTATCTCTCCATTTATTTAGATCAATGTTGATTTCTTTCATCAGAGTTTTATAGCTTTCAGCATAAAATCCTGTATGTGTTTTGTTAGATTTATATTTAGGTACTACTTTCTTTATTTTGGGTGGCTGTTTTAAATGTTATGTATTTTTATTTCAAGTTCCAATTGCTCACTACACTTATATAGGGAAGTAGCTGATTTTTGTATTAATAGAGTGTTCTGTGATCTTGATATACTAAACTGTCTATCATAAGAATGAATTAAAATGGAAGTAATCATGGATGATTATTTTATGCAAGTGAGTCAGTTATATCTCAGTTATAACTCATCATTCCTCTCCTTGTCTACAAGGGAAAGGAAGCAAGTCATCAAACATCATTGAGTGAGCAACTCTTTCAGGCTGTCCTGAAAGTTTTATAGAAATAAAAATAAAGTATTCTTATCAATATTACCAATAATCTCATATTTCTTTTTTTAGTTATACTGCCATGTGCCAGGCATTATAGTTAGTATATGTTAGCTACTTAGCTCAGTTTTTACCATGACCTTACAACATAATGCATTAGTCAAGAAACTATAAAACACTGATGAAAGAAATCAAAGATGACACAGATGGAAAGATATACCATGTTCTTGGATTTGAAGAATCAATATTGTCAAAATGACTATACTACCCAAGGCAATATACAGATTCAGTGCAATTCCTATCAAATTACCAGTGGCATTTTTCACAGAACTAGAATAAAAAGAATTTTAATTTGTATGGAAACACAAAGGAGCTTGAATAGCCAAAGCAATCCTGAGAAAGAAAAACAGAGCTGGTGAAATTAGGCTCCTTGACTTCAGACCATACTACAAAGCTACAGTAATCAACACAGTATGGTACTGGCACAAAAACAGAAATATAGATCAATAGAACAGGATAGAAAGTCCATAAATAAACCCACGCCCCTATGGTCAACTTATCTATGACAAAGGAGGCAAGAATATACAATGGAGAAAACACAGTCTCTTCAATAAGTGGTGCTGGAAAAACTGGACAGCTACATGTAAAAGAATGAAATTAGAACACTCTCTAACACCATACACAAAAGTAAGCTCAAAAGGGAATAAAGACCTAAATGAAAGACTGGATTCTATAAAATTCTTAGAGGAAAACATAGGCAGAACACTCTTTGACATAAATCACAGCAATATCTTTTTGGATCCACCTCCTAGAGTAATAAAAATAAAAGCACTAATAAACAAATTGGATGTAATTAAACTTAAAAGCTTTTGCACAGCAAAGGCAACCATAAAATGAAAAGACAACACACAGAATGGGAGAAAATATTTGCAAATGAAGTGACTGACAAGGGATTAATCTCCAAAATACATAAGCAGCTCATGCAGCTCAACATAAAAAAAAAATCAAAAAATGAGCACAAGATCTAAATAGGCATTTCTCCAAAGAAGACATACAGATGTCCAAGAGGCACATGAAAATATGCTCAACATTGCTAATTATTAGAGAAATTGCAAATCAAATGAGGTATCACCTCACACCAGTCAGAATGGCCATCATCAAAAAGTCTACAAACAGTAAATGCTGGAGAAGGCGAGGAAAAAAGGGAACCCTCCTACACCACTGATGGGAACGTATTGGTACAACCACTATAGAGAACAGTATGGAGGTTCCTTAAAAAACTAAAAAGAGAACTACCATATGATCCAGCAATCCCACTCCTGGGCATATATCCAGAGAAAACCATAATTCAAAAAGATACATGCACCCCAATGCTCATTGCAGCACTATTTACAATCAAGACATGGAAGCAACCTAAATGTCCATCAACAGAGGAATGGATAAAGAAGATATGGTACATATATACAATGGAATATTACTCAGCATAAAAAAGAATGAAATAATGCCATTTGCAGCAATGTGGATGGATCTAGAGATTATCACACTAAGTGAAGTAAGACAGAGACAAATATCATATGATATCACTTATATGTGGAATCTAAAAAAATGATACAAATGAGCTTACTTACAAAACAGACATAGAAAACAAACTTATGGCTACCAAAGGGGAAAGATGGTAGAGGGAGGGGTAGATTAGGAGTTTGGGATTAACATATACACACTACTATATATAAAATAGATCACCAACAAGGAACTACTGTATAGAACAGGGAACTCAATATTCTGTAATAACCTATATGGGAAAAGGAACTGAAAAATAATTGATATATATATATATATAATATATATATATGGTATATATATATGGTATATATATATATAGTATATATATATTTATATATACTATATATATATTTTATATATATAGTATATATATATTTATATATACTATATATATATTTTATATATATAGTATATATATATTTATATAACTGAATCACTTTGCTGTACACCTGAAACTAACAACATTGTAAATCAACTATACTCCCATATAAAATGAAAAGTAAATTTAAGAAAAGATTCTCCAAAATGCAATCAAAAGAAGCCAAATTCTAGCTATATTATATGAAATAAAATCATAATAAAAGCAATAGGAGGTTTTTATTATGTCAAGGCACTGGGAAGGGTGGGCGAAAATGGATTAGGCATTACATACAGCACCTACGTACTCTTTTTTTTTCTCCTTACTTATCTTTATGTTTTGACCTTAAAGAAGGGGATTTCCATTGTAAGAACAGGATTCCTCCATGTGACAGAGAAGATAAATAGTTAAAACTATCAAGGAGAATCTCCCTTGCATTTTTAAGCAAGGTAGTTCCAAGGCAGTGTCTTGATCCATGTTGCTTGCGTGACATGTCTATCCTTTAGCCAACTGTCATAACTGGGAGAATGAAGCTCTGTTATAGGCTAGTTCAGGTCATATGCCCAACTCTGAGGGTCAAAAAGTAGGGTTCCATGATTGATAGCCCACCAAAATGAGTGGTGGGTGGGGAATTTTCAAAATATAATGTTAATTACAGGCTGGTATTAGTTTATAGATAAGGTATATGAAGCTTAGAGTTTATATAACTTATAAAACTTCATCCATGGGCTTCCCTCGTGGTGCAGTGGTTAAGAGTCCACCTGCCGATGCAGGGGACGCAGGTTCGTGCCCCAGTCTGGGAAGATCCCACATGCCACCGACCGGCTGGGCCTGTGAGCCATGGCCACTGAGCCTGCACGTCTGGAGCCTGTGCTCCGCAACGGGAGAGGCCACAACAGTGAGAGGCCTGTGTACCTCAAAAAACAACAATAACAAAAAAAAAAAAGTCATTCATGTAAAGTGTCAGAATGGGCTTTAATTCTAGGTTTGATTGAATTATATACCCAAGCTCTAAATACCTAATCTACATTGCCTTCTCCATTTTTGCTTTGTGGTGGTCACAAGCTATGGAAGAGGAGGAAGAGGAGACGGGGGAAGAGGAGGAAGGGGGGTTGGGGAGAGGGGGTAGGAGGAGAAGAAAGCAAAACTGGATAATCTATAATAGTAAAACAAGGTGCTCCCAAATATCCTCATCAATTATGGGAAATATTATGCAATAAGAGAACTTATAAAAATCTTACAGAAATGAAATTTCAAGTAACTTTGAAGAAAGTTAAAGGATTGGCTAATGAAAAAAGAGAATGTAATGCTGTGTTTTTCCAGCTACAAATGGAGCTTTATTTCTCATAAAAATATCATAGAGATGAGGGATAAAGAAAAATGGATTCTAGTCTAGGCTTAGTTGCTGATTCATTTGTGACTATGAACAAGTCATTCAGTCTGTGAAACTTATCTACAAAATATGGACACACACATTAGCTCCATTTCATGGAGGTCTCATGAGATTCAAATTGGAGACTAAATATGAAAGCATGTTGAAAATAGAAAAAAAAAGAACCAAATCAAGCAAAAGAGCATTATTTTTCATGTCATATGCTTCCTCCTGTGCATAAAGCTGTAGTCACTTTCTATCAACATTCTTTATAAAATCCTGGAGATATTAAGTCCCTATTACAAGAGCAGCTTTTAAATAGCTAAAGGGATGATTTTACACCAGCTAATGTATCCCTTAATTAATATTTTATCCTAAACTTTTAATTTGATAAAGCTCTTTTTGCTAAGCTTTCCTCTATAGCAGAATTCTTATAAATTAAAATAGGTGCCTCAAGAATTTTTTTGCTTGCATCCAGGTGAAATATTTATTTCTTTGTATTGAATAATACTCAGTAAATAGGGCTATCTTACTTTCTCCTCAACAGTCATTAATTTTCCCTGAATCTTTTCTTGCATAATTTAAACCATCCTTTCATTTCTCCTTATGAAAACGTTTTTTTTTTTTTTGTCACCCCAATTCTTCCAGGTCTAAAGGGATCCTCTTCTTATGCAATTCCAGGTAAAAATAAGGCATCGATTGATGCCACGTCTTTATCCACTTAGCCCTAAGGAAAACAGTGAAATGCCACATTTTGTGAATAATTGGTCTCTAAAACAAACCAGAGACAACAGGAGAAACAATAAAATTTGTGTTTCATCTCATTTATTTTGATAGTTGCAGGAATTCAAGTCCAAATATATATGTTAATATTGGTAACTAGAGGTACAAAAATGAAAAAAAAATTAAGTCAAAGATGACTTAGACTAGACTCACTGAAGCTCAAAAACCATTAAATTGTGATTAATTTAATGTGCAGCACAATTCTCATATGACTTTGGGATATATTTTTCAGAAGGTTCTGACTGGTTTTTCACATTCTGTCTCACAATAGCATAAATAAACAACCTACTGAAGGCATTCTCTCAAAGGGCCCAAAGTTACTGAGAGCAGCAGGCTGCCCTTTGGTTTCAGAGAAATGCTGTTCTTGCACCAGATCCCTGGATCTCAGAAATAAAAGAAAATGTGTCTATTGTCTTCAGACTCAGTTTCTTTGTGTTAATATAGGGGGAAGAAGGGCATTTTGAAAAACATATATGGGAAAATATAGAATATAAATAGAATGAATGAAGTTAATCAAGATGTAGAGACATAGAAAAACTATAGTAATGTTGTGATATAGACATAAAAAAAAAGAAAGATGGTTAAAATTGATTGCATCCAGGTAGTGAGGTTACATCTGGAGTTCAATGTGGTGGGGACTTTTTATCACGGAGCTTTTGGTGTTATTGGATTTGCTTTATTATGCATGATGATAACAATAACAACAATACCAATAATTATAACAATATAAATATGGTTATAGACCAAAAGGATTAAAGTTGAGATGAAATGGCATCCATATCTGTGAAATAACAAAATTATCTTTCACAGTTATTAGTCTCCTGAGGCATCATAATAACTCTGAGTTACACAAATCAGGTTTATTGTCTCACTGTTCAGATAAAGATCTTGAGAAAAACAAATATCGTATATTAACACATACATGTGGAATCTAGAAAAATTCTATAGATGATCATACTTGCAAAGCAGAAATAGAGACACAGGCACAGACAACAAATGTGTAGATACCAAGGGGGAACGGAGGACAGGATGAATTGGCAGATTGGGATAGACACACATACACCATTATGTATAAAACAGATAACTAATAAGAACCTGCTATATAGCACAGGTAACTCTACTCGGTGCTCTGTGGTGACCTAAATGGAAAGGAAATCCAAAAAAGAGGGGATATATGTATATGTATGGCTGATTCACTTTGCTGTACAGCAGAAACTGACACAGCAGTGTAAAGCAACTATGATCGAATAAAAAATTTTAAAAAAAGATCTTGAAGTTCACAAATTTAGAGATATCTCCCAAAACCACCCAGCAAGCTGAGGATAGAATAACTGGGAGACAACTTGTCTCCTGAGTTACACACTAGTGTTCATTCCCACTCACCAGATTCAAAGAGATGTTCCCAAGATACCAGTCACTGGAGCAAGAGAGACTTAGGGCAAAGGGAAGGAGTGAGCATACCACTTTAGCCAGAGAAACACCAATCTGACAGGTGACAGAGTCAAAGTGTCAACTTATTCAGTAAATTTTTAAATAATAAATATGAGAGCAACTGGTCCATATAGATTATGAGAAATTGTATGTAACTGGGCAGATGTTTTAAGGATAAGTATGTTTTCCCATAAATAAAACCTTTCCAATCATAAAAGCACAAGAACATACAAACAGGAGTAAGTGAACCATATCCTGACATAGTGGGGCAATGTGTTTGTTTCTAGATTTATAGATCAGAAAAAGCAAGCAATACATCTCCTCCACTAAAGTAGATCAGTGAAACTGTGTAAGCAGATACTGCCTTGTATAACTTCTGTAGATAAATAGCAGTAGTAGATCCTTAGCAACTCACATCATGGCCCCATTGTTCATCCAGCCCTCCATGCAGGAGGAGAAAGACCACAATATTGTTCTGATTGTGGTGAGTATTTAAAGGCATTTCCAGCCAAAGAAAACTATCACAGCTAGACTTACCCAAAAGATTTGGGTTGGGGCGGGGGTGGGGTGAGGTGGGGTGGATATTCAAGCAGAAGAAAGTGGGAAGAGTATGAAAAAAAATTCTGAAATAGGAAGCACAGAACTCAGTGAAGAACAAGACACATTCAATCTAGGTTAGAGCATTGGGGGAGAGTAGAATGGCATGAGACTTCAGAGGTGGCCCAGGGCCAGATTCTCCAGGACAGAATATGCCATGTTAATGAATCTCACCCTCCAGATGCCTCTATGGTTCACTCACTGGATTCATTCAGCTCTTTGTGCGAAACGTCATGTGCGTAGAGAGGCCTTCTCTGACCACCGCATCCAAAGTAACATGTGGAGTCTACCACTCTCTAGCTCTTTCTCTTTGTGTTATTCTTTCTACGGCCCTTATTTATAAGTTCTTTTTTTTTTATTGAGACACCATTTGTTTTCCCCACTAGAATGTAGATTCTAACAAGACAGAACTGTTTCTGTTTTGCTCACAGCTCTATCCCCAGTACCTAGAATAATGGCATATGATATATGTTCCAGAAGTATCTGGGAGATGAATGAATGAATGAATGAGTGAACAAAGAATCTTGCTTTCCTAGTCTAACTGGGTAATTTAGGCGATTCATTCAGCCTCTTCATTTTTACATATCTCACTGAGCTCTTATGAGATTAAAGAAAATGTACATAAAGTACTTAGTCCAGGCCTGACACATGCACATGGTAAATTATCAATGAAAGTAAATTTTAGGATCAGTCACAGAAAAAGGAGAAGCAAATAGTCGACCAAAATATGCACCCATTATATAGTTTAGAGACAACACCTCCATAGCTTTAAATCTCTCTGTCCAAATGTCACAAAAAGATCGTTTATATCTTTGTCTTTCCTTAAGGAAGGAAGGAAGGAAGGAAGGAAGGAAGGAAGGGAGGGAGGGAGGGAGGGAAGGAGGGAGGGAGGGAGGGGAAGTTCAGTGTTGAAAACTACCAGAATTTAGCCTATTATTTTATAGAACGAGATAAGATAGTTGTCACAAATCTTTCTTTCCCACAATAATACATCAGATTCTACACAGGAAGTATATGAATGTTTGTATGTGTAAATGAGTGTGTGTTTGTATGTAAACATATAGCTACAAAACCATATATAGTGTAAATGTGAAAATAAGCCTCTTCCCTCTGCCTTTCCTGCAGTCTCTATATAGCCAGAATCATGAAAAAATGAGAAATCCTCTCTCCTTTTGGTTTTGCAAGAGGATTTCAATCCTGACTCTGAGGCGTTCAGGTCTAATTTATGACACATTTATTGCATGATTCTTATCCAACGTAAAAACAAAAACCAATAATGCAGGACTAATCAATGGGGCTCAGGTACTGAAAAAGAAACGTATCTTGCAGGTGTTAAACATATAAAAGTGTGAATAGTTATTATGGTACTTCAAAGCTAGGTATCTGCTTGTAAGTAGTAAAGATATTATATTATCCCTGTTATCCACCTGTAAAAAACCTTTATTTTTCACCTACTTTGCAGAACTGATGATATTTCTAAGGCTACTGAGCTTCCTGATGGCCCGTGGATCAGAGAGTTGGAGGCCTGAAGCTTCTAGAATGCCCTTGATTTTGCTGTTTATCTAGTTTGTTTATAAGCAATGGCCTATTCACCAAAAAGATTTAAAGAACACTTGTTTTGTACTAAGGCTGTGTCTTACACTGTCCTAGTTCTTTGGGGGAAGCTGAAGGTAGCCCTGTTTATCCCACCCAAGTGCACCTGTGAGTGAGGGAGAAGGGAGGAGAGAGTTGGAGAGGGAGGGTAGAGATTATCAGTTACTATTTCAAAGGTAAAATTTAGTATTAGCAGCTGAATTATTACATATTTGTATTTTCTTGAAAACTACCACAGTGATAGACCTATCTTAGGCCAGTGGTTCTCAAATTCCTGTCCTTCAAGATCACTCTGGAGGCTTGTAAAAAAAAGTAGGTTCCCAGGTCTAGCCCCCAAGGATGTGTGATTCAGGGGGACTTGAGTGAGAACAAGGAATCTCAGTGTTTCAGAAGCACTTGAGGTGCATCTGATGGGCTGAGGGCCACATTTTCAGTAATACCAAAGCAATCAATATCCTCTAACCAATTGTTTAGTATCTTGCATATCACTTGTTTATTGACACCTGTTCCTTTTTTTCCATTGATCTTCTGCCCCACCCTCCATCCTCCCTAAATTTGTTCTTAGTCTATTATGTAAGGCTAAGCTGGTCCCATTGTAAAGGTCAATTTACAAGATGGAAAAACACCTGTAGCTGGTGCTCCCTGGAATTAATAGTGATGGGAAAAGAAGCAGACATGGCAGGAATAAAGGAAAATTATCATTCCACTTAATCATGATAGAATGTTTATGAACATTGTTATTACAGCCCCCCTTGTTAGTAGTTGAAGAAACTGATATTCAGAAAGTTTAAGTTATTGGGTCAAGGTCACACAAATGGTGTAGGAAAGGCAGAAAGATCAAAAAAGGAGAGGGAAGATTATTGTAAATTGGAAAGTCTGTCAAGTCTCAGTTTGAGGGGGGCTTATTATGGAAATTAATGAATCATTATTCCCTGAAGGATCAAAGTAGGCCAAAAAGCTGGCTGTGCTAATAACATGACTCTGGAAAGAAATGACAGAAAACTGTAGTTCTTGTTACCCAATCCCAAATGAAAGCAATTAAAAATAAAAGAGTGGGGTCTTATATCCACTTACATCAGGTCATGAGTGAAAGAGCCTTGCCAAAAGAGGGTGTGCCTGTGCGTATGCGTGTGTATACCCACTCGCATGCGATAACCTCTGGGCAAGGAGATTATTTTCTTTTCCTAATAGAGAACAGCTTAGATGGTGCTGATCAAAAGCTGGCACCAGGCATGCAGCCTCAATCATTAAAACTTCCATTTATAACCTCTCTTTTAAGAGGAGACAGGTTGATTATAAGTTTCTCAAGTCAAATGAATTAACTTCATGTAATTCTAATTTCCAAGCCCCAGCCCCTCTCCAACCCATCTTTCCAGGTCATCAGGAAGCTAGTTTGTAATTTAACCCTGTGTTGTCTGCATGAGGATAAGAATCATGTGTTCTCAGTCAGATGGAGAAATGTAGGCCACTTTGTCCTAAAACCTCAGCCATAAATATGACTGGCATTAAGCCATCAGCATGAACAGAAAATAGCATTTCATAAATTTTAACTCTTATCTCTATGTAAACTTAACCAACATATTTTAAATAACAATTTATGAATATTTATATTTATACTATTTGTCTATGAGGATTTTTTAAAGTTATATTTAAAATAATGGTTTATAAGCCATTATTTCATTTTATAAAACCCAGTAGTTGGCTGTCTGTGGAGCTACAAAATAGAGATCCAATACATCTCCTATTTAAAGAAAACTAACCACTCAAACTCTTCTAAGCTAAGAAAGGAGTGATACCAAGCATAAAGGTACCAATATTAAAAAGTATTTTGAAATATTAAAATGAGTCTACAAAATGCACTTTTTTAATGACTGCATATTTGTACAATATAAAATATAAAATCAACATGACTGAAATGTTAATATTTATTCATAATTGCGGTATATTCTAAACACCAAACAAATGATAGTCTATTCCTTTCCTCCTCAGGGTCTAGTACGACCTCCATTATATATTGAATGAACTATATGTATATGTTTATGATGATGAAGACACATTTTATCAAGCATTTTCTGAAGAATACAGACTTTGTGTCAGCCAGGGTTCTCCAGAGACACAGAATCAATAGGATATACGTGTGTATACAGATAATTATTATGGGAGCTAGAAATTCTGAAATCTATAGGTTGGGCCAGCAGCTTGGAAACTCTGGCAAGATTTCTATGTTATAGTCTTGAGGTAGAATTCCTTCTCCAGGAAATCTCAGTTTTGCTCCTAAGGCCTTCAGCTGATTGGATGAGGTTCACCCACATCATCTACCATAATCTTACTTAAAGTAAACTGATTGTAGGTGTTAAACACATCTATTGATATAAAATATCTTACAGCAATATCTAGACTAATTTTGACAAAAGGTCTGGGTACCATAGTCTAACCAAGGTGATACATAAATTTAACCATCACAGACTTGGAGAGAAATGCCTCATGTTGAAAACCACTGAGTGTAACAGAAGTTTCTATAACAAACATGCCACGCTATTTTCATGATTTAATGAAATAGAAGCTTAATATTTATCCTTATTATAGCCTTATGTGATATAGGTTTGGTAAGCACTCTTCCTGCACACCACTGTCCAAAGACTCGGGTTTCTTCCATCTTTTGCATCCAATATCACCTAGGGCCTCATCATCCTCTGCAGCTAGTCAGCAAGACAGAAAAATATTAAATATGAACAGCTACTTCTTCATAGCTTTGCCCCAGAAATTACATTACTTCTGCTCACATTTCAATGGCAAGAAATAGTCACATGGCCATACTTAGATGCAAAGGGGTTTGTAAATGTAACTAGTATATACGCAGCTTATTGTTAGCAGAAATTCTCTACTCTGAAAGGGAGAGCATGCATTTAGACACTTAAAGTGCAAAAGGAATCTCAAGACATCATCTAAATAAAGTCATTTAATTGTTTAAAAATTAGTCTGTGGGTCAGGATATCACTAAGTACATAGAAAATTTCTTTTCAAATACATATTCCTGTGGCTCTTGATTCATATATTATGGTTTAGAAAGTCTGTGATAGTATCCAGAAATGGATATTTTAAAAGTTCTCTCAGGTCACACTTCTGGTTAGAGATACACTCTAACCAGAATGACTTAATTAAAATACATTATCTATGGAGAAAAGACATCCTCTTCAATAAGTGGTGCTGGGAAAACTGGACAGCTACATGTAAGAGAATGAAATTAGAACACTTCTTAACACCATACACAAAAATAAACTCAAAATGGATTAAAGACCTAAATGTAAGGCCAGACAATATAAAACTCTTAGAGGAAAACATAGGCAGAACACTCTATGACATAAATCACAGCAAGATCCTTTTTGACCCACCTCCTAGAGAAATGGAAATAAAAATGAAAATAAACAAGTGGGACCTAATGAAAATTAAAAGCTTTTGCACAGCAAAGGAAACCATAAACAAGACCAAAAGACAACCCTCAGAATGGGAGAAAATATTTGCAAACGAAGCAACTGACAATGGATTAATCTCCAAAACATACAAGCAGCTCATGCAGCTCAATACCAAAAAAAAACAACCCAATCCAGAAATGGGCAGAAGACCTAAACAGACATTTCTCCAAAGAAGATATACAGATTGCCAACAAACCCATGAAAGGATGCTCGACATCACTAATCATTAGAGAAATGCAAATCAAAACTACAATGATGTATTACCTCACACCAGTCAGAATGGCCATCATCAAAAAGTCTACAAACAAAATGCTGGAGAGGGTGTGGAGAAAAGAGAACCCTCTTGCACTGTTGGTGGGAATGTAAATTGATACAGCCACTATGGAGAACAGTATGGAGGTTCCTTAAAAAACTAAAAATAGAACTACCATATGACACAGCAATTCCACTACTGGGCATATACCCTGAGAAAACCATAATTCAAAAGGAGTCATGTACCACAATATTCATTGCAGCTCTATTTACAATATCTAGGACGTGGAAGCAACCTAAGTGTCCATCGACAGATGAATGGATAAAGAAGATGTGGCACATATATACAATGGAATATTACTCAGCCATAAAAAGAAATGAAACTGAGTTATTTGTAGTGAGGTGGATGGACCTAGAGTCTGTCACACAGAGTGAAGTAAGTCAGAAAGAGAAAAACAAATACCTTATGCTCACACATATATATGGAATCTAAAAAAAAAAAAAAAAAGAGCTCTGAAGAACCTAGGGGCAGGACAGGAATGCTCTTGGACATGGGGAGGGGGAAGGGTAAGCTGGGACGAGGTGAGAGAGTGGCATGGACATATATACACTACCAAATGTAAAACAGATAGCTAGTGGGAAGAAGCTGCATAGCACAGGGAGATCAGCTCGGTGCTTTGTGACCACCTAGAGGGGTGGGATAGGGAGGGTGGGAGGGAGGTGCAAGAGGGAGGTGATATGGGGGTATGTGTATACATATGGCTGATTCACTTTGTTATGCAGCAGAAGCTAACACACCACTGTAGAGCAATTATACTCCAATAAAGATGTTGAAAAAAATAAAAAATCCATTATCTACCTCCAAGCAGGGGCACAGTCAGACTAATTCAGGAAGGGATACCTATCTTGTAACTCAATGTTTCTCAAAATTAGTGAGCATGCAAATCCTAGTCTGAGCTCCAGGAATACTCATTTTAACAACTCCTTGGCTAATAATGTTAGCTAATCTTTACAGGGCATTTAAGATGTACTAAGAACTGTTTTGGGAGCATTGCAGCAGTTACCTAATTTGCACTTCACAGAAACACTAAAAGTTAGCTATTATTTCCAACTTTACAGATGAGGAAACTGAGGCACAGAAAGATTAAATTAAATTCTAAGCATTATACTAGGAGATGACAGAGATGGGATTATGGGATTTAAACCTAGGCAGTGTGACTCTCAATCTTGCATCTTTCCCACTGCATTATTTATTATCCAGGTGATTCTGATACATCTTAAGTTCCAGCATGAATCAAGTTAAGGATAAACATGAAGAGGCTTAAGATTGAGCAGTCTGTGAATCACTGTGACAAATAATATGTGTTCCTTTCCTTTCCTCTCTCAGTTGAATCTCCATCCAAACAACTCTGAACTCCAAGTTTGTACATCCAACTACCTATTCTGAATGTCTCAAAGGCAATCAAAATATTATATCCTAAAACTAACTGAGAATCTTTTTCTGAAAATTTGGTTTTTTCCTGCTGTTACAAATCTCAACAGATGTTAATAGTATTGCAAGCCTATACCTGGGAATTATGCTCAATACATTCTTCACCAACATTTCCCACCATCTCCTTATAATTATAAATTAGTTCTATCATTTTATCTCCAAATTCCTTCTCCAGCCAAGTACTCTCCACTTCCACTAACAACTCCCAAGTCCACACTGCCATCATGTTGCTTTGCTGACTCCACAAACCTTCTAAATAGGCTCTGCTACTTGCACCCTCCAATATGTCTATCATACAGTGGCAAGAGTGAAACCGAGCAGGACCCTGTGGGGCTTCTAGGCTCAGAAGCCTTTCCGTGTCCCACATTTCTTGTTTGTAGGGCATAGGTTTCAATGTCCATCACCTTCCCTGAGTTCCAAAGGGCAGGTTCAAACAGCTGCTAATTAGAGAAGGAAGGGGATGCAGAGACAAGGGAGGAGAAGTCAGGAAACAATGGTGCAGCCTTGAGACAGGATCCTGGTTCTGCCTCAAGGGATACACATAACAATATCTTTGAGCTCTTCTGCAGAGCTAAACCCCCAACAAATGGAATATGTTAACTACTTGATGAAGCTTTCTTCATTCCAGAGAGAAGCTCATCAGGAGACCACCTGAGGCCAGATTAAAGGAATGCAGGGCCTACACACATCCCAATCCTTATCAGCAGCCCCACCCTTGAGCCATTACTATAAAACACCTCACCAAATCCTCCCCAGTTTGGGACACACAGTTTTGAAGGGCATGAGCTCTCTGTGTCCCCCTTTGCCTGGCAAAGCAATAAAGCTATTCTTTTCTACTTCACCCAAAACTGTCTCCGAGATTCAATTTGGCATCAGTGCACAGAGGCTGAGTTTCTGGCATCAAGAGTGACCCTTCCATTGTGTAATGCCTGAAGCCCCAAATACTTAGCATTTCCTGGAAGATCCTCCATATACCAGCCCTATCTCACAGACCTCTGCTCAGACCACTCTTCCCATTTTTCCAACTTTCAGCCACTTCCTTTCTAGGTTAAATCTTTGCACATATGGGCCTTGGTGCCCGCAGTTCTCCCCTTAATCCACCTTGGATGGTTACTTGACCACTCCCAGACTTACCTATAAAATGGGACTAAAATGCTGCCAATTGGAAGCTATATAAAGATGAAATAAAACAAGTCATTAGCACATCAAAGGTTTAACTTTTTTTTTTCTAAAAAGTTCCAACTTTTAAAATTTTGTCCAACATCCTAAAAAGATATATCCATCTTCTTGTTCCTCAAATTGTATTGAATCTCTAGGTTGGAAAGAACCTTTAAAGAATTTATCTATCTCAATTCAGATAATTATTAAAATCAGAGTGCATCTTCATCTCAAGGAGGCTATAGCAGTTTAAATTACGATCAAGTTAAAAATACCGCTAGGATGTTGCATCTTTGCCAAATAAAGGTGTTGAACTGTTAGAACTTTTAACACTACTGCTTTGTTTTAAAAGTTATTAATGAAATACATACACCTTCAGAGGCACTGACATGAAAAACAGAGAGATTTCAAATAAATGAGCAAGTAAAAGAATAATAACTAGGGTCTAATTTTAGAGAGCAGAGTGCAGCACTCAATAATTTGAAAATGAAATGAACCTTCATATTGGTGTAAAAGTTGGAAGCATAGCCAAGTTCTCATTGAGGTGAGATGTTAACTTAGTAAATATATTGTTAAAAACTGGTTTGTTGAAGGAACAAAAGTGTACTATATAAGGAAGATCTATATCAGAGCACATCCAACTTTGTACAGCAAGAAAGTAGAGTGTTTGAAGGATGTTACACACTTGTGAACATGGAAATGCTGGGAGATTCTGGACTTAATAGCAAAGACAACAACAATGTTATTTATGTTGAATTTAAATTATTAGAAAATTGGATTCGAATATTAGCTGCTTGAAGACAAATCAAAATAAACAAGTTTATGATATTAATAAATGAAAGAATTGGCGATGAGAGTTATTTTTTTAAAATTATCTTTAGGAAATTGAAATTATTAAAACTCAGTATTCAATACATTATTAAACTCCCTTGGGGGATCTCTGTAATTCTCCATAGCACTTACTAGGAAGAGTTTTAGGTGGTCAGCATTACAATTTTATCCAGGAGTACTGTGCAGAGATTATAGAGACAAAGGACTGATCATCAGGCATCCTTTGTACAGTGCCACAGCTAAGAGCTAGGCTTTACAGTCAGACATGAGTTCAAGTCCACCATTAACCCTTAAAGCCTGTGCAAATTTGACCAATTACATAAGCTTTCTTAGCCTCAGTTTCTTCATCTGGGAGACAGGGGTAATACCATCTACTCATTGGTTTATTTGAGGAATCAAATAAGGTGATTATGTAAAGTGGCAGAACCAGGATTCCAACCCAAGTATTCTAACTCCAGAACCCCAAATCTTAAAAGGAAAATGCTATACCCACCCCCCCACTCTGTCAACATGGTTTGGATGATTTGGTTGCACACAAATGTGCCTAGAACATAGTAAGTGCTCAGTACAGGTCATCATAATCCAGAATAATAGTTCCTTTCATATTTTTTTTGACATTTGACCTTATTGATCAAGAAGATAAATATCAGACTTCGGCCTAGATTGTCGTCTTCAAAAACTGAAAATGGCATGTGAGACCCAGCAGGAAATCAGGTGAGACTGGGGCGAAGGAAGAAAATGAGCAGTGTGAACAACAGCAAGACATCCATTTCCTGAAGGCACTTGCAGAGATAATATGATGTGCTGCAAACTGGCGCTGTATATGTTTTGTCTTTCGATTGCTTTACTCATCACACACAAATGCCAGCTTCTCAAACTAGCACTTGTATAGGGAATCAATGCAATTTAGCCCAGACAAGTTGATCCCTGCCCTGTGATGAAGGCTGACTTTTCCACACATCTAGACCTGGGGAGAAATTTATGGTTTATGAGCCAATCTCCTTATTTATACTAACTGGAAAGGGGAAAAATAAAAGCTTTGCCCCTAAATTAAGTTCGAATTTTTTGAAAAATTGTACTTTAAATACACTAGAGGTCACTATTTTAAAATATCCTCAGATAAAATATTTTTAAATTAACCAATGTTTTAACAGAAATTACATAATGGGTTTTATCCAGTTGACTACTGTATTTCTACTCTCTAGTACTGTTTGACACATAGGACATGCTATAAATATTTGTAGAATGAATGAATATGTCTCTAAGATGGTGATCATAATCCTACCTGCCTCACATATTTTTAATGAATAACATGATTTATTTAAAGCATTAAGTGCCTAGATTATAGGAAGGGCTCCATAGGTTAGTAATTATTATTAACAAATAAGTTTGACTAGAGATCCCAGTATGCAGTGATGTGAAATTACATTTAAGAAGGGTACAAACAGTTAAAGAAAAATATCACAGGAGTCTGTAGTTTTTTCCATTGGCAGTGGGGGGGCTTTTAAGGAGAGGAGGGACATATTTGTAGTATATAACATCATTTGGGCATTAGTGTGCAAAATGATTTCCAGTAATGAGAGATGAAAAGAAAGGCAGCTCTAATTCCTCCAAGCCTCAGTTTCCTCATATATAAAATGGAGATGATAATACTTGCAAAACCTATCTCATGATATTCTATGGATGAAAAATAAGAGGTGTAATTATTCATGAAGACAAATGTAATGTGCTATATAGAAAAATATACAATATGGTCATCCTGTATGGTTGTGTTCATGAATATCAGTTGTGACTCAGAGAAACATATTCTCATTAGCAAACTGGCCCACCCTTTGCTCTCCTGGACCTCATTTGTAGGAGCCTCCATGAACAGTGTAAAGGCTGGGAGTGATATGACTATAGACAAATTAGCATTTTCCTGAAGAGAAAGGAGGAGGAGGGGAAGGAGGGAAAGGAGGATATGAAGCTCAAAAGAGGAAGATAAACTGCTACAGGGAGAAAAAGATATTTGAAAATATCTTGCTGACCTTGGTCCTTGACTTCTGTGGATGTCTTATCTTCTTATCAAGTTTCTTTGATCCTCAGGGCATTTCAATTAAAAAAAAAATGAAGGGGCCTGAAATGATAGCCTGAGATAGCCTAAACAGATGATAAGCTTTAATCTCCAACTTTATTTAATTAAACTAATGGAAAACTGTGCTCTTGCCAAACCTATTGGCACCTGATAATAAAGTTGTTAACAGAGGTCCAATAGTTGATCATTTCTAGAAAAACTTGCTAACATTTCACTTTTAGGTTGAGTGCTAATTAACCTTTCAACTAAATTTTGACCTTGCAAAATGGAGTTACATAAAACTATCAGAAAAGGAAGAGAGCTGGGTATAGACCTGTAGGATCATGCATAGGAAATGCTGAAGGCTGGTTCCATTTAGAGATGGATGTGTAAGACTGGTGTGGGTTGAGCAAGACCAAAAAAGCAAGAAAACATGGCAACTGGGAATGCAAGACTGCAGGAGGCTGGCAGCTACTGAAGAGGCTGGCACAAAAAAAATGAGTCCAGGGAGGCCAGTAGATATGAGTTAAATGTACACATTTAATTCACATAGGTAATGTCTAAAAGACAGTGAGTCCTGTGCTCTCTAAAGGCCAAGGGACTTAGAACATGAATATTCACCCTAAGGCCAGACACCTTACTTGCCATGCCTTCTTTACATACTGCTGAATAAGTGTGATTGGACAAGACAGGCTTGCATATTTAAAGCCAAACAGAGACTATGTATAGAGTAAGTGCTATTAACTAAGGCAGACATGATCTTGGTTTTTCCTATAGGAAGAAAGAACAGCATCGAGAGGAGAGTTATAGGCTTGGGAATTAAGAGAGACCAGGGCTTAATTCTCAATTTGAAAACTCAGAGCAATTTTGAACCTTGTGAAATTTCCTTAGTATCTATGAGCCTCTATATTATTTTCATATATATCTTGAACACTAATACAAAGAATTTTGTAGAAAATGTGGAAATACAGAAAATTAAGAGAAATAAGTTTTAAATAGTCTAGAAGATGACACCCTAGAGATGACTATTACATTTTATATATTTCTGTCTAGCTCCCTCATGGAATGATACTTTATACATGATTTGTACCCTGATTTATTTCACATATTTTATGTACTATATATACATATGTATATATTTCATATGTATAATTAAGATTCTAAAAGCACAATTTCTGAGGCTGTAAAATGATCCATTATATGAATGTAGCATCATGTATCTAAGAAGTCAACCTACCTGAGGCTGTCATGTGGAAATAACATATGGAGATAAAGGAGAGGAAGGGATGGTGAGAGACTAAAGAAGACTCAGTTGTTCCCCCACACCTAAATATTTGAGCCACAGCCCAGGTGCAGACACACGAGTGAAGAAAACTTTGGGATGAACCATGTTGTACTGTTGAGAGTCTTTGGGTTTTTTTTAGTTTTTGCAGCTTAAGTACAAAGCACATGAATGTAAAAGCATTTCCAAAAATAAGATAAAAAATTTGCAGGTATCTTGTTTAATTCAGAAGGCTTCAGATCGAGATGAGTGTTACTTGAAGAGTTATAATTGAACCTGGGAAAACACACTTGGGAAGCTTCATCCATCTGAAGCTTCATTTATCATTCATGAATGTGGTTTAGATCATGAGATACTGGACCTTGACCCTGAGCCTGATGCTACAATAGATGACACTTTGGGGGGATCCTAGGAGGTAGTGAGTATATTTTGTATTTGGGAGGAATGTAAATAACTTTGGCAAGAGGGTAGCCTCTGGTTAGTTTTAAAACATGTCTGCAAACCATATGACACTCTTCCCATCCAAGATGGAGTCCCTTAAACTCAAATGACTTGTGACTTCTTTGATTAACAGAATGTGGCAAAAGTGACGTTGCATGATTTCTGAGGCTAGAATAGAAAAAAATCATGTTGTCACTGGTGGTTCACTCACTCTGGGGGTGTTCATCTGCCATGCAAGAATTCAGTCTATTCTGAGGCTGTTGTGTGGAAAGTCTACTTGAAAGGGAAGTAAGGAAGAGAGGAGAGGAGAAGGGAGAACAGCTCCCAGTTACCTGAACTTTCCAACCAAGATGCCATATATACAGTTGAAGAAGCTTTTGTTATGATCCCAGAGCCAGCCTCTAACTCTAGCCTAATGAGAAATCCTGTGCCTGCTGAGCCCAGTCAACCCTCAGATTTATGAACAAAATATTATAACTGTCATCATTTTAAGTTCCATGATGGGTGGTTTGTTATGCAGGAACTGTGATTAAATGAGACAATGTAGGTAGATGCAGAGGACATGGCAGTTGGTATATATTGCAAAAGTCAGTTATCTCCCGGCTCCTTTTGTGGAAATATCAGTACTTTAAGAGCTAGAAACAGTATCAAGAAGGTTTTAATTTAATCTCTTTTCTCCAGATACCACCCCAGACAAAAATTTAACCATGTCCCTCAATGTGACCTCTGCAGGAAAATCTGCAATGTATCCTGGTAAGGGTTTAAAGTCTCCAAGCATATGATCCAGCAATCCCACTCCTGGGAATATATCCAGAGAAAACCATAATTTGAAAAGATACCTGCACCCCAATGTTCAGCACAGCCTTATTTATAATAACCAAGACATGGAAGCAACTTAAGTGCCCATCGACAGAGGAATGGATAAAGGAGGTGTGGTACATATATATAATGGAATATTACTCAGCCATAAAAAAGAATGAAATAATGTCATCTGCAGCAACATGGATGGAGCTAGAAATTATCATACAAAGTGAAGTAAGCCAAAGATAAATATCATATGATATCACTTATATGTAAAATCTAAAAAAAAAAGATAGAAATGAACTTATATATAAAATAGAAATAGACCCACAGATATAGAAAACAAACTTATGGTTACCAAAGGGGAAAGGGGGGATAAATTAGGAGTTTGGGATTAACATACACACACTACTATATATAACCTACAAGGGAAAAGAATCTGAAAGATATATATGTATGCATAACTGAATCACTTTGTTGTATTCCTGAAACTAACACAACATTGTAATCAACTATACTCTAATAAAAAATAAATTTAAAAATAAAGTCTCCAGGATTTATTTTATTTAAATTCCACTTTTTTTTTGATCCAAACTCTACTCAATTTAACATGGATTTATTTAGCTCCTGCTACATACCCAAGACTGTGTTGAATGGATGATGAGATAAATACACAGAGTCAACTCTCAAGGAACATTTGGGAATTATACTGCCACCCCAACACTGGCCTCCCTCAATCCTCAGCCTGCTTTATACAGCCATTGACAACCCCCTTTTCACTATGTGTGTGTTTGGATGTATGAATATGCTGAGAAACAAAAGTGAAACATTTATTGAGTTTTCTAAGTACTAGCCTGTGTTAGGGAGTTTGCACAGATTATCTCACTCAAAAGATCTCAACAACCCTATGAGTTAGATACTATTTCTACCCCATTTTATAGAATTATAATAAGTTAGGATCCAAAAGCCTACTTTTGGACATTAAACAAATGCCCAAGATCATGCAACTTTTAAAAGGCAAATTTGGGAGTCAAACCTGAGTCAAACTGACTCCAGCAACTTGTATCTCTGATGAGAAACGTAGTCAATCTCTTTGAACCTCAGTTTGCTCATCTGTATAATCAAAATAATAATAACCGCAAGGCCTACACTAGGTTTCTCTGAAGTCTGACATTTTAATGTAAGCAGACAGACCTGAGTTCAAATCTCAGACCTCCTACTTACCACCCTATCAAACTTGAGCACATTTCTTAACCCTCTTAAGCCTCCATAGCTTAATTAGTGACATAAATATAGCAGTACTATTTACCTCTGTGGTTACTGTAATGCATTAATGAGGAGATGGATGAGCACTTAGCACAGGGTCTGGCACATGGTATATTTTCATCAACTCTGGTGGTGGTAGCAATGTGATTGTTATTTCTGATAATACTCCCTCTGATCTAACCACTTTTCTGTGAATTTATTCCTGGATTCTTTTATTCAATGACTCACCACATTTTAAGGATCTGTTCTCTTCCTGATGTTGAGAACCAAATATCTTGAAATGCCTCTCCCTTTGCCAACGTGAATCTCTGAGCTGGAGACAGGCAGGGGGCGCTAATGAGGAGAACAAGTGCTCTTGGATAATAATTTCTGCCTGCATCTCACTGAGAAACCTGTCTCCCACTCCCCATGACCTCCCTCCACCAAGTTACATCATTATATCCAGCAGAGAGGCTGCTTCTTGTGTCTCTTATTTTTCCCTCAATTTTTTTCAGCCAATTATTTCAGCACAATGTTACGTCCCTTACCATGAACAGCTTCTCCACACAAATTCAAAGTCCTTTTTCCAGTACTTCACAAAAGTAAGTTTTCTGATGGCTAGAAAAAAAAAAAAAGCTGATGACAGCAGAAAGTCATTTCACAAAAAGAATAAGATAGGTGCATTTTCTCTGGGCCATCAACTTCTAGCAGTTTGGGGATTGCAGGGAGAGGCAGAGGTAGATGAAGGACTTGCCAATAAATGAAGAAAATAGAAGGGGTTCTAATATCTCCAACCTACCAGCTGAAATATCCTGGGAAATGACCACAGGCTCATCTACTGACAGCTAACAAGGACATCCTAGCAGCCTCTGGTATCTCCCATTCAATTAGTAGGAAAAAGTAGGCTAGTACAATGCCTTTCAGAGAGCTGCACTTTGCAAAAATGTTCTGATGAATGAAATGGCCAAAGTACAACAACTTTCTTGGCTGATTATTTTTACTAACAATATTTTTTAAGATGTATGTCTTTGGGCAAGTTACTTAACTAGAATCCTCTTTTCTCTTGAAAAGTGGAAATGGTAATCATATCCAAGCATTGCTGCTTGTGAAATTAAATCTTGACAGATAAAATATATATGATAGACAATATGTGATCCACATATATATTAGATGATGATGATAATAATAATAAAATCATTTTTCCACAATCATGAAATGAGCGATATGTTCAAGACATGGGAGATGTCAAGCCTCTGTCTTCCAGAAACATCCCATTGTATTGGGGGTGGGGAGGTGAAGTAGAAAAATATCAAATAAAACCCCACAAAAAACAGTATAAACCATAGCAAACCAAACAGCTTTTGGCTCAATCCTAGCACAGACTCATATTTTAAGAAACCTCAATGTGACAACCATAAATCATTGAAATTTAATATTTATTTTCCTTGAAGCCTAGCTATGTATACCAACTGAGGATCCCGTACGTAACTCTCAGCAAACCTCCTTACATTCTCTCACACCCAGGCTCCCTCACTCATGCATGGCTGCAGGACTTTCAAAATCTGTCTCTCCTTTCCTCCATCCCAAAATCTCCTTAAAATACAAATAAAAACCATCTTTTTCTTCATCAGAGCCATAAGCCCAAACAGGCTTTGATGTTATCCTCCAGCCTCTGCCTTCTCTAGCTTAGTTATTTGTCATTCACATCAACTTAAGCCTGTGGCCCTTTTCAAATTTTCTAATCCTCTTTACTCAGATTCTATACCATAAAGAAAAACCTGGGAGTGGACATAGAAATCAACAGTCACCCCTCCATAAAAATCAGCAGGGAGGGGGGACAATTTCAAACACTTGGGAATTAATATCATTTTCTTTATCCCTGTCCCAGCTATAGAGAAATGCTAGATATAATATACGCCTTAAAGGTACAAACAAAATGCTGTGTGCTGAAGCACTGTTAAGGCAGCAGTGTTGGTTTGGTTTAGGGATGGGATAAAAGGTGTAAAGTTAAATATTTGTACCAGTTAAAAAAAGAGAGGATGAAGGGCACTCCCCCTCAATAAAGGGAGTGAGCAGGTGGTAAGACCAGCAAGAGCAGCTGGAGCCAGATGTGGGAGGGGGCAGAATCTGGGCATAAACTGAGAGCTATGCTGTTAGGAAACCCATCTGCTAAGAGGGCAGCAGGCTGTGGGCAGCCACAAAGGGCAGGAAGAGCAGGAGAAGAGGCCACTGAAAACATCTAAGCAATAGGGAATGTTTCTTTGATTGAGTGAATGATTTTTTTTTTATGTTGGGGGTAGGAGTTTATTCATTAATTTATTTATTTTTGGCTGTGTTTGGTCTTCGTTTCTGTGCGTGGGCTTCCCGTAGTTGTGGCAAGCGGGGACCACTCTTCATCGCGGTGCGCGGGCCTCTCACTCTCGCGGCCTCTCTTGTTGTGGAGCACAAGCTCCAGACGCGCAGGCTCAGTAGTTGTGGCTCACGGGCCCAGTTGCTCCGCGGCATGTGGGATCTTCCCAGACCAGGGGTCGAACCCGTGTCCCCTGCATCGGCAGGCAGACTCTCAACCACTGCGCCACCAGGGAAGCCCTGAGTGAATGATCTTGAGTGAGTTTCTGAACCTTCCCCCCAGGTGAAGAAGAATGAAAAATGGCTTGTTACTCTTTCTTTCTCTCTCAGAGCTGGCTGCTCTGCAAAGACTTTCTTCTTTCTTCAGATAATGTTTTGTAACCATACGTGAATGGTGTCTTACACATGAATCTGTAACTGCTATTTTCGCCCAGGTAACAGCTTTGAAAAGAGGACAGTGGCAATGGCTGCTCCATCAGAAAATGAAAGCAGAGTGCTTCTCAAATCTCCAGCAATAGAGCCCGTATTTCGCAGGCTGTCCCGACTCCAGGCCTCCCTGAGTCTCTGAGCCAGATCAGGCCAGTCTAATCTCTGTCTTAAGGTATTTCTGCGGGTTTACATGTATGTCTCCAAGTATGTCTGTGTGTCTATGTCAGTGAAACTATCTTTGAACTATATGTATGTGTCTTATTTTTTTGTATGTAACAAAGGAAACGATTGACAAACTTCTACTCAGTCCAGGTATGCTCCTAAACTATTCTGTGTTGCTATCAAACAAATCCATAGGAAAGCAAGTTTTTCAGGACTTGACAGCAAAACAAGATCACCTTTATACTTTTAAAACCATTCTGATGATAAAACCCTATTTCTACCAATTTTTAATTACTTAGTCTTTTCTTGGATGAGGTCCAGACATCAGACAATTTTTAACCTCCTTCCTACTGATTGTAATATAAAGTCAGGTTTCAAAACCACCCTACCAGTGAGAAGGCTGAATTTCTTCATGGAAAGCTTGAATTGCTTCAACTGTATGAGTCTTTACTTACATCATGCTGGGGTAGGAAAGAGTACTTAAGTCTCATGTCGAAGAGAATGGATCCCCTCCTTTCCTGCTGAGTTGGGAGGCACTCCATCCACTGGAGCCTAGAGGATTGACCTATGAAAATAACTGAAGAGAAACTTCCTTCCCAGCTCTCTTTCTCTTTTATCCAGCACTCATTTGTTCTTATATATAGCTCTGCATCATTAAAATGACAAAGTGTTCTCTTAATTTACATATAAACTCTTCACATCTCCTACAGGCCTTTGTCAAACAAAAAAGAATTTATTAGTATAATAAAATAAGTACTACATAAAAATGTAAATGCATGTTTTGGAGCATTCTTTACATAGTAATGAAAAGGGGAAGGGCAGTAAATGGAACAGAATGGATAGCCTTGAAGGATGGTGATTTAAGGACAGGAGAGAGAGAGGATGGAAATATTGGAAAGGAAAAAAAAAAACAAAAAAAAAAACACTGCCGATGTTTAACCTGGGAGACAGGGCCACTTTTATCCTAAAAGATACTTTTCCACAAATCAAAATCCTGCTTTCCTCCAGGATTCAGTCCTGTTTACATTCTCAGCTTATATCCTTTTTTAGCGAACATCCCCGAATCCCCGCAAGAGTGGGACAGCCTGCCTGGTGTCCATGTAGCCCTTCTCTCATCTCTGACTCTCACCCTTTTGGAACTCTCCATGGTACTGAACATTTGGGTTCTGCCACCCATAAACAAGAAATCAGGTGGACCAACACTTGATTAGCCAAAAGGGAAACTGGATTTATAAACATTCTTCAGTTCCACTATTGCATTAAGCTGTGAGAATCACAGTAAGGTGCTGAATAAATATTTGTGGGATAAAGGAATATATTACTGTTTAACAACTTGTCAGAACTGAAAGAGCAACTCATAAAGCTCTCTTGACTGAAGCCAGTGAAAAGAGTCAAAAGGAAGCTTTGTAACCTGAGCACAATTATCACCACAGGAATATGTCTTGGAAACAAAATATTCATGAAAAAGCATGAGAAAGATGCTATTTCTATGGATTGTCTCCATTTGTATCAACTACCTAATGAGACAGGTGTATTAGTTATCCCAGTTGCACTGATGAGAAACCCTAAGCCCAAAAGATCAAATAACACATCCAAGGTCAGATATGTAAGTGAGAAAGCCTGAATTCCAGTTCAGATCATAGGGTTCCAGAGCCTGTGTGCTTAAGCAATATACCACTCATTCTCCATATACCAAGGACAAGATGATAGAGCAACTGACTAAGTAGTACAGATGGGGCTCACTTCAAACTCTCCATTATCATGCACCTCCCTTTTATCTCATTTCCTAAGCTACTTGGGAATACACAAGATGCTAACTGACTCCATGAGTTGAAGTGTGTCTTAATGAGGAAGGTATGCAATTGCCTTGCTTCAGGATTTTTAAGACAAGAAAGACAGACACTTCATAGAATATTGATCTGGCAAAGACTCTGGAAACTGTCCAGGCCAGATCTCTCATATAACCCTGAGTAACTAGTTTTCAGTGATAGAAGGTGATTTGTTTGGTCGCAGAGTTCATCAATGATGGAGCCAGAACAAGTACTCAGGAATATTTCCCTTATCTGTTACTCTTTTTAGTATATCATGCTGCTTTCTCCTCTCTAGAACGTCTTGACAAAGCCTATCTGGCAACATTAAAAAATCAAAAAACAAAACAAAAACACACAAAAATACCCTTATTGCCCTCATGCACCTTTTGCTGAATAAATTCTGCTTCCAGATCTACAACAAATTTATCAATAAAATGATCAAAATAATTTTCTTCCCCCTTGGGAAACAAGAACGATTCCTCCTCCCTTTTTCTCTCACTTCAGATTTATTATGTAACCTCTAAATGTTTACTGGTATTATTATGCAAATCCAGTCCCTAAAAAGATATTGTGTTTAGCCTGCAACACTGCTTTGACTTTCAACTTAGAGTGATGGATTTATGTGGTGGAGGGGCTAATAAATGACAGACGCCCATATCGTATGATGAAGTTAAACCTCTGCTAAAAATGAGGAAGAAAATGAAACGAACCAAAAATAAACAAGCTTCTCAAAAAATAAAATCCTAAGTTCTAGAAGTTCATACAATATTTGATCATTTAAATAAAGTCACCACTAGAAGTTAGTATCACAAACTGCTAAAGTGATTCTGCTAGCACATGTGTTCAACAGCTTTTTATCCGACCCACAGTCTTGTCTATTTCTTGTACTCTTCATACTCTCCACCAACCAACACCAGATGTATTCCCACATGTGGCTATTGGCAATAAGATCAGGCTGTGACTTAGTATTGGAAAACCAGCTTTGAGAAGCAACGGTGCAGGATTTTCAGACACGGAGATGAAGGAAAGCAAACGCCAAGTTTTGGAGGAGGCCATCAAGAGGATGTGACCACTGGTTGACCCAGGAGCTGGACCTGGGCAACTGGAGGCTCCTCACCCCCTCCTCTGTCCTAGGGATGTACATCCTGCCCATTATTCCCACAGTGGGAGCCCTTTCCAGGGACACAGCTTTGAGAGAGCAATGTGTTATTGAGGTTATCTGGACGGTGTATGTGACTGAACCCAGTTAAGACTTCTATATGAACATTCTGATAGGCAGGCATAGAAATCTTAGTCTTCTGGCTGCATAGGACAACCCTCATGTAAGTTCCCTTTCTTATTAAATTCACTACCTACCAATCTGGAGTGGCTTCTTTCTTTGCTCTCATTGTCCACTGTGTTCGAAGGTCAGTTTCAGATTTCACCTGGGAAATTCCAGGGTTTGCAAACCAACACCTTGGCAGTGATTTAAAAGATCCTAGTAAGAAAGTAACCACTTACACTGGCAGAAGAATTAAAATAGGCAATACTTGTATGCTTTAACTACTTACTTCTAGAACTGGATATTCTAAATAAATGAATAAAATTTCAATGTTTGCTATTAATTAGTCATTTTCTATGAATACTGTGGAAAGAAAAAATTCATAAACTACAAAAAATTAACTTATGATGAATTTTCTGGTAAGGATATTTTAGTAGAGAATTTTTAACTGCAGAGACCTTTGAAAGCCACTAGAAGTAAATCTCAAAGAACCAAAGACATGAGATTTCTCCATTTGTTTGTAATCTGGGATATTTAATAATCTATGGCAAACTTTATTTTTAGGTTTAAGATTTTCTATAAAGACATTAATATTTTCCAGATATTTATATACGTGTTGCCTAGTATAAAAGGAACTTTTTGAAATGAAAATACAGAAGTTTATCAGATTGAAGTCGAGTAAAGGTAGCCATGTGCCAAATGGGATTACAGACAATTGAACAAGACTGTGTACAGGAAAAATAACTTTACATAGTCAACGACAAATTTGCAGAAATCAAATCTTGAAAAAAATAAACTATAATGTTTTTATTCAGTGTTAATCACACGTTCATACACAGATGTAAGCTTTTTAAAAAATACATTAATGTCACTGAAAAGTATTAATTTATTTATTTTTACTTTCTGTATTATAAACATGTTTTTACTATTATGATTATACATGTAAAATTTGATAAATAAAGAAATGCACTCTGTATTTTGGCCCATTATTTTTATTGCTCATTTTATGTAATTATTATTAATGAAATAATTGTGTTACATAGATGAGGGGGCTACTAAAAATGATGCACTCTGATGTCAAAAACACTAGCTGTACCATTGGGTAGTAGGTAGATGGGTAGATGAAATTTACCCATGTTTCTGCATCTATTTTCCTAGCTTTTCAAACTCTTATAAAGCAGATATGGTCACTCCAAGTTCTTTCAAGGTACACTAAGTAGGCAAAGACAATCCTGTGTCAGGTTGAGGGTTGGGAATACGAATGTTACTTAATTTAGTAAGAGGTGGCGAGGGATGCATTATCCACCATGCACAAAATGGCCATAAATTAAGAGATCCTAAGTAGCTGCGATTGCTTTTTAGCTTATCTCAGTTTGCATTCCCTGAATCCTAAATTATACACCATTATGTACTGATTCCCTTAGGACCTGGGGAAACTGCAACCCAGTTCCTGACAACCTGCTTGCCAACAGGCTGCCCAGCTGTTAGGAGACAGCAACAGCAAAGAGAATAAAGGGCAAACCTCAATCAATTCAGTGGATGTGTTCCTCAAAGGCCCCAAGCAAGCTTAGTTTTTGCTACTAAAACTCTATGGGAAGTGCAGGAGGATGTTTACAACTTAATCTAACAGTAATTACAATTATAAAGTAAATATTGGCTCTGTTTAATTAGCTATACATATATAGTGTGTGCCATCATATTTTTTCTTTTGTCTATTTCTTGTTATGGGGTGGGAAAAAGACCAACCTCAAGCATCTTAGGGAATATAGGGGGAGGGAGGAGAGTACTCTTAGAAAATACTCTCCAGTTTGACCAGTCTATGAAAAAAGAAAACAAACAAAAACAAACCAAACTCTGGCACTTTATAAAAACATTCAAAGAAAAATCTTTGCTTCCTTGAAATGTTTTCAACCTGAGGAGCAGAAATTTGAGAAATGAATTAGAGAGAAGTGGCAACAATTAAGACCTAAATACACATTTCTCCAAAGAAGCTATACAGATTGCCAACAAACACATGAAAGAATGCTCAACAGCATTAATCATTAGAGAAATGCAAATCAAAACTACAATGAGATATCATCTCACACTGGTCAGAATGGCCATCATCAAAAAATCTAGAAACAATAAATGCTGGAGAGGGTGTGGAGAAAAGGGAACACTCTTGCACTGTTGGTGGGAATGTAAATTGATACAGCCACTATGGACAACAGTATGGAGGTTTCTTAAAAAACTAAAAATAGAACTACCATACGACCCAGCAATCCCACTACTTGGCATATACCCTGAGAAAACCATAATTCGAAAAGAGACATGTACCAAAATGTTCATTGCAGCTCTATTTACAATAGCCAGGACATGGAAGCAACTTAAGTGTCCATCATCGGATGAATGGATGAAGAAGATGTGGCAAATATATACAATGGAATATTACTCAGCCATAAAAAGAAACAAAATTGAGATATTTTTAGTGAGGTGGATGGACCTAGAGTCTGTCATACAGAGTGAAGTAAGTCAGAAAGAGAAAAACAAATACTGTATGCTAACACATATATATGGAATCTAAGGAAAAAAAAAAAAGGTCATGAAGAACCTAGGGGTAAGATGGGAATAAAGACACAGACCTACTAGAGAATGGACTTGAGGATATGGGGAGGGGGAAGGGTAAGCTGTGACAAAGTGAGAGAGTGGCATGGATATATATACACTACCAAATGTAAAATAGATAGCTAGTGGGAAGCAGCCGCATAGCACAGGGAGATCAGCTCAGTGCTTTGTGACCACCTAGAGGGGTGGGGTAGGGAAGGTGGGAGGGAGAAGCAAGAGGGAAGAGATATGGGAACATATGTGTATGTATAACTGATTCACTTTGTTATAAAGCAGAAACTAACACACCATTGTAAAGCAATTATACTCCAATAAAGATGTTAAAAAAAAAAAGAACAAAAGAAAATAAAGTATGTATTAGTCAGGGTGTTTTCAACTGCAAGTCACAGGAAAGATATTGAGTAGCTCCTTAAACCTAAGGATATTCATCATTTATATAACAAGTCATTTGGAGGAAGGTGGTTCCAGAATTAGTGCAGTACCTCAACAAATTAGTCAGAGTTCACAGTTTTCTACTCTTCTTCTTGGCTTTTCTCTACATTCCCAAGATGGCACTTTCAGAAATGCCAAAGACACTCAAGGCAAGAAGGAGGGGGAAGAGTTGATATCTAAGAGCTCTTCCTTCATATCTGCCTTCCTGCCTCCTATTAGAAACTATAATATTTCCCAGAAACTTCCTCACAGATTTCTCCTCATTTCTCTTTCTCTAGAATTAGGTTACTTGGACATGCTTAAATGCATGAGAAGCTTGGAAAGTATAATAAATATGTAGCAAAAGGTAAGAGAATTAAAATTCCATCCTCTAAAAAAAGCCAAAGTCTGTTAGCAAATAATTTCCAGGAAAGAACAAAGAATGACTGTTGGGTAGTAAACTACCTTTGATTCAAGACTGTCTCTGATGGAACCACTAAGATGAAACTGTCACCCTCAAACTATGATGTTTGGGTTCCCATCTTATTTATAAATATGAATATAACAATAAGAAAAAATCCATCTTAACAAGCTATTTCCAGTGGTTTTCATAGAACAATCAGCCTGCAAGATGACACATAAAAAACTAATCAGAGGATTTTTTAATTCACATTATCATATTAAAGACTTTGGTAATCCTGTAGTAATAAAAACAAAAAACTCTTTATCCAATGTTTCCCAAATGTATGTCTTTAATTTATTTATAACTTGTTTATGGGCTCCATTGTTTTACGTAACACCCATGGAACCCACTCTGAGGTATATTCCTCATCCCATTAGCACAAACTGTAGAACAGTTTTTGGTTGGATACTGGTATTTCCCTAGGAGAGATCATCTCAAATTATTGATATCTCCATTTATTGCTCACTGTGATGTCCATCAAAGTATTTGAAATACTGTCTTTTCTTTGTCTTTGAACAAAGTATAAATCAGGAATGAGTAAGCAATCATATAACTATCATTTAACAAAGAAGTGACAGAAACATGAGTGTAACCGCACAAAGGTAAAGCAGAATATCAAGCTACTGACTTTGAGAATTATAATATGGAACAATACTGTTTAATGGAAAATAAATATTATTTGACAAGACTTTGATGGATTATGTAAGTGGAGACAGCCAGCTCCCCTGTTAATTTCAGTGAATGTTTTCATGTGCTTTTACTCTTGCCCCAAATACCTATTCTGCAAATAGTTTTCAAGAAGAAGAGTAAAGTCATAGAGGTAGAAAGGCTCTGAAATTGTGACCACTCTCATCTTACACCCTTTCCTACCCTCCTCAATTCTCACTATTCACCATCATAGAGTTGTCAATCCCGAAGTATATATGAGTCTTAAAAGAATAGATGGGCTCAAATGTTCTCCTAGGTTTCAGTAATATCAATCCCAACCTTCATGACCTGCAGGCTGATGGACAACACCAAAGATGTTCTCACCTGAATATACTAACTTTGTTTTCCAAAGGAGATTTCTTATTACTACTGTTTTCTGGTTCAGGGGAAAGAGAGATATCAAAACGTATGCAGACCAGTCATATCTTTACAGAACCTTTCAAGGTTCCAACACAACCTATTCAGAAATCCTCGCCCAATCCAGTGTCTCTGTGGGAAATACAATTTAGGTATTGTCCAATCTAACAACTTTTTGCACACTCAGGGGCCAGAACTCTTCATTATGACTCAATTTTTTTTCTTACATATGCAAACCCAACTCTGACCATTTCTTTAGCTGTCAAGGAGACCTAGCAGCATTTTACTACATTCATTACAGCAACGAGGCTGGCAGATAAGAACTTTGGTTTTGTACCCTATGAATGTAAATACACACACACACACCTGGTTCCTCCAGAGACTTCTAGTGCCAGAAGTCCCTGGAAATGGAGATTAATTCTGATTAATCTGGTGATTAATCAGAGACATTTATCCATCCTTTTCTCCCAAGGTTGTCTTCCTCAGTCTGACATTGAGGTCTGTGGGCCCACTGGAGAACACTCAAATGGCTGGAGACCCTAGAGCCTGGATGAGCCCCAGTATATACTTGTCAGAAGGGAAAATAAGGGTGAAGATTAGAAATTCTCAATGCCAAATTGAGAATGCCAATTCTCAATGCCAAGTTGATGAAACTTCCTCTTTTCCCCAGAACATACATCAATCAGATCCATTGATCCATAGATCACCAAACACAGCATTTGACTATCTACCCTGACTTAGAATTCCCCATGCATTATCTGCTCACAAAGAACTGCCTGAGCCCAAGTAAAGTCTGTTGGGACCCCATAGCTCTGGGCTCTGAGACAAATCACTTATCCAGAGAAACCCAGTTATTAAGGGTGAGATTTGAGACTTGATATGGCATAAGGTCATGTATTCTCTTAATTGCTCCAAAGATCAGTACGACTTGGCATTGGCTCTATTAAGAGGTAGAATTGGGATTCTAGCCCAGGCAATCTGAGCTTAGCACCCACACCCTTAACTACCCCACCACTATGGCCTCCAAAGAGCCCATTGGGGCTGTCATCAGACTGACTAGTAAAATCATACCCACTCAGACAATCTCCTTTCTTCAGACTTGTCACTGAGATGTTGGTGAGGGAAAGACAGGGACATTACAGAGGCGAAGGGGAGAATCAGTACAATCAGGATGCCTCAAGTTAGTGTCTCCACAAAAGAGAAGGCTTAACTGGCAGTGACAACCCCTATTTGGGGCATGCCTTAGGCAGGGAATTACTAGAAAGTTAAATTCAAATTCCAGTCAAATGTAAGTATCAAAAGTTTTAACACATTGAAAAGTGATAGTTTGTCTTCCTGTGCTATGTTCACAGGACAAAATGTCAAGTAAAGATCTCCTCTTGTTTTTGATCCTGGGAAACCACACATTCAAATTATTGCCAATTATTTTCTGGAAATCAGAAATAGTTCCTGGTAAAAGACAGCTCCTTTCCCTCATGACGGTACTGGGAAATAACCCAGGATCAGACCATATTTTAAGTCATAGCTATACTGTCCACTTCCATCTGTTTGTAGTTTCTAGTGATGCTAATTTCCATGTCTGTGATAAAAAACACCTATAGGCAGGATTTTAAAAGTTTCCTGAGAAATGTCATCAGGGCGTTGGTACTGCCATTGCTAATTTATTGACCGAGCAGTGAATCCTTTGAAAATTTTATGATCCCTCCTCATCTCCCAGCTTCACCTCATTTCATCTTCACAAACCTCTACTATCAATGCATCTAGTAATTTTCCTTTATAATACGGTGCTCCAAATTCATTTATTTAATGACAATATTTTGTACAAAATATATATTCTTAAGGTGATATTTAGACTCTTTAATGCTTAGTTTCACAATTTTCATGAGTTTTTATTGTTCAAACTCATACTAACTATATAAAAGGACTTCATATTCTCCAGAAGAAATCCCTCACAACTCTAGACATTCATAGACTTTTATATATTCTTTTCTTATGACATTTATAATTTATCCCACTGTGGAGGGCTTTTTTCATTTTTATTTTATTACTTATTTATTTATTTTTGGCTGTTTCGTCTTTGTTGCTGCGGGCAGGCTTTCTCCAGTTGCAGGAAACAGGGGCTACTCTTCGTTGCAGTGCTCAGGCTTCTCGTTGTGGTGGCTTCTCTTGTAGTGGAGCATGGACTCCGGGAGCACAGGCTTCAGTAGTTGTGGCATGTGGGCTCAGTAGTTGTGGCGCATGGGCTTAGTTGCTCCACAGCATGTGGCATCTTTCTGGACTAGGGCTCGAACCCGTGTCCCCTGCATTGGGAGGCAGATTCTTAACCACCGTGCCACCAGGGAAGTCCTGTAGAGTTTTTTATGTTATCTTTTTATCTTCTCTTTTCTGTTGGAAAGATACACCCTCTTTGAAAATACACTGGGAATTGTTTATCTCCCTAGTTTTTACCATGTCTAGAGCAGAACCTAACAAGTAGAACTAATGTTTCTATTCTGGCTCAATCAGAAACCCTAAATGCAATAATTTAATAGTCAGTATCAGGTTGGTGATCAATTATCATTTAAACAACTTCAAGCCTTAGAAAAGTAATATAGTTTAGCAAGTAAAATGTAAACCTTGGGCTTCCCTGGTGGCGCAGTGGTTGAGAGTCTGCCTGCCGATGCAGGGCACATGGGTTTGTGCCCCTGTCCGGGAAGGTCCCACATGCCGCAGAGCGGCTGGGCCCGTGAGCCATGGCCGCTGAGCCTGTGCTCCGCAACAGGAGAGGCCACAACAGTGAGAGGCCCGCGTACCACACACACACACACACACAAAAGTAAACCTTATTGGCAGCCTTAGGGTTTGGGTTTCTGCTTACTTACTGTGAGACCTTAATTGAATGATTTAACCAAGCCATGTCTCAGTATCTTGTTTTGTAAAATGAGGCTATGCATAGGATATGATAAATTAGTTTTTGTATGAATTAAATAACATGACACAGCTAAAGCTTGCCAATAGCTTAGATACACATTTAAAGTTGCCAATTGTTCTTTCAGCTAAAAGCAAAAGACTCCAAACAGGGACTCCAACACTCCTCCTTCCTCATCCTCTACTTCTTCCACCTTTCTCTCCTCTCCCTTACACACACACACACACACACACACACATAACTGTGTGGCTGTGAAAACGAGGACAGCCTAGGTTATACTGCAAAAGCAAACAACTTCTAAATCTAGGTGGCTTAAAAGACTTAGTTTTCACTCACATTTCATGCCCACCAGCTGGGTCTCTAGTCAACATTTTTCTCAGTGTCAGTGTGGACTTCCCCTAGGTAGCTCACAAAGTCAGGCAGGGAATGAGCAGTGCTAAGCTTCAGTTTGAGTGGGGAAAGGAAGACATGGCCAGGACCTCGTCTGCCCCTCTAAATAAGGAACGTTGATAAGGAGGAAGCTATTTCTTTCCTGGCTCCTGTTCTTGGCCAATGCAAACCCTTTTGTTTAAAAAATAAAAGATAAACGGAACAAAGTGACATACTCCTAACTGCCTGTATGTTTTCTCCCTGGCTCTGTAAAGGACCACCATGCTATTGCTGGATTATTCAAAAGAGACCAGGGTTACCATGGCACCAGGATGTTACAGCGTTCTTCTGTTTCCCCACAAAACCAGGACTGGGTAAACTACCAAAGGCAAATGGGCACTGGAAGGATAATGCCTGCTTGCAGGAAAAGAAGAAAAATACTAAAGTTTTCCAACTCTACAATATAAAGGAATGAGGCTCAAAATTATAAAGTTGACCAAGTTTCTCTTAGGTCCCTCTGTCATTATCTTTTCATCTCTATGACCCCAAATTCTAAAGCGCTGAATTTTCTATTTTTCCCAACATATCACCATGATGCATAGTAATCAACTGTCCTCTAATTACAAAATTATGGGCCCAAATTTTTCCAAAGTTCATGCCAAAGTCTACGAGGAAGTACTAAGCTGAGGTATGAGACTTCTTAAGAAGGAAGGTAAGAAGGAAGAGAGGGTGTGGGAGGATACTAGATTCAGAGATGTGAAATCATATGTCTGTACCTCGTTTAAAAAAGTATGCTTTTAGAGTCATAATTCTTTACTGAAGAAATGAAATGCAAGTACGTATTACGAACTGTCCTTGGATGTAGTGAGCATTTGGCTCAATTCATAAGCTGAGGCTGAAAAAACTTAAAGACAAGTTTACAAATGTGTCACTCCACAGAGGACATCTGGGATCATGACAGATTTTAAAAACTGTTGTAACAGCAAATTGTTCTGTCTCAGATCTCCCCTTGAGGCGTTATGAGGGGTGGACCTCTGGATTCAAAGGGCCATGTAATGACCCTAGAGGGAGTGGGCGGGTGAGCAGGAGGAAACAAACTTCTCTGTAAAGTGCCAGTTAGTAAATATTTTAGTCTCTGTGGGCCAGATGGTCTCTGTCACAATTATTCAACTTCTGCTGTTGTAGCTCGGAAGCAGCTATAATCTGGATGTGGCTGTGTTCCAATAAGGCTTTATTTACAAATACAGGTTAGGGTCCAGATCTGCTGCAGTGCTATCCTTTGTCACCCCCTGCCCTAGTGGAAGAGCACACACAGGTCTGGGAGGCAAGAGATGTAGGTAGGTGTTAATCCAAGCTTTGCCACTATCTTTCTGAGATGTGACCTTGGGAAGGACACAGTGCATTGATGTGTGTACTGTCTTTTCCAAGGATAATAATGAAAGCTGTTCCAGCTCTCTGGGTTGTGGTGAGAATTATATGAAATCACAACTATGGATATTTTGGGGGAGGGTGGATTTTAAAAGCTGTGAACAGTCCTAAAGAAGTGATATTTTATTGTTTGACTTTGGCATTAATGCGTAAGATTTCCACCTGAATGGGAAGAACTGCTCACTATCTTCATCACCCCCTAAACTCAGGAGCACAGCTCCCTTCCTCCTGTGAGTCTGTCAGTCTCCATCCTCTCTTGTCCTGATGTCCCAGTTTAGCTCTGGAAATATTAGCTTTTCCTTGAAGCCCCACAGCCGGCACGTAAACTCTCCTGCAGCCACGCAAAGGGAGAACTAACATGTGGCCACGTAGCTCCCACAGGTACCCCGCTCCCTCCCACAGCCCATCGTTCCTGTGGACAGGAGCAGGCATTTTATCTGCTTTGATTGCGGCTGTTAGCATGGAGTGGTTAAACTGTATTTAGAAATAAATGGTAGGAGGGCCTTCAAGATGGCAGAGGAATAAGTCATGGAGATCACCTTCCTTCCCACAGATACATCAGAAATACATCTACACGTGGAACTGCTCCTATAGAATACCCACTGAATGCTGGCAAAAGACCTCAGACCTCCCAAAAGGCAAGAAACTCCCCACGTACCTGGGTAGGGCAAAAGAAAAAAGAATAAACAGAGACAAAAGAATAGAGATGGGACCTGCACCAGTGGGAGAGAGCTGGGAAGGAGGAAAGGTTTCCACACACTAGGAAGCCCCTTCGCGGGCAGAGACGGTGGGTGGCGGAGGGGGAAATCTTTGGAGCCACGGAGGAGAGCGCAGCAACAGGGGTGCGGGGGGCAAAGCGGGGAGATTCCTGCACAGAGGATCGGTGCCGACCAGCACTCACCAGCCCGAGAGGCTTGTTTGCTCTCCCGCCGGGGCGGATGGGGCTGGGAGCTGAGGCTCAGGCTTCGGTCGGAGCGCAGGGAGAGGACTGGAGCTGGCGGCGTGAACACAGCCTGAAGGGGGCCAGTGCGCCACAGCTGGCTGGGAGGGGGTCCGGGAAAAAGTCTGGAGCTGCCGAAGAGGCAAGAGACTTTTTCTTCTCTCTTTGTTTCCTGGTGCGCGAGGAGAGGGCATTAAGAGCGCCGCTTACAGGAACTCCAGAGACAGGCGTGAGCCGTGGCTATCAGCGCGGACCCCAGAGACGGACATGAGATGCTAAGGCTGTTCCTGCCACCACCAAGAAGCCTGTGTGCGAGCACAGGTCACTATCCACACCGTCCCTCCCGGGAGCCTGTGCAGCCCGCCACTGCCTGGGTCCCGTGACCCAGGGACAAATTCCCCGGGAGAACGCACGGAGTGCCTCAGGCTGGTGCAACGTCCCGCCGGCTTCTGCCGCCGCAGGCTCGCCCTGCAACCGTACCCCACCCTCCACCGGCCTGAGTGGGCCAGAGCCCCCGAATCAGCTGCTACTTTAACCCCATCCTATCTGGGCGGGAACAGAAGCCTGAGGGAGACCAACACGCAGAGGCGGGGCTAAATCCAAAGCTGAACCGCAGGAGGTGTCCGAACAAAGAAGAGAAACGGAAATCTCTCCATGCAGCCTCAGGAGCAGCGGAATAAATCCCCACAATCAACTTGATGTACCCCACATCTGTGGAAGACCTGAATAGACAACGAATCATCCCAAATTGAGGAGGTGGACTTAGGGAGCAATGGTAGACTTGGGGTTTGCTGTATGCCACTGCCTAGTTTCTGATTTTTATGTTTATCTTAGTATAGTTTTTAGTGCTTGTTGTCATTGGTAGATTTGTTTATTGGTTTGGTTGCTCTCTTCTTTTTCTCATTTTTAAAGTTACTTCTTAAATTTTTAAAGTATTTTTAAATTTTTTATTTTAATAACTTTATTTTATTTTTCATTTTGTTTCTTTCTTTTTTCCCTCCATTTTCTTCTGAGCCATGTGACTGACAGGACCTTGGTGCTCTGGCCGAGTGTCAGGCCTGAGTCTCTGAAGTGGGAGAGCTGAGTTCAGGACACTGGACCACCAGAGACCTCCAGGCCCCATGTATTAACAATCGGCAAGAGCTCTCCCAGAGATCTCCATCTCAACTCTAAGACCCACCTCCACTCAAAAACCAGCAAGCTCCAGTGCTGGACCCCCCATGCCAAACAACTAGCAAGAGAGGAACACAATGCCACCCATTGCAGAGAGGCTGAGTAAAATCATAAGTTCAGACACCCCAAAACACACCAGCAGATATGGTCCTGCTCACCAGAAAGACAAGATCCAGCCTCATCCACCAGAACACAGGCACTAGTCTCCTTCACCAGGAAGCCTACACAACCCACGGAACCAACCTTAGCCACTAGGACAGACACCAAAAACAACGGGAACTATGAACCTGCAGCCTGCAAAAAGGAGACCCCAAAAACAGTAAATTAAGGAAAATGAGAAGACAGAGAAATACACAGCAAATGAACGAGCAACTTAAAAACCCACCAGACCAAACAAATGAAGAGGAAATAGGTAGTGTAGCTGAAAAAGAATTCAGAGTAATGATAGTAAAGATGATCCAAAATCTTGGAAACAGAATGGAGAAAATACAAGAAACGTTTAACAAGGACCTAGAAGAACTAAAGAGCAAATAAACAATGATGAACAACACAATAAGTGAATTTTAAAATTCTCTAGAAGGAATCAATAGCAGAACAACTGAGGCAGAAGAACAGATAAGTGACCTGGAAGATAAGATAGTGGAAATAACTACTGCAGAGCAGAATAAAGAAAAAAGAATGAAAATAATTGAGGACAGTCTTAGAGACCTCTGGGACAACATTAAATGCAGCAACATTTGAAATATAGGGGTCCCAGAAGAAGAAGAGAAAAAGAAAGGGACTGAGAAAGTATTTTAAGAGATTATAGTAGAAAACTTCCCTAATATGGGAAAGGAAATAGTCAATCAAGTCCAGGAACTGCAGAGAGTCCCATACAGGATAAATCCAAGGAGAAACACGCCAAGACACATATAAATCAAACTATCAAAAATTAAATGCAAAGAAAAAATTTTAAAAGCAGCAAGAGAAATGTAACAAATAACATACAAGGGAATCCCCATAAGGTTAACAACTGATCTTTCAGCAGAAACTCTGCAAGCCACAAGGGAGTGGCAGGACATACTTAAAGTGATGAAAGGGAAAAACCTACAACCAAGATTATTCTACCCAGTAAGGATCTCATTTGACAGAGAAATGAAAAAGTTTGCAGACAAGCAAAAGTTAAGAGAATTCAGCACCACCAAACCAACTTTACAACAAATGCTAAAGGAACTTCTCTAGGCAGGAAACACAAGAGAAGGAAAAGACCTACAATAACAAACCCAAGACAATTAAGAAAATGGGAATAGGAACACACATATTGATAATTACCTTAAATGTAAATGGATTAAATGCTCCCACCAAAAGACATAGACTGGCTGAATGGATACAAAAACAAGAGCCATATATATGTTGGCTACAAGAGACCCACTTCAGACCTAGGGACACATACAGACTGAAAGTGAAGGAATGGAAAAAGATATTCCATGCAAATGGAAATCAAAAGAAACCTGGAGTAGCAATTCTCATATCAGACAAAATTGAGTTTCAAATAGACTATTACATGAGGTAAAGAAGGACACTACATAATGATCAAGGGATCAATCCAAGAAGAAAATATAACAATTGTAAATATTTATGCACCCAACATATGAGCTCAATATATAAAGTAAATGCTAACAGCCATAAGGAGAAATTGACAGTAACACAGTAATAATACAGGACTTTGATACTCCACTTTCACCAATGGAAAGATCAACCAAAATGAAAATAAATAAGGAAACACAAGCTTTAAATGACACATTAAACAAGATGCACTTAATTGATATTTATAGGACATTCCATCCAGAAACAACAGAATACAATTTCTTCTCCAGTGCTCATGGAACATTCTCCAGGATAGATCATATCTTGGGTCACAAATCAAGTCTTTCTAAATTTAAGAAAATTGAAATCATATCAAGTATCTTTTCCAACCACAACGCTATGAGACTAGATATCAATTATGGGGAAAAAAGCTGTAAAAAATACAAACACATGGAGGCTAAACAATATGCTACTAAATAACCAAGAGATCACTAAAGGAATCAAAGAGGAAGTCAAAAAATACCTAGAAACAGAGGACAATGAAAACAAAATGACCCAAAATCTATGGGATGCAACAAAAGCAGTTCTAAGAGGGAAGTTTATAGCAAAACTATCCTACCTCTAGAAACAAGAAAAATCTCAAATAAAAAACCTAACCTTACACCTAAAGCAATTAGAGAAAGAAGAACAAAAAAACCCCAAAGTTAGCTGAAGGAAAGAAATCAAATCAGATATAAATGAAAAAGAAGTGAAGGAAACAATAGCAAAGATCAATAAAACTAAAAGCTGGACCTTTGAAAAGATAACCAAAATTGATAAACTATTAGCCAGACTCATCAAGAAAAAGAGGGAAGAGACTCAAATCAACAAAATTAGAAATGAAAAAGGAGAAGTAACAAGTGACACTGCAGAAATATACAGGTTCATGAATGATTACTACAAGCAACTATATGCCAATAAAATGGACAACCTGCAAGAAATGGACAAATTCCTAGAAAATCACAACCTTCCAAGACTGGACCAGGAAGGAATAGAAAATATAAACAGACCAATCACAAGCACTGAAATTGAAACTGTGATTAAAAATCTTCCAACAAACAAAAGCCCAGGACCAGATGGCTTCACAGGCGAATTCTATCAAACATTTAGAGAAGAGCTAACTATTATCATTCTCAAACTCTTCCAAAATATAGCAGAGGGAGGAACACTCGCAAACTCATTCTACGAGGCCACCATCACCCTGATAGCAAAACCAGGCAAAGATGTCATAAAAAAAGAAAACTACAGGCCAATATCACTGATGAACATAGATGCAAAAATCCTCAACAAAATACTAACAAACAGAATCCAACAGCAAATTAAATGGATCATACACCATGATAAAGTGGGGTTTACCCCAGGAATGCAAGGATTCTTCAATATACACAAATCAATCAATGTGATACACCATATTAACAAACTGAAGGATAAAAACCATATGATAATCTGAATAGATGCAGAAAAAGCTTTCAACAAAATTCAACACAAATTTATGATAAAAACCCTGCAGAAAGTAGGATAGAGGGAACTTCTCTCAACATAATAAAGGCCATATATGATAAACACACAGCCAACATCGTTCTCAATGGTGAAAAACTGAAACCATTTCCACTATGATCGGGAACAAGACAAGGTTGCCCACTCTCATCACTATTATTCAACATAGTTTTGCAAGTTTTAGCCACAGCAATCAGAGAAGAAAAGAAATAAAAGGAATCCAAACTGGAAAAGAAGAAATAAAGCTGTCACTGCTTGCAGATGACATGCTACTATACATAGAGATTCCTAAAGATACTACCAGAAAACTACTAGAGCTAATCAATGAATTTGGTAAATGTTCAGGGTACAAAATTAATGCACATCAATCTCTTGCATTCCTGTACACTGATGATGAAAAATCTGACAAAGAAATTAAGGAAACACTCCCATTTACCACTGCAACAAAAAGAATAAAATACCTAGGAATAAACCTACCTAGGGAGACAGAAGACCTTTATGCAGAAAACTATAAGACACTGATGAAAGAAAGTAAATATGATACAAACAGATGGAGAGATATACCATGTTCTTGGATTGGAAGAATCAACACTGTGAAAAAATCAACACTCTACTACCCAAAGCAATCCACAGATTCAGTGCAATCCCTATGAAACTACCAATGGCATTTTTCACAGAACTAGAACAAAAAATTTCACAATTTGTATGGAAACCAAAAGACCCCGAATAGCCAAAGGAATCTTGAGAAAGAGAAACATAGCTGGAAGAATCATCCTCCCTGACTTCAGACTACACTACAAAGCTACAGTAATCAAGACAGTATAGTACTGGCACAAAAACAGAAATATAGATCAACAGAACAGGATAGAAAGCCCAGAGATAAACCCATGAACATATGGTCACCTTATCTTTGATAAAGGATGCAAGAATATACAATGCAGAAAGGACAACCTCTTCAATAAGTGGTGCTGGGAAAAATGGACAGCTACATGTAAAAGAATTAAATTAGAACATTCCCTAACACCATACACAAAAATAAACTCAAAATGGATTAAAGACCTAAATGGAAGGCCAGACACTATAGAACTCTTAGAGGAAAACATAGGAAGAACACTCTTTGACATAAATCACACAAGATCCTTTTTGACCCATTTCCTAGAGAAATGGAAATAAAAACAAAAATAAACAAATGAGACCTAATGAAACTTCAATGCTTTTGCACAGCAAAGGAAACCATAAACAAGAAGAAAAGACAGCCCTCAGAATGGGAGAAGATATTTGCAAATGAAGCAAGTGACAAAGGATTAATCTGCAAAATATACAAGCAGCCCTTGGAGCTCAAAATCAAAAAAACAAAAAACCCAACCCAAAAATGGGCAGAAGGGCTAAATAGACATTTCTCCAAAGAGGATATACAGATTGCCAACAAACACATGAAAGGATGCTCGACATCACTAATCATTAGAGAAATGCAAATCTGAAGTATAATGAGATATCACCTCACACAGGTCAGAAAGGCCATCATCAACAAATCTACAAACAATAAATGCTGGAGAGGGTGGGGAGAAAAGGGAACCCTCTTGTAGTGCCGGTGGGAATGTAAATTGATACAGCCACTTTGGAGAACAGTATGGAGGTTCCTTAAAAAACTAAAAATAGAACTAGCATATGACCCAGAAATTCCACTACTGGGTTTATACCCTGAGAAAACCATAATTCAAAAGGAGTCATGTACCACAATATTCATTGCAGCACCATTTACAATATCCAGGACATGGAAACAACCTAAGTGTCCATCGACAGATGAATGGATAAAGAAGATGTGGCACATATATACAATGGAATATTACTCAGTCATAAAAAGAAACGAAATTGAGTTATTTATAGTGAGGTAGATGGATGTAGAGTCTGTCATACAGAGTGAAGTGAGTCAGAAAGAGGAAAACAAATACATATATATGGAATCTAAAAAAAAAAAAGCATTCTGAAGAACCTAGGGGTAGGACAGGAATAAAGACGCAGCAGTAGAGAAAGGACCTGAGGACACGGGGTAGCGGGAAGGGTAAGCTGGGACAAAGTGAAAGAGTGGCATGGACATATATACACTATCAAATGTAAAATAGATAGCTAGTGGGAAGTAGCCACATAGCACAGGGAGATCAGCTCGGTGCTTTGTGACCACCTAGATGGGTGGGATAGGGAGGTTGGGAGGGAGACGCAAGTGGAGGAGATATGGGGATATATATATACGTATAGCTGATTCACTTTGTTATACAGTAGCAGCTAACACAACATTGTAAAGCAATTATACTTCAATATAGATGTTAAAAAATAAATATTCTGCCCATTGTCATTATAAAAAAAAAGAAATAAATGGTAAAATAACTTTTGACAGGGAAGCTTTTTAAACGTCCCATTTTCTTTGTGCTTAATGCTTCTCCAGTTCTGAGGGAGCAGCAAGGTGTCCATTATGCCTTGGAGAACAGTGCTGGAAGCAGCTGCTTCCAAACCTCCTCAAGCATTTTAAGTAAGGAGTCCTCTGCTCCTGGGGAGGCAGGGCCTGCCTTTGAGAGGGTTGGTGCTCCCAGGACTGCTGTGGCACCTGTTCTTCACTGGGGGAGGGGGAGGGGAACATGTTGCTCAGATATAGGGTAGGAGCTATTGCTTACTGGCTGGGGCTTTAGGAAAGCCTGTTACCCTCTCAGCCCTCTGTTCCTGAAGGAGAGGTTTGGAACAGTGACATTGATTCCAACTCCTCATGTTCCTTTGCCTCTCTTCCGGCCTCTGTGGGGAAAGAACTAAGACTCCATCTCTGCTTCCTGCCAGAGACTGATCCCATTTCAAGGCCCCTGTGTGTAGGTGGAGAGAAGGGTAAGATTTATGTGTCAACTCACCAGGACAGGGAACCCTGATGGAGCAGCCTTACTCACTCAGCCTCTCCTGGCTGGAGGCCTGAGTGGACGGGGCCTGTCAGGGGCAACCAAGCACATTGCTAAGGGCCTGGGAAACCATGAGAAGCCCTGAACCAGGCCAGGAAATTGACTGGTATTCAGGCCAGCACCTGCCCCACAGTGGGTGTCAGATAAATATTTGCTGATAGAAAAAGATGAATGCCCCGCCCACCAATCCTCACCTCAGAGGGAGGAGTCCAAACTGTGTGGCCTAAAGCTCTCCAGGGGGCCAATCCCTGCTCCATAACATCCTGGTCAGAGAGTGCTGGCTGGGTCCTAATCTGTAGGGGTCCACACCTGCCTGACAACCACACCTCAGCTGCAGTCCATTCATGTATTATTTCTTTCATTAATTCCTTTATTCTGCATTTGTTGAGTATTCATTGTTTCAGTGCTGGTGATTCAGTTATGCATGGGACAGTTACTGTCCATACTATCCTGGAATTTACATTCTAGCTCAACCAATCTGGACTCTTGCAAATTACGTGACCTCCATAAAGGCTCTCCAGGCCAGCTCACAGAAAGGTGTTTCTCCCTGTGCTGTGAGAGTGAACCATTGTTTTTATCATTGGGGTAACACAGCAAGTGACATTTCTCATCTGTAGAATGGGCACGATAATATCTTTGCTTCACATAACCCATTAGATTCAAGTGGGACAAATTACATTTGAGGTTTTAAATCAAAAAGTGTCATGCAAACTTAAAATATAGACATCATCCCTTATACTTGTATTTAATGCATTTATTCATTGTTTCAAATGAATATCCTGACACTCCCCACCTCACTTACTACCTCCTGTGATTTAAGGCAACATCAGTGTCTCATTCTTTTTTGTTTCCAACAGCAAATAGTGCTGAAGGAGAGAGAGAAAAGACCACCCAGCCCAGGTGCTGCCATGAGTGGGGCTCCCCCTGTTGGTGGAACCTGGCATTATTCACCCTTGGGTCTCCTAGGTTCCTGGTTCTCCAGGTTGTTTTTCACTGGGTTCCACAAATTTCTTTTTATATTTTTCTTCCAGACCTCTGCTCACTTTTCTTCCCACTCTTGATTTCCAGTTCCAACTGTAGTTCCTCTTTCTCTTGATGAAGATGCTGCTTCATGAACATTATGGATTTTAGCCAACAAAACTCCCTCCACCCTCCCCTACTTGAGTACAAAGATAATTCCCAGTTAAATTAATTAGGTTCAACTTACAAAAGTTCGTGAAGTCCTGAGCTATGTGATTGTACCTAGTAAATCAGTCAATCAGTGCATTTTTAGACAAAAAATGTCATCATACTCTAATAATATTTTGTACATTCCCCCCCACCTTCTCAAAATATCATGGTCATTTTATGGAATCACTAAAGCATATTTTATGTGATTATAAAAATATTTCATTAATTTGTTAGGCCAAAACTAATACTGTAGTCTTGGGAATGTAGGTTTCTGTAATTTACTATTTTATGTAAAGCAGTAGTGAGAAATTGTAGTGCTGTATCATTGACTCTTGCCTAATATTTTTCTTAGGATGAAAAGTATAATTCGAATTTCGGGAGCAAAAGGTATGCATAGTTTTATAGAACTTTATTTTGGATACCTCTTGCTGAATTACTTCTTCAAGTATTTTGTTTTTAATCTTTTTTTTCCCTCATAATATAATGACTGTTTAGCTTAGTTTTTAAATGATCTCAAGGTGATAAAGAGCTTTTTTTTTTTTAAGTTGCTGAAAAAAATGTTGTACCAGACATGGTCAAGTGAAGAAACTTCGAGCAAATGTTAGAAACAGCTTTCAAGGTTGCAACGATTTGAGTCTTAATCAAGTGTGAATCCATCCAGCAGAGTCCTTGTCCTGTCACTAATATTTGTCCAAAGAAAAAATTATATTTCTTTTGAATCACATCAGACTCATTAATTGGAATTAGATCCTTTCTCCCATTTTTGAAAAACCAGGACAGCACCAAAATATATTTTTTAAAGGTAGTATGTATGTCTCCGTATATACGTATATGGTGTGTATTGATATTTTTATAGCTCTAGCTACATACAGTGTTTCTCTTCCTGAATCATCCTCTCCCTCATGCAGTTCAACAGTCTTAGATGGCAAGGAAAACTGAGTGTGTGTGTGTGTGTGTGTGTATTTGGTCCACCCCTCATAACGCCTCAAGGGGAGATCTGAGACAGAACAATTTGCTGTTACAATTTTTAAAATCTGTCATGATCCCAGATGTCCCCTTGGAGTGACACATTTGTAAACTCGTCTTTAAGTTTTTTCAGCCTCAGCTTATGAATTGAGCCAAATGCTCACTACATCCAAGGATAGTTCATACCACGTACTTGCATTTCATTTCTTCAGTAAAGAATTATGACTCTAAAAGCATAGTTTTCTAAACGAGGTACAGACATTATTTCACACCACCGAATCTAGTATCCTCCCACACACGCATCCCACACAACCGTCTTCCCAGCCTGGGTCTTAGCTCAGTCCTTCCCCCCACCCGCCATTCATGCCCATGTCCTAGTTGCTGGTCTCTCGCTCCGGACAATTTTATTTTCTTTCTTACAAGTTGGGAGACTTCCTGGTCCAGCTGTATAAGGGAATGTATCACATCATCTCCCCACAGACTCAGATACTTTATCTTCAGGAGCCCCAGGTGTGTGTCCTCATTGCGGGGCCAGAGAGAGGGAGGAGGGAATCAGGGGAAGCAGAGAGGTAGAAAGAGGAGAGTAAAAACAGAGAGAAAGGGGGGAATGTTTTCTGAATTATGTTCTGTGATGCTTCCATCTGTTTTCCCACCAGACTGGTAGCTTTATGAAAGAGGATACCATACATGCTTTGTTTGATATCAGGCACTCAGTAAATACACGTTAAAAAATGAATAAAGTTAAACAGAGTCAAGCGTTGCCCAGGGTTGAGAAGGATGAATTTTGCCTCAAACACATATTTTTATCAGCAATTATCAACAATGTACCTAGAAGTATTGCTTTTTTTGTTGAAAAGGAGCTCAGGCTGGAATTTAAAACCAGAGTCCTGGTTCCAGGAAGTCTCAGCAGAGGAGAGACCCTGGGCACAGAGTGAATAAAGAAACACTGAAAAAACACCACTTTCAGCCTATCTTTATGCAACCAATATTTCTTTTCAAATCAATTATCTTTTACACCAGCCTTTCTAAAACCCGAAAGTATAGATACAAATTCCAGTTCTCTTAAATTTAATCCCCTTCTTTTGCATTTCTTTCAGAGGTTTTGTTTTTAAAGCACAGGCAAACATTTTAAAGAATAAGGTCACATCAGCTCACATTTGCATGCAGTGTCAAGTGTGATAAGGCTGAACAGTAAAATTCATTATTTCCTCTTACCTTATATCCAGGAACACAGTGAAGGAGCTAATATTTCTTCTTCCCATGTTTTGCTTCCTCAGGATCTTTTAGGAGATGGCTCTGCCGTAAAGCAGGAAACCAATCATCTAATCTACGAGGCAGGAAAACTGGTGATGCTATCATGCAAGTCAAACGGTCAGTTGAGCTCCTAGAAAAGTGTGAGCACCCCGATGCTGTGGTAATGAGTTTAAATAGCACAAATCATGACAGTGCTGGCCTGCCGTAAAGTAACCCGCAGATTGGCCCTGAGTAGACACACCTGCGTTGGGTCATTACCTGCCTTTTCTGGGATCAAGTCTAAGCTCACATCATTTACCATGATTCCTAATTATCAAAGCTATCTTCAAACCCAGGCAAACAAGGTCCATAGGTGTGTGTCCTACAATTTTAGGAGCACTTCTCCTATCAATCAGCGACTTGTCCGACAGCTGCATTAGGGCTCAGAGTACATATGTGTGTATGGGAGAAAAGATAACTATGCCAGATGCTGTTAAACTGAACCTAACCTAAATATCCATCGATAAATAAGTAATGGAAAAGTACAGAAACTCATGCACATCCAATATCAATTTTTTTAAAGGAGGCATATTCACATCAATAGTTTCCAAGCCTGGCTACCCATTAGATTCATCTGGGGACTTTTACCCCTCCCCAGCTAATTGAATCAGAATCTCAGCCGGTGTGGGTGTGGGTGTGGATGTTGTTTTCAAAGCTCCTCAAATGCATAAGCATTTGCACCTCCCATGTTGAGAAACATGATCCTATATATTTAAAAATGTGAGTTATTGTTGAATAAAAAAACACAAGTTAAGGACAATATGAACAGTATGATACAACTGTGTTACAAAAATCAACCAACTTAATCATGAGTTTATTTTTAATATGCAAATAAATAATTGAAATATGGCAAAATGTTTCAAAGATGGGTTCTTGAGTCCACTAGTCCATTATGTTACTTTATAATACTTTATATATGTTAGAGTTATTTCATTTTTTAAAGAAAATGTAAATCTATTAGAAACACATTAAACTTAACCCAGATATTACTTGGAAGGGGACTAATTTTTACTTTTTACACTCCAGTGTATTCTTTTTAAATTTAATAAAACATTTATTTCTGCCCCCTCTATCTCTCAAGTAAAGTCCATATAAGAACAGAAAACCTGTGAGTACCTACTATCCCCTAGGTAAAGGGGAGATATTGGATTCTCCTCAGTCCCTGTTGGCTGCCTTGGGCTGAAAACTTTTAGGGGCTTTTTCACATTTTTGAACCTGCTCACATCACATTTTGATGTGACAGCATCTCCCATAGTTATGGAAGTAAGAAGAAAAGAGCAACAGAGAGAAGGGGTCTCAGAGTGCATTTTCTTAGGGACAGTCCCTCTCACAGCCCAGGAAAACGTCCCCAATATAGGGACCGTATTTGCACTTGCACTTAGCCCTCTCAGTATATAGCTTCACAATATTTTGTGCCACTGGCATTAAAGATTTGCAGATAGAATTCTATAACCCAGTTCCTGGGAGGAAGAGAGGGGTAGAACTGAGCCTAAGAAAAGACAACTGGAACAAAATCTCAAAATTCTTTTAAGCTATTTGAAGGGGAAAAAAATGAAGTTGGCTATTAAATAAAAGTATGCATATAAAGTAAGCATCAGTTATTTCAAGATAAAAAATTGGTTCAAAACCTTCTTTTTACTCACAGTTGGGGTTTATTGGACCCCTGAGCCAATGCTGGCAATAATATAAAATGACTCAATCTCTTAGAGCAGCAATCTGTTAACATGTAACAGGTGCTGTACCAATCAAATCCCTTTGATTAAATCGATGGCATTAATAGCAACATTATTGATAGAAGGCAGGGTCCAAGCAGATGAGATTATTTTTCACTATCCAATCAACAGTTATCCATGGTGTTTTCCTTGAATTTGTCTTTTAGGTAGCAGGGAAGCCAGCAGAGAAGAAAAAGCTGCAGTTGGAAGAGCCTGATTCATGGTCAACATCCAGCATAAGTTCAGGGCATTCTTTCCAATTGTACCCTTCAGGACCTCCGGGGCCTGTCAGTTTTCCTTTTAATTAGGCTGCTAGAAACACAGCAACAGTGTATCTGTTGACTCTATTTTTTTTTTTTTTTTTTTTTTTTTTTGCGGTACGCGGGCCTCTCACTGCTGTGGCCTCTCCCGTTGCGGAGCACAGGCTCCGGACACGCAGGCTCAGCGGCCATGGCTCACGGGCCTAGCCGCTCCACGGCATGTGGGATCCTCCCGGAACGGGGCACGAACCCGTGTCCCCTGCATCGGCAGGCGGACTCTCAACCACTGCGCCACCAGGGAAGCCTTCTGTTGACTCTTTGGAACCCAAATAGAATGAGGCCCTTGAAAGAAAGCTGGACTTGGATAGTTTTGCCAAGCTTAGAAATTAGACCTTGGCTCTGTGCTGGGCTAAGAGGGCAGCTGAGAGCTGGAGCCCTGGGATCTGCATTTTAACACACTCCTCAGAATTAAAGATAAAATAATCACACGTTATGATTATCTCTAACCCCTTCCTGAGCTGACAATTTGATACCTACTTTTTAAGATAAAAAAAATGGGTTCTGTAATAAGCATTCATTATGTTTATGGAACAGTCCGTTGAACATAGCCAACTCCTTCTCATCATTCACATTTCAGCTAAAATATTCCCTCCTTTGAAAGCATTTCCTTATCCACCCAATCTAATGTCTCTTCTTCTGTCACTCGTTATCACATCACCCTATTAAATTTACATGATTTATCATCATCCAAAATTCATTATTCATTTCATGTATTTATGGTTTTATTTCCTCTCCTTGTCTATCTAATCCATTGCATTAAAAACAATGTTAATATTTGTTGAATGAATAAGTGAGTGGGTGAGTGAATGTGTCAAGTACTTTTTATATCTTGATTAATAACTGTAAATCCCTCTGCTCTAAGAAATGAAGCAACTTGCTCAAGACTATTGATTTATTTAATAGCCACATGAATAATAAGATTGAAGGTATTCTCTTTAAGCCCAAAGTCCGTGCTCTTTCCAGTACCCCACACTAACTGTAAGGATTGACATCTACATATTTGCCATGCACATCACCATCTCCTAGTCAGCCCAACATGCACAGCAGAGGCTGTTGTTAACATCTATATGCCGTCTTCCTAACACACCTTCTGTGTTCCTCCTTTTTCAGATCCGTCTCCCATAAAACATTGGGCTTAGATCTAGGAACTGACTCATCTGTTCTTGCTACTTCTACCAACACAGTGCTTGGCACACTGGGTGTGCTCAAAAAGTGCTTGATGAACTCAGCTGCACTTACTATGATGGCCAATACAGCACAGCATCTTATCACATATGGGATGTTTCATGTGCAGCATCTTCCTTGATTACTGTAATAGCCCTATTACAGATAAAGAAACTGAGACTCAGAATGTCCTTCCCAACATTGGGTGGTAGAATCTGGGCTGAAACTCAAGTTTTTCTTTTCTTTTTATTCATTAGTTTTCCAACCTCTAAGTCTCTCATTTAGCGTTTCTACTTGGTGAGTTGCAATTTAGTCTTCTAGACCCAACACAAACATTACCATCTATGTAAAAATCCCCTGAAGAGAGTTTATAGTAGGTTTATTCATAAAACCTGGAACCAGGGTAATGGATAAACAAATTATTGTACATCCATACAATGGAATAATACTCAACAATAAAAATGAATGGGCTATATTAATTCATGCAAAAACATAGACGAACCTTGAAAGCATTTTGCTAAGTGAAAGAAGTCAAAACCAAAAGGATATATATTGCATGACTGCATTTATATGACACTGAGAAAGACACAGAACTGTGAGATGGCATGATGATCAGTGGATGCTAAGTACTGAGAGAAGAGGGGAAGAGCTGACTACACAACAGCAGTACAGAGAAAATTTTAGGGTGATGGAACTCTTCTTTATAGTAGTAGGTAGTGGATACATGACTATGCATCTAACAAAACTCATATAACTGTATATCACAAAGAGTACAAGTTAAAAGAAAAGTCAACCATCATGTTGTGAAGTCTCAGGAAGGAATGCAAACTAATTATTTTATTACAAACATATGATATGAAATGTGAAATCTGGGTGAATGGAATGCAGAAACTCTCTCCACATCCACTGCAACTCTTCTATGAATCTAAAATTATTCCAACATGAGAATTTTAAAAACTCATGAATCTTCTTGTGTACAACATTTACACCCTATTTTTTCTTACCTATATGTCAGAATAGATCCTATTCTTTCATAATAAACATTATATAATAAGTTGCTCTTTGTCTCATGTACATCTTTCGAATAGCTTTCCCATCCAAAGTAATGAGAAACATGCTTCTCAAAGGTGGCCATTAATCTCACTCTGGTGTGTTTTATCCTGACACTCTTGTCTACCATGACTTTTGCTTGCTGCAGGAATGCTGTTTGTCCAGTGTTTCCCTTTCTGAAAGGGAAAGGAATCTTTCCCAGAATCTTTGTTTAGGTAGAGAAATAACACAGTAATTAAGAGAAACAGGTAGAACTGTATTTTCATATTATTTTAGGGGAACAAAATAAATTTTTCCTTTTCAGCGAGTATGCACATACTGAAAAAACTACCTCTTAGTGTGTTTGGGGGTTGTCATTATTGAATATAAGGCTTCAAAGAAAAGAAATTCCACTAATAAACATGCTTTGATATTTATATTTAACAAATATTATAGTTTACTACAGAAGTTTCATTCTGTCATTCACTTCTTGTGTCCTGAACCAAATAAGCCCCACTAAGATTTCGAGCACTTTAGACAAAAACCCAGCAGTATTTTGTTCCATTTCTTAACTGAAGTTTCTGATTTACCAAAAAAAAAAAAAAAAAAAAGTGCTCTCTTCTCCTCAGTCTTTCCAAGATTTTTATTGCAGAATGAACAAATATAGAACCCAAAGGGGTGTTTTCCAACTTGGACAGTATTAAAAGGCAGAAATAATTCAAGCCCAAAGTTCTTTGAATTTTGGCTTAACAAGTCTTACATGTTTCAAGAATTTAAACTTTCTGCTTAAATATAGAACTTTGATAATTATTTAAAGCAGCAGGAAAGTTATTCAATTAGTATAAGAGGATTCAAGTTCAAATTGGAGGATTAATTTTCAAGGTTATGATATGAGAGATATGGTGATTAAGTTACGAAGTGAAGGCAAAAGTCTCTCAAACCCTAATGAGAAGAATATCTGATTCAATTATTTAATTAAACCAATCCAGAAAATGATATAAAATCATAACCTGTGACATAAAGGTTGAATTGTAGAGTAAACCCTGTGGATGATATCATACTAAATGTTATTATTATGATTTGTCTTAATATAATATATACCTATGTACCAAAGAAATAAAAACGAGATTATTATTTTAAAATGTGTACAACTTTAAATTAAAAACTAAAGATGAGTACAACTAACTAAAGTAGCACTTTTCTTCCAGGAAAAGGTTTCTGGCAATTACATTACAACTGAAAACAGGGAAAGGTACCAGGCTGGATAATCTGTGCACGCACTCTCCAGGAAATAGATTTGTCTTCTTGCTTGGAAGTTTCCTGGACACTTGGATTTTGAAGGAGATGGGGATGAGATGGGATGGAGATAGTTTTTTTCAGCAAGTTTTATTATTTCCAAGGAATATGGGTGTAGGCTCTAGTTCATAGCTTCTCCCAAATCCAGAAGCCCTCATCCAACCTCTTCCCCGTTTGATCCCCCGCTGACTTTAACCCTTTCCACTCTTCATTTCTTGGCTCCCAGCCCATCACCATGTCTCTATTCATTATGCTTTTTTTTTTTTTTTTTTTTTTAAACCACCGGACCATGGCTTGCTCCGGGGCTGAATCTCCTGTTGGAGCAAACCCACTGCGGATCCTCCTTAACTCCTCCACCGGGAAGCTAGAGGTTTTGTCCACGCCCTAGGGCAGGGCATTTACCCCCCGGGTTCAGGCTCCCTTCCCTTTTCCACTGGTCCCTCTAGAGGGCGCCCTGGGCGAAGCGGAGGCGCGGTAGGAGCCCAGCCTCGCCTTCCCAAGTTGAAATCCCGCCACCTTCCTTAGAGCAGGGTGCAGACCAGCTCCGAGCCCGGGTGTGGCTGAGGCCGCAGAAGCCTCAACCTTCCGCCCCGCAGAGGAGCGCGAGCCCACAGGTGATGGAAGGCGCACAGCCCGGCTGAAGAGTGGCGCCGCCGCCTCCCAACTTTTCCCACCTTTCCCCATCTCTGAACCCGAGAGAGGTCCCAAACCTGAGTGGCGACGCTGCGATCTCCCCTGAGCGGCCCTAGGGCAGGGCGCTTAGACCACCCGTTCCATTTAAGTTGGAGGGGGCACCAACGAAGACAGTTCTGAGGCGGCTGGCGCCCCTTGAGCGGACGACCCACCGCCGCCAAGGGGCCTGGAGGTGGACGGAAGCACCGGCGGAGGGACCGCGGGCTGGCGGGGCGGCCGGAGTGAGGGAGCTGCGGCCGCGGCTGCGCACGGATTGCACGCGCCGCCGCCCGGAACGACCCTTCCTCTCGGCTTTCGGGTGCTGCGGCCACCTGGTCCCACACCCTACCCCACCTCTTCTCTCTTTGCTGCCTCCTGTGCCCCCTGGGAGCCTTGTCTACCGGGCTCCAGAAATTTTGTCAGTGTTATCGGTATGTGTACTGCAGGTAGGGATGGCGTCCTGTCTGCTCTTGGTCTTTGGGACGCTCAGAGCACAATCGGAGCGTCCCAGGGTGGAGGACATCCCAGAAATGCAAGGCAGCAGCAGGGTCTGTGTGTGCACGTGGTGGGGGGAGGGCAATGTGAGGTCCTGCGTGTGTGGGGACGGGTATGTGTGTTTGCCTGTAGCAGACTGAAATGCCTGCTTATAATGTCTTTGCAGTTCTTAGAATCCTAATATATCTTCATTTAATCAATAACGAATGATGCCCAAAACACAAATAACAATTACAATAAAGTAATACTACTTCCAGTTTCTAATATAACTATGTTTTCTTACAGAAAATCTAGCCTATGTGCCTCTAATGGTAACACCTCGAGAGAAATTTGTTAATCACAAAAAATGAAAACTTTTAGGTAATACCTAAGAAAAGTTAGTTATGACAGATTGTATTTTCTGAAAATGGCTGCAACAATTTCACTCACCCCACATGCTCTACCTATCATATGACTTTGACATTCCCGTCTCCTAACCTGGCCAGAGTATGGCTGTGACGGAAGTGACATTATGCAATCTCTGAGGTTAGATGCCAGAAGACTATACAAGTTTTGCCTGGTTCTCTTCGGACACTTGCTTTGGAGCTCAGCCACCTTGCCATAAGGAAGAGGAACACAGGCCCCCAGAACCTAGCCCCAGCTAACAGCCAGTGCCAGCTTGGCAAGTGATTGGGCCCTGTGATCAAGCTATCTCAAAAGGGCATGCTCAGCCCTAGTGAAGGTGCACCAGCAAATGTCAAGAGAAAGAGACGCAAGAGGGAGGAGATATGGGGATATATGTATATGTATAGCTGATTCACTTCGTTATAAAGCAGAAACTAACACACCACTGTAAAGCAATTATACTCCAATAAAGATGTTTAAAAAAATCAAAGCAGACTGTTGTAAAAAGAAAAAAAAAAAAAAGAGAGAAACAGAGAAGAGAGGTTCCTGCCCAAAGGCAAATTCCTGAGTGACCTGCAAGATTGCTCTTTTAAGCCACTAAGTTTGCAGCTGGTATGTAACACTTATAGAAAATTGATACCCTTAATTGTTTTACAAACCTTCACAAGTGGTGTTATCCAACAGTCCTCTTTCTGAAAACTATCGCAAAAAAAAGGGGGGGTCTCAGCCTTTGATAACAAAGGTGGAACGAAGAATGAGCAAGTTTACTGTCTGTCATCAGAGGACCCTGGGAAGTTCACAGGTGTGTGTGCTATCCTTGATTAATGGCTTATTCTGGGAACCCAGGATTGCACCCTAGTATAAATTTGGCACCTCCTAACTAGCTGGATGTAGATTAAGTTGACTTCAATTTTTGACATTATTGCATTTAATTTTATACATCTCTACCACCCATTGACCTCTGTCAATAAACAGAATAAAAATATCACAAATTCTCCAAATCAATCCCCTTTTGCCAATCATATCAGAAAGCGAACTAGTCTAATTAGAGGTGTTTTTAATCCAGTAGCCCACTAACTTTCCTCAATAGACTTCATTCGTGGAATTAAAATGAATAAGAATTTAATGGGAAAACCATTGATGCTGAGAGCCAAAAAGTGGGTACAGTCATGGTAATTATGGTGATCTGTCAATTATGCATGAGAAAAATACATCTTAAAGGCCTTGTCTTTTCATCATAAGAATCGTCACCACCCTCGTTGAAGCTGTCCTCAATTACAACTGGACAACCACAGCAGCTACACTGATGTACACTGATGCACCCCCTACCTCCAACACTGCTTTGCCCCCATCCCCTTTCTACTACAGTTGTCTCCAATGTAGGTTACATTATCTTAGCAGCAATGGACTCGGGATAAATATCATAGATATTTTAGGTAGACTTACTTTTGTATAAAAAAATAGATTTATTAACCTTCAATTATTTAATTATTTCATTTGATGATTTCAGTACATATATAACTTAAAACAAAAATGGAAGATTCAAACTCTCAATCTAGCACTTGGAGTGGAGAAGACTGGGAGAGGAAACATATCTCCCAATTTTTATATATGGATTGCTCTCATGATGTTGACTTACTTCTCAAAGCTGACAGAATTATGTTTCTCTAATCAGATGATCGCCACTAAACAGAAGTTTTCATCATTTCTGGTTACTTTTTATAGTTTTCAAAATAATTTTTTAAAATATTTTCTTGGGCTTCCCTGGTGGCACAGTGGTTGAGAATCCGCCTGCCGATGCAGGGGACACGGGTTCGTGCCCCGGTCTGGGAAGATCCCACATGCCGCAGAGCGGCTAGGCCCGTGAGCCATGGCCGCTGAGCCTGTGCGTCTGGAACCTGTGCTCCGCAACGGGAGAGGCCACAACAGTGAGAGGCCCGCATACCGCAAAAAAAAAAAAAAAAAAAATTTTCTTTAACTTGCAATGTCTTCTAATATATTTGCCAACTGGTTAAAAAAAAAAGTTTTTTTTTTTCTTTTGAAGTCCCTCAGATGATAACATCATTATTGTTGAAAAGCTGCAAATACAGTTTATAGATGATTACATTTGTAATTATTTAACCTGTCATCATTTTTGTTTTTCCTGCATTAAGCTCTTCAAGACTCAATTGAAGCACTGTAGTGACAGCGAGAAGCAAAAATGTTTTGTGCTTTGTCAATTCAAATAAACCCCAAGCAGTAAATGACAGACTATTCTGTTAGCAAAGATTAACAATCAGTGATGTCTGAAAAATGACCTGTGTATACACAGTCACAGGTAGTGCTAATAGTATTTTAAAGAGTATTCTTTTTTTAAAAAAATCTGCCATTCCTTTGATAGGGTCTGAGCACATTCAGTATCTTTATTCTCCCCAGTTTTCTATCATTGGTTCTATTTGAAATTGATCTAACATGCAAGATACTGCCTGGTATCCATTGGGAACCAAGTATTTTGTTAATTATTATAAAAACATTGTTGCAATTATAAGACATATGTGATTTACTGCAAGATGAAGAAGGCAAGTTAAGACTAGGACAGCCTATAAGAGGGAGAAGAGCTGCAAAGTGAAAATCATATTACCTGGTGCCCACATCACAGAATTATATGAGTAGTTAGTATGTTATTTCTTTTCAACACAATACCAAGTTGAAATGGCTATGCATTTCTTTTTTCTTCCTTCAGATACTCTGTACAATCAGATTTGTTTGTACAAAGTAACTAAAAATGACACAACCTAGACATAGGAGTTACAGAATCAGAAGCAGCATTGCACAATGGTTAAGCACATGGTTGTGGGGATGACTACCTAGGTTCAAATTCTGCCTTCTCCATTAACTGATCAGCATGCAAAACATTTGGAGATACTTGTCCATAAAGCAGCAGAAGAGAGGTTTTAAATTCAAACTACGCCATGTTGCAACTTTGCTTAAAACCTTTCAGTTGTTTCCCATTCCATACAATGAAATCCCAAATCCTTACAATGGTCCATGGGATCTTGAGTGAGGTGAACTCTGACTTTATATTCAAGGCATGATGCCCCTGCCCCCCTTACTCAGAGTGTGCTCCAGCCTCCCTGGTCTATCAGTTCTTACATTGTTGGAAGCATTTTTCCCTTCTCATTACATTTACACGTGCCTTTCACCTGCTTGAGTGCTTGTGCTCACATTCTTCACACGGCTCCTCTCATCTTTTAAGCTGATCATTGGCAATACTAAATGTTCCCTTCTTAATGATAACATTTCTAAAACCATAGCTAACATAGATCCCTCACTAGTTTTGTCCTATTTTATCTCCTTATTGTCTGTAAAATTTGCAATCATTTCCTTTGACTCTGTGTTTTGTCTGTCTTTTCTACCAGATGGAAAGCTCTTTAGAACAGAGACTATGACTGCCTGTCCATCTCTGATCCCAGTGCTCTCTCAGTATCTGACCCCCTGTGATGGTCACTAAATAATGGTGGACTGACGGACGCCTGTGCAGCAGCTCAATCTCCAAAAAATCACTACCCAATATTCTCAAAAGTTCACTATGTGCCAGGAAGTTGCTACATGTTTTGCATGTACTATCTCATTCATTTTTACAAAAACTGCCTGAGATAAGTGCTATTACTTAAGTAATAATAGTACTCAAGCAATTTAAGTGATTACCCTGGTCACACAACTACTTAGTGTAGAAGACAGGGTTAGAACTCAGGCAGTCCTTCCCACAATCCATGCTCACTATTATAACAATTGGGCAGTTATAATTTCCAGCCCTCTTTAAGTTCTGAGTCATTTTTTAGTTATTTTGTACAAACAAATCTGATTGTATAAACTATTTGAAGGAGAAAATTGTGTTTGTCATTTCAGTTCGCTACTGTGTTGAAAGGCCAGTGATCCAGAAAATAGCACGGTTGCTGATAGTATAATTCTACAGTGTGAGCATAGGTGACAACCTTCTCATTTTTGATACCCTTCCTCCCCTTGTAGGTCTCCCCATTCTTGATGGATAATTTGGCTTTGTCTTGCACCCAGTCACATAATATGTCTTATAATGTGTTCTGTATTTCAAATCAGTTTCAAATATAACCAATGATAGAAAACTGAGGAGAACAAAAATACTAGACATGTTACAAATCATGTTGAACAAATGATGAATTTTTAAAAAAGAATACTCTAAAATACTATCATCAATACTTGTGACTGTGTACACAGGTCCTTTTTAAATATACATCACTTGATTTTAATCCTTGCTAAAAAATAGCTTGGATTTTATTTGAATTGACAAAGCACAAAATATGCATGCCCATCACTGTCACTATAGCTCTTCACTTGACTCTGGAAAAACTTATTTGTTCCTCTGGAATAAAAGGAATAATGATGGGGAAAAAAAGACTATAAATGCAATGATCTGTAAACTGTATTTGCTGTTTTTATCATTAATGGTGGTATCAAATGATGGCTTCAAAAAAAAGCACTTTTTCCAAATGGTAGATAATATGATAAATACATATTAATTTGAAGATATTCTAAGTTAAACAAAATAAATATTGCTTTTTAAATTTTTATTTTGAAAATTATAAAGGACAACCATAAGTACCTTAAAATTTAATTTGATTTAGAAGAGGCCACCTGATTAGAGAATTTTCACTGTACAAGTTTTGGGAGGTAAGTCAAAATAATGACTGAGCAATCCCTATATAAGATTTTGTAAATATGTTCCCTTTCCCAATCATCTCCATTGCAAATAATAGACTGGAGGTAAGATCTTCCATTTCAGCTCAGAAATGATCAACAGCATGGCTGAATTTGCTTTTATCCATCTATTATCACAACATCTAATAAACACCTACTTGGCTGCAGGAACTGCTTCTCTACGACTCATATACCTATACCCTTGACTATAAATCACATATTGCAAGATATTAAAATGAAATCCAACCAGGCACCAATTGACACAACATGAGAATTTCCAAAGTGCGGTTTCAAATCATCATAAGCAGATGTTAAAAGGCAATTCTTTGAATCAAGTCTAGAACTTTTGGATTCCTCAGCTAGATAAAATCTATAAAAAGGGGTTGGCAAGTGAAAGAAGAGAGGGTTTGGTAAGAAATATTTGAGAAGAGTTTTTCTTTAGAAAGAGCTGTTGTGCTCTGATTTGCCCACCACCTCACAGGAAGGTCTCATCTCATTCCCAGTGAAAGAGGTCACCCTGCATCTAGGCTGGTGTGACTCCCACAAAGGACAGAAGGAAGGTCCAAGACGTGCCACTTTGTTGGATATCCAGGAGAGGGCTGCTAGTCTGCAATCAGCCTAACTATCTCTAAGAGTTGGTGAGAAGAAGGTATTTCCTACAGATAGTTGGAGGCCATCTGTAAAGGGGAAGAACCAGCCTGGGTTCATAATGGGTCTTGTCCAGTTGGGTCACATGGGATGCACAAATCCCTATAACAAGAAACTAGGGGGATGCTTTGTATTCCTAGGAATTGCTTAATTTATGGGAAACTGTCATCCATAAAATGATGCATCTGCTTACCCAGGTCACGTGAACTTTAGTTGGAAAGAAAAACCACAAACTATTAAAGAGTCTCTGGTAGCACCACACACACACACACACACACACACACACACACACACACCAGCTTTAAACATCTTTGAGCCCCAGAGACCATAAAAACAACTTATCATTGTACCACTTAAATAAAAGATTTCACTTTCCTTTAATACTTCACACTCACCCTTCCCGGACGCTGTAGGTGTCAGAATGTGCCCAGCAAGGTCAGGTGAGGGTTGAAAAGAACAAATAAAGAATTAGACAAGAAGCTTATTATTCTCTTTTTCCTACTGCAGGCTTCCATGTCCCCTGAAGTTCTCACTGAAGAAGGAGAGGTTATAATGCTCAATAAAATTCAGAGTTTTCATTAATATCTTTGATTGGACATTCTGATCTCTGTCAGGAAGTGTGCATAAAAGGTGCTGGTGTGGAAGTTTTCATCCAAGGGCAGAGAAAAATCACCCTATCTTGAATATATTTTAAAGGGATGGTGGAAAATAAAGGTATGTTTTGATGATGTCCATTGTTGCCCTTTATCATCATACTGGTTTCACATGCATTGACACTTAAAAATTTTGCTTCAGTTCTAAGCTGGCTAGAGAAGCAGAGCTAAGTCAGAACTGTGTCTTGAAGCCTGTTCCACAGCAAGTGCAGATGTGACAGGAAACACTGAGTGTGAATTTAATTACAAAATCATTTGTAAAATTAAGGAAGTAATGAATCTAGATTTTCCATATTTGTCCTAGTCCTTTCTTTTTTTTTATTTTATTGAAGTATGGTTGATTTACAATGTTGTGCCAGTCTCTGCTGTACAGCAAAGTGACTCAGTTATACACATATAAACATTCTTTTTTTATATTCTTTTCCATTATGGTTTATCACAGGATACTGAACATAGTTCCCTGTGCTATATATTAAGACCTTGTTGTTTATGCATTCTAAATGTAATAGTTTGCATCTATCGACCCCAAACTCCCAGTCCATTCTTCTCCCTCCCTCCCTCCCCCTTGAGCTGTAGCTCTGTTACCTATTCCATAGAACTTAGCTTTACATCTGTGTAATTACAGGCTGGACTAAGTTATCTTTAAATAATGATAGTTATGAGCTTATAAATGCTTATCCAAAAGAATTAATGAGTAAGTGGTAAATTCAGTCCTGGATCTTGCCATTAACCTGTAGTGTGACCTTTTCAAGATTCCTAATTTTTCTATATCTTAATTGACTTCTCTCTATATATATGTATATATCTTCATTGCATTCCTAGAAGGTGGATGTGCAGCTCTAAAAATAATAATAATAAAGCATTTTTGAAAATTTCAAAAACTTATGCAAACACTAGATACAATGGGAATTAAGATGGCTATCATAAAATTGTGTCACATGAGCATTGATTTATTTGAAACCTTCCAGAAAACAACCAAAGCTGGGAAGAGAGGTTTAAAACTATTCACGCTCCACTCCCACACTCCATTTTTCTCTTTATCCAGATAGCATATCCTTCCTTTCCCTATTTCATGCAGAGAGGTTCAAAAAAATCCTCTGCAAGCAATTCCACAGTTTCACAACTCTTTTAATTGTATATTTATTCCACTTAATCTACTCATGTTAATATAAAAGCAGATGACAAAATTTTTGATCATTAATTGTACTAGCAGAAAGAAAATATTTGCTCTAAATGTTGAAAGGGAAACTATTCCATCTTAAGTTAGGAGTTATTGTTCAAGTGTTGTATTTTAAGTATTCTTGTTTTTTAAGTGACATCAGCTGTTGTTGTTGTTTTTTTAACATCTTTATTGGAGTATAAATGCTTTACAATGGTGTGTTAGTTTCTGCTTTATAACAAAGTGAATCAGTTATACATATACATATGTTCCCATATCTCTTCCCTGTTGCGTCTCCCTCCCTCACACCCTCCCTATCCTACCCCTCTAGGTGGTCACAAAGCACCGAGCTGATCTCCCTGTGCTATGCGGCTGCTTCCCACTAGCTATCTACCTTACATTTGGTAGTGTATATATGTCCATGCCACTCTCTCACTTTGTCACAGTTTATCCTTCCCCCTCCCCATATCCTCAGGTCCATTCTCTAGTAGGTTGGTGTCTTTATTCCCATCTTACCCCTAGGTTCTTCATGACCTTTCTTTTTCTTTTTCTTCTTAGATTCCATATATATGAGTTAGCATATGGTATTTGTTTTTCTCTTTCTGACTTACTTCACTCTGTATGACAGACTCTACATCCATCCACCTCATTACAAGTAACTCAATTTCATTTCTTTTTATGGCTGAGTAATATTCCATTGTATATATGTGCCACATCTTCTTTATCCATTCATCTGTTGATGGACACTTAGGTTGCTTCCATGTCCTGGTTATTGTATATAGAGCTGCAATGAACATTTTGGTACATGACTCATTTTGAATATGGTTTTCTCAGGGTTTATGCCCAGTAGTGGGATTGCTGGGTCGAATGGTAGTTCTATCTGTAGCTTTTAAAGGAACCTCCATACTGTTCTCCATAGTGGCTGTAACAATTTACATTCCCACCAACAGTGCAAGAGAGTTCCCTTTTCTCCACACCCTCTCCAGCATTTATTGTTTGTAGATATTTTGATGATGGCCATTCTGACCGGTGTGAGATGATATCTCATTGTAGTTTTGATTTGCATTTCTCTAATGATTAATGATGTTGAACATTCTTTCATGGGTTTGTTGGCAATCTGTATATCTTCTTTGGAGAAATGTCTATTTAGGTCTTCTGCCCATTTTTGGAGGGGGTTGTTTGTTTTTTTGGTATTGAGCTGCATGAGCTGCTAGTAAATTTTGGAGATTAATCCTTTGTCAGTGGCTTCATTTGCAAATATTTTCTCCCATTCTGAGGGTTGTCTTTTGGTCTTGTTTAGGGTTTCCTTTGCTGTGCAAAAGCTTTTAAGTTTCATTAGGTCCCATTTGTTTATTTTTGTTTTTATTTCCATTTCTCTAGGAGGTGGGTCAAAAAGGATTTTGCTGTGATTTATGTCATAGAGTGTTCTGCCTATGTTTTCCTCTAAGAGTTTGATAGTGTCTGGCCTTATATTAAGGTCTTTAATCCATTTTGAGTTTATTTTTGTGTATGGTGTTAGGGAGTGTTCCAATTTCATACTTTTACATGTACCTGTCCAGTTTTCCCAACACGACTTATTGAAAAGGCTGTCTTTTCTCCACTGTATATTCTTGCCTCCTTTATCAAAGATAAGGTGACCATATGTGCGTAGGTTTATCTCTGGGCGTTCTATCCTGTTCTATTGATCTATATTTCTCTTTTTATGCCAGTACCATACAGTCTTGATTGCTGTAGCTTTGTAGTATAGTCTGAAGTCAGGGAGCCTGATTCCTCCAGCTCCATTTTTCATTCTCAAGATTGCTTTGGCTATTCGGGGTCTTTTGTGTTTCCATACAAATTGTGAAATTTTTTGTTCTAGTTCTGTGAAAAATGCCAGTGGTAGCTTGATAGGGATTGCATTGAATCTGTAGATTGCTTTGGGTAGTAGAGTCATTTTCACAATGTTGATTCTTCTAATCCAGGAACATGGTATATCTCTCCATCTATTTGTTTCATCTTTAATTTCCTTCATCAGTGTCTTATAATTATCTACATACAGGTCTTTTTTCTCCTTACATAGGTTTATTCCTAGATATTTTATTTTTTTATTGCAAAGGTAAATGGGAATGTTTTCTTAATTTCACTTTCAGATTTTTTATCATTAGTGTATAGGAAATCAAGAAATTTCTGTGCATTAATTTTGTACCCTGCACATTTACCAAATTCATTGATTAGCTCTAGTAGTTTTCTGGTAGCATCTTTAGGATTCTCTATGTATAGTATCATGTCATCTGCAAACAGTGACAGCTTTACTTCTTTTCCAATTTGGATTCCTTTTATTTCTTTTTCTTCTCTGATTGCTGTGGCTAAAACTTCTAAAACTATGTTGAATAATAGTGGTGAGAGTGGGCAACCTTGTCTTATTCCTGATCTTAGTGGAAATGGTTTCAGTTTTTCACCATTGAGGACGATGCTGGCTGCGGGTTTGTCATATATGGCCTTTATTATGTTGAGGAAAGTTCCCTCTATGCCTACATTGTGGAGGGTTTTTATCATAAATGGGTGTTAAATTTTGTTGAAAGCTTTCTCTGCATCTATTGAGATGATCATATGGTTTTTCTCCTTCCATTTGTTAATATGGTGTATCATGTTGATTGATTTGCATATACTGAAGAATCCTTGCATTCCTGGAATAAACCCCACTTGATCATGGTGTATAATCCTTTTAATGTGTTGTTGGATTCTGTTTGCCAGTATTTTGTTGAGGATTTTTGCATTTATGTTCATCCATGATATTGGCCTGTAGTTTTCTTTCTTTGTGACATCTTTGTCTGGTTTTGGTATCAGGGTGATGGTGGCCTTGTAGAATGAGTTTGGGAGTGTTCCTCCCTCTGCTATATTTTGGAACAGTTTGAGAAGGATAGGTGTTAGCTCTGCTCTAAATGTTTGATGGAATTCTCCTGTGAAGCCATCTGGTCCTGGGCTTTTGTTTGTTGGAAGATTTTTAATCACAGTTTCAATTTCAGTGCTTGTGATTGGTCTGTTTATATTTTCTATTTCTTCCTGGTTCAGTCTCGGCAGGTTGTGCATTTCTAAAAATTTGTCCATTTCTTCCAGGTTGTCTATTGTATTGGCATAGAGTTGCTTGTAGTAATCTCTCATGATCCTGTATATTTCTGCAGTGTCACTTGTTACTTCTCCTTTTTCATTTCTAATTCTATTGATTTGAGTCTTCTCCCTTTTTTTCTTGATGAGTCTGGGTAAAGGTTTATCAATTTTGTTTATCTTCTCAAAGAACCAGCTTTTAGTTTTATTGATCTTTGCCATCATTTCCTTCATTCCTTTTTCATTTATTTCTGATCTGATCTTTATGATTTCTTTCCTTCTGCTAACTTTGGGTTTTTTTTGTTCTTCTTTCTCTAATTGGTTTAGGTGCAAGTTTAGGTTGTTTATTTGTTTCCTGTTTCTTAATGTAGGATTGTATTGTTATAAACTTCCCTCTTAGAACTGCTTTTTCTCCATCACATAGTTTTTGGGTCATTATGTCTCCATTGTCATTTGTTTCTAGGTAGGTTTTGATTTCCTCTTTGATTTCTTCAGTGATCACTTCGTTATTAAGTAGTGTATTGTTTAGCCTCCATGTGTTTGAATTTTGTACAGATCTTTTCCTGTAATTGATATCTAGTCTCATAGCATTGTGGTCGGAAAAGATACTTGATACAATTTCAATTTTCTTAAATTTACCAAGACTTGATTTGTGACCCAAGATATGATCTATCCTGGAGAATGTTCCATGAGCACTTGAGAAAAATGTGTATTCTGTTGTTTTTGCATGGAATGTCCTATAAATATCAATTAAGTCCATCTTGTTTAATGTATCATTTAAAGCTTGTGTTTTCTTATTTATTTTCATTTTGGATGATCTGTCCATTGGTGAAAGTGGGGTGTTAAAGGCCCCTACTATGAATGTGTTACTGTTGATTTCCCATTCTATGGCTGTTAGTATTTGCCTTATGTATTGAGGTGTTTCTATGTTTCGTGCATAAATATTTACAATTGTTATATCTACTTCTTGGATCAATCCCTTGATCATTATGTAGTGTCCTTCTTTGTCTCTTGTAATAGTATTTATTTTAAAGTCTATTTTGTCTGATATTAGAATTGCTACTCCAGGTTTCTTTTGATTTCCATTTTCATGGAATACCTTTTTCCATCCCCTCACTTTCAGTCAGTATGTGTCCCTAGGTCTGAAGTGGGTCTCTTGTAGACAGCATATATACAGGTCTTGTTTTTGTATCCATCCAGCTAGTCTGTGTCTTTTGGTGGCAGCGTTTAATCCATTTATATTTAAGTTAATTATCCATATGTATGTTTCTATTCTCATTTTCTTAATTGTTTTGGGTTAGTTATTGTAGGTCTTTTCCTTCTCTTGTGTTTCTTGCCTAGAGAAATTCCTTTAGCATTTGTTGTAAAGCTGGTTTGGTGGTGCTGAACTCTCTCAGCTTTTGCTTGTCTGTAGAGGTTTTAATTTCTCCATCAAATCTAAATGAGATCCTTGCTGGGTAGAGTAATCTTGGTTTTAGGTTTTTCTCCTTCATCACTTTAAATATGTCCTGCCACTCCCTTCTGGCTTGCAGAGTTTCTGCTGAAAGATTAGCTGTTAACCTTATGGGGATTCCCTTGTGTGTTATTTGTTGTACTTCCCTTGCTGCTTTTAATATGTTTTCTTTGTATTTAATTTTTGATAGTTTGATTGATATGTGTCTTAGTGTGTTTATCCTTGGATTTATCCTGTATGGGACTCTCTGCACTTCCTGAACTTGACTATTTCCTTTTCCATATTAGGGATATTTTCAACTATAATCTCTTCAAATATTTTCTCAGTCCCTTTCTTTTTCTCTTCTTCTTCTGGGACCCCTATAATTCAAATGTTGGTGTGTTTAATGTTGTCCCAGAGGTCTCTGAGACTGTCCTCAGTTCTTTTCATTCTTTTTTGTTTATTCTGCTCTGCAGTAGTTATTTCCACTATTTTATCTTCCAGGTCACTTATCCGTTCTTCTGCCTCAGTTAGTCTGCTATTGATCCCTTCTAGAGGATTTTTAATTTCATTTATTGTGTTGTTCCTCATTGCTTGTTTCCTCTTTAGTTCTTCTAGTTCCTTGTTAAATGTTTCTTGCATTTTCTCTCTTCTATTTCCAAGATTTTGGATAATCTTTACTATCCTTTTTCTGAATTCTTTTCCAGGTAGACTGCCTCTTTCCTCTTCATTTGTTAGGTCTGGTGGGTTTTTCCTTACTCCTTCATCTGCTGTGTGTTTTTCTGTCTTCTCATTTTCCTTAACTTTCTGTGTTTGGGGTCTCCTTTTCGCAGGCTGCAGGTTCATAGTTCCCATTGTTTTTGGTGTCTGTCCCCAGTGGCTAAGGTTGGTTCAGTGGGTTGTGTAGGCTTCCTAGTGGAGGGGACTAGTGCCTGTGTTCTGGTGGATGAGGCTGGATCTCGTCTTTCTGGTGGGCAGGTCCACGTCTGGTGGTTTGTTTTGGGGTGTCTGTGGCCTTATTATGATTTTAGGCAGCCTCTCTGCTAATGTATGGGGCTGTGTTCCTGTTTTGCTAGTTGTTTGGCATAGGGTGTCCAGCACTGTAGCATGCTGGTCATTGAATGAAGCTGGGTCTTGGTGTTGAGATTGAGATCTCTGGGAGATTTTCGCCATTTGATATTACATGGAGCTGGGAGGTCTCTTGTGGACCAGTGTCCTGAAGTTGGCTCTCCCACCTCAGAGGCACAGCACTGACTCCTGGCTGCAGCACCAAGAGCCTTTCATCCACAAGGCTGAAAATAAAAGGGAGAAAAAATAGAAAGAAAGAGAGAAAGAAAGAAAGAAAGACAGAAAGAAAGAGGAGAAAATAAAATAAAGTAAGATAAAATAAAGTTATTAAAATAAATAATAATTATTATGAAAAAAATTTTTTTTAATTAAAAAAAAAACACGGATGGACAGAACACTAGGACAAATGGTGAAAGCAAAGCTATACAGACAAAATCTCACACAGAAGCATAGACATACACACTCACAAAAAGAGGAAAAGGGGAAAAATAATATATCTTGCTGCCAAAGTCCACCTCCTCAATTTGGGATGATTCGTTGTCTATTCAGGTATTCCACAGATGCAGGGTACATCAAGTTGATTGTGGAGCTTTAATCCGCTGCTCCTGAGGCTGCTGGGAGAAATTTCCCTTTCTCTTCTTTGTTTGCACAGCTCCCGGGGCTCAGCTTTGGATTTGGCCCCGCCTCTGCATGTAGGTCGCCTGAGGGCGTCTGTTCTTTGCTCAGACAGTATGGAGTTAAAGGAGCAGCTGATTTAGCAGCTCTGGCTCACTCAGGCCGGGGGGAGGGAGGGGTACAGATGCAGGGCGAAGCTGCAGCGGGAGACGCTGGCGTGACGTTGCACCAGCCTGAGGTGCGCCATGCGTTCTCCTGGGGAAGTTGTCCCTGGATCCCGGGACTCTGGCAGTGGCGGGCTGCACAGGCTCCCTGGAGGGGCGTTGTGGATAGTGACCTGTGCTTGCACACAGGCTTCTTGGTGGCGGCAGCAGCAGACTTAGCATCTCATGCCCGTCTCTGTGGTCCACGCTGATAGCCGCGGCTCGCGCCTGTCTCTGGAGCTCCTTTAAGCAGCATTCTTAATCCCCTCTCCTCGCGCACCAGGAAACAGAGAGGCAAGAAGAAGTCTCTTGCCTCTTGGGTAGCTCCAGACTTTCTCCCAGACTCCCTCCCGGCTAGCCGTGGTGCACTAACCCCTTCAGGCTGTGTTCACGCTGCCAACCCCAGTCCTCTCCCTGTGATCCGACTGAAGCCCGAGCCTCAGCTCCCAGCCCCGCCCGCCCCAGCGTGTGAGCAGACAAGCGTCTCAGGCTGGTGAGTGCTGGTCGGCACAGATCCTCTGTGCAGGAATCTCCCCGCTTTGCCCTCCGCACCCCTGTTGCTGCGCTCTCCTCCATGGCTCTGAAGCTCCCCCCTCCGCCACCCACAGTCTCCGCCTGCGAAGGGGCTTCTAGTGTGTGGAAACCTTTCCTCCTTCACAGCTCCTTCCCACTGGTGCAGGTCCCGTCCCTATTCTTTTGTCTCTGTTTTTTCTTTTTTCTTTTGCCCTACCCAGGTAGGTGGGGAGTTTCTTGCCTTTTTTGAGGTCTGAGGTCTTTTGCCAACATTCAGTGGGTGTTCTGTAGGAGTTGTTCCACGTGTAGATGTATTTCTGATGTATCTGTGGGGAGGAAGGTGATCTCCATGTCTTACTCTTCCACCATCTTCTCAAATCTCCCAACATCAGCTGTTTGACTGCTGGAATTATCATAATATATGAGGCTAAAATACATTGTAATGTTTATTTCACTAGTGGATTTGTGATTTCTGCTAACACAGAAATCAAAACAAGAAAATGTCTTTAAAGAATAAAATTGAATAATTCAGTATCCAGAGTGGGTGTGGGATAAACATAATGATACTACATGCACAAAGTTTTCTCACTTGACTTATTAAATAGTAATCTTCTAGATTTTTCTTTCATGTATAATTTTCTCCTGGCAATTGACCTATTTGCAAGTTCAAAATCCCTACAGTGGCTCACAAACTCAATTACATTTTTGTCTTTTTTTTTTTTTTTTTGCTTTCTAATAAAAGATTCTTAAAAGATAGGAAATTTACATATTATTTCTTTAGAATTTTGACAGATCTGGTTCTCATATTTCTCTTGTATCTGTAAAATGAAAAATTATTTGAACCAATAAACTAATTTTTCTCTCCTCTAATTCCTCCTCTTGTAGCTTATAAAATAAGATTCTGAGATGTTTTTCTTTTCTATGACTTAGGTTACCTCTCTCTGAAAATTGTTGATACTTATTACTATTCCCAGAATACTACAGTCTTTTGGGAGAGCTGTGTTATTTAGTAATTGGTCAATATTTTTAATTAGTTCTGGAGGATACTTTTGACATATTTATGTTGCCTGCTATTACTAGAATTATTGTTTGTTTAATACTCTCAATATTGTAAGCTATGATATATGAAGTTTATTTCTGGTTTCCTACTGTTCACCTTCCCAGTTTCCCCTGTACACCTGGTCTCCACTGAAGAGACTTATTGCCACCCATGAAATGTATGAGTTGGCAGAACTGCAGTATCTCCTGGGGACTTGACCCAAGGGCTGGGTCCTCCATGCTGAGAGGATCACTGGATTCCCTTCTGTCTTTCCTGCAAGCAATAATGACTCTTGCTGCAATTCCCAGAACTAATCCTTGGCATGTGTTAAAGAAAAAAAATATTCAATGACACTTGTTCAACATGGTAAGGCAGACTTGATTCAGGACAGTTGGGAGAAGAATAGGGACCACTGCAATGAGATTTTGCAGTGGGGGAGAAAGACTGGGCTCAACTACAAATACAGTGTGGACAGGTGGGAATTTATAGCCAGGGAACACGGTGGCAGTCAGTGGATGGAAAATTATTAGGAGAAAACGTTAGGGGTAAGGAGAGTTCTGGCTCAACTGACCTAACCAGATTCTTGCTGAAGACAGGCCAGAGGAATCAGACATCATCTGGGGGACAGGAGAGAGTGAGGAACCTGATCAGCTATCGAGGATGATCAGATATCAAGGGTCGGGGGTTCTACTTAAAATGACTTAGCAGGGGTTTTGCTAAAGCTAGATCTACAAGGAAATGCACAGATGGGCCTAGGAGAAGTTTGAGGACCCTGACCAAAGTTTGGTCAAGCAAGGAATTATTCTCGCATACAGAGATAGTGGCCACTAACCCTGCCTCATGCATTTCTCTTATAAAGAAGAAGGTGTGAAGTGTTGAGTCACACTCTTTCCAAAAAAAAAAAAAAAGTCCTCTAGACTTGGCTTCAGGGGAAAGAAAAGGATTTTTGTAAAATATAAAAGGCTGTTTTAAAAATAGCTGTGTTAAAAAGCAACCAAGCTAGAGATGAATAGCCATGTAGTCTGAGAGTCATTTTCCTCACTTTGCACATAAGGTTTTTTTTTCTTTATTGAAATTATTGAAAATGTGTGAATGATTGAGAAGTTTTGATGTATTCAGCTCAATAAAAAAGTGGAAAAATGAAATTATATACTAATTTGGTTGAAGATATCGTATTTACTAGGAACCAGAACTCTATCTAATGGCAGAGACAATGAACAGGATTTAAAAATGCTCTCCACACCCTATTATCAAGGATAGATTGCTAGAAGTTAAAAGTTTGAACTCCAGATTCTGACCAATCCAGGTCAAAATTTTTGCTTTCCTATTTCCTTGCTTTGCATACTCAGAAGGGTTGTTTAATCTCTATGCCTCCGTTTATTCCAGAGGCATCTTGGAGGACATCAAGGGGAACATCCACCTACCCCTAGCACATTCCCCCAAAGTAGTTTCTTTTCAAACAGTTTCAAAGTTACTTCTTGACATAACAGTTATTAAAACTGTGATAAAAAGAAAGCCTTAGAGGAGACAATTTACTGCATTACTGAGGCCAACTGAGAGAACTAGGATTCATATTGAAGGTCAGGGACTTAAATAATTTAAAGATATAGGGATGAATGGCAAAATGATTTCTGCCTGTAAGGAAGGTACAGTTCAGCAAAGATAGGATGGTGTTATTGAAGACAAACTGTCCCATCCATAAGATACAGAAAATTTGAGGAACTCAGGGAAGATGAAAATATCAATGGCAATTTAGGGACAGTCATTGGAAGGCCCAGTGGAAGAGGGTTTGTTAGATGTGAAGATTATGAAGATTATATTGGATTTCAACTATGAAAAAGGACAATGTGTTTTGTTTGGAGTCATCACTAACGAGTTTTATTTGGATTCTTTAGTATGGTGGATCTAGCAAAAAATTAAACTACAAATCTTGCTTGACTTATGGTAGGGTTACCCATGGTAAATTGAAAATGTTACAATTGGAAAATGCATTTAATGCCTAACCTACCAAACATCATAGCTTAGCCTTGCCTACCTTAAATTTGCTCAGAACACTTACATTAGCCTGTAGTTCGGCAACATCATCTAACACAGAGACTATTTTATAATAAATTGTTAAATACTTCATGTAATTTATTGACTACTTTACTGAAAGTGGCAAACAGAATGGTTGCATGGGTGCAGAATGGTTATAAGTATATTGGCTGTTTACCCTGATGATCATGTGGCTGACTGGGAGCTGCAGCATGCTGGGGCTGCCCAGCATGCCAACAGAGGGTATCCTATGGTATATCGCTAGCCCGGGAAGAGATCAAAGTTCAAAATTTGAAGTGCAGTTTCTACTGAATACATATTGCCTCATAAATCAAACCATCCTAGATTGAGGACTGTCTGTACTTCCTCAGGAGATGATTTATTGGGTTTAATTAGAAAGAGTATAATTAAAAGTAATAGGCTCAGAGTCTTCGTTAGAATGCCCTTGGTACTGAATAATGCTCATAAACAAATGATAGTTCAAATATTTGTTTTGTAACCCATGAATAGAAGATTAAATGCACAAATTTGATAAGATTCTTATTTCCAATGCTTTATCACATATGAGAATATCATATAATCCTATATCATGAAATAGTGAGATCTCATGGTCATTAAAATACCCTAGATGTTAAGGAAATGGCCACTTATCTACTTATTCTATGTAATAATTATGCTATTGGCTTAGAATTTTAAAATTACATTATTTCTATCTCCCTTTCTCTTTATCTCTGTCTCTGTCTCTGTTTCTCTCTCTATATATAGATAACTACATGTGTATTTAAATATAAATAAATTATATATATATAAATCATACATGATTTATGTATGTAGGATTACATATATATGTACGTATATTTTACACATATATGTAAGGTTTTAGAGCAGGAGCGATGTTCTGGCAATGTCATGTGTGACCCAGAGCAGAGTCTGGAAACTGAGTGAAACTGACTACCCCAGGTGAAAATGGATCTGGTCACCAGATCATCTCCAGATGTTTAAACTATAGCTGAATAAATTTATTAACCATCAGTGTTTGTATCATACTTTCAACTAAGACCAACTGTTTGAACATCTACCAAAACCTTTTTCCCCATTCTTTTCCATTATTTTTACCACAAATTTAATATCTCTGAAGTTCTGAAATCTAGTACAGGTGGTTGACTGTCAAGGATCAACTGAGTATTGATTTTAAATGGACTATTTCTTTAGAAATTGACATTTCAGTTGAATATGGTGGCTAACAGGCATATAATAAGAGATTAATAAAGGAAAACGTATTATTACACTCTAGTCAAGATTATTTCTACTTGTTTCAATCCTGTGTAATATACGGTCTTCAAAAATATTATGCTGGTTTTGTTTACTGACATAATTCATGCCAATCCTTATCTAGGCCAAAAACTCGGCAGTGGCAGGGAATATGTTTGTTTATCTTTCAATGTTTTATCCCTAGTTCCTGGTAAAATATCTGCCATACAGTTTCATATATAAACTTCTAAACATTCAATAGACTTTAATAGAAATGAACTTCTAAAAACTGAATTTATTACCAATGTTTCAATGGGAGAAAAAGAAAGTGAAGAAATGATAGTGAAATCACAAGAAAAAAAGAATCACCTCAGAGAAATCATGGCACAGATATCAGAATTTTTAGAGTCAAATGATTAGAACAAAAGAAATACATAAACGGTTTCAGTAATTTACAGTGAATGCTCCTATACTGTGCCTACTTTAAGTCATGCCTAATATTATATATCATATAGTATTTTTAGTTACTTTTGAGATATAATTCCTATACCATGAAAATTCATTATTTTAAAGTATAAAAGTTTTTAAAATTCAGTGGATTTTAGTATTCACAAACTTATGCAAGCTCCAACAATGTGTACTCCCAAAATATTATTACTGCCTCCCAAAAACCCCTTTGTGAATTAGCAGTCACTCTTTATACTTCTGTAACCTCAACCTCAGGTAATCGTTAATGTACTTTCTGCCGCTATGGGTTTCCCTATTCTGGACATTTCAAATAAATAGAACCATACAACATTTGGCCTTTTGTGCCTAGATTCTTTCACTTAGTTTAAAGTATTCAGGTTCATCCATGTGGTAGCATGTATCAGTATTTCATTATTTTTATGGCTAAACAGTATTCCATTGTATTGGTATATAGCATTTTGTTTATCTACTCATTATTGAACCTTTGGATTGTTTCAACTTTTGGCTCTTATGAATAATGCTTCTATAAACACTCATGTACAAGTTTTTGTGTGAACAATTTCTTTTCATTTCTTTTGACTATATACCCAGGAGTGGAACTGCAGGGAAATATGGTAATCTTATGTTTATATTTTTGAAGCAATTCCAAACCAATTTCCAAAGTCACTGGTCTATTTTAAATTCCTACTACCAGTGTATTTGGGTTCCAATTTCTGCTCTTGTCCTAGATTTGTTATCATACATTTTTTTTAAATTATAACAATGATAGCGGGTATAAAGTGATATATTGTAGTTTTAATTTGCATTTCCCTAATGACTAATAATGTTGAGCATCTTTCATGCGATTATTGGTCATTTGGATAACTTCTGTAGGTAAACTGATGTTTTCAAATACTTTGCCCATGATTTAATAGGGTAGTCTTTTTATTGTTGAGTTGTATGAGTTCTTTACATAGTATAGGTATTAGTCCCTTGCATATATTTTATTCCATTATCTGTTTTTTAAAAAAAATTCTTGATTGTACCATTTGAAGGACACACGGTTTTTTTTTTTTTTTACGAAATCCAATATAAATATCTTTTTTTTTTCTTTTTTGCTTGGGCATTTTGGTGTCATATCTAAGAAACCTTTGCCTAATCCATGGTCACAAAAATTAAAGTCCATATTTTATATTTTTAGTAATTACATTACATTCTTAATGCATTTTGAATGAATTTTTGTGCATGGTGTAAGACTGAGATCCAATTTTTTATTTTGCATATGGATAGCAAGTTGTCTCAGCACCACTTGTTGAAGAAATCATTCTTTCCTTAAGTTATGATTAAGTTATATTGGCATCTTTGTCAAAAATCTGTGACCTTAAATGCAAAGGTTTATTTCTGAACTCTCAATTCTATTTCATTGATCTGTGTCTATACTTATGCCAGTACCACACACTCTTAATTATTGTTGTTTTGTAGTAATTTTTGAAATTAGAAAACATTATTCCCTCAATTTTAAGCTCTTTTTCTTCAAGATAGTTGTTGATATTCTGGTTCTACTGAAAATACATAAGATTTTTAGGATCAGCTTGTCAATTTCCACACCCACACAAAAGAAACCTGGCTTGTGATGTAGGATGTGTTGGATTTATAGTTCAATATGGGGAGTAGCATTATCTTAATATTAAATTTTCCAATTCATGAACATAATATATTTCTCCATTTATTTAGGTCTTCTTGAATTTATTTCAGTGATGGTTTGTAGTTTTAAGTGTACAAGTTTTCCAAGTTTGTTAAACTTATTCCTAAGCCTTTTATTGTTTTTTTGATGCTATTGTAACCACTGCTTGTGTGTAAAAATACAACTGATGTTTGTATATCTATATAATATCTATCTTATATCATGAAACCTTGCTGAAGTAGTTTATCAGATTTAAGAGTTTTGTGTGTGAATTTTTTAGGATTTTCTGTATACAAAATTGTTTATCTGTGAATAGAGAAATTTTTTTACTTCTCCTTTTTCAGTCTGATGACATTTATTTTTCCTGCCTAATTGCTCTACTTAGAACCTTCAATATGATGTTGAAAAGAGTGGACATTCTGGTGTTATATCTGACCTTAGGAGAAAAGCTTTCAGTCTTTCACCATGAAGGATGATGTTAGCTGTGGGTTTTTCATAAATGCCTTTTATTAGCTTGAGAAAGTTTCCTTCTATTTAAAGTTTCATTGAGGATTTTTAACATAGAAGGGGGTTTGATTTTGTCAAACACTTTTTCCTGCATCAGTTGAGAGGATTGTGTGTTTTGTCTTTTATTCTATAAATACAGTATATTCTTTTGTTTAATTTTTTATGTTGGAGCATCCTTGCACTACTGATCACTTGGTTATGGTATATAATCCTTTGTATATTTGGCTGCATTTGGTTTGATCATATTTTATTGAGGAGTTTTGAGTTTACATTCCTAAAGGAGTCTGTAGTTTTATTTTCTTGTAACACCTTTGTCTACTCAAAGATGATACTGACTTCATAAAATAAGTTGGGAAGAATTTTCTCCTCTTCAGTTTTGGAAGACTTTGTGAAGGGTTAATGTTAATTCCCCTTCAAACATTTTGTGGAACTCATCAATAAATCCATTTAATCCTGGACTTCTCTTTTTGGGAAGATTTTGATGACTAATTCAATTTGCTTTTCTTTTCTTTTTGGGGGGGAGGTTACAGACTGTCTAATAGTTTCCTGAGGCTTCTGTAATGAAGTAGTACAAACTCTGTAAATTAAAACAACAGAAATTTATGTCTTCACAGTTCTGAGTGCTAGATGTTTAAAATTATGCTGTTGGCAGGGTCATTCTTATCTTTTCTTAACTTCTAGAGGTTGGTTGCTGGCAATCTTTGGTGTTCCTCTGCTTGTAGCTGCAACACTCCAATGTCCGTCTTCACGTGGTCTTCCTTCCTCTGTGTGTGTCTGTATCCAAGTCGCCCTCTATTTATAAGGACACTGTTTATTGGATTTAGGGATCATCCTAGTCCATTATGACCACATCTTAACTTTGATTACAACTGCAATGACCCTGTTTCCAAATAAGTCCACATTTACAGGTTCCAGGTGGATATGAATTTTGGGAGGGACATTGTTCAATCCAGTAAAGTTTGCTGCTAGCCTCCAAAAATTCATATCCTTCCCATGTACAAAATACATTCACTTCATCCTAACATTCCTCAAAGACCTACCCTATTGTAGGATCAACTCTAAGTCTAAAATCTCTGCTAAATATGATAAACTCAAAAAGTCCAAGGTCTCATCATGTAAATGAGGTATGGGTGAGACTTTGGGTATGATCTATCCTCAAGCAAAATTCCTGTCCATCTGTGGACCAATGAGACTAAAAAACAAGTTATCTGTTTCCAAAATGCAATGTTGAATCATGCATAGATAGAATAGATATTCACATTCAGAAAGGAAGAAATAGAAGGAATAAAGAGTAACATGTCCCAAACAAGTCTGAAAATCAGCAGGGGAAATTTTCATTAGATTTCAAGTCCTGAGAATGATTCTCTTTGGCTATATGCTCTGTTCTCTGGATCCCAAGGAATAGCCCCATGCTCTGGCCTATGGTAGCAGCCCACTGCCCCCCTTCAGCACTCAGAGATGGCACTGCCCTCTCAACTGTGAAGGTGTTGGTTTCCCTACCTCTTTGCCCATGGAAACAACTGGAGCCCTGCCCTCTGGATCTGCAGAGGCAAACATGACTTCATCCTCTCGATTGTTTCCTTCTTGTAGACTTTTGGAAGTCTGATAGCCTTCCTGCATTTTGCTCTGTCCCTGTATACTTCAGTCCAAGCTGGTAGTGTTTCTGTTGATATATCCTTCTCAAAACCTTTGTTGGTCTCCCATGGATGTAAAGTCAAAAGGATGCACACCATCTCTATGCTGGCTTCTGCTGAGATGTTTGATTAAAGTCAAATCGCACATGATTAATATCTTCAGCAAAAGATTTTCTGGTAGTACTCTTGGTGTTCTCTCCAGAGCATGCCTTAGTAGCTTTTGTAATATGGATAGGCTGAGAATTTTCCAAACCACTTAGTTCTGGTTCCTTTTTACATAATAGTCCCTTCCTCAATTCATCCCTTTCCTTTCACATTTTACTATAAGTAGCAAGGAGATATTGGGCTGTACCATGCCCACTTCTTGGAAATATCCTCAGCTAAATATCAAAGTTCATTGTTTAAAAGTTATACTTTCTGCCCAACATTAGAACACAGTACAGCCAAGTTGTCTGCCACTTATAACAAGGATCACCTTTCCCCCAATTTCCAATAAGTTATTCCTCATTTCCATCTGAGATCTCACCAGAAGCACCTTCAACCTCCATATTTCTACTAAAAATCTCAAGACTATGTAGGCTTTCTCTAATACACTTTTCAAAAGACTTTCAGCCTCAATACATTACCCAATTCCACTGCCACATTTTGAGATATCTTATGGCAACATATCCACTTCTGATACCAAAATTTGTATTACTTTCTCAGACCCGCTGTAACAAAGTACCCACTTCTTTTTATTTTAGTTTCTTACAGTGGGATGTTAGATTATATGTTTGAGATCTTCCTTCTTTAATATATCTTTTTACATTATAAATTTCCCTGTAAGCACTGTGTTAGCTGCATTCCACAAGCTCTGGAGCATTGTGTTTGTGTTTTCATTTATATAAGAGTGTTTTCTAATTTATCTTCTTTGATCCATTGATTATAAGAGAATTTGTTTAATGTTCCCATATTTGTGAATTTCCAAAATTCCTTCTGTTATTGACTTCTAATGTCATTTCATTTTGCTTAGAGAATATAATTTGTATGATTATAATCCATTTAATTATACTGAGACTTTTTTATATTTTAGCATATGGGCTACCTTAGGAATGACTCCTGTGAACTTGAAAATAATATATATATATAATATATCTGAAATTGTTGTGCTTGTCAGTTTTTTCTGGTAGGTACAACAAAACACCACACACTTGGTAGCTTATAAACAACAGAAATTTATTGCTCACAGTTCTGGAGGCTAGGAAGTCCAAGATCAAGGCTCCAGCATGTTTGAATTTTGCTGAGAGCTCATTTTTGGTTCATAGCATGCTCCTTCTTTCTGTGTCCTCACATGGTGGGAGTGCTAGGGATCCCTGTGGGTTTCTTTTATAATGTGTTAATCTCATTCATGAAGGTTATACCCTCAAGATTTAAGCATTTTCTAAAAGTCCCACTCCTAATACCTTCATCTTTTGGGCTTATAATTTAAGCATATGAATTTAGGGGGAACAGAAGCATTCAGATCATAGCAGTGCTCTATAGATATTTACTCAGTCTAGTTGGTTTATTGTGTCTTTTATATGTCCTATTACCTTGTTAATCTTCTGTCTCATTTTGTTATCCATTATTGAAAGTGAAGTATTAAAGCCTTCAACTTTTGATGTTCTTTCCATAATGATATATAGTTCTCATATTTTTATAGTCCATCATGCATGGATTACTTTAGTTCTTTCAATATATTTAAAATACAGAAAGAGAGAACACATGAATTTGGGAAATAAGAAATGATACTTAGAAAGCTAAGTCTTTTGCTGTTGCATTCCTGACTTTTTGAGATAAAAATCAGAATGGGTAACAAATACTGTTTTCAATAAATTCTGTATCTTGGCTTTATTAAGGACAATTTCTAGTGATTGTTTATTTTTTCCTGTGTATGGGCCATACTTTTTTGTTTCTTTGTGTGTCTTACACTTGTTTTGTTGAAAACTGAAGGTTTTAAATAATAAAATGTGACTATTCTGGATATCAGATTTTCCTCCCTTCCCATAAGCTGCTATTGCTGTTTATTGTTGTTTCTATTCTTGTTCATACTGTTTATTTGTTTAGTGACTTTGCTGATTTAACGTTGTAAAGTCTGTATACTTTGTCTTCTGTGGCCACTGTAGTTTCTGCTCAGATAGCTTAGTGTCAGTTAATGATCGCCAGATATTTCCCTAAATGTCTAGAATGAATAAGTCCCCCAGACTATTTGCCAAGGGGCTCTGTGTTCACGTTGGGACATACCTTCAATGCTCAGGTAGGCAGTTTATAACTCTGCCTTCTTGTTTGTGCAGAGCTTCAAGGTCAGCCAGAGGTGAGGACTTAGGGCTTTCTCAGGTATTTCTTGAGCTTGCGCCTAGATCTTTGCATGTTCATGGACTATTAGATTCTCAGGAATATGTCAGAACTTTACAAAGCTTCTGTGGCCATCTCATTTCTCAGATTTCTCTCTCTCTCTCTCTTTTTTTTTTTTTTGTCAGTTTTTTTTTTTTTTGCTCCTGCAATGTTAAACAATTGCCACTGATTGCTTTTGACAATTATCCCGGGAGAAAAAGGTGTTCACATTAGGTGGGCTCTACATCAGGTCAAGTAAAGAACACTCTTGCAGATGGAGTTTTCTGGGGAAATTCTAAATAAGTCAAATAATGACACTTCTCTAGGAATGGAGCTTTGTAGGAGCCTCAACACAGTGTTTTAGAGGAGTTTCAACTCAGTTCTGCTCGATGGGCTTTTAAGCTGCTGGTTTTTAATGTAATTATGGAGGTATTAGTTTTCAAGGGTACCACTGAGTCAGAGAGTGGAGGATGGGGATAGAGAAAGTTAAAACACCATAATGCTTGTTATTTTTACTGAGACACAGCCTTTTTTTTTTTTCTGGATTAAGTGTTTTATGAATTGTTGCAAGTATTTGATTAATTTCCAGATTTGTCAAAAAGTTGATATTCACAATGTTTGCCAGTGTTCTCTTTGATTTTATGAAGTAGAGAAGTTGTGAAAGTCCTTACTCCACCATTGTAACTGACGTTTTCTTCCTACCATGTTCTTTTGAATTACTATTTAATGATGCTGCCAGCATTTTCTTTTAGATGCTGAAAGAAAAGTGGGGAGTTGTTCACAATGCTGTGAAAGTCATATTTCAAAATATCTCCTTCATTTAGTAAACATGTAACTGGATTTATCATCTCATGGACTAAGCATTCATATTTTAGAAAGAGCAGGAATGGCCTTATCTGTACAGAAATGATATAGGTAACGATGGAATGTGTTTGAATGCTTGTCAGGACATGTTATGGCCTAGATATGTTTATATCTTCTAAAAATGTGTAGAAATATTATCTTTCAAAATAAAAATTTTTTAAAAATCTTTTTTAAAGGAAAGTTTTGTTTGCTTTAAGATGATAACTTGAAAGCATTAACCTGAGTTTTTGTATCTATAATTTATTGTACTGGAAAATGAATATGCCATGTGCTTCTGTTTTAGAAACTGCATTATAAATATAACATGGTTTTCAAATATATCATGATTAAGAATATTTTTAGTATTAAACCAGAGATTAGTTTAGATGCTATCCTTCGTGGTAGAAGGATCTTGCCATGGGTGTGCACACCACAGTAGAGACTGGTGACAAAGGTCAAGCTGGTGGTATACAGGTGCACAGCTAGAGAGGCTAGACCTAAGTGTGCCCATAGTGGTGGCAGTCAGCCATGAGGTTTCAGGCTGGCATCTTGCACCCATGTTGCCACAGAAGCCTGGGCTGGTGGCCTGTGTGAATCCCTGGCTCTGATGAAGGTGCAAGGTGGGAGTGAGGAGGGAACTGGGTAGCTGGTGTTTGTGAACATGAATACATCTAGGACAAAGCATGGTGAAATCTGCATGGGGTCCGCTATGGCTGTGCTGACCATTGGTTTCTTCAGTGGCAAAAGCTACTAAGATCTCCTGCAGAGCTCATCACTGGGAACCACAGCTGCTGCTGCTGCTGCATGGCTGATACCGGTAGCCCCTGCTCTTTTTTTTTGCTCCTAACCATCTCTATATATCAGAGATTTGCTGGTCTCTGGGTGGGGTGAAATCAAGGCAGGTCCTTTTCTTGGTGCCCCAAAAGAGTGGGGAAGCTGGTCACTCACTCCACTCTCTCTTTCCAGTCAGAGGAACACTTTCTAGGTGGGGAGTTTCCTCTCGGCACTGAGCAGTGCTGGCCTGGGGAATGATGATGATGCAGGCAAAACGAAGCTGCTCTTCCTTCACTTTTTTCCTGGTTATTCTCAGGTTTTTTGTTCTAGTATGCTGCTGAAGTTTCTTAAGTAGACCCCTGCGCTCTTCCAGAGCTGTTTGTTTTTTGCCCATAAATAACTGTCAAATTGTCCATCTTTGTTGTGGAACAGAGGCTGGCATCTCCTACTTTGCCATCTTGGTGATGTCACTCTTTATTCAATTTAAATTGAGTTTTGCTTGGAGGGCATTTATAGAATTCTACTAGATTCTTCTCTTGGTATTTTTCTTTTAACATGCCATAATATTTCAGATTAATCATTTCCAGTTGAAGGTTAGGCGGAAGCTACTCAATTTCATGGTTAAATTGATTTTGAAATATAGAAAAATTTTTTTCACTTGGTGTGAGGTTTGAAACAAACTGTTGGAACTATAGTTTAAGCTTAGAAATTTGTAGATTGAGTACTGAAAATTTGTGTGATAGTGATAATTTTACTTCCTGTTTTAACTCTTGTCAGCATGGGAAGGTTATACGTCTGTTGATACTACTTGTATTTCAAACATTAGTTTTTATGGAAATGACTTTAAACCAATATAAGTTTCGTATATAAGCTATATCTCACCTTGAAAGTTTAGATGGATTCACTAAGAAGTATGATCATCTGCAACAGAAGCTAGTTTCTAAAGCCAGTCAGTGTTTAACAATAATGATTGAGGTTAGTTCTTCTTGTTCAAAAGAATTCAATTTGGGTCCTGCCATCAAAAATCATAGTGAAACTTCACCACTGGTAAACCATCAACCTTCTACGTGGTAAAGCCAAGTTAGGATATTCAACTCCTATTTCTTATGAAAATTCATGAAATGACAATGTTAAATCCACTAGAGCAGATGATGTTCACCGTTGGTACTACTGATTCAACAGGCTAAAACATTTTCCACATAGTATTGTGTTGATGAATAATATAATAAATAAACATACCTTTAAACAACTTACACTTTCACAAGCTTTGTAAATCTGTCCAGATGAGTCTTTTTATGCTTCACCCATACTTTTACCACCATGAGTTATAGCACATCACAGCAGATTTCACTTCAGGTTTTAATGAATTAGTATTTTCTCAGCTTCTTTGAAAATATTCTTACCTGTGGTTATTCCATGCAGGCTATTCATAAAGGCTAATTCTTCAATCACTTCAAACTCAGTATTGACTCCTGGAAAAAAGTAAAATTTGTTAACTCATCAATAGTCAAGGAGAACAACTCAAAATCATCCAGCTTATTTTTAATTGACTACTGATTTGCTCCTAATATCCACAACTCTTCAATTTTTTTTTTCACAGAAAGGCAAATAGTTTTTAACAATTTTGTTTCTCTCTGGACACATTTCTTTTGCTGTTGTAATCAAAGATGGTGTAATTAACCCACAATTGGTAAACCATTTTCTTTGCTTGGCTAACAAATGAGTCACTCAGGCACTTTAGTTGTGGTCTTATTTTTATTTTAGTGAAGCAATTCTGCTGTGATAAGATACTGTTTCAAATTTTCTAATTTTTATAAACATTGCTTTCCAATATCCCACAATAGGGATATTGTCATGAGTGTTTAGTTTGCTGAAGTCAATGTATAATGAATTCTTTTAGAATAGCTATGATGTCATTGCATAATAAACACAATTCTTTGACTTCTAATTCAATAACAAAATAATCCACACTATTGTGCCTTTAAATCATAACATTATTTTTGTTATTATTGTTATTTTGACATTGTTTATTATGCACTAATAAAAAGATAAATAAAATATCTTGATATTTTACACCCTATTTGAGTGCCATATATGAGGCACCAAAACACTGTCAGTTATAACTGCCATGCTCAAGTTGCAGTGTCCCAAGCAGTAGGGCAAAGTGATGACAGAACCACATCTGATCTCTGTTACAACTCTGTCACTGTAGCAGGAAACCAGACATGGAGAATACATCTGAGCATAGCTGTATCCACATATGGTCTCTGTTACAACCCCTCAATTCTGCCACTATAGTAGGAAAACAGGCATGGAGAATATATAATGAGCACAGCTGTACTGTAATAAAACTTTATTTGTGGACATTTACATTTGAATTTAGCATAACTTTCATGGCTGAGGAAATATTGTACATCTTTGATTTTCTTTTTTTTCTTTTTGGCTATTTAAAAGTAGCTCACGGGCCAAACAAAAATGGGCCAGATTTGACCCCAAGTCTAGTTTGCAGATCTCTGGTTCAGAGTATGGATTTTGCTGTTGGTACTCTTGTCTCCACTTTCTTGAGCAGCCAAATTCTTGAATAAAATATATAACCTTCAGTTTCCTCATTGATAAAATTGGGATAATAGTAATAACTCTGTCATAGGGCCATTGATAAAAAACAAATAAGTTTATATTTGTAAGATGCTCAGCCTGGTGCCAGGTACATAATAACATATGTTGATAGTAATCATTAATTTTGGTTTCTATTTCTGTTGGCTATGGACTTAGGAGTTAATTTAGTGGGTTTATTATCAATTAGCCCAGGCACAAAGATGTTTTTATTCTGAGGGATCTTCTAGAAAAATGAAATGCCAAATATTTAAACCTCAATTATTATTTTATGCCTGTTAGTTAACATACTTGCCTAAAGTTGATGAAAGTGCAGCATATGAGGACACATTTGTGGGCAATGTATGATTGTTTCACTTTGTTATTTATATCAAGAATCTACAGGGTGGGAAGTCTAGAGGGGTCCATCTTTTCCACCCACAGGGATGGCCTGGTTATATCAGGCGACACACCCCCTCTATGACACCCATAGATGGTCTTTAGCTAAGACCATCTCAATACTTTTAGCAATTATATATAAATCAATTCAATAGGCGAATTCACAATTGTTACTCTAAGAGCCTCAAGTTGTATATATTCACTGTGTAAAGTGGTTTGTCAGCCAACTAGTTACTGCAGTACACTTATTTTGAAATGTCTAGCAAGTCGTGTGTGGAAAAGAAATGTACATGGATTTGATTTATTGTTTTCTATATAGAACAATAAAGCCTGGAAAGGGGGTTTTCAGTCCTTATTTATTGGTATAAATTGTCACAGAAGCAGATGCCATCCCTGGCTTGATCATTTGGGATATGTTTATACATTCAGCTCAATTACAGTTGGAAGGAGGATAAGCTGGTCTCCAAAACTTGTGACCCCTACAGGGTAACCTTGGAGAGCTGTAACAATAGCGTGTCACACTCTGCTCTTCAGTCCCAACCTATCTCAAGTAAATAGAAGATGTAGATAAAAGCAATGTATGCAATTATGCAAATTATTCTTTTTTTTTTTTTTTTTTTTGCGGTGCGCAGGCCTCTCACTGCTGTGGCCTCTCCTGTTGCGGAGCACAGGCTCAGAGGCCATGGCTCACGGGCCTAGCCGCTCCGCAGCATGTGGGATCCTCCCGGACCAGGGCACGAACCCATGTCCCCTACATCGGCAGGCGGACTCTCAACCACCGCGCCACCAGAGAAGCCCTGCAAATTATTCTTTAATACACGTCTTGGAGTTCCAACTTCCAAACACATTGTGCCTTTCCTGTATAGAAAACTAAAAATTTTAGCAGACACTACCTTCAACTAATATGAGAATTTCTAGAGCAGCCAAAATAGAAACATCCACACTTTACAATATACTGTAGTATTCAGCAAGACTACATGAAACGCACAAAAGGGCAGATTTGCTTTGTTAAATCCAGTTTATTTCATGTCTACTTAACACTAATCCAATATAGCTCTGCCAATAATAATAATTTGAATTCAATTATAATTGCCCATCCTTCATTACCTGAGCCCTATTGTAATTTGTTTATAATCAGTTTACAGCAAGTTGATTGTTCCCCCTCCCTTTCAAATGTAGGGATAGAGATGGTTGAAAGAAAATTTGCCTATACAACTAAATTGCAGAGCTCAGTCCATCACAGCATCCAGGGAAACATAAGGATGTTAAACATAAATGCACATTACAATAGCTCATGTCCAGCCTAAATTCGCACATTTACTTTCAACTGTATTTGATTATTCAAATGATGTTATTACCATGATCATAAGTGTTTTGAAAATTATGGCAAATAACTTTGGCTGCAAATATGAAGTGAAGATGATAATTTACTCTGAGCACCTATTCGGAGGGCAATTAATCAGGCAAGTATCCTATTCAAGAAGCTTGAAGCAGTGTGTTAGGCAGAGCCTGGATACTTACCACCAGGGAAGAAGATGTGGAAAGAATACTGAACTTGAAAATGAGCTCTGCCACTGAGTTCTTGCATAATATTGGACAAGTCACTCCACCTCTGTGCGGTTTTTATGACATGCATTTCTTTTTAATGCTGCCATGAGTTTGCTTAAGTTGTCTCCTCTGCTGGGAATACCTGCCTCCCTTTTACCCAAGACCCAATTGGTTCTCTATTGTCTGGTCTTCATGTTTATTATTTATTTCAACTACTGTATTCTTTAGTTCTTATTAAACCTGATTCTCTTTTATGTTTCATTATCTCCCCTAAACTCCTAATATTTTTAACTATATAGTCATCATTTTCAGTGTACTTTTAACTAACTTATCAAAGCCTTATTTTAAAGGCTTTGCTAATTTCAATGTTTGAGCAATTGTGAATCTCTTACTTTAAAGTATTATTCCTCTTCACTGTGGCTGGTATTTTCTGTTTCCTTCTCATGTCCAGTATTTTTAAAATTTATTCGAGACATTGTGGGTGATATATCAGCGAAACTGGTTTCTGCAATCCTCCTCTGAAGACAAATGCTATTGTTTTTCTATCGCCAGTTAAGTCGTTAACACATCAAACTGAGCTTATACAGCAGAGGTCAGCAAACTACAGCCCTGGGCCAAATCTGGACAACTATCTGTTTTTATAAATAAAGTTTTATTGGACCACAGCTACACCTATTTGTTTAGGTATTATCTATGGCTACTTTTTGGCTAGAATAGGGAGGGGAGTCATTGTTATGAAGACTGAGTGAACTACAAAACCTATAATATTTTATATCTGTCCCTTTACAGGTTTTTTTTTTTTTTTTTTTTTTTTACCAATTCCTGTTCTAGGAGATAAGCCTGACATGTGTATTTAAAAAAAAAAAATTCCCAGATGATTTTAATGTATATACTTTTATAGAAAATACTCCATTAACATATCTATAAGATCCCTTACATTTCTGAGATTCTTTAATTGTAGATATCAGTGTAGATGTCAGATTATAAATTCATGAAAAAGAGCATGCAATTTTAAACTCAGAATAATGACACAAAATCTCCAGTCTCCTATTGGTTAACTCATACTGATATTGTTACTCTATTTTAAATATAAAAACAAAACCAAAAAAAAGGTCCTTTGGGAGTCCATGAATGCAAGAAAAACCATCTCAAAGATATTTCAATGTAGCTATGGTCTAAGATTCAGAGCATATTTATCATATTTCAATTTTCTTGGTTTGATTTGCTTTGTTTTGATTTTGTTTCTTTTGCTTCTTCCCAAACTAGCTGTTGTCTACATGGCTAGGAATATAGCACTTGGCCTTTTGGAGGCAAAGAGATACTACAACCAGAGAAGGCACTCAACATAATTTACTTTGGAACAATACACGGGAATTTTCAGACATCAATTTCAGGGATTTGGGACATAAATGAGATGGGAAATACTCATTAATCAAGCCTAAGCTGCCTGTTTCTCAAAGGACATAGAATTAATATAGGTCAAATTTTCTATTTCTTCAAAGCCTATCTTACTAAGCACCTTGAAAGATTTACTGTTTGGCATGCAAGAACATCAACGTCTTTACATGTTGCTCAGAGAGAACTTTAAATTGTGAAACAGGTATGCCTGATTGAAGGGTAAAAACAATCAAACACCAATTCTATTCTATGGGAATTCATTCTGTAATAAGATAGTGAGGTGGGCGGGTGAACTTTGAATTTTCATGTTGTAAATATTGATTTTAGAAAGAATGATCCTGTCACTTTCTACCCCTAAAACAGATACATAAACAAATAGAAAGAATGCCTTTTACCAACACAAAAGTTAAAATAATCAGGTAAAAATAATTTGAAATATATATGAAAGAAAAAAGTTACTGTACTAAATACACAAAGAGCTCCTACTATCAATAAGGAAATAAATATTATAAATTAATAGATTAATATCCAAAATATATGAAAAGAAAATACATTTAATACTAGTTTTCACTAATGATATATGTTAATTTAAATGCCCACATTTATTATTAACATGTTCTATTAGAAAAAAGTATCTCTGAAATATTGCTGTTGAATTTTTCCCTAAAGATACATACATATTGGAAGCAATAGTAATCAGTGTTATAAAGAAATGAGTTATCAAGCTATGAAAACACATGGACAATTTCCAGATCCTCTATTTTCATATGTATTCTTTTCTGAAAATTGATCTTCCTTTTGGGACCTCCTGTGAGATGAAAGCACAGGGTTTCCTTTCCTATTTCCTCTCTCATAATCCTCATTTTCCTACTTCTTACCCATCCTGGATCTAACTCTGACACATCGCCCTGGGTATACAAACTTTTAAGCTATCAACAAAGGGTTGATTCAAAGATATTGGTGTTGTGCTATGTGCCTCTTCCAGGACGTGTGTAATAAACGTCTTTATTTAAATTAAAAAAAAAAGAAAAGACATGGAGGAAACTTAAATGCATATTATTAAATGAAAGAAGGCAATCTGAAAAGGCTATATACTATAATTCCAATTATATGACATTCTGGAAAGGGCAAAGCTATGGAGACAGTAAAAAGATGAATATTTGCTGGCTAGAGGTAGGGGGAGAAATGAATGGGCAGAGCACAGAGGATTCTGAGGGCAGTGAAAAACACTGTGATATTATAAGCTGGCTGTAGGCCACTATACATTTACCCAAACCCATAGAAGGTACAACACCAAGAGTGAATCCTAAGGTAAGCTATGAACTTCAGGTAATTATGATGTGACTGTAGGTCCATCCTTGGTAAAAAATGTACCATTCCTGTGAATGATGTTGATAATGGGCGAGAGTATGTATGTGGGCTGGTGGTATATGAGAAGTCTTGTATCTTCCTCTCAATTTTGTGGTAAACCTAAAACTGATCTAAAAAAATAAAGTCTTAAAAGATGTACACATGTACATGTGTATATATGTATATTACAGTACAACATTCTTTCAATGGAATTCAAAGTAATCACTATAATAATTCCTATTGATAATTTAAGTTATATTCTTTTTTCTCTAAAAATGTTAGTTAGCTAGCTGGAGAGTATATGTATTATTATATATCATTTCATATCATATAATTGTACATTATTTGATATGCATATATATAAAACCAGAAACATTTACACCACAAGGTGTTTACCTTTGTGTGAGGAGGTTATAATAATTTTTATTTTCTTCTATGTGCTTTTGTTATTTAGTTTCCAAACTGTTTAAACTAAACATCAATTACTTTTATAATTATTTAAAGGCAATTAAAGCTATTTAGAAAATAGGAGAAACCATACTTCCTTCCAAGGTACTTTTCCCCTACTAAGGTTCCCTGTTTCTCTTTCTTAGAGGCAAAGATAAATGTGTGTGTCCTCAAGTTTAAGAAAAGTACAGTCATTTACTCTGACCCATCTCCAAAGTTCTTCGGACTTCCCTGGGCATGTGATGATATTCTTGTTAGAAAAAAAATGTGGATTTTCTAAGGATGAACTGGGAAGGCAAGTTGGGGCAGGGGGAAAAGCCATTGCCTTCAGAACTGAACAACTTTTCTACCCCAATTCCACTATTAACTGAGCAAGGCAATTCTTTATGTGAGAACTCATGGCTTTTATTTATGAAATAACTTTTGGCTAGCTCATCTAGAACATGAGCTAGCCAAAATCAAGCTGCCAGCTTGATTTCTCAGTAATTGTGATTAAACCCAAATCTGTTGAGTTTTAAAACTGCATAAGCTATTCGTAAGAAAGTATTTTTTAGGGGTAACTTAATATAAAGGAAGCAACCTATTAACAAAATAGTATTTATAGTGTTTAAAAATGTGGGGTCTATAGAACTATCTCTTATCTATAGATATTAACCTATGGATAATACTTACAGAGCTATTTGGTAATGAGAGGTGACAAACTGGAAGATTCAATCAGTAAAATAAAAGCTTTAGCAATAGTAATAGCAGTGATAATAATGCTAATAGTAGTTATGCAATTAAATATAGTTGAAAAACCCATCTATTTTACCTCTAGATATTTATAATATGTGTGATGTTTTGCTTATGTTATCTTCCAAATATTCAATATGCTATGCCAAAGTAAGTAGACAAAACTAAATTAATAAAGCTAAATTAGCATGTATTAATTCATCATCAACATGACTTCCTGGCATTTATAAGCAAAACATTTATCCTATCCTATATCTCTCATCCTAAGGTCTCTATCAAATTCCTAGTTTCTCTGTTTTCAATCTTTATGTTCATTCCCTTCAAGTCAATATGATCAACACCTCTTATTTTAATTTATTGTTAAAAACTTATATGTTAGACTCTGACAAAAATAACATAAAATAGTAACCTAAATACACTTATTTAAAATCCTCCCCAATATTATTATAACTAATGTTTTCATAACTATTTCAAACAATTTCATATAGGTACTTGTATGAGTATACGTAAACTATGATTTTTGTGTAAAGGAAAAATCATTATTTTTGCTCATTTCTTCTACCATTATTTTTCCTTATCACCTGCCAAAACTATTGTTATTCTGTGATGTAAAGAAAAAGTACAAAATGTGTGCACCTTATTGTACATAAATTTTATCTCATAAGAAAAATCCCTGCAAAATATTGATGTCTAGTTAATGATATGCATTAAATAAAACATTCAGATATAACTACAGATATCTATCATTTATTTGAAATGTAACAAAAAATGATGGCTCAGCAGATGGATAAATGGATCTGCAGGAAGTACTGTAAAATATTAATTACATAATATTGGTGGTAGATGGTTGCGTATTCATTGCAAAATTCTTTAATTTTTTTTTATGTTTGAAATTTTCCTAAGAAAATGTTGGATAAAGGTAACTAGAAGAGCCCCAGATTCCTAGAATACAAAACAGCAGCCAGCATTTTTAAAGATCAGGTGTGATGTTTTTACAATAATCTAGGGAAGAAATAATGAGGGAGCAAGCTGGGTAGATTATATAAACTGAAGGCTTGTGTATCAAGAAAAGCAGTCAGAGAGATAAGATACTAGGGAAAAAGAAGCAAGCAACCATACTTGGAAATTATCTGATATCCAGAGTGATGAAAAGTAAGAATTTAATTATGATTAGATAGTTCTAGCAGAATAGAGATTCTAAAGGATGCAGAGGTCACACAGTGCTCGTAGATAATAGAATTCCAACTAGCTAGAGTGGAGAGACATCACTTAAAAACACAAGCACTTATTTGAGAGCCCTATAGTAGCTGAAGGCTGACCTGCAAGAGCTTTGATTCATAAGTTGAGCTGGATCATGAAAGCACTGCAGCCAGAGGCTCCCAGCTAACTGGCCTCGTTGCATCAGGATACCAAGTTATTTCTTGAAGGGAAACCTTAATGGTGAACTTCCCCGACTGTCATTCTGAACACTCTGAATGCCATATTGTTGAGAGTCTGAATTTAGTTGTCTACCCAAAGATTTTCAAGTGTTGTTCTGATGGACAGCTAAATAGTGGCTTACTTTGACATTGCTGAGGTTGGATTTTAGGCTTTGTTAGGGTGGGTCTAGTGTAGGGCTAATCTAGGGTTAGAGAAAACTTCCTCCTAAAATGCAGCTTTTCTGGAATTTCAAATAAATGCCTGGGTTACTTAGTGATGTCTCTCCACCCTGGCTAGTTGGAATTTTAATATCACCCAACACTGTGTGAATTACAGAATCTCCAATAAGTTCACAGCTTCCCAGTAGCTCTTCTCTATCAGGCCCCGTAGGACCTTGTCTTAGGCATGTGAAGCTCAGTACTCAGCCAGAGATGCAAGGGGACCCTGACACAGACTCTGGGGTTATTTCTCAGGACTGCTTCCTTTTGAAGGCTTTAGGGCAGAATCCCTTCCTTGTCTCTTCCAGCTTCTAGAGGCTGCTGGCTTTCCTTAGCATGTAGCCACATCCCTCCTATCTCAGCTTGCATCCTCACATGGCCTTCTCTCTCTTACCTACTGCTTCCCATTTATAAGGACCCTTCTAATTACATGGAGCCAACAGGATAATCTCCCCATCTCAAAATCCTGCATTTACATATATCATCAAAGTCTCTGTTATTTGTATGGTCACATATTCTTAGGTTTCAGGAATTAGGACATGGACATCTTTGGAGGGTCATTATTCAGTCTACCATACATATGAAGAGGCAAATTTTGCTGAAGTCCCAATTTCAACAAAATAAAAATGATTACATACCTTTTCAAATATATTCAAATTTAACTATTACATTCCTTAAAAACATAATGACCAAACACACACACACACACACACACACACACACACACACAATTGTAGCAGCTTTAAATTAATGATATAATCCCATGGACAATTTCTTCTTAATAGCTCAGAGATGTGGAAGACTAAATCCTCTGTTATTACAGGAAGACTCTTCTCTCTATGAGGTCTACCTGCTGCAATCTCAAGGCATTATAGATTGAATAAAACTTTCATTTAAAATAACACTATGAAATTAGCCTTGGAGGAGAACCTCATACCTGAGGGTGAGATGGCTGTGCATATATTTAGAATGTTCTTCTTTCTAGGAGCTCTTGGTTTCAAATTCTCTCCTCTGTGTGCAGCAATTTACCTTTGTGAAGTGACTTCCAACAATTCTTCTCAGTTTTCATTCTCCTTAACGTGGACTGGCCTTTCCTGATAGATTGCCATCGTGTAAAATTCTCAATAATATTCCCCTGAAGGTTTTTCTCTCCCTGCTGTGCAATATGAAACAATGTACTGATATTTATCAGAAACTCAGGACACTTTAACACATTAAATATCACTTCTTGGGAAATTGTAATAGTAAGTCAAAACATGCAGCCTAGCTCCAAATAGCTTTACATGTGTTTCTCTTTCTTTCTGAACTATTAGAGAATAATGTAAATAATATTACCCTTTCACTCTAGCATTTTTTAAGATGGAGATATTTCTCCCAATCTGGGACATGACCTTAACAGATGAACTATCTCTTTTACTTGACATGGTCCTAGGTCTGAGGAATGAACAAAACATATTCTTCAAGGAATTTGAAACTCAAAGAGGATGAGTGAATTATACACATTTAAATTTAATACAAAAAAAACCCCAGAATTTAAATTAGGCTTTTAAATACCTCAGTAGCTCAAAATTATATTTGGTTTTATGTCGCTTCCTCTCAGAGTGTTATGCTTGACCCTTAACCTAGACCACAAAATATTTATGCAGAAAGGATACTCTCTTCCATTCAGAGTCACATGTATCTCCTAGCACAGGACTGAGCAAAATAATAATAATGCAATGCAGAGTGGATTTATTCAGCAATTCTGTCATCAAAGAAGCCATTAAGAGAATGAAAACTCAACTCAGAGAAAGAGAAAGGAAGAAATCTGTGTGTGTGTGTGCATGTGTGTACATAAATTTCATATATATAAAGTTTTCCAAAGTGGGAAAATCAACTTATAAATAAAACTTATAAATAAGTTATACTTATAACTTATTCAACTTACCTATATTCAATTTATAACTTAATCAACTTACAAATAAAATCAACTTATACATAAAACTTATAAATAAAACTATAAATAAAGCTCTATAAATAAAACTTGTACCCAGCTCTATAAATAATGACACACAACCCAACAGGGAAAAAATGGACAAAAACTCCAACTAAACAAACAAAAAGACAACTTATTTAATCATTTTATTTTATGAAAGAGGATATCTAAATTGCTAATAAAGCTATGAAAATGCATTTAGCTTATTTAATTACTAGGCAAATGCAAACAAAATCATGATGCCAAGTATGTACACATCCCCCAGAAGAACTAACATAATAACAAAACTAATGAGGAGGAGAAGAAGGAGACAGAAGGGGAGGAGGAGAGAGAGGAGGAGGAAGAGGAAGAAGAATTTTTAAACAGAGAAAAGAATACCAAGTGTTGGTAAGGAAGAGGAGTAACTATGGCTCTCAAACAATACTGGAGGGGGCTTCCCTGGTGGCGCAGTGATTGAGAGTCCGCCTGCCAATGCAGGGGACATGGGTTCATGCCCCGGTCCGGGAAGATCCCACACGCCGCGGAGCGGCTGGGCCCCTGAGCCATGGCCGCTGAGCCTGCGCATCTGGAGCCTGTGCTCCACAACGGGAGAGGCCATAACAGTGAGAGGCCCGTGTACCGCAAAAACAAAAACAAAACAAAACAAAAAAACAATACTGGAGGGAGTATAAGTTGACAGGCCCATTTTTGAAAACTATTTCAGATCAATGGCATTGCTGGCCTCACTTATTTACCCTGCCTTTTGTTAATGCCCTTTGCCATCAAGAAACAAAGTATGATCTCTTGCCTTTCAATTCTGTGTTCATTTATCTGACTTGCTTTGGACAGGGTTAGCAAAAGATATAGAAGGAGAATCTTGTAAAAGCACTTGTGCATTTCCACTTGTACCCTTGTATCTTTGCCTCTGTAATGATAACATGCTTAGACTAGGTGTTGGAGAGTCAGAGGTAAATGGGGGCAGTCTTGCCCCAGTCAAGGTTACCCCAAATCAGCCAACAGCCACTCTGTGCCCACACATGTGAGCCAGCTCATCCATGAACAGCAGAATAATACAGCTCAACTCCAGTAGACCCCAGTGGAATACACTGCTGAAAACTCTTCAATGATACTTCATTGCTTTCCAGGTAAAATCCATACTCTGTAATACAGCTTAGATGGTGTATCCCTTCCTACCTCTTCAGTATAGTTATTATTCTCTTATTTTCTCTACTTTCATATATAGCCATACTACAAAAGTGTGAAACACAATTATAATTTGTCACCTTTACTTGATCCCCCTCCCTTCTGTTGTCATATATGAGCCTTGGTAAAGAGCAGACCCCCTGTAAAGAGGATGGGTTTGAATATCATGTCCATCACTTATCCTCCCAAAAGTTTTTACTTTTTTTTAATCTGTGAAATGGAGATACTAACAGCAGTTAACACATAGGGGGCTCGAGGGTATTAAGTACAGTAACTTATGCCTGGCACTCACTCCACAAGTGTTGGCTACTGTTATTAATAATCTTTATTCCTCTTTTGTTCCTCTTACAATCCCCTATTAATCTTTCAACATACAGACCACAGATTCTCAAACACCCATTGCTGATGGTCCTTGCTGGATCCCTCACCATGCTCACCCTCCACTTTGGTCCTCTTATACCCTGGGAATGCAATATGGTAGCTCTTAACAATAATATGATAATAGCTGAGCTCTTTGTCTTCCCTCAGAGAACTGTAAGCATCCTGAAGGCAGGGACTGGGTCTAGTTCACTTTTGAATCACTGGTGCCTGCACCTAGTCCACTGAAGATATTCAGTGAACATGTTTCCTTTTGTGAATTTTGGAAACATCAAGGCCCAGCTTTAGCAGAGAAGAGAATGAACAGTCATAGTGGAAAAGGTTGTCAAGGATGGAGAGTTCTTGGCTCAGTTAACCGTCATTTACTCAAGTGTCTTCTACATCTGTGACTAGAATGAGTGTGTTGCCAGCTAGCTGAGTTCTGAACATAAAGAGCTGGTAACCCAGGCATCCTATCAGGATCCTGGGTCTAAATAACCATGATCTAGCCAAGTGTTGGCTCATGACAAGAACAGATGATTTTTTTATGTGGTTACAAACTCATTTTCCCTCAAAAATTCTACATAGCACTTTGCTTCAAAAGTGCTAAACTGATCATTTATTGTGGGGAATAAAAAAAAAAACTATCACTGAGAAGCCAAAATTTGGGGTGAATATGAGAGGTTACCCTCATCAAAATCATGATGGAAAGTGGAAGGGCTTATTTTGAGGAATCTGCCAATTTTTCTACTTTCCAAAAGCAACAAATCTGAATGTGAGGCATACAGTGATTTTCCCATCCAGAATTTCAAAGCAGTTTATCATTAGTTTGGCCACATTTCTCTTTGAAGAGAGATTATTACATCCAGAATTAAGAATATGATAGTATTATCCTTGAGGGAACTTCTTCATTTTTAAGCCCAGTTTCCACTGTCGAGGAGATTCGTTTCCCTTTTTAAAATTCTTTTCTTAGTATGTGACAAAATTAAGAATCAATTAGAAAATGCACAGGAGAGGTTCAAACACACACACAAATTCATAGATAGATAGATAGATGATAGATAATTTTCCCAGAATCTCAAGCAAAATTCTCTTCATAAATCCCTGCTTTTGTATATAGAGAATGGCATTCCTCTTTGGATTCCTCAGGATTACTTGGCAATTACTAGTGCAATTTTTGTGGACACAAGTGAAACTCAGATATTGACTGTTGGCTCGCAATTTGATTAATATAGCCTAGCTCTTTCTCACTCTTTTTTTCCCTTTTTATCTGACTTAAATCACTTCCAGAATAATTCCCTTTCCCATGTTGTTTTGATTCAGAGATGTAGGTAATATATAATACTTAACTTTTGTAAAACCTTTCATTTCATGAACACAAATAATTGAACTGCTGTTTATTCAAGTATTTATCACTGCCCTTAGGGTATTCTGATGATCCTACATGCTAAGAGCAGTAAGATACCCAAGTAACAAATTCCAAATTGCTGTATTCATTGATTCATGGGTAAATTGGATGCTTTATCCTTTTGAATTCCAAACATCATTTAGTATAAATAATAAAAGCATTTGGAAAGAAAAGCCAGCTATAAATTCAGTAAACTCCCAGTAATTCACCATTCCATGCAATGTAGTGATTTTGTTTTGTTACGTGTTATAGTGAGCCTAACTGGTGTTAGAGTGCCTGATTCCAATAAGGTATTTGAGAACGTGGAACTGTTCCATCATGCAAGGATAAAAAATACTATATAATAGGAATGCAGAGCATCTGCTCAGCATAAAATATTGTTAAATCAAAGGTCTTAAAAATATTAGATATTTGGTAATAGATGGCATGCATTGACTAGTTGACTAAACACGGGCAGTTTTGAGGAATGTTCCCAGATGCCCAACTTCAATGGACATTCTCAGGGAAGACTGAATGTCACCTCCGAAAAAATAAGAAAAACAACTGTTAAGGGGGAACTCTTTTTATGACCAGCGTTCCAAACTCTCTTCAATCTGTATGTATTCTTTGCATCAAATAACCTGTACTTCTTAGTATCTTTGTAATTGAGATTATGTCCTGTGACACATGGCACAGCAAGAAGGGTTTGAAATTGATTTTACAATATGGTCTAATAAGTGCAAGAAATTGGATGACTAACTTCAGGATAATAACTTGTCCGTGATCCAAACAGGAAAGCACACACTCGCTTCTGAGAACAGCATGAGAAACCGTGGAAGGAGGTGGTCTGGCTGTGAATGCAAAGCTATTAATTAACTGGGAGTCTATGAAGGACGTCCATGTTGGCAGGAATCAAAAGTATCTCCTTTTTGGATCAACATGATGTACAAAGGAATGGATAACATTTTATTATTACACCCAAAGGAATAAACTAACCAGGCACAGTAAACTAGAGAAATGATTTAAAAGAAACATGAATCCTCTCTTCAAGACTTGAATATTTTTCTCTTTCTTAGACTTTATCTGGAAAAAAGGCCAGGAGCTAAGTCCAGAGAAAACATTACTGTGATTTTCAATAAGGCTAATTTGGACCACTAAAAAGAAGGTCAAATATGTCTTCCCCTCACCACCCATGAAATAGGCTTACCAGTAATCCAGTTTCTGTAGGTGGAAAGCTGAAGGCAAGAGACCAAACCATGCTGAGAGACAGAAACAGACATAGTAACCTACAACCACCATACTTATGACTGAGGTATGATTATGCTTTCAGGTTTAGAAATCTGAAATAACTATTTAAGATATTAGCTATTTAAAAAAATAAAGGAGAATTAAATCCCTGGTGATCACAAGTATTAATGTGTCTCTATTTTCTCATTAAAATTATTGAAGTTCATGAAGTGAAGGACTTTAAATAAATAAGAAGTAAACTAAATGTTTTAACCACTTCTATGTAAATCTATCCCTAGGTAACATTTCTGAGTCTGCACATTTGGGAAATTTGAGACTTTTTTAGGGGATTATAACTATGTTAGTAGGTAACACATCAAAGACCTGATAGAATGAAATGGTCACTCTGCTGGTAGATGTCATTGCAGTAAAATTGACCCTGACTTTAAGATGCATATGTATGCTTTCCAACTCTGACTTCTATGTCTTTGTCTTCCAGTACAAAGCATTTCTCTCAACTTGGTGCATTATCTGATGGGTTGTTACAAGCAATAGTGACTCGTGGAAACTAAAACTACTAAGGCAGAGTGGCTCCAAATCTCATCCCCTTGTATGTAAGTGCCAACTGGAGGGCCAATTTTTTTTTTTTTAAGACTTTATTTATTTATTTTTTAATATGTGGTCTTATTTATTTATTTATTTATTTATTTATTTATTTATTTATTTTTGGCTGTGTTGGGTCTTCGTTTCTGTGCGAGGGCTTTCTCTAGTTGCGGCAAGTGGGGGCCACTCTTCATCACGGTGCGCGGGCCTCTCACTATCACGGCCTCTCTTGTTGCAGAGCACAGGCTCCAGACACGCAGGCTCAGTAGTTGTGGCTCATGGGCCTAGTCACTCCGCGGCATGTGGGATCTTCCCAAACCAGGGCTCGAACCCGTGTCCCCTGCATTGGCAGGCAGACTCTCAACCACTGCGCCACCAGGGAAGCCCTGGAGGGCCAATTTTTAAAAATCCAGATTCCTTAGATGTGAAGATCATCTTTTTGTTGAAATACTGACATCTCCCAATTTGTTACTTATTACTTTATTTCATGTTTTTTTTTCTGAATTTTTGCAGCATTTACAAATGTTGGCAAAATCATTCAGTCAAAATCCAAATCACCAGCTTTCACATACTTCCAAATCCCAACCCTTCCTGGATCCTCTATCATGAACATGTTGGCTTTCAACTTAAAGTAGGCTTTAACTTCTCCTTTATCCAATCAGTTGCCATTTTTAAAATTCAGTTAAAAAAAAAGCAACATTTTTTGGAAGCTTATTATGTGTCTTGCATGGTGACAGGCAGAAATGCCATCTCTGAATGGAGGCTCAAAGGCATATATGCCCTTTCTACTCCTACTACCCTATGGTAACATTCCCCTAGCTGTTCTCTTCTCTTGTATACGGCATTTACTAGCAGGGAATTTTATTATCTGGGGAACTAACATCTATTTTGCACCATAAATAGGATAGCAATATATGCCAAGACCTTAGTAAAAAAAGAAATAGGTGTCACTTGATTTCTTTGTTGATAACACACCTAAAACTGCAGGCCCTAAACAACCATCAAGTAACAGAACTGCACAACACAGTGGTCCCATTGTTCTTTCTAGAAAGATCATTCTATTTAAATTTAATAATTTCTTTAATCATATGCGGTATACTTATAGTGCTTTTAGTCAATGTGAGTGTGGTGTGTGTGAGTGTGGTGTGTGTACATGTGTCTGTGAGTGTATGTGTATGTGTTGAACTTGACCCAGCTATTTATAATTCTGCAAAGTATTATATTCATCACTGGCCATTTCTCATGGCATCTTCAAGCATCTCTGTTAAAAGCTGGAAGGAACAAAGACTGGACAAGGAGTTGCTGAGAATAAATAAAAACAGTCAAGACTAAGGCCAACTTTTACAACCTGGAGGCTATTTTCATTTAACAAAATTTGGTCTTCTTGATATGAATAGAAATCCCTTCACATTTACCTTGTCCTATCCTGGAGAAATGAATAAATTAAAGAAGTGAACAAAATTTTCTTCTTAATCACATAGACATTGCTCTGCCTTGCTGCAGCTATGGAGATAATGAAAATTAAAATATTTAACACTGGCTTCCCTGGTGGCACAGTGGTTAAGAATCTGCCTGCCAATACAGGGGACACAGGTTCAAGCCCTGGTCTGGGAAGATCCCACATGCCGCGGAGCAACTAAGCCTGTGCACCACAACTACTGAGCCTGTGCTCTAGCCCCTGCTCTCTGAAACTAGAGGAAGCCCACACGCAGCAACAAAGACCCAACGCAGACAAAAATAAAATAAATAAATGTATTAAAAAAAATTTAACACTGCAGGCACTGCCCCTGCATCCCTCTGAAATAGGTCCTCTTGTTGTGTTTGTATTATTAAGTTTGTTTTTTTCATATTCATTACAGAGCTCTGTGTGGCTCTAAGAGCTGTATTCATTAAATGTGGGCAGTCAGCCTAGAGCATCAATCAGATAAATAGCATTCCATTTGAAAATCATGCTTTTTTTGTTGTCTCATTTCATTTTATCTTTGCCCTTGCCCCTTGATTTAATTTATTCATATAATCATAGATGCCACCTGAGGGATTAGGGGTAAGGTGCAAGTTGCAATTTTTTTGTTCTAGGGAGACAAAATTACAGATGCTGGTGCTTGAATACCTGACAAAGGTGCTAATCTCTTCCTAAGAGTATCACCCCACCCAATGCCTTGCAAGATCTCTGTCTCCAAGAGCAGATTCTATGGCACAGTAAAAACATACCATGGACAGTATATCTAAGAGTTAAGAGGTTTTGGTGTAAACCTCCAAATTCAGATTTTTGCTCCTGCACTTACCCCACAACCTCATGGTTACCATTTATTTAACTTTTTGAAGCCTCACTTTTATCATCTATAAAGCAGTGGGGATGAGTGAGCTTACAATGAAATAAATGTAATGCAAGTAGCCAATACCTGGAACAAAGCATTTGCTCAGTAGATTTTAATGATCACTTTTTTCTTCTTTTTTTTCATAATACTGGGCATATAAGAAGCTTAAGGAAATCTACTCCAGTGTTTCTGTAGACAAGTGAATTCAACAGAAGCATCTGGAGCTGTTTGATAAAAAATACGTGTTTTTTCATTCAATACCCCATAGATAGTGAATTAGATACTATGTTTACTATATGCCTAACCGTCCTTCTAAGTGAGCCTGGTGGGCAGTCACACTTGCAAATCACTGTCTTATTCATCTCACCCTAAATTCCATTGCTCAAGTCCCTTTTGCAATATTGCTGCCAAGTGTTTCTGTTACCTTGGCTTAAATATTTTTAATAATGAACTCAAAATGTCCCTTGAAGCATCTCTGTCTATATATAACAGTTTTAAGAAGTGATTTCTTCTATACAAGCAAAATTTCTCTCCAGCATCCCTCATTTGCTGATGCAAATGCAAACCTCTAGAGTCAAGCAGAAAAAAAAATCAACCCCTCTCTGTGTCTGACAGTCATTCATCTATTTGAAATCATAATTGTCCTCCAAGTCTTCTCTCCTGCAGACTCATATATTGCTCACCGAATTGCCAATCCCCATTTTCCAAATTCATGTTTACCTAATCTTTGCCAAATATATCCTACTGCTAGAGTTCCAGGTGCCTGAATATTTTTCTAGGCTCTGACCACTGGGACACCTTTGGAAGTTTGCATTTACTTAATCTAATCACCTTCACTTGGCAAGAGGAGACCAAAGATGCATATAAGGGCCCATTTGAAGTTATCTGTCATCTGCTACAAAAGAATCTTCAAATATATATTTTTTATATCTAAGTGTTTTACAACTCCTCAACCATCCTATGGATGATGCAAATTCAGTATCATGGGTTTTACTATGAACATCTGAGATTTTAGAGTTGGGGCAAGAGAATTGTACAGGGCATTGGGAGAATAGTTTATAGCTGAGGCAATTGAGGCCCTAGGAGGTCCTATGCCTTACCAAAGTTTATATACCTAGTACTATACATATATTTGTTTGTTTGTTTGTTTGTTCATTTTCTAGTACAATAACTGTTTGTAACAAAAAGATTTCCTACATATATGGTACAGATAACTCAAGCAAGCAGCTTCTAGGCAGGTTTTGTTGACCTTCATAACCTCAGTTCTTCTTCATTGTTGTTGTTTTAATTTAAAACTACATTTAATAGTTAAAAAATATCAGTTGAACTAAGGAGTCATGGATTTTACTTAAAAATTAGAAATCTCGCAATTCCAGGCCTACCTTCCCACAGAGCAGCAATATGTTGGACCTCCCTTTAGTTTGGGCTCATATTTCCTGCCTGGTCTCTGCAGACACTTAAGTTTGCCGCACCACCCTATGGAATAGTATTGCCTACTTTTACAAGCACTTTCATATGCGTGATTTAACACAGAATTTAGGCCAATCCTATGAAATAAAAAAAGGGCTGACACAATCATATATATGCACTTTTGATGTGTATACAGATATACCTAAGTCAACCTGTGCCAGGAGAGGATGAGGAGAATTGTAATAGTTCAGCATTACTGGAGTAAAATTTCCTGGTTTAAAAATCCCCATTTTGCCACTTACTAGCTATTAACATGGGCAAGTCGTTTCATTTGATGTTTTTGAGACTCGGTATCTTATGTCTATAAAATAAAGATGAGACAATACCGATCTGATAGCATTTCAGGATAGATTAAATTAGGGTATATGGCAAGTGCTTGACAAATATTTGCCTCTGACATTCTTAATACCTGGGCACTAGAACTTAGAGTGTCCCCATAACACCTAGTGTGGGGCTCCTCTCATTGTATAAAACTTACACCCACTCTGTCCCATGTGACTCCTTAATTCCCAGTTTCTGAAATTTCTCAAAGTAAATGTCTCACCAGACTGCTGATGAGGATTGACTCATGACCATACACGAGCTGTCCCACTCAATTTTATCAAGATCCTGTCCTAACCCAAGGTCTCTGCCCCAAATCTTCTTACATGGGAAATGTGAAGACCACCCTGTGATTGGTGACTCACTTAGTCATATACTCAGCATGGATCATAGTTAGGACAGCATATTTTATGACTTATATGCCCCATCTTTTAAGAAATTAAAAGTAGAAATAATTTGCTAAATAAATCAATAACTGGTTGGGATTACAGTTGATGTTATTTTAAAATGTTGATAAAATTCTTGTACACCTGACTGGGTGTTCTGAGTGGCTTTGTCACTACTGAAGCATCAAGCTGGAAAATTTACTTGTTTCAAAGATCTGGGTCATTCACTTGTCCTCAGTCTGAGGCAGCCAAGTTTCTGCAGCTTCTTTTTTTTTTTTTTTTTTTTTTTTTGCGGTACACGGGCCTCTCACTGTTGTGAGCACAGGCTCTGGACGTGCAGGCTCTGCGGCCATGGCTCATGGGCCCAGCCACTCCGCAGTATGTGGGATCTTCCTGGACCGGGGCACGAACCCGTGTCCCCTGCATTGGCAGGCGGACTCTCAACCACTGCGCCACCAGGGAAGCCCCAGACTTCAAATTTTCATCAACAATCTCTCTCTCTCTCCTTCCTCAGTTTTGGGCAGTTTTGATCTTGTGTCTTCTAGCAGATATTTGGGAGCTGTCTGGCCATAGACAATACAGGCTGGAGAAGCAAAGGTGTAGGCATTTTTTGAGGTAGTGTTTTCTGATATATTAATGTTCTGTGAATAGAAGAGGTTTAAGGATCTATGGAAGCATTTTTCAGAGTTTGGTATTTGACTCACCTTCCTTAGAATCACAAAGATACATTTATGAGTTTTCCCAAAATCAACTGAATCACATCTCTTGATTTGGGGCCTTGGAATCTGCCTTTTAACAAGTGCTACACAATGAAATTGAATATGTACTGAACAAGTGCAATAAGAAATCAATGGGGGGCTTCCCTGGTGGCACAGTGGTTGAGAATCTGCCTGCTAATGCAGGGGACACGGGTTCGAGCCCTGGTCTGGGAGGATCCCACATGCCACGGAGCAACTGGGTCCGTGAGCCATAACTACTGAGCCTGCAGGTCTGGAGCCTGTGCTCCGCAACGAGAGGCTGCAATACTGAGAGGCCCGCACACCACGATGAAGAGTGGCCCCCGCTTGCCACAACTAGAGATAGCCCTCGCACAGAAACAAAGACCCAACACAGTAAAAATAAATTAATTAATTAATAAACTCCTACCCCCAACATCTAAAAAAAAAAAAAAAAAAAAGAAAGCAATGGGGAGATACAAGTGAGAACTGAAGAAATGGCTGTAGTGATGAGGGAAGAATTAGATTAACTCCAGCAACTGGGTACCATGAGGAATTTAGAGTATTATTCCTAGCCTCATGATATGAGTTGCTGACCAAAGCCTCAGGCATATAAAATATTTGGAAGTATGAAACAAGATAAATATGATTATTAGCATGAGTAATTCAGATGACAAGTACTCAAAGCATTTCAAGGATGGGTGAGACAAGGGTGGAATCAAATCATCTGAGAAGAGTAATTTGGTAGGACTTAAAATATAGATGAATGTGTGGGTGAGGAAAGGGTTTTCTATCTGAGGGGAAGGTAAATATAGGTAAATGTGAGGAGGTGGTAATAAATATAATGTATAAGGCTAATGAAAAATTAGATGGACAAATTGAGAATAAAGATTTCGTAAAGTCTTCGAAAAAGCAGCATGGCAAGACCTAAAACATGGGATTTCAAAGCTTCATTGTGGTGCGTTATGTCAAAAGAAATTAGAATGCACCTATGTAATTCTAAAACACCATGAATTTAGCTCCAGCGCTAACTCTGAGTCCCTGTTATCTCACCTCAGACTCAGCTGGGAATGTTTAGATTCATTTCTATAAAGAAGATGAGAACTGAGCAAAGACAGAATGCGTCATTTGAGACAGAAACCAAGATCCTTAGAAATTCTGCAAAAAGCTGGAATATAGAGGGAAAAAAATAGAAAGAAACATGTTGAAGTTCAGAGACTTGCCTACTTCACCTTGCCTTTCCAGCTAGGCCTCACTGGGCTACAACCCAACTACAGAAACCCAAGTGGATCCTCGTCAGTTATCTGTATGTGCAGTAGGATCAACTACACAGCTTAGTTTTGTACACTACTGTAGCTAGATGAGAACAGGCAGCCTCACTCATTTTATGTTAACCTAAAACACGATCACGCGATCACACTGCTTCTCAGGGTTTTAGATTGCATTTAATAATTCTTAAACTATATCCCATATCACTTAGGAAATCCACAGAAGATCAAACACTAGTTTTATATATTTTCATCTTGTAATACCAGAAAAAGAAAGAATATTCTCTTTCTAATCCTCAGCCAAATTGATCTCATCCTTCATATCACTCCAGGCTCTGGGGTTGCATTAGAGGTTGAGACAATGCATGAGACTCATGTGTGAATTGCCAGATGGAAGTAATAAGGAATGTGTTGGGAGTCCCTACTGAATATTTCAGAGGTATAAGTTGGAAGAAATGCTTGTTCCTGTGTCTGTGCTCTATCTACATCTTGTAGCAAGGCCAAAATCCCATCTCACCTCTAACGTAAGGATACTACCAGCATTTCTCCTGGATGCTGATCTGTGTATCATCCCACTACCTGAATGCTCATACTTTATACCAAAGCTGAACACTGTTCTATGCTGACTATAGTGGAAACTTGTATTATTTTTTTAAGTTTCACCATTGGATTCTCAAATCACATCTTCTGGGTGATCCTACCTTTAGTTTCAGAAATGGGTATGGGAGGTAGGCCTAAGGCAATCAGCACAGTGTATCCCTCTAGATGCAAAAAATTGTTCAGGGCTTGTAATGGAATTCAAATATAGGCAATCAGAGCTCATTTCAGAACTTGGTTGAATGGACCAGAAGAAAGACGTGATGTTACTTTCTCTTGGATTTAATCTATTGTGATATAGCTCAGACCTGCCACTGCAGGCTCACTCTGTGTCAGGGTAAAAACCTTCTGAGAATGAGGCCAACACAAAGGCAGACCCCCAATATAGAAAGTGCACTGATGGTGCCATTTAATACCCAAATCCTGTTAGAAGCCAATCTAACCCTAGACGTTTCCATTTTCTAGTCTATGAGTAGCAGTGCTACTTTATGCTTAACCCATTTTAACAGCTTTACTGAGGCACAATTAATATACAAAAACTGCACATATCTACTATGTACAATCTGATGATTTAGGACACAAACAAACACCCTGATACTATCACTACAGTCAAGGTAATAGATACAGCCACCACCTCCTAAAGTTTCCTTGTGTCCCTTTGTTTGTATTTGTTTACTTTTTTGGTAAGAACACTTCACATGATATCTATCCTCTTAACAAATTTTGAAGTGCACACCACCTGCGTTGTTAACTATAGGAACTGTGTTGTAAGCAGCTCTTAAGGACTTATTCACCGAATGTAATTGAAACTTTAAATCCATTGAACAACAGCTCCCCTTTTCTCCCACCCAATCCAGACCCTGGTAACTACTATCACATTCTCTGCTTCTATGAATTTGACTACTTTAGATTTCTCATATAAGTAGAATCATGTAGTTTTTGGCCTTCCATAACTGGCTTATTTCACTTAGCATCATGTCCTCCAGGTTTATACATGTTGTCTCAAATGGCAGGATTAAGACTGAACAATATTTTACTGCATGTCTTCTACAATTTCTTTGTGTATTAATCTGTCAATGGACACTTGGGTTCTTTCCATATCCTGACTATTGAGAATAATATTGCAATAAAGATGAAACCTAGATATCACTTCAAAACCCTGATTTCAATTATTTTTGTTACATACCCAGAAGTTGGATTTCTGGATCATATGGTAGTTATCACCTCACACTTTTTATAATGGATACTTTCAAAACAAGGACGGAGGGAGGATGGGAAGAAGGGAGGGGGAGAGAGAGAGAGAGACAAGTGTTGGTGAAAATGTGGAGAAATTGGAACCCTTGTACTCTATTAATGCAAATGTAAAATGGTGCAGTGGCTATTGAAAACAGTATGGAGATGTCAGAAAAAAACCTGAAAATGCTTAACTCATTGTTTTGTCATTGACTAAAACAGCCTCAATTGATATGCTGAGGTTGTTATGAATCAAAAGCATTTCCTACCTTGCTTTTTATCATTTATTTCAAAAATACCACATCTTTGAAATTTACATTCTGTATGTAATAGTTTGTTTCATTTTAGCTCAATGCTTTTTAAATCTCCCTTGAATTTTCCCCTTGACCATGGACTATAAACCAACAATTAAAACTTGAAGGTGCCACTTAAAGAGCCTCCCAGTTTAACTCCATTGTACATCTGATTTTTTTTAAATTGATAACCACTCACTAATGCCTCAGCTTCGTGACTCTGCTTCCTTACAAGAATTTCCTGTAAGACTTTTACATTTCTGATCCTTGGATGCTGAATCTCCACTCAGTCATCATTTTACCCTCTAAAATTAAATACACAGAACCCATTTCCTAAATCCTCAATGCTACCTGAAAAATCATAACAATTATACTTCAGATTGATTTTTGTCATGTCCAGCTATGTCAGATCAGGCTTTATAATGCTTAACCCAGTGACCAGGGCCAAAGGCTAGAATATGAAATGGGGATACAAATAAATACTCACAGCAATAATATTCTTTTTTCCATGAGTGAAATGAGGTTACAACATGACAGCATGAAGCAAACACCTATAATGTGTTAAATCCAGAATGAAGAATAATTTCTCCAATTAAATGAGTAGAGAGGGTAGATTTAGAAGGCTTGAAATCTTTATCTGGCTCCTTACTAATATTATTATGGAGAAAAAGATGAAGAAAGAGTAGATTTTAAAAACAGACTCCGAGAGGAAACATTCAAGATGGCAGAGGAGTAACACATGGAGATTGCCTTCCTCCCCACAAATATATCAGCAATACATCTACATGTGGAATAACTCCTACAGGACACCTACTGAACACTGGCAGGAGACCTCAGACTTCCAAACAGGGTCTTGGTGCTCTGGCCGGGTGTCAGACCTGAGCCTCTGAGGTGGGAGAGCCGAGTTCAGGACATTGGTCAGCCAGAGACCTCCCGGCCCCACATAATACCAAATGGCAAAAGCTCTCCCAGAGATCTTGATCTCAACACTAAGACCCAGCTTCACTCAACGACCAGCAAGCTACAGTGACAGACACCCTATGCCAAACAACTAGCAAGACAGGAACACAACACTACCCATTAGCAGAGAGGCTGCTTAAAATCATAAAAAGTTTACAGACACCACAAAACACACCACCAGACGTGGACCTGCCAACCACAAAGACAAGATCTAAACTCATCCACCAGAACACAGGCACCAGTCCCCTCCAACAAGAATCCTACACAACCCACTGAACCAACCTTAGCCACTGGGGGCAGACACCAAAAACAACATGAATTACGAACCTGCAGCCTATGAAAAGGAGACCCCAAATGCAGTAAATTAAGCAAAATAAGAAGACAGAGAAATACACAGCAGATGAAGGAGCAAGGCAAAAACCCACCAGACCAAACAAATGAAGAGGAAATATACAGTCTACCTGAAAAGGAATTCAGAGTAATGATGGTAAAGATAATCCAAAATCTTGGAACTAGAATGGAGAAAATATAAGAAATGTTTAAAAAGGACCTAGAAGAACAAAAGAGAAAACAAACAATAATGAACACACAATAAATGAAATTAAAAATTTTCTAAAAGGAATCAATAGCAGAATAACTGAGGCAGAAGAATGGATAAGTGACCTGGAAGATAAAATAGTGGAACTAACTACCTCAGAGCAGAATAAAGAAAAAAGAAGCAAAACAACTGAAGACAATCTCAGAGACATCTGGGACAATATTAAATGGACCAACATTTGAATTGTAGGGGTCGTGGAAGAAGACGAGAAAAAAAAGGGACTGAGAACATATTTGAAGAGATTATGGTTGAAAACGTCCCTAATAAGGGAAAGGAAAGAGTCAATCAAGTCCAGGAAGCACAGAGAGTCCCATACAGGGTAAATCCAAGGAGAAACATGCCAAGACACATATTAGTCAAACTATCAAAATTAAATACAAAGAAAAAATATTAAAAGCAGCAAGGGAGGGGCTTCCCTGGTTGCACAGTGGTTGAGAGTCCGCCTGCCAATGCAGGGGACACGGGTTCGTGTCCCGGTCTGGGAAGATCCCACATGCTGCAGAGCACCTGGGCCCATGAGCCATGGCCACTGAGCCTGTGCGTCCAGAGCCTGTGCTCTGCAATGGGAGAGGCCATAACAGTGAGAGGCCCACGTACAGAAAAAAAAAAAAAAAAAAGGCAGCAAGGGAAAGGCAACAAATACCATACAAGAGAATCCCCATAAGGTTAATGGCTGATCTTTCAGAAGAAACTCTGCAAGCCCCAGGGAGTGGCAGGACATATTTGAAGTGATGAAAGGGAAGAACCTACAACCAAGATTACTCTACGCAGCAAGGATCTCATTCAGATTTGACAGAGAAATTAAAACCATTACACACAAGCAAAAGCTAAGAGAATTCAGCACCATCAAACCAGCTCTACAACAAAGGCTAAAGGAAGTTCTCTAGGCAGGAAACACAAGAGAAGGAAAAGACTTAAAATAAAAAACTCAAAACAATTAAGAAAATGGTAATGGGAACATACATATCAATAACTATCTTAAATGTAACTGGATTAAATGCTCCAACCAAAAGACATACACTGGCTGAATGGATACAAAAACAAGACCCATATATATGCTGTGTAAAAGAGACCCACTTCAGACCGAGGGACACATACAAACTGAAAGTGAAGGGATGGAAAAAGATATTCCATACACATGGAAATCAGACAAAAGAGACAAAAGAGACTTTGAAACAAACACTATTACAAGAGACAAAGAAGGACACTATATAATGATCAAGGGATCAACCCAAGAGGAAGATAGGAAAATTGTAAATATTTATGCACCCAACATAGGAGCACCACAATACATAAGGCATATGCTAACAGGCATAAAATGGGAAATCGATGATAACACAATCATAGTAGGGGACTCTAACACCACACTTTCACCAATAGACAGATAATGCAAAATGAAAATAAATAAGGAAACACAAGCTTTAAAGGACACATCAAACAAGATGCACTTAATTGATATTTATAGGACATTCCATCCAAAAACAGCAGATTATACTTTCTTCTTAAGTGCACATAGAACATTCTCCAGGAAAGATCATATCTTGGGTCACAATCAACCGTTGGTAAATTTAAGAAAATTGAAATCACATCATGTATCTTTTCCAACAACAATGCTATAAGACTAGATATCAATTACAGGAAAAATGTGTAAAAAATGCAAATACAGGGCTTCCCTGGTGGTGCAGTGGTTGAGAGTCCGCCTGCGATGGAGGGGACACGGGTTCGTGCCCTGGTCCTGAAGGATCCCACACGTCGTGGAGAGGTTGGGCCGATGAGCCATGGCCGCTGAGCCTGCACATCCGGAGCCTGTGCTCCACAATGGGAGAGGCCACAACAGTGAGAGGCCCATGTACCACAAAAAAAAAAAAAAAAAAAAAGCAAATACATGGAGGTTAAACAATACACTGCTAAATAACTAAGACATCACTGAAGAAATCAAAGAGGAAAGCAAAAAATACCTAGAAACAAATGACAATGAAAACACAACAACGTAAAACCTATGTGATGGAGAAAAAGCAGTTCTAAGAGGGAAGTTTAGAGCAATACAATCCTACCTCAAGAGACAAGAAATATCTCAAATAAACAACCTAAACTTACACTTAAAGCGATTAGAGAAAGAAGAACAACAAAACCCCAAAGTTAGCAGAAAGAAAGAAATCATAAAGATCAGATCAGAAATAAATGAAAAAGAAATGAAGGAAATGATAGCACACAACAATAAAACTAAAAGCTGGTTCTTTGAGAAGATAAACAAAATTGATAAACCATTAGCCAGACTCATCAAGATAAAAAGCTAGAAGACTTAAATCAATAGAATTAGAAATGAAAAAGGAAAAGTAACAACTGACACTGCAGAAATACAAAGGATCATGAGAGATTATTACAAGCAACTATACAGCAATAAAATGGACAACCTGGAAGAAATGGACCAATTTTTAGAAAAGCACAACCATTCGAGACTTAACCAGGAAGAAACAGAAAATATAAACAGACCAATCATAAGCACTGAAATTGAAACTGTGATTAAAAATCTTCCAACAAACAAAAGCCCAGGACCAGATGGCTTTACAGGCTAATTGTATCAAATATTTAGAGAAGAGCTAAAACCTATCCTTCTCAAACTCTTCCAAAATATAGCAGAGGGAGGAACACTCCCAAACTCATTCATGAGGCCACCATCACCCTGATACCAAAACCAGACAAAGATGTCACAAAAAAAGAAACTACAGGTCAAGATGCAAAAATCCTCAACAAAATACTAGCAAACAGAATCCTACAGCACATTAAAAGGATCATATACCATGATCAAGTCAGGTTTATGCCAGAAACACAAGGTTTCAACAATATACACAAATCAATCAATGTGATACACCATATTAACAAATTGAAGAATAAAAACCATATGATCATCTCAAAAGATGCAGAAAAAGCTTTTGACAAAAATCACCACCCATTTATGAGAAAAACCCTCCAGAAACTAGGCATAGAGGGAACATACCTCAACATAATAATGGCCATATATGACAAACACACAGCCAACATTGTTCTCAATGGTGAAAAACTGAGACCATTTCCACTAAGATCAGGAAGAAGACAAGGATGCCCACTCTCACCACTATTATTCAACATAGTTTTGGAAGTTTTAGCCATAGCAATAGAGAAGAAAAAGAAATAAAAGGAATCCAAATCAGAAAGGAAGAAGTAAAACTGTCACTGTTTGCAGATGACATGATACTATACATAGAGAATCCTAAAGATGCTATAATAAAACTACTGGAGCTAATCAATGAATTTGGTAAAGTAGCTGGATACAAAGTTAATGCACAGAAGTCTCTTGCATTCCTATACACTAATGATGAAAAATCTGAAGAGAAATTAAGGAAATGCTCCCGTTTACCATTGCAACAAAAAGAATAATATATCTAGGAATAAACCTACCTAAGGAGGCAAAAGACCTGTGTGCAGAAAACTATAACACTCTGATGAAAGAAATTAAAGATGATACCAACAGATGGAGAGATATACCATGTTCTTTGATTGGAAGAATCAACACTGTGAAAATAACTCTACTACCCAAAGCAATCTACAGATTCAATGCAATCCCTATCAAACTACCAATGGCCTTTTACGCAGAAGTAGAACAAAAAATTTCATAATTTGTATGGAAACACAAAAGACCGTGAATAGCCAAAGCAATCTTGAGAAAGAAAAACGGAGCTGGAGGAATCAGGTCCCAGACTTCAGACTATACTACAAAGCTACAGTAATCAAGACAGTATGGTACTGGCACAAAGCACAGAAATATAGATCAATGGAACAGGTTAGAAAGCCCAGAGATAAACCCACACACATATGGTCACCTTATCTTTGATAAAGGAGGCAAGAATATATGATGGAGAAAAGATAGCCTCTTCAATAAGTGGTGCTGGGAAAACTGCACAGCTACATGTAAAAGAATGAAATTAGAACACTCCCTAACACTATACACAAAAATAAACTCAAAATGGATTAGAGACCTAAATGTAATGCGAGACACTTTAAAACTCTTAGAGGAAAACATAGGCAGAACACTCTATGACATAAATCACAGCAAGATCCTTTTTGACCCATCTTCTAGAGAAACGGAAATAGAAACAAAAATAGGCAAATGGGACCTAATGAAACTTAAATGCTTTTGCACAGCAAAGGAAACCCTAAATAAGACAAAAAGACAACCCTCAGAATGGGAGAAAATATTTGCAAATGAAGCAACTGACAAAGGATTAATCTCCAAAATATACAAGCAGCTCACACAGCTCAATATCAAAAAAACAAACAACCCAACCCAAAAATGGTCAGAAGACCTAAACAGACATTTCTCCAAAGAGGATATACAGATTGCCAACAAATAGAAAGGATGATCAACATCACTAATCATTAGAGAAATGTAAATTAGAACTGCAATGATGTATTACCTCACACCAGTCAGAATGGCCATCATCAAAAAATCTAGAAACAATAAATGCTGGAGAGGGTGTAGAGAAAAGGGAACCCTCTTGCACTGTTGGTGGGAATGTAAATTGATACAACCCCTATGGAGAATAGTATGGAGGTTCCTCAAAAGTCTAAAAATAGAACTACCATATGACCCAGCAATCCCATTACTGGGCATATACCCTGAGGAAACCATAATTCAAAATGAGGCATGTACCACAATGTTCATTGCAGCACTATTTACAATAGCCAGGACATGGAAGCAACCTAAGTGTCCACTGACAGATGAATGGATAAAGAAGTTGTGGCACATATATACAATGGAATATATTACTCAGGCATAAAAAGAAATGAAATTGAGTTATTTGTAGTGAGCTGGATGGACCTAGAGACTGTCATACATACTGTAGTAAGTCAGAAAGAGACAAGCAAATACCGTATACTAACACATATATATGGAATCTAAAAAAAAAAAAAAAAAAAAAAAGGTTCTGAAGAACCTAAGGCCAGGACAGGAATAAACACGCAGATGTAAAGAATGGACTTGAGGACACAGGGAGGGGGAAGGGTAAGCTGGGACGAAGTGAGAGAGTGGCATGGACATATATACACTACCAAATGTAAAATAGATAGCTAGTAGGAATTAGCTGGGTGCTTTGTGTTCACCTAGAGAGGTGGGATAGGGAGTGTAGGAGGGAGATGCAAGAGGGAGGAGATATTGGGATATATGTATATCTGTAGCTGATTCACTTGGGGAACTAAGATCCCACAAGCCTCATGGTGCAGCCAGAACAAAAACAAAAAAAAAATTAAAAATAAAACTTTTTATTAACATCTACAAAGGTTGTTTTACTAACATCTACAAAGTGTGAGTGTAGGAGGTACCCGGGCTAGCCCAAGTTGTTAGAAAAGACACTGGTTAAGTGGTATGTGAAAAACTGATCTCCTCCAATACAGGTGATTAGAGAAATATTTATTGGATGAAAAAAAGAATAATAGGCAATTTAAGTGTTATAAGTGATTAAAGTAAATTAAAGTAAATAATACAATAGAAGCGTTGATTAATGACTTGGCTAAGGGGTAGAAATTCTGGTGTGGACTCCAGAAATCATGAGTTCTACTTCACAAACTGATTGAATAACCAAATTATAACTACCAGGAACTCCAGTTTACACTATTCATAGGATGCAAATAAAGCTACTTTTCCTGAGCTTTGAGGGGATGAAGGAAGATAAAATAATGCTAATAGACTCTAATAACAGTGTATCTTCTTAATACTCCATTCTCTGCTAGACTCATTGAAATGTTTCTAGTTAAGACCTTTAACAATTCTGCACTATACCTGGGTGACTGTAGGTTAGAGAGGTCTCTAATTTTGGCAAATATTCATTAAAATGAAAGGTCACTGGAGCCCCTGGAGGAGGGTTCTGTTCAAAAAGCCAATTAGTTTAGTTTCAACCCATGACCCTATCTGCTCAGTACTATAAGGCTACTATCCTATTCTCTTTTATATTGTCTTGATTTGAAGTTAGTTTTTATTCAGTATACTATCCATGACCACAAAGATAATTTAGCTGTAATAATCAGTATTACCTGGTCAATAATTAATTCTAGGGAAGGAAGAAGCTGGGTGTTTAGAGAACCTCAGGAAAAAAAAATCCAACTATTTGGGACATGTCACTAATTTGAGGATAAAAATGAATTGTCCCAGGATGGTGTCATATAGAACTCCCTCCACTGTACCTGTGAGATCCTGCTGAAAATAGTGATGGAATCCTGAGAGAAGTCATACTGATATGATGGGTTATGAAAAGCAATATGGTTCTGGTCATGGTTGTGAATGTATACAATATTTTCCTTACCTCCAAAGAATAGAGAAGGGCAGATCAGAGCCATATTTAAGGATATAGTAGACAGAACTGGTCTTTGATAAATAGTAGTTGGTCCAGTATGAACTCTCAGTTTCTGCATAATGAGTCACCCTCAAACTCTACCTCACAAACACTTAGCAATGCTCCCTCCCCATCCCCCTACTTATTCTCCAAGTCTCCATTTGCTTGAAAGTGTCTATGACTATGTCACTTCTCCCTAGAGTACATCCATCAATATTCATACTCTATTATTTATTTTGTTTCCAATACTTGGTTATCATTCTGCTGGATTATATGGGGGATGCAGCCCTCAAGGGCTAAATAGGCTAGCAGGAGTAAGGTGAAAACAGTATTTGTGGTTCATTGACTATTCAGCAGTATAGGTTATGAAATCCAACTTTTTTTATTTGACATCTATCATGATGGATGGATCATGATACAAATATCATTGTCTATAAAGTTTAAGATGCAAGGGTTGAGATTCAGAGAGGTTAAATGATTGTTTCAAGGTCACAGATTTGTTACTGGTAGAGCTTTGATTTTAAAATAACTTTAAAATCCATGCTCTTTCCACTGCATTATGTTTTTAGAAGTAATTGTAAGAAAGAGTTTAAAATAATAAAATAAATATGAATGATTGTAGATGAAAGTGGGGTAGATCAGAGGAGATGTAACTCAGCTGGTTCTTCTTTTCAACGCCATATCCCTTATGTCTGGCACAATGTCCAGACAAAATTGAGACTTGATAGGTACTTACTGAGTATATGTTCTGGCTAAAAGTGGCAGGAAGGCAGAGTTTTCAAAGATGTGTGTGTCCATGTATGCATGAAGGACTTAGAATTTGAGACTGATTTTTAAAGAAAGGGAAGGATTTGGGTATGCATACATTAGGAATTAAGTGACAGAAAATGGTTTCCTGGCACGTGGGGACAGAACAAGCAAAGATACTGAGGCAGGAAACACTAAAGCATTTTTGAAATTGTGAGTAGTCAAGTCTGAATTAATCAAATTCTTGAGAGAAACAAAATTCTCATATTAGAATTTCAGATAATAGCCTACCTGTATATAAATAAGGAGAGTGATACTTTTAGGATAAGAGCCATCCTATTGTAACTAGAACCTCTCCATGCATGGAGTGTCACAGATAAATCTATCTCTGAGGATTCCCCACACCAGTGGCTCTCACTAAAGTCCTCTTGGGAGACCTCAGGTAGCCACATGAATTGGCCAAATACAAATAAGACATCTCTTTGAAGTGTGCATTCATCTTAAAAGTGCCAATGATTTTGCATTTATTCATGTTTGATTTAGTATAAAAATGTTTCTCTCTGATCATTGAGCAAAATGATCAGCCCTGGGAAAATGAGTCATACCTCCCAGTGACTTCATGTCCTCTGTGACAAACTGCCTATACAACAATGAAGACCCAATATGTTGGATGGAGTCTGGTTGCATAGGGATTCAACTTGCTTCCCTGACATACCTTTCACTCAGGAAAACAAAACAAAATAAAGTGTGACCTATATTTGTTATTCATATTTAGAAAAATTAAAATACATTTTAACATTATTGAGATGTCTTTCACATTAAAAACTGTATATGGTTAAGGTATACAACCTGACGTTTTGATATATGTATATATTGTGAAAATATCATCACAATCAAGCTGAACAACTAATCTATCACCTCTACATAATTACTATTTTGGGGATTTCTCTGTGTGTGTGTGTCTGTGTGTTGTGAGAAGACAATTTAATATCTATCTATCCTCTTGGCAAATTTCAAGAATACAATACAGTATTGCTAACTTTTATCATCATGCTGTACATTAGACCTCCAAAACTCATTCATCTGACACTTTGTACCTTTTGAGCAACATCTCTTCTTTTCCCCCTAGTATCCCATGGCGACTACCATCCTAGTCTCTTCTTTTATGAGTTTGACTATTTTAGATTCCTCACAAAAGTGGGAACTCACGGTTTTGTCTGTCCTGTGTCTGGCTTATTTCACTTAGCACAGAGTCCTCCAGATTCACCCATGTTGCCACAAATGGCAGGATTTCCTTCTTTCATAAGGCTGAATAATGCACATATACAACGTATAATCACTTTTTCTTTATTCATTTAACTGCTGATGGACATTTAGGTTGTTTCCATACCTTGGCTATTGTGAATAAACAGCAATGAACATGGATGAACAAATATCCTTTCAAGACTTCATTTCCTTTGGATATAGACCTAGAAATGGGATTTCGGGATCATAGGGTACTTCTATCTTTAATTTTTTGAGGAACCTCTAGATTGTACCAGTTTACATTCCCACCAACAATGCATAAGAGTTCCCGTTTACCACATCCTCACCAGTATTGTAATCTTCTATCTTTTTGATAATAGCACTTCTAACAGGTATGAGATAATCTCTTCCTGTGGTTTTGTTTAGCATTTCCCTGATGATTAGTGATGTAGAACACCTCTTCATGTACCTGTTAACCATCTGTATGCCTTCATTTGAGAAATGTCTATTCAGGCCCTTTGCCCATTTTTTAAGTGGGTTATTTGTTTTCTAGCTGTTGAGTTATTTGAGTTCCCTATGTATTTTGCATATGAACTTCTCATAAGACACATGGTTTGCAAACAATTTTTCCCATTCTATAAGTTGCCTTTTCATTTTGATGCTTGATTCCTTTGCTGTACAGAAGCTTTTTTTTTTTTTTTTTTTTTTTTTTTTTTGCGGTACGCGGGCCTCTCACTGTTGTGACCTCTCCCGTTGCAGAGCACAGGCTCTGGACGCACAGGCTCAGTGGCCATGGCTCATGGGCCCAGCCACTCTGTGGCATGTGGGATCTTCCCAGACCGGGGCACAAACCCGTGTCCCCTGCATCAGCAGGTGGACTCTCAACCACTGCGCCACCAGGGAAGCCCAAGTGCAGAAGCTTTTTAGTTTGATGCAACCTCACTTAGCTATTTTTGCTTTTAATTCCTGTGGTTTTGGTGCCATGACCAAAAAATCATTGCCAAGAACAGTGTCAAGAAGCTTTTCTCCTGTATTTTCTTCTAGTAGTTTTACAGTTTTGGGTCCTACATTTAATTATTTTACACTTATTCTTTCACTTTTGAGTTAATTGTTGTATATGGCTTTGAGAAAAGGGTACAGTTTCATTCTTCTGCATGTGGATATCCAGTTTTCCCAACGTCATTTATTAAAGAAACTATCCTTTCCCCATTGTGTGTTCTTGGCACCCTTTTTGAAGATCTGTTGACTGTAAATGTCTGTATCTATTTCCTGACTCTCTGTTTTGTTCCAATGATTTATGTGTCTGTTTCTATTCCCGTACCATACTGTTTTGGTTACTATGGCTTTGTAATATAGTTTAAAATCAGGAAGTGTGATGCCTTCAGGTTTATTCTTATTTCTCAAAAATTTGGGGGCTATTTGGTGTCTTGTTTGGTTCCATATGAAATTTATGATTTTTCCCTATTTTTTAAAAGCATGCCATTGGGATTTGGATAGGGATTCATTGAGTCTGTAGATTTAGGAAGTAACTCTGGTCATACTGTGGGCTTACAGAAATTGGGTATGAAAATGTCAGGTTTAAGGAAAACTTTAGTCTTTTTACTCAGGGGAATTGGTTTTTAAAATCTAAATTAAGTAGTGGTATGACCAAATTCTAAAGAAAACAAATAAGCAAGCAAGCAAACAAACAAATAAACAAAATGCTACTCCACAAAGAAAAGTATAGGAGGGAGCACAATGAGAGAAGATGTCCTCTCTCTCAGGTGCTTATTCTCTTCAAGGCACACCTGGATTTTTTTCTCTCACCAATGGAATCCTCTCCAAATCCCCACCAAAACCAGAAGCACAGACAGAGGGTCTATGAAGGAGCCACATCACCTATAAAGCAGCTACACTTATTTATTTTTGTCCTATCTTTCCTCAACCTATCCAGACAACCATTTGGTGGACCCCACTGCTTTAGATCCTCACATTTTCTAAGCAAAAAGGCAGGCAAAATACTCACAGGCTACTTGCCCAGGGGAAGAGCAAACATAATAATAGTCATGAAAACAAAATGTTTCAGAGCTGAAGTCAGAAGTTCAGTTTATTTTGCCAAATGTTATAACAATATCTGACACTTTCACAGCACTTTATAAGATGAACGAATGTATGGATTGTTGATTGAATCAACAAGTATATTCTCCTTACTTTCCTTTCTCCCTCCCTCCTTAAACCCATTTTAAGCAACTATTATATAACAAACACTGCTAGGAATACAATGAATAAGACACGTACCCTGTCATCAAGGACTGTAGAATCTAATAAAGCAAAGGAGACAACAGGGAAGAAGGTGACTGATGACATGAAAGAAATGGAAGAGGATGATGTGGGAGTAGGGCTTGTTTCAGGACAGGGAGAAATCACTCCATAAAATGCTCATGGTGTCGTAAAAAAAAACTATCAGATTATAGAATTAGGATTCTTATATTTGTTTTTAGGTGAAGAAACAGGCTTAGAGAAGTTAATGAACTTGTCCTAGATCACACATCTAAAAGATAGTAGATTCAAGACTAAAAGCAGCAGTCTACCTTCTTCTTTAGCACTTCACACACTGTCTCAAGATAGAAAAAGCGTCTTTTAAAGAGGTTAATTTTAAGAGTATCAGAATATAACAACAAATTATACCTGCTCACATCTAATTAAAAGATCCAAAGTTGATTGAGTCCAATTTATAATTTTTTAATCATAAGAGTTTATTAATGGAGGTATAATGTTAGATTTCAACATCAAATATTAATATTCAATACAAGCCTCCTTTCTCTTTTCCAGATTTTACATCATGCCATTTTGCTGCCAGAAGAAACAGTTAGCCATTCCATAAATAGGTCAATATTTGCCCACACTGTAGAGGATGAGATCCAACCCTGGTGCCCCATCTGCACCTTGGCACCAAACTTGTCTCAGAAGACCAGCTTTGGGCATTTTCCTAGTTCTCCATTTCAAAGATGAGAAAACAGTTTCAGCACTATTCATCAACATGCTTAATCTCAAACAGCTGAGAAGAAGTTGATACAGGATTTGAGTAGCTCTTTCTGAGTCTGAAGTTCTTGTTCCAATTCTATCATGGTCCATTATATCTTTATATTCTAGTATTTTTGCAGTTACATTTACAGCTAAAGGTTTTAGATGTTTTACATCTGTGTATCTAGACATCCCTCTCACCATCACTTCTTTTATATAAAACCTTCTTGATTCTAAAAGAAAAAAAAAACCTGAAAATGATTCCATTTTCTGCCATCCGACACTTCATCCCTAAACCCCACTATCTTTTAGATGAAGTAACAATACAGCTATAGCTGAGCAGACCCATGGGGGATAAAAGCAATGTTCTTGCCTTTCCAAACAGGACTTATGTGAAGATGTGTAGAAGCAGCAGGCTGTTACTCATATTTTGGCTTTATTTCCAAGATATTCTGGTTATAATAATGTCTGAACTTGAAGATTTGTTTACATGACCTGAGCCTACTTATGTGAACTATTGACCATTTGTGTATTAGTTTTCAAGGAATGGGTTGAAAGTGGACATATAATTTTACCATGAGTGTCATAATAAAGAAGGGAGTCTTGCAAAGCAAATTTTAATAAAAATAAATCAACTTGACCAAAATTCTGCAGATAATATTTCCTTGGTGGAGAAGAGAAGTGGCTGACAAAACAAGCCCCCCCACTACTATTATTTTAATTTTCATGTACTATTTTTAGCTCTTAAAATAGACTATAAATAATGGCAGAGATAAATGAGATTCATAATGAATTAGAAACACTAATGAGTTCCATAAAATATTTATCTGCAGTGAAGTGGGGTTTGATGATTTCTGAATGTAAAGAAATATAAACAGGGCATTCCAATGCACACAGATTTTTCTACAATATGACCACTTTTACATTTTTATTTAAAGGTCTAAATCATAAGTAATGAAAAACAACCTGAAAAAAGTCTGTACCTTTTTTTTTTCTCCTGCTCTGTTTTCCAAAAGCTAAACTTCAAAATATAGTGATGACTGGTACTTAGCACTATATGGTAATTTTGTGTTTATGCATCTAATATTCATCATTCTGCTAATTTACTAATGATTCCAAGGATTGACTTCTATGAATAATAACATTATAATCCACGCAGGATTGTTGTGAAGAATAAAGAAGCCAGGATATGTACAGCACCTATCCAATGGCTCTGGTAAGGACTGAGAATAATAATAATAATAATCACCACATAGTAAGTGATTAGTAAGTGTTGAGCGTTATTCCCATGATCAAGATTTGCAGAGGTCTTTGAAAGTATGTCCCAAATATGTTCCTCATGATTTAATGCCAATATGTGACAGTAGAACTCTCCTAGTCTCCAGGCTCTAGGTCATCTGATTTCTATCATAGGTTTTAAAATCTTATGTGTTCCTTGATCTATATTTTTTTGTTTTTAGGGCTTTAATTTTTGGAGCAGTTTTACATTTACAAAAAAATGGAGAGGGAGGTACAGAGATTTCCCATATAACCATAGCCCACACACATTCATAGCCTCCCCCATTATCAACATAACTTACCAGAATGGTACATTTCTTTTTACCAAGGATGAACCCACATTGACATGCCATAATCACCCAAATCCAGAGTTTAGTGTTCACTCTTGGTGTTGCAAGTTCTATGAGTTTGGACAAATGTATAATAACATATATCCACCTTATAATATCATAGAGAATATTTTCACTGCCTTAACAATCCTCTGTTCTCTGTCTATTCATCTCCCCCGACACACACTCTTTGGTAACCACTAATCATTTTTACTACCTCCATGGTTTTGCCTTTTTTAGAATGTCATATACTTGTAATCATACAGTATGTAGCCTTTCAGATTGGCTTCTTTCATTTACTAATATGCATTTAAAATTCCACCATGTCTTTTCATAGCTTGATAGTTCATTTCTTTTTAGTGCTGAATAACATTCCATTGTCTGGATGTACCATGGTTTACTTATCCATTCACCTACTAAAGGACATCTTGGTTGCTTCTAAGTTTTGGCCATTATAAATAAGGCTGCTATAAACATTTGTGTGCAGGTTTTTGTGTGGACATAAGCTTTCAACCGTTGGTATATTTTTAAATATCTATTTGGGAAATTGTATGGCTTACATTCTGTGACTCTCCTCCCCTGTGTCCATGATGGTCATCTGTAATCAAGCCAGGAAGTTTCTGAGTCTATACAAGGTCTCATGATCCTTTTTAACACATACTCTGAACAGCTACTTATTAAACGATTCCAGTCACTGCATGAGATATAACCCAATTGCCATTCCTTTCCTGGAAACACAGCCTAATAACATCATTTTAAGCTGTAGTTTGAGAAGGGAGTTAAATTGTACAAGATGGCTAAAGTTTCAGGAAAAGAACAATGACTAATGTCCCTTTTCGCATCTGCTAAGCTCATTCCTTCTCCTGAACACTTACTCTTCATTATTCTAGTGTGGTGATATACAGGAACATAAATCAGCACATTTCACAAATTTGTCAATATGAGACTCCAATCATAAAATATCCAGATTCATGTAGGTACTCCTGTAAGCATGACAACATCATTTATTTTCCAAAGGGAAGAATACAAAGAAAGACAGCTGACATTTTCTTTTAATGTGTGGAGAAATATTACTGCAACTCTGCTTTCACTTATGGGAAGGTCAATTAAGCTTAAATGTGGAAATGACAGGGAGAAAGAAAGATGGATCAGTGTAGAATTTTTGTTGAGGTAATTGAACATTTTCATATGATCTCAGCATCAGACCCCTTATTTGAAGATGAAGAGTATGTTAAAGGGAACATTCTCTCAATGTGTTTCACTAAGAAAATACATTAAGAAATTAATTTTAATTAACTAAGATAACAAGTTAATTTGGAGTGTTAGACTCCAAGTTAAAACCAGAATGTTTTCAAGTATGGAATGAAAGTATGAACGAGCTGTGGAAGGGTCTGTGTTATCCTGTCATCCTGAAAGGCAGAGGAAAACAGATCTAGATTATACCTTTCCTAGGACTCTACTCAGAGCAGCATTTACTCTCCAAGGTACAGCCACCTCTTCCCACGTGAACTGAACAAAGCTGAGAAATGAGGAGAGAGAGGGAGGAGAAGGTGGTGTTGCCACCTGTCGCCAAAGCCAACTCATGCGCTAGTAGGTAATTGCTAGCTCCCAACCACGCCCCTGGCTTTAAGGAGAATAGACAAATTTGTAGGGTATATTGACTCTCGGCTTCACTGCATTCCTGACCTCAGGCTGCAGGTTTCCACTTTGTAGCATAGCTTTCTCTCATTTTCTCCTTCATACTTGTTGATGTTTGCTGTATTTCACCTGGATATGTACCTGTTCTCTTATCTTTGCGATTCTAAGTGTAATACTCAAACCAGCAGCATTGGCGTCACCAGGGAACTTGATAGAAATACAGAATATCAGCCCCAAATCAGAACTCTTTTTTTTTTTCCAAATAAGAACTCATAAATCAGAATTTAATGTTTACCTCTACTATCCCCTCGTAATACAAGGGAGGTTGAGGTTTTCAGACAGTGCTCAAAGTCTTACTCCTACTTACATCTTTCTGCTTATCAGGCCTCTCTCTTGTTCATTAATCTTTGTTCTTTCTATTTCTCCTCTCCCTCTCTCTCTTTCTCTCCTTCTATGCAGCAGAGTCAGAAGCAGGAGGAGAAATGTACCTTTATCAAAAACACTCACCTCAAATCCTGGTGTCTGCAACGAAGAGAAATCTTGTGAGGACATTGCAGAACTTCTCATCCTGGCAGAAAAAGAAAATCTCTCTTTTCCAGATCTTGATAGATGAAGCTTCAATATCTGCCCTCTGCCACTCATTCTAAAGCCTTCGTATTCACCTGTAGGAGGTTTTCCCAGCTGCTTAATCTAACTTGTTCCAGGTGCATGGCATCTGTCCTTGCCTCAACCTCCACAGCTATCAAGGACAGTGGCCTACCAGTTTATCCTCTATAAACCCCTTACCTTGAGTCATCTCTTCATTTCTATTTCCTTCTAGACTAGGAACTGATCTGACTAACTCCACTGTCTACAGCTCCTCTTAGAGATCCAGTCTGCCGTGGCTCCTTCCAACATCTCTAAAATTGTGAGGACATGTGAGGGCAGATTTGCCCATCAACAGGAAACCCCCTTCCTACTCCTATCCTTCACTCAATCTCCTTCTCTAATCCCTATGGAGATCTCCAAACAGCTGCTTACAAGAACACCTGTGTGGTCATGCTGAGCACAGTCCCTGGCTAGCCATTACATGGAGCAGTTACCTTACAAGAAACCTTGTTTGTGTGTGTGCATGTGTGTGTTTATGAGTCCTGAAGCCCTTATTTCATGAATGCCTACACAGAGTTCAAGCTCTGTCGGGAATGATAAAGGATCATTCTCATTATAAACGCCAATTTATCTCACTTTTACCCATCACCTCTAACTTTATTAAAGTTATGATCATTAGAAACCATAGGAAAAGAGAAAAGGCTACCTCTATTTAAGCAGGAAACCTACTGCTTTCTCTTTGAGAGTGGGATAAGGAATTGAGAATGTGGCATTCAGAAAATACATAAAACCTGCATCCTATTCCTTTAAGAAGATAATCGGGAGAGTCATCCATCACGGGGTCATTTACACAAGTTCAAGGTTAGAAGTTTCTCTCTCTGAAGGTTTATCTCCTTGAGATGAAATATAAAAGGGGAGGAAAGGAAAAAGGGGAGTCAGAAAGACATACTGACATTGATGGACTAACTGATAAATGGGAAAAAAAGACATGAGAAAGGAGCAAGGCAACAGTTCTCTGGAAAGCAGCCAGTGCAAATAAAATAAACGATGTTTGAGTATGGAAAAGCACATCTCTTCCCAGCTCCTCCCACTTTAATATCTCTAAATCAGTCGAAGCAGAACAGCACTAGTCTTAGATGTTTCCTAATAAGTATCAGTCTTCTCCTGCCTTACCTTGTGCTTAGCTTAGTTAGAAATTTGCAAGTTCCCCTTCATGAGGCAGGAAAAGAACTTCTCAGTTATGTTGATTTGGTGATTGACTTGGTACAGAGATTCTTCTTACCAAATGAAGAGAAAAATAAGGTCACCCTGAATAATTTCCCCAGCCCCTCTGCTGGAGGACTCCTGAACTATACCTCAGTCTAACTTTGTCCCTTCCATTTTTCCACACTAAAATCAGGATTGTCTTGATTTTGATGACAAAAATCTAAGTTAAACTGAGTCCTGAGGCCCCTAAGCAAACACAAGCAAACAAAATCAACTGGTAAAATGCCTTCAGATAAGGCTGGATCAAGAAGTTCAACAAAATCATTAGGAATCTCCCTCTTTCTAACACTTGTTTCTATGTTCCCTACTTGGAGAGTGAAACATACATATACACACACACACACACACACACACACACATATAAATGGGAAACTTAAGGATTGTGTACATTTTGTATCTATGATGTACTCTGACCACATGCAAAATTAGGATAATAATACAAACCACATAGAGTTTGTCTGGGAGGATTAGTTAAGATAAAGTCTCTAACATACATTAAACTTAAAGATATTATACATAAGAATGTATATTTTTCCACATTAACCCCTTGATTTCCAGTCCCATCTTCCCAATATCAATGTATGATAGACAGGTATAACTGGAAAATTCACAATGTGCATTGTTTTCTCTTTTTACCTTAATGTCTTTTCTTCTTTCTTCTGTCCTGTCCAAAAATGGTACTATCCTTGCCCAATCCTACAATAAATATCTCCTTTTACTAATCCCCTTTTGTAACAGGGAAGAGCCAAATCTTACTACATGTTGGATCTGTTTCTTTTATTTTAACCTTTGCTTTCCGCTGCTTTTGTTCACTAAAAGGATACCGTCTCTACATAATGGCCTGCCTCGGGGAACCCCGACCCTCTGCCTGAATGCTAAACCAAAGTGCCTTTGTTCAGGGAAACATCTGGACCCTGTCCACCTGTGGATGGCTGCAAGAAAGAAGAAATTAACACAGCCTCCCTGAGGCTGGCCATTCCAAGGGACATTTGCAAATCTTACGGGCTTTTTACTTTACTTCCTCATCTCCTCCCCCTCTCTGCTCTATAAAAGAAACTGGCATCCAAACCCCGATAAGATGGTTATTTTGAGACTTTAGTCTGCCATCTTCTCAGTCTGCCAGCTTTCCAAATAAAGTCGTCTGGTCTTCCTTGCCTCAACACCTCGTCTCCGATTTATTGGCCTGTTGTGCGGCGAGCAGAGCGAGCTTGGACTCGGTAACAATTTTACCCTACTACTAAAGTCTAAATGATCCAGGTTTATGAATAATTATAAGCTACCAATTTTTGTTGAACTTTCCTATGTTTCCTCCTGATTCCACAATTACTGTAGGGCAAATACTTAAAGGGAAGTCATCTACTTCAATGCCGTGCCACCATCCTCTACTCAGCATCCACAGGTTATTAAATACTGGGGTTGGATACTGAGGATTGCATCCATTGTACCTACTATTTTGAATAGTCATCTGTAATATGGGGATAATTAATCCAACCTCATAGGGCTAGTGTGAGGCAAATTTAAAGCCAAGTAAACTATATATATTTTTCCATAAGGTTAGAGCCCAAATTTGTTATGTTGTTTTAGTTCTCACCACCATGATCTTCTAAATGCCAGACATAGAATATGACAGGCTAACAGGCACTTAATAAAGGTATATGACTAATGGGCATATAATGTAATAACCTTCATCTAGGTTGTACTTCTTTTGCCATTTTCCTTATGATGGCCTGTTAAAACGACTGCCACCATAAATATTCACTTGCAAAATTTCCTTCCTCAAACTGAGTGTAAATGTTAAGGTTTTAATTTTTTTTTTTTTTTTTTTTTTTTTTTTGCGGTAGGCGGGCCTCTCACTGTTGTGGCCTCTCCCGTTGCGGAGCACAGGCTCCGGATGCACAGGCTCAGCGGCCATGGCTCACGGGCCCAGCCGCTCCGCGGCATGTGGGATCCTCCCGGACCGGGGCACGAACCCGTGTCCCCTGCATCGGCAGGCGGACTCTCAACCACTGCGCCACCAGGGAAGCCCCAAGGTTTTAATTTTTAAATGTACAACTCAAGGTCACAGGGAAATGTTTGGAATCACATTAAATAAACGTACGCAAATAGCATAAAATATGTAAATTTTCTCAGCAGTCCTCCCTCTACTTCTGGTCTCTGAAAATCCTTAAAATTTGACTCAAAGGACAGATTAGAGTGGGGAAAAAAAGAGTCAGGGCTGTAAGCCGAGATCCCTGGATAACTGTGAGAATCTGCCTTCTTTCTCTTTGAGTGGTGATGTGGAGAAATAAACTCACTATTTGGTAAAGACATAAAACTAAGAAATTAAAATAACTGCTTCTACTGTCAAAAGTTTGGTAGGAGGAAAAAAACAGCAAATTTTCCTTGTACATCAGCACAGAGATATCTTTATATTTTAGACTTTTAATTTGACTATTACTGTGAAAAATATTTCTAAATGGTAATGAGTCACTGGACTATTCAATCCTGGAAATACATGGGAATAATTGAACATAGAAATGAGGAAATGAAGTTTTAACCATAGAAACCAAAAAACAGAGCAACAAAGTCTCATAATAAAAGACACTTAAAACAAAGGAGCACCAAAGGGAAGCATTTTGAAGTTTGAAGCCCTGGCTTTGGGAACCTTATAATGGACAAATCTGGGGTCTGTTTTCATTGGATAGAGGTAAAATTTAAGGATGGGTATTAATGTATCCTGTGAGTATATACAGTTATAGGGGACCAATACATAAAATGAAATAATGTGTCCTTGCTCTACTGCTTAATTTGATAATGGGCCTCATAAATAGTTCAATAATTTATCTCATTAACTGTGTCCATACAGGAGTGATAAAGTAGCGGTGAAGGACACATACTTCAAAGTCAGACCAAACTGACTTCAAGAACTGGGTTCCAGCATTTCCTACTTTTGCATCCTTGGGAAAACTTCTTTTTCGATTTAATTTTTCTCATATGTGAAATAAGAATAATGCTAGTACCTCTTATTGTAAGATCACATGTGAAAATACATGTAATATCTTTAGCATTATGCCTAGAACATAAAATACACTGAAGAAATGTTGGTGATAATGTAAATGTGATGGTGATGGTAACAGTGATGATGATGATGATGATGATGACGATACTGAATTTTGCAACTACATTAAGGCCTATCATCTTAAAGAAAATTTTTAGAGACATCGAAAATTTTAGAGATGCTCTTTAATATTTTAACATAGTGAAGACTTTATAAAAAGTCCTCTGGAATCCACCAAATCATTCATAAAATGTAGACACACAGAATTCTAGAACCAGCCAATGTTAGGAATAAAAGAAGTACTAGCTGACACTATAGTAGTAATCATATTGCAATATGAAAATGTACCAAATGAATATGCTGTAAACCTTAAACTTTCACAATGTGATATATCAATTATATCTCAATTTAAAAATGTATAAATCTCTAGGGGAAAAAAGAGGTAAAGCCACACATCTTCGTTCTGTAGGCGTGGAAATTGAGGGTCACAATCTGGTTAGCAGCCTCTATGATTCTAGACTCTTAGTCCAATAGTCTTTGAACTATAATATACTGAAACCTGCTCAACAGCCCACCATACTCCCACTGTGACAAACTCTGTAAGAGATGAATTTAGTAGAGTTACCACCATAAGGACACAAGTAGAAATTGTACTGATAGAAATATTCACCACTAAGTGAATTGGCAAAAAGAATTCTAGTTTGTTCTCTGTCCTGTCCAAACTTGAGAAGCACTCAGCTGTACACATTTGCCACAGGCCTGTAGAGCACTTAGTTTTTCTTGGTTATTTATGAAACATGACAAATATTTCATGGGATGCTTATATCAATGACAATATAAATATTTCATAATGTACATTTTTAAAACTGACCTTCCCAAGTCAATTCTCTGCTCTAAAGGAGAATAGCAGCTTTTAAGAATGGGAATAATTGTAGTATTAGAAAATTAATATTTTATAATCACCAATGTAATAGATAATTCAGGAAAGGATCATTTAAGGATAGTAAAAGGAGTTGGTGAAAATTCGAAAGGGAAAAGAGTCATCCTTTGTACTGCATCACATACCCTTTCTTTAACAATGGACACTGTGATCAAGTGACAACAGTTACAAAGGTGACTGTTGAGGATCTGAGCTACAGCCTGGAGCTATCCAGGAATTTTAACTCACTCCTTTGCTCTCAGAACTGTGCACCACCCATGAAAAACTGCATCTATAGTAGCATCTTTGAGATGAATTTTGCCATTCCTAAAACATGTGTCTGGGCAGAAATGCCTGTACCAGACAAAGGCACCTGAGAATTTTTGTAAGGAACAGTTGGGAAGCTGTGAAATAGACACCAAATCCTGCCTTTTCCTGAGACCTCAGCTAAAGTGGTGGCAACGGTTTCTTGTCCTCAGATAAAAATATTCAAGGCTTCATGTTCCATCAGAGAGATAAAATGTAACATACACATATTCAACAACTTGTCTCTTCCTTCTCACCTGAGCATCTCCTCCATTACCCTACCAGTTCTGTCCTATTAGCCCCATGATGAAAGGAGCAGCCTGCCTGTCTAAGCATGTTCCCTGTTTACCATGAAGTTTCCCTGGTACTTGACAGAACACATCAGTAAGATTCTGCTCACCTCAATAGGTCTCTCTTCTTGCTTAAATGCACACCCACAAATCCAAGCAGTTTTAAAGGATACTGATGAAGTGGATGTCTCTCCAAGAATGATGGCCCAGGAGAAAAACAGAAATCACACACAGCAGGCAATCAGGAAATGTCGGCAGACCTTAGAGAAACCCTTTAAACACACCAGAGCACTCAGGCAAACATCAAAACTAATGGAGTGTTTGTAAAGAGATGTGTTTGCCCAGAAAAGGGAGATAGGAAATATAGTGAGAAGTCAAGCAGAAGGACTGTCTGTGTTATATGGAAGCTGACAGCATGCTAGGGGAAGAATACAATCCACAAGCTGGCAGTCTGAAAAATAATGTGGAAAGGAAGTTGAATATCAGGGATTGAAATATCATTTAGGAATGACCAATGAGAATGTCACGTACCCCTGGTCACAGTGATTGATTTAGGGTCAGTCACATGACCCAAGCCAGAGCCATCTGAATCACTGAGATATAATTCTAGATTTTTATGGCAACTCTTGGGAAATAGAACATCTCTTTCTGCTTAACTTAAGTAAAGGTTCTCTGGGAAGCAGAGGCCCAGATTAAATTAGACATGTAAAAAAAAAATAGTATTAAGAGAAATAACTGGGAAATCTGAGTGACAGGTCTCTCTCTACATGGGTTGTGCCTGGCTGCTGTGGAGTAATGCCCCTAGGAAACTTAGGAGCCCCTTGGTTTGAGAGGAGCTACCAGGGGAACAACTTAAACCTTTCAAAGATTTTAATCAAGTGTCTATACAGCTATACCCTTGATGTGCACTTTGGTCCAAGATTCATTTCACTTGAAAAATGGTTTAATTTCTGGAATAACTAAAGAAAAGAAATACTTTACCAACCAGGCAAGCCCTATCCTTTGTATAGCCCCTAAATGTTGCTTGAAACTAAACAGTTCCTTCTTTAGTTCATTTCTATCTCCTCCTAACTTTTCATAGGGAGTAAAACAAAGCCAACTGGAATTTGTAATGCTGTGCATGAAAATCATCTTTCCAAGGCTCACAAGTTCATCATGTAAATTTCTTAGCTTCCAGGTTACCACAGAAGATAGTTTCCCTTACACAATTTGAGGAGTTTTTTTTTTCTAGCTTGATACCACTTTTTCCTCATTGCTTTTTTGACTTTATAAAACCTTTTGTTCACCATTTTTGCAGACTTCACTAACATCTTCACCAGATTTAGTTCAAATCTAGATTTCATTACTGAACAAAATGGATCATGTTTCTAGCTTGGAAAATAGAGGCTAAAAGAGGGCAATGCCAGAGAAATAAAATTAATTTGCAACATATTAATCAAGTGGAGAAATCTTAATATTCCCCTAAAGATCTATTATTCTGACCCATATTTATTATTTTCCAAAATTATTGTTTCCCACAAGGATCACATCAATAGTAATGAAGCAGAAAAATTATGCATGTTAAGAAATTAATGTACTCCATAATGGGTTATAAACTTGCACTTCTTCATTGCTCATGCACTTTTGATAAGCTCGACAAATTTTAGACCTCTTTAAGATAGAGCAGTTTCAGTTTTTTAAGTTACAGTGGAAATAATTTCCCTATCTATCATGAGAATGGTTCAATACATTCATTAATCTACAAAATATCATTCAGAAAGTGATTTTTTAATCTATCCAATCACTCATTTAGTCTGTTTCAGAAAGGAAAGGGGCTATATTCTGTGGACTCCAAATCTAGACTTAAGGCCAATACTTTCATAAGCCATCATAATTATAGGGGCAAGATTTAGAGATAGAGCTGCCATTATCACTTTGTCTTCCTTGGCATGAATAGGGCTATTGCCAAGGGGAGAAACCACATACAGAGAAATCAGAAACACTGGGAACTGCAGTAGGATATGCAATGCTGCCTCTAGGGAACAAAGAAGCAGCATTTGTTCATTTCTCATCAACTCAGTGGGGGTTTGTGGAATTGCTCATCTGCCTCTGTTCCTTCTCTCAGTGGCACCTTCAGTATTTGCCAAGCAGGTGGGACAAGCTTGAAAATATTCAAATAAGAAACCAGCAGAGGAAGTTGTACCCATTGTTTCTCATGTGTGCCTCCCATGGTCCTGTTAAGTGATCATTCATTAAGACTGTTCTCTATTTCCCCAACAGGGCACTTGGATTTATATTCAAAATATACTAAAGGTAAGAGGCATTTGCAATGATACTGTATTAAATTTGTCAGTCCACAGGTTAATGGGGTCCAGTGGACACTCATCATGGATGATTTTCTAATAGTGGCATTTTATACAGGAGACAGTAACATGGCACTGACAGGCTGACAGACAGTCAGAATTCCAAACTGTCAGGCTCAGAAAACAGAGACACAAAGTGTACTAACAGAAAGCCTGAGCATTCAGCCCCCATCTTCACCTTGCAATTTTGAGAACAATGGGTCTCAACTGTCCTAAGAAATGCTGTGAATTTCAGCATTATGGAACCAGAATTGTGAATGTGGGAAAGAGGAAAAGGCAGGAGAAAGAATCAAAGAAATGAAGGTAACTATGATAGTGCTGGAAAATGCACATCAATCTTATCTTCTACCCATATCAGACATCATTAATTGTAACAATTATGGATTGATTGCTATGTAACGAACCACCACAAAACTCAGTGGCTTGAAGCATTTACTAGCCCATAAGTGTGCAGGTGAGCTGGACAGTTCTGATAGTCTGGGCTGGGCTCATATGTTCCAGTTCATTCTTACTCATGCGTTTGCAGTCAGCACCGGAGTTAGCTCAGGGCTGAATGTACGAAGATGGCTCAGTTGGGGAGCTGGTCTTTGCACATACATGCTCTCATTCTACAGAGGGATAGCATGGATCCATTCAAATTATGGTAGTGGTGAAAGTTCTAGAATCAAAAGCTGAATGGTACAAAGCCCCTTGGCTTCTAGGCTCCGCACTCATAACAAAATTACTTTCACCACATTCTAATGGACAAATCAAGTCTCAAAGCATCCCATATTTAAGGATTGGAGAATTAGACTGCACCTCTGAAAGTGAAGAGGTACAAAAAACATAGTCACTTATACAAACTAATTTAGCAACAAACCCCTCTCTGTTAAGGAATGAGGAAGCTTCAAAACCCTTATGACCTCAGCCTTCCAAGAAGTCACTCCCAAATTTTCAACAAGAAACACATTTGTCATCCATAGTCTTTGACAATATATGGTATTAGACTACTCATTTCTGACTAGGATAATCATACAATATGATATAACCTAATAAAATGATATGTCTTCATATGATTTGTCTTAATCATTTGGTAACTTTGGAGTGAATAGAAATTGATTTTTGTATAAAATACTTAGAATCTCTTATCCGCCTCTTCCAGAACACATGTTGTTTAAACCATCTATTTATCACTTTACCATGTACTACCATAAGTGCTTCTCTTTTGATGTAGCAAAGCTAATAGGTGTGGATATAATGTGATATTTTATAAATTATAGTTTTATATAAACCAACTGATCTATGATGTAGACAAAGCAGGAATTATCATTATCATTTTAAGATTAAAAGATATGAAGATAAGATACATTTAATAACCTTCGAATTTCACATATTTAGTAAATGGAGGGCTTATCGGAGTAAAAATTTAAATCCTTACCCAGCCAATTTAGCTTTGTACACTTTATACATTGGCAAATGTTCCATAGAATTTCTTTAATTAGCTGATTAAATAGTTTGAAAGTTGGGAAAATAAATTATATGTAAGGATATTTATAAGTCTAGCACTTAAATATCCTGTGGCTGTGGGGAGAGTGTGTTTTCCGAGTTTTTCTGCAGCCTTAGGTGTGACATGTTTGGAATTAAAAGCCACCTTGCCAAATCCAGAACCTCTGCCCCCCAAATTAATAATATCTCAAAATTCTAAGATTAGAACAACCAGGAAATAACACAATAATGTACCATGGGAGAGGAAATTACTTTCTGGTCTTCCAATCACTTGTTTTGAGCACTGATGCAACAACATTTGAATATTCTCTTAACTGTCTTATGGAGAATGGCTACAGATATTATGAGGCACTAGGAAATTACATGACCTCATTAAAGCTATAGGAACGATTATCCAAAAAATCACATCCTGTAATCATGTACTTTCTATCATTGAAAGGAGCCATACCATAAGTGGTCACACTGCCAGGTCATGGTCTCAGGAATAACCAAGGTCAAAATTAATGATTTGTACCTTACTCCACAGCCAGTAGATTAGAATGTGAGCTAATATCTAATCTCAAAAATAAGCAAGAAGAATTTATAAGCTCTGAGCAGAAAACTACTACATTTTCAGTAAAATTAAAAAACGAAATATGGTGGAGGTGCTCAAATTTGAGAGGTATTTGAAGAAAAGGCCTATAGTCTTCATTGGTCTAAGCTTATAAAGAAATGTCTTTTTTCAATTTTTAATTTTTATTGAAGGATATTTAATATATTAGTTTCAGATGTACCAGATAGTGATTTGACATTTATATACATTATGAATTGATCAACATTGTAAGTCTAATAACCATCTGTCACCATACAAAATTATTACAATATCATTGACTATAAATTATATCCCCTTGACATATTTATTTTATAACTGGAAGTTTGTACTTCTTAATCTCCTTTAGCTATTTCAACCAACGAGCCACTCCCTCCCCTCTGGTAACCACCAGTTTGTTCTCTGAATCTATGAGTCTGTTTCTGTTTTGTTTGTTTATTTGTTTTGTTTTTTAGATTCCACATGTGAATGTGATTATCTGGTATTTGTCTTCCTTCATCTGACTTATTTCACTTAGCATAACACCATCAAGGTCTATCCACGTTGTTGTAAATGGCAGGATTTCATTTCTTTTTATGGATAAATAGTATTCCATTGCTTATATATACCACTTCTTTATGCATTAATTTATCAATGGACATTTAGGTTGCCTCCATATATTGGAAGTTGTAAATAATGTTGTGGAGAACGTAGGACTACATATATACATTTGAATTAGGTTTTTTGTTTGTTTTTCTTGTACAAATACCAAGAAGTGGAAGTTCTGGATTGTGCAGTAGTCCTATTTTTAATTTTTTGAGGAAGCTTCATAATGTTTTCCATAGTGGCTACAACAATTTACATTCCCACCAACAGCGCATGAGGGTTCCCTTTTCTCCACATCTTTGCCAACACTTGTTATTTATTGTCTTTTGATAATAGCCATTCTGACAAATGTGAGGTGATATCTCATTGTGGTTTTGACTTGCTCTTCCCTGATGATTTGTGATGCTGAGCATCTTTGCATATTGGCCATCTGTATGTCTTTTTTGGAAAAAAATGTTTATTCAGTTCCTCTATCCATTTTTATTCAGATTTCCTTATCTTTATTTGTGTGACTTCTTTGTAAATTTTGGCTATTAACCCCTAATCAGGTATATCATTTGTAAGTATCTTCTCCCAGTCACTAGGCTGCTTTTTTATTTTGTTGATGATTTCCTTCACTAGGCAAAAGCTTTTTCGTTTGTTGTGGTCCCATTTGTTTATTTTTGCTTTTGTTGCCCTTGCCTGAGGAGGCAGATCCAAAAAAATATATTGCTAAGACTGATGTCAAAGAGCATACCACCTATGTTTTTGAGTTCTATGGTTTCAATTCTTAATTTAAGTATTTAACTCATTTTGTGTTTATTTTTGCAAATGGTGTTAAAAAGTGGCCTACTTACATTCTTTTGCATGTAGGTCTCCTGCTTTCCCAACAACATTTATCAAAAAGACTGTCTTTTCCCCACTGTATATTCCTGGCTACTTTGTCATAAATCGATTGACCATATGTGTGTGGGTTTATTTCTGGGCTTTCTATTCTATTCCATTGATCTATGTGCCTGCCTTTGTGCCAGTACCATACAGTCTACATTATTATAGCTTTGTAGTACAGTTTGAAATCAAGGAGTGTGATACTTCTAACGATATTCTGCATTCTTAGGGTTCCTTTGGCTTTATGGGATCTTTCCTGGATCCATACAAATTTTAGAATTATTTGTTCCAGTTGTGTGAAAAATGCCATTGGTATTTTGGTAGGGATTGCAATGAATCTATAAATTGCTTTCAGTAATTCTTCCAATCCATGAGCATGATATACCTTTCCATTTATTTGTGTCTTCTTCAATTTCTTTCATCAAGGTATTATAGTTTTCAGAGTACAGGTCTTTCACCTCCTTGATTAAACTATTTCCAGGTATTTTTATATTTTTTCTGATGCAATTGTAAATGGGATTGTTTTCTTTCTGATAGTTCATTACTAGTGTAAAGAAATGCAAAATTTCTGTATATTAATCTTATATCCTTTAACTCTACTGAATTTATTTTTTACTTCTAATAGTTTTTTGGTGGAGTCTTTGGGGTTTTCTATATACAGTATCATGTCATCAGCAAATAGTGACAATTTTAGGAAATTCTTCCATTCCTATTTGGATGTCTTCTATTTTATTTTCTTGTCTGATTGCTGTGGATAGTTCTATCAATATTATGTTGAATAAAAATAGCAATAGTAGGCATCCTTGTATTGTTCCTGATCTTAGAGGAAAAGCTTCCAGCTTTTCACTGTCGAGTATTTTGTCAGCAGTGGGTTTGTTATATATGGGTTTTATTATGTTGAGGTATATTCCCTCTATACCCAGTTTGTTGAGAGTTTTTATGGTAAGTGGATGTTAAATTTTTTCAAATGCTTTTTCTGTATCTATGGAGATAATCACACAATTTTTATCTTGATTTTGTTAATGTGGTGTATCATGTAGGTTGATTTGCAAATATTGAACCATCCTTGAACACCTGGAATAAATCTCACTTGATTATTGTGTATGATTCTTTTAATGTATTGTTGGATTTTGTTTGATAATACAGTTAACCATTGAATAACACAGGTTTGAACTACACAGGTCCACTGATATGTGGATTTTTTTTCAATAAATACTACTACAATACTACACGACACACAATTGGTTGAATCCACAGATGTGGAACTGTGGATATGCCAGGCTGACTGTGAAGGTATGTGTGGATTTTCAACTACACAAGGGGTTGTCTAAACCATAACTCCCTCATTGTTGAAGGGTCTATTGTATTTTGTTGAGGATTTTTGCATCTATGTTCATCAATGATATTGGCTTGTTAGTGTCTTTCCTTGTGTTGTCTTTGTCTGGTTTTGGTAACACAGTAATGCTGGCCTCACAAAATTAGTTTGAAAGTATTCTATCATCTTTAATTTTTTGAAATAATTTGAGAAGGATAAGTATTAACTTTGTTAAAAAATATTTAATAGAATTCACCTGTGAAGCCATCCGCCATCTAGTCCTAGACTTTTGTTTGCTGAGAGTTTTTTAAAATTTATTTTATTAAAGTATAGTTGATTTATAATGTTGTGTTCATTTATAGTGTACAACAAGGAGATTCAGTTACTTACACACACACACACACACACACACACACACACACACACACATATATATTCTTTTTCATATTCTTTTCCATTATGGTTTATCACAGGATATTGAATACAGTTCCCTGTGCTATACAGTAGGATACAGTTTTTCCATTCAATATACAATAGTTTGCACCTGCTAATCCCAAACTCTCAATCCATCTCTCCCCCATAACCCTCATTCCCCTTGGCAACCACAAGGTTGTTCTCTACTTCTGTTAGACTGTTTTTTGGGAGTTTTTTGATTAATGACTCAATTTCATTACTAATGATCAATCTGTTCAGATTTTCTCCTCTAGTACTATCAGTTAGAAGAACATGCTCTAGATAGCTCAGACTAACTCAGGAGCACTCAGCTCATACTGGTTATCACATTTTAAAGAAAAGGGTACACAGACAGACTAGAATAAACTAGAGTACAAAACAAAAAACAAACAAACTGGGGAAGAGCTTTGAAAACACTGTCACAGGAAAAAAGTGATAGTAAAATAAAATAAAGTGACTTTTAGAAGTTGAATGAATGTGTCTAGAGAATTTACAGAAAATATATTTAGCAGCTATTAAATGGACATAAATCTATCAGTCATATGGCCTTAGTCTATATTTTACTAGGATACAGAGGGAGGGCCAATGGGTGCTTGTCACAGGAAAGTGAATTTTACATCACTCTAAGGGATATAGATATAGATACAGATATAGATATAGATATCCTTGTAAAACATGGGATTTCCTATCAATAAGAATGTTCAAACTGAAGCAAGAAGACCAAATACCAATATCAGGAATGATTTGGGGAAGTCTTGTGGGTAGCCTTATGCATTATACTTTGGATCATTCATAAATGAATTTCTTCCTTAAAGACTAGTCAGGGAAGTGGGCTGGGTCACTTAGCCAGGCCTCACTTCACTATGTACACAGAAAATCTTCTAAAATGTGGACATTTAAAAATAATCAAATTCAAGCATTTCTCCTATTTTGAATCATATTGTTAACCTGTAGTGGGCAATTCCAGAAGTGACACTTTCAAAACATGCACACTACTATATGTAAAATAAATAATCAACAAGGACCTACTGTATAGCACAGAGAAATATACTCAATACTCTGTAATAACCTATATAGAAAAAGAAAGAATCTGAAAAAGAACAGATATATGAATATGTATAACTAAATCATTTTGCTGTACACCTGAAACTAACACCACATTGTGAATCAACTATACTCCAATATAAAACAAAATAAAATAAAACACCAACAGAGATTGAACTTGGAGTCAGAGCTACATCCTGGATACATTCACTATGATATCTTAGGGCCCCTCAAATATAATATGGCCACAAGAGAAAGTATTATCCTCTCTCTCAGATCCACATCTCAATTAATTTATTTTTTCTTTTTGTCTCAGTGTTGATCACAGGCCAACCAGTCTTTGTAGTTAGAAATATTGGAGTTGCCCTTAAACCCCTGCTCTTCTTTTACTCCTCACAAAAAATCAATCATTAAATGAAGTTGGTTGTAGCTCATAATGTCTCTGAATTTGGGTGTTTCTTGCTAAGATATTGCAACAACACTGAAGCTAGCCCTGATCTCTTATACTTCCGCAACAGTCATCTTTCTAATCTCTCCATTTCCAGGGACTCTCTCTCTGTTCTAATTCATCTAACTAGTAAGGTGAAATCCCCTAAAGAAAGAGCTTCTTAAAAGTAAAAACTAGTCCTCACAGTCCTCTGTATTGAAGTTATCTTAGTTTCCCAGTGCCTGAATAATTAAGTCCAGATATTTTAATCTGTCACTCAAGGCTATACACACCTTCCCTGTGCCCTCCTCTCCAGCTACTTACACAGGGAGGATTCCTTGATGGACTAGCTGAGAAGTTTCCAGAATACCAATCTATAAGAGACAAAAATATATTTTAAATTAAGAAAAAGGAACACCACATGGGTTCAAAAGAGCATTTTGCTAAGCTTTTGGGGTGGTAACACTTCCAAAGGGCAAGCTGAGTTATAAAACATGGTAGCTAAACTTCCTTCTAAAGATTTGCTGTGCTGAGATGGAAATGCACAATTAAGTTTCAAACAAACTGTGAAGAATAATAGAGATCAAGGATTCCCACAACAGTCCTCTTTCTCAACCATTCTCTTAAAAGATTATCAGTGAATCTCTTTAAATAAATAAATAAAATTTATATTGGTTGAAAGGAACGCCAAAGTGTTTACCTTTCCTGACATACTTCTGTCCTGTCTGGCCCTGGTGCAATGCACTGAAAATTTCACTTGATGTTGGAAGAGGTCATCAAGAGGACACGACTAGTGGTTGACCTTAGAGCTGGATCCAGGCAATTGGAGGCTCCTTGCCTCCTCCCATGTTTTGGGAATGTACACTCTGTCCACCATTTCCACTGTGAGAGCCATTTTAAAGAATGCATCCTTGAGAGAGCAATATGTTGTTGATACCATCTCCATGGTATACGTGACCTAGATAAGATCTGTATATAAAATTTTAAGATTCTAGTGGGCACAAGCAGAGATCCACTCATCTCATGGTCACCCAAGACGAGCCTCATATGTAAGTCACCTTGCTTATTAAACTTGTCACCTACCAATGTGGCTTGCCCCTTTCTTCAGTCTCTCCTTGCCCTCTGTGTAAGAGGACCAGTTTACAAACCAACATTTGCCCTAAACAAGCTGAGTCTTTTATAATGAATGCTATGCCTCTGCCATGCTGTTCCTCTTTCCTGGAAGCATTTCAACTTTCACACTCCCTAACCCCCACTTTGCTGGCACCCAAATCTAAATTACCTTTCTCATGCTCATAACTGAACTTGAGAAGAAAGCAAAAAACTTCTTCTCCTGACCCTCGGCAAGCTTTACTCCTTCCTCTGCAACCTGCACTCAGTTCATACCTTTATAATATCACTTATTATGTTGATTTTAATGTACTTGTTTACAAGTCTATTTCCTGTAATAATCTGAGCTCCTTGAGGGCAAGTAGAATTTCTTATTCATCTTTGAATTCCCAGTTCTTAGCTCACTACCCACCACTGGGATTGGCTCAGTAAATGTTTGTTGATTTAATTGAATGAGTTCTTTGAGAGAGAATATGGATTGTATTCTCTCTCCAATTTTATGAACTGGGTTCCAGTCCCAACTGAGTCACTAGGCAGGTGTTTAACATTGAGCAATCATTCTACTTCTGAGTCCTAGTAGTTTTTGAAAAATTAAGAATTATGTCAAGTGGTCTGTCTAGTTCAAATGGTTATTTCAAGAATAAAATAGGATTATGTGTGGGAAAATGTAAAAAACTGAAAATCCCTCTACATACTAAATTCTTCTTCTCTGGTATTTAACATCCTGCCAACATACCATTAAATACTTGTTAAAGTGAATGATGTGAATCCATCACTGATCAAGATCTATGCTAGGGCAGAAGACATTAACACAAAGCCCAAGGCTCTGTCTCCCATCCAAGAAGAAAAACAACATGCACACACCACATTCTGGAACCTAGATGCTCCCAAAAGAATTGCCAAAGAAGTGTATCCATTTTCAGTGAGCACAATAGTTTAGTTCATGAGCAAGTTCTGAGAAACTCTATAAAGTGAAAATGAATTTAAAAGGAAAGGCTAAAATTGGGCAACACCAGCAGAGGGAGAAGAGAAACATAAACCAGTAGGTGTTGGGATACTTTGTTATACAGAATAGATCACTGAAACAAAAATTTTGTCTTTTTGTCTACACACATTCAACTAAGTGAGACAATGAGGCATAATAAACCCAGTTATCTGAAAACTATCCATCACTTTGCATACTCTAAGACTGTCTCATAATCATTTATTCACTCATTCATGCTGCCCATCCTACAGTTCATTCCTTCAACACATAATATTAAGCACCTATCTGGAGGAAGGTCAGTGTATTAGAGATACATCAGTGGCATAAGGCAATCTTTGCCCTTAAAGATCTCAGAGTCTAAGAAGAGAGAATGAGGAGTAAGTGAACAATAACCTCAGAGTGTAGAAAGTATTCTAATAAGTTAAGTGTGTCTTTTTGTGAGGCTAATATGTGGGCCACCTAAGCAGTCTTGGTGTCAGGAAGTATATCTAATAAAATTATTTTTCCAAACTGTACCAGAAGCCCCTGGATTGCTCATTAAAAATGCCAATTTCAGGGCTCTACACTAGACTTTTAAAATCAGAAATTCTGAAGTCAGGGCTCCAAATTATGCATTTTTAACCAGAGTCCGAGGTAATGTTACTGTTAAGGAAGTTTGAGAAATACTATTCTTGATAACTGACATCTATGCTGAGCCCTTCACAAAAAGCAGGAGTTAATTCAACTCATTTTCTTCTTCATTATAGATATAATAACTAGAACTATGTATCAGAATGCAGGTCAATGGATGTGATATATAGAGTTAGCTTTGAATTAAATATACATTACTGACTTAACTTCTAGAACCATAATTAGTAGCAATTTACCTGTAACTCAGCAGATAGAAGGTTAATAGTTCAAACTCTGCCATCAGACCCTCTACGTTCAAACCTCAAATTTGCAGCTTTCCATATGTGTAGCTTTGAGAAAGTCACATAACACCTCTGTGCACCAGTTTCCTCATTTGTAAAATGGGTATAGGCATACTTCATTTTATTGTGCTTTGCTTTATTGCTCTCACAGATATTGTATTTTTTTTGCAAATTAAAGTTTTGTGGCAACCCTGTGTCATCAAGTCTGTCAGCACCATTTTTCCAACAGCATTTGATCACTTTGTGTCTCTGTGTCATATTTTGGTAATTCTCACAATATTTCAAATTTTTTCATGATTTTATTTGTTATGGTAATCTGTGATCAGTAATCTTTTATATCACTACCACAACTCACTGAAGATTCAGATGATGGTTAGCATTTTCTATCAAAAAAAATTTCCTAATTAAGGTACATGCTTTGTTTTTAGACATAATGCTATTGCACACTTAATAGACTGCAGTATAGTGTAAACATAATGTTTATATACACCAGAAAACAAAAGGTTCTTGTGACTCATTTTATTGTGATATTTGCTTTATTGAGGAGGTCTGAAACCAAACCTACAATATATCTGAGGTATGCCTGTATAATAAAATAGGTCCTGTCTATACTACAGGTAGGTATAAGTAAATGAGATACATAACTGCATCTAGTGCATAAGTGCTGTATAAATGTTAGGTGTTGTGACTAATCGCACTAGTAAAATTAAATTGCATATTTGGCTTGCATTAGATTTCTATGGGTCAGCACTCATCTGGAACTGCTTGCTTCCATGCATACAACAGAGACAAATATGAAATACTAACCTTTAGGAATTCAGGAAAAAAAGAGAGAGATAAGGATAGTGACAGAATAGTAAGAAGCCCTCCTAAGGACATGAGGCTTGAGTTGAGCCATGTTGACTAGTACTATTTGGATCAGAAGAGAAAACATGGGACAGGACTGAGCCAAGACATCAAGATGGCAATGGTTTAACATCAGGTGATGACTAACTGGTTACCATTATGCTGACGCCAAACAATATCTGCAGATGATCAAGCAAGGAAAAGTGGGTTTGAATAATTTTATTTTTCAAATGGACATATGGAATGAAAAATTTAATGAAAATTTCTAATTTAAAATGATAATGATCAACCAACACTAATCAGACAATTTCTCTGAACTGCCCAACTTCTTTTCACAGTTTGGGGGTTTTGGTTATTTATTTATTTACTTACTTACTTATTTACTTACTTTCTTACTTACTTATTTATTTATGTAAGAACACTTAGCATGAGATTTACCCTGCTAACAGATTTTTAAGTGTCCAACACAGTATTATTATCTATAGGCACAATGTTGTGTATCACACCTCTAGAACTAATTCATCTTGCACAATTGAAATTTTATACACGTTGATTAGCAACTCCTCATTTCTGCCTCCCCTTAGCCCCTGGCAACCACTATTCTATTCTTTGTTTCTATGAGTTTGACTATTTTAGATACTTCATACAAGTGGAATCATGCAGCTTTTATACTTCTGTGACTACCTTATTTCACTTAGCATAATGTCCTGGAGGTTCATCTATATTGTCATATATTTCAGAATTCCCTTCTTATTCAATTATGAATAATATTCCATTGTATGTATATGGCACATTTTCTCTATCCATTCATCTGTCGATGAAAATTTAGGTTGTTTCCACATCTTGGCTCTTATGAATAGCCTTGCAATAAACATGGGAGTGGTAATGGTAATATCTCTTTGAGATACAGATTTCAATTTTTTTGGCTAGATACCCAGAAGTGAGCTCGTTAGTTATTCTACTTAACATTTTTTGAGGAAGCACCATATTGTTTTCCATATTAGCTGCATTTTTCGTTCCTACCAACAATGTTTAAGAGTTCCAATTTCTCCACATCTTCACCAACACTTGTCTTTTGTCTTTTTGCTAACAGTCATTCTAACAAGTTTGATGTAAATTCTCGTGGTTTTGATTTGCATTTCGCTGATAATTCGTGATGTTGAACATTTTTGACATACCTCTTGGTCATTTAAAAAAATCTTTTCTTGGAGAAATGTCTGTACAAGTCTTTAGCCTATTGTTTTTTTTAACATCTTTACTGGAGTATAATTGCTTTACAATAGTGTGTTAGTTTCTGCTGTATAACAAAGTGAATCAGCTATACATATACATATATCCCCATATCTCTCCCCTCTTGCTTCTCCCTCCCACACTCCCTATCTCACCCCTCTAGGTGGACACAAAGCACCGAGCTGATCTCCCTGTGTATGTGGCTGCTTCCCACTAGCTATCTATTTTACAATTGGTAGTGTATATATGTCCATACCACTCTCTCACTTCGTTCCAGCTTACCCTTCCCACTCCCCGTGTCCTCAAGTCCATTCTCTACGTCTGTGTCTATATTCCTGTCCTGCCCTAGGTTGTTCAGAACCATTTTTTTTTTTTAGATTCCATATATATATGTTAGCATACAGTATTTGTTTATCTCTTTCTGACTTACTTCATTCTGTATGACAGTCTCTAGGTCCATCTATCTCACTACAAATAACTCCATTTCATTTCTTTTTATGGCTGAGTAATATTCCATTGTATATATGTGCCACATCTTCTTTATCCATTCACCTGTCGATGGACACTTAGATTGCTTCCATGTCCTAGATATTGTAAATACTGCTGCAATGAACACTGTGGTACATGACTCCTTTTGAATTATGATTTTCTCAGAGTATATGCCCAGTAGTGGGATTGCTGGGTCATATGGTAGTATTTTTAATTTTTTAAGGAACCTCCATACTGTTCTCTATAGTGGCTGTATCAACTTACATTCCCACCAACAGTGCAAGAGGGTTCCCTTTTCTCCACACCCTCTCCAGCATTTATGGTTTGTAGATTTTTTGATGATGACAATTCTGACCAGTGTGAGGTGATACTCATTGCAGTTTTGATTTGCATTTCTCTAATGATTAGTGATGTTGAGCATCCTTTCATGTGTTTGTTGGCAATCTGTATATCTTCTTTGGAGAAATGTCTGTTTAGGTCTTCTGCCCATTTTTGGATTGGGTTGTTTGGTTTTTTTGATATGGAGCTGCATGAGCTGCTTGTATATTTTGGAGATTAATCCTTTGTCAATTGCTTCATTTGCAAATATTTTCTCCCATTCTGAGGGTTGTCTTTTCATCTTGTTTATGGTTTCCTTTGCTGTACAAAAGCTTTAAATTTCACTAGGTCCCATTTGTTTATTTTTGTTTTTATTTCCCTTTCTCTAAGAGGTGGGTCAAAAAGGATCTTGCTGTGATTTATGTCATAGAATGTTCTGCCTATGTTTTCCTCTAAGAGTTTTATATTGTCTGGCCTTACATTTAGGTCTTTAATCCATTTTGAGTTTATTTTTGTATATGGTGTTAGGGAGTGTTCTAATTTCATTCTTTTACATGTAGCTGTGCAGTTTTCCCAGCACCACTTATTGAAGAGGCTATCTTTTCTCCATTGTATATTCTTGCTTCCTTTATCAAAGATAAGTTGACCATGTTCTTGGATTGAAAGAATCAACATTGTGAAAATAACTATACTACTCAAAGCAATCTACAGATTCAATGCAATCCCTATCAAACTACCAATGGGAGTTTTCACAAAACTAGAACAAAAAATTTCACAATTTGTATGGAAACACAAAAGACCCCAAATAGCCAAAGCAATCCTGAGAAAGAAAAACTGAGCTGGAGGAATCAGGCTCCCTGACTTCAGACTATACTACAAAGCTACCAAGACAGTATGGTACTGGAACAAAAACAGAAATATAGATCAATGGAACAGCAGAGAAAGCCCAGAGATAAACCCATGCACATATGGTCTCCTTATATTTAGCCTATTTTTAAATTACTAGACTTTTGCTGTTGAGTTGTAGGAGTTCCTTATATATTTTGAAAATTATCCCCTTATCAGAAATATGATATGAAAATACCTTCTCCCATTCCATAGGTTACCTTTTCACTCTGTTGTTTTCTTTGTTGTGCAGAAGCTTTTAGTCTGATGTAGCCACACTTGCCTAAATTTGTTTTTGTTGCTTGTGCTTTTGATGTCATAGACATGAAATCATTGCCAAGATTGATGTCAAGGAGCTTTTTCACTAGGTTTTCATCTAGGAGTGTTATGATTCCAGGTCTTACATTTAAGTCCTTAATCCATTTCAAGTTAATTTTTGTGAGGGGTGTGAGATAAAGATCCAATTTCATTCTTTTGCATGTGAATATCCAGTTTTATCAACACCACTTATTGAAGAGACTATCCTTTCCCCATTGACTGTTCTTGCTTCTATTTCCAAATATTAGTTGACAACATATGTGTCTGTTTTTTTAAATTTTTTTTTCTGGGTTCTCAGTTCTGTTCTATTGGTCTATGTGTCATTTTAAGTGCCAGCACCATACTGTTTTCATTACTATAGTTTTGTCATATATCATTTCACTCAAAGAATGAATTCCAAACCTTCTCATACTCTTCCAAAAATCAAAGTATAGTGATCACTTCCAAATACATTTTATGAGGTCAGAATTACTCTGATATCAAAGCCAGGCAAAGACACCACAAGAAAAGAAAAGTATAGGCCAATATGTCTGATGAAAATACATGCAAAAATCCTCAACAAAATACTAGCAAACAAAATTCAACAGCACATTCATAGGAACATACACTATGACCAAGTGGGATTTATTCCTGGGATACAGGAATAATTCAACATATGAAAATCAATTCATGTGATACACCACATCAGCACAATGAAAGACAAAAACCACCTCTTTCCAGTTTGAAAGAGTCCACCAAGTGCTTAGCTTAATAAATTGAATGAAAAAACCAATGTTCATCTTTGTGCAATTTCAGAACCTCAGAATAATGAGAAATCCTAAAAATTTTCAGAGAGGCCAAAAGAGTAGGAACTCAACATGATATCAGCCTTTTTCAATCACAGTATTAAAGCCAGAGATAGGCTTTCAATCAACTGCTGAGTAGCAAACCTCACTAAAATTTAGTGGTGTAAAGAAATGATTTGGAACACCTACAAATTTATGGCAGGGCACAGTGGTGATAGTTATTCTTTTTCCCAAGAGGCCTCAGCCAGGGGACTCAAACAGCTAAAAATAGCTGGGATAGCTTGACTGGGGTCATAAGTCTAGGGCCTCAGTTTTTGTTTTTGGATGGCTTGTTTTGTTTTATTTCTCCAGTAATATCTACTAGGTTTGAAATCTCCAAAATGACTTCTTCACTTAGTATCTGGGATCTGGGCTGTGATGGTTGGACCATCTGAGGGCTGCATGAGCATCCCTCTTTTCAGGCAGCCTCTTCACATGGTTACCTTGGGCTTCTTCATGACATGGCAGTCTCAGGGTACAGCTTCCCTAGAACAAGTTTTTCAAGATGACTGGGTGGAAGCCACAAGGGTTTTAATGACCTAGCTCCACAATTCCCAAAATATTTTTTTCCACACTCTATTTGTCAGGTGAATCATTAAGGCCAGCCCAGATTCAAGCAGAGTGTAATTAGACTGTGCCTCTCAATAGAAGGGTTAGAAAAGAACTCACAGTTGTATTTACCATGCCATTTGCAAGAAAATTATTTTTACCTTAGAATTATATATTCAGCTTAGCTTTCAATCAAGTGTGAAAATAGACATTTCATACATTCAATAACTTGGTGTTTTGTTCTAAGATATTTCTCAGGAATCTACTGAAGAATTTTACCCACCAAAATAAAGCTTGTAAACAAAGAGGAAGATACAGAATCTAGGGAACAACAACTGTAAAACAAACCTAAAAACCATCCAGTTCAGATTGCAACAGGTGAATTGAGGTTCCTAGAGAGAGAGCTCCAGGGAAAAAAATTTTTTAAATAGTTAGATATTAGATATGTTTGAATGTTTCAGGAAAAATTTTGATCAAGCAGCATTTGATATATGCAATGAAACATTAAAGTAGGCATACTGAAACTTATGAAACTGACCAAAATAGCATATATAAATTAAGAAAAAATAAAATGTTCCATAAAGAAAGAATATGATTCTGTATCTGCAATGGCTAGTATAATAGTCATAATAATGTACACAGTGAATGTTTATCCCAAGAGTATTTGGCAGAATGGGAAAAACTAACTGGGGATGAGGTGCTGTATAAGAATGATATAGCTTTATTACTACAGTATATCAATGGATACTGCACATTACTGACAGTGATACTTACAAAACAAGACAGTTTTAAAGAATCGTTACAAATAAATTATTTAAAAATTCGAGCATAAAAACTTAAATAAAGAATTAAAATAAATGAAAAAGAGATTACTTCTGCGGAGGGGAACAGGGTAGTAAAAAGTAGTGTATAAGGATCTCCTATATTTTGTTATAAGCATTTTTATTTTAAATACACTCACAAACACACACAGAAATGGGAAAATGAGAGAAACACTAAATCTATGATCTGCTTTTCTGTTTTAGGGTTTAAACATTTTTTAACATAGTTGAAATGATCTAGAAAGTGAAAAACAGAAGGTTTTGTTAGAAACTGTCTCATAAATGATTTAATATGTCACTTAACCCAAAGAATGCTGGTAGATTTCTATACATAATGATCCTCTGACAGAAGAAAGACTCATAAAATAACAACTTTTTTAAAAAAATCCAGACTTAGTAAAATTTGTATATGGAATTACCAACATGGAGAGTTATATTTTGTAGCAAGAATTAAGGAATATCTCTGATAACTTCAATGTCCCGTTTGCTGAAAAGACCAATGAATGATGAGTCCAGGGGTTTGGTAAGTGAGACGAGAAGGTCGCACTTAGAAAATCAGGCTCCACAAGACATTTGTGGGTGCTGCATGCTTCTGACTGAAATAGGACTGAAAAACAACTAAGTCACTGAGACCCCTTTTCAAATATGTTAGAAAGAAAAGGGGAAAGAAGGGAAGACAGAAAAAAGGTATTACAGGTAAGCCGTGGGCTATGTGTGTTCATTATTTGATTAGTTTTATGCTGAATAATATTGCTAATGGCTTGATGTCATATAATTAATGTCAAATACAGTAATTATAAAGTGATTATAATTAAACTCAACAATTAAATTTATGAGAAAAAATGAGGTAAAGGAAATAACCTGCATACTTCATCAATGAAAATATTACTTAATGAATAATTAATCACACACTTCAAAAGTGATGGCATTTGTAGAAAGTCCTCACACTGCTAAATTTCACAGCAAGAATAAGGATGAGTCGCCAGAATGCATTTACCAAACAACTAATTTCCCCATTCAGTGCAGAGAAATCTTTATGTGGAGCACGTACACACAGAAGTGAAAATCACACCTGTCTGGCTAACCCCATTATTTATGTAAAACATCTAAATCATGAGTTGCTTGTTCATAGTTTGGATATTTTATGACAATCGCTACCATTTTGTCATGATGTACTAGATACTTTGTACACATTTTCTTAAATCATGAGATCCTTTTAGAAATTCTGCAGGAGATATTATTTCTTCCATATGCTTTCTTGAAAGATATGAGGAACTGATAGAGAGTTTAGGTCACGTGCCCATGGCCTCAGCAGGCGGTAGTGGAGTCTGGATTTGACCCTTAATCACACTGATGCCAAAGCCACCTCCTGCTGCCTCCCTTATAGCCCTAGCTTCAGTGCTGTTTACAGTGCTTCTCTAACCCACCTTACAAAGTCTCAGAGATATACTTGGACTTCCTGTGGCTTTAAGTAAACAGTTGACTATCGACCACACCCTGAAGATAGGGCTTCTTGACACCTGGCCTCTCTGGATATGGAGCTGTGGAAGAGGAGAACAGGGGGGTGTGGTGCTGGGGTGGGAAGTGGGTGATGGAACAGTCTGTGGGTGGGATGGGAACAGTGCTGTCTGCCTGCACCTTGGCTAACTGATCCATCTCTTCTGTCCGCGTGGGCACAATGTGCATACACCTCTACAGGTAATGGCTTCCTGACCTGGCTCTTAAAAACTGGTTCAGGTCTTCCATAAGAGAAGCTTCCTTCTCCAAAATTGCATTTGCTCACCATTTTGGCTGTTTTAATTCACACAAAAGGCATTCCTGGGCCTTTCACAGGCTCTGGGTTGTTTTTGGTTTTGGGAGAGATTTTTTTTCATAGTTCCTAAGTTCATTGTTCAATTTGAGAATATGTTTTCTCATTGTATCTTGGACACAGAGAAGCTGAAAGCCCAAGGAGCCAAACCAATGACAGAAACGCCACTGCTGCTGTCTTCCCCATGCCCTCTGATAATCAATGAAATTCAAATTCAAGAGACAAGAGAGCAACAGATGTGATCCACTCAATCAAAGCCCAGTCACACAGCAGAGAACACAGAGGCTCTGGAAGGAGAATGAGGCAGAGTAGGAGGTAGCCATGGAATGAAGTATACACGCACACAGGGAGGAGGAGGAGATTTCAGCTAATTCAAGGGATGGATTCATTCCTGACTCTGCACCACAGTTAAGGTTTAGCTGTCAACTATAATATCACACATCTTCACTGATGAGAGACAGAGCCATCCCAGGAAGCGAATTTAGTGGACAATGGGGAGTTCCCTTCTAAATAATCCAGACATCTGAGTCAGTCTCAAGTCAATAATTGTTTTGCTACACAAGGTGTGACACTGAGAACTTAGAAATGCTCAAGTGAGAACTACAGACAAAGATGGGAAAAGTCCATCAGAGAAACAAAGAGCACAAAACACCAAAAGGGTCATTGACATAACTTTCACCAAATTGACTGAATTGGTCTTTGGATGAAGAATCATAAATATAAACCAAATAGAAAGGAAACAAGAACAGTGACAATATAAGATCTTTGGAATTTTTTTTACATGGATGATTTTACAAGTACATATTTGCAGAGGCATTGACAACTGAGTACACTTTTGAAAGGATCTGAGATTCTTAATAAATATTCTCCCCAAACTTTTATAAGGAAACTTATTAAAGAGGAAAAAAGCCCCAAATTGTACAGAACTCATCAAAGCACTCAGGGCTGACTTATGTTACCAACATGCCAAAAGTGAGCTGAGGAGTATTCACACATCTCTCCCTCTGGCAGACACTTTGGGTGGCTGATCCACCATTCAATTCTTCTGTTCACTACCTTAAAATAGAAGCTATAAAAAAATTAAAAATGCACATTTCTAGCCATCTTAATAGATTGGGAACAGGAGGAATGTTTTGGAATAAACAGATTTTTAAAAAATTTTAAACCAATTAACAGCTCACAAAAGCAGCTTTGTTCTGTCTTCTCTTTTCTGTCCCCCCTTCTCAGCCCAAGCTGGCCCTCCCACTTTTATTCATCACGGTACAAGTAAGAGGTGATTAAGAATTTCACCAAACGCTTATTCTTTTTTGGCCTCTGCATTCTCCAGGAGAGATTTGTCAGCAGCTACTACACAGATGGCTACTGGTTCATTCTTTAGGGAAAAGTCTATCCCGATTGCTTCGTCATCTTCCTTTTCCTCTATAGAGGGCATCTCTCCTCTATAGAGGACGCAGTTTTGGCCAATGGGACATAAATAAGCTTATGGTTTCTGCCTCTTCCTCGTACTCCCTCTTCCTGCTGGAATGTGTATGTGAAGACTGGAGGCACAGCAGCCATTGGGAACCATGAGGTAACAACCTTAAAGATAAAAAAAAAAAACATATACTAAGAATGACGGAGTAGAGGGCTTCCCTGGTGGCGCAGTGGTTGAGAATCCACCTGCCGATGCAGGGGACACGGGTTCGTGCCCCGGTCCGGGAAGATCCCACATGCCGCGGAGCAGCTGGGCCCGTGAGCCATGGCCGCTGAGCCTGCGCGTCCGGAGCCTGTGCTCCGCAACGGGAGAGGCCACAACAGTGAGAGGCCCTCGTACCGCAAAAAAAAAAAAAAAAAAAAAAAAGAATGACGGAGTAGAGAGTGAGAAAGCTCCTTGATGGTATCACTAAGAAGCTGCCCCAGCTCTGTACTCCTGACACCTGGAATACTTTTTATTTGAGAAAAAGAATATTTTAAATGTTTAAGCCACCTCAGGAACAATGAAGATTTCTCTTACTTGGACCCAAAGGGATTCCTAACCAATATAACCTTTAAGGTATTACAACTTACTCTCTGACATTAAGGTGATTTTTCTCTTATGCAAAGAGAACTGTTAATTGGTTTAAAATTTTTTAAAAATACTCCAGAAAAAAATACACTTCCTTTTTTTGTTCTTTATTTTCTTGTGGGTTGGCTTCTTAGTGCTGTACTGTTCCCATCTCTAAAAGTATAAGCTTAAAAGTACAAGGACTCTGCCACATCTTACAATAAAATCAAACTCCAACCTTAGAGGCTGGTCAGGGAGGAGAGTCCTCACCTGGTGGGCAGGGATGAGAGGAGGAAGATTCGTCAAGGATGAGGATGATCTTCTGTGGGGTGTTCATGAATCAGTTTAGTTTTCATTCTATCACCCCTCTGAGTAGAGATCCTCCCCCATCACGAGGCCTTCTGGATCCAACTTTAACTTGATAAAGAATGTAAAAGAGCTTTTTTACACAAGCCTGTAAGGAACTCAGAAGTAAAAATCCAAACTCCTGATTACTTGGGGGAGATCCCAAGATACCTACATAAACTTCTAGGATTATAAAACTAAATACTCAAGAACAAGAAACACAGTCGAGAATGCTGGTAAGATTTTCAAACTGGGGACTGAGCACAGCCCAGGATCTGCTGCAGAAGACAAGCTCCAGTTTTGTAGAGCAGAGAGCAGGGGACTGGTGTCCTGCCAGAAAGGAAGAATAAACCCCACTTTGTAAGGCTCTGCCACCGCTAGGTAGAAGCCCCTTGAGAACAGGGTTTCCATCTCTTTCCAATCCCTCGCCCATGCTTTTCTTAAACATGGTTTATCCTCAGGAAACAGTTGTTATTAAAGATGATGCAAAAGGAATAAAACATTAGCTTATTTAAAATAATTTGTTTCACCCCAAAAGGAAAACTGATAGCTTGATAATTATAAAGATAAAGGAAAGAATGCTGGTTTTTTTAAAACCTTTTTTTTTTTTTTGTATTTCGTATTTTGAAAATAAATATATAGTCTTAAAATAAACTATAAATTTTTTTGTGCATGACCAGCAAATGCAAATAACTGAAATCTGCAGCAGGTAATTTTACACTTCAACCACAATGCTGAATAGAGAAGTCACAAATATTAACCTTTCTGTAATAAATAACAATTTCATAAAGAGACACTAGATTAATCTTTTATCAAAAATAAGCCGGATATTTCCTTTCACTATTTTTTTCACCTAGCTAGAAAAGTCGTCTGACTTAAGAATCAGTTTAAAGCAGGTACTTCATTATATGCCTCCTATTTTTTCAAAGTACAACTAATTTTATTTATTTATATAAGCTAGTGAGTAGTTGCCACAGATGTTGATTTTGAATTTCTCTCAAGGAATCTCCTTTTTTATTTTATGAGTATTAATAAAACCATGGTGCCTTGGATAATTCAATTTCAGATTGTTTTCCACTTGGAGAGCTTTAGAATTCTTCTAATTTTGGAACATAAGCATTGGACAGGTTTTTTTTTTTCTTACTGTAGTTTCATAAAATAAATATTCTCAAAAGAGACTTAAGGACAGGGAAGAATTACAGTGTCTCCACACAAATCATTTTTGAGGAAAAGAAAGTAATGACCTTCCTTAAAAATTTTCATGATGAGTTTTGTTTGCGAATCACATCAAAAGTTGAATGTGTCTTTGGGAATAATTTTAATCTCTGCTGGAAATTAGAAAATACAAGATTATTTCTTCCTCTCTGTACTCATCAGATTGACCCATCTCTATAAACTACATTTTTAATATTATCTCAAAATAGTGACATACTCTTTTTGTACAGTATTAATAAATGTTTTACATTGCCACAAATAAAAGCTTACTGCAATGCCACTGCATTCATTCAGTCTTTTGCCAAATGTTTATTAAGCATCTGCTGTGTTCTAGGCAATGTGGCATATATACTATTTAGTTCTCCAAACATAATTATTCATAGCTCTTCATCACAAATAGTTATAAAATAAATAACTTAAAATGGGTCCAACCCCACAATCTTTCTTGTACTGTTTGTGTGTCGGGGTGTGTGTGTGTGTATGTGCATTGTATCTGGAGAATTATATAGTAATTGGCTTGTCTGTGTGGAATAAGACAAATTCCATTGATGGCAAGTTACTTAATTTCTCGGGACTTCATTTTCACCTCTGTAAACTGGGTAGAAACAGTTAAAGTATTGTAATGGTTAGAGATAATTTAAATTCTTGTCACCTAGTGGTTAGGTTCTCATAAAATGTTACCTGTTTTCATCCTTTTGTGAGAAATGTTCTCTGACTTCAGTTCTGTTGCTGATCTATTGAGTTGGGTGTGGGAAGGTTCATTCCTATTGACTATCCCTTGAATTGAATGTTTTGGATCAAGTTCCTGTGTAAGAAACCCCTCAGTAATCTCAAGCTCAGAAATGAGTCCAATTATTCAATTACTCATGAAAAGTATAAATATATCTCCATCCGAGACTGATCCTTTTAGGAATACCCTCAATTAAAATGTCTTATACTGACACTTTGCCTTTCATAAATCTTTCTGAGGAGGACATTGAAATTGCCAAGTAATTTTAGCATCTGGTCTTGATTTTCCACAATCTCTTAATGAGAAAATGAGCATATATTATTTTGAAAAAAAAATTTATTTCTGCATCAGAGAGAAAAGTAGTAAAACCAGTAGCATGTCTTAAATATTTACAAAGACACACGCTTATTCCAGGACTTTAAACATTGTTATTCCAAAAATATTTAAGATAAAGATTCTCTAGTTTTTATTTGTCATAAGATTTAAAGCAAATTAATTCCACATTAGTTATGGATCATGGAGGAAGACACTCTGAAACAAGTTGTTTATTTTTCAACAGGAGTGTGATGTGCCAACGAAAGCAATTAAACAAGAGCTGCCACCAAAATCAGCAGCCCAGCCACTGGAATATAATAGAAAATAATCCACTGACCAAGTTTCTATTCTGTTTCTCAAGCCCATGTTCTTATAAAAAAGAACAACAACAACTATGTATGTACATATATACATATATATATATAAATATATATGTGTGTATATATACACACATATATATACCAAATTTCACTAAAATAAATCATCAATTGGGTTCAAAAAGTTATCATTCTATTAATATACAACAGTGTGTCTGAAAAGATTAACTGCAACTATAGAGAATTCACAGATGGCCCAGAGGGTGATGGGTGTGTAAGGCAAATTCTGAATATAAATACATAGATATTATCCCATGAACACATACACACACACGTCTTCTGATAATAAGTGACATTTCATGTACCATTTATAAATATCAGATGCCACAAACAACAGCTGATACCATACATAAACGTATTTGTAGGATGCTATATTTTATATAGCAGCGTTTTATTGATGACTCTAGTAAGGTAAACTCACAGGCAAATTACTGTCAAGAATGAAAACAACCGCAATCCTTAAGATTATCTCTTAGACCTAAAAGCAAGTTATCCAAAGGATGATATTTGGGCAAAATTTAAACATGTGGCTAATATTTCTTAAATATTTTTCTTTGAGAAAGTATAATGCTTTTCAGATTGAGACATATGTACCTTACACGTGGCACTCCTGCATTAGCATCTGTGCCACAGACATACTAAGTAGTCTGCCTGACATAAACAGCAGGGGATAAATGAGGGTTGTATGTCTCTACTCTTTCTCTGTACACAGTCTTCTGAGATAGGGCATTCTCTTCTCTAAAAATGGATAGGGTATTAAGAGTTTCCTGTCCAATAACTCCCAGTGCTCAACTATTTCCCTTGACTTTATTTCTACTTAATTAAAAGAATAATTTTTACAGAGTTACAGAATAAATAAAACTCTCATGTATTTTTCACATTAAGTTGAGCATTTTGTGTATTTTTGACAGTTCAATCTTAAATTCAAATTCCCTTCCCCCACCATAAATTAAGGAGCATATATTGCCATCTAGTGTCCTTCTGAAATAACACTTCTACCAGAATCTTGAAATAAAGTCTGTTAAATTAGACAAAGAGGATGGAAAAATTTTGCAAGTAGGTAATTTGGATTTGCATAAGGTATCAAAGAGCTCTTAGCTAAAACTCATAGAATGATCAAAGTGTCTTAAGGTCAGTGCTTTCATCATTTCAACTAAAACATCCAGAGTGTTCTAGATTTGGTTAATTAGGAAGCATAGTGATGTCATCTATGACACAGGTGCTTCCATCTTACCACTCAGTATCTTCAGCATGTTGGCGTTAATGCTCATGCGTACACCCTCGTGATCACAAAATGGCTGCCACCATTCCATGCATCATATATTTGCCTAACCATGTATGCAGGAAGAAAGTGTAAAATCTCCATCTGTAGGGCTTCCCTGGTGGCGCAGTGGTTGAGAGTCCTCCTGCCGATGCAGGGGACGCGGGTTCGTGCCCCGGTCATGGAGGATCTCACATGCCGCAGAGCGGCTGCGCCCGTGATCCATGGCCGCTGAGCCTGCGCGTCCGGAGCCTGTGCTCCGCAACAGGAGAGGCCACGGCAGTGAGAGGCCCGCATACCGCAAAAAAAAAAAAAAAAAAAAAAAACTTCATCTGTATATCTTTTCCAGAGATCCCCCCCCAACCCCCATAATTATATACTTTCTTTCAGGACCCATTGCATGGAATAGATCACATGTACTGTCTGGTATTTTCAGCCTTTACATCATAGACTTTTTGCAAAGAAGAGAACTAGGTATAAACTGTGTTGGAAACTCATAATAATTAGAAAAGAGAGAGAAAAAAAAGTTTAAGGAACTGGTTTGGTTTAAATGGTGCAAGGAATGGAATGAGCTCTCTTTTCAGATTCCAACAATCTGTAGAAGGAGTCCTAGACACATGAACAGGGTATATATATTGGTGAAGTGAGGGTATTAAGGAAGAAGGAGAGAGAGAGATTCTAAATGAGTAGACCTAGAAAGATCCCATTGAAAGCTTTTCTATGATTACAGTAGAAACTGTAATATTACATTTAGCTAGGAACTGGAAATGACCCTGAAGGATTCAGAGGACATGAGTTAGTGGGATCCTGCAAAATGCAGAGGGAACAACAACAAGATAGTCCACTCACTCTCCATTTCTCATTGATTTGCCCTGATTAAAGGGATAGGAAACTCAGCATTGAAGGATGCCTTAAAATACAGATCAGGATTTGCATGGTGGCTTGGCACCAGAGAGTTCCGTACCCCTTCTACTGTGTGTGTCACATGTGGGACATCCAAAGAAAGAGTCTTTGAGCACTAGCATTCAGGTAGCCAGAGTATGGATGTGAAAAATAAGGCCTGAAGAAATCAACATGATTTCTATTAAAGATTGGCATTATTTTTTCAAAGTAGGTGTTCTATTTTTAAGATTTTAGAGTTTTATCCCAATGACTCAACGTAGTGTTTATCTAAATTTCTTTTCTTTATTTACATTAATCTCTGGGGACTGAGATATATCTTGGAATAATTTAGAATTTGGAAATGTACTCATACATATTTTGACATTAAAAAAAATCACAGAATCATACAATATCAGTTTGAATGGAAAGAACAGTAATTAAGCCAAATCCTCTCATTTGATATAGGAGGAAACTTAGGCCCAGAGAAAAGCAATGAGTTACCCAGTGCCTCCTAATGATACAACAGAAGAGTGGCATCTAAAGTTTAGGAACCTTAATTCCAGCCCAGTGCTCTTCCCATTATTTTTTTTTCTGAAATTGTATAGGATATTTGTTAAGATTTTGGATTGGGGAAATAGACTTGCACATGGATACCAGTCCAGCCACTTAGGTGGTTTGATCTAGAAAGAAAAACTTAATGTCTCTAAGCCTTGGGCCCATCATGTATCAAATGAGAATATAAATAGGAACTATCTTGCAGGAAATTTGGGAAAATAAAAGGTAGACTCTGTAGTATGGTTTTGGAAGCCCACACGTAGAGGGCTTCCAAACATCAGTTAATCATTAGCTGTGTCAGGACCCTATTTTCAGAGATGTGTGTGGCCCTTGGGGATCCTGTGGGGATTTAGGACCTGTATAATTTAATATAAAACCATTTTATTGAAACAATGTGGCTCAGTGTAAGAATTTGTCTCTGTCGCCAGATCACGTGAGTTCGAACACCAGTGCTGCCATTTTTATTTTCACAGTCCGTAACTTTGAGCACTCATTTAACCTCTCTTTGTCCTCAGGTTCTGCAGTTATATATTATAAAAGCATCTAGCTCACAGGGTAGTTGTGGGAATTAAATGAGTTAATATATGTGAAGAACTTAGAACAATGCTTGGAAACTAGTGGGTCCTATATAAGTGTTTATGTGGTTCATACTATAATTAATTGTGAAAACATTTCATTCTAGGAGCCTCCAATTCCCACAACAGTACACATTCTGTGACAACAGAATGTCAGTCAGCATGATCTGTCCTGGGAAATCCCCCTCTCAGCAACCTTTGACCTTCTGCGTAAAAGCACTCTGAGTCCTCCTTGTATCAGACAAATTGCTACCTAGGTTCCTCCTCCATAACCAACAGCTATAGATTGGAAAAAGTGCCCAGACTCCCCAAAATCCTAGATGATCAGCTGGAGAACTGCACACCATCTTAAGACAAAAAGAGGCAGGTAATGATCAGATGGTGTAAATAAATATACAAGAATGTGTCAGAGAAAGGCTTGTAGAAAGGCTTAACTTTGAAGAAACTAGGTACTTTAATCTCTACCATTTCAGAAGCAGCTAAATATATAGCCCTCTCTTTTTTAAAAAGCCACACTACCAGTACTTCATGATCCACGTGCTCCTTTCTCCTACTTTAAAACAATGCTTAAAATCCATTGTAAGCTAATCACTCTTCTACATTAGAGAGCAAAGCACCACTACAGTGTTTTTCCATGCTCTTCTCTGCCTGAAGGTCAGTGCTTTCAGGACCTATATCGGATGGTGGACCTCATATGACAAGAGTCACAGCTGCCGGATGAGATAAACACGCTTCCATCTATGGCAACTGACATTTCCCCATCACACTGTAGAACTTCTATAGCCAGGTTATTGTAAAATAAAAGTTGATTTCCTCCTGTGTTTTCAGTATTATAAAGCTAAAAATACTAGAGGGATTCTTTCTTTCATGATTTTAGTGACAAACAAATATGGCCCACTACTTGTTTTTCGTTTTTTTGGTTTTTTTTGGCGGTACGCGGGCCTCTCACTGTTGTGGCCTCTCCCGTTGCGGAGCACAGGCTCCGGACGCGCAGGCTCAGTGGCCATGGCTCACGGGCCCAGCCGCTCCGCGGCATGTGGGATCTTCCCGAACCGGGTCACGAACCCATGTCACCTGCATCGGCAGGCGGACTTTCAACCACTGCGCCACCAGGGAAGCCCTCACTACTTGTTTTTTGTAAATAAACATAACCCTTATTTGTTTCTGACTGCTTTCGTGCTATAGTGACAAAGCTGAGAAGTTTTGGCAATGACTATACGGCATTAAAAGCCTAAAATATCTTGTCTCCTTAGAGAAAAAATTTGCTAACCCCGATTTTAAATAGACTGGTATGTCTTTCATTCTAGGTTTGTATCTTAAGGGAGTAAATGAACAAGTGAACAAATAAAGATGCAGACACAGGGATGTGCATTGTAATGCTGTACACAATAGCAAGAAGTTTAAAAACAATCTTAAGTACATGAAAGATAACTTATAAATGTATGTATAATAAAAATACATATAGATGCAGAAGGTATGTCAAAATATTGAATATTAAAAATTGTTGAAAAGGGTAAGATAGATTTATTCAATGTGACACAGAAATACTTGAAAAACAATAATAACGATCATGTAACACCTGACTTTTATTGAGTAATTAACATGGACCAGATACTGTGCTATTCCCTTTTCATCTGTTATTATTCTCTATTTATAGGTTACAGTATTGAGGTTTGGAAAGATTACATATATTCAAGTCACATAACTTGAAAGTGGCAGAGCTGAACAGAGATCTGCCTGTTTTCCCAACTCCAAAGAGAGAGAGAGAGAGATAGACAGACAGACAGAGACAGAGAGATAGTGTTCTTAATAGACTACAGCTTACAAAAGAGCCACCGGCCGCTTCAAAATACTCTCTATAGCCATAAAAATGACTACAAAAGAACTTTTTTTTCCCCTGACCCACTTGAGAGTGAGTTGCTGACCTCAGGTCCCCACAGCACTTTCATGTTATTTCATCAAACAAGGATATTCTCCCACATAACTACCCTCGTGGGTTTGTCTGCTGTTACCTCATGATTAGATCATGTGCACATTTTTGTTCTGTTTTCTTCTTTTGTCATCTTAATGATTTAACTTTTTCCTATTACTGATAATGTTCACTTTATTATTACAAATGATGATGTTAAACGGTGCTTCTCCACTGCAAAGTTAACTCTTTTTTTTCCACTATTTTTTGTGAAGATTTACTTTGAAACTATGCAAAGTTTATTTTGTTCTTCAAATTTATTCATTCATTTATTCATATATGGTTAGATACATGGTTTCCTATGTCATGCAATGATTAATAGTCTGTTACAAGCATTATTTATTTTGATGCTCAAATCATGCTTAATTTGGCACAGAGAGCCCCATCCTAACTGGCTTTTGTGTTGTTTTGACATGCTCTCATTGCTCTGAGCATTTTCTTACTTTCTGGCACAAAAAGCTATCTCTAGTTCCTATTAGTGGACAATATATTCAGAAAACAAGATATGGGCATAAGGTGTGCTCATTTTTATTGGTATCTCACTGCTCCCAGGACCTTTCAATGGACAAAGGAATGAATGAAATTAAACAACACACACACACACACACACACACATACTTCCACGAAGTCATACTGATACTTCAAATTCCAACCTACCAAACTGAAGGTATTCCTTTAAGTTTTCTCCCTCTTTTTTTTACTTTTTTTTTTTTTTTTTTTTTTTTGCGGTACGCGGGCCTCTCACTGTTGTGGCCTCTCCTGTTGCGGAGCACAGGCTCTGGACGTGCAGGCTCAGCGGCCATGGCTCACGGGCCCAGCCTCTCTGCGGCATGTGGGATCCTCCCAGACCGGGGCACGAACCTATGTCCCCTGCATAGGCAGGTGGACTCTCATCCACTGCGCCACCAGGGAGGCCCCAGTTTTCTCCCTTTTGATATTTGATCTCCCTTCTCTGACAGTGAGCAATAAGGGTCCCATTATCCTTAATCTACTTTTCTTATTTTCCATTAATTCCCCTGTACATAACCAATCTTTCACCTCTTCCAATCCCCACCTTACCCAACTTGGGCTCCAACAATTTATGTGAGGCCACCCCCAGCAGGGAAGCCTTTATTCCTCTTCCATTTGCTATCCAACACTCCAAGCTGGGCTTCTCCCACCACCCAACACATGCATGCATACCCTTCTGCCCTGCTTCACCTCTGACACCCTGCATCGGGGTCACTGTGGCTTCCCTACCTTCCAGCACAGGTACTTCTCCCATGCTGCCCAATATAAGGGTTTTTTTTTTTTTTTTTTTTTTTTTTAGTTTCTGCTTTATAACAAAGTGAATCAGTCATACATATACATCTGTTCCCACATCCCCTCCCTCATGCATCTCCCTCCCTCCCACCCTCCCCATCCCACCCCTCCAAGCGGTCACAAAGCACCGAGCTGATCTCCCTGTGCTATGCGGCTGCTTCCCACTATCTATCTACCTTACGTTTGGTAGTGTATATATGTCCATGCCTCTCTTTCCCTTTGTCACAGCTTACCCTTCCCCTTCCCCATATCCTCAAGTCCATTCTCAAGTAGGTCTGTGTCTTTATTCCCGTTTTACCCCTAGGTTCTTCATGACATTTTTTTTTTTTAATTCCATATATATGTGTTAGCATACGGTATTTGTCTTTCTCTTTCTGACTTACTTCACTCTGTATGACAGACTCTAGGTCTATCCACCTCATTACAAATAGCTCAGTTTCGTTTCTTTTTATGGCTGAGTAATATTCCATTGTATATATGTGCCACATCTTCTTTATCCATTCATCCGATGATGGACACTTAGGTTGTTTCCAGCTCCGGGCTATTGTGAATAGAGCTGCAATGAACATTTTGGTACATGTCTCTTTTAGAATTATGGTTTTCTCAGGGTATATGCCTAGTAGTGGGATTGCTGGGTCATATGGTAGTTCTATTTTTAGTTTTTTAAGGAACCTCCATACTGTTCTCCATAGTGGCTGTACCAATTCACATTCCCACCAGCAGTGCAAGAGTGTTCCCTTTTCTCCACACCCTCTCCAGCATTTATTGTTTCTAGATTTCTTGATGATGGCCATTCTGACTGGTGTGAGATGATATCTCATTGTAGTTTTGATTTGCATTTCTCTAATGATTAATGATGTTGAGCATTCTTTCATGTGTTTGTTGGCAGTCTGTATATCTTCTTTGGAGAAATGCCTATTTAAGTCTTCTGCCCATTTTTGGATTGGGTTGTTTGTTTTTTTGCTATTGAGCTGCATGAGCTGTTTATAAATTTTGGAGATTAATCCTTTGTCAGTTGCTTCATTTGCAAATATTTTCTCCCATTCTGAGGGTTGTCTTTTGGTCTTCTTTATGGTTTCCTTTGCTGTGCAAAAGCTTTGAAGTTTCATTAGGTCCCATTTGTTTATCTTTGTTTTTAGTTCCATTTCTCTAGGAGGTGGGTCCAAAAGGATCTTGCTGTGATTTATGTCATAGAGTGTTCTACCTATGTTTTCCTCTAAGAGTTTGATAGTTTCTGGCCTTACATTTAGGTCTTTAATCCATTTTGAGCTTATTTTTGTGTATGGTGTTAGGGAATGATCTAATCTCATACTTTTACATGTCCCTGTCCAGTTTTCCCAGCACCACTTATTGAAGAGGCTGTCCTTTCTCCACTGTACATACCTGCCTCCTTTATCAAAGATAAGTTGGCCATATGTGCGTGGGTTTATCTCTGGGCTTTCTATCCTGATCCACTGATCTATCTTTCTGTTTTTATGCCAGTACCACACTGTCTTAATTACTGTAGCTTTGTAGTATAGTCTGAAGTCAGGGAGCCTGATTCCTCCAGCTCCATTTTTTGTTCTCAAGATTGCTTTGGCTATTCGGGGTCTTTTGTTTTTCCAAACAAATTTTGAAATTTTTTGTTCTACTTCTGTGAAAAATGCCAGTGGTAGTTTGATAGGGATTGCATTGAATCTGTAGATTGCTTTGGGTAGTAGAGTCATTTTCACAATATTGATTCTTCCAATCCAGGAGCATGGTATATCTCTCCATCTATTTATATCATCTTTAATTTCTTTCATCAGTGTCTTATAATTTTCTGCAAAGAGGTCTTTTGTCTCCTTAGGTAGGTTTATTCCTAGATATTTTATTCTTTTTGTTGCAATGGTAAATGGGAGTGTTTTCTTGATTTCATTTTCAGATTTTTCATCATTAGTGTACAGGAATGCCAGAGATTTCTGTGCATTAATTTTGTATCCTGCTACTTTACCAAATTCATTGATTAGCTCTAGTAGTTTTTCGGTAGCATCTTTAGGATTCTCTATGTATAGTATCATGTCATCTGCAAACAGTGACAGCTTTACTTCTTCTTTTCCAATTTGGATTCCTTTTATTTCCTTTTCTTCTCTGATTGCTGTGGCTAAAACTTCCAAAACTATGTTGAATAAGAGTGGTGAGAGTGGGCAGCCTTGCCTTGTTCCTGATCTTAGTGGAAATGGTTTCAGTTTTTCACCATTGAGGACAATGTTGGCTGTGGGTTTGTCATATATGGCCTTTATTATGTTGAGGAAAGTTCCCTCTATGCCTACTTTCTGCAGGGTTTTTATCATAAATGGGTGTTGAATTTTGTCGAAAGCTTTCTCTGCATCTATTGAGATGATCATATGGTTTTTCTCCTTCAACTTGTTAATATGGTGTATCACATTGATTGATTTGCGTATATTGAAGAATCCTTGCATTCCTGGAATAAACCCCACTTGATCATGGTGGATGATCCTTTTAATGTGCTGTTGGATTCTGTTTCCTAGTATTTTGTTGAGGATTTTTGCATCTATGTTCATCAGTGATATTGGCCTGTAGTTTTCTTTCTTTGTGACATCCTTGCCTGGTTTTGGTATCAAGGTGATGGTGGCCTCGTAGAATGAGTTTGGGAGTGTTCCTTCCTCTGATATTGTTTGGAAGAGTTTGAGAAGGATGGGTGTTAGCTCTTCTCTAAATGTTTGATAGAATTCGCCTGTGAAGCCATCTGGTCCTGGGCTTTTGTTTGATGGAAGATTTTTAATCACAGTTTCAATTTCAGTGCTTGTGATTGGTCTATTCATATTTTCTATTTCTTCCTGAGTCAGTCTTGGTAGGTTGTGCATTTCTAAGAATTTGTCCATTTCTTCCAGGTTGTCCATTTTATTGGCATAGAGTTGCTTATAGTAATCTCTCATGATCTTTTGTATTTCTGCAGTGTCAGTTGTTACTTCTCCTTTTTCATTTCTAATTCTACTGATTTGAGTCTTCTCCCTTCTTTTCTTGATGAGTCTGGCTAATGGTTTGTCAATTTTGTTTATCTTCTCAAAGAACCAGCTTTTAGTTTGGTTGATCTTTGCTATCGTTTCCTTCATTTCTTTTTCATTTATTTCTGATCTGATCTTTATGATTTCTTTCCTTCTGCTAACTTTGGGGGTTTTTTGTTCTTCTTTCTCTAATTGCTTTAGGTGCAGGGTCAGGTTGTTTACTCGAAATGTTTCCTGTTTCTTAAGGTGGGATTGTATTGCTATAAACTTCCCCCTTAGAACTGCTTTTGCTGCGTCCCATAGGTTTTGGGTCGTCGTGTCTCCATTGTCATTTGTTTCTAAGTATTTCTTAATTTCCTCTTTGATTTCTTCAGTGATCACTTCATTATTGAGTAGTGTATTGTTTAGCCTCCATGTGTTTGTATTTTTTACAGATCTTTTCCTGTAATTGATGTCTAGTCTCATAGCATTGTGGTCGGAAAAGATACTTGATACAATTTCAACTTTCTTAAATTTACCAAGGCTTGATTTGTGACCCAAGATATGATCTATCCTGGAGAATGTTCCATGAGCACTTGAGAAAAATGTGTATTCTGTTGTTTTTGGGTGGAATGTCCTATAAATATCAATTAAGTCCATCTTGTTTAATGTATCATTTAAAGCTTGTGTTTCCTTATTTATTTTCATTTTGGATGATCTGTCCATTGGTGAAAGTGGGGTGTTAAAGTCCCCTACTATGATTGTGTTACTGTCGATTTCCCCTTTTATGGCTGTTAGTATTTGCCTTATGTATTGAGGTGCTCCTATGTTGGGTGCATAAATATTTACAATTGTTATATCTTCTTCTTGGATCGATCCCTTTATCGTTATGTAGTGTCCTTCTTTGTCTCTTCTAATAGTCTTTATTTTAAAGTCTATTTTGTCTGATATAAGAATTGCTACTCCAGCTTTCTTTTGATTTCCATTTGCATGGAATATCTTTTTCCATCCCCTTACTTTCAATGTGTATGTGTCTCTAGGTCTGAAGTGGGTCTCTTGTAGACAGCATATATATGGGTCTTGTTTTTGTATCCATTCAGCCACTCTGTGTCTTTTGGTGGGAGCATTTAGTCCATTTACATTTAAGGTAATTATTGATATGTATGTTCCTATTCCCATTTCCTTAATGGCTTTGGGTTCGTTATTGTAGGTATAGTCCTTCTGTTGTGTTTCTTGCCTAGAGAAGTTCCTTTAGCATTTGTTGTAAAGCTGGTTTGGTGGTGCTGAACTCTCTCAGCTTTTGCTTGTCTGTAAAGGTTTTAATTTCTCCATCAAATCTGAATGAGATCCTTGCTGGGTAGAGTAATCTTGGTTGCAGGTTTCTCTCCTTCATCACTTTAATTATGTCCTGCCACTCCCTTCTGGCTTGTAGAGTTTCTGCTGAGAGATCAGCTGTTAACCTGATGGGGATTCCCTTGTGTGTTATTTGTTGTTTTTCCCTTGCTGCTTTTAATATGATTTCTTTGTGTTTAATTTTTGACAGTTTGATTAATATGTGTCTTGGCGTATTTCTTCTTGGATTTATTCTGTATGGGACTCTCTGTGCCTCCTGGACTTGATTAACTATTTCCTTTCCCATATTAGGGAAGTTTTCAACTATAATCTCTTCAAATATTTTCTCAGTCCCTTTCTTTTTCTCTTCTTCTTCTGGAACCCCTATAATTCGAATGTTAGTGCATTTAATGTTGTCCCAGAGGTCTCTGAGACTGTCCTCTGTTCTTTTCATTCTTTTTTCTTTATTTTTCTCTGCATCAGTTATTTCCACTATTTTATCTTCCACCTCACTTATCCGTTCTTCTGCCTCAGTTATTCTGCTATTGATCCCATCTAGAGTATTTTTCATTTCATTTATTGTGTTTTTAATTGATGCTTGATTCATCTTTAGTTCTTCTAGGTCCTTGTTAACTGTTTCTTGCATATTGTCTATTCTATTTCCAAGATTTTGGATCTGGGAAATAGAATCTTGGATCAGCTTTACTATCATTATTCTGAATTCTTTTTCAGGTAGACTGCCTATTACCTCTTCATTTGTTAGGTCTGGTAGCTTTTTATCTTGCTCCTTCACCTGCTGTGTGTTTTTCTGCTTTCTCATTTTGCTTATGTTACTGTGTTTGGGGTCTCCTTTTTGCAGGCTGCAGATTCGTAGTTCCCGTTGTTTTTGGTGTCTGTCCCCCGTGGCTAAGGTTGTTTCAGTAGGTTGTGTAGGCTTCCTGGTGGGGGGGACTAATGCCTGTGTTCTGGTGGTTGAAGCTCGATCTTGTCTTTCTGGTGGACAGGTCCACATCTGGTGGTGTGTTTTGGGGTGCCTGTGGCCTTATTATGTTTTTAGGTATCCTCTCTGCTAATGGGTGGGGTTGTGTTCCTGCCTTGCTAGTTGCTTGGCATAGGGTGACCAGCACTGTAGCTTGCTGGTCGTTGACTGAAGCTGGGTGCTGGTGTTGAGATGGAGATCCCTGGGAGATTTTCGCTGCTTGATATTATGTGGAGCTGGGAGGTCTCTTGTGGACCCGTGTCCTGAAGTTGGCTCTCCCACTTCAGAGGCACAGCACTAACTCCTGGCTGCAGCACCAAGAGCCTTTCATCCACCCGGCTCAGAATAACAGTGAGAAAAAGTAGAAAGAAATAATTAGTAGAAGAAAGAAAGAGAGATTGAAAGAAAGGAAGAAGGGAAGTAAGGAAGGAAGGAAGGAAGAAAGAAAGAAAGGAGGGAGGGAGGAAGGATGGAAAGAAAGGAAAGAAAGGAGGGAGGGAGGGAGGAATGAAAGCAAAAGGAAGAGTGAATGGAAGAAGAGAGGGAGGGAGGGAGGAAGGAAAGAAAGAAAGAAAGACAGGAGGGAGGGAGGGAGGGAGGAAGGAATGAAAAAGAAAGTGGAAAGAAGAAGGGTGGGAGGGAGGGAGGGATGGAGGAAAGAAAAAGAAAGAAGGAAAGGAGGAGCGGAGGGAGGGAGGGAGGAAGGGAAGGGAGGAAAAAAAGAAAGAGCAGGTAAAGTAAAATAGAATAAAGTATGAAATATAGTAGCGTTATTAAAATTAAAAAGTAATTATTGAAAAAAAACACGGACCGAAAGAACCCTGGGACATATGGTGGAAGCAAAGCTATACAGAGAGAATCTTACACAGAAGATTACACATACACATTCACAAAAAGAGAGCAGGGGGAAAAATCAAAAATCTTGCTCTCCAAGTCCACCTCCTCGATTTGGGATAATTCGTTGTAAAAAGAGGAAAAGGGCGAAAAGTCTGAAATCTTGCTAAGTCCACCTCCTTAATTTGAGATAATTCGTTGTAAAAAGAGGAAAAAAAAAGGGGGGGGAAAGTCTTAAATCTTGTCCTCAAGGTCCACTTCCTCAATTTGGGATGATTCGCTGTCCATTCATGCACTCCACAGACGCAGGGCACATCAAATGGACCGTGGAGCTTTAATCCGCTGCCTCGGAGGCTGCACAGAGAGATTTCCCTGTCTCTGCTCTCACAGCTCCCGGGTCTCAGCCTTGGACCTGGCCCCGCCTCTGCGCGTAGGTCGCCGGAGGGCGTCCGTTCTTCGCTCAGACAGGACGGGTTTAAAGGAGCCGCTGATTCGGGGGCTCTGGCTCACTCAGGCAGAGGGGAGGGAGGGGAATGCCCTCTCCTCGCGCACCAGGCAACAAAAGGGAAAAAAGTCTCTTGCCTCTCCGGTAGCTCCAGACCCTTTCCCCGGACTCCCTCCGGGCTAGCACTAACCCCTTCAGGGTCTCTTCCTGCCGCCAGCCCCAGACCTCTCCCTGCGCTCCGACTGAAAGCCGATACCCGAGCCTCAGCTCCCAGCCCCGCCCGCCCTGGCGGCCGAGCAGACAAGTCTCTCGGGCTGGTGTGTGCCTGAGGGCACCGATCCTCTGTGCCAAAATCTCTCTGCTTTGCCCTCCACACCCCTGTTGCTGTGCTCTCCTCCGCTACTCCGAAGCTTTCCCCCTCCGCCACCTGCAGTCTCCGCCCTCGAAGGGGCTTGTAGTGTGTAGAAACCTTCCCTCCTTCACGGCTCCCTCCCACTGGTGCAGGTCCCGTCCATATCCTATTGTCTCTGTTTATTCTTTTTTTCTTTTGACCTACCCAGGTATGTGGGGAGTTTCTTGCCTTTTGGGGGGTCTGAGGTCTTCTGTCAGCGTTCAGTAGGTGTTCTGTTGGAGTTGTTCCACGTGTAGATGAATTTCTGATGTATCTGTGGGGAGGAAGGTGATCTCCGCGTCTTACTCTTCCGCCATCTTCCTCCGGCTCAATATAAGGGTTTTAGAACTTAATTCTTCATGACAGAAGAGTAGAGAAAGCAAAGGAAAATATTGGGAAGAATCAACCAATCAATCACAAAATTTAATACCACACAGTGTAATGCACAGTGGGGAATAGAGAGTGGATCAATATGTTTATAGAATAGAAGATTCCATAGAACATGTCCAAGGGCTGAGAAAATGAGAACTACTTGGAACAATTAATCAAGAAAGATAATAATGTGGCAGTGTTGTTGGCTAATATTCACTAACAGTGAAGAGATGGTTGGGAAGAATAGTTTCTGGACTTGGGAGAAACAAAAATTTGTCTTCCACAAAGTAGGTCATCGATATCTTTGAATACAGAGAGAAGTATCTGCTTTATTAATACTCTGCATTATAGATATTATGGCTATGCATCTTGGATTTCCTAAGACTGTCACAATTGTAGATAATTTTATTCACCTCAATTAGTCCTGTTCAATAAAAGTACAACTAAATCCACTGTTAAGGGTTGGTAAGCCTCTGTGCGTATGTGTGTGTATTTATATATCAGCAAAACATCTTTGGTCAGCTCATATGATCCTATTTTGGGAAAAGATATGATCATTATAACCACATAATTTTGATTTGACAATTGACTTTTTGAAAAGCTTACACAAACATGGGGGAATTCTAATGATCCAAGGTCTTCTAAATTACTTAGCATCTACATCTAAATCTCACCTACCGCTCTGTATTCACCTCATGACAGAAACACAAAGAACCCATGCTACTTGTATAGCAATTATTATTGGTATTATAAGATAATGATAGTTTATCCTCACATTAGACTTTGTGCTAAAGTATTTTGCGTATTATGGGGTCAAGCAGTATACAGCTGTAGAATACAGATTCATCACAACTTAAAAAATAAACTGATTTAGTCATTCATGTAGCATATTTTTAAGAGCACAGCTTTCAAACACAGAGCAAGAATTCTTACTCTGGTCCTTTTGTCTTCAGTACCCCTGTTAACCACCAAAGAGCACTACTTCACCATGCTGCCAAAAGAAGAAGATATGGAATTTATAAACATTTCATGCCATTAGAAGCACGCACTAGAGGAAGGAAAACAAGCCCTCCACATGAAGACTTCTATGGCATTCGTTTTTATTTATTTATTTATTATTTAAAAATTTTTTAACATCTTTATTGGAGTATAATTGCTTTACAATGGTGTGTTAATTTCTGCTTTATAACAAAGTGAATCAGCTATACGTGTACATATATCCCCATATCTCCTCCCTCTTGCATCTCCCTTCCACCCTCCTTTTCCCACCTGTCTAGGTGATCACAAAGCACCGAGCTGATCTCCCTGTGCTATGTGGTTGCTTCCCACTAGCTATCTATTTTACATTTGGTAGTGTATATATGTCCATGACACTCTCTCACTTCATCCCAGCTTACCCTTCCCCCTCTCCGTGGCCTCAAGTCCATTCTCTACTTCTGCATCTTTATTTCTGTCCTGCCCCTAGGTTCTTCAGAACCATATATATATAATTTTTTTAGATTCCACATATGTGTGTCAGCATATAGTGTTTTTATTTTGAAAGAGAAAACAGGATCTGTAGACCTGGAATCACAACTTGGCATAGTGTTTAGAACGTGACCCCAACCATGAATGGCCAGACTGAAAGCCCAGCTTGGCAACTTACTTAGGGCCTAGAGCAAATTATTTAACTTCCCTGTGCCTCATTTTTTCATCCATAAATTGGAATGGTAAAAGATATGTTTCCTTAGGACTAAGTGAAATAATGCATAAAGTACTAAGTGCAGTACCTGGCACATGGTAAACATAATTGATTCTTACTGTTATTATTACAGTTGATGATGGTGGTGTTATTTCCGAGCCCCCTAGCCATGCTTTACATCTGCTGCTTTTTTCCTGAGCTTAATTACATCAGGGTTAAAGGTTGAAACTTGAGGAATGACAATCCTTGACAAGAATACCCCATCCTTAATTATGACAATTTGTAAAGTCCGTGCATAGAATCAAGCAGGTCAGCTAATGTGCAAACATTTCGTAAGCACCTCCTATGTGCCAGATGCTATGCTAGGCATTAAAGATCCTATAGGAAAAGACAAATGGGTTCCTCGCCCTCACTGAACTTTCCATCTTGGTTGTTCTTAAGTGTGCTTCATGCCCAGAGTAAAAAAAAAAGGCTGGGATACGGTGCCTATTCTCTGGCATACATTCTAGCTAGAGACATAATAGTCACACAAGGCATGACTAGAGAGTTATTTAATGATAAAGCACATAATTTTGAGCAATGGTCCAAAGATAGATCAACCCAAAGCTGAGAGAGTGTCTGCCTCTGTGTAGGCTCCTTGAAAGAGAAGCACAAATAGGAAATATTAAATAAAACAGGGTTCAGTCTGAAAACTGGAGGCGTTGAGAGGGCTCTCTTTGCTAGCATTATATTTTTGTTTGTTATCATATAATAGTTCAGGTACAATGGGAGTATTGACACACACAATGAACACCTGTATATATACCTTACAGGTGAAAAAATAAATACCTATAATTGAAGCCTTCTGTGAATTCCTTCTCACTATCTATGAATATCACAGATGTATGCATCTGATCAGCTGCCCAATGCGCTATACCTTAACCTTTTCTGCATCTTCATGGATAAGATTTTTTAAGTACTTCAAGGGTATGAATAGCCAAACACTTACAAAAATGTTTTCTATTAAAGTAAATGCCTTTAAATGAGTTAAAATCATGGCTCGTTGTCTGCTTTGGGGATGATTCTAAAGTTCAGAGTCAAGCAAAGGTCACATTCCTGATACCAGGCAATGTGCCAGACACACTCACTAACTTTGGTTTATTTAATTTTCGTCAAGGTCTTATAATGATCTCCATTTAACAGACAAGGTAACCGAACCTCAAGGGGATCACTCTTGAGCATGTGAGTAAGACACCCACTGTTTAAACTCAATCCTCCCAACTGCAAGTGCCTGCTTCCTCTCCATTCATCACCAACCTGTCTATGGATGTGTTGAAAGCTTAATGGAGCTCCAGGACTGGCTTTATCCCACACTAACTTTAAGCCTTACTTTCCATATCTGCAAAATAGAGGCAATAATAATATCCATGATTAAAATATTAAACAAAATAATTCATCTATGGTGCATAGCACAGTGTCTCATGCAGAGTAGATGCTCAACTAATAGTAATTGTTACTGTTCTTTCTCATGAGAAAGACCCTCAGAAGACCATTCATGACATTCAGACATCATGGCTTCTCTCCTCATTTCACTGCCATAGCCCAACTTGTCCTCACCCTTCCTCCACAGGGAAAACTAGATTTGGCTTGGAAATAACCTTAACTGGAACACTGGTGAAAGCTCTGACCCTGTGGGGAAGTCTGAGTGAAGTGATTGGCATGGCTTTATCAGTGGCTTCATTAATGGCCTTGTCTCCAGGCTGCAGACTAAGTTGACAAGTCAGTGCTTTCTCTACCTCTTGTCAAAGAAGCAACACACATTACACAGTTAAGAAGAATAAATGAGTTCTTGTTATTTTCTGAACGAACCCCTTTAAATCTCCCATTCGTGGAGGTTTTTTCAAAAGTGGACTATTTTAGGGGTGCAGGTTGGTGATGCCCCTGTCACCCTAAAACAAAAATCATTACAATATAAAACCTATAAAACAATTTGAAACTGGTATTTTTAAAGTAAAAAAAAAGAAAAGAAAAGAAAAAAAGAAAGAGAAAAGGAAGAGAAATAAATGGATATTTCCTGGCAGGCTAGGGCAGTTTTAGTTGTCTCAGGCTGTAAAATAATATGTTTGCAAAGAGTCTTGTGAGGAAAGTTCTCTAGATTCAGATCTGAGGGTTTTATTCGTTCTTCCCTGGAGGGAGCCTGGTATATTCTAAAGAATCAACTTTTACAGAGTCTTTTGCAGACTCACTGGTTCGGGTGCCAATAAAAATATTTTTGAATCAACCCACTGACATTTTTATAAGGAGCATGAAAAAGTCTATATTGAAAGAGCCAACTTCCACAAACCCCACAGGCCTTTCCTTCAGCCAAGAACAATACTGAAGTGAACAGGAGCATTTGACAGGACAGGATTTGAAGTGTTCTTTCATGTGGGAAGTGCGGGAAGATTTACCAGCACATCCTCGACCTTTTCCTCAGACACATTTTGATTTAATCTGTTTCATATTCTGACTTCATAAGAGACTTCTTAGAACTCTCCATCAGGATGGGTACATGGTAACTTGGTGGTTGATGAAATTGGCCAGGACTACAAGGCCACTGAACTCTGAGTTTCCTCAAGAGAAAGCAATTTTACTCCTGCACCTCAAGATGAAGGTTAGTTGAGCTTCTGCACCCTGTGGCACTGAGGGAAACTCTCAGCATAGGCATCAAGGCCCATCTCTGCACAATAATCCTGTCTGCCAATCCACCCATAACCTCACTGCCCTGTACGTGGTACAGCTACACTGCTCTTCTTTCTGATACTTGAGTGTATCAAGTTCATTGCACCCTGGGTCCTCTGCTTTTGTCTTTCCTGAATGCTCTTTCTCTCACTTTCCTCATTTCATCACCAAGCCCTCCCCTACTTTTATTAAACTGGCTCTTCCTAAGCCTCCAGCCAAAATTTCACTACTTCAATGAGGATATCCTTATATGTCAATATATTTTTAGCCCTTTGTTATTCTCTTTTGTTGTAGCCTGTAAAATTTGCAACAAATCTTTGTTAGTTCCTCTATAAATACTTCTAGTGGCACGTAACTCACTACTACAAATTAAGTCTATTGTATTTTGACCAGATTTTATCATTAGAAAGTAATTCCTGATTTTTTTTTAAAAAGCCTCTCTGAAGAGGTGATGTTTAAGCTGAGTGTAGGATAAATTAGCTAATTGAAAGAGCCTTTGTGTTAACTTAGCTAATTGAAAGGAGCATATGCAAAGGTCCTGAGATCAGAGAGACCTCATCACACTGGAAGAATTTGAGGAAGATTGATATTCTTGGAATAGAGGACAGGAGGCTGGAAAAATTGGCAGATATATATTTTCCATATTGAATTTTTTTACTTAATTCTACAAAAAGAGACTGAAGGAAAATGATGTGATTCTTTTGATGGTGGCTGGATTGGAAAAGCGCAAGAGTCTGTCAACCTTATAAACATCCCTCAAATTCCATCCTTCTCTCCAAACCCATTGATTCTGCCTTAGTTCAAGCCCTATAACATCTTTACTAGTCTAGTACTTGTATAATTTCCCTCTTTCATAACTGGTCTCCTAGCTTCCAATATGTGTGATGTGCATGTATATCCCTTTCTTCTGATTACCAGCAAAATCTTAAGTTTTGGGGTTGATCTAGAGTAAAGTCTTGGCTGCACTGCCTATAAGCTTTGTGGCCATAGGTGAGTTACTTATCCTCTCTTGCCCTCAGATGCATCATCAGTGAAATGAGAATAATGGTGTCTAGTTTATAGGGTTATTCTAGTCCATTAACTTTATGACATCCATAAAGCACATACTATAAGGCTAAGATATATAAGAGGAAAATAATAAGCAGTGGCTCTTATAGTTTGTTTTTTGTATTCCATTATAAAAAGTAGATTGTATAGCTCTTCTGATAAACAGGAGTGTAGAGAATTAACGCTGTATTTGAGACAGAAATTATTCCAGAGAGACGCCATGCATGTCTCTACAGTCTACTCTGCAAATAACTCCACTTTCCCATTCTGTCTCTCCACACCGCCATTCTCACCTTCCCTATATCTCTTCACTTCCATGGCTTCGGCACATATTGATCTCTCTTTGTGTAATGTCCATCCCTGTTTATTCACTTGGAAAACTCCAATTCATCTTTCAGGACCAAATGTACATTTATGCTTATTTGTTCAATCACAAACATTTTGAGTACCTATATGAGCCAGCCTCTATGCTTGTCTACAGATAGGAATTAAACAGAGAAAAGGCACTAGCTGGATAGAGCTAAGCCGTTTAGATTCAGAAGCTCTGAGTTATTGTTGGCTTTATAATCATGAAGAAATTCCCTGTCTGAGACCTAGTTGCTTCATCTTTAAAATGAAGGCATTAATTATTCCCACTTCATAGGATCTGTGGCGCATGCAAATGAGATGAGACTGTGGTTGTGGAACTCTAAAACTTAATGCAGATATTAGTTGTTTTAACTCACCATCTTATATCTTTATGGAGGGTACAATTTAACACATAGAAAAACACACTTCTATTTAGCAAATAGAAAAACACATATCGAAAAATATGCATTAAAACACAAAGAAATATAGACAAGTTTTTGTTTAGGATGATGATACGTAAGAGGATCCTAAACTCACCTCCTCCCACAAACATACCAAATCCACATCTACATATGGAACAGTTTTCTCTGGAAAAAAACAAAACAAAACAAAACCCTGAAAACTGGCTGAGCAACTTCACACTGGGCAAAGAGAAAAGCAGGAAGATATAATCTTGCCATAAACCCCACCCCTGGCTATGTGACCCAGAGTTGGGAGGCAACTCAAAACCTGGACTTTGTGTGGGAAAGGCTCATTTGCATGTCTTGGAGCATTGGGCTGAGGGACAGGCATCTGATCTGACATGCATATGGGGGCCCGCTGAAATATAACACAATACCATAGAAATGCAATACACAGAATTCAATACACATAGGAAAATATACATATAAAATATATCAATATTCAGAAAATGAGAGCAATTCAAGAAAAGTTATGTATAATGATATAATTAGTTAATTCTATAACAAATGAGACAGAAACTGTCCTGTGAGTTAATGGTCAAGGGTGTCAACATGGAAGAGATGTGACTTAAAGACCAAGTAGTATTCAAAGACAATAGGAGAAGGCTGCCTGTGCTTGCTTATAGGGCTCCAGATACTGCAGCACAATCTGAATTTACAGAGTAGCTGGTATACATTCTCAAGGGGCATCTGCTACTCCATTTATATCACCCTGATGGCTAATGGAGCTGAGACAATTTTTATATATTCATTGATCATTTGTAACCGTTTATGAAGTGACTGTTCAAATTTTATCCATTTTTCTATTGGATTGTTTGACTTTTTTTTTTTTTTTTTTTTTTTTTGTGGTACACGGGCCTGTCACTGTTGTGGCCTCTCCCGTTGCGGAGCACAGGCTCCCGACGTGCAGGCTCAGCGGCCATGGCTCATGGGCCCAGCCGCTCCGTGGCATGTGGGATCTTCCCGGACTGGGGCACGAACACGTGTCCCCTGCATTGGCAGGCGGACTCCCAACCACTGCGCCACCAGGGAAGCCCTGTTTGCCTTTTTAAAATTGTTTCATAAGTGTTTTTTATATAATCTGGATGCTAACAGACATGTATTTCACAAATGTATTCTCCTATTCTCTGGGTTTTCTTTTGAAAAAAATTATTTTATAAGTTTTAGATTCACAGAAAAGTTATGAAGGTAATACAGAAAGTTTCCATATACTACACATCCAGTTTCCCTTATTATTAAGATTTTACATAATTATGGTATATTTGCATATTAGTGAACTGATATGGGTAAATTATTATTAAATAAGGACCATAGTTTTTGAGATTTCCTTAGTTTCTACCTAGTGCCCTTTTTCTGCTCCAGGATCCAGGATAGCACACAACTTTCTATAGTTGAGGTTCCTTTTGCTCCTGTTGTCTGTGATGATTTCTCAGACTTTCCTTGTTTTTTGATGAGTTTTACACTTAGAGACATACTGGTCAGATATCTTGTAGAATGTCCTTCTGTTGAGGTTATCTAGTGTTTTCTTATGATTGCACAATGGTTGCATGTTTTGGGGAGGAAGATCACAGAGGTTAAGCATCTTTTTCATCATGATTTAATGGGTATATACTATCAACATGAATTATCACCTTGATGTTAATATTTATCTACTGGCTGAAATAGTGTTTGTCAGATTTCTCTACTATAAAGCTACTTTTTTTCCCCTTTTCATACTGTATCCTAACTCCATACTTAAGGAAGGGGAATTATGCTCTACCTCCTTGAGGGCAGAGTATCCACATAAATTATTTAGAATTATTCAGCATGGGAAACTTACTCTCCCTTATTTATTCATTTATTCAAATATATTTATTTTTATATACTTATAATATATTATTATATTTATTTTATTTACTATATATTATAGAGAATAAATATTTATTTATTTTATACCTTAAGTTATAATTCAATAAAAATTCATTTATTTTGTTGCCCAAATATATTTCAGTTTTGGCCAATGGGCACTCTCAGCTGGTTCCTCGGTCCCTTGACATTTTCTCCTTCAATTTAAAATAATTTCACTGGATATAGAATTGTAGGTTGGTGTGGTTTTTTTCCTCCATACTCCCAACTCTCTAAATATTTCTCTTCATTCCTTCTTTCCTGCATAATTTCTGAATATAAGAATTCTGTAATTCTTATATTTGGTCTTCCATAATTGAGGAGTTTCCCCACCCCTAGCTTCTTTCAAGATTTTTTTCTTTATCATTGATTTTCTGTAGTTTGACTATGATATGTGTATGTGTCAATTTTTAAAATACTCTCTGAGCTTCCTAGATCTGTAATCTGATGCATGTCATTTTGGAAAGTTCTTGGCCATTATCACTTCAAATATTTCTTCTGCTCAGTTCTCTTTTTCCTTCTGGCATTCTAACTACATACATAATACACATTTTGATATTGTCCCAAAGTTCTTGGATATTCTGGTGTGATTTTTTCCATTGTTTTCTACTTACATTATAGTCTGGGAAGTTTCTATTGACCTATCTTCAAGATCACTGAGCCTACCCTTTGCCATGTCCGGTCTATTGATGAGTCCATCAAAGGCGTTCTTCTTTCTTGTTACAGTGTTTTGATCTCTAGAGTTTCCTTTTAATTCTTTTGTAAAGTTTCTAAGTCTCTGCTTACATTACTCATCTGTTCTTGCATATTGTCTATTTTTCCATTAGAGTCCTAACATGTTAATCATAGTTATTTTGCATCCCCTCTCTGATAATTACCATATCTCTGTCTCATCTGAGTCTGGGTCTGATTATTGTTTTCACTCTTCGGTCACTGTTTTCTTCTTGCTTTTTGTCATGCCTTGTACTTCTTAAAAGCCACACATGTTACATTGGTTAATAGGAACAGAAGCAAATATGCCTTTATTGTGAGGTTTATGTGAATCTGGTTAGCAGTTCGGGTGTTTTTAATGTTTGCTATAGCTTCAAATTCCTCTGATGTACTTATTGTTATCTCTCTCTTGATCTGGGGTTTCCCTAAGTACAACTCCTCAGAGAGTTTATGTCTCAAAACACTTTTTCCTGTGATCCATTGTTATTGTACTAGAGCCCTATCAGTGTGGTGGTTAGACGTGGGATATGAGTAGTGTTCTATAATCTTCCAATTAAATTTCAGTCTCTTATTTAACCTGTGTCTCAGGACTGTTATAACTTCAGAAGTATTTCTCCAGTAATAAAACCCTTCTCCATGCTTTGTACTCCTCTTCCATCCCTTTCATGTTTCTAATATGTTTGCTTAAAAATCCAACTCCTGTTGATTATGTCTTCCTTCCCCCTGAGATGAAACAGAAAGCCTAGAAGGGGCTCAAGTGGGAAGAATCCCCTTCCCCTAGCTGGAATAAAGCTCTTTCAAAGCCCCTTCTTTTGAAGAATAGGTCCTTATTATGTTTTTGTTCTTGCACATTGCCTTACAAAGTTCCTTCCGTATGGAGAGCCCTCATTTACTGATCATTGAAAATGAAACATTTCATGATTTATTCAGTACTCTTGGATAAATGGAGGAGAAAGAAAAAGGTAAAATATTCCTTACTTGATGCCTTCTTAGTACTAGAATATAGGATTCTATGTTATACTACTTGAATATTTTAAAATTCAAGGACAAGTGGACTTTTGGAATCAGGTGGCCTGTGTCAGAATCCCAAATTCTGCCTGTAAGGCCTTTGTCCAGTTACTTACCTTCCCTGGGCAACATTTTTACACCTATCACATGAAGATAATGATAGTACCTATATGCAATTGTTCATTGAATCAGCATTCATTAAATTATGATTATATGCAAGGTAATTTGCAAGACGCATTTTTAATATGGGATCACTTAAATTTCATGTAAATCTTCATTTTACTGATTGGGAGAGACTAATAAGTATTATAACTCTTCCTTCTCTGAAATGTACAGCCATATATCTGCTCTGATTTAAAGTAATTTCTAATCAGATTTTTCTTTATTATTTACTTAAATCCAGGTAAGGTTGAAGTACACATTTGTTGCTGGGAAACACACACAGATTTCTAAGAATGTTTATATGCTAAAGGAATTTACCAAATTTTAATAAGCCCTATTAAAATGACAACATTGCTCTTTTCTGTGACCACATCTTCTTCTATCCTTATTCTCAGCTCTACTTGCCTGAGTAAACATTATCCCTTCTCATGGCTCTGTTTAAGGCATACATGTCATGGGTTAACATCAGAGTTTGTTGTTGTTAGCAAAGTTCTCCATCACTGCCCTAATGAGATAATGTATTTTTATACTAATAAACATAACTCTAAAATGGATCATAAACTACATAATGTGCATATTCCCCTACTTGATATTTCATCTCAACTGAAATGTAAATTATCTTTTTGTTTCACATCATCTACTTTCTATTTTCTTCAGTGTCCATGGTATTTAAAAACAGTCATCACAACATATACTAATTTCTTATGACAAAACTACAAATAGAAATTTATTAGTCTTGTAAAAATTTTTTTAATTTAATATATTGTTGTCTTTCCAATCCATTCACATAAGAGTATGATCAACTTTCTCTCCTTATTAATCATTTTCACTTTATCATGTAAATAATATTGAATTTTATCTTTATTTGTATCCTACAGACAGTGAAAAAAATTATATATAACAAGTGGATCAATAATCTAATCCATTACCCCAGTTATAATTCCTAACGAGAGGGTGAAAGACTAGTGTTGCAAGTAACAATATAAGATTAAATCTCCCTGATAACATTATTCAAAGGGGAAGGTAGGTATAACCATCAGCCATTGGAAGCCATTAAGCATATACTAGTATAACTACTATGACTACTTAAGTATGTCTTCTGCTTCTGCCCATAATGGAGAAACTAGCCCGGACCTTCCCACCACAAACAACTACAAAACTGGACAAAATATATAAGGTAACTGTTTTTAGACACTGCACTACAGGTGGCATAGAACTTCCCTCTTTGACAGAGGAGAAACACATAAGGTGAGTCCCTCAACTCCTCAAGCTTTCTGACTCAGATTACTTTCAAGCCTGTGGCCTGAGCTAGAGAGTTAAGAGTTTAGGCAGAACATGACAGTCTTGCCCAAAGAGGATACAGAAATTGAAAACTGAGTTACTGAACTGACTGGAATTTGTAGGACATGCACTAAAGAGAAGAAAGTTGCAAAAAAAAGGAGCTTCCAAAGTTTAAAGATGTCCCATTAGGTCTTTGGCCATATGCTAAGCTATGCATGTAAAGAGCAAGGCTCTTGAAGATTGGCAAAGAAAAGCTTCCAGGGAGCTATGAGATGAAGGGAGACTGAAGAAGAAGGTGGAAAATATGGTGGTCTTGACTGGCCACAGTAGAATGACTTTGCTGAGCTCCTGGGGAGGTCAGCTGAACACATCAGAAAGGCCAAATCTTAGGGGTGATGCACTTCTAGACCTAGAATAAAGTATTCTCTAGACTTGTCCTAACAAGATTCAAAATCAAGCCATGAGAGGATCAGAATATCCATTGGAAAATTAACTGTCTTCTAGAATAAAACTCAACTTTCTTTTAAAAAGAGAAGGAAATCCAGACTCTCAATAGTTTGCATATAATTTTGCATATATAACTGATGAAATTTGGATAAGCACATCAGGTAACACAAAATTAATAGCCATGTCAAGAAACAAGAAAATGTATCTTATAACACGTAAGAAAAGAAACATACATATTTGTATATTCATTTGTCAAATTTAATTCAATTGCCCACTCTGAATTATGGTATAATTTAGATATAATAAAGTGTACACATGTTAAGTGTATAGTTTGATTACTTTTGAGACACTTGCATAAATATAATCTCCACCCTCAATTCAGACTCTAAACATTTTTATCATTGCAGATGATCTTTTCATATGTTGCTTGATTCGATTTGCTAATATTTTCTTGATGATTTTATCATCTAGGTTCACAATAGATATTTGTCTATAATTTCCTTCCTTATGATGTCTTTACCTGGTTTTGGTATAGAATGAGTTAGGATGTATTCCTCCTGTTTCTATTTTCTGGAAAAAAATCTTTAGAGAATTAGTAGCATTCATTCCTTAAATGATTGATAGAATTTACCACTGAAACCATCTTGACCAAGTGCTTTCATTTTGGGGAAGCTTTTTAATTACTGATTCGATTTCTTTTGTAGATAAAAAGCCTATTAAATTTGTCTGTTGATTCTTGTGTCAGTTTTGACAGATCGTGCCTTTCAAAGAAATAGTCCATTTCAATCTAAATTATCAAATTTTGCAGCATAGTGTTCACAAAATTCCTTTATTATGCTTTTAATGTTCATGGGATTAACAGTGATGATCCTACTTACCATTCTGATAATAGTCATTTCTGTCTTCTCTTTTTCTTTCCCCTTGGATAGCCTGGCTACAGGTTTATCAAATTTATTGGTCTTTCCAAAGATCTAGTTTTTGTTTTCGCTGATTTTCTCTATTGTTTTCCTTTTTCAATATCATTGATTTCTGCTCTTTTTTTATTTCTATTCCTCTGATTGGTTTAGGCTTATATTACTTTCGTCTATCTAGTTTCCTAACATAATTTTAGATCTTCTTTTTGAATATATACATTCAATGCTATAACATTTCCCTCTAAGTACTTCTGCTGTACTCCCACAAATTTTGGTAAGTTGTACTTTCATTTCATTCAGCTTAAATTATTTTTTAAAACCTCTCTTGGAAATTTCTTTATTGATCCATGTGTTATTTGGAAGAATATTGTTTAATCTCTAAATATTTTGAGATTTTCCAGCTATCTTTTGGTTATTGATTTCTTGTATAATTCCATTGTTGATCTGAGAACATACTTGGTATAATTTCCATTCTTTTAAATTTTTTAACATATGTTTTATGGCCGAGAATGGGGTCTATCTTGGTGAATGTTTCATGTGAGCTTGAGAAGAATAGGTATTCTGATGTTGATTAAAGTTTCTATAAATGTCAATTAGATCCAGCTAATTGATTGTTCTATTCCATTCAACTATATCCTTGGTGATTTTCTCTTTGCCTGTTTTCTCAATTACTGATAGAAGGTTGTTGAAGTTCCCAATGATAATAGTGAATTAGTCAATTTTTCTATCACTTTTTGCACATTTTTTATTTTGACACTCTATTGTTAGATGCATATATGTAAGAACTGCTATATATTCTTAAAGAATTGACCCTTTTATCATTATACAATAACGCTGATAATATTTCTTGTTCTGAAGTCTGCTTTTCCTGAAATTAGTATAGCTACTCTAGTTTTCTTTTGATTAGTGTTAAATAGTATATCTTTCTCCATACCTTTTAAAAAGTCTACCTGTGTATTTATATTTAAAGTGTTTTTATAGACAACATATAGTTGGATCTTGCTTTTTTTATACACTATATTTTAACTGATGTATGCCTTAGTCTGTTTGGGCTACTATAACAAAATATCACAGCTGGGTGGCTTATAAACAATATAAATTTATTTCTCACAGTTTAGAGGCTGGAAAATCCAAGGTCAAGGTGCCAGTGTGGTCGCATTCTGGTGAAACTCTTCTTCCTGGTTCATAGACACAACCTTTCACTGTGTCCTCATGTGGTGGAAGGAGCCAGGGAACTCTATGTGGCTTCACCCTCACGACCTAAGGACTTACCTCCTAATACCATCACATTGGGCATTAGGATTTCAATATATGATTTATTTTTCTTTTGGAGGAGGACAGAAACATTCAGACCATAGCAATGTATTTAGATCATTCACATTTAATTATGTATTTAATTATTTAATTATTGATATATTTCTTTTTATATATACTATGTTTGTAATTCTTGTATCCATTGCATTTGATCTTCGTTTCATTTTATTTTTATCATCTCTTCGATTTCTGGCTTCTCTGGCATTAACTGAACATTTTATACATGCAAACTAACTGTACTTTTAAAAAATGTTTTCAGTGGTTTCCCTAGAGATTGCAATTTACATTTTAACTAATCTAAGTCCATTTTCAAATTATGCTATGCTGCTTAATGAGTAAAGCAAATAACTTACAGCAGAGTGTTACAAATTCCTCCCTCCCATCCCTTGTAACCTTGCTGCCTTTCTTTTCACTTACTCACATGCTGTAATCAACCAATAATTATTGCTATTATTGCTTTGAATTATCTATTGAATCATATAGAAACAAGAAAAATAAAGATTTTATTTTAACTTCATTTTTTCCCTTTTCTCAGCTTCTTTCTTTATGTAGATATGAATTTCTGACCTATATTATTTTCCTTCTTTCTGAAGTACTTTTTTTAAAATAAATTTATTATATTTTTATTTTTGGCTGTGTTGGATCTCCGTTGCTGTGTGTGGGCTTTCTCTAGTTGTGGCGAGTGGGGGCTATTCTTCATTGCAGTGGCTACTCTTGCTGTGGAACACAGGCTCTAGGAGCACAGGCTTCAGTAGTTGTGGCATGTGGGCTCAGCAGTTGTGGCTCACGGGCTCTAGAGCACAAGCTCAGTAGTTGTGACACATGGGCTTAGTTGCTCTGCGGCATGTGGGATCTTCCTGGACCAGGGCTCGAATCCGTGTCCCCTGCATTGGCAGGCAGATTCTTAACCACTGAGACACCAGGGAAGTCCTGAAGTACTTATTTTAACTTTTATTGAAAGACAACTATACTGGAAATGAGTTCTTTCAGTTTTTGTTTCTCTGATAAAGTTTTTACTTTTCCTTCACTTCTGAAAGACAATTTCATTGGATATAACATTTTACATTCATTAAGTTTTTCTTTTAACACTAAATATTTCATTCTACTCTTTCCTTGCTTATGTGGTTTCTGATTAGACACCTGATGTAATTCTTACCTTTGTTTGCTCTATAGGTAAGGTGTTACCCCCCCCCCAACCACCAAACCTCAGTCTTCTTTCAAGGTTTTCTCTTTGTCTTTGGTTTTCTGTAGTTTGACCATGATATGCTCAGGCATGCATATTTTGGGGTTACATATCTTGCTTGGTATTCTCTGAGCTTACTGGATTTGTGGTTTAGTTTCTATCATTAATTTTGGAAAACTCTCAGCCATTATTACTCCTAAATTTTTTTCTGAACCTTTCTATCTTTTTGTTCTGATGTTCCCATTTATACATCTGTAACTATTTTGGTAATTGTCCCACCTATCTTGGATATTCTCTTTGTCTTTTTAGTTCTTTTTTCTTTTTGCATTTCAGTTTTGGAAGTTTTCTATTGATATATTTTCAAGCTCATAGACCCAGTCTACTTATGAGTCCATTAAAGAAACTCTTCACTTCTGTTACAGTGTCATTTTCCTGCAATTTCTTCAGATTCTTTCTTAGAGTTTCTATCTTTCCACTTACATTATTCATCTGTTCTTTTGGTCTGTTCACTTTTCCATTAGAGCACTTAGCATATTAATCATAGTTATTTTAAATTCCTGGTTTGATAAGTTCAACACCTCTGTCATATCTGAGTCTGGCTCTGATGTTTGCTTTGTCTCTTCAATTGTGCGTGTGTGTGTGTGTGTGTGTGTGTGTGTGTGTGTCTGCTTCTTAGCATGCCTTGTAATTTTTTTGTTTAAAGCTAGACATGATGTATTGAGGAACAGAAACTGGGTACATAGGCCATTAGTGTGAAGTTTTTTGTTCATCTGCCAAGGAGTTAAGCTCTTCGCTGTGGCTGTAGGTATCACAGACTCCAACTTCTTCTAATATCCTTGTTTTTGTTCCCTCTATTGTCTTTGAGTTTCCCTAGAAACTCATTGGTAAATAGAGTTTGAGCTTTGAAGCTCTTTCAGCTATAATCCACTGCTAGTATACAGGGGGCTTGTTGATGTGCTGGTAAGGTGTTGGGGGGTAGGGGATGTATTCCAAAATTCTATGCTTAGGTCTCAGGTTTTTAGTGGGCCTGAGCCCCTGGACTCTGGCCTTCTCAAGTGCTTCTCAACCCCTCCCCACTCTGGTGACACAGAAGACCAGTAGAGGTGGAAGTTGTGTACTTTTCCTTCCCCGAAGTCAAATGAGGCTCAGGTGAAGTCTTTTGCCTTGGTAGTTAAGTTGTCATTGTGAAGAACTCTCAGGGCTTACTTTATTTTATTTTTAAATAAATTTATTTTTATTTTTGGCTGCGTTGGGTCTTCGTTGCTGTGCACAGGCTTTCTCTAGTTGCAGCAAGCAGGGGCTACTCTTCAATGCAGTGCACAGGCTTCTCATTGTGGTGGCTTCTCTTGTTGCGGAGCATGGGGTCTGGGTGCGCAGGCTTCAGTAGTTCTCGCACATGGGATCAGTAGTTGTGGCTTGCGGGCTTCAGTACGTAGGCTCAATAGTTGTGGCTTGCAGGCTTAGATGCTCCATGGCATGTGGGATCTTCCCAGACCAGGGCTCAAACCCGTATCCCCTGCACTGGCAGTCAGATTCTTAACCACTGTGCCACCAGGGAAGCCCCTCTGGGCTTACTTTAGAAATTTTTTTTTTTTTTTTTTGCTGTACGCGGGCCTCTCACTGTTGTGGCCTCTCCCGTTGCAGAGCACAGGCTCCGGACACGCAGGCTCAGTGGCCATGGCTCACGGGCCTAGCCACTCCACGGCATGTGGGATCTTTCCGGAACAGGGCACGAACCCATGTCCCCTGCATCGGCAGGCAGACTCTCAACCACGGCGCCACCAGGGAAGTCCTGGGCTTACTTTAAATAGGTTACTCTTCCCCTTTCCCTGTTCAAACACTGGCAGATTTTTCTCCCATCTTTACTGGTGGGGCTCCTGGAGGTAAAACACATGAAAGTCTACCCCTCCTTGACTGGTCCCCAAGGGATTTTAACTTTTAAGTTAGTCCATATACAGCCTCCAGAAGTTCACTGAAGCCACTGTTTAAGTTTTCCTACAAGTTACTGGTTCCAGCATCTTCTGCTTTAGGTATGTTAGCTAATCTGTATTCTGTGTTTTGTGTATCCACCTGTCTCTCCAGTTTTGAGGGTGGCAATTTGTCCGGTGACCTTGATTCCCTGAAGAATCTAAGAAAAGTCCTTTTTTTTTTAACTTCTTCAGCTTTTTTCTTGCAACGGGGGTAGGAGTGACAACTTACAACCTCTCTATATGTCAGAGTGGAAGCTAGATGTCCTGTTGAATATTTTTATCATGAAAGGTTGTTGGATTTTGTCAAATGTTACTTATGCATCTGCTGAAATGAAAATTTGGTTTAACTTTTTATTCTATCAAAACTGTGTGTTACATTAATTGATTTTGGGATGTTAAACCAACCTTGCATTTAGGGGTTAAATCAACTTTGTCATGGTATATAAACCTTATTCACTTAGAACCAGTCAGGAGCAAAGTTCAAGATTTCCAAGTTGGGCCATTTCTACATTTTCTGAGAGCAAAATATCTCAGATGAGTTCATAAGAATGTAGGAGTAGCTGTCACCTCTGGGAGATAGATTGTGTCCAAAGGTTGTTTTTTTTTTTCCATTCCTGAGCTCTTCTTGATGTGTGCTCACTATAAACATACCTTGGAGATACTGCAGGTTCAGTTCCAGACTACTGCAATAAAGCAAATATTGCAATAAAGCAAGAAGTCACATGAATTTTTTGGTTTCCCAGCATGTATGCAAGTTATGTTTACAGTGCAATGTAATCTGTTAAGTTTGCAAGAGGATTATGTCTAAAAAAAACAATGTATATACCTTAATTAAAAATATTTTATTGCTAAAAAATGCTAACGTTTTATTGCTAAAAAATGCTAACTTAGCATTTGAATGCTAAAAAGTGCTAACCTTTGAGTTGACTAACATTTGAGCCTTCAGTGAGTCATAATCTTTTTGCTTGTGGAGGGTTTGAAATATTGTGAGAATTGCCAAAATGTGACACTGAGACACGATGTGAGAAAATGCTGTTAGAAAAATGGTACTTATAGACTTTCTCGATGCAGGGTTGCCACAGGGCTGCTTTCAATTGGTAAAAAAAAAAAAAAATGCAATATCTGTGAAGCATAATAAATTGAAGCAGAAGTGTACTTGCTCTCTGCTCTATATTTCCATCTGGGGACATGTTGGTGTCTGGTCCAATGCGGAATTCACAACATTCTGGTATATATCATATGCATCTTTTTCTTCGATTTATAACTTCACCACACAAGTGAGTCCTTCCTGGGATCATTTATAAAATTAACTACTTGGTTCAAATGCTTGTCTTAGGGTTTACTTCTGGAACCCCAATCGATGACTGACTTGCTCAAACTCTGTTGACAGCTTTCAATTACTTTCAGAGTAAAACCCAAACTTCTTAGTTTATATGGTCTTTGGTGATTCACACTAATTGTCATTTCTAATGTTCTTTCTCAACACATTCTGCATGTGACACTTTGTTACAGCCAGATTCAGCCCTGTCTTTCCCACACCCACTTCATATTCTCCTCTCCTTGCTATTACACTCATACTATTACTCATACTTGGAATTTCCCATAGTAGAGTGATTAAAAACAGACTCTGAAGTCAGGCTGCTTGCATTTATATCCTGGTTTTGACACTTACTAGCTGTGTGTTCTTCATCAAGTTACTTAGTCTCTCTGTGCCTCCATTTACTCACCTATTTTACAGGAATAATAACAGTACCTAACTTGAGAGGGCAGACAGCAGAAGCAAGAAGAACTAGAATCCTTCAGCCTGTGAAGCAAAAACCACATTCACAGAAAGACAGACAAGATAAAAAGGCAGAGGGCTATGTACCAGATGAAGGAACAAGATAAAACCTCAGAAAAACAACTAAATGAAGTGGAGATAGGCAACCTTCCAGAAAAAGAATTCAGAATAATGATAGTGAAGATGATCCAGGACCTCAGAAAAAGAATGGAGGCAAAGATCAAGAAGATGCAAGAAACGTTTAACAAAGACCTAGAAGAATTAAAGAACAAACACTTAGAAGAATTAAAGAACAAACAAACAGAGATGAACAATACAATAACTGAAATGAAAAATACACTAGAAGGAATCAATAGCAGAATAACTGAGGCAGAAGAATGGATAAGTGACCTGGAAGACAGAATGGTGGAATTCACTACTGTGGAACAGAATAAAGAAAAAAGAATAAAAAGAAATGAAGACAGCCTAAGAGACCTCTGGGACAACATTAAACACAGCAACATTCACATTATAGGGGTCCCAGAAGGGGAAGAGAGAGATAAAGGACCCGAGAAAATATTTGAAGAGGTTATAGTCAAAAACTTCCCTAACATGAGAAAGTAAATAGCCACCCAAGTTCAGTAAGCACAGAGAGTCCAAGGCACGATAAACCCAAGGAGAAACACACTGAGACACATAGTAATCAAATTGACAAAAATTAAAAACAAAGAAAAATTATTGAAAACAACAAGGGAAAACCAACAAATATCATACAAGGGAACTCGCATAAGGCTAACAGCTGATTTCTCAGCAGAAACGCTACAAGCCAGAGGGGAGTGGCGTGATATATTTAAAGTGATGAAAAGGAAGAACCTACAACCAAGATTACTCTACCTGGCAAGGATCTCATTCAGATTCGATGGAGAAATCAAAAGCTTTACAGACAAGCAAAAGCAAAGAGAATTCAGCACCTCTAAACCAGCTCTACAACAAATGCTAAAGGAACTTCTCTAAGTGGGAAACACAAGAGAAGAAAATCACCTACAAATCAAACCCATAACAATTAAGAAAATGGTAATAGGAACATACATATCGATAATCACCTTAACTGTGAATGGATTAAATGCTCCAACCAAAAGACACAGGCTCTCTGAATGGATATGAAAACAAGCCCTGTATATATGCTGTCTACAAGAGACCCACTTCAGACCTAGGGACACATACAGACTGAAAGTGAGGGGATGGAAAAAGATATTCCATGCAAATGGAAATCAAAAGAAAGCTGGAGTAGCAATACTCATATCAGATAAAATAGACTTTAAAATAAAGGATGTTACAAGAGACAAGGAAGGACACTACATAATGATCAAGGGATCAATCCAAGAAGAAGATATAACAATTATAAATATATGTGCACCCAACATAGGAGCACCTCAATACATAAGGCAACTGCTAACAGCTATAAAAGAGGAAATTGACATTAACACAATAATAATGGGGGACTTTAACACTTCACTTACACCAATGGACAGATCATCCAAACAGAAAATTAAGGAAACACAAGCTTTAAATGACACAACAGACCAGATAGATTTAATTTACATTTAAAGGACATTCCACCCAAAAATAGCAGATTACACTTTCTTCTCAAGTGCACATGGAACATTCTCCAGGATAGATCACATCTTGGGTCACAAATCAAGCCTCAGTAAATTTAAGAAAACTGAAATCATATCAAGCATCTTTTCCGACCACAACGCTATGAGATTAGAAATCAATTACAGGGAAAAAAATGTAAAAAACACAAGCACATGGAGGCTAAACAATACATTACTAAATAACCAAGAGATCACTGAAGAAATCAAAGAGGAAATCAAAAAATACCTAGAGACAAATTACAAGGAAATCACAACAATCCAAAACCTATGGGATGCAGCAAAAGCAGTTCTAAGAGGGAAGTTTATAGCAATACAAGCTTACCTCAAGAAACAAGAAAAATCTCAAGTAAACAATCCAACCTTACACCTAAAGGAACTAGAGAAAGAAGAACAAACAAAACCCAAAGTTAGTAGAAGGAAAGAAACCATAAAGATCAGAGCAGAAATTAATGAAATAGAAACAAAGAAACCAATAGTAAAGATCAATAAAACTAAAAGCTGGTTCTTTGAGAAGATAAACAAAATTGATAAAAGAAAATAATAATAATAGTACCTAACTCATGAAGTGAATATGACAATTAAAAAATTAGTACTTAGAAAGGTACCCCATTACTTAGTAAATACTGAATAAATGTCAGCTATTATTATCCCATCTCCAAATCTTACCTTCAAAGCAGCTCAATCCTCTACTTCAAGGTTGCTTTTTTTTTTGAACCCATAGCTATATATAAGCATTGCAGCTCTTAAAGTCTCTCTTTACCTATATTTTTCTCTTTGCATTTATTTTCTATCATGAATGATATGTAAATTTAATTTCCCTGATAAAACTGTATGTTCCATAAGAAAGAAGGTAATTCCCTTTCTTTGTATCCAATTCAATGCTTAGCACATAGTGCATACTCAGATATTTAATGAATGACTTAATTTTCACCGCAAAATAAAAATACATAGCACATGTAATACATTTCAATTTACAATATATTAGCCAAAGTCAACTCACAAAAGCAGTAGAAAATTCCCAATTCAGAGTTACATTTATCTCCAGGAAACAAATTGCAAGTTAAAAACTGTGTAAGTTAAATAACAGTTCAGCCTCAATTGTTCATCTTTATTATACGTGAGGATTGATTCCACTGTGGATTAATTTATATCACAAGAAAAATAAGATTTCAGATGAAGAGACCAGACCTTTTTTTTTTGTTGTTGTTGTTGTTATGTCTGTGGTACACAAACCTCTAGGCCAGAATATTATTTCCAATCACCCCCATGTTTATGAATCACATAAAAACTCTACATAGCCCAAACATTCACAAAGAAACATTATTTTTATTCAAACATGTTTCTCCCCAGCCTCTTATCTGCTTCTTGACTTAAGAAACTGTTCAGTTCACATTAACAAAAATCACCATGCTAAGATGGTGAATTAGAAGGTGATTACATGTAATAGCTTCTGCTTTATAATTGAAGAGATACTACTCATTTATCTATCACATGAGCTCAAATCTCTATATTCAAATCGCTGCCAATTTCTGAGACCAGGCTTCACAAGATTTCAAATACAAAATCTAGGACAGTTTCCACCAAAGGAATAGAGTTGGAGCTCAATTTTTGTTTTGTTTTGTTTAATGCTCCAGTGGAAATATAATTAGCATTTTAGAAATATAGAATTGGTATTGGCATCTGATTCAGAAAGTATTTACTATATCATATCTCCTGAGTGTAAGTCAATGTACTGGTTACTTTAAAGGATTCCATGACAATAAAACAGAGTCTCTGCCCTCCATGAGCTTTTAGCTAGTTAAGACAAATGTTCAAACTCATCTAAGCAAGAAAAAGAACATTATAATAAAGCCCACATGAGAAGCCCAAGTGCCATTTGGATTAAATTGAGGAAGGAAACAAATTCACCGGGATAATGGGACTTGAGTCAAGACACTTATATGTTATGGAGGGAGTTACACTTCAGATGAGACTGGAAGGAACAGTTAGACTCAGCATTTGGAGGTGGTAAAGAAAGGTTCTCCGCAGAAAATAAAGAACATGTATGATCTTATTTTTGCTGGCTGGTATATATTCATTGTGTTCCTGGCAAAATAGCCCTGATTTTCCTTTGAGGAAGTACCACTCTAGTCCGTGCTCTTTGAATGCATTTGCTGTTACTGGTGGTAACCTAGGCCTATCATCTGATTTTACTATCCACAGTGACTGATTTAGGTATTTAGAGCTTAAATCAAATGCCTTGATTTAAGGTATTTAGGCCTTTTGATTTAGTGACTGAACAGGTGATGTTTGCCTTGGCAATGACCTTGAGCATGGGAACGGATAAGCCTGAGGCTGCTGTTTGCTGTCTTTCCTCCACATGGACCCTGGGACTAAAGCCAACATAAAGGTAAGACCTAGGAGATGAAGAAGACTGGATCCTAATGACATCATTTGAGCCTGAATGTCAAGCCTACATGGAACTAGCTAGTTCTAAACTTTCTGGTTACTTAGACCGAAGAAATTATTCTTCTGATAATTTGGGTCAAGTTTTCTGTTGCTTCTAAAATAAAGGGTCCAAACTGATTTAGTAAATAAATGCATGGATCTGGAAAATCATGTGTAGAAGTAATAATATCTCTCTGAGAATAGAAAGGTTTCTGCTGTATCTTATTATCAATAACTGTCAACATCTTGCACTCTCAGGAACTGACATTTACCTTCAGTGTCAGACCTCACTGTGTACACTTCAATTAACTGAATCTCAAAATAACAGAAAGTGAGACCAAGGCAATGAAAGGACTTTTAATGTGACTGTCAGGTTTGTTTTGCCCACTTCCCATTGCCTACCCCCAACATTGGGTTGCCTTCTCCAACTGACACATGGATTAATTAGCACAGAAGCCTTCACTGATGCAAAATCCACTGCCGAGTCTACTTCTATTGTGTCTGAGCAGCAACTGAAAGTTGGTGGTAAGATTTGAAATTGGTGATGATGATGTAATAGCTTCCATTATTGAGGGCTGCCTATATTCCAGGAACTGTACTAAAAATCCTGGATATATAATTCCCTCATACCTTCACAAAAGTCCTGTGAGTTATGTACTGTTTCCCTGTATACAGATGAGGAAACTGAGGCTCATAAATATTAATTAACTTGTTCTAATTTCCACAGTGTCATAGGTCAAATCATATAAAATCTATCTGATCCCAAGCCCCACTCCCAAGCCTCACCTTAGCAATAATCTGTGAGTTTACAGTGTATCTGGAGCTTTAAGTGGTTAGTAAGAACTTGTTGATAGGGTCAATGGAGAGCTTGCTTACTTGCTTTCACTGGTATGGAGATCAAAACACAATTCTGTTCAGTCTAAGGTGGCTAGACAGATGTCCAGCAAAGTCCGGGGTCTTGAGAAAACAGTTAATTGTGGCGGAGAGATCACCATTTGCTCTCTACAGTTGTAATTAATAAATAAATGCTTACTCTTAAATACGTTATTCTTATTGACCACAGGAGTACAAAGCAGATGAGAAAGATGAGGTCTAGAAAGGTAAACTACTCTGAGAAATAGTCTGAGTCAGGATGAGAATCAGACCACTCTGGACTGACCCTCTGAGTAGATCCCTGTTTCTCAAGGAAAGTTTAAATCTGAACCGTAACTAAGACCCTGGAGCTGGGGTTAGGATAAAAAGCTTGGCAGTTAAGTGGTCAAACCTCCAGCTCTCATCACTGAAGAGATGTGAGGTGGATATTCAGGAAGTGCTGCTTCAATGAAGGAAATAAATTAGCATCTGTTAAAAACCAGTCACAGACTGGTGTACTTATGCTTTTCTCTTTCTCAATCAAATGGTAGTGTGTACAATCTTGTTGTGGTAGATAGTATTATCCTTATTTTAGCAAATCAGAAAAGTGAGGTTCAGAGCACTACGGAGCATCCCCCAAACTACCAAATTAGTAATTTTCAAAAAGCAGGAATTAGATCTCTTTTATATGTTTATATATGTAAATGGAGTTTTAAATGTAATTGCATCACAACACACACTCACTCCCAATATATGATTTTAAATTATGTCAACCCAGAAATTCATTCTATCAATGAATATACAAAGTTTATTTTTTAAATGCATTATATTTAATGAATATTTTATTTGCTGGTATGTTTGTTTTGGTTAGAAACTTTGTTTTGGTGTGAAAATTAGTCAAGATAGCCTTTTCTTCAAAGGAAAAAGAGAAACTAATCTTTATGCCTGATGCTCTAGGTTTTGAGTACTGTGAGTTAGAAAGAAGTGACCAGGGCCTCCCTGGTGGTGCAGTGGTTGAGAGTCCGCCTGCCGAGGCAGGGGATATGGGTTCGTGCCCCGGTCCAGGAGGATCCCATATGCCGCGGAGCGGCTAGGCCCGTGAGCCATGGCCGCTGAGCCTGCGCGTCCGGAGCCTGTGCTCCGCAACGGGAGAGGCCACAACAGTGAGAGGCCCGCGTACGAGAAAAAAAAAGTACAGGCTACCATTTTTTTTTTCTTTTTGTTACACAACGGGAGCTTATATCAGCTTCCCAAGTTACTGACAAAAAGTACAAAGCAGCCATCAAGACCTCTCAGTAAATGTAACATGCAACCCTCAGGAACAAGAAGACCCAAAAACCACAAGATTCCAATTTTTAGTCCTCTTTTTCATCACTTTGATGGACACTCACATTTATTGAAACATTCCAATGGTTGCTTTGTGCATCCTTGTCACCAGCTGTGTGACTTTGGAAAACTCTATATTCTTGGTGCTTTCGTCTTTGAGTCTTGCAGAATTAGGAACAAATTGTTTATCAGAGATAACTGGAAGGAAACGTCATCCAGTTAGTCCCCTCGTAGTGAATAGGGCTACACCCCATCCATCTACAGTGCTCTTTGAGAATACAGAGGTGAAGAAGCTACAGTAGGTGTTGGAACTTAAACACTTACACAGGCCACATAGGGGATGTAAACGAGTGATGTGAGAAAATAGGGAGTGGTGGAGCACACAATATCTGGAGGCATCCAGAAGTTAGTTTTGCAAAGTGGCTAATACTGCTAGAATTTGGAGTAAGAATGTCTGGGATTCAATCCTGACTCTTCTTACTAACTGTGTGTGCTTGGATAAGTTATCTAAGCATTTAATGTCTCAGTTTCCTCATCTATAAAATGAAAATAAGACTGAATTTAGAGGGTTGTTGTAAAAATTAAATATTATCTATATAAGTTTTTAGCACAGTCCCTGACAAAGTCAATGATCATTAGATTTTTTTCTTCAAAAAGTACAGGGAGGGCTTCCCTGGTGATGCAGTGGTTGAGAGTCCGCCTGTCAATGCAGGGGACACGGGTTCGTGCCCTGGTCTGGGAAGATCCCACATGCCGCGGAGCGGCTGGACCCGTGAGCCATGGCTGCTGAGCCTGCGCGTCCAGAGCCTGTGCTCCGCAACGGGAGAGGCCACAACAGTGAGAGGCCCACGTACCGGAAAAAAAAAAAAAAAGTACAGGGATACACTTATATTTTCAGCAAAGCCTTGACTGGCTTGACTTTAACTGGAGTGGGAGAAAAAGGATGTCTTGTTAGCCCTGGGGAAAGTGAAACACACGTGAATCACTTCCATAACTTAAGCACTTGCTATTTATTCCAGTAAATTAAAATTTTACTTTATTTATTGACTATAAACTGTGCTTTACACTTTAACATTCTAGAGTAAACACAGAGTTGTCCTTGAAAAGTGTAAGAATTGTAAAAACATGAAATAGATATGAAAGCAAGAGAGGAAACTGCAAATATTTGCTAAGTAAAATTTTTTTTCTTTTTTTTTTTTTGCGGTACGCGGGCCTCTCACTGTTGTGGCCAAGGCCAAACTAAATAGACATCAAACATAAAAAAAAGCAATCACAAGAGGAAATGTATTAGGAAATTAAGTATATAGAAAACTGTCCAACCTTCAAAAATGTTAATTAAAAGAAACATGAGATACTTTTTCACTTATCACACTGGCCATTTTTTTAATGAAGATAACCTGATTAGAAAAAATTCAGCTGGCTCTCATATATTTGTGTTAAGAGTATACAATGCTATAGGAAAGGTTTTAGAAAGTGTATATCCAAGCTTTAAAAATGTCAAAAGACAGAGTTCATAATGTTAATTATGAGAGTCTACCCTGTGAAAACAGTCAAAAGCACAGAATAAGCTTTATATGCAAATATACAAATATGTTCTTTTCAGCCAAAATACTTAAAGGAGGCATTTGTATTTTAAAAATTGACACATAGTAGTTTACAATATTAAAACGATAACTAAACACAAGGAGAAAATATGAAGTGCCATACCAGGAACTTCTCTGTGGCCCCTTTCCTTCAGCAGTCTGCAATATAATTGAAGGGGACAAAGCACATATTGGAAAAATCTTGAGAATAAATGTAATACAATATTTTAATAAAAACTTGAGAATAATATAAAAAGGAAAACTTGGATGCTGCAGAGAGGCAAAGTAAAATAACAGACTAACCTGTAAATTTTTCTCTTTTATATCTGTTTTATAATAATAAAAGTAATTCAAGGCTATTCCCAAAAATGTGAATAATATAGGATAAATTAAAACAAAGAATATAAAATTATCTTAATTTCCTTACATAAATTTTGTTTAATTTCTTCTTTTCTCATTGTGTTTAATTATATTTTTCCTTCAACAAAAACATCTTTTTTGTTTTTAATCCTTGACTCAGGGGAGATGAGACCTGGGGAAGAGTGGCTAGATACCCATGTACTAACAAGCAGAGGGTCTTTCTAATGTACCTGTGATTATGTCATTTAGACACTATTCAAGGCCCTGGTATTTTTAAAGGAAACCCAGAAGATAAATATGCGTTTGCAAGGGCAGAGTCTGTCTAGACATCATCTGTTGTAGTAAAACTGTTCAAATTCACACACAAAAAAATCAAGTGAATTTTAGTTTAGACCAAGTTCCCAAACCTGAGTCCTTGATAGCTCTAGCACAAGAGGTCAGACCTCCATCCTCCTACAAAGGGTTACATAATGGAGTCAGGCTTCTTGGGTTCAAATCCTAAGTTTTGTGACCTTAGACATGTTATTTAAATCATTAGTAGCCTCAGTGGACTCATAAGTGTGCATGTGTAAAATGGGATGATAGTAAAAGAAACTTCTTCACAAGATCATCATGGAGATTAAATGACATAAGTTGTAAAAGCGCTTTCCTAAGTGCCTGCCTCCTAATTAAACATATATTAATGGTTATTATAATTATTATTTTTAGTTAGTCTCATGCCTTTCTCCTCCATGATGTTTCACAGCACTTAGAGCAGTTCATTTTCCTTTTGAAAAATAGCTGATATTCTGTGTGTCACTCTGATGTCCCTTAGCCACTAAGGAGGCCATCTGGGTTTGGTCAGGGAGTGTCTGGGGAAGCTGAAGGAAGGTCTTTTGGAGCCAGAGCCTTCTTTTCCATCCTAGTTGCTCCATTTATGAACTCTAGGACTTGGGTAAATATCAACTTCTCTGAGCTTCACAAGCCTCATAAGGAGAAAATACCAAGAACTACCTTGGAGGCTGTCAGGAGGACTAAATGAGATATTCCGAAGATGACTAGCATATTGCCCACCATGTGATAAATGCTCAGGAAATACAGCCCTGAGTCAGTGGATGGAAGCAGTGGCCCATCAGTCACAGCCTGCTAAGCCTTTGGCAACAGGGACACTCATTTAAATGTTTATCACTCTCTATCTCTTTTTTTTCTGGGATTTAAAACCCTGTTTAAATGATTTTGGATTTATGAGCAGTGCTAGTGATGCTTAAAGATTGATTCATTCTTCCCTGTAATTAATTGAGGTGATTAGAGAAAGCATTCTTATTACTGTAAAGTTTGATTTGTAACAACCTGTTAAATCCAGAGGGAGGGAGGGAGTTGAGAAGAGGCCAGTCCCCTCCAATAATGAATACACACCCTCCCTTGCAGGAGTAGAGTGCCTTGTTTTTTTTTTCCTTTAAAAAAAATTTTTATTGAGTATAGTTGATTTACAATGTTGTGTTAATATCTGCTGTACAGCAAAGTGATTCTGTTATACATATATATACATTTTTTTAAATACTCTTTTGCATTGTGGTTTATCAGAGGATACTGAATATGGTTCTCTGTGCTATACAGTAGGACCTTGTTGTCTATGCATTCTATATATAAAAGCTTATATCTGCTAACCCCAACTTCCCAGTCCATCCCTCCCCCAACCCCCTCCCCCTTGGCAAGCACAAGTCTGTTCTCTATGTCCGTGATTCTGTTTCTGTTTCGCAGATAGGATCGTGGCATATTTTAGATTCCACATAAAAGTGATATCATACGGTATTTGTTTCAGAAAGAAAAGTCTTAGAAGGAGAGTAACATAGGCTTGGAACATTTTCCTCTGTGTTTTATAGGATTAAAAGCAGTCAGCAAAGTCAGAGAGGTCAGGAGAGGACATGAGCTCTTGTAAAAAAAAAAAAAAAAAGAGTGCCTTTTTTTTGAGGAGGGTATTTGGAATTTAGACATGATTGGCTGGTGTCTCTTTGCCAACAAGGCTTTAACCTTCAAATGAAAAGAGCCAAAATCTATACCAGCCTTTCCCAAAACATATTCTGTGAACTATTCGACCCTGCCCCTGACCATGAAACACTCTACAGAGAATAAAAGAGGGAGTGGGTCTTATGTTCAAATAACTTTGGAAGTCTTGCACGAACTAGTGCCCTTGAAGATTCACAACACACAAGATGACCCATCTATGTAATGTTGGGAGAATCCAGATAAAGAAAATTATTTAATGAAATGAAGCCTTTTTCCCCTGTCAATTAATATCTCTTAATGCTGTGAAGAATTAGCATAAGCCAAAAACTGCTTAAGAATTCTTATCTATAAATAGATAGATAGACAGACATTCAATAATATATATTTTAACTATATTAAAAGTTTCAAGTAAAACAGAATGCACCTATGCTGCTTATAATAAATGATTACCTTAAGAAGGGTTTTATACTGGAGAAATCATACTCTAAATAAAGGTGAAAGTTGTTTTGCTCACTTAAGCCACTTTCTTGCCTTAAATGCCTTCTTCATCCTGTTTGCTCAATGAATCCACAGTGTCACCTATTAAACAGATATTAAATGGACACCCACAGAAGAATCAGTATCTCTCTCTCTAAACTTGTGTACTTATGTCTTTTTGTAGTAGTAAAGTATGAATTTTGATTCTCAAATCCTTTCTCTCTAGTTTCTGCTCACTTTCAGATACTATCTTGAAAAGGTGAGGGGGAGATAGGAGCCCTTAAAAACTAGAGTATTTGCATAAGTGATCATTTGAAGTTACTGCCATTGTGTAGAAGTGTATAGACCAAGTGAAGAGTGTATAGATTTTCCAAACTCCATCCCTTCCAACAAACCTCACTAAATAAATGAATTGGAACTTTGTTTGTTCCTCAACTCAAATATAAATAGTAGGGATATGGGTTAATTTACTGTGTGCTGAGATTAATAACTATACATTGTTAAGAAGCTCAGGATGCTGTTTTTGGGGACTAAGGTCCAGGTGATTTATTTATTCCTTCTCCCTCCATCATTCCTTCCTTCTCTTTCTTTAAAGCTAAAGTTTACTTGTTTGAGCTTATATTTCTATCAGCTATCAAATAGAAGCTTGAACCAGGTGGGATATAATCGGCACAAACCCTGTGATTCTGAAGAGCACCATGATGGGCCCTCCATACCGCGAATGTTTCCAAGCTACAACTGAGTAATTGTCAGGTTGCTTGTGTTGCTGCCTTAAATGTTTTCCTCCTGACATTAGTGAATGTAAGACATTTATTTATTCTCTGTTATGTCTGATTTTAAGAAAAGGAGAAGTTTGTTCCTCAAAGAGAGAAAAACAATAATTATTCTTGTTCATAAGAAGAGAGCTTTAAAACACACTGATAGCTGTGTCTCTCACACCACCAAAGTATGTTCACCCCTTCTCTGCCTTAAGTAAGACAAACACCTTTTCATCTTATGGATGGAAGCACCCTGTCGTTAAAAAGTCAATTAACTAATTGCCTGCAGTTAATTTACTGGTGAGACTGAGAACAAGAGCAAGAAAGAGAGGGAGAGAAATTAAATAGATGTTATATAGATATATAGTTTATATATTTATACATATATATAACGTATCATATACAATATAGAATTTACAGACCAAGGGAAGATTTAAGCCACTGCCCCAGGGATGGCACCTGGACTAGGTTGGGCGGAGGCTGTGCCTTAGCCAGTAGGATGCATGGGTCAAGGGAGGACGAGAACTCGCAACAGCAAAATAATTTCATGTCAGAGCCTTTGGCACTAAGGGTGTCATCGAACTGTCACTTTTTCATTCAATACATAATTACTGAGCTCCATGACTTTTCTATGTGTTGGGGGAACAGCAGCAAGCAAGACAGACAAGAGGGATGATTTCAAAGTTGACACTGAAAGGGGAAGCACACACACAGAGTAAATTTAATATGAGGGCCTCAAATAAAAGGGGTTTCTAATGGAACCCAGTTCACCTAATCCTCTTCCTCCCACCCCCTTCTAGACAAAGTATTTCTCAGAAAGGAACTAAAGAGCTATTTTTCTACTCACTCCTACTTGCTCTTTTTCTTTCCGTATTCCTCTTCCCCTTTCTCTCCCTTTCACATACGACACATATGAACTTTCATAACTGGTATAACTTCAATATAATAATAATAGTTAAGTTCAACATAATAATAATTATTTGGAAAATTGATATAGGGTTGGAAAATATTTTGCAATGTTGGGATATAAATTTCCTGAGCGCTTATTCTTTTAAGTGTTTTTTTGTCTACTAACTCATTTCAACACAACACCTTATGAACTAGGTACTATTATTATTCCCGTTTTAAATATATGGAAACTGGAACTCAAAGAGGTTAGGTGTACTTCCCCATCTAACCCCGTGGCAGAGCCAGGCTGTGGGCTCAGGAAGTTGGGCCCCAGAGCTTGTTCTCCTGACCACCCCATGTAATGTGGACCCTAATACTACCTGAGTGAAAAACTCGCTTGTCTTTTTAATGTTTTTTTAATTTCCCTGTAGACTGGTGAAAATTTCATCAAAGCCCTGCTTTGACCCACTAACCTGGGTCCAGGAACCCCAGCCCCGCGCTATCTGCCTTATGAAGGTTTTTAATTCTCATCCCAGATTTATGTTGTAGATGTTGTAGGACAAAAGCTTAATTGTGTTCATAGGGTGTTGTTTACAATTTATTTTGCCAATGGCTTTCAAAAACTGCACACACTACCTGATTTTGAACACTCTCACTCAATAGCCCTTTTTTTTTTTTACATCTTTATTGGAGTATAATTGCTTTACAATGGTGTGTTAGTTTCTGCTTTATAACAAAGTGAATCAGTTATACATATACATATGTTCCCATATCTCTACCCTCTTGTGTCTCCGTCCCTCCCACCCTCCCTATCCCACCCCTCTAGGTGCTCACAAAGCACCGAGCTGATCTCCCTGTGCTATGCGGCTGCTTCCCACTAGCTATCTATTTTACGTTTGGTAGTGTATATATGTCCATGCCACTCTCTTGCTTTGTCACAGCTTACCCTTCCCCCTCCCCATATCCTCAAGTCCATTCTCTAGTAGGTCTGTGTCTTTATTCCTGTCTTACCCCTAGGTTCTTCATGACTTTTTTTTTCTTAATTTCCATATATATGTGTTAGCATACGGTATTTGTCTTTCTCTTTCTGACTTACTTCACTCTATATGACAGACTCTAGGTCTATTCACCTCATAACAAATAGCTCAATTTTGTTTCTTTTTATGGCTGAGTAATACTCCATTGTATATATGTGCCACATCTTCTTTATCCATTCATCCGATGATGGACACTTAGGTCGTTTCCATCTCTGGGCTTCAATAGCCCTTTTAACAATGGTTATTAACCTGGTCATCAGGAGACTGGGAAATGCCCCTCAAGTGATGAAGGGATTTTATCTCAGAGCCCACAGATGGACTTGAGGGGCCTAGGAATCCCCTGAAGTCAAATGAAAAAATGTATTCAAATGCCAGTAACCCTCCACACACACGCACTCTACACACACGTGGTCTGGGGAAAAGATCTACAGGTTTCACAGGAATCCTGAAAATATCCATAAGCCAAAAGAGCATAAGAACTACTGCTCTAGGCCTAAGGACTAATTTACCATGTGACCTTATGAAAGTCACTGGGCCACACTGTACCTCAGTTCTCCTCTTGTCAAATCATAATTTAATTCTACTCTGACAAGTCTTCTAAAGGGTGAAGATTGAATGATATAAAGTCCTGCATACATATTAGCTATTATTATTTCTTTACCCTTTCTCTTTTACCTTCTGAGAGATTTTGTGAAATTTAGTCATGAAGGTTCTTTTGGGCAAGTAACAAAATTTCACCTGTGCAATGCTTTCTGTATCTTTATTTTTGAAGATATTTTAGCATTCTGTGCTCAATGCAGATGGAAAACTGTTATTCCAATTTGTCCCAATAGCCAAGAAATATGTTAAATTAAGGATAAATGAAAACAGTAAAACTGCATTTCTGCCCATCAACTCTAGAAATAGAAGATGAAGTGAACAGGTAAACATTGAAATGACACAACATCATTCCAGGCTGATTTTAAAACCTCGGTAAGGGGCTATTTTAAGAGCAGAGCAGCTTTTCTAAGGAAATAAGCAATGTTTATGTAGGTGCGCTCTAGCACTGTAGTCCAATATCAGAATATTTTCAGAAGAAAAAGAAATTGCAGTTAATGTGATTTTGCCCAGAAAGAAGAAGCCTCCAGCAAGTACCAAAGACACTGTCATGATTTCTCTCATGGCTTTGCTGCTCTGTCTATGAGAAGCATCATATGCCCACACACATACACATACACACACACACACACACACACACACACATCAAAGCAACAGATGGTTCCTAGAAACATTGAAGGTACATCTGATAGCTTGAGTCCTTGGGATTATCATCTGGCCTGAATTCCCTGCAGAAAATCTATTATTAGGCAACATTTAGGAACACGGTTTTATTGTGTTGCCCCCCTATGGGTGAATGAGATGCTTCTAACAGTGGCCTGGGAAACATGCAGCTTCTAAAATCCAGGTAACAGGAAACAGAGAGAGCTATCCTGAGCCAATATACATATATCTAGATAGATAGATAGATAGATAGATAGATAGATAGATAAATAGATAGATAGATATACCATACTGGTTCTGTTTTCCTGGAGAACCCTAACACAGTTTCCATGATTAGAACAATCATTTTGTGTTACCTAGTTCAGCCTTTGTTCTTGAATCTTTGGTATAAGGCTTATGATATATAGTCATGTAGGCAATACTACAACACCTCTAACAGGTAGCTCACTACTTCCATGTGAAAAGCTCTAATCATCATTCATTTATGCATTAACTCAAACATTTATTAAATTTCTACTATCTGCTGGCACTGTGCTATGAATAAGGAGCACAACAGTGGACAAGAATCTCTACCACAGCAAACTATTGATTTCATGGAGAGACAACTAAATCAGAAATTACATTTTAGCACATCCTTTTACTTTTAACTGAACACTCATATGTAAATCTCACTAACTGCTCTGGATTAAGCCCCTAGCAATACATATAACAAGTCTAATTTATATCCCAGAGATGAATTCATTAGGCCTTTGAAGACTAACTATCACAGCTTTGTAAGTTAAAAATCCCTAATCCATTCATTCTTTTGTTTGGAGCATCTGCTCTGTACTGTGCTGTGGAGATATAGCAAATTAAATACTAACACAAGCCCTGCCTTCAAGTAGCCATCCCTTCTTGCAGCTACCTTTTTTTTATAGTTGTAAGTCCTCCCATCCAAATAATTCTCTATTCACTACCTTAAATACCTACAATCAACATTGTGCTAGAGATTGATTTATGCACAGAACTAAGTGACACAAGTCTCTGTCATCAAGAAACACACAGACTGGTGGTAGAGGCCAGTGTAGCTACTCTATTCATCTAATCATCATGAATTCACTAAATTAGATATACAGAATATACCTGGTTGGTCTATTTCCCTTTTCCATCACTATCCAGGGTATCTAAATATATGTGAAAGAAATAATATGATGATGTTTACATTTATTAAAAATAATGTAAAATGAATGTCAAATACTGAGATTTGATTGTAGAGGTTATGTGAAGTATTTGAAGATTGCTAAATACACAAAGTCCACTGACCCAACCAATGGCAATTTACGCTTTATTCCTTTTCCTGGATTATTTTCTAAGACCTAGGGCTGCAGTTTACTCTGTATCACCCAACATTTTGAGATCCCACTGAAACACTAAAGCTTGGAACTTGCCAGGAAAACCCTCTCAGCAAATGCTCCAGGTCAGTCTGCTCCCCTTCCTCTCCACGTTGGCTGCATCTCAGGTCCCTCTGGCTTCTTTAACCCCTGCCTTCAGGAGAGTCAAAGAACACAACTAACTGTTGTTTGTCTTCTTTCCACCAAAGCACTACACACTATATAATCCACCTCCAGTACGTCCAGAGGGATGGGAAACATTTTGATAGTGGTTGTGATCTTTTTAATCTCCTTTATTTTCTTGGCCTGAATCTCTGACTTTCACTGTTCAGTCTCCCAAGGGCCTCTCTGTCCATTTATTCATTGGGTACTCCAAATATTGCCTTGTTTCTTTAATGGATTACTTTGATATACTCATTTTTAAATGAGGATATATTAATACAGCCTAAGAGAGAAACACTTAAGTTTCAGCTTTTTAAATTAACACTTCATGAATAAGCTCACGTTACTCCATTCTTGAGGCTCTCCCCTGCCACCCATTGCTAATCCTCAGCCCTAAGGTAGGCTTTGGAGATGAAGGACAGATCAGGATCATCTAGCAGACAAGCACAGATATCCTGTCAGCTCCTCAGCCAGGTCCTCCTGGTCCACCCAAAGTAGAGTAGTAGCCACAGCACTCTTTCATATCACCTTATTTTGTTTACTTCATAGCATTTTTCATCATCTGAAATTAATATATTCATCTATTTTAGCTTGTTTATAGTCTGTGCATCATCCACTTTACCCCTACTCCTACTTGATATAAACTATAGGAGAAGTGGACCTGCTCCACTTCTTTATTGCTTTATCCCCAGCCGGTACACAATGAACAGATAGGAACATTGAATAATAAATGATTGAACCAGAAGATCCGAAGATGTATCTTTCATAGTGGCTCATCTCAGAAAAAGAAAACTATCCATCAATCTAGGCCAAGTGGCTGTACTCAGAATTTACTTATATTTTACATAGACTTATCACATCCTATCTGATATTTCTCTGACAATAACTATTGAGATATAGGTTTATCAATTAAATGAAATTAATAAAATGGCTGCTAAATCACTAAACTTATTCTAATTTCTCTTTGGAAGTCTAGAATTTGGACATACGAGCTTGTGCAGGATTCCTAAGATGTGTTGAGGTTAGCTATTTGTTGGCGGTAGGGCAGGCCAAAGATATTTGATTACAGCGTGACCCCTTATTCATGATTCTAGACTTCAAGAAAAAATCCTCAGTTAACTTTTAAGAGTTAACACAAAACATTCAATACTCTACAATAATATCATCTTTAATATGACAGGATTTCCTTGTAATGTCTTGAGGATCAATACAGAGACTAACTTGATTCTAGTAGTTTCCTCCCACCTCACTCCTCACTGGTTCTGCTTCTTATCTCTAACTGGGATCCTCTATCTCACTCCCCCTACGTAATATCATCTAATCTCATGATAACTGTATACCCTGCCTCAGGCTTTTACCTTTAGTTCCAAATCCATATATATTTAGCTACCTAATTCACACTTCCGCTTGGATATTGCTCAGGCAGTTCTAACTTAATATATCCAAAATAGAACTCTTGATTTCTTCCTCTAAATATATTCCTCCATCACACCACCCATTTGCTTAAACCATCAACATTCAACTTACCCTCATATTCTCACCTTCCCTCAACATTAGGCCATGTCTCACCAACTCAGAAACTATTCTTGGAAACTGTCATGTTCTCCTGCAGCAATATATGCATTTGATCTCCTCTAACTGAAAATTAGTTTTCTCTGCACCACTGAATTTCAGATTTTCCAATAAAATATAATGAGTCTGTGGTGACATTTTTCATAGCTCCATGGGTCAATCTTTGATAATCCTGGGCTCCCCCGTAGACCATTCTCCGTGGACAAGCCAAACAGTGACCAGCATAGGTACCTCCAGAATGACCTGTACAATTGTTGATAAAGTCTCTCTATAGTAAACAGTGGCCACTACTAACCACAGGCAAAAGTGTCAGAAAAAGGAATGTGCTCTGAAATCTGATGCATTTCTATGGCCAACATTACAGCTCAAGAAGAAAATTCAGTTATTTTAGCACCTGGCAGCATTTAGGATTCCCTCCCACTATAAATCTTTTCCTGGCTGAGTTACTGAGGGCAAACTGAGAAGGAATGCCAGAACAGAGTTTTAACAGGCAAATAAATATGAGCTGCTCCTAAGGTCAAGGACAATGATAAAAGAAAGTTGTCATGACTTAAAGCAGTGGAGAGAGGGGAAATAGGAAATAGATCTCTGTACTCCCAATTACAAATAATTGCTATCAGTCATCTTATGATTTTCCCCAAAGCACAGCATAGTAAAACAGTACTAAGTAGGTAAGCAACCACCAAAATGGACTATGATCAAATTGCAAACTTAAAATAGAGTAGATTTCCAAACTAGACAAATCACAGCAGCTATGTCCACCCATATTTGACTCAATTGGTTTATTGGGAATGGAGAGGAAATATTATTAAAGAGATCTGCAATGACCACAAAGAATGAAGGACAAAAAGACAGCTCATGACACCACAAATCTTACCTAATTGGCTGGTTACTACTCCACCTTATTCTAGAAAGAACTACCATGAAGTGCCAAACACTTGCAGGAAACTGACTTTGTTTCTCAGTTTCCCTCCAGTTAGTGCAAGAGGAGGATTTGTGAGTTTTATAATGTACAGTAATATGTGCTCTGTAATTGCAATTCTTATTGCCTCTAAACCAAACCACTGTGGTGTAGGCAGCAGAGCAGAAATAAAGAACACCTTAAATATGTTCTGATGCATATATATCAGTATCAAGACATAGCTGAAGGATGGTATAAAGTATAATAGTAACCAAAATTCTGTAATGTGAAGAATTTTAGGATAGTGAATTGGGCCAGCTAGGAAGGCAAGTGTCACAGTTGGTTACAGCAACAAACTCCAAAGCAGAAATTTTTACCCAAGATTGAAAGTTGCTCAAAAATATAGCAAGAACAGTTGAAGACCTACCAGAATTTGTAGCTGCAACCGCACTCGTAGGTGGTAACCATTCTCAGCAGCAGCATCCTCAAATGCCAGAGACCAGTGACAAATGCATGAAGTATGTGTGTCGCAGTCAGAGATCAATGATTACCTAATGTCTAGAGCAGAGAAGAATAATAATCAAATACATCAGTCACAATTCTGTAGGCTGAGGTCAATCATTTATTATCAGTGGAAAGGCTAGTCTTATTCAAAGCCATTAGTGTCCATGAGTAAATTAAAATGTGTGTTTTGATACCTCTGTTTTTCTTTCACATTATTTTGTTCCATTTGACATCAGGAATCCATTTAGACTATACTTCTATGTTTAACTCTAATAATAAAAAAGTGAATTTTCTTTCACAACAGAATCTAAACAGACCTGTAATTCTTTAATTTTCAGAATATTCCTCTCTCCCTTCAATCATAAAATTTCTGGGTATTCTTCCTATGTATACATCTTAACCACATCTCTATCAAGGGTGTCTTGGAGCCCCAGCTTAATATTGAACTGAATAATCTGTTCTTGAGTCAAAAATTTTGCAAGTAAATGAAATTTCCCAATCCTAGAATGCAAAACAATGTATATCTTGTAGAGAAGATCTTGCATTTCTTCTATATCATTAAATGTTCAAGTAATGTTTTTAACATTCCAGGCAACTTATACAACCAAATACATGAAGAAGTAATGCCTTTTTTCATATATCTTCAGAAGTAAAACATCCAAAAATACTGTTGGTTAGTTGATCTTTTATGCATTAATTATCTTATATATAGTCTCTGCAAACTTTGGGCTCCCTCTCACTTTTCTGAAGAAAAGTAAATATCTTTAGTTTAACCATAGCAGTAGGCAAAGTTCAGCAGGTCAGAGAGTCACTGAGATCTTGGTAAACAAAGATTCTCAATCCCCAATACCACTCACACTTGAACTTCACCCAGTTTAACTCAATATCATTGTGTGCACATCTTCTGAGAGTAAAATTTCTTATCTCCTTTCTTTATGACTGAGCTAATTCTGTCTAAGTATATTGCATACTAATTGGATTCAGCCTTACTTGCAAGCACAAAGAGACATCAGGCAGTGAGGCTGTGTTGTGAGTTAAACCAACCATCACCCTGGAGACCACTCTACCTCATCCTACATCAAGTTCACCACCAACAAGACCCACATTGCTTTGCACACAGACATTGTATCTAAATATTCCTAGAAGAAAGAAATTCAAAAAAGGTATATTAAAATTGTCCTTCTGGAAACATATACATTTATTTTTATGGCATTCCCAGTGCAAAAGTATATAAATATGGTCAGAAAAGAAAGAAAAATAAATGAACATGGAGATTTTCCTTTGGTCCTACTCTCTTCCTCTTCTCCCTTTATCCTGTCAGAATAGTATACATCAAACCAGAGCCTGATGCTGTAACTGGGCTTCTGACTTTCATTTTCCTTCATGAATCTTTCAGTATTTAAACTTCTGTTCAATATACTAAGATGGATGGCACTATCCCTTAATAGATACAACCTGTTTCCCAGCCACTGGCATGTGTGTGATCCTCTCTAATTTTCTGTTATATCTGAACTTCATTTGGCTGCTCATATTTTTAACACACTCATTTTTTCAAATACCTGTCTTCCAACATCTTATTTTCAAAATAACAATATTTACCTGACTTTTATTTATTTAATTTTATTTTTTAGCACATAGCATGGTGTCATAAATGCTGCAACCCACTCAACTAAGTTTTCTCAGGTTTTGTGTCCTGTCATAAGGATCCCTCTCTCTGTTTAACATGAGCTGAGAAAGGCAACAGACAAGAGGGACAAAGACTAGATGTATTTGTGTAAAAAAGAAAAATGAAAAGAGTGAGAGAGGATCACCTAGAAAGATAAAATCCTCTTGGCCACCCTAACTTCATTCATTTTTCCAAGTTACTGGTTCGTTTTTACCACATCTTGCCAGTTCAGAGAGGAAAATGCCCACCTAGAATATAAAACCCAGCACAGATCAGTGAATATTTACCTAAAATTTGATTCTCTAAACAGCAAAGCAGACATCAGTAAAGTGCTACAGCAGCAGCAGGGCTCAAACTAAATGAAAGAGAATTATTCTTTAGAAAACCTATGTTAGATTCTGGGCCTTGGCAGAAATGGGAAATCACTGAAACACAGTTTAAGGAGACCTAAGAGAGGAAGAGGTGGCCACAGTGGGCATCAGAGCATTCATCAATGGATACACATAGGAAGACAGCACTAGCAAGGAATTCCTGTTGAGAACCTACCAAGTGGTGGGCACTGTGCTGAGCAATTCACATTTGTTATCTCCTAAACAACTCAATGGTATTAGAACTATAATTAAGCCTATTTTATGGGTGAGGAAATGAGGCTTATAGCGCTTAAGTTGTGTAAAGTGAAAACTAAGTTGTGGAGCCTGAATTCAAGTGCAGGCAGTAAGACTCTCAACCATTATGAATGCGGCAGTAGCTCTGCATTCTATGGAAATTTGCAACTATACCTGCTTAAGGAAGGAGGAAAGTTTATGAGAGAGAGAGAGAGAATAGCATAACTAGACAATCAGTAAGAGACACAGCCTTCTGCCATTCTGTGCATGAAGTATGCTCCCTAGAGGAGCTAAATATGGGAAACCTGATTCACCTTCCTTTCATCAGGCTCAGTATCTCTCACAGTGGGGTCTTGTAAGCTGCTTGGGCGTCCTTCAGTGTCTAAGCTACAAGACTTTTTCATATGGCATGGCTTATAGATGAGCCAACTACTTCATCTGATGCTGAATCACAGAAGGATCCATGGGACACACACCCAGAAGGGAACTTAAACTCATTGAAAGATGGCATTGTGTCTCCAATGTGGCACCTTCTTAAGGGATTCTGGAAGCAATGTAACTTTACCTCATGTACCCCTTTAAAACTTAATTCCAAAGTCAAAGGCACCTCCTTTCTGCTTCCAAATGGTACAACTCCTGCTCTCTCTCAGAAGCCACAAGCTCTTCTTGGATGCCCTTATTTTGCTCCAATCATTCTTAATACAGCCGCTATATTTCTGGGTAGCATAAAATAATTTAAAATTATTTTTCAATTGAAAAGTGCTTCTCCAAGAACAGATTGTTTTAAAGACAAAGTTGATTGCAGTAATCATTTTAAATGGTCCAATATAGTCTCTTCATTTGACCTAGGACAATCTCCCCATTGGTAGGAGAGTGGGTAAGTGAACAGATTTCCAAACTGGGATAAGATGGTAAAGATAAAGACAGAGACAGAGTGAGATCTTTGGTGAGACATGAAGGGCTGAATGTAAACACAGATTTAAGCAAATATAGACAGATGCCCACCTTTTCTCCTTCTATTCCTAGCTTTGTGCAAGGAATAATATAAAAGCTATAGTAAAAGGAAAAAAAGTATGTCTGAATTCTTGCTCTGTCATATATTAGCTGTGTATCCATTATTTAATTGGTTTGAGTCCCCTAACTCCACATTTATAGGAAGGTTATCAGAATATCCAGTTAAGAGGTTCATTGAGAAAATAAAGTTCCTGGAGCAGATACATTCAATTAAAAGTTGTGGACTCCACAATTCCCTCCCCCACCTTATTTCAAGAAATAAATGGTGGCCATCCTAAGGCACATGATCAAAGTGTGACTTTCCAGAAACCCATTCAGGTGATGGTGCCCTTCACTTCCTAGTCATGGGAGCATACAGTTATTTTCTCACTAAGTTTGTCTCCATTTCCAGGATGTAGAGTTCATTGTTTCTCTCTCTGGCTTCTCAGCAATATTTTTGGCACTTGTTGTCTGAATAGCAATATCATGCTCTGAATCAGAGGATTTATTGAAGGAATGTGTGTACCTGTATCATGGCAGTTACTTGTCAGAATAACGCACAGATGCTCTCAGGGAGTGTTTCTTTCACCATATGAACATCACAAAAGAATCATCCACTTCTTGCAAATACCACACCTGTTCCTCACTTCCCTGAAATAGAATTCCACAGCTTCATAACAACTTTTACTTTATTTATCCCCAAAGTAGCCATCTGCTTGGTACTGTTTTTTTGTTTGCTGGTTTGATTTGGTTTTGCTTTCTTTCCCTGCATTGTACTTTGTTTTAGACAGAAAAATGTCTTCTGAATGAGAAAAACAAAGCAAGCTCGGTTTAAACTACTTTAACTTGGTGTCTATACATCAGCATCTGGAAAAATCCATCACTGCTTTCTTCTCGAGAAATTAATGGGACTCCGACTGGCTCCAAATATTACAGGACAAACGCCTCAGCCCCATGTTTACATGATAAAAATAAGCAAAAAACCCACAAGCATATAGATGAACCATCTCTATTTGTTTTGAGACATTTTACTTACGGCATATTTCCTCTCTTAACTAAGTTTTCGTCCCTACTACGTGAAACAACTTCTGATTCTGAGAGTACTCCATCTTCCTCAAGTGGGGCAAGTGTGCCTGAAATATGTTTGGTGGCTGAGGGAACTCACCAGATCAACAGAGAGTTAATTAATGTCATTTCAATAGTCATGTATAAAGTATCTCCTATGTGCCAAGAACTAACCCCTTCACAATGGTGAACCTCAGTGTGGTCAGCACTTGTTGGGACATTACTCATGAAATGTCATAATACATCATCTTTAGGTCATTCTTCTAGTTTCTTCTCAAAAAGGCAGGAATAAATATCAATTCTTTTCCCTTTGACTATGCTCCTTATCTATGTTTAACTGCTTGTGAGACTAGTATTTTAAATTTCATAATAGTATGTAATATATGTAGTAAAAACCACAGTTAAAAGCAACATTTACTAATATTTTTATCAATAAAACAAAGATACTTCACTGTGTCTTGCACCAACCCCTCCACTTCCCCAAATTCAGCTCCCAGAAACAACCATTTTTATCTTTTCTACTTGTTTATTCACATCCTTATTTAAAATAGAATTTCTCTTTGCTATTCCTCACTCAGTTATTCAGCTCATGAATTTGGCTGTGCTGGGTGACACCACCTCCAACATATATTAATTCTAACTTAAGCCACTTAATGGGTAGAGCAAGAATCAACAGAGAAGTGTCTAAATCAAGCAGCACTGCATCATATAGTTATTTTCCTGTTCTGGAATCATGCCCAAATCCAGAATCAGAAAAAAAAACAGGAAAACTTATAGAATTTACAAGCCTTTCCCCCCACCTCCATCCTCCTCCTCCATTTGTTTTCCCCCACATCTGACTCCAAACTTACTATGGATACTTTTTCCATTACTTTTCTTTTTTCAGTGTCACTTCCTCTCTCCTTCTTAATCTTTACATCAAGGTTTTGATGAACAATATCAACTGCATCAGAAAGGCCATGTGGTTTATAGATTAAGCACATGGTCTGTGGTATCAAATGATGTGGTAGGAAACCTAACTCTACCATAAGGGTGACCTTGGGAAAGTTGTGACTTTGTTATACATCTAAAATAATGATAATATTAGCTACCTTTCAGGATTGCTTGAAGAAAAAATTATAAGATATAAAAAGTACCCAGAACATGACAGGCATGAAATAAATATTTTTACATGTTATAAAACCCTGTTGCTAAAGAAAAATCTATTAAAAAGTATTTAGCCATTGAAAGGTAGTAATAAATTCTGATTATTATGGCAGAGATACTGGCCATGAGTACACTAGATTTCCTTCCCAACTTTGATATCGATTTGTTACTCTTGATCAATAAAATCTCTTCTGTCCATTGATTGGTTAGTTCTATTTTGGGTGATGTTACTGTCTCTCAAGGACTGAGTAAGAAATTAATTTATGACTGTGGTAGGCACTGAGAAACTTGCATGAAAGATGCTTTTGGATGAGAGGTAAGAGTACAGAATGGTTAAAGCATCAGATTTTCCCTCCAGAATATAGGCATTATTATTCTGGCATTACTAGCTAATTGGGAAAGTTACTCAAATTCTTTAAGTCTCACCTGTAAAATGGGAATAATAGGAGTGCCTCTCACTTTATACAATCTTTGCATAAAATTTAAAAACAATGAAAAAATGTATATAAAGTGCTTTATCATACATGGTAAACCCTAATTTTTTTCCATGAATATTATAATGATGGTGAAAATGTTGATGATGATAATGACATCATGAGATGTCAAGAAATATCAAGATATCAAGAAGGAGATGGCCTTCTCAGTGGTAAAAGCCTTTTATTAGAGAAAACCTTCTTTGGTGAGAGCTTGAAAACTTGATTTTTAATCATGGAGCTTACTTTTCCAATTGGTATGGATAAGTAATCAGGCTACTCGAAGTGATATAAAATGACATGATTTCTCTACTAGAGCATAATTGGATTTGTCACCAATTATAATTAGTTAAATATTTTGGAAGGTCAGGAGAAGTAAATCACTGAAAGAAACATCTACTGAATTTCTTTGGTGTGTTTCTGTGGATTGCAGATGGTCATAGCCTCAGCATAAAATTCATCATTTGTAACTCAAATTGTGCCTTGTATCCCGAGACTACACCTAAAATGAAATCCAAGGAAAATGACAATACAAAGGACAAAGGAGATGAATGTTTGCAGTAAGCTCCTTATAAAAATATTTCATCTTTATGTAGTGCACAGGGGAGATTATCAAACCAGGCTTGTTATTATAATAGATAAATATAAACTTCAAATACATACTGGAGCTCTTTTCTGTTCATCTTCAAGCTCCCAACCCTTCCCTTCATGATGTTGTACAGCCCATAAGGCATGAGCAGAGTCACTGCTCTCAGGGCCTGCATCCTCTGAGTATGTGGTGGATACAAACAGTGCCCCAGCTTACAGGTGAATCACAGCCCAGGGACAGTCATACAGCAGCACTATTTTCAGAGTATCCAAATGACACCCAGCTAATTCATTAAACCACTTCTGACAGCCATTCACAAAACTTCCCAAAGCCCCAGTGTGTGCACTAGACCCCATTTATCAGGTAATAGAACAGGGCTTCAGAGACTAAAGTACATTTATGAAAAAAAAAAACTATAGGTAATATCATATTCAATGATGAAAGTCTCGAAGTGTTTCCCTTACAAAAAGGAACAAGATCAGAATACCTGCTCTTACGAGTGCTATTCAATATTGTACTGGACGTTTTAAATAGGCAAGAAAAAGTAATAAAGGTCATTCGAATTGGAAAGGAATAAATAAAACTGTCTCTATTTTTTGATGGCGTGACCCTATATATAGAAAATCCTACAGAATCACACAAAAAAACAGCCCTACTAGAGTTAATAAATGCATTCGGTAAAGTTCCTGAGTACAAGGATCAACACATAGAAATCATCTGTGTTTCTGTATACCATCAATAACAATCCAAAAAGGAAATTAAGAAAATTCAATTTATAATAGCAGCCAAATAATTAAATAACTGGGAATAAATGTGATCAAGTGAAAGATGTGTACATTCAAAACTACAAAATAATGCTGGAAGACATTTAAAAAGACCTGAATAAATGGAAAGACATCTCACGTTTGTGGACTGGAAAACTTAACATTGTTAACATGGTACTACTATCCAAAGCAATCTACAAATTCAGTGCAATCCCTATCAATAACCCAAAAGCCTTTTCTGCAAAATTTAAAAGAATTGAAATCCTCAAATTTATATGGAATACCAATGGACTTTTTATCCAACGTAGAAAAACTATGAAATCATCAAATTAATTTGGAATTGTGAGGAACTCTGAATAGCCAAAACAATATCAAAAAAAAAAAGAATAAAATTGGAGGACTCACTTCTTGATTTCAAAACTTACTACAAAGCTGGAGTAATCAAAACCGGTATAACTAGGATAAGGACTGGCATATAGAGCAATGGAATAGAATTAAGAGTCCAAAAATAAATGCATTTATTTATGGCCAGTTGGCTTTGACAAGGGTGTCAAAACCATTCAGTGGGAAAGGAATATTCTCTTCAACAAATGTTGGAGGTATAACCAGATATCTACATGCAAAAGAATGATACAGCCTCACACTATATAAAAAAAAATTAGCTCAAAATGGATCAATGTCCTAAATATGAGTTAAAACCATGACATTCTAAAAGAAAACAGGGATAAATCTTCCTGACTTCATGTTTGCCAGTGGATTCTTAGATATAACACCAAAATACAAGCAACGGAAGAAAATCTAGATTAAATCAGACTTCATCAAAAAAATTTTTTTTAATTTTGCATCTGAGGACATTATCAAAAAATGAAAAGATACCCTACAGAATGGGAAGAAATATTTACAAATCATATATCTTATCAGAGATTAGTATCCAAAGTATATAAAGAAAAATTATAGCTCAACAACAAAAAGACAAAAACCCAATTTAAGAAGAAGAAAAGAACTTGAATAGACATTTCTCCAAAGAATAAACAAATGGCAAACAGGAACATAGATGCTCAACATTATTATTAGGGAAATGCAAATAAAAAGCACAATGAGGTACCACTCTCCACCCATGAGGGTGATTATAATTATTTTTTAAAGAAAAAAAGAAAAAAAAGAAAAAATATTGGCAAGGATGTGGAGAAATTGGAATACCTGTCCATTGCTGGTGGGAATGTAAAATGGTTCAGCTGCTGTGGAAAACATTTTGGTGGATCCTCAAAAACTTAAACATAGAATTATTATATAACCACTCCTAAGTATATACCCCAAATAACTGGAAATGGGTACTAAACTATATATATGTCCATCTACATTTATGGCAGTACCATTAACAAAAGCCAAAAGTTGAAAACAACCCAAATGTTCTTTAACAGGTGAATGCATTAAAAAAATTTTAGTGTATATATTTAATAGAATATTACTCATCCATAAAAAGGAATGAAGCACTGATACATGCTACAGTATGTATGAACCTCAAAAATGTAATGATATATGAAAGAAGCTGACCCAACAGTCAGATAGTCTATATTTCCATTTATATTAAATATCCAAAATAAACAAATGCATAGACACAGAAAGCAGGTTTGTGATTGCCATGAGCTAAGAATAAGAAGATAGTGGAATAGAGGGTAACTGTTTAATGAGTATTGGGCTGCCCTTTGGGGTGATAAAAATATTTTGGAACTTAATATAAATATTGTTGTACAACATTGTAAATGTACTGAATGCCCCTGAATTGTACACTTTAAATGGTTAATTTTATCTTATATGAATTTCACTTTAATTTTTAAAAAGGTTGAATACTGAAGTCTCCAACTATTATTGCTATTTTCCATTCTGACAGTTTGGGATTTCTTTTCATGTACTTTGTGGCTCTATTGTTAGTTGCATAACTGATTTTAATTGTTTTATTTTCCTGATGGATTAATCATTCTAAAATTTTATTTTTGTCATTCATAACAACATTTGTCTTGAAGTCTATTTTGACTATATTAGTATAGCCACTCCGTATCTCTTCCTTTTAATTGTTTGCATGACACAACTTTTTCCACCTATTTAATTGTAATCTATCTGTGTCTCTAAATCTCAGTGTGTGTGTTATATATATTTATTTGGATCATACTTTTATATTTTTCTAATTTCTATCTTTTTATTTGTTTAATTCATTTATTTTAAATGTAGAATTTCCATCTGTTATTTTGCTATTTGTTTTCTTCATGTTTTATGCCTTTTTTGTCCTTCTAGTCCTTTATTACTGCCTTCTTTTTTATTAAATAGATATATTCTAGTCTACCATTTATATCCCTTGTCATTTATTTTACTAGAATTGTCAGTTACTTTTAGAGTGGTTGCCCTGAGGTTAGGAGGATTTTATTCAGTTGATTTGTGTAAAATTTTGCTTTCAGACTTTCTGCAATAGTTCTTTATGGATTTTATTTTCCTTTTATTCATTTCAGGGTACTGACGTGTTTTTACAAGATTCCAAGTCTAACAATGTGTTTTCCTTCAGTTTAGCAAATGTCCATACACTTTAGTGGGGTTTTGTTTGTTTCTTTTATTGGTAAAGAAAGAGTTTTAATCTATAAAAATATTGTATCACTATATTGTATACCTGAAACTATTATAATATTGTAAGTCAACAATACTTCAATTAAAAAGTACTTGTAGATTATTTCATTTTATGGTCTAATGCCCTTCATGGTTCTAAGTCTCAAAAACATGGAGAAGAGACTCACTGGCACAGCTTGAGTCAGTTACTCCATCCTTAAAAGGAAACTTTGCCAAGAGGGTGTGTCGTATAATAAGCACTATCTATTTAGAAGTTATATCTTTGTAAACCAAACTGTATTGGAGGGTAACATTTTAGGAAGAATTTCACTGTTTTTTGCAGAAAATGGAGGACTACTGGTCAGACAAAATAATTAAGTACCCATTAAAGCTACATGTATGAGGGAAGGCCCTGCATCAGCCATGTAATTGAGTACAACTTTCTATAAAAATAGAATAAGAAAAAAGAATAACATGGTATATATAATCAGGTAAAATTGTTAATAACTTAGTCCTGTGGTCCCATTCTCAACCCCATTTGAGTAGCCCTTCTCCAACATTTTGTTCTGTTTAAATTCCACATACCCCACAACACTCAATGCATTTCTTTCTCCCTCCTTGAAGCTTTTACCAAGTACCATCCATAGCTATCAATCCTTTCCCCCAACTTCCAGAAGAAGGAGAAGAAGCAGAAGCAGAAGCAGAAGGATGTATACATTGCATTTGTTGATGATACAATGTGTTTACTGTACATTGTTTTTGATATAAAATTATTTATAAGAATTATTATTGTATATTTATAAGAAATATTCATAAGAATTGTTAAAGCAGAGTTAAAACTATCTTTGTTGTTTCATCATCAGTTTGTACCACAAACCTTGTTAAACCCCTAGTAAGATTATGTTTGGGAACAGATCTGGGGTAGAAGAGGTTTAGTGCTGCTTATATGAAGCACACTGAATAGCCCAACAACAAGCAGAATAGTTGACTTCCAGGGTAACTGACTCTTTGCTGAGACATAAATTGGTTCCTAGTCTGAATAATACCTTAAGAAACACCCCATGCTGAGAGATAAAACTCACGCCATTTATCATATATTAGACAGTGTTTTGTCCACCCTGAAGCATTATAGTAATAATGATCATGGAGTAAGGAGACCATTACCCTATTTCTTCTATTATCTATTTAGGGCTTATCTCAGAAGAGGAAGTTCAAAGGGGTATTCTTTGTTTTCCAAAAGTTAAGTTTGTTTTTCAACACAGATTTTTAATGTTAAAGCTTGTCAAATCAGGCATTGAAAATAACTAACAAACCAGCTCACTAATTTTGACTACAGTAACAATCGATTTGAATTTTTAAAAACTCAGAATTATGAGGAATATTTAAAAGGTGAAATAACTGAAATCTGGTTAACAAAGTGTAAATGCTCCACACAACAAACACTCCTTAAAAAACTAATCATGAAATTTGGCATTATTCTATTTATTATTAGGATATAAACAATGATCCTTGCATAAATGGAAATACCTTGTTCTTTGAAATGTTAAATTCTTCCTTTTATACCTGTCTACATTATTGTTTGAGTTTTATAATTTTTTTCTTAAACATATGCAATAGGTTAAAGTTTAAGTTGACATTCTCATTTAATCATTACTTGTCTTCAAGAGGTAACTAAAGCCACTTTCATGCGCAAAATAATGAGGCTGAAAGGTATCCTGTGACTTGCCTGAGGACAGGTGGGTGTAGGGGGTGAGGCTAGAATCAAGTTCCTCCTAATAACTCAGGTAAGCATTGACCAAAATCTACCCAGTGTAAATCACTAAATTCTGAATAAATAAGAAGTTTTTTTAAGAGATATACTGATTACCAAAAATCAAAATCAAAATCCCCTCTCTGTGTTAATTCTTAAAGTTCTTAGGGACTTCATATATTAAGTGTTGGGAAGTGGGATAGAGGCATCCATCTCCCCTGCTTTTGGGGAAACTGGACAGCACTGTAAAATTTATCATTTCTTTGTTGGTCTGGCCCAATTTAAAAACAATAATATATGTTAAAATAAATTAATTACATTTCTTTCTATCTCTGTCATGAGTAAAACATTGGAGCCAAACTGACTTTTGAAGTTACACAAGCACCCTTTCTCCTGGATCCTCTGCTTGCACTGTTCCTGTGCAGGAATGTTTATGGAGGGAATTAGATTCACTATTTGCTGAAACCAATGTATTTCGCTGGTGGCTCTACCAATCCAATTAACTTCTCTGACAATACAGTAAAATTAGGATACTGGATTATGTTTGTAGCCAATTAGAAAACTCATGGTCGAATGTCATTCTTATAACATTACCTAGAGTTATGAAATCCTAGTACTGAAAAATACTTCATGGAGTAAGAGAGACAATTTAGGAGGAAAATGAAGAACAGTTCTTTTCTTTAGATCATGATATGAAAAGCGTAACTCTTACATATGCTTAGGAGTAAAGGCAGGGTTTTATTCTGTAAGAATCAGAAATATCCGGGGCATAAATTAGCAGAAAGACATCTCCCTATTATAATTAACAATATTATTACTATCACATTAAAAAAATTAACACTGATGGGAGACAATATATAAAATGGATGTAATATTGTGTTAAGAATCAATAGACCCAAGTCCCAATTTTATTTCTGCTGCTCCTTGAGCCATAACCTCTCTCATTTGAAAGGTGGAAGTAATAAGTCTGCTATCATGAGAATCAAATGAAATGACATATGTGATGTGCTCTGAAAAGTATTAATCATAAGGTATAATTCATAAAATAAAATTAGAATAATACATAATTCTTCTGAAATTATTTTAAACTCTAATACAAGCAAATCTTATTTTATACATTAGAAATGCACACAAGGAAATATTTATTAAAATTTTTTGAGAACCAAACTTCACTTTAATTGTGCTAAAGACAAATAAGTAGACCTCTCACTCCCTTGGTATAAATATTTTGTAAATGAGAATGGAGTTTGTAATATACCACAGAAAAATTGATGAGCTTATACCAGAAAAGCAAAAAGTCACCATGACTGGGCAAATCAACATGAATAGAAAGTGCTCTTTTGAGAAACTCAAAGCCAAGTGCTAAAAACCAAGCAAGTGAGGAATTCTGAACAACAGGACCAAATTTTTAACCCCAGTCCTTGATCTCCTATCACCAGTTTTTACCCTCTATAGCCACAGTTTAGCCCTGATTCAACAAAGGTAATAGATAATTCTCCCAACAATGCTTCTGGGTTGGTATTATCGTCCACAGTTCAAAAATAAGAAAACTGAGTCTCCAGGAGATTATGTAATCTCCTCAAAGTCACACAGCAAATAAGTGAAGAGTTATTTGATTAAAGTTTTGCCTGAGATCTCCAAAGCTCATGTATTTTTTAACTCCTTTACTCTAAGCAAAGAAGTCAGGTATTTCTTTTGAAGTGACAAGTCTGCTTTCATCTTTGTAACCCATGTACATCTAACTCAATTTCCTTCCCTGACTACTCATCACAGTCAAAACACCACATGTTCTTGATTACATAGTTAAGAGAGAAGTACAGATGGTTCCTGGTGGAACAAGATGATGGCAAGAACAAGTGACAGATGGGCCTCCTCCATTCCTCAACAGAGTGAGAAGGCAGAACTAGATAATGAGAGCATTAAGCTGCTCAGAACATCCACATGGCTGCCATGAGATGGGAGGGTTAGGGGCAGAGACACTGGGGGAGTAATATGGCTACCCTATAATTGTCTGTTATCCACTGACTAGCCCTCCATCAAAAAGAAGTTCCTTTTGCACAGCTGACACCAACAAGGAAAAAATCATTGTTAATCACAATGAATGCCTCTGCCCAGGCTGCTTGGAAATTACTTTTAACCAGGAAAATGACGTTTAACTTGGTCATGAGCATGAACGGACTTAAAGTAAAACACTTGGTGAAGCTGCTGGAGGTCTCTAAAACCAACCTTGAAATAATTTGTCTTAAATTTTCTTACTTGTAGCAATTATTAATCCTTAAGTCTCATTAGTTCCTTTGTTGGTAAAATCAGTGTTATGAATGAAATTCCTTTGTGGATCACTTAGCTTGGCTTTCTTCTTCAGACAGTACACAGTTACAGAGAGCTCTAGGCCAGAAAGTGTAGGTTACTCAGAGCACACCCATCTCCACTATTAAAAGGGAGAAAAATATTCTGCTACCAGTGGGAAAACAGCATAAGAGCATTTTCTACATAGAAAGTATTGCTTCCCTAATATTTTATATTGGTATAAGTGTTTGACCTAAAAGTTTAGTGTTAGAGCTAGAGTTTATGCCTCACAAAAAACTAAGGTTTGGGCAAAGAATGAAGTAGAAGGAGTAAAGCAGATGGGTTAAAGCAAATAGAGCTTATCTGCAGAGAGAATAATGGGACACATGAACAGACAGAAGCAGAAATGAGAGACAACGTGGTCTCAGAGAGAGAGAGATACACAGAGACAGAAATAGAAATCAAGACATAATCTGACAGAGGCAGATGCAGAGAAAAATCTTTAATGGTTTTCAGCTATCAAATCCAATTCCCATAAAATCTGTGAGATCTCTATGCTTTTGTTGTCATATATTTTACTTACACAAAAGTTAAAAACTATATAATACATTGTTATTATTATTTGTATTTAAACATTCAATGAGCATTTTAACAGCTTAATTGAGCTATAATTCACACACCATACAATTCACTCATTTAAAGTATAAAATTCATTGTATTTCTGTGGTATCAGTTGTAACATCTTCTCTTTCATTTCTGATTTATTTGCGTCCTCTCTCTTTTTTTCTTGGTGAGTCTAGCTGAAGGTTTGTCAATTTTGTTTGTTTGTTTTCAAAGAACCAGCTCTTAGTTTCATCAGTCTTTTCTATTGTCCTTTTAGTCTCTGTATCATTTATTTCTGCTCTGACCTTTATTATTTCCTTTCTTCTACTAAATTTGAGCTTTGTTCTTCTTTTTCTAGATTCTTTAGGTGTAAAGTTAGATTGTTTAAGATTTTTCTTACTTCTTATGCTACGCTTGTATTCCTATGAACTTCTCTTTTATAACCACTTTTGCTTCATCCCATATACTTTGGTATGTTGTATTTATGTTTTCATTTGGCTCTAGGTTTTTTTTTTTTCTCCTTTAATATCTTTAATGATCCATTGTTTGCTCGGTAGCATGCAGTTTAATCTCCATATTTTTGTGGTTTTTCCAGTTTATCTTGTAATTGATTTCTAGTTTCATGTCATCATGGTAAGAAAAGGTGCTTGATATGATTTTAATTATCTTGAGTTTACTGAGACTCGTTTTGTGGCCTAACATGTGATCTATCTGGAGAATGTTCCATATGTACTTGAGAAGAATGTGTACTCTGTGGCTTTTGGATGGAATGTTCTAGATATATCTACTAAGTTTTGTGGTATAATGAGTCATTTTCTGGTATATTTAATGAGTCATGTTTCTTTATTGATTTTCTGTCTGGATGATGTATCTATTGATGTTAATAGGGTGCTAAAATTTCCTACTGTAATTGTATTGCATCAATTTCTCCATTTAGAGAGTCTGTTAATTTTTGCTTTCTATATTTTGTTTGCCCCTATGTTGGGTGTATATATAGTTATAAATGTTATATCTTCTTGATGGATTGACCGCCTTATCATTATGTAATACCCTTCTTTGTCTTCTCTTACAGTCTTTGTTTTAAGGTTCATTTTTTCTGATATATAGCTACACCAGCTTTCTTTTTGTTTGTATTTGCATGGGCTATCTTTTTCCATCCTTTCACTTTCAGTCTGTGTATGTTTTAGATCTGAAGTGAGTCTCTTCTAGGCAGTTAAGATGTGTCTTGTTTTTTTTTATCCATTCAGCCAATCATTTTTTTAATTGCAGGATTTAATATGTTTACATGCAAATTAATTATTAATAGGTATGTACTTATTGCCATTTTGTTCATTGTTTTCTGGCTGCTTTGTAGTTTCTCTTGGTTCCTTTCTTCTCTTTCTCTTTATCCTTGTGGTTTGATGGCTTTCTTTAGTGTTATATTTCACCAACAAATTGGACAGCCTAGAAGAAATGGATAAATTCCTAGAAACATACAATCTTCTAAGACTGAATCATGAAGAAACAGAAAATATGAAGAGACTAATTACTAGTAAGGAGATTAAATCAGTTAAAACAAACAAACAAACAAACAAAAAACCTCCCAACAAACAAAAGTCCAGGACTAGAAAGTTTCACTTGTGAATTCTATCAAATATTCAAAGAAGATTTAATTCCTACTCTTCTCAAACTTCTCAAAAAAATCGAAGAGGAGGGAACACTTTTAAAGTTATCTTAGGAGACCAGCACTAACCTTAAACCAAAAACAGAGAAGGAAACAACCAAAAAATAAAATTTCAGGCCAATATCATTGATGACCAGAAATGTAAAAATCATCAAAAAATATTAGCAAACCAAGTTCAACAATGTATAAAAGGATCATACATCATTAACAACATGGATTTATTCCAGGAATGCAAAAGTGGTTCAACGTCCACAAATCAATGTGATACACCATATCAACAAAATGAAAGATAAAGATCTTGCAGTCATCTCAATAGATGCAGGAAAAGCATTTGACAAAATTCAACATTCACTTGTGATAGAAACTTAACAAAGTGCATATAGAGGGAATATAATTCAACATAATAAAGGCCATATATAACAAACCCACAGCTAACATCATACTCAATGATGAAAAGCTGAAATCTTTTCCTCTAAAATGAGGAAAAAGACAAGTGCCCATTATTACCACTTTTATTCAACATAGTATTGGAAGTCCTAGCCACAGTATTTAGTCAAGAAAAAGAGATAAAACACATCCAAATAGGAAAAAGTAAAACTGTTCCTATTTGCAGATGGCATGATACAATATAAATATATCTATCTACATATAGATATAGATATAAAACCCCAAGGACTCCACCAAAAAACTGTTAGAATTAATAAAGTCAGTAAAGTTGCAGAATACAAAATCATTATACAGAAACCCATGGCATTTTTATACACCTATAACAAATTATCAGAGAGAGATTTAAAGAAAAACAATATTATTTATATTTGTATCACAAAGAATAAAATACCCCAAAATAAATTCAACCAATGAGGTGAAAGACCTGCACACTAAAACCTATTAGACCCTGATGAAATAAATTGAGCAAGACACAATAATGGAAATATATTCCATGCTCATGGTTTGGAAGAATTAAATTGTTAAGATGTCCATTTTACCCAAAGCAATCTACAGATTTACTGCAATCCTTATCAAAATTCCAATGGCATATTTCACAGAGCTAAAACAAATAATCCTAAAATGTGTATGGATCCACAAAAGATCCCAAATAGTCAAAACCATCTTGAGAAAAAAGAACAAAGCTGGAGGTATCACACTCCTTGATTTCAAACTATACTACAAAGCTGTAGTAACCAAAACAGTAAGGTATTGGCTTAAAAACAAACACACCAATCTATGGAATAGAATTTAGAGTCCAGAAATAAACCCATACATATATGGACAATTAGTTTATATAAAAGCATCAAGAACATACAATGGAGAAAACAAACAAAGAGATTCTCTTGCAAAAAATACTGTAACACTTCACTCATCTATAACTAAGTGCCTTACTTTAAATATCTCCAGGAAGTAGACCTTAAGACAAAGATCTAAATGCAGGTCATTGACCTGTTGGAAGGAAACCTCATGAAACACAGTAGGGGAATACGGTACCCAGACAGCAAAAAGTAGGAAGCCAATATCAGTGAGTTATTGAGCATGTTAGCATTATGAATGACTAGGGTATAATCATAATACAAAAGTCTGGGAATTAGTGGGGAATGTACACCACAGGGTTAGCCCACTTGGGGGTGGGAAGGGAACTGGGGTACTTATGCACCAATTCCATTAGTTAGGGTCCTTTCCCTCCTTAAGAGTGATAATTCCCCAGCACATCTGGCCTGTAGATCTTATAGGCAGAGGAGACTCTGATGGTCAGAGAAAGCCTCAAACAGACAGGAAGCATGTACTGCAGTTGCAAGTTGGGTCAACATGCAGTGAAAAGGCAAGGGCAGAGGGGATGCAGTCAGGGTACCAAATGTGTCTTCTATGATTACTTATTTGTCAACTCTCTAAAACAGATCTAGACGAAAAATCTAGCTAAGAAATGTATCCTTGAGTACTCAAAGCTCCTTTCCTTTGGAAAATGCCACAAACTCCCACTTAAACATATTTGCTCACTCCTAGTAGAGGCTTCGAACCTTTACAAAATTGGAGTAACAAAGGGCATATGGTTCCCTAATTCACTATAGCTTTCATATTAGATGCAGCAGGTGCTTCCTAGTAGCAGACATATGCTGAAAACACAGTAAATGACAGTGGAGTTGTAAGAGCTGATGGTGAAGAGAAGCCTGAAAACTGTAGAAAACAGATAAGAGAACAATGAACATAGATCTTTAAGGAACAATCTTACACTTTCCAATATCCTTAAAGGCATATTATATTAAGCTCCAGGATAATAAATAATGACCATAATAGGCAATGATTAATTCAACAGTTACTGAGCATGTTAGTGTGTCATTTGCATTATTGTAGATGCAGGGGAAACATAATTAGTATTGCCATCAATGTCACAGCCATTATGGAGTTACCATCCTGTGGTGAAGGCAAAAAAATGAACAAACACATATGTAAAGTGGTTATGTTTAAAAATGTAGGAAATAAAATTCATCTTAGAAAAAATAGTTAAATAGAACCTTATTTTTAATTTTGAAGGAGTAAGTATGGGTGTGCTTTATAAATAAATAAAGAAAACTTGGTTATTCTGAAATATTCATTCCCCAGGAGTGATCAATAACTAGACTTTTATAGTAAATGCCTTGCACTTTCTCCCCCTGCTACTTGCCGACTGTGTGAAAGGCTTTAGCAAACAATTTTGTGGTAAATACAGGGCTATGCAGAGGAAAGAAAATCTTATAGAATTAATCCTCAGAAAGAATAATGAACCCTTGGAGAATTGTAAATAGTGATGCTAAAAGGACAACTAGAGTGCAGTATACTGCAAAGAGCTTTGGAGTCCAGGAGTCTGAAGCTTACCCAGCTCTCTAAGACTGTGTAATCTTGAGCAAGTAACTTTCCCTCTCTGAGCCTCAGTTTTGGGGGATATAAAATGAATTTTTTAATAATACCTAGCTTTGAGAATTGGGAAATTGGATTGAAATATCAAATGAAAAATGTCTAGCTCAGCAGTTCTTGGCACATTGATAGTACAAACTCAATAAATAGCAGTTCCCTCCTATTCATACAAATATTCAGGTCACTCTGCTAGCAATGGAGACAGATTTGTGTTGATCCGTCCTCATATTTGAGCCCAAGAGTGGCTGGTAATAGCTGCTCTTGACTATGTTTGCATGTATATTTTGTTAAATTGGTTTTATCTGGGAGAAACTATCAACATGGGGATTTCAACTCTACAATCCTAGACTTGTTACACATATTAACCATACTCAGCTCACCAAACAACTGGCTTCAGAATCAGGAGTAGCATTTTGCTTCTGGAGTTTATCTACAATTCACTTTGCTCTGTTCCAAGTGTTCTCTGTAAAACTGCAAAGAACTCTAATGTTTCAGTACTTGGAAAAATGTAGAGCTTCCAGAATCACTACCAACCAGGGCCAAATATGAGGAAGAAGAGTTGGGTGTAGAGCAGAACCAATCCCGGACCCACTCTGGATGTTTAAGGAAAGCCAACTGCTTACAGCACAGGTCACACTTGCTTAACTAGTTGTAGTCAGAGCCTTAAGAGATTCACAAAGAAATTAAGTAGTAAGAAATAACTAAAGAGAATTTAACAATTTCATACTAAACACAGAACAGAATATAATAAACAAGATGGCAAATGAAATTGGAGGTTAATGACATTGTACTTTACAATATAACGAGGCACATACAATACTAGGCTGGAATAAAATGTATTACAGGATATAAATGTACATAATGGCAGTTTATAAATAAATTATTCTACACTGATTGCAATTAAATTGTCTTGCTTTAATACTATCTTGTAATTAAGGTGTAAGTGGCTTGCTGCCTTGTTACTCCCTGATCAACAACAAATACAAATATTTTTCTCAGCTACAGTAGTTGTAAATAAACACCCAAACTTTTTAGATAAACTCGTTTTTTGTCGGATGAATATCCACGAACAAAATCTGATTATCACAAATTGGGTAAACCTGCAAACATCATCAATTCTGACTCAGTACTCTCCCCAAAGACTATTTCCAGTTGTTTCCAATTAAGGAAAATTGTTTCCAAGTTAAGGAAACTTTTAAGTCCTTCAATTTTACCTTTCATCTATTCCATACTACTAGATAGATGGCACTTTGGTCAGAAATGCCACGGCAACTGTGAGCTTGGCTGCGCCAGTATGTAAGGCCCCATTTCCTCCCCCCATACTGTCTGAGTCAAGGGTACTTCCTTTGGGCTGCTGTGTGTAGTTCTGTCTTGGCACTGTGCACACCACATTCTAAGCACCCATTCACGGGCCTGTTTATGTTGGTCCTGAGGACAAAAACATGAGGCCTTTCATGCTCCAGATGACATTCTCTTTCTAGAATTGGGTTAGAACCCAAGTGTATACAAAGGAAATGAAAACCTCACAATGCCTGCCTTTAAGGGGCTTCAATTTGGCAAGAGGAATAATAACATACAAACCAGTTAGGTAAGGCACAGTAACATTAATTTTCAACAATGTTAAAAGAAGCAATTTTGGGAAGTTGAATGGAAGGAGCGACTAATTAGCTGGCGAGTAACAGGAAAGTTCATGCAAGTGGCATTTCTTTGCCCTGGGACTTAAAGGAAGAGACTTCTGCCAAGGATTTCTTGTGTGTGTCTCTTTTTACATAAATTAAAGGACATCTATTCAAAGTACCATTCAATGAAGGAGGAAAATCCATCATGCTTGAAGAACAAACAACATTATCTATACTAAGGAAAACAAAACAAATTTTTTAAATAAATAAATAAATAAATCCTGGATTGAGGAGAGAGGGAATATTTTTAGAGAAAGGTCAGAGGGAGGGGGAGTTGCAAGAAAAAGATAATTTAACACCAATGGGGGAGTGTGACTAGAAGAAAGTCACTATCAAATGTAAAATAGCTGATTCTCCAGGTGAATGGGCTGGGGATAGACAGATCAAAGGAAGTATGCAGATTTCAATGCATTGCTCTGTACTAATGAGTCAACTGTAGGCAAATTTTAAGTAGGAAAAGGTTAGCTAAATGGATCAGGTTATCAGGATACCCAATAAATGACAGCTCTCTGTCCCATCCTGGGTTCTGAACAAAAGAATGGGAGTTCAAAATATTACCTTTACTATGATAAAATCAAAGCGAGGGTTGGGGGGGGCATAGATTATTATAAAAACAAATATAAGCAAAACAAAGCAAAACAAATAGGTCTACCAGTTGACCCCAGAATCAGAAAGACTATCAGTGCACTCAGAGGCGTTGGGCCAGGGCAAGACCCCCACACATCTGAGGAGGAAGCAAAGGGAAAAGCCACCTTTGAAAAAACAGCAGAGAATACCACCTACCTGCAGGCAGTTGCCACCTGAGAGGAAAAGCCAAGGAGGTCTGATACGTCTGATACGTTACAAATTTACCAATCCAATAAGTCATCCCAAAGGGGTCTCATAAATCTTCATTCAACCACTCCCATCCCATTCTACTTCCCTCCCCACTCCAACCCTGCCCCCAACCGTTGTTGATTTTCTTGCAGTTTGTAAACGCTCTTTGAGGAGCAATGCAATCTGCCTCTCTCCATGCTTTTATTGTGATGGCCTAGCACAGTAATAGTAATGAACCACGTCAAACTTGGCATAATTCTCCATTACTAGTCCTACATAATTATTCACTGAATTGTTATTCTGTTTTCATTTTATTTTTCCAAGTAAATATATATTTTTTATGTTTTTTTTTTTGTTTTCTTTTGTTTTTTTGTGGTACGCAGGCCTCTCACTGTTGTGGTCTCTCCTGTTGCAGAGCACAGGCTCCGGACATGCAGGCTCAGCAGCCATGGCTCACGGGCCCAGCTGCTCCACAGCACGTGGGATCTTCCCAGACCAAGGCACGAACCCGTGTCCCCTGCATCGGCAGGTGGACTCTCAACCACTGCACCACCAGGGAAGCCCAAATATATATATATATATATTTAAAGAAATTCTCTTTACCTTGTTGGTCCAAAGAAAGTCAAAGATCATCTTCAATGAAACAGTTGCTTGATGACTTTTCAAGTGTGTTGAAGAGCACTTCATTAAGTAGTTCTCCAAACAGCAGTTGTGAGAAACAGCCATCAAACTCTTCTGACAATCTTTTTCCAAGAGCTCTCCACCCCAGCAGAAATGACATACGAAGACCTTAGGACCCAGGCATTCACGAAAATCTCATCCCAGCTTTCTTGGATAAGTACCCAGTGAAACAGTCACATCTTTCTACTCCTCAGGTGTTTTAGGTACTCTTTCAATTAAAGGACAATTAGCAATTAAGCCCTATCCTTCCTTTTCCATCCTGAGCCAAGACATTAAATCTGCAGAAGATTGGAGGATGTGAGATCAAGCAAGGAGACACAGGCATTGGTAGCTATCTATTTTGCTCTTGCAAAGATTTCACTGAGAGAGAGTATTTTCTTTGCTTATTTCTTTGCTTAAATAATTTGCTTATTATTTCTTTGCTTATGTCTGTCTTATTTAACTAATTGTGGTGCTACACTTGGTCCATAATGACAACCTTTAGAATCAACAGACATTTTAGAATCAATAGAGATTTCAGGCACCACTGTTTTAGTTAACAAGGTATTTCATTATATTAGGTGGTGAATGATGGAGATGTCCTTGGATCTTATCAATTATAAATGAGCTATTGCTTGAAGAAAACCAGAAGGGCTATCCCTTGCCAGAGATCAGCCAGGCTGTCCTCTGTACAGGAACAGGCTTTGTGAGTTAGACAATAATGATTCAGCTTTAGTGATTCAGGCTCTGATCTAAGGCAATGATAATCCTCTGGGCTCAGCCTAACACACTGAGAAGGACAGCTCCCCACAGAATAGGCCCTGACCTTCAGGAAGTCCCTGAGGGAATTTCTTTTAGTTTGTTCATTCCACTTAAATGCAGGGTCCTGGGAAAAACTAGAGCAAGGCAAAGTCACAGAGAGCTGACTGGAAGATGGGAGTTACATGGGTGTCCTAAACAGACAAAGATTTTTATCATTTCAAGTTAACTTTATGTTTACTAATTTACCTAATAATCACAGTAATAAAATTATAATAGCTACAACTTGTGTGGACATTCTATGCATAAGACATTGTGCTAAGTACCATACCTCATTCAAACCCACTACAATCTTGTGAGATAGAATGTATTACTAACACCATTTTTGTAGGGGGATGAGGAAAATGTGGTTCAACATACTAAAGATTTTTGTCCAATGCTATGTGGCTAATGATTGGTGGTTTTAGGATTAAAGTCCAGGTTGATAAGATACTGAAGCCAATGGTCTAACCCACCATGTTATAGCCCAGCAGTACTCTTATCAACCAATTCAGATTAATGGTGGACAGAGAACCCTGACGACCTGAGTTCTTTGTCAGTCACAAGCACAATGAGTCCCCATTTGTTAGTAAGATTTGGGAGGCATCAAACTCTACTGGTTCAAAATCCCACATCCACAGTGGGCCAAAGATTCTTTTTGGTCATCAGTGAAGGCTTCCTTTTATTCAAATTATATTGTGTACAAAGGAAGAGGAATTTATCAATATTCTTTGGACTATTTTCAGGCATCCTGTATGGCTTGACGAGATGGAAATAGAATGAAGAACAGCATAAAGGAAGAGAGAGTCCAGATATCATGTCATTTAAGGAGATGTCAAAATAATGATAGGAGGATTTATCTTCTTTTATTTGTTTGTTTTCTAGGGTAAAAAAGTTCCCTTAGAAAAAAGTCAAGGTTTGTCATAGTTATCAAAGGGAAAAAAGTATTTCTGCATTCTTAATCTATTCAATAGCCAGCATAGTAGACTGAAATAATAAAATGAAAATAGTAATTCTTACTTGGGATTTGTAATTTTATAGAGTGCTTTAATGTTTATTGCCCTCTTAGATCCTTACAGCAGCCATGTAAGAAAACAGGATGGAGATTATTCACCTCCCATTCTACAGGTGAGGAAATTAATTTTTTTTTAAGTTTTGACACCATAAAAACTAAATAATTAGTCTAAGGTCACATGGTTAGTAATTAGCAGAGCCAGCACCAACCCCTGGTCTTCAGCGCCAAGTATGCCTTCTATTACAGCTCAGAGACTATGGTTGAAATATAAAGTAAAGATCTCAGAGAGTCAGAGGGCAGTTGATGGAGAAATCTATGAACAACTGATCTTATTCTTTCTTTACCATTTCCTATTCTTCTCTGAACCTTGCATTTTAGAATAAAATCCCATATGTTTGTCTTTAAAAGTTATTTCCCGAATATATCTCATGGCTAATTGAGGCTAAGGACATACCAGCTAATGATTTAAAGCATTCTTGTGTTTCCCACATTATTATTATCTTGACAGTTATGAAACAGAGATCTAAGCATGTTCCAGCCTACTGTGTTATGAAGGTGGTAGAGTCGGGAGGAAATAAAGAAGGATATTCATTTTTTCAACCAAATAATAATGATTTTAAAATGTTTCAGAGTCTCCCTTTAGTTTAGGGAGGTTAATTGGGCAAGGTTTGTATGTGGGGAGGGGCAGGTGCTAGTTTTTCTCACTATTCAGTGCAGCAGGGCCAAATGTGTGTTTTCTTTATTTTGGTTTGGTTAGTGTTAAGTTTTTAATTATTGTGCAGTTTCCTTAAGCAAATTATTACCAACACTGCCTATACCAGATAATCACACTTTCTGCTTCTACTGTTACCAGATCAGAATAAATGAGTTAGATCATGGTGCCATATCTTGAGAATTTTTTGTATTCAAGGGTCTAGGCCTCAGAAAAGTAATCCTAAATCTTCTTGTCTTTGGAAAGTCAACTGGAGTTGAGCAGAATAAAAAATATATAGCTACAGCTAATTTTTGATGAGACCGAAAGCTGAAGAAAATATAAGTGCAGACCTACAATAAGCATATATGAGCTTTATTTGTGCTTTCACCTAGGATGAGTTACAAATGACTCTAGAGACATGTTTTCATGCAAAGAAACAGGAAGGTGGTTCCCCATGAACAAGACAATCAGTATTAGGTATCAACTGGCCAGTTTTTAGTCACTTACAAGGATAATTTGGTACTTGAGAGTATAAGCTCCAGAGTCAGATACACCTGGAACATACTCTAGATGTTGTGCTGGCTTGGGTATGACAGTTCTTCTCGCCAAAACTTCATATTATTATCTATAAAATGGAGACTGTGATATTAGCTACCACCTAAGATTTTCATGAAGATTAAATGAGCTAACACATTAAAAAAAAAAGGAACACTGTTATATTGTAAATTCTCATACATGTTAGCTAGTAGTAGTAGTAATAGCAGCAGTAGTAGCAATAGTAGTAGCAGTAACAAACAAAACCTTATAGGAAGGAGATCAAAACTGGGTATGATTAGGTGGAGCTCAAGAATGTGTATGGGAAACAGCATCTCAAGGAGCGCCATGTGAGAGTTTAGAGGATCACTTAAAATGCTACTGTCAATCCAATAGGCTCATCAGAAAAAGAAGTGGTACCCATAGGCTCTACCACCAAGAGGAACAGATAGAGAAACATGTTTGAAGCATAACGTGGGAATTAGAGCATGGAGTAACTTCAAAGCCGACATGCAGGGGCTGAAGCCCTTCTGTTTTCTAAGTCCCCAGCACTGTACCCTGCAGAGTGTGTGGTGCACATGACATCACTATCCACCCTCTCCCTTCTATTGGGAATTGGAACAGAGTGAAATTCCAATTCCAGATGTAGAACTGAGAGATCCATGAAAGGGGAGGTTACCAGCCAAGGTACACAGCACTCTATCATAAAGAAGTGAAGTCCCAGAGTATGTGGATCATGGGAAATTTTACAGAGTAAATGTTTAGAGAGACCCAGAGAGATCACAAGAAAGAGAGTTGGTGGAGAAAGCAGCCACATTTTAGAGCTGTCCTTCTGGAGGCTCAATTCCTGAGATTCCTGAGGCTTCATGCTCAGCTCTTCCTAGATGCCAATGAAATCTCATTGTAGTTTTTCCATGGTTCCCACTCAATCCTTTTCATTTGTACCTACTCGTTTTCTTTTCTTTCCAAATAGATGAGAATCTCTATATTAATTCTAAAAGCAAAGATTTGAAGGAGACAAATAAGCAACATTTTATTTTCCTAGAGTTTCACTTCACTCTGGCTAATGTTTTGGGATTATCCAGAAAAACCATAAGCAAAACTATTCACAATAGCTTTGGAGAATTGCAGGTAAGCCAACTGGTATCTAATCTGACTAATAAAAGATACATTTCCTCTCCTTAGAAAAGCATCCCTGTGGTACAGTGTAGACCCCACAGCTGAGGGGAAATAAGCCAGGGCTCTTCACTTTCACAGACCAGGACTTGAGTCCTCCATTTACTGGCTGGCTGACCTTGGATGAGTTGTATCACTTCTACAGGGCTCACCTTCTGCAGCTGTAAATTGGGGGTAATAATATCTACTGTATATGAGTTCCACATAAATGTGCATCAAACCTTCAGAATGTGGGCCCACAGTAGCGGGCCTTCCACAAACCCGTACAACATTTATAGGAATAAGAAAAATGTGCTTTTTCTTCTGGGCAAACACCTGGTGAGTAGGTCTCTGAAGACCAAGATATGGCAACTCTGCTTAACAGTCATTAAGTGGAAATTATTATGTTGTTGTATCAATAATTTATGTCCAAGTTTGCTTCTTTTGGAAAAGCAGCATAGCTGTGTACAACAAATTGTAATTTATATAATTTTCCCTTTGTGATGGTTCATAACTAGTCAAGTAGTTATGGTGGAAAAAAAAGTTGTCATCAAGGTTTCAGCCTGATGGAAAAATCAATGCAGCCCAGAGTGCTGTCAATAGCAGCAATTACATCTCATCGGTCATGATGGAAAGCAGTTTACACTTAATACAGATTTTTTTAACTTGATGCCTGATTATGTGTCACCCTAAACACTGAATCAGAGCAAGTCGACATGAAAATCCCTGTCTTCCAAGACATCCCTGTCTTCCAAGGCTCAGTTAGCTACCTAGGAAGAGTTGATCTATCTATAACACAGAATGCGTAATTCAAAATGACAATAAAGAAAAAAAGAAGCTCGCATAATTTCATGCACACAGAGGGTAAAGATTGCTGACAGATTTATGGGTTATAACTTACTGAAGATTCTGTGTGGAAATGTTTCACTCACTCCTCTTTGCAAGGCAGGCAAATTCTTTCATCTTCAGGCCTTTTGGATATATTTTCCCCAGGAGTTGCTGGACATTAAATCTGTCAAATAGAGACCTATTAAATCTGACTTGATGCTATAAATGGTAGTAGCCTGAGGCCCTGAGTTGTAGCAGCTCTAAAGATGACACACACCTCCCCATGTGGCATTGTATCGTAGAGGACAGCAAGGTTGTTAGGATGGCCATTCTCCAAGACAGAAATGGGATGGAGCATTTGCAATTCCTGTTCCTCTTGGAGGGGTCCTGCTTAAAAAGCAACCCAGTGACACCAACCCCAGGCAGTTGTGGCAACTTCCCAGTGGGACTGTGCTTCATTCTCACACATGCCAATAGTTGGGTGGCTGGATGAAAGAACACAGTCATGTGATTCTCTAGACTGGTTAATGAATACTGGTAAGTGGTGAGGTTTTTGTTCCCAAATTTGACAGCTGCCAGCTATGGATGTTGAAGCATTCTGAAGGTGTCAGATTTAGGAAAGTTTTGATCTAACACACTCTGTTGTGTGAATAAGTCATCAAAAGTCCAAGCATGATAATGCTTTAGCAAACTGAGTTCTCTACAGTTTGTATTCCATCTGTCTGCTTCCAGAGAACAATGCTTAGGCACCAGAACCTATTCAAGAAAAAGAGGAATGAGGTCTCTGGGTGGTAGGTCAGACCGTGCCTAGTAATAGCCTGGTGCACAACAGATGTTTTGTAAAAAGTCCTCTTCTCTTGCTTATCTAGGACACTCTGACTGGGGGAATTGTTCTTAGCATGGGAGATGGAAGAATATTAATTCTGTCCAAAGAAGAACTTGACTTGAAGTTTCTCAGGGTTTATTGGAAGTCAGCATACCAGAAACAGATAATAAGATGAAATTTGGCATGCTAGATATCTATTAGGGATCGACACCTGTGGGAAGGTATTAGTGGAAGTGAGATTGGTAAAAGGGAGATGTCTAACTGCAAAGCAGGTCACGTAAGACCCTGGCCAACCCCACTGGAAGTGTTGGAGTATGTATGGCTTGTCTGAGTTGTTCCATGTTGGGCCAAAATGTCTGGGCTTTTGGTCATGTCCTTAGGAGAGGTGGCTCTCTACAGTGAAGCAAATCCTGAATGGGCTGACAACTAAAGTCTCTTTGTTGGGAGCTGGCAGCAAGACTTCCCTTGAAAAGGTCTCAATCTATAAGTCCTTAGCAAAGCAGACCTCCCTTGGTTGGGTTTTAATCTTCTCTGGAGCTTAGCCACTCTGACTCAGTACCTGGTCTTCAGCTTTCTGAGCACTCCGGTTGCCAATCATGAGAGCCTCTCAATAAGCTACCAAGGATGCCTTCTCTTCTGGCTTCCACACTTTTATTTCAATTGCCTCTTGGTCTCCTGGGAATTTTCTGTAACATCATTTTCTTCCTCAAATGCTGTCCCACAGGTTATTTATGTGGGGTTAAATGCTACCAAGTGGCCTCTATTATTGAGTATTCTCTGATCCTATTGCTGTCAGTGAGAGCCTAGTCCTCTCCTACTCTCTTCTGTAGCTTCCAGATTAGAGCCTTCCCATTATTAGTACACAGGTACAATCCCTGGACCTTACAGCTTGTAAATTTGCCCAGTTAAAAGTTGATACCCTATTTGTAAGGTAAGGAGTAGAGTAGATTATCTAACAGTGAGGACTCCAGAGTCACACAGATCAGGTTTGAATCTCAGCTCAGTCTGTAGCTGAGTAACGTTTGGGTAAATTATTTAACATTTTTGAGTCTAGAATTTCCTACTTAGGAAAAGGGTATACAGTAGTACCTACATTAGGCTTACGAGAAAGAATATTTAGCAGAAGAAAGGAAGGAAGTAGGGGTGGAACAAAAGAAGGAAGGAAAGAAGAGGAGAAGAAACCAAAGAAAATTGTCCAAAGTCAACTATTTATTACAGATGATCTGTAACAGGTTAGGCTGAGGATATATTTTTCAAAGCATTTCTACCAGAGCCTGTTCCTGTTTTCAAATTTCACTGATATAATTTGTGAGCTATATGAATTAGAAAATAGAGGAGGATATAAACATGGAAGGAACATCAGCCTTCTAGGACCATTTGCCCAAAGGCCATCCAGTGTCAAGCACATTAATTGTTCGTGGTGGGTGGGGTGAGAAGATGCTGAATCCCTTTGTGACCATGTGGCCTAGCAGAGAATATCAGCAGGTGAATGGCCTTGCCCTTGCTCTGCAATTATAGACACCATTACAAGGGCAAGTGAAAGCAAAAGAGCCTACAGCAACCTAAATAAATGCCTGTCATCAGCCACTCTGCCTGTACACATCCTCAGATATATTGGGGAGGCACTTGGGCTCCAGCCCCAGTCTGCTGAGATGCCTTCTCATTATCATTTGGCAGCTGATTTTAGAGGAGATGTATGGTGGAATACAGTGACCACACTTTGTTCCCAGCAAGATTCTCTGGCCCCAAGATCATGATTCTCATAAACCTAAAAGAGTCTGGCTTTGTGAACATATGTTGTAGCATATGGAGGGTGACCATATAATTTATCACACAAACTAAGAGATGTATTAAGAATTAAAATGGTATATTAATAATTCTATAGGCAATTGATCTAAATTAGAGCTATTCCAGGTAAATTGGCCATGATTTTATCTAAATATAGACACACAGCTGATGCAGAACATGGACTTAGGGCTTCCTGATGCATAAATCCACTTAAAAAGTAGGTATGAGATTTTAATTGGTTATCATTCTCCCTTTGGAAACTACTTATAGTGAATTGAATAATGGTCCCCCAAAAGATCAGATCCTAATTCCTTGAACCTGTAAATATTACTTTGTATGGCAAAGACTTTGCAGATGTTTTAAATTAAGAATTTTGTGATGAGATCACCCTGGATTATCTGTCTGGATCCTAAATACAATAACATGCATCACTATACGAGGAAGACAGAGGGAAATTTGACTACATATAGAGGAAAAGAAAATGTGAAGATGGAGCAGAGAGAATTTAAAGATACTGACCATGAAGATGGAGGTGATACAGCCACAAGCCAAGGAATACCAGCAGTCATCAGAGCTGAAAGATGCAAGAAACAGATTCTGCACGGAAGCCTCCAGAGGAAGTATGGCCCTATTGACACCTTTATTTTGGACGAGTGATACTGATTTCAGACTTCTATATTTCAGAACTATGAGAAAATAAATAGTTGTTTTAAGCCACCAAGTTTGTGGTAATTTGTTATAGCAGCCATAAGAAACTAATATACAAATTAACTTTATTCTCTAGCAATGATTTCTGAAAGTAAAATATATATTAAACTTTTAATAAATAAGTAATATAGAAGCATACAAAAAAAGAGAGTAAAAATAAAATCACTAGAAGTTTTACATCCCAGGGAGGGAGAAACAGCATTACCATTTGCTGGACATAAGTTCCACTGTCTTTCTATTCTTTAAGAATAAATAGATGGATAGAAAAATAGCTGTATTGAATAAATCTAATTCAACAGAATCATAATATATTCAACACAATTAAAATTTTGAAATTTAATTTAGCACTACAAAGGAAAGGGAAATGGAAAACCTTAAAAGGAAATATCGAACTTGAAATAAATGCTTCTTCACAACAAGGAAGTTGAGTTTTTAGTCCCAAACTCTCCAGGACTCTACAGACTACACATCCTTGGATAAATCACCTTCTGATTTATCCAAGTCCAATGTCAGTTTAACTTGGGTTAAAGAGAAGGCTGGCCTTTAGTAGGGCAACAGCCTGGTGATGAGACCAAAGGAATGCCAAAGATATTCCCTGTGCCAAAATATCTTCCCTGTGGTCCTAGGGTCTGTATGTCCACCTTCAGACACTGATTTGTGAAAGGCCTCTGACATAATATGGAAGTGTGTCTTTGAAGGCTTGGTGCGGTACAGCAGGAAGAATGTTTGATAAAGACAGGAGACCAAGGCCTTGCATCCTTGTTACTTTCCCTTGCTGCTGTCTAATTATCACTTAAGATTTTTGATCTGTTAGTGCTATTGCTAAGATCAAATGTGAGACATTATTTGAAATCTTTGGAACATAGAACTCTAAGGTATGGCTGGTACAGTAGCACATTCACTAACTGCATTTAGGATTTTGATCCAGGGGCAAAGAACAAATAGAAAGGCATGATGAAATGAACGATATTTCTATGACCTTGATCCAGTTTCTTAATCTTCCTGAGCCTCAGTTTCCACATCATTAAAACAGAAATAATAAAACTCACCTCATAAGGTTACTGTGAGAATTACATAATATACCCTATAAAATGATCATAGTATGGATTTGAGACCAGCATGAACATTTTACAAATGACAGCTAACAAAATACAACAAAACAATTTTCATGAGGAGAGCTGGTCGGGGAAACTTCAAGGAAAAGGCACTTCCTGGGATAGACAGGACTAAATAGGGTATGGCAATAGGAAGCCAGGACCATGGACAGTTCTAGAAGAGCAAAATGGCAATTCATAATGGAAACAAGCAGAAAAAGCCACTTTTTTCAAGTCAGATTTTTAATCTTTCCCAGCTCTGCTGACCATGGTTTATATTTAATGCCTGCAATTTGTAAACTCTCTGCAAAGCACTGTATGAATACAGGCTTTGGATTCAACAATTGGCTGTGTGGTGAAGAGGCTGTGTGATCAAGGGCAAGTTACTTAACCTCCTTTTTTCTTCATCTGTTATATGGAAGTAATAATTAACTTAATTAAAAATGTGCAGAGGATTCTGTTTGCGATGTGTGTTCTATAGGCCCTGTTATTAGAACCAGATACTTTCAAAATTGCAGTTAATTTCATGACTAATTTTACTGGAACCTGCCTTTGAGGAGGTCACAGCATAGCTGGAAGGACACGACTGATCAAAATTAAATAAATGAGCCAAAAACAGAACATAGGAAACTATTAAGAGTTAAAATTAGGGATTCCTTTCATCAATACATATTAACTATGTATTGTACTAGTAATTGCGTATTACTATGTGCCAGCTACTGTACTATAAGCTACAGAAACAGTAGTGAATAAAGTAGCAACACTCCCTGCCCAGTGGCACTTACAATCCAGGGGTGCTGGTGACTCTGCAGGAGTTCATCCCACAGGGGTTATTATATAATTCAGAGACACTTAAAGAAATTCCTGTTAATAACCAGATCTAAATTTGCAGCGTCAAAAGGCTGATTAGCTGGAGCTTGATTTGCATTCATGAATAGTAGGATATTGCTTTACAAATGTGGCAGGATCTAAGAAACCATATACATAATAATGGTTATAGAGCAAGTTATGTGGTGCTGGACTTGACCTGAAAAATGAGCTTTGAACCATAAGGGAAACTAGGCAAGGAAGAAAACCACCATTCACTGAGAACCTACCCTGAATAAGGCCAGATGCCTTAAAATGATATCAGTAATTTGAAAAACTGGGCTGTGGGGTTTGTTTCTCATCCCCATTTCACAGATGAAGAGCCTGAGGCTCAGAGATATTAAGTGACTTGCCCAAGGTCACAAAGCCAGTAAAGGGCAGTGAAGGGCAGAAGTAAATTTCAAAGCCTAGTCTATCTGATTCCCATCCCAGGGCTCATCTATCCCATTATGGAGCCTCAGGAGACAGACACCCTGGCACTGGCTCTCTCACTAACTCATTGAGCTGTTACAGACAGAACATGTATTGCCACTTGGGCTCTGTGTTTGTGAATAAATGAGTGGTTTGGGCTAAAGTATATCTGAGATGTCTTTATTCTCTCTTCCTTATCTTCTGGCTAGGACTTGACAGAAACATCAAAGACAGAACTGGGGACATCAAAAGTAGTGTGTGCTACTGGCAGAAGGATTTCTCTGGATATGGTGTCATGGTGGGTCTGTTACCCAAGCTGCCTTTAAATGACGCCTTCCTTAATCCAAGAGATTATAGATGCCCTCTGTCCTGGGAGTTAAAGTATGGTCTTTAAAGAGATCTCTGTCTTCTTGAGGTAATTCTGATTGTAATTTAAGGCACTGTCTGGCATAAACAGAGCCAAGATCAATAGTTACAAACCTAATTAACCTAGAAAGGCCATCTAACCTTGCTTAGCCTCAGTTTCCTCAGCTATAAAATGGGGGGATGATATGCGTTCTCATTTCGATCACTTGAATTTCAAATAATAAGACTGAGATATGAAAATGCTTGGAAAAAGATGAAGTGTTCTCAGTAGGCAAGTTAGATATCTATAACTAGAAGAAAGCATATGGCTAATATCATAAAAGGAATAAACATACTTAAATTTATATACATTAAGATTTATGTTAAACTTGATCATTTATATCTGCTCATATTAATATTCTGTATATTTTAATACAACTCTAATTTTCAGCACAGAGACCATATTTTCTGACAAATTCATCTATATACAGCAATAATCATTATCATGATCCAAAAAACGTGAGTAAGAAATGCTGGGAGCACTTATAAAAGAAGATGCTTGTGGCACCAACAAGACCAATTTCTTCAGAATTTTCAGGAGTGGGACCTAGAGATCTATATTTTAACTAATTACTTAATTCCTCAATTGATTCACATATAGATGACCCACAGGATTCTGGGGGCAGAGAGTAAGCTGAAAGCTTTTGATAGTGAAGGTTAACAATAAAACATTTGGGGACTTCCCTGGTGGCGCAGTGGTTAAGAATCCGCCTGTCAATTCAGGGGATGCGGGTTCGAGCCCTGGTACGGGAAGATCCCACGTGCTGCAGAGCAACTAAACCTGTGTGCCACAACTACTGAGCCTGCGCTCTAGAGCGCGTGAGCCACAACTACTGCAGCCCGCGTGCCTAGAGCCTGTGCTCCACAACAAAGAAAAGCCACCACAATGAGAAACCCGCGCACCGTAACGAGAGTAGCCCCCACTCACCCCAACTAGAGAAAACCAGTGCACAGCAACGAAGACCCAATGAAGCCAAAAGTTAAATTAATTAATTAACTTAAAAAAAAGAGGGCTTCCCTGGTGGTGCAGTGGTTGAGAGTCCGCCTGCCGATGCAGGGGACACAGGTTCATGCCCCGGTCCAGGAGAATCCCACATCCCGCGGAGCGGCTGGGTCTGTGAGCCACGGCCGCTGAGCCTGTGCGTCCGGAGCCTGTGCTCCGCAACGGGAGGGGCCGCAGCAGTGAGAGGCCTGCGTACTGCAAAAAAGTAAATAAATAAGAAGAAATATTTATTTTTTCTGGGATTAACTAAGCAGATAATAATGGGTACCTGGCAGGAGCTAGTGGCAAGTGTGGGTGGACCTTCCTTGTGTTTCAAGGAATGGGAGTCAAGTTTAATCAGGGTACCACAAAATCTTGCCAACGAAAAGCACTTCTGTTATTCCATAACTACCAGGAGTGTCCCAAGAGGTAAGAGCTAATGCTTGGACTATAATCAATAATCCTAATGCTCTGAGAACCTCAGACCATCCATCAAGGAATCACATAGGTATAGTGGTTAAGAATGTGGCCTCCAAAATAGTAATGGCTACAATGAAATCCCAACTCTACTAATTATTAGCTATGTGATCAGGAAAGTTAGCCTCATTCACCCCATCTGTAAAATTGGAATAATAATAGTACCTATGTTGCCTTGTTTATGAAAACACAACATGAAATGAAGTATCCCTGGGCTTCCCTGGTGGCGCAGTGGTTGAGAATCTGCCTGCTAATGCAGGGGACACAGGTTCGAGCCCTGGTCTGGGAGGATCCCACATGCTGCGGAGCAACTAGGCCCGTGAGCCACAACTACTGAGCCTGCGCGTCTGGAGCCTGTGCTCCACAACAAGAGAGGCCACCATAGTGAGAGGTCTGTGTACCGTGATGAAGAGTGGCCCCCGCTTGCCACAACTAGAGAAAGCCCTCGCACAGAAACGAAGACACAACACAGCAAAAATAAACAAATTAATTAATAAACTCCTACCCCCAACATCTTTAAAAAAAAAAAACAAAAAAAAGAAACACACATACACACAACTTTAAAAAAAAGAAAAAATAATAGAAATGAAGTATCCCTAATGCAGCGCCTGACACAGAATGAGGACTCAATAACTGTCAGTTACCAAGGAAAATGGATCGTATCAGTCATGTATTTCGATCTCAGTCAGATTTGGGAAACTTGCCAAGTAAGCAATTATAATCTCTTGGATGAATGATAAACACATACACACACACACACACACACACACACACTTGTTTGTATTGAGACAATATTTGGAAGTGGATGAAGGAGGCATCACTCCTAAGTTCCAGTTGGGGTAATCCACAGAAAACAAAGACACTCCCAGGGAACTCAAGGTGGTGGCTCTGTCTTCCTTTATTGCAACTGAACCACATCTGGATCATGACTGTCCAACTCTTTTCCTACCAAGAGCATGCATATTATTCTATATCTTTTGATTCACAAGGAGATGAGAGTCATCATCAACCACATAGTTATTTGAGATTTTTTATCATGTTTCAGGACTAAGTGTTTTATATTATAAAAGAACACAATATTTATTTTTCACAAGAATCCCTGTCAGACAGATATTGTTATTCCCATTGGATAGGTAAGGCAGTTAATATTGCTCAGTCTCCTTCCAGATTGCAAGATCTCCTACAGCAGCAGTCATACCTTAGCTTCTTTGGCAGTTCTCTCAGAGTTAGCGAAAGTCTTGCACACAGAAAGTACTTAATAAATATCTGTGATCATTCCCAGCAACTGCTCCCACAAGATTATAACTGTAACTTTCTAGTCCTTACTCCAAGCAGCTGTAGCAGCAGCTCCCTTTATTGGTTACTTCCAGTGACTGTCCTATTAAGTCCTGAGTGTTTCTCTCCCTCCCTACACAACACCTTTAAAAAACTATTAGGCCCCTCTGAATCTAGACAGGTCCAGTGTACTTGCTTTCAGAAAGCAGCTGAAACATAGCCCTGGTGCAAACCCTCTAGTAATGGCTGTTATGCTGCAACTGGTCTTTGAACTCACAGGTGCTCTGCCCCCTGTCTATCAGCTGCCCTTTCCTGTCCCCCAAGGCAGACAGATTCCCATGAATCCACTTTGGTTTAGGTGAGCTCTCATGCCTCAGAAGGCCATTTTCCCTGACTCATGGGGTAGGAGAGAAGAATTACACACATATTCTCAGTTTCCAAACTCAGATGACAGACTTAACCACAGACCCAAATCTTCCTCAAAATTCCCAATACTATTCACAGAGAACCCTATGCAGATCAAATCCCAGAAGTCACTTTCTTGCATCTATAATTTAATTGGATATACAAACTCTAATAGTGGCTCTGAGGTTATACCAGGGCTGAGGTTGGAGGGACGGCATTGGGGAAAATCAAAGCTACACATTTCTATTTCAGTATTTTCAAAACGTGGTCCAAGGATTATCACATTATAAATGCATGGGTGGTTTTGATAAAATCAAAATTGAAAACCACTCAACTAATTATTGGATGTGATTGGTGATCACAGGAAAAGAGAAGATACAGGGCTTTCAGTTCATAAATATCACCCTCCCCAAACAAGCACACAGGATGATTCACAAAAAATAAGTACATATTATATATATAATTTAAGTTGATTAATTACCCACTGTTCAAAGCCCGCAAAGCAACCCTCCCAGCTTACCTATGCTATAGTTCATGGATCTGTAAGATGGGACCTGTGAATGTGCCCAGTGATATCCATAAAACCCCCTTGTGTTTACAATGGGTAACAACCAGGTTTCTTTCTGTTGTAAATGTCAAAGAATCCATCTCAAGTCACCTTAGCCAAAAAAATAAATGTATTGACTTCCTCACATGACAAATTCGTTTAAGGCAGGGCTGCATCCAGAGGCTGAAGTGATATTAAAGATTTTCTGTTATTTTCCATCTCTCAGGTCTCCTGTCTCCATGCAATAGTACTCAAAACCTTCTATCTTAGACTTTTCCTGCTTTGAGTCCAGCAAAAGAGGGGGCTTCACCTTCCTAAAATCTCCAGTTTGGGCCAATTAAAGTAAAGCATTCATTCATGAATGAATCACTGTCACTAGAAAGGGTGAGTATCCCTTACCCCACACCCCAAGTCCCAAGGACTATGAGTGAGGGAAGGACATCACCCCCCAAAAAAGTCCACCTACTCTTACCAGAAGTGTGAATAAATATTATATAGGCAAAAAAACAGATTACACCATGGTTCATGAGTGTGTTATTTTTTTCCCCCTGAGAAGAGTGTCCATGGCTTTTATCAGATTCTCAATATGGTCAAAAACCTTTGAAGTTGCTAATAATTGATAAAAGCCCATATTTCTTTATCTATAATGAAGGTAGCTGTGAAATAGAAAAGACATATTTAAATCAGGAACAAAAAGTTACAGGTTATAGCTCCTGCATCTTCCTAACAAATTCTTAGGAATTTCATTTTCCTCATCTATGTTTACAAAAAGCAAAAAGAATGACCTCAAAGAACCCGCCATAGCATTCTTTCACTTGTAAGCACTTTTTAAATATCTGACTTCCTATTAGACCAATAATTAAATGTTAGCCATATATGTCATTTTAAAATTTCTAATAGATTAAGAAAAATTAAAGGAAAATGAAAATAATTTTAAAGGCATTTAAACAGCTACATTCAAAATGTTATCATTTCAAATAAACATGAGTATCAGTGAGCTATTTTTAAAGCTTCATTTATGTATAAAGTAACAAAAAGTATACCCATATAAAGTGTACAATTCAGTAGTTTTTAGTATATTTACAGAGTTGTGCAAAAATCACCATAACCTAACTTTAGAACACTTTCATCAACCTGAAAAGAAACTTTATACTCATTAAATTAACACTCTCCATCCTACACCTCCAGTTCCAGACAATTCCTAATGTATTTTCCATCTTTATGTGTTTACCTATTCTGTACATTTCATATAATGAACTTAGAGACTGAGCACTCAAAAAAACAGTGGACAGATTACATATAAAAATAGAACTCTGACCCACAACCTGTAGTAATTAATTAGGCCTGGAAGTCAACCTATTATCTTAAAGTAGCCAGTCCAGGAAGTTAGGTAATAAACCCTTGTAACGATAGACCCCAAATGACCAGGATTTGATTAATGACTTACACTTTTCTAATTTTTGCCCCCCATTTCCAAATTAGGGCCACCTAGAGAAAGCCACCCCTAATCAATCAATGACTAAGGATACCCTGCTTCTAGTTGGCCCACCCTACAACTTCCCCATGTCAACAGCATCCAAAGAGGGCATACTTGAAGCCGCCCTTCTTCTCTGCCCTTCTGCCTGCCTTTGAGTCTCTGCCAAACGCAAGTGCTTTTGGCTGACTCCCTTGCTACAGCCAACTCTGAATAAATCACCTTAGCTTGCTCTCATTTGGGTGGTCTTCATTTATGTTCCACAGAATCATACAAAATATGGCCTTTTGTGTGACTTTTTCCACTTAGCATAATGTTTCAAGTTTCATCCATGTTGTGGACTGTACCAGTACCTCATTCCTTATAATGGCTGGATGACATTCCACATTTTATTTATCTATTCATCAGTTCATGGACATTTGGGTTATTTATATATTTTTTTGCTATTTGGAACAATACTTCTATGAACATTTCTATACAAGTGTTTGTGTGGACATATGTTTATACTTATCTTGGATATATACTAAGGAGTGGGATTGCTGGGTTATATGATAACTTTATATTTAATATTTTAAGGAACTGACAAACTGTTTTCCAAAATGTCTGTACCATTTTAGAATTCCACCAGAAATATATGAGAGTTTAAATATCTTTATATCCTTGTCAACACTTTTTATTGTCTGTCGTTTTTCTATTTTAGCCATCCTTGTAGGTGTGAAGTGGTATTTATGGTTTTTATTTCCATTTCCCTAATGACTAACAATACTGAGCATGTTCTCATGACATTTTTGACCATTTGTATATCTTATATGAAGGTATATCTATTCGAATCCATTAAATTGAGTTCTGTGTCTTTTCATCATTGAGTTTTAAGTGTTATTTACATATTCTGGATTCAAGTACCTTATCATGTGTATGACGTGTAAATATTTTCTCCCACTCTGTTGTTTGTCCTTTCACATTTTATCAATAAAATTGGAAGAAAAGTAAATTCTATTTTATTCGATTCTATTAATCTCTAGCCATAGGCTCAAATTACAGGTTTTCCGTGCTATTGGAAAACACAGCATTCCTGTGAAACTTTTCAAAAGCAGAAATGGAGTAAAGTGAAGAGTATACCCTACTTTCTGAAAATTCCAGTTTTACCACTCTGCTTTTACAAAAGATCTGCATTAGTACAGTAATGGCTTTTTTGGTAAAAGTGAAAATCCTCTTCGGATTTATTTCAATTAGTGAAAACAGGTACTAAAGTATGTCTTCATAAGAGTGAAGTGACATTACATGAACTTTTGGAAATCAGGAAGATCTGTATTGGGGGAAAAAATCATCTGTTTACTGAAGGGAATTTCAGAAAATCTGTATTCTAATTCTGGTTCTTCTGTTATCTAAAGGGTGACTTCACATAATTAACTGCTTTGAAACTTTATTTTCTCATCTGCAAAACATGGGGACTAAAGTGGGTGATCCTCAAAATCCCATCCAGATAAAAATTATGTTGGCTATACATGTAGCAGAACAAAGTATGAATCCTGAAATATATCCATTTCACATATCAAATCCTGATGTAAAATAATTGCTCTAGAGATGTAGATCATGCATATGAATTCTAACTACTGGCACTATGCAACATACACTTTCCTCATCCTCACTTTCCATTCTCTCCTGCGTTCACTAATTACTGAACACTTGCTCTGTATGCACCAGCTCTATAGGAGATTTTAAAAAATGAATCCAATTTCTCTATATTCCTATCTTCAGTTAACAGACTTCACTCCGGTGCCATAGTATCTGTCTTTTTAGAAGTTTCAAAGCCTAACCATTATAGCATTAATAAGATAAACTATTTCCTGATCTTGAATGCATAGCCTATTACATATTATGTAAATGATAGACTAATTCTCCCTATAACATAATCCTTTGAGAATAGAACTTTGGACATAATAATACAACCAAATATACAATGGAGAAGAGCTCTTTTCTCTGGTGAATTTCTTCTTCCAATATGGATTGATTTGGCTGTGCTTATGTCCCTGAAAAATTTCCTAGCCCTCAACCATATATTAATTCTACCCATGCTAAATTGACTTCTGTGATGTATTATACCTGGATGTGAAAAATAAAAGTCATTCTTCAGAAAATATACTTTATACCACAGGTACTGCAGCTTTCACCAGCTTGTTCATTGGTTCAAGTCCATTAATAAAACAATGATCAAATAAAAAGGTCTCAGGCATAAACACAACAAGAGCAAAAATATAGATGATGGTTTGCACTCATCTGTAATATATTTTTCCAGCATCTTGTAAGATTTTTACCTTAAGCAAGAAGTTGATGATTTTATAATAGAGTTTTCTTTCTAAATCTTTTCCTTTCTGCTTAAAGACTGCCGACTTTTACCACAGGCTCTAATATAATTATTTGCCAACACACATCTCTAAATTGCAAAGCTACCTCAATAATGCTTGGTTAATTGTATGGGCACTTGGTGACAAGAAAAAGACACAAATTATTAATTGCATACCACATAGCATTTGAATGCTATTACTCTTCTCAACAAAATCTCATTTTAAAATGTAAATGGTACTTATTTAATTTCAATTACCTACAAATAAATCATTTCACACCAATAGTGTCCTGGCAATTCAGAAAAATCATTAAGAGCTTTCTGGTCTTACGGACCTAGATCCAAACTCCATCACTACCATTTTGAATAATGAGACTTTGTTTATGTTACTTAAATTCTTTAAGCCTCAATGTCCTTACCTTTAAAATGAGGTACTAATAGTACATACCTCACAGGGTTGTGGTAAAGTTTTTGAGATAGATCTTCATGTTCTGTATAGGACATATAATAAAAACTTCACAAATTCTTGTAGAGTATTTAGAAACAGGATTGGTATAAGCCATGTTCTTGTGAAGTATGGCAAGGATATTCTTGATGTCCCATTTATACCTGACTTTTTCTAGACTTTTGATTCTAGAAGGGATCCAAATAAAAGGCAGAAAGAACCTTGTTGTTTACAATACAGTATGATCAGACGAGACTGGGCGTGTTCAGGGTGGCCATCATCAAGAAGTCTACAAATAATAAATGCCAGAGAGGGTGTGGAAAAAAGGGAACCCTCCTACACTGTTGGTGGGAATGTAAATTGGTACAGCCACTACAGAGAACAGTATAGAGATTCCTTAAGAAACTAAAAATAGAGTTGCCATATGATCCAGCAATCCCACTCTTGGGCATATATCCAAAGAAAATCATGGTTCAAAAGGATACATGTACTCCAATATTCACTGCAGTGCTGTTTACAATAGACAAGACATGGAAGCAACCTAAATGTCTATTGACAGATGAATGGATAAAGAAGATGTGGTACATACATACAATCGAATACTACTCAGCCATTAAAAAGAATGAAATAATGCCATTTTTAGACACATAGATGGACGTGAAGATTATCATACTAAGTGAAGTAAGTCAGGCAGAGAAAGAGAAATATCATATGCTATCTCTTATATGTGGAATCTAAAAAAATGATAAAATGAACTTATTTGCAAAACAGAAACAGACTCACAGATTTAGAAAGCAAACTTGTGGTTACCGGGGGGAAAGGTAGGGGTGAGGGATAAATTGGGAGTTTGGGACTGACATGTACACACTACTATAGTTAAAATAACTACCAAGGACTTACTGTATAGCACAGGGAACTCTGCTCAGTATTCTGTAATAACCTAAATGGGAAAAGAATTTGAAAAAGAATAATATATGTGTATGTTTAACTGAATCACTTTACTGTACACCTGAAACTGACAGAACATTGTAAATCAACTTCGTCCAATACAACACACAAAAAAAATGATATGATCAGCTTGCTATCTAGGCCCTTCCCCCTGATTAGCCTCACACATAAACAGCCTTCTCGGTTCCTGGAATCTCTCCTCACACTTGCAGCCAACAGGACACTGTTTTTGCTTTCTAACCCAGCTTCCCCCATTTCTGTTACTTGATGACTTTCCCTGGTGTCCTCTCTTTTCTGCTTATGGTACAATCAAATACAGCCTTTGTCCATCCACTTTCTTGAATCCTGGACAATATAGTTTTTAAAATCCTTTATCTAACCAAAACTAAAAATGCTAGTTTTCAAAATGAAACTTGGGAGCTACTGCCTCATAAATATCAGTCTATTTTCCACCTAAGGTTAGAGATGCATACCCTGCTTCTGAAGCAGTCTTTGCATCATTTTCAGAATCAAAGTGGAGAACTGGCCCTCACTGTCCAGAGAGAAAAACATGGTTTTGGTATACCAGAGCTAGAGCCTTTTTGGTGTAATGTTATTTGCAGCAGAAGTGGACTGAGGAAAAAAATAAGACAAACCCTTTTCAAAGTCAAAGGGATCAAAACACATATGTTTACAAAAAGATGTGCCTGATTTTCATTTTGTGATGGGGAATATAAAAAAATGATGAGAAATTAGAAAATCATTATAGTCATACCGTTTGTTTCCATAAAAGTGCATGCATTTCCCCAAATCCAGGGTAGAACTGTGCCAGGATTTATAATCTATTGTTTCTGAAAAACGTCTCTAATTCTATCTGGAGAAGTTTGCATGTGTTCTTTATAACATGAAGTATATGTAACATTTAGTAAATTTGGTATATAATAATTTAACTGATCTCAAAGTCATAAAAAATTCCTTGAGATGTCAATTAATCCAATGTCCTGACTCCACACCTGACAGTCCTCAAATTATTCCAATAATACCTTCCCCTTTGAGTCTACTATAGTGTGTCAGAACGAGTAATCAGGATCTTTGGAAGGCTATGCTAAATGATAACTAGGTGAGGTGAATAATGTGTTAAGTAACTTGATTATGATCATGATTTTACAGTGTATGTATATACATATACATCAAATCATTGCATCGTATACCTTAAATACATACCATTTTTATTTGTTAACTATGCCTCAATAAAGCTGGGGAAAAGAAGAAAGAAAGAAAGAAAGATAGAAAGAAAGAAAGAGAGAGAGAGAGAGAAAGAAAGAGAAAGGAAGAAAGAAAAAAGAAGGAAAAAAGGAAAGAAAAGAAAGAAAGAGAGAAAGAGGAAGAGGGAGAGGGAGAGAGAGGGAGGAAGAAAGAAAGAAAGAAAGGAAGAAAGAAAGAAAGAAAGAAAGAAAGAGAAAGAAAGCAAGCAAGCAAGAAAGAGAAAGTGGGAGGGAGGGAAGGAAGGAAGGCAGAGTGGAGGAAGGAAGGAAGGAAAGGAGGGAGGGAGGGGGGAAGGAGAGGGAGGAAGGAAGAAGGGGGAAAAAGGAAAAGGGAAGGGAAGGAAAAGGAAGAAAAGAAAGGAAAGGAAAGGAAAAGAAAGGAAAGAAAAGAAAAGAAAAGAAGGGAGGGAGGGAGGGAGGGAAGGCAGGCTATGCTAACCCTGGACTTCAATCACCTGCTTCAAGAGGTTCAGCAATTTCCAGTTTCTATGCTTCTATGACTTGATTCTGACTTAAATCCTCCTCTATTTGCTCACATAAACAAAACATTGCATCAATGAAGTCAACTTCTCATGCACACAAAGGCACTCATGTTGGAGATGGTCATTGAGACGATGTGCATATTAGTTGACCAGCAAGCTGGTCCCAGGCAATTCAAGATTCCTTACCTCCTCTCCTGCCTTTGGAATGTACAGTCTGCCCACCGTTCCCACAGTGGGAACCATTTTCAAGGACACAGCCTTGAGAGGGCAACGTGTTGTTGAGATCATCTGGATGGTATACATGACTGAACCTAGTTAAGGTCTCTATTTGAACTTTTGAGATTCTGGCAGGTGGGGAGAGATCTACCCATTTTGTGGCTGCCAAAGACAAGCCTTGTATGTAGGTTCCCTTGCTTATTAAACCTGCCACCTACCAGTCTGGGGTGGTCTGCCTCTTTCTTGGATTCTCCTTGCCCTCTATGTAAGGAGGCCAGTTTCAGATTTTACCCAGTAAGGTCTCAAGGTCTCAAACCAACAACCCAGCACCCTTGGTGCAGATACTTTTTCTCCCACACACACCAGTCTCCCTAAAGCCATTCCTCATCATTTTTTATTCCTCGCCACAGGAAAGGGTTGAAATTTGTATTATACCCAAAAAGTTCAGGAAATTTAATTCCCTAAATTTTCAAAATTCTCAATTCTAAAGAAAGTTTTAAAACCAGATTGATTTTAAATGAACTGCTTCCTTTCTCAGGTTACCCTATTGGGATAAATGTAGGCTTCTATTTTATTTGTCTGTCTTTATTTATGAAATGTTTTTCCCTTTCTCAATGGATGAATAAAGTTGAGAGCTAAAGGAAGGGCTAATAACACCTGTTACTTAAAGGGCTAAGCAAATGCATGCCCCGTTTTCTCAGGAATGCTATTCCAGTTAAATAATGTAGAAAGGAATTAATAGAGATGCCCAGGTGCTACATCAAAATGTCAACTCTGTCCTTTGAAGATCAGAATAGTCAAAGACAGCTATGATTAATGATTAATGGGCAAGGAGGCACATTTATAAATTATAGCCTTCAGCATGAAGAGAAAGTCTGTGGTTACTGGACAGGATATAGAAAGCATTTAGCCCCTGTGCTCCACCTTTTTGTCTATTTATTAATTATGCCAGTTTAAAAAGCTGATTAGAATGTAGCTGTTTTTACCATATTCACTTATTTTTGTTTATTTAATGTATTAATTTAACATATTTTTCTTCAATGCATTAGTGGTCATATATCATCCAGATTTCAGAAAGAGAAAGCTAGGCAAGGGTCCAGACAACTCAGCATGCACATCTTGTTTTTACCTGAAAATCTGTCAGCACCTCTTCCCATCCAATTCCCAGAACAGGTTCAAAGGGACAATGCCGGTGGTTGTGGAGATGCCAAGCACCTCTCCTCCAACACCGTGCTCTGGACAGGTAGAAACATCATAGCCTTTGGCTTTATTTATTGTTTGTTTGTTTGTTTATTTATTTATTTTTGGTCATGCCACGGCACGTGGGATCTTAGCTCCTTGACCAGGGATTGAACACCTGCCCCCTGAAATGGAAGCGTGGAGTCCTAGCCACAGGACCCAGGGAATTCCTTGGCATGAATTTTTCAAGTACAAAAATGAAGTTGAAATAACCTAAGCAACCAATTACTGGTTTTTAAATATTGCAACAAGAGCTGATTCCAGTATCTGGAGAGGGGGCTCCAGATTCAACTTCAGTAACCACTCACGTTCACCTCTTCCCCACATATAATGCTAAACACAAACACACACACACACACACACACACACACACTGGAAGCCAGGGCTTTGGTACAAAGTAAAGGTCAATAATAAGTCTGAGGGTCAAAAGCAAACGAAAGTGCAACAGCGAACCTGCATCAACCACCAGGCTGATCTCAATTTCTCCTCTCTCATGATGAAAGCTCATAAGCTCATTTCCAAGAAAAGGTAATTAGGATGTCAATTTCAAAGTCACCTTAAATGATACTTTAAAAAATAAAGAAGACAGTTCTTCATTTGAATTGGCCTCAATGAGCTTTAATTATGCACTGTGAGCAACAGAAAAGAGCTAATTAGAAAGTATATGCTTGTTTAGGTACATTCCCATCAGTGTGCTTTCACAGATGGTTTTCATTTGAACAGAATTTTTTTAAATTCTATATAAGAACTGTATCTTTGTGGACAAGGAATGAACAAAAATAGAGGCGTTAAGCAGGAAAAAAGTGAAAGTAAATGTATCAAAGTTTTGAAAAATACAAATTTAATGCTTGCCTATCTCAACTGAGTCAACTGATTGACCCTACTCTGAGTTCTGAAACCACTGAAAGATGATCTCCTGCTTGACTCCAATTGGGAGATGTTTACAAGCTCTTCAATTTCCATTTAGCAAGAAGGAATTGATATAGTATTGAAGCCCTAAAAGTTGCAAAGGGCTTTACCAGATCATGTTAACTTTTGGATGAATACATATAGGAATTCAAGTTCTCTTCTACTTAATTGTATCTGAGTTTAAAGCCAGAGCATGTTTTGAAAGTGTTAGGGGAACCACTGACTGAAACCACCGGCCCTGGCCATGTTAGATAGTAGCCACTTGCATGAGTTATCTAACAACAGGAGGTCCTGAGAAGGAACACGGAACTAACAAGCTACCATCAATTGGAAGAATTCGGGAAAGGTAAAAAGGAGAGAGGAGACGCCAGTCCATATGGCCTACCAACCTCCCAGAATCCCTCTCACTGGAATCTATCTTGGCTGAGTGATCTGCACGCCACCAGGAAGGACCCTGAGTCACGGTGATTGGCTAGAGACAACCCGGAAACTAACCCCACTACCATAAATCCCAAGACTGTGAGCCACGTGTCAGAGCATTTCTCCTGGGTTCCCTTACCCTGCTGCTCTCCGCCCAGGCGCCCCTTCATAATAAAGTCTCTTGCTTTGTCAGCACGTGCGTCTCCTCGTACAATTCATTTCCGAGTGTTAGACAAGAGCTCACTCTCAGGCCCTGGAAGGGGTCCCTCTTCCTGCAACAAAAGGATGACTTTATTTCTACAGTAATATTCTTATTTCTAATATTCTTGGTGGTTTTATTGCTACGTTATTCCAAATTCCTCCCCTTGGAGATTTGTCTGATTTTATTTTCACTCCAAAATACCCCAGATATTTTGGAGGGATAAGAGTGACCCTTTATGATATTTAAATCAGCTAACAAATTACAAATAATAAAATTAATACTTGCTTACATTTCCTGAACAGTATGTGTCTGGCTCCGTACTTTGGGGTTTGTATAGATTTATTGAAGCATTTCAACTGTGCTAATAATATGGTTTAATTTTATCTCTAACAAGGTCTCTTCTTTTGCTGACCCCCAAACTCCCAAGCCCCTATCCTCTCTTCAAACTAACTCTACCAAAAACTGAAAAATTCCCCACAGGGAAAAACCCCAGGGAAATCCTAGGAATACCAGACCCTGTGCTTTCCTTCCTCAATCACACACAAAAATCATCAATTTATACCACTGTTCATCTGAATCAGAAATATAGGGCATATCTGATCGAGAGTTCTTTCAATCCTAGGGAGGTGGGTTGAGGGTCAAAGTAATGTTTTTTCTGGGTGATCAAGGGTGATCTGCTGGACCAGGTGACTACAATTTGCTCTGGGCCTGGCTCCATAGGATCATCTAGTCCCTCTCCGCATGGTACCACACACATCCCAGATTATAAAACATATTTCTTTAAGTGGCCCCTATGCTGCTTGCCAAGCATGTTCATAGTGCTCTAATACAGGTGGTCAGAAGTGCTACAGCTCTGAGTAATTTGTCTGTTTGCATCAATATGCCATCCTGTGGCTGGCAATTAAGAGACAGAATTCGGGGCTTCCCTGGTGGCGCAGTGGTTGAGAATCTGCCTGCTAATGCAGGAGACACGGGTTCGAGCCCTGGTCTGGGAAGATCCCACATGCCGCAGAGCAACTAGGCCTGTGAGCCACAACTACTGAGCCTGCGCGTCTGGAGCCTGTGCTCCGCAACAAGAGAGGCCACGATAGTGAGAGGCCCGCGCACTGCGATGAAGAGTGGCCCCCGCTTGCCACAACTAGAGAAAGCCCTCGCACAGAAACGAAGACCCAACACAGCCAAAAATAAAAATAAGTTAATTAATTAAAAAAAATACAGATTCCCAGCCCCACTGTAGACTTTAAAAAAAAAAAAAAAAAAAAAAGAGAATTCACTTCCATAAAACAGGATGGTAAGGTCAGGGTAGAGGGTCAGGGATCCAGGAACAAAATTTGTTTTCAACAGGAAACCAGGTATAGGGCAAAGAAAATCCAGGTACAGACCAAGAAGCAAAGGCTGAATCAACGTAGTTACAAACTGGGTTTGAGAAGGTTGCAACTTGGGCACTCAGGGATCCAGACTACAAAATAGGCGCAATTAATTCCAGATCTACAGCAGGCAGTTCACTCTGTGACCTGGAGGGCAGAGACTGCTGATGAATCCCCACGACCTGGTCAGGACTGACTTAGGAATTAGATATAACAGAGCTTGAAGGTAGAAAGCATCTAATTTCAGCTGTTTCTCTTGGCTAAATATTTTGAGGTAGCAGAGTCATAACCACAGTATCCCTAACACTGACAGCTCATTGAATGTCAGGCATATGTATTCTGTGATTCAATTCTCTCAGGAATTCTAAGCAGTGAGTGCTATTACTAATTCTACTTTAAAGTAAGATAACAGAGGCAAAAGAGCATTAAGAAATGTGTCCATGGTCACATAGATAGGAAGTTGCAGGACCAAGGTTCCAAGTCAACAGCCTGACTCTAAGAGCCTACATACTTAACCACTAGGCTATACTGCACTATTCTATTTTCTGGGCCACATGAGCAAAACCCAACCCACTGGCCCTAATGCAGAAACACCACTGAAACTACCCACTATATCAAATCAAAATATATGTTTGCCCCTGAGTTTTATAGTAACAGATGCTATATTTTCCTTTGAGTACTGGAGCATTTCAGAGATGTCCTGTGAAGATGCAGTGGTTCCTAAGATGTTGGAATTTAGTCAAGATCTCAGGAAAAAACCAAAGACTCTTTCAAATCAACACATTTATGAAAGTATTATTTTTTTCTATTCATCTCACAGAAGCAGAAAAACCTAGGGGAGGGGAGTAATGTGTATAGCAAAGGAGAATGTCAACCATACTCCTGAAACATTTTTTTGAGATAATTATAAATTCACAAGCAATTGTAAGTAATAATACAGAGAGATCCTGTGTGTCCTTTGGCCAGTTTCTCCTAATGGTTTGACCATTTTAAAACTTATATTTGTAAATGAAAATGTTATTGAGTGGTTTATATTATGCCCATTTTGAAATAAACCAGTAACTACCGGGAAATTGGAATCACCATAATATTTTTTATGATATGGCAATGAGCTGTAATTATACTTCCTCCAGTGCATTAGGACTAGATAAAGACACTTTTATTTAATCTAATTATGGATTGTTGTTAAATTTCAAACAAATGAGAGTGTGATAAGTTATTAGTAACCACTAGCCAATAAATCTACTACATTCTTCACAAAAAACTAATTTATTCAAGTATATGTATGTTAGACAAATGACTCCTGCTTGAATGATTTAGCAACTAAGTGTGAAAGGTAGTTGCTTACAACAGCCAGCTACTAGTCCTGCTTTGCATTTGGGTCTTCCATTGAAGGCTGAAAGAAGGATGGAAAAAAGTATAATTCTCTTTTGAGAGATTAAGATTAGAAAAGAAAAGTTTGTGTTAAATACATGTTAAGTACATGTTAAAGGTGAGTACATGTTAGTAAGTTATTAGTCAAAGCAGTCACAGACTCCACCCAGATTCAAGGGAAGGACACATAAAACCCAACACCAAAATGAAAGAAATTCAAAGAATTTGCAGCAACCTTGAGTCAGTGACAGTCTATGAATGCATTCATCCAACATAGAGAGATATTTAACTGCACTGCATTCACAGCAAGACCGAATTTTAATAGTAGCTCTGCTACTCTCTGGTTGAGTGATTTGAGGCAATGTTATCAAATGCAAGTCCCTGTGCCCAGCACACAGTGAGGCTAAACAATACCAAAACTTCAGAGTTTGGAGGAGAGAAAGGTTTATTTCAGGGCCCTGCAAGGAGACGGGTGGCTCATTACTTAAAAACCCCGAACTCCCTGAAAGCTTTCAGCAAAGCCCTTTTATAGGAAAGGTGAGGGAGGGGTGTGGTTAGTTTGTTACAAATTTCTTGGTGTCAGATTCTTTGTTCTGGAGGTCAGGTCACAATGTTCCTGTAGACCTCCACCAATACAAGTGGTATTCCCTGTTCTGACAAGAAAGGGCAAGGTCCCAAGGCTCAACTTTCACCCTCTGAGGTCCAGGCCCTGCCTAAGAGGAGGGGGTCCCTGCATGGGCTGGTTACCCTGCCCAGGAGCTTTGGTCCAGCACCTAGTCTGGGTCCTCCCACCAGTGCCCAGGCCCAGCTGAGGAGGCAGTTCTCAGCTGGCGGCACCCTCAGGGCCAGGTCCCCAAACCCTGCCCAGCTGTCATCACTGAGGGAGCCAGGCGCCCAGGTCCCAGCCGGCCCTCAGCCTTTTCCATCTAAACTGGAGAGAATCATTTGTATAGGATCAATAGGAATGCATGTTGTAGCGAATGCCAATCAGGTTTATTCCAAGTTCACAACTGCCTTTCTTTGAGAACAGCCCCAGCCACAGAGCTGGACCTGAAGTAATGATGTGCAGTGTCCTTGCAACTTGACCCTGACCTCTGGCCACCTCCTAGGGGGAGACAACTGATCAAAGCTGTACCAAGTTTTGAAACTTGAATGGAGAAACTGAAGCTGGTTGAAGCTGTTACCTTAATGGCAGTGTCCATATACTCCAGTTGCTGAGGCCTCCAGGGACTGCAATGCATGGAGACTGCCAGTGCCATTAGGAAGTAGAAGAAAGCTCTTTATGCGCCTAAGTAATGTACTTAGTGTAGAGAGAACAGCTCATTTGTTGCAAGCCCACAGTCTTTCTTGCTCTTAGTTACTTCATCTCTAAGTGCCTATTTCCACTGCCGAGAAGCAAATATGTTTTCGTGTATATAGTGAGCAGGTGAAACCGGCCACATTTTACTCCCCATCTGATTCGCATGGTAACTAACAGAGCAAAAATCTTTGAAACTCTCCGTAGTTACTGTGCTTACATTAGGAACTGGGAGATAAGAGAATCTATGAGAACCCTTTGTGTTCCACAGGAGATTCAGGAAAGGAAGGACCCTGCTCAAAAACAGCCAGTGGTTGCAATGAAACTGAAGGAGCTGGAGCTGCTACTCAGAGTCCACACACAAAAAAGGAAGATATAGTGAGCAAAGATGAAGCCCAATGACCAGGAACACTGATCTCCAAGAGCCTCACAGACCCCTGTGGAAGCCTCCTCCCTTCATTAGTTATTTACTCAACAAATAGTCAAGGATATAGTCAAGGTTAGTTATTTATTCAGCTACAGCACACAGGGTACTCAAGCTCTGTTGTGTAGAACTATTTGTGATTATTTGAAAATATATAATACCTGCTATTTGTTATTAATTGACATATGAGAACTTGAACTATTCTCCTTCTGACTCCTATGAAAACAAGTCATTTTTCAGTCAACCAACATTTTTTTTTTTTTTCTGTACGCGGGCCTCTCACTGCTGTGGCCTCTCCCGTTGCAGTGCACAGGCTCCGGACGCACAGGCTCAGTGGCCATGGCTCACGAGCCCAGCCGCTCCGCGGCATGTGGGATTCTCCCGGACTGGGGCACAAACCCGTGTCCCCTGCATCAGCAGGCAGACTCTCAACCACTGCGCCACCAGGGAAGCCCAACCAACATTTTTGATGCTAGCATAATAAAGAAACTTAACCATATTCATCAGATTTATTGGATGGCATCGTTATTGCCAGATCTCATTAACACAGTATCTATAATAATATGAAGGTATTACATTTATTGTTGTGTGATTAGCCTAGCTATGAAATAAGAAGTGAGATAGTGATTTCAATAGTTTTGGAAACACATGTTGGTGGAAACTTCTGTCACCTGAAGGGAGATGTTGCTCAAGTGTGTCTCTTATGTGGTTTCAGAAGAACAAAAACTTTGAAGTTATATTTTTTAAAAGCTATAACTTCTCAAAGATACATATGCAGTGTCACCAAATGAGCAATTTGGAATGCTGAGTAAGGAGGGTGGAGTTCTTATACACTTCTCCAGCTAAAGTGAGAAAGTGAGCAGTTTCATAACAAAAAGGAAATCCCAAACTCATCACCCTTACGGTTAAGCTAGTGGTTACTACAGTCTGAGTTTGAAATGCTCCATTTTAAGTGAATGGTGAAAGCCACTCAGCAAAATCTCAGAAGCAGGAGCACTTTGGAATCATAGCCTTCAGCTCTGGGACTCATGACAACTCCCTCTCTCTGCAGGATGTAATCCCTCCTTGAATTCAGAATGGTATGCTTCCTAAAAACGATCCTTGGTCAAGTTCTGAAATAATTTTGGGGAAAACACCAAAGAAATTATCAAGGTCTATTGAGCCTATTCACAACAGCTAAAGCACTTTTAGAACTAGGCTTTTGATTAGAGTACTATTTTGCCTTCTTCAATATTTAGTAATTTTGAAGACTTGGGCAAACTATTTAAACTCTGCTTATTTTCCATGTTCACCAAATTGGTTAATAATATTACTTTCTTGGTAGGGTAGTTTTGGAGATTAACTGAGTAAATAAAATAAAACACTTATAATAGAGATTGGCTTAAAAAGAAATTTTAGTGAAACTATCACATTATCATCATTATCACCATCACCATCATTATCACTGTAATGGTCATTCATCATCAACTGTGGATTCTAAACTATTAGTGTTGATTTCATGGTGGAGGAATCGCCTCAATCAGGAAAGTAGCACCAACTCTATTTCCTAAATGTTTTGCTATGGTGCATGCTTCATGTTCTGAGTAAATAAAACGATCTCTACAACTTTGATCACATATGATTGGACCAGGGCTTGGTTGTGAGCTGAAAACAACTATACATTGGCCAGATATGATGAAGGCAAACCACCTGAGTCTACATGTATGAAATTCTTTGTAACAGGAGTAGGGCATATTAGATGGAAGCAAGTGTACCAATCAAAGCCTCTCTTTTTTAGAATGTGAACACAGATAAGTTGGCAATGAGCAGAATGATCACTAAGCTTGAGTATAACCCAAATGAATCTATGTTAATTTCATGATTCTACTTGAGGACTTGGAAATCCCAGTCCCAGTGCTCGTAGTCAGTGCTTGAGAAGAAAGACATCTCTTGCTGCCATATAGTGCGTGTATATATACTTGGAATATCTCTCATTAGTGAGGCATATTAATATATGTCTCTTCTTTTAAAAGCTCAAATGGTACTATATATCACTCACGTGTGTGTCTCTTATTTCTTGGCTTGGCACACAACTTTAGCATCTCCTGGCATGTGTATTTCAATAAGAAGCTTTGATTTTTGTCTCTCCCTTTATCTTTCCATTTCTTTGGTATGCTTATTACTCCTCTATTACTGTGGCTGTCTAGGATCAATCCCAATGAAGACTGTTATCAAACTGAGAAGCATTAGTTCAGAAACGATTGTTTAGGGGACATTTTTGGAAATTTTTCTCTGCTAATCTTTCTGATTCTTTTGGGACTGTCAATCATACATCCCCTACATTTCCAGCTTCAGGGGTGAGCACCTGATTCAGCCTGGCCAGTAACAGTGCCACATCCCCCTTATGCTTTATTAAGTGATTGGTCTATTGTTGGGCAGTACATTAGTTTGTTAGAGCTGCCATAACAAAATACCACAGACTGGGTGATAAACAACAGAAATTTATTTTCTCACACTTTTGGAGGCAAGAAGTCCAAGATTAAGATCTTGGCAGGCTTAGGTACCTATGGTCAACTAATCTATGACAAAGGAGGCAAGGATATACAATGGAGAAAAGACAGTCTCTTCAATAAGTGGTGCTGGGAAAAGTGGACAGCTACATGTAAAAGAATGAAATTAGAACACTCCCCAACACCATACACAAAAATAAACTCAAAATGGATTAGAGACCTAAATGTAAGACCAGACACTATAAAACTCTTAGAGGAAAACATAGGAAGAACACTCTTTGACATAAATCACAGCAAGATATTCTTTGATCCACCTCCTAGAGGAATGGAAATAAAAACAAAAACAAACAAATGGGACCTAATGAAACTTAAAAGCTTCTGCAAAGCAAAGGAAACTACAAACAAGATGAAAAGACAACCCTCAGAATGGGAAAAAATATTTGCAAATGAATCATCGGACAAAGGATTAATCTCCAAAATATATAAACAGCTCATGCAGCTCAATATTAAAAAAACAAATAACCCAATCTAAAAATGGGCAGAAGACCTAAATAGACATTTCTCCAAAGACATACAGATGGCCAAGAAACACATGAAAAACTGCTCAACATCACTAATTATTAGAGAAATGTAAATCAATACTACAATGACGTATCATCTCACATCAGTTAGAATGGGCATCATCAGAAAATCTACAAACAACAAATGCTGGAGAGGGTGTGGAGAAAAGAGAACCTTCTTGCACTGTTGGTGGGAATGTAAATTGATACAGCCACTATGGAGAACAGTATGAATGTTCCTTAAAAAACTAAAAATAGAATTACCATATGACCCAGCAATCCCACTACTGGACATATTCCCAGAGAAAACCATAATTCAAAAAGACACATTCACCCCAATATTCATTGCAGCACTATTTACAATAGCCAGGTCATGGAAGCAACCTAAATGCCCATTGACAGATGAATGGATAAAGAAGATGTGGTACATATATACAATGGAATATTAGCCATAAAAAGGAACGAAATTGGGTCATTTGTAGAGACGTGGATGGATCTAGAGACTGTCATACAGAGTGAAGTAAGTCAGAAAGAGAAAAACAAATATTGTATGCTAACATATATATATGGAACCTAGAAAAATGGTACAGATGAACCGGTTTTCAGGGCAGAAATAGAGATGCAGATGTAGAGAACAAACATATGGACACCAAGGGGGGAAAGTGGCGGGGGTGGTGGTGGTGGTGCTGGGATGAATTGGGAGATTGGGATTGACAGGTATACACTAATATGTATAAAATGGATAACTAATAAGAACCTGCTGTATAAAAAAATTAAATAAAATTTAAAAAAAAAAGAAAGATGTTGGCAGGCTTGCTTTCTCCTAAGGCTTTCTCCTTGGCTTACAGATGGCTGTCTTCTCACTGTGTCCTTACGTGATTTGTGTGCACACATCTCTGGTATCTCTTTGCATGTCCAAATTTGCTCTTCTTATAAAGATACCAGTCAGATTGGATTAGAGCTCTGTGATGGTTAATTGTATATATCAACTTGGCTGGGTCATAGTGCCCAGATATTGATCAAACATTATTCTGGATCTTTCTGTGAGGGTACTTTTGGATGAAATTTACACTTAAACCTATGAACTTCAAGTAAAACAGACTGACCCTCTATAATGTGGGTGGACCTCATCTAATCAGTTAAATGCCTACATAGAACAAAAAGTTAACTTCCCTCAAACAAGAGGGAGTCCTGCCAGCAGACAATCTGCAGACTTCATCTGCAGCATCTGCTCTTCCTGGTTTGCCAGCCCTCTGCCTTTGACCTCAAACTGCAACTCCTTCCTGAGTCTCCAGACTACCACCCTCCCTTGTATTTTCCAAGCTTCCACAACCACATGTACCAATTTTTTAAAATAAATCTCTTTCTATATATGTGCATCCTATTGGTTCTCTTTCTCTGGGGAACCCCGACCAACACAGGCCTATGCCTATGACCTCATTTAATTATGTCTTTAATGGCCCTAGCTCAAAATACAGCCACATTCTGAGTTACTGGGGGCTAGGACTTTAACATGTGAATCTGGGGGAGAGAGGGACACAATGCAGCCCATAATAGGCAGTTTTCCAAATGAGGACCAATCAGAACCCTTTCTTGTCCTATATATGGACACTGGGGGAGAAAGAGTTGAACTTTGACACTGGAATGATGAGTTTTAAGGATCTTGTGAACCTGGACCTGTTGTCTGATGGGGTACCTATTAAGAAGAAATCCGGCTCAAAGTAAATCAAGTCAAGATATAAAGAAAAACCCTCACAATATTACAGGGAAAATGGAATCTAGCTACACCTAAATTTAAATACTGGACTTGCAGATATGACAGCTAAAAAGCTAGAAACAGTGCTCTTTGTTTCTCCTAATTCTAAACAATCAAACATAAAAATCATTTCAATTATGCTTCCAAAATACCTCTTGACTATCACAATTTCCCTTCCATCTCAGTTTAGTTCCCTTGGTTTATATTTTTATTACCCCTTGACTGGACAATTGTAACAGCCACTTGCTTCTAACTCTCTTCTCTCCCCAAGACCTATCTTCCATACCAAACTTCTGATAACATGTCCTTTATTATTTGGGAATCTACTCCCTTCCCTTGCCTCCCATCCTGTTAGAATTTTTGCCAACCTTTCGTTATTTCCCCCACATGCCACCCCCTGGCAAACACTTCCCTACTTTCTGTTTCTATGAGTTTGACTTTATTTGATTCCACATATAAGTAATACTAAGAGAAATACTAAGACTTTGTATATGTTTTCCAGTTTAGTCCTATAACAACAGCGTAGGCATTACTATCACATGCATTTTACATATGAGGAAGCCAAAGATCAAGGAGATGCAGTAACTTGCCTAATGTGACACAGGTAGTAAGTGCTCAGGTAAGACTTAAACTCAGCTTTGTTTGATAATACGGTAGGTGTTTTCATTTTTTTCCTCATTTTTAAAAAATATTGTAGCAAGCTCCCCACGGATACACCAGAAATACAGCTACACGTGGAACAACTCCTACAGAACACCTACTGAACGCTGGCAGAAGACCCCAGACCTCCCAAAAGGCAAGAAACTCCCCACATACCTGGGTAGGGCAAAGCGGAGAGATTCCCGCACAGAGGATCGGTAGCCCGAGAGGCTTGTCTGCTCGCCCGCCGGGGCGGGCGGCGCTGGAAGCTGAGGCTCGGGCTTCGGTCAGAGCGCAGGGAGAGGACTGGGGCTGGCGGCGAGAACTCAGCCTGAAGGGGGCTAATGTGCCACAGCTAGCCGGGAGGGAGTCCGGGAAAGCTCTGGAGCTGCCGAAGAGGCAAGAGACTTTTTCTTCCCTCTTGGTTTCCTGGTGCGCGAGGAGAGGGGATTAAGAGCGCTGCTTAGGGCTTCCCTGGTGGCGCAGTGGTTGAGAGTCCGCCTGCCGATGCAGGGGACACGGTTTCGTGCCCCGGTCCACGAGGATCCCACATGCCGCGGAGTGGCTGGGCCCGTGAGCCATGGCCGCTGGGACTGCGCGTCCAGAGCCTGTGCTCGGCAACGGGAGAGGCCACGATGGTGAGAGGCCCGCGTACTGCAAAAAAAAAAAAAAAAAAAAAAAAGAGCGCTGCTTAAAGGGGCTCCACAGACGGGCGCGAGTCGCGACTGAAAGCGCGGAGCCCAGAGACGGGCGTGGGGCGCTGGGGCTGCTGCTGCCGCCGCCAAGAAGCCTGTGTGCGAGCGCAGGTCGCTGTCCACACCACCCTTCCGGGAGCCTGTGCAGCCCGCCACTGCCGGGGTCCCGGGATCCAGGGGTGGCTTCCCTGGGAGAACGCACGGCGCACCTCGGGCTGGTGCAACGTCACGCCGACCTCTGCCGCTGCAGGCTCGCCCCGCACTCCGTGCCCCTCCCTCCCGACCGGCCTGAGTGAGCCAGCGTCCCCGAAGAGGCTGCTCCTTTAACCCTGTCCTGTCTGAGCGAAGAACAGACGCCCTCTGTCGACCTACACGCAGAGGCGGGGCCAAATCCAAAGCTGAGACCCAGGAGCTGTGAGAATAAAGAAGAGAAAGGGAAACCTCTCCCAGCAGCCTCAGAAGCAGCGGATTAAAGCTCCACAATCAACTTGATGTACCCTGCATCTGTGGAATACATGAACAGACAACAAATCATCCCAAATTGAGGAGCCAGGAGTCAGTGCTGTGCCTCTGAGGTGGGAGAGCCAACTTCAGGACGCTGGTCCACAAGACACCTCCCAGCTCCACAGAATATCAAACGGCGAAAATCTTCCAGAGATCTCCATCTCAACACCAGCACCCAGCTTCACTCAACGACCAGCAAGCTACAGTGCTGGACACCCTATGCCAAACAACTAGCAAGACAGGAACACAACGCCACCCATTAGCAGAGAGGTGGCCTAAAATCATAAAAAGTCCGCAGACACCCCAAAACACACCACCAGACGTGGACCTGCCCACCAGAAAGACAAGATCCAGCCTCATCCACCAGAACACAGGCACTAGTCCCCTCCACCAGGAAGCCTACACAACCCACTAAACCAACCTTAGTCACTGGGGACAGACACCAAAAACAACGGGAACTACGAACCTGCAGCCTGCAAAAAGGAGACCCCAAACACAGTAACATAAGCAAAATGAGAAGACAGAAAAACACACAGCAGGAGAAGGAGCAAGATAAAAACCCACCAGACCTAACAAATGAAGAGGTAATAGGCAGTCTACCTGAAAAACAATTCAGAATAATGATGGTAAAGATGATCCAAGGTTCTATTTCCAAGATCCAAAATCTTGGAAATAGAATAGACAAAATGCAAGAAACAGTTAACAAGGACCTAGAAGAACTAAAGATGAATCAAGCATCAATTAAAAACACAATAAATGAAATAAAAAATACTCTAGATGGGATCAATAGCAGAATAACTGAGGCAGAAGAACGGATAAGTGAGGTGGAAGATAAAATAGTGGAAATAACTAATGCAGAGCAAAATAAAGAAAAAAGAATGAAAAGAACAGAGGACAGTCTCAGAGACCTCTGGGACAACATTAAACGCACCAACATTCGAATTATAGGGGTTCCAGAAGAAGAAGGGAAAAAGAAAGGGACTGAGAAAATATTTGAAGAGATTATAGTTGAAAACTTCCCTAATATGGGAAAGGAAATAGTTAATCAAGTCCAGGAGGCACAGAGAGTCCCATACAGAATAAATCCAAGAAGAAATACGCCAAGACACATATTAATCAAACTGTCAAAAATTAAACACAAAGGAACCATATTAAAAGCAGCAAGGGAAAAACAACAAATAACACACAAGGGAATCCCCATCAGGATAACAGCTGATCTCTCAGCAGAAACTCTACAAGCCAGAAGGGAGTGGCAGGATATAATTAAAGTGATGAAGGAGAAAAACCTGCAACCAAGATTACTCTACCCAGCAAGGATCTCATTCAGATTTGATGGAGAAATTAAAATGTTTACAGACAAGCAAAAGCTGAGAGAGTTCAGCACCACCAAACCAGCTTTACAACAAATGCTAAAGGAACTTCTCTAGGCAAGAAACAAAACAGAAGGAAAAGACCTACAATAACGAACCCAAAACACTTAAGAAAATGGGAATAGGAACATACATATCGATAATTACTTTAAATGTAAATGGACTAAATGCTCCCACCAAAAGACACAGATTGGCTGAATGGATACAAAAACAAGACCCATATATATGCTGTCTACAAGAGACCCACTTCAGACCTAGAGACACATACAGACTGAAAGTAAGGGGATGGAAAAAGATATTCCATGCAAATGGAAATCAAAAGAAAGCTGGAGTAGCAATTCTCATATCAGACAAAATAGACTTTAAAATAAAGACTACTAGAAGAGACAAAGAAGGACACTACATAATGATCAAGGGATCGATCCAAGAAGAAGATATAACAATTGTAAATATTTATGCACCCAACATAGGAGCACCTCAATACATAAGGCAAATACTAACAGCCATAAAAGGAGAAATCGACAGTAACACAATCATAGTAGAGGACTTTAACACCCCACTTTCACCAATGGACAGATCATCCAAAATGAAAATAAATAAGGAAACACAAGCTTTAAATGATACATTAAACAAGATGGACTTAATTGATATTTATAGGACATTCCATCCAAAAACAACAGAATACACATTTTTCTCAAGTGCTCATGGAACATTCTCCAGGATAGATCATATCTTGGGTCACAAATCAAGCCTTGGTAAATTTAAGAAAATTGAAATTGTATCAAGTATCTTTTCCAACCACAATGCTATGAGACTAGATATCAATTACAGGAAAAGATCTGTAAAAAATAGAAACACATGGCGGCTAACAATACACTACTTAATAACGAAGTGATCACTGAAGAAATCAAAGAGGAAATTTAAAAATACCTAGAAACAAATGACAATGGAGAAACGACGACCCAAAACCTATGGGACGCAGCAAAAGCAGTTCTAAGAGGGAAGTTTATAGCAATACAATCCCACCTTAAGAAACAGGAAACATCTCGAATAAACAACCTAACCTTGCACCTAAAGCAATTAGAGAAAGAAGAACAAAAACATCCCAAAGTTAGCAGGAGGAAAGAAATCATAAAAATCAGATCAGAAATAAATGAAAAAGAAATGAAGGAAACGATAGCAAAGATCAATAAAACTGAAAGCTGGTTCTTTGAGAAGATAAACAAAATTGATAAACCATTAGGCAGACTCATCAAGAAAAAAAGGGAGAAGACTCAAATCAATAGAATTAGAAATGAAAAAGGAGAAGTAACAACTGACACTGCAGAAATACAAAAGATCATGAGAGATTACTATAAGCAACTCTATGCCAATAAACTGGACAACCTGGAAGAAATGGACAAATTCTTAGAAATGCACAACCTGCCAAGACTGAATCAGGAAGAAATAGAAAATATGAACAGACCAATCACAAGCACTGAAATTGAAACTGTGATTAAAAATCTTCCAACAAACAAAAGCCCAGGACCAGATGGCTTCACATGCGAATTCTATCAAGCATTTAGAGAAGAGCTAACACCTATCCTTCTCAAACTCTTCCAAAATATAGCAGAGGGAGGAACACTCCCAAGCTCATTCTACGAGGCCACCATCACCTTGATACCAAAAGCAGACAAGGATGTCACAAAGAAAGAAAACTACAGGCCAATATCACTGATGTACATAGATGCAAAAATCCTCAACAAAATACTAGCAAACAGAATCCAACAGCACATGAAAAGGATCATACACCATGATCAAGTGGGGTTTATTCCAGGAATGCAAGGATTCTTCAATATACGCAAATCAATCAACGTGATACACCATATTAACAAATTGAAGGAGAAAAACCATATGATCATCTCAATAGATGCAGAGAAAGCTTTCGACAAAATTCAACACCCATTTATGATAAAAACCCTGCAGAAAGTAGGCATAGAGGGAACTTTCCTTAACATAATAAAGGCCATATATGACAAACCCATAGCCAGCATCGCCCTCAATGGTGAAAAACTGAAACCATTTCCACTAAGATCAGGAACAAGACAAGGTTGCCCACTCTCACCACTCTTATTCAACATAGTTTTGGAAGTTTTAGCCACAGCAATCAGAGAAGAAAAGGAAATAAAAGGAATCCAAATCGGAAAAGAAGAAGTAAAGCTGTCACTGTTTGCAGATGACATGATACTATACATAGAGAATCCTAAAGATGCTACCGGAAAACTACTAGAGCTAATCAATGAATTTGGTAAAGTAGCAGGATACAAAATTAATGCACAGAAGTCTCTGGCATTCCTATATACTAATGATGAAAAATCTGAAAGTGAAATCAAGGAATCACTCCCATTTACCATTGCAACAAAAAGAATAAAATATCTAGGAATAAACCTACCTAAGGAGACAAAAGACCTGTATGCAGAAAATTATAAGACACTGATGAAAGAAATTAAAGATGATACAAATAGATGGAGAGATGTACCATGTTCTTGGATTGGAAGAATCAACATTGTGAAAATGACTCTACTACCCAAAGCAATCTACAGATTCAATGCAATCCCTATCAAACTACCACTGGCATTTTTCACAGAACTAGAACAAAAAATTTCAAAATTTGTTTGGAAACACAAAAGACCCCGAATAGCCAAAGCAATCTTGAGAATGAAAAATGGAGCTGGAGGAATCAGGCTCCCTGACTTCAGACTATACTAAAAAGCTACAGTAATCAAGACAGTATGGTACTGGCACAAAAACAGAAAGATAGATCAATGGAACAGGATAGAAAGCCCAGAGATAAGCCCACGGACATATGGTCACCTTTTCTTTGATAAAGGAGGCAGGAATGTACAGTGGAGAAAGGACAGTCTCTTCAATAAGTGGTGCTGGGAAAACTGGACAGGGACATGTAAAAGTATGAGATTAGATCACTCCCTAACACCATACACAAAAATAAGCTCAAAATGGATTAAAGACCTAAATGTAAGGCCAGACACTATCCAACTCTTAGAGGAAAACATAGGCAGAACACTCTATGACATAAATCACAGCAAGATCCTTTTTGACCCACCTCCTAGAGAAATGGAAATAAAGACAAAAATAAACACATGGGACCTAATGAAACTTAAAAGCTTTTCACAGCAAAGGAAACCATAAAGAAGACCAAAAGACAACCCTCAGAATGGGAGAAAATATTTGCAAATGAAGCAACTGACAAAGGATTAATCTCCAAAATTTATAAACAGCTCATGCAGCTCAATAGCAAAAAAACAAACAACTCAATCCAAAAATGGGCAGAAGACTTAAATAGACATTTCTCCACAGAAGATATACAGACTGCCAACAAACACATGAAAGGATGCTCAACATCTTTACTCCTTACAGAAATGCAAATCAAAACTACAATGAGATATCATCTCACACCAGTCAGAATGGCCATCATCAAAAAATCTAGAAACAATAAATGCTGGAGAGGGTGTGGAGAAAAGGGAACACTCTTGCACTGCTGGTGGGAATGTGAATTGGTACAGCCACTATGGAGAACGGTATGGAGGTTCCTTAAAAAACTACAAATAGAACTACCATATGACCCAGCAATCCCACTACTGGGCATATACCCTGAGAAAACCATAATTCAAAAAGAGTCATGTACCAAAATGTTCATAGCAGCCCTATTTACAATAGCCCGGAGATGGAAACAACCTAAGTGTCCATCATTGGATGAATGGGTAAAGAAGATGTGGCACATATATACAATGGAATATTACTCAGCCATAAAAAGAAATGAAATTGAGCTATTTGTAATGAGGTGGATGGACCTAGAGTCTGTCATACAGAGTGAAGTAAGTCAGAAAGAGAAAGACAAATACTGTATGCTGACACATATATATGGAATTTAAGAAAAAAAAATGTCATGAAGAACATAGGGGTAAGACAGGAATAAAGACACAGATCTACTAGAGAATGGACTTGAGGATATGGGGAGGGCAAAGGGTAAGCTGTGACAAAGCGAAAGAGCGGCATGGACATATATACACTACCAAATGTAAGGTAGATAGCTAGTGGGAAGCAGCCGCATAGCACAGGGAGATCAGCTCGGTGCTTTGTGACCGCCTGGAGAGGTGGGATAGGGAGGGCGGGAGGGAGACGCAAAAGGGAGGGGATATGGCAACATATGTATATGTATAACTGATTAAATTTGTTAAATAAAAAAACTGCAAAAAAAAAAGTGGGATTTCCTTCTGTCTTTGTAATCTCATTAGCAGATTAGCTGTGCTGTGCATCACAGTCTAGTTAAATGCTTATTCAGTACTAAAATTGTTTTCTCTCCACATCATGGAGAGATTTTCTGGATTGGCAGCATATTTTATTTTTAATTTTTCCTCAGTAATCAGACCTACCAATTTTTCCCACTCGGTATAGTAAGGTCACAAAATTGGAATAGATTTAGAATAATGATACTTTTCCATGATACCTTGTTTATAGTGTCTCTAGATCCATGCTCTCAAATGAATTTATGTGCGAAATTTAAAAATGAGATTTAGTTGGTAATATTAGGAAAAATTGTGCTCCCAATAGAGTTTAATTAAGATGATGCCATCTTATTTTACCGATGGTAAGCCCATTGTAAAATGGCAGAAATGAGAATAATGAGCTTTCTGTGAGGAATGAGTTCTTGCCACATCACCATGACAGTCTGCCAAACATCAGATGATTATGTACTTGGCCATGTGGGCCTATGTTAACTACATCAGTTAACTTTACCCCCCATCCCTCCATGCAGAAACACATTATGTTGATGTCAGAAGACAGCCCATTAGCTATTTGTTTTAAACAGCAGCTCATTAAAACGTGGAACTCTGTGCTACCACAGGGGATGGGAAATCCCCTCTTCCACCAATACTCCAACAATTAAAAAAAATACTGCCTCTACAGGAATTTTTGTCAACTACAATTTTCCTGGCACCTTACTATGTTGCTGGGGTTACTGTCTCTGATAGAGTATTATGCCTCTTCAGTCTCTCTTTGTCAAAATCTTGTCCTGATCAAAAGTAAACCACCTCAGGCAGCCTTCACTAATTCCCTACTCCCATGAGAAAGATAAGACATTTCTTTTCCTGAACTTCTAGATTGTTCCTTGTCTATAACTCCTGGCCCTCAGGCCTTCTTTCCTGCTATGGAATTGTGCCTGTATCATCTTACTCTGCTGTCCCCCTTCACTACTCCTCTGTCTGTCTCTCTCTCTCTCTTTCTATATATACATATCTCTCACTCCTGAAACTGGACTGTCTATTCTTTCTCCACATTTGGGAAAGATTTAAAAAACAGAACCCAAAGTGCCCCTTCATTCATCTTGTGTGGTTTTATGAAAGTAGTGATAGAGTTTTGTATTGAATTGTTTTATTAGAAAATGAAAATCTACTAAAAGTAAAACATCTGCATAAAAATTATGTAAATGTCCATCTGTGGTAAAATTGGCACTTGGCTTCTCATGCTTTGATGACTTTTCTGTTCAGTGCCTGCATATCATACTTACCCTGATAACTCTAAATCTCTTTTTCTAAAAAAAAAAAAAACAGCATTATGGGGGAAATAAGATTATTATCCAATTTTTACAGCTAAATAAACAAAAGCACAGAGTCATATTATTCAGTGTCATAGAGCAACTAAAGGAAAGAACTGAGATTTGAACCCAGGTCACCTGGCCCCAGCATCTTCACCCTTAAACTCTACTCTATTATTGTTTTTCAAGTGTAGAATCCATGCTCAGTGGAGAAGTAAACCAGATAGTTTAAAGCAAAGGAAGGAAAAGACCTCAAGGTACTAAATTATTTCATTATATTGTTTTATGTCATTTACTAGAAGGGTTTTCAAATCATTTGATACATCAGAAGAAAATACACGGTCTCACTTTCATTGAAGGCTTGAAGATGAACCCACATACATGCACAAACAGAAACACAATAATCTTAATGATTCCGAACATAAAATTTGTATTTTGAAGTCTGTTTTCTAAAAGTTCCCTATCTTCTCCAAAATTCTGAGACTTTGATGCTGGTGTTATCAAAAGGTTTCTTCCCTTTTCATTAAAAAATTGGAATCAGGTAAGATCAGTAACATTGTGTCAGTTGAAGTCCCTCATGAAAATGTTGAACACCAACACATAACTGGGGACTTAGTAAAGCAGAGTAGGTGTTAGACAGTGATAGTAAAATCAGATACTACCATTATCTCAGTGCTTGCAAACCCAGGCATTTCATGCTAGAAATGATTAATCAGTCTCAAGAGGGACAAAGAAAAAGAAGTCTCAGATAGTGTGTCTGTGTGCCTACAATAGCGGGGATATCAGTAGCCTTGGGAGGTTACCATAATAATCAGGGTTCAGTCCACCTAAAGCATATGCCAAGACACATGCACACATGCACACACACACACACACACACAATGTCAAATAAGAAAATTTTATTGGGTTGGCATCTTTAGACAGATGTCCAATAGCAGGGCTGATACAAAAACAGAAACAATTATCTGTTATCTTCCTAGCAGTGAGTATTCATTATAATTGTGACCTTAATTTTTTCCATGTTACTTCAATTAAAAATTGTATTTACATGTGGACAGCAATTATACTCTTACCCCTGATCCTAAAGCTTAAGAATAATTTTAAACAACTTTGTTCTTTTCTTTAAAAGTTGTTTATCTTCATGGCATTTCAAGTCATTATATAATGCATCACTCTATTCAACTTATTCTAATAAGTCTAAGATTGCCATTATAATAGAACCAAAGCAGACTCTCCAAAGTCCTTAAGTAAATCAGCTTAACTTGAGATGAACTATTTTAAAAACACTTAGTGCCAAAAATCTTCTCAGAGTCATTTCCATATCCATGTAAATCTTTTCACTTACACCCATCTCTATAAATCTTGGAGAGCAGAGTCAGCAAATGTTTAGAAAATAAATGTCAAAGAACTGCAGTGCAGATGGGGATAGAATGATGGAGGGTGGATAGTATTATGTTGAAAGCTGCATTTTAATATAAGATTATAGAAACTTTACCTGGCACTGAAAAAAGGGAAGAAAGGTTGCAAAGTAATCTTGATTCTTATTTCTCTAATATTGTTTCACACATAAGAATGACTTCTCCAGGGTGGGGAGCAAGAGAAGACCTCATTTTTGAAGGAGAGAGCAGATAGCTTGTGCAGAAAATTTATTCCTTGCACAGAATCCAAGGAAACTACACACTCAGGTTGTATTATCACATCTTGAAGTTCTTATCTCATCAAAGTAACTCCAATGGCATTTAAATCTATAGAAGGAAGGAAGCAAGGAAGGAAGGAATGAAGGAGGGAAGGGAGGAAGGGAAGAAGGAAGGAAAGAAGGGAGGGAGGGAGAAAAGGAGCGGGAAAGGGAGGGAGGAAATTAAATGAGTCTCCAGTCTTAAGAAATCAGCAAAAAGAAAGAGCAAAATTTTTACAATAAATTATATTTACAGAAAAGATACATTAATTAAAAATGTTCTATAACAAATAAACCTAAAACTTAAACAGAAACATAAAAGAGCAAGAATTGCCAAAGCAATCCTGAGGGAAAAGAACAAAGCTAGAGGCATAACCCTCCCAGACTTCAGACAATATTACAAAGCTACAGTAACCAAACCGGCATGGTAGTGGCACTAAAACAGACATATGGATCAATGGAATAGAATAGAGAGGGCTGAAATAAACCAACACACCTACAGTCAATTAATCTTTGACAAAGGAGGCAAGAATATATAATGGAGAAAAGATTGTCTCTTCGAAAAGATTGTCCTTGTAAAATTCAGAAGAATGTTCTGTATCTAAATTGTTCAGCTAAATACTGAAAAGATGTGGGAAAAGCAATTAGGTGAGAAAAAGCTGCATAATGAAGTCCACAGTGAACAGAGTTGCTCAGAAGTTTCTCTGAAGGGAAAATCAAATCATGTCATTTCTCTGCTCCAAAATCTCCAATGGGCTCCCCATTTCTCAGAGTAAAATGTCCTTAAAGTCTTTAAAATGAGCAACAATGCCCTACGCAATCTGACCTGTTATCTCTCACTGCAGCTCTTACTAATTTTCTCTCTGCTCATTCAGTCCCAACCAAGCTGGACAGAATACACACTGCTGCCACCTCTTCCCTCTAAATATAATGTTCCTCCCACAGACATCCTCATGGCTCACTCCTTGGCCTTCCTCAGGCCTTGGCTTAAATGCCACGTCTTAACATGGCATTTCCTGAACAACCCATTATAAATGTGACACCCCCACAAACAAGCATTGTTGATCCCTATACTTTATTTTTCCCATTTCAGGTATTTTCTAACACACTGTAAAATGCACATATTTATTGTGCTCCCACCATTCATTATCTGTCTCCTGTCACTGGAATATAAGCTACAGGAGAGCAGAGGAGTTTGTGTGTGTGTTTTGTTCTATTTTTTATTCACTGTTCTGTCTGCAGCACTTAGAACAGTTACTGAAAGGAACTATGCATTTACTAAATATTTGTTGAAACAATGAATGAATATGAAAAGAACTGATATGTATGAAAACTCCTTTTAAGGTACTTCATGTTGAGAAACCAATTATAGATTCATATATTAAGTAAATACCATTTATAAGAATTAAGTGAAACTTCATCCTTAATGGTTTACGGAGATAGGAATACTGGCTGTTCTGAGTCATATAGATGAGCATCTGTCTACTAGAAAACATGAACAAGCAGAGAATTTTTAGGATCCTTTCACAGTTCTTCTGTCTTAAGAGAAAGGACAATTGTAAAAGAAGTGGATATTCAATACTTTACACATTTTGAAGAGGGTATCTTTGTGCATTAGTATGACAATATGTAAAGAGATGTCATTAGAGCTTGTTTCATTTAAATATGCTCAGCACTTACAGTGCTGTATTGCTTTCTTGCATTGTTTAAATTTTCTACCTATATTGGATATATTCTATTTAGAAAACAGTCATAATTGGAGTTATCAGTATACTATAAACAACTATCTTGTATTGAATACTGTATGATGTGGTGGAAAAAGAAACAGGATTTGGAGGCATGCAGACTAGAGATGCAGTTCAGCTCTGCTATTTACTGGGCATCTGGCCTTGAACAAATCATTGAACTTCTTCACACCTTCCATCTTCCTTTCTATAAAATGGAGGGGGTTAGCAATAATACCTATTTTCATGTATGTATGTAAATAAGCTAATGTATGTAAAGCATTGTCATAGTATTTGGGACAGAAGGTCATTAAAATGATAATAACTACAAGTAATTAACGATTCTCTATAATCCAAGCACTCCAGTGCCAAGTGCCTTCCATGCACTGTCTCCTTCCATCACAATCCTGTGAAGTAGAAACTATTAGAATCCCCATTTCACAGATGAGAAAACCAAGACTAATTAGGATTAACTTGCCCACACAGTTACTCAAGCAGAAAGTAGCAGAGCTGGGATGTCAACTCTCATCTTTCTGAGTCCAGAAATAGAAATATAAACACAAATCTATTCTATGTTCCATACACTAGTATGCTAATTCCCTCACCTTTGGATTTATGAAAAACTTACACTGTCTTGAATTTTGCTCTGAACTAGATTGTGTTATAGCAAGACTCCAATATATTACCTATCCCCTAGCCTGCCACATTTTCAACTTTCTCCTAATCATTCTCACTAAACTATTTCTCTCTGCCTTTTGGCACCTTTTTTGGGGAGTGGGGAGGGGTAAGATATTCGGAGAGCTCTTTCTTATCTCAATTTTTCTTTACCATTCTTTTCCCCAAGCCATCAATATTTAACACTTTTACCCAAAGGGGTCACCCCTCTGACTGGGTTCATCATTTCGCTGCCTCCTTCCTCAGACACTTCTCACTCCATTTGTCTACAGTTTCAGGTACAGGGATGCTTGGATATATAGTTATGTTCCAAAGAGAGACTCATAGGGCCTCCATTCCTGCCCAAGGAGAGCCCTTGATTTCTAAATCCAGCCTCCCAGTGCTTCCCAAAACAGTAACAAAATGTTCTAAAATTCAGTTTGGTAGTTATAGTGATGATCACAGATATAAGCTTGCTTGCATTCCAAACAAAGGGGGATAAGGAGAAGGCCTGAGGCATTTTTCAGGTGAGAAGCAAAGAACAAACAAACCAAAGGGCTGCAGGTATATAATACTGCCGTTCTTTTCTGCATGAGACAAATATTTGAAGCATGACTGCTGAATAGAAAATACATACACACCCCCTCCCATAAATCAAGAAAGTTGAAAATACCCAATAAATTGTGCTAAGAATTCAAATGAGGCACCAAATGAAAAAGAAGCAGAGAGGCTGCATTAGTACACAGTGTACAAACACAGACTTTTTCAAAGAGCTCCACATATTCTTTGAAGCTACACACAGCAAAAAAGTCTATGGGTAGCCCAGACATGGCTAAAACCAGAAACGAAAAGGAAAAGCAAGGAGTAAGGACAGCGGCGACAGAGGGCTGCAGTCCCAAACTCAAGAGCTCATTAAGCTTCTACTAGCTGTCAGATACATTTGACACTTTGTGTTCAGTATCTCAAAACAACTCTAGAAGAGAGGAATTATTGTCCACTTCATAGATATTAGGAAACTGAGGTGCAAATTATTATTTAGAAATTATTTCTCGTCACAAGATTCAAACCTGGATCTGAGTCATTTCAAAGCCCTTTATCTTAAACACAATGCTGTCTTCTTAAGAAGCAACATTTGCAGACCCTGCTTCATTGTTGAAATTATTGCTTGAGCCTCCCTGCTCTTGTGGGGAGAAATGAGGGCTCCCACTCCAGAGAGAGGCAGTCACACTTAGCAACCTGGAAAGCATGAATGGTCTGGTGTGTTGTTTTCAACCATTTTGCTCTTTATAGCCACACAATGTTTAGCTACCATGATTCCCGGAAGTAGGAATCCATTTAGATATTTAACTGAGCTTTATTTTTATTTTATTTCTGCTGGCCCCGTCAGCACACTCTGCATTATAAAGCAATAAGGCAAATATCATATTAAGTAGGCTTCTGAGCATATGAAAATGTCTGTGTTGGCCAGAGAATCTAACTACAGCAAGCAGGAAAAGAGATACTTTCTGTTATGACCCCAAATCTCTTCCTAGAATGTACTATAAAACCATGATTGTTTGGGGCTTTGGGGAATTACTGGAGAACATGGAAAAAAGATATGTTGATTGGTAATACAATTCAGCCAAACTGGAACCCTTCTGATAGAGAAAGGGTATGCTAATAGGACAGGATGCTGAGTCAAACAAAGATTAAACTGTGAATTTCCTGGATAAACTGGGAATTTTTGTCATGTATGTTATTTGTAATTTTGCCTCTAAGGAAAGGTTAAGAGTTTTCAGCCAAATGAAAAATTTTAGAATCCACCTGAGCAAGATTATTTGGAGACCCTTGGTTTGCTCAAAAGAAAGTGATTATTCAAATCTGGAGCAAAATCAACTCTGGGTGTCTCTGTATTATTTGAATAAAAAAACAAATAGCCATTGCAATTGACTCAAAGCCTTTCAACCCTGTATAGGTGACAAAATATGTAAAAGATCCTTCTTTATGGAAAAAGACAAGCCCACTGCAAGCCTCCCTATCTCTTTGATTGTTATAACAAACCTAATAAAACTGTATAAAATGAAAGAAGGAGTTACCTATGTGAAGACACTTCAGACAGCTGGAAAAGACCTACTGAGCCCAAGCACCTAAATCACCCTTCTCTAATGTTTAAAATATCTAAACCAAGGAGTCGAAACTTTCATTTAACTTTGAGATAGAAGAATTAAAATTAATACCCTTAAGAAGAGGAAAACATTTACCGAATTTTGTCCAACAATAATCAGTATCAAGTCTGCAAAGAACAAATAGCTTTATCTGGGGTCTTAAGAATTCCAATTCAGGAGACACAGATTCGGGTAAAACCAAACGTGTGTTCTAGGGAAGAGAAAGAGGCAAGGGCTTACAAAGGCAAAAGCCACAATTTTATTAAAGTTGCCTGGTAAGAATTATGATTGACTCTAACACAGGAAAGGAAATATTTGTCCTTATGGGACAGCCTACCACGAGTTATGTAGGGGAAGGGTCCAGTAAGTATCTTGAGATTCTGGAATATTGTGCAGATGTCCTTTCTGGATGCCTGTGTCATGACAGTAAGTGGTTCAGATTCCATTGGAGTTGAGATGTACATGTCACACTTCCTCTGTGGCCTCTCAGCTCCATTTTAGAGAATTATCTTAGCAATACTGACTCCATTTTGATTTTCCTTTTACAATTTCATGATTGGGTATAAACACCTGAGACAATGTCTCTTCTGAAAATAAATATTAATTGTGAAGGTGTCATGAAAAAAGAGAGCATACAATGTGGACAAAACACAGACTTTATGATCAGGCAGACAATAACAGAGACTTGGGGCTGGCTCCTCATTAGCTATGTAATCTAGGGAAGTCCCTTAAACCTTACTTAGCTGGGAAGAGGGAATGATTATATTGCATCCAGCAGAGTTCAAGGCATACAGTGGTGATAATTCCTGGGAGAAAGCAGCAGGATCCTGAGGGTTGAGGGGAGGATGGAAATAGAACTAAGGAAGGAGGCGCAGTAGAAAGAGAGCATGGGAATACTGTACGATCAACTGTTTGTCTCCACCTTTGCCAAGATCAGCCCTGGATGGGGCACTAGACCCCTCAACTAGCCTTAGAGGTCTTGGTGGTCTCACACTGTTTAGCTGAAGGAAACTTAATCCAATTAAAATTGCCATTTAATTGGATTTCATTGCCATTCTGTGACAACAACCTTCCTTTCCTCTGGTTGGGTTTTTAATATTCATCTTCATTAACTTTACCCTGAATGCACACACAAGGTGTTCTGGATCGGAGACAGATTTTTTCTATTAATTATTTCACAGTAAATAATAAGTGTGCTGCCTCTCCCTCTCCCACTTCTTCCCCCAGTCCTTCCCCCTGGGGTGACAAGAGGAGAGCCACTGAACATTTTTCCTACATGAGTGGCCAGACACTCCATAGAAGAAAGATAAGGAAGAAATGATTTTTCTCTGCTTACAAAGGTGGGGAGTGGGAGGAAGCTATAACTCTCCTCTCCTGAAAGGGTCTACTTGGAAATGTAATGGGCCTGATTGCTAACTCCAACCCTTTGGAATGTAAAGAAAATCTCTCCAGGAGCCAGACATACACAGAAGTGTTGGATTTTGTGAGCTAAAGATGTCTCCAAGTCCCCAGGCTTCATACTTCCTTAAAATGTAGTACCTAGGAAGATAGCGCTCCAGTCTACCCTGTACCTTCAGAGATAACCTAGGTGTCTATATGTGGATGAAACCTTTTGGATTTTGGGTACATAAGGAAAGTTTTAAATGAATAACTACAGATGTAATCATTATGATACACGAAAATATTTATGGGAGAAGTGAAAGCAAACATTTTCTAATTTCATAGTAGCTATGTTTCTGTGGCTCAGGAGGCTTTACAGAAGAACACATAAATTCAGGGAAATTCTATTTCCCACCACCTCCCTTCTCTAAGTTTTAATTATCTGCCAATATTAGAGACTTCCTGTGGCAGACCCACTACTCTGGTACTAATCCAAACACAGGGATGGGCAAGTTGCCTTCCATTGCCATGGAAGACAAATTAGAAGATCAGTTTTCTATGAAATTGAAGATAAAGTTGCTAAACAAGACTGGATACGATGGCTGTTCAGGAGAGACTTTTAATGGCCAAATGTAGAGCCAAAGCATAAATTCTATTCCATGATCAATTCAAAGTAATTCATGGGCATATGCAATCTCATCCTCATCTCTTAAAAGGGATCTATGTCATTTCAGAGAATTCTAAGACAGCTTTCACTATTATGATCTATTAAATAATAATTATAGTACAGTGGTTAAGAATTTGTGTTTTGGAGTCAGAGAATCCAGGTTCAAAGTAGAATGTCAACCACTGCCTCGCTGAATGATATTGAGCAAATCATTAAACTTCTGTAACCATCAGCAAAATATCTAAAAAAAAAAGTGAAATAGCAATTTATATTGTGAGAATTAAGTGAGATAATGAGTGCAAACAGCATACTACCTGGAGCATATTAAGAATACAATTAAGATTAATTTTTGTCATTCTCATTAACATTTTGGTGTATGGGGGTTAGGAGTTGAGGGGAATGAATATAGATGAAAGATACTTATCTAGTGAACCCAGACTAGAACCAAAAAGAAAAAAAGAAAAAAAAACTTTTTTCCCCCAAAACTTCTGGGTTTTACTCATCTTATCTTCATTAAAGAAAATTTAAACCATTTCTGTGCCTAGTCATTCTTCAGGATCTTTCTAAAGCAACATTTAAATATCTCAACTCTTCCCCTTAGCTTTGAAAAATAAAGAGTTTTGCTTCTGGCTTCAGCTCTGACATGTAAAGAGCTTGGAAGTTGTCACTCCCATACTTGTCAGGTAGTGAACAAATAAAATCAACCACTTTTCTTAGCTCCATCAAAATACTGAAATCATAAGGCAAACAGCCACCCTGAAAAATCCGGAGAGACACAGCTTCTGGGATCTGTTTATCTGGAGTGGAAGCTTCTGGAGACATAAACTGGTAGGAACACTTAAATGGTAATTTTGACAAAATGCTGGAACCTAAGCATGGACTAACTTGAGAATGAGAAACTCCTGGTAGATTCAGTCTTAGGGGAGTCCACACACTGTCATAGGCCCTTCCACCAGGAACCTCACAGAGTTTTCATGGTGAGGATCCAAGAAAGATTCTTCTTGACTCAGGCAGCAGACAGGGAAGTGTGACCATTATGAAATACATGCAGAGCCTTCTCCATAACAAAACCTACTGTCCAGGAAAAAAGATTTTGCCACAGTGCAATTCTGAAACCTAATCTCAGGTGGGGAAAAGGAATCCCTCCTCGTGTCAATTTGTTACAGCCTTCTTATCTCATATAAGAGAGGAAAAAACCTAGTTAACCAGAGAAATACATTCAAGTAAGTATGGGGAATACTGCAGGCAGAGAAACAAGTGAGGAGGAGGGGGAAAGAAGCTATACAACTGAATACCAGCATAGAAACCTTTGTGAAGGTCACAGCCCTGAGATGGGCCCACAAAAAGGCTAAGAATTAACCTGAGACTACAGACCATACCCTTCCCCATACTGGTGTGATGGTACCATACCATCACACTAGCAAAGTTAAAGTATAATAACAGTGGACTATTGCTGAAAGAACTGCAGGATAAGGACTCTTTCTCTGACTAGAGTATGTAGGGAACCACAGACTCAATGGGGGAGATAAAACCAAAGACACTAGAGGAAGGTAAAGCCTCTGGCACTTACAGCTCCAAAGAGCATTAAATACAACCAACTCATAGCCAGATTAATGTAAATCCTCACATTAGAGGATTAGAGGTCTATTTACATCATATTGTGTTACACAAGAAAAAATGTTCAGATATCAACAAATATCACAAGCTGTGCTGAAAAGTAAGAAAGAACACACTCTGAAGTGGCCATCATCAGTCTATTCAACACAGCCAAGGAAAGGATCAGTGAGTTTGAAGGTAGATCGATAGAAACTTACCAATCTGAAATGCAAAGAGGAAAGAAAAAAAAGAAAACAAAACATCCAAGAGCTTTGGACAATACCTAAAGAGGTTACCTATGTGTAATTGATGCCATGGCCACCACTGAAAGAAGGACACCTTGGAGAAATGGCTGATTCTAGAGCTGGGGCAGGAAATGCACAAGATGAGCCCAGAGCGTTTTGCAGTGCCAGAAAGTAAGGAACACACGTGATGGGGCATTTCAAAGAGACACTGAGCCAACTAAAAAAGGTCCTAATAGTCAAAGTTCAAACAATTTGAGCACAACATTAAACAGCACTGAATTATAACCCAAAGTGTGAAATAAACATTCGTAAGTCCACACTTACATAAATGAATGATTGAATAAATAGTTAAAGGGTAGAACATAACTCCCTTCTCCTTAAGTGTGGGCAGTACATAGTGACTTCCTTCTAAAGAGTACAGCATGGAAAGAGAGGAGGGAAAAAGTACTTTGACAGTGGGGAAACTTAACAAACACTACTTCTCCAGGTGATCATGATTAACATCAAGAATAATAAGGTATATTGATGGGATATATCCTTGATATGATAAAATGAGAGTGTCATTTTACTTCTGTGGCTTCCTCCCCAAACTCATATCCATAAGCTAATCATAAGTAGAACATCAGACAAACCTCAACTGAGGAACATTCTGCAAAATACCTGACCAGTACTCTTCAAAGCTTTCAAAGTCCTAAAAAGAAAAGTAACATCTGAACAGCTGCTATAGCCAAGAGGAGCGTCAGGGCACAGGACTAAATGTAGTGCGGGATCCTAGATTGATCCTGAACAGAAAAAGAACATTAATTAAAAACTAAGGAACTCTGAATAAAATATGGAATTTAGTTAATAATAATGTAAAAACATTGGTGCATTAATTGTAACAAATTCACCATACTGATACAAGTTGTGAGTAATAGGGGAAACTAGGTATGAGTAGATGAGAAGTCTACACTCTCTTTGCAAATTTTCTGTTAATCTAAAACTACTCTAAAATTAAAAGTTAATTAAAAAGTAAAATGTTTCTTAACATTGACATCTTATTCCTAAAAATATACACAATGGAAATGTGTTGAAAATTAACATTCACATTAAGACCTCATTTTCCTTGCTGAGTAGCCTGTCAATCGTTGTTTCTTGAGATGCGTGATTACTCCTCCATCATTCACACATTTAAACAGGCAATCAGTGCCACTAAATCAGAGAGCAGCTCAGTCAAGAACATAAAATTTCAATTTATCTGAAGGGAGTGTAAACTGCCAAATTTGATTCCCTGTCATACAGCTGGTGTGGTTTAAATTAAGACATTGTCCTCTAATCTTATGTTTATTAACTGCAATGATGGATAAGAAAACTTCAGGGTTCCATTCACGTAGAAAGTAAGACAAGATGCAGAACTAACAAATGAAGGCAAAGAATCCCAGGCCAGGACTGCCAGAAACTACACATGTAGGGAGAGAGAGAAAGGCCAGATGGAGTATTCCAAAAACAAACAAACAAAAAAACCCAGTTAATATAGCCAAAGGAGACACATGGAATCTTTATCTTTTAAAGTACATTGCTTTGGGTTATTTTCAGAGCAATATATACTCATTTAAAGAATTCAAATCATAACCCCTTGCCCCAGAATTCAAAGAAAAAGATAAAACATGATACCCAATCCCACAACTCAGTGATAATTATTAACTCTTTGAATATCCTTAGACATTTCTCTGTACTTAGAAGTACAAGTGGTATATTATGTAGTACATGCAATTTATTCTATCTGCTTTTGTCAAGCAACAATTACCCATGAGCATCTTTCCAGATCAATAAATAAAATTCTGAATTATTTTTATTGGATTGATAATATTTCATTACTTTTTATATCATAATTTATATTTGAAATCTTACACTAGGAAATTTAGTTTGTTTTGACATTAAAATCAACACCAAGCTCTGTTAAAAAACAAAATTCAACCATGTAAATTTGAAAATCTAATTGGCTTTATTCAACAATTCATGAATTTAAACATGTTCACTTACTCTGTTTTTTCTGACAGAGCTTGTAAAATGTTCATGTTTTTTTTTCTTTAAATATTTGCTAGAATTCAATCTGAGAAGTCCTCTAAGCCTGGGCTTTGCTTTGTGGGAGGATATATAATTACTAATTCGTGTTCGTACTTGTTATAGGTCAACTCAGATCTTCCTTTTTTCTTGTTTTGGCAGTTTGTGCCTGCTTAGATGTTTATTTCATCTAAGTTGTCTAATTTTTGGTATAAGGTTATTCATAAAATATCCTTACTGTCTTTTTAATTTTTGTAGGATTCGTAATGACATCTCTTTTATTACTGATTTGGGTATTACTTTATGTTCTCCCTATTTTTCTTTGTCTGTCTAGGTAAAGGTTTGTCAATATTGATGGTTCTTTTCAAGTCTCTCAAATTTCTTTCCAGACCTTCTCCCAATGTGAATTTAGCCAGAATAAGAGTTTTACTCACCCAGGTTATGTTTTTGATGTTTGCACATGGCTTTGCTTATTTGCATGTGAGGGGTCACTGAGAGTAACAGAGAGTGGGGCACATACAGTTTACCATGAATCAGGTCCTCAGGTTATTTGGTTAGGCTCTGACTGAGGTCTTTTTTGTTCCACTCTTATTGTACCAAGAACGGTTAATATTGAAATCTTCTTATTTTGTCAATTATACAGTTTATAGGGCTTTTCCCCTAAATTTACTAATACAATTTTCTTTCTTTCTAGTTATCAACTTTGATCTTTTTCCATCAATTAGGATAATGCATTTTATTTTTGATCAATACAGCCTACTAAATTTTTTTTTGGAGGTAAAACACAGCTTCTTATCATTCTCTTTACATGTCCTCCACATCCATGTACCAACTTTAATTTCTACCTTCATCACACAAATGATCTTTCAACTAAACCTTGTAAAGCATGAAGCCCTTTGTAATAATTTCCCAAATAGGTGCTCTAAACATGTTCCCATCTCTTCACCGTAACATTCAAGCATTTCTCCACTAGGCAGATATATTGAGAAGATCTGTCGATTGCACATTTTGAAAAATACTAAAGGTGCTGACAAATAAAATTAGCCAACATGAGAGTATAGAACATATGATGATATGCTAGAGGGTCAAGACTTATTATGTGGAAATAGTTAGCAAAAATAAAATGATACATTTCTAATATAAGAATTGTTTCTAGTTAAAATTTTTGAGTTAGAGTAAACTTTAAATCATCTAATCAAAAAAAATTTTTGACACCTGCAAGCATATGAAATGAAAATACAGATGGCTATCCTATAACCAATTTGAAGCCATGGGAGACCCATTTTAATTCATTCTAATAACTGATAATTATCCCCAAATGAAACAAATCACTTTATCATTAGAAACATTCCATCAGAGACTGGATGGCTTCAGTAACAGATGCTATAGGAAAGATTTCTGCACTGGATGGACAGTGACATTTTAGGCCATCTCATATGACAGAATGGAGAACATTGCAGTGAAAAGTTGAGTTGCCTCCTGCTTCCTTCCCTGAAACTTAGGAGTGTGGGAACCACCTCCTATTGGAGGTACAGTATCTATCTTATGATACTCAATTAAGGCTCCTGAATACTAAGGATATGAGATGGTAATAGTGAAAAGCAAAGAGGACTAGCCCAGGAGCCAGAAGACCTGAATTATTCTACCACTGGAAAGCTATATGACTTTGAGTAGTCATCTCACATCTCTGGACCTTAGCTGTCCCTCAGGAATACGGGAAAAATAACAACAGCAATAATTAAACCTGCCTGATTTTATTTTCAATATTATTGCTAAAACACTCATATAAGAGTATTTTAAAATATAAGAGATTATAATTACACAACTTCTTCAGAGGTCGGTTCAATGAGAAATATGATTTTCCTACTACATTTATTTTCAGAAAGCCAGTCTTCCAAGAAGCAATAAGACCACTGAAAGGGCCCTATTCTTGGCAGCCCCCTCACAGATATATTAATGACTCAGGAGAATTAATATTGTTAAAATGTCCGATTTACCTAAAGTCATCTATAGATTCCATGCAATCCTTATCAAAATTCCAATAGCATTTTTTACAGAAATAGAAAAAACAATCCTAAAATTTGTCCCCAAATATCCAGCTCAATCTTAAAAATTAAGAACAAAGCTGGAGGCACCCTTCCTCTTTTTTTTTCTCCTCCTCTTCTTATAAATGAACATCAGTATTATTGCTTTGTAGCTTTGTTCCATTGTTGTATCATGAATGTCTATATAAATCCATTGAAACAAAAAGTACCAATCATTCCTCCTTTGCTATCTTTCCTCTATGAGTAAATAAATACTGAATTAATATAAAATATAAAGTAATCAATAAAAAATTGAAAACAAAGAAACACCCAGAAAAAATCTCCTTATTTTCGCCAGATTGAGAAAATCCCTAGGCCAGCGAAGAGTTCTAGGTCTCACTTTGCTTCTTGTATTCCATCTGGCCTTTAATAGCCATTGAATCATCTTGGCCTCAGTTTTTCTACCTATAAACTGGAGGAACTAAAATGTTTTTTTTCATCTCCAGGACATCTTGAGTGTTAACCTCTAAAAATTAGAGAACACTCTTTGTCAATATAACAAGTTTTGTTTAGTGTTCATAACCTTTGATGCAGAAATCTTTTTCCTGGGGATTTACCCTAACAATATTTTTTTAAAAAAACATGAAGCCATGAACTGAAAGATATACAGTGACTTTTTAAATAACAAATAATTGTAATCAAACAAAATATCTAATAATTTACTTAATCCCTTAAATAAAGCTGTGTTTTCACATACATCCACTCCTTTAAGAATCACAACAACCTGCATTGAGATGAGGGTAGGTATTTTACTTACCAATGGGAAAACTGAGTCTTAGAGTGACTGTGTGACTCACGGAAGGTCACACAGCTATTAGTGCCTCAATCCAGTACTCACTTCATTGCACTACTCTGATCTGGCTGCTCCAGCACCATTGTACTGTGTGCCTCCTCTGTGAATTAAAATGGAAAATCAACAATCCACAGAACATCTAACTGAGCAGGGCAAAGAATGAATACATTAAAACCAATCGCTTTCCCAGGAAGCATTTCTAAAGCTCCTAAGGGAGATGCAACATAACATGTACTGTGACAGTCATCCCCCAAATAAAATATTCAGATTTGAAATGCATGTCCATTAGCATCTTGTAAAATACAGATGAATACGTTTCTTCCCAAGCTACTTCCGAAGCACCTTAATATGCATTTTCCCCAAACGTAATGAGTGACATTCTTAGACCATCAGCAGGTGAAGCCATCAGTAAAAGCCATTCAAGTGCAGGAAAGCAATGAATTAGCTAGTAGCTTTTGATACATCTGTACTATTTAGTGTAGACTTTCAGCATGTACTTTCAGAATAAACAACTTCAGGGAGACAACTACACAGAAGATGTCAGAGCAGAGTGAAGAGTCAAAAATAACTGCCTGGCAGCACTATCAAGAAACAGCAGAATTTTGCTGGAGAGCTGGGGTCCTTGACTTTAATTTGCAGAGGAAAATGATCTTTTGAAATGAGAGAAGCCCAGTACTATCAGTCACTCTTGTGGAATCATGCATATACAAGAAACTAACTGAATGTGAAGGCCAGCTCCTTTCCGTGTGCAGTCACAGGGAGGCACCAGCTCATTCCTCCTCTTGGCCTGTTGGTAACTTGCTCTTTCTAAAAATCCTCTGGAAAAGATGGATGGAATCCAAGGATACCCAAGAAAGTCTTTTGAACTGGGGAATGGGGGCATTGGTAACTGGGGAGTGAGGAAGAGGAAAAGAAAATGTTTCTAAATTCTTAGGATAGCTTTTTTTCTTTCTTTTTTTTTTTTTTTTTTGCGGTACACGGGCCTCTCACTGTTGCGGTCTCTCCTGTTGCGGAGCACAGGCTCTGGACGCGCAGGCTCAGCGGCCACGGCTCACGGGCCCAGCCGCTCCGCGGCATGTGGGATCTTCCCGGATCGGGGCACGAACCCGTGTCCCCTGCATTGGCAGGCGGACTCTCAACCACTGCGCCACCAGCGAAGCCCCAGATGGCTTTTTTAACACTAAAAAATGTGAAATGAAAAAATATTTTTAATCTCCTAAAATACTAATGAGATTCACTGCATTTTATTCTTCAAAACAGTGTTTATGTGTCTTACTCTTCAAAATAAGTATTTACAGACAACATACAGATATGAGTTCAAGTCCCTACAGCTACTTAATAGTTGTGTGTGTGCATATATATGTATATGTGTATGTGTCCATGTATGTATGCATGCACGTATGTATATGTGCATATACATATATGTGTATTTTAATTAGGTTCTTTTGTTCTCAAGTAATAGTAAACACTGCAAGCAAATAGGAAAGTGTACTGGAATATCTTACCAACTAGAGACTGTGGCATCAAGGTGTCTCAGTTTTTATTGGTGGGCTCTGTGGAATTTATGTGGAGGGCATGCTCACATGCTCAGCTCCCTGAGGACAGTCTTGTTGAGTTGATGTGTTGAGGTGAGCCATGTTATATTTACCACGCGAGGCTCACACACCCAGAAGTGCTAAATGGACAACAGCAGCACCTTGGTGCATTGCTAGTTCCATGGGTTTGCAGGACACTCAGGCTGTAGTAGATGTGTCAATATCTTCTACACCTCTGTTAACATATTCTTTCAGTTATAATTTCTTCACTTAAGCTAATGTGCATGAGTCCAATCATTTGCATTCACTCTCAGACAGGCACTGTCCATAACCCCTACCAACTTGCAATACATGAGCGTTTTGACTCAAATTACAAAATTCTCAAGAGAAACAATATGATTGGTCTAGCTAGGAACAAACAACCTCTTCTATTCTAATCCACAGTGACCAGGCATAACACATAGAACACAAAGATAGCCAATGTCCTGTCTTTCTTTGAACATTCTAGAAAACAAGAGAGATCTTTAGGACCGGGGCAGTTGCCCTAAAAAGAAGCATGATCACAATTAATAACATTCTCTCTCTGTGCTAGTTTCTCTACAGAAATGGAGAAAATCAGATCTGTCATCCACCATATCTGCTTTATTATTTTTTCATAGACTGTTAATATGATATTTTATTTCTTTCCTAAAACAAAAGATTTCTGTTTTCCTCCAATGAAATGTAAGCTTTGTGAGAGGACAGCTTTTTGTCTGATGACTTCATTGCTGAATTTCTAGTGCCTTAAGTCATGTCTGTTATGAAGTACATGCTCAATAAATATACTGAATGACAATGGAGTGATTTAGTGTTATGAGGATAAAGTGAAATAAGCTATGCAATGTATCTGCCATTATATAGGATGAGCAATAAATAATGACTATTAAAATTCTTACATTTAACATTTCCAAAATATCTTGCACCCTTAAAAATAACAGAAATAGTTAACTTGTTGTAATAAGTGATAATAGATCTTCTTACTGAATAATTATTGAATAATTGAATAATAAGATCTATTATATATCACACACTGTTCAAAATGTGTTACATGAACTAACTCATTGACTCCCCACCACAGCCTGATGTGGTAGGCAAAATGTTATCTCCACCCCATAAATGAGGAAACTTCAGCTACATAATTTGCCCAAGGTCACTCTACTACTAAGTGGCGGTGCTGGGATTTTAATTGGACAGTCTGGATCTGAGCCCATACTGCTTTCCCAAGTCCCAAATTGTAGGTGGTAGATGGGAAAAGGACAGACAAGACATAATGAGTGAAAATTTTAGGGTAGAAAAGATGGGATCTTATAACCAAAATAACAATAAATTTTAAAAAGCAATAGGAAACATATTAGAAGAAACATGACTTCATTTCACAGAAGAGAAAACATTTAAAGACTATTACATGTTGTTACTGTTTATTGTTAAATAAAGAAAACATGATTCAGAATATTGTATATAATATGATCCCATTTAAATGCCAGACTTTTAAAAGGTTCATTAACATCATTTTGATTTGAAAGACCTATAAGTCAATTAGAATCCAGGTCAGTTTTATCTTCTCCTTCTTGTTAACACTGACCTCCTATAGGCATTCTGACTTGAGTATCTAAGCCAATATACCAAAACTTCTGCACTCACAGTTGGTGAATAAGAATGAGGCAGATTGAATATGATATTTGTGGGGGGATGGACTGTAAAAAACTGAAGAGTTCATACCCATGTGGGCTTTTCAGCTCCAGGTAATCATTAGAGGAATTTAAGCCCAATACAGTAAGTCCCCTACATATGAACTTTCAAGTTGCGAACTTTCAAAGATGGAAACGTGGAGCTTACTAATGAAGACCTGATGAAATTGGAGGCCCAGAGAATGGACGAAGAGAGACAAGAGGAAGAAGAAGTAACTGAAGAACCGAAGAGATTCATGATGCAGGAAATGGCAAGGGGATTTTCTTTATTTGAGGAGGCACTGTTTGTTTTTGAGGCACAAGACCTGAATATAGAATGGTACATGAAGGTTGCAACCGCTATTCAGAATGCAATCCAGTGCTACTGTGTCATCTATGATGAGAAAAAAAGAGCTACTACCCAGACATCACTGGATTGTTTTTTCAAGAGGGTAGATAGAACTGAATCTAGCAAAGACCCAGAACCTGCGCCATCAGTGTCAGTCGTGAGTGAAATTACAGTTTGCCCTCCATCTCATATTGCTGACGATCCTTCAGCTCTACCATCTCCCACCTCCTCTCCCTCCTCCAGTCAGTAACTCTTCTTGCCTGTTCACTCGATGCCAGCCCCTGTATGCCAGCTGTTGTACTGTACTGCTGTACTTTTCAAGGTACTGTAGTAAGATTAAAAATGTTTTCTTTATTTTTTTGTTTGTGTTTGTTTTTTATGCATTATATGTGTAAAAAGTATTATAAACCTATTACAGTACAGTACTGTAGAGTTGATTGTGTTAGTTGGGTACCTAGGCTAACTTTGTTGGACTTAGAACAAATTAGACTTACGAACATGCTCTCAGAACGGAACTCATTCGTATGTAGGGGACTTACTGTAATGCCAGATCTCCCATTTGCTAAGATATGACAGTAATCTGCATTTTTAATGAAACGCTGATTTTTAAATGAGTAACTAATTACAATAATGCAAACACTCCATAGGCAAAAAAAAAAAAAAAAAAGAAAAGCCATCAGTCAAATTTATCCAAGTTCTGTTAGTTTTTGCTTCAATGAGCCACAGACTCTTGAAAACAGGAGACTGTCTTCTGCTTCCTTTATCTTTCCTACAGCCCCCAGAACCATGTGGGGTTCACTGCAGGCTCCGAAGAAAACTGACTGACCCAACAAGCTCAGAGATTGGCTACCTCCATCCTAGAACAGAGCAAAGCCATTACGGCTACCAAATGAGAATAAATCATTGTGCTGCATCCTTGCATTCCACCCTTGTCAGAGGGCCAACTGGCATTTGATCTTATTTCCCCACTTGTGACCCAACTACTGAGCAGAAAATTAGTTTGTCTCCTCATTCCACTCACCAGCTGAACCTCCACCACCTTGCACATGTTTACCTGCTTGACCAGACTCAAACTGCTAACAACCTGGAAAAACATTGCTTTTCGGTAGGTGGTGGTGTTTTATAACTGGTAGACATTAAATTGGGGGGAAAAAAGAACAACTAAAAAAGTCTAACTATTGATGAAAATAATGGGAAGTAAATTAGCTCTAAACCCTGGTGAGAGCATATACTGAAAATGCCTTAGAGGAGCACAGTTCAGCACCACATATAGAAATGTAAACTACTCTTTCCTTCTAATGCCGGGAAGTTAAAAAAAAATCAGAAAAGGGAAAAAAGACTTTGAAAATGAATGACATTTAGATATTATGTAAGGGAATGATTCCTTTACAAGAATAGGTTTAGATAGGAAAATCAGAAGTGAGAAAATGGGCATTAAGAGGTAAGGTGGTTTTAATGGAATAAGTCAACTGGGATGCAGTAGGAGCCTCGGGCAACCAATGGTTCAAAAAAGCAAATATAATCAACTGAGCACAGATTCTAGGCATTGTGAATTGTCCTCACAATCACAATGAGATGTTCATTCCTCAGATGAGAAAACTGGGCTCAGAAAGTTTATAGTTCTCAATTATTTTTCTGGCATAAATATGATGAAATGATTGAAAATGCACATCTCAGAAAAGATGAATTGTGGGCAGTGAGTCTCCATGGGTGCAGAAGGGCTGTAAACAAGCTGCTCTTAGAGGAATCTCATCAGGATTCCAAGATTCTAGTGAAATAGGGTTTGGAAAAGACTCCTACGTAGTATGGTTAGCACCCCCTTCCTCCTATGAAAACACCTAAATTTTCGTTAGCTTTAACTCCGATCATTCTGAGTCCAATGTCAGTATTCTAGCACTGGGCATAGGAGTCAGCAAATCAGTCTACCGTACTTGTGAAAACCCAGCATTTAATATAGTAGTGCAAATATTTATCCATCTTCATTAGTATATCCAACAAGCATGGGCAAGATATAGTAAGCAAGAGTGTAATTTATTACTTTGTCAGTTTCAACAAACACCATATTGATGCGCTAACAGTCTCTAATGATGATATAAAATATCATTAATTATTAGATTCATGAATAAATGCTCATGCTCTGAAAGGTTCAGAACACATTTATGAGCTCATTTGTTGCATGTTTCTTATCCAGTGCAAAATCAAAAATCCAAAATATAGTAGTCAATGGGACTCCAGTGCTAAGAGAGAATTGTGTTAAAATACATATAAAAGTGGGGAAAATAAACAAGTACATCAATTACAGCTAGTGGCTTGGAACTAATAAAAAGATTACATTATTAGCCAACAGAAAGATTTTATTTCACACTTGCTCTGTGGCATTGGAGTTATTCCAGGGGCTATTTGCAGGGTTTGCTACTTATTTGTGAGTTTCCCCACTGACTATCCTTGGCTTTGAAGGCTGGAGGCCTATAGCTCAATTTAAAGTGCTTTTGTTGTTTCCCTTTTTCAAATGTTTATTTGTAAGTTATTACCTGCCTTCTTGCAAGGAAGGATCTAAAGTGATTTAAGCACACTTGCTTCTGTACCAAGGCTGTATTCTACCACTGACCCAGGCAGGGGAGAGTCAGAGCTGGTCTGTTCATTCCATCCCAGTGCAGCCATGGGGCTGGGGCAGGAGGGTGGGGATAGCAGGTGGGGAACAAGGATGGGAATTATCAGTTCTGTTTCAAGACTAAAAACCCATTACAGGTAATTGTTGAGTCTTTTGCTTATTATCAATTTTTTCAAAGCTACTTTAAAGCTGGGCACATACTCAACCAGGAATTTTCAGGATCATCTGAGAATCTTATTAAAATAGCAACTTCCCAGACCCCACCTCCAAGAATGAGTCAATTGGCCAGGGTGAGGCTTAGGAATCTGAGAAGTGTCTTGTAGGCTGGATCCACATTTTGAGAAACAGCATAATGAATAATATTCCCCAGCTGATTGACCAACATTCTGTTCATAGTGTGTTGATCAATCAGGATCACCTGTTCTTTTTTCTACTCCCAAGCTACCTCACCCCTCTTTTTAATCACCTCCTATTCACCCCATTGGTGAGGGAGGGATTCCCACCCTATGGTTTAGGGGAATGGCCAAATATACAACACCTAATGCTGGACAGGTTATTCTATGCATTAGTTGAGGTTCCCCAGAGAAACAGAACTGATGTATACATAAATATATAAAAAGCAATTTATTATAAGGAATAGGACCATGCCAATCCCTATGGAATTATGGGGGCTGACAAGTCTCAAGAACTACAGGATGAGTCTGCAAGCTGAAGACTCAAAAGAGAGCCAATGGTGTAGTTCCAGTCCAAAGGCCAGCAAGCTTGAGACCCAGAAAGAGCTGATGTTCCAGTTTGAATGCAGTCAGGTGGAAGGAATTCTTTCTTACTAAGTCCTTTTGTTCTATTCAAGTCTTCAACTGATTGGATGAGGCCCATCCACATTAGGAAGGGCAATCTGCTTTGCTCAGTCTTCCAATTCAAATGTTAATCTCATTTAGAAACTCCTTCACAGAAACATTTAGAATAACGTTTGGCCAAATGTCTGGGCATCCCATGGCCCAGTCAAGTTGACGTATAAAATTAATCATCACACTTTATAAGTCTAAAGACACCCATTCTTGGTCCTCTGAGAAATAACATGATAAGACAGAAGAAAATGCAGACCCAGAGCAAAAAAGACATGACAGTCTCATTTAATTATCACAGTTACATGAACATTGATAATACAACCCACCCCATAGTTGAAGAAACTGATGTTCCAAGAGTTTAAGTGACTGGGCCAAGATCACACAGTCATGAGATAAAGGGGAAGGGAGAACCAGAGCTGTAGTAGAGTCAGGAAGAGAAAAAATAGGGAGGAGAAATTATTGTGAATAAGAAGCTTGTCAATTGCTGATATAGAGCGCTCAATTTATGGGTCATAATGGAGGATTGTTCCTTGAAGGAGCAACGTATGTCAACAAGCTGAGTCTGCTAAATAATATGGTCTGGAAAAAATGAAGGAGCAAAGACATTTGGTTTTGTCACCAAAGTCGTAAATGAAAGATATAAGAAATATGATAATCCAAAGTAACAGGTCATAAACTTTACTGTACATCAGAATCAGATGTGTGTAAAACACAAATTGTTGGGCCTAACCCCCAAGTTTCTGATTTGGTAGGTCTGGAGAGCAGTGAGTAGTCACACTTCTAACAAGTTCCCAGGTGATGCTAATGTCACTCATCCATGGTCCTTATAAACCTCTGCTTTTAAAGAGATAAAAAGAGAACATAAGGGCTCAGCCTCAGATCTACACATAGTCAGGCTGGGTGAGAGAGCCTGGTCTAAGGGTGTGTCTGTGTGTGTGTTTGTCTGTGTGTCTGTATAGCGAACCTCCAGGAAAGGAAATACTTATCTTTCCCAAGCAAAGATCAAGATGAGATTATGCTAACCAAAAGTTGGTACCAAATATGAAGCCCTGATAATTGTCTCCCCACCCCATCTATAAACTTCTTTCTGAAAGGAGAAGTGGACAGGATTAGCATGACTTTCCCAAGCCCCATAAATCAATTCCACTTCATTCTGATTCACACTCATCAATTTCTCTCCAACACACTCTTTCCCTGCCTTCTTGAAGAAATTTGCAAATTAACCCTGTGAGTTCTGCCCAGGACTAAGGCTCTCACATATCCAGGTAGATGGAAAGACCAGGGGCACTTTGTCCAGGGACTACAACCATTAAAAATGAGTTGTGTTGCCGCAGAGAGTGGCTGGGCCCGTGAGCCATGGCCGCTGAGCCTGGGCGTCCAGAGTCTGTGCTCCACAACGGGAGAGGCCACAGCAGTGAGAGGCCCGCGCACCGCAAAAAAAAAAAAAAAGAGTTGTGTTAAGCCATCAGGATGAAGGAAAATATTTCATACTTTTCAAATGTAATCTATATGTAAATTTAGCCAGCTTGCTTTAAAAATAAATAATTTGTGAATATTTATGCTTACACCATTAATCTGTGAGAGGTTCATGCCTTTAATTAACGGTTTGGAAGCAGCTTTTTTGTATTTTATAGAGCTAGGTGATTGGCTGAGGAGATAACAGAATACTGACCCATCTCCTATTTAAAGATAAACAAAACCACTAAACCGCATCTGAGCTAATACAGAAGAAGGTGAGGCTGATCTGAAAGCTGCTGATTTTCAATAATTTATATTCAAATGGTATTTGGGGATCAAGAAATGTCTTCCAAATGCACAATTTTCTAATTACTATGTACTCAATCAACATAAAATAAAGAGGAATAACAACTGAAATGTTGGCATTATTTAGACATGGTTTTATGTTATAGGAACCAAATGACAGACATTTATTCTTTGTATTGTCGGGGTCTGTCTAGCACATTGATGCTGCTGGTGTGATACATTTCCTCACAGGGCTTTGTATGCTAATCCCTTCGAGGAGAATTCACGTAGAAGAGCAGTTAGGGTAACCCTAGTTGTTGTAACAAAGAACCGCCATGACTTCTGTGACTTAATACATTATAAGTTTCTTTCTTGTTAATGGGATAGACCACCCTCTTTTCATGCATTTCAAGGAATCCTAAATTCCATCCATCTTTTCGAAACACCATCCTTAGAGCTGAAGGATAAATACCATACAGAAAGGGCAGGACACCTTCTTAAAAGCTTTGGATCTGCTTATGTGCCGTTATCCAAAACCAGTCACCTGTGCACTGGCCTGGAAATGTCCATCGAAAGATGGACAGCCAATTCTAAGAATATAAGCTCTATTTTGAAAGTGAAACACAGATTTTGGTGGATATATAGTTATTTCGGACATAAAAAGAATCATAACACATCATCTAATGTAGTGTTCCCAGACCTGGCTGATGATCATCACTACCAAACCCTGGGGGGTTTATTTTAAAAACTAGAGATTTCCTGGGCTCTGAACCCAGAGACTGATTCTGAGGTCTGTGTTAAGATCTAAGGATAAGTATTTTTAAGGAGTCTACCAGGATTCTGATTCTCCCTGCCCAGAATCATGGATTATGTTCCATTCTTCACCTGCAAATAGAAACTCAGCCAAACCCACACTCAGATGCTTATCTGTCCTGTAATGTGATGTGCATAAAGTATTTTGGATCAGGATCCATAAACTTGTATTTTAGCAAGCTCTTGGGATAATTATGATAGCTAACTTGTATTGAGTGTTATTTAAGCTTAAGATATGAATGGGGCTTCCCTGGTGGCGCAGTGGTTGAGAGTCCGCCTGCCGATGCAGGGGACACGGGTTCGTGCTCCGGTCCGGGAAGATCCCACATGCCGCGGAGCGGCTGGGCCCGTGAGCCATGGCTGTTGAGCCTGTGCGTCCGGAGCCTGTGCTCCGCAATGGGAGAGGCCACAACAGTGAGAGGCCCACATACCTCAAAAAAAAAAAAAAAAAAAAAAAAAGATATGAATGGACTTATTTAACTTTTATACACCCTGTTAGCTTGCTATGGTATTTCTATTTTACAGAAGAAGAAACTGAGACACAGGGGGATTAAATAAATTGCTTACATTTACAGTAGTAAATGGAAGAGCTGGGATTAAAACACAGCAGAGCCTACATCTTCCCCACTGGACTACACCCAGGGGAATCTGACGCAAAAGAAGGTCTATGGACCACTGAGCTACAGGGGAGATACTCAAGGGTTTCTGATAATAATGCTCCAAGCCAACTTTGAGAACCCTACAGTAAATAAGAGCTTCTTACTGTTGCTCTCAAATTTAAATCTCCAGCACAGGTGTTTCCTCTGAACTCCATAGATATGGACCACCCATGCTGGACGCCTTGCACATACTTCACAAATGGACTCACAGTTTGCCCCTGCCATTTGCTCCTCAACTTGTGCTCCCATCTTAATGAATAGTGCCACTTTCCACTCAGTCATGCAAGTTGTGAATCTGGGAATCATCTCCAACACTCAGCTTTTCCTTACTCAACTACTGCGCAATCCAACTAACCATGTGTTCTACAGATCTTGCCTACCTAATATCTCCCCAAACCCTCTACTGTCTACCTCTTCGTCAACACTTCATAGCACACCTTAATCCCCTCCACAGCTTTATTTTTCTATCACTTTCTAATCTACCACCTACTTTACTTATTTATTTATTTATCTGATTCCTACCAGAATGTAAGCAACATGAGGGTAAAGGAGAGCGGAATTATCCACCCCCAAAAATGCCTCTTTGGCATAAGGATAAGTTTAGGCTGATTATTTTTAAGAAACAGCAGACACAGGAGAAACTCTGAAAACCAGGTAGAAGTTACTCTTTTGTAAGAGATATTTACAGTTATAAGAGAAATCTCTACTTGTGAAGGCGTCTCCCTCTCTGTACCAGGATGACTAAATCTCTAGAAACTCTTAGCAATAGAGAAGGCAAGCATCATATAACAACCATATCCTTGTTTACTGCGTTTTTCCTGGTAACATCCCATAACTGGCTCCCCCACCCCTACATCTTCTTTTGTCTTTAGTTGGAGATAGTATTTAAGGTGGTGGCTTGGGCCATTTCAGGGAGTTACTCAGTTTTACTGGGTCTCTCCCATGTATACAGGAAGCACACGTTATTAAACTTCTGTTTTGCTCCTGTGCATCTGTCTTTTATTACAGGGTAGTCTCTGTAACCTAGAAAGGTAGAGGGGAAATTATTTTTCCTCCCACACAAGGGCAGAATTATGTGATTCTTGTTCTCTGTTGTATCACCATCACCTAGGATAATTGCTATTTATTGAAAGAATGATCGAATGAAAAAATAAATTAAATATAAAGTGGGAAGAATAATATTAGCTTTTTCATGTCTTGCCATAAAAGACAAACAATGTATAAAGCACTTAGCACAGCATGGAGTACATAGTGAGTGTTCATCAAAGTCAGTTATTACTAGTAAGTAGATAGATAGGTAGGGTAAGAGTTCACAGTATGAAGTAGTAAGAGTTTGGGCTGAGGGAGGGGCAAATGGCCAGAGCACAGAAGTACTTATGGGTCACACTAAGGAGTTTTGTACTAATTCCGAAGTTTTAAGTAAGGGTGGGACAGAGTAAGCTTCATATTATATGGACTTCAAATCAGCAGCTGTAAGGAAGATGATCAGAGATGGAGTACAAGTCATTTAATCCTCTGACACTCAGTTTTTCATCTTGAAAATGGATGGAATAAAATGTGCCCAATATGCTCACAAAGTGAAAATGGCAAAATAATATAAAAGGGTTTTGATAACTATGAAATGATGTGAGAATGTCATGATACATTTATCATATCTAGGTACACATCAGATTTGCCATATTAGTGTTCACCAGATTGTTTTTCATAAGAAAGCAGCTTGAATCCCAAGGAAAATATGCTCAATACAAAACGCCCACCCTTCTCTGGAGAGAATTTCCCACCAAGACTTCATTTTCATGTGCCATTGCAACCATGAGTCAAATAAAGGCATACCTCAGAGATATTGAAGGGTCGGTTCCAGACCACCACAATAAAGCAAGTATCACAATAAAGTGACTCACATGAATTTTTTGGTTTCCCACTGCATATAAAAGTTATGTTTACACTATATTGTAGTCTATTAAGTGTGCAATAGCATTATGTCTAAAAAAACAACATACATGACTTAATTAAAAAATACTTTAGTGTTAAAAAATGCTAATCATCAGCTGAGCCTTTAAGTGAGTCAGTCTTTTTGCTGGTGGTGGGTCCTACCTGGATGTTAATGGCCTCTGACTGACTAGGGTGGTGGTTGCTGAAGCCTGGGATGGCTGAGGCAGTTTCTTAAAATAAGACAACAATGAAGTTGCCACATCGATTGACTCTTCCTTTCATGAATGATTTCTCTGGAGCAGGCACAATGCTGTTTGATAGGATTTTACTCACAGTAGAACTTCTTTCAAAACAGGAGTCAGTCCTCTCAAACCCTCCACTGCTTTGTCAACTAAGTTTATGTAATATTCTAAATCATTTGTTGTCATTCAACAATATTCACAGCATCTTCACCAGGAATACATTCTATCTCAAGAAATAATTTTCTTTGCTCATTCATAGGAAGCAACTCCTTATCTGTCCAAGTTTTATCATGAGATGGCAGCAGTTCAGTCACATATTTAGGCTCTACTTCTAATTCTAGTCCTCTTTCTATTTTCATCACATCTGTAATTACTTCCACCACTGGAGTCTTAAACCCCTCAGAGTCATCCATAAGAGTTGGAATCAACTTCTTCCAAACTCCAGTTAATGTTGATATTTTGATTTCTTCCCATGAATCTCAAATGTTCTTAATGGCATCTAGAAAGGTGAATCCTTTCCAGGAGGTTTTCAATTGGCTTTGCCCAGATCCATCAGAGGAATCACTCTGTGTGGCAGTTATAGCCTTATGAAACATATTTCTTAAATAATAAGACTTGAAAGTTGAAATTACTCCTTGATCCTTGGGGTGCAGAATGGATGTTGTGTTAGCAGTCATGAAAACAACATTAATCTTATTGTTTATCTCTAACGAAACCCTTGGGTGACCAGGTGCATTGTCAGTGAGCAGTACTATTTTGTAAGGAATCTTTTTCCTGAGCAGTAGGTCTCAACAATGGACTTAAAGTATTTAGTAAACTGTGTTATAAACAAACGTGCTTTCATCCAGGTTTTATTTTTCCATTTACTGAGCAAAGGCAGAGTAGATTTAGCATAATTCTTAAGGGACCTAGGGTTTTCAGAATGACCATTGGCTTCAACCTAAAGTCACCAGCTGTATTAGCCCCTAACAAGAGAGTCAGCCTATCCTTCGAAGGTTTGAATCCGGCCATTGACCTCTCCTATCAAGCTATGAAAGTCCTAGATGGCATCTTCCCAAATAAGGCTGTTTCATCTACACTGAAATTCTGTAGTTTAGTATAGTCACATTCATTAATTATCTCAGCCAGATCTGAATAACTTGCTGCAGCTTCTACATCAGCATTTGCCACTTCACCCTACACTTTCATGTTATGGAGGTGGCTTCTTTCCTTACACCTCATGAACCAAACTCCACTAGTTTCAAACTTTTCTTCTGCAGCTTCCTCACCTCTCTTAGCCTACCAGAAATTGAAGAGAGTAGGGCTTTGCTCTGGATTAGGCTTTGGTCTAAGGAAATGTTGTGGCTGTTTGATCTTCTATCCAGACCACTAAAACTTTCTCCATATCAGCTATAAGCCTATTTAGTTTTCTTATCATTTGTGTGCTCACTGGAGCAGCACTTCTAACTTCCCTCAAGCACTTTTCCTTTGCTCACAACTTGGCTAACTGTTTGGCACAAGAGGCCCAGGTTTCAGCCTGCCTTGACTTTTTACATGTCTTCCTCATGATTAAAAGTTTAATCAGTTCTAGCTTTTGAGTAAAAGTGAGAGACATGCAACTATCCTTCACTTGAACACTTAGAGGCTAATGCAGGGGTATTAATTGGCCTAATTTCAATATTGTTGTGTCCCGAGGAATAGGGAGGCCCAAAAAGAGGGAAAGAGATGAGGAAACGGCTGGTTGGTGGAGCAGTTAGAGCACACACAACATTTATCAATTAAGTTTGCCATCTTATATGGGCACAGTTCTTAGCACCCCAAAAGAATTGCAGTAGTGACATAAAAAAGCACTGATCACATATCACCATAACAAATATAATAATAATGAAAATTTTGAAATATTGTAGGAATTGCCAAAATGTGGCACAGAAACACAAAGTGAACAAATGCTGTTGGAAAAATGGTGCTGTTAGACTCTTTCAATGGTGGGTTGCCACCAACCTTCAATTTGTAAAAAATGCAATAACTGCAAAGTACAGTAAAGTGAAGTACAATACAAAGCCTGTATGCTGTGCACAAGGGATGATATGACTGCAAACACATGGGCATATTTCCTAAAGTAGAAGCAGTATTTAAAAACGCAGGAAAGAAAGGCTGCCCTGTGAGCTCACTGGCAGTGGATGTGGGAGCCATCCTGTCATCCTGCAGAAATGAACTGCAGTATCGAAAGTCTTAATGATGGAGTATAACTTGCCCCAAGGTGGGGCCAGGATCAGGGTGAAGCAAGTTAAGCAAGTGAGGCAAGTGCCAAAAACCTCAGTAATCAAGATAAATCATATTTTAATTCAATATTTCTAAAAATCAAAATGCAAAAAATCTCTGGTAAACAATATACCAAAATTTTAAATAAAGATGAGTGTCAAGATCAATAATGGAGATTGAGTCAGAAGAAAAATGTGTGCCCCCTCATACACATGCTTTTATGTATTGTAATGCTTATTTTTTTCAGAATATTAAAGTAATCAAAATATTTGAAAATTGAAAATGGGAACATAGAATTACCTTTATGGAAATTCATTAAATTCATTTAATGTGCTTAATCAACTAATTCAAATAATTAACTTCATTAAAGATGAAGTTAATCATCTTTACTTAAGATCACTACTTGGTCAAAAGAAATTGTCAAACATGGCAATTCCCTCAATGGAAAATGAGATAAGCAAAGAAGTAGATTTTGAAAATATTAATAAGTTTACTTCCATTAAAACCAAGAAAGTAAAAGTATAATATATTATGCTATTGGTATAAATACAATATATAAACATAATAATATTGTATTTTTATTTTATTTATTTGTATGACAACTTAGGACTAAATATTTTTACATGTAGGCAATGGTTCAATATTTTTAAAACTTTTTGAGGGCCAAATCAAACATATCAATCTACTGGTTGGAGACAGCTATTTATCCCCAAATTTGTGACCTCTGATCTATTTGTTTCTAAGATGCAATAAATATTTTATTGCTATTTATTTCCCAATTAAAACATAAGTAAGGTTCTTGAGTGTAGAAACACACTATAACCTATCACAGAGAGAAATACTTGAAAAATCCTTGATAGTTTTGATTGACAGAAAACTTTGTAATCATGCCTTCATCCTTGCACACACAATCTGATCCACACTAAAGATTCTAAGGAGAGGTTTGGAAAGACATTCCATATCAAGTCACTAATACCAAGATGGTGTCCTTAATGTTGAGTGAGACTCATGCCCATAGAAAATGGCAAACAGACATCTTTACAAATGTAAAGCCTGTATGCTGTGCACAAGGGATGATATGACTGCAAACACATGGGCATATTTCCTAAAGTAGAAGCAGTATTTAACCTTAGTCCAAGCAGTGCAGCAGTAGTTTCTCAAATGGCAACAGTCTGCAAGTTAGAAAGAGCAGTTCATAGTCCTCAACAAAGGGTTAACGATAAGTAGAGACAGTCTCCAGCTCCACTACTTCTAAGAATCCAATTCTATTTTAGAATAGTTGAGGTATTAATGTTTTGTTTCCAGTAATGTTTACTTGGCTTCAGAGTCAAACTTTCCTTTGTCCCCACCTGAATCCCCTTTTAGTACTGAGTCCTGGATCCAGAAATCAGAATGCTGGAATTTAAATCTTGAATTTGACTCTGTGAAGCCTTGACCAAGGTTGCTAATATCCCTTATCCCTGATCCTCTGTTTTTGTCACCTTTGAGACGACATCTCATTGGTATAGATTCAGTGTCATAGAGATCTGAGGAGCACAGATTCTGAAGTCAAACATAGTCTCAGACATGCAACTTACTAGCTGTGTAACCTAGAGAAAGTTACCTTTGCTGAAACTTAGACCCCACTCCTGTAAAAACTGGGGATAACAATAGCTCTTATCTCATGGACTGTTCTGAGGATTCTCATGAGATCACACTTTTAAGATACTGCAGAAATAAAACTCCTACCAACAAAGAAAAATATCATCACACAATATGGAAATTTTAAAAAACAATGTATTTTGAGGAAGCATAACACAATACATGCATACATGTATCCTGCAAAAAAATGAAAAGACAGAATAAAATTTTATACAGTTTAAACAAAGCAGTATAAAATTCACTTGGGATCTGAAGTAGCTATTTGTCTAGTTAATTGACTTCCTCTGTAAGAATAATAAAACTTCTCTAATCTCCTGGGAAAAACAAATGGTTACAACTTGAGAGAGGCTCCCAGAGATATGTTTCCACATTTCAAGAGGGAATGAGGCTCATGACCTTGAACACAACTTTGCATTGCAAAACTGAAGACTGGACTTTTTTTGGTCCCTGGAGAAATTATTCCATGTTGCAATGGTTAGAGAAAGGACTCAGCTCAGGCCCACAATGGCCCGCAAAGAGATGTGTTATGAAGGGGAAGAGAAGAAAATCACCTCTTTCTCTTTTATTCATCTTTATCACCCTTACAAAAGCCCCCTCCCCCTAAATTAAAGATATGAGAAATGTGTTAGTAGGTATGAAAATTGTTAGTAAATGTGTGTGTATATTTTTTAATTAAATATTATTTGACTATGGTATTCTGCCACCCATTTTTGTTTTCTCCAAGGTTATAAGCTCACATGAAGAAAATTTCCCAGTAAGATCTACTCTCTATTGAAAAGGGGTATGGTACATGAGAAAAGGAATATTTCCTGCCATACCAATAAACACAAGGATGTCACAGTCATCAACGATTGCAGCCCTCCAACGTGAGCCGGTGAGCCAAGGAAACTCAGGGCTGAAAAGAATACCTGCCATCTAGCAGCCATCAGACTGCAGCCACTCCCTGCGGTGAGCCCTGAGGAAACTCAGGGTGTGTCAGGATACTGGCCCCAGATAGCTGAGCTGCACATCAGAGGAATGATTTCAGTGAGCCCGGACCCTTGCATCTTCCCATACAGAGAAAAGCGCTAAATTCCTTAACTTGAGATGTCTGGTTTTCTTTAATTAACAATGATCTTTTTACGTTCCTGACCACCTGTGCTTTGTTGCAAAACTCCTATATATCCTGGCTCCGCCCCTCGCCTCCTGGGAGCAGTTTCTCAGAGTTATCTGAAACGCTGTCTTCCGGGCTGAAGTCCTCATTTTGCCCCAAATAAAACTTAACTCACAACTCTCATATCGTGCATATATTTTTTTAGTTGACACACCCTCCGCTGAGACATCCTGCCTCTCATACTGCCCACCATGAGTATGAATCTAGGCAAAATCACATCTACAGAGAGGCAGCAAATAATTCCACAATGGCGTGCTAATTTCTGTACCCAACAAAGACCTAAAAGTTACTATATGTATAAATAGACATATATGTATATATGGAATATTTAGTTATATACTAAGTATGTGTAACTATATATGTTATACATACGTGCATATGTGTATGTATATGATTGTTTATGTGTGTATATACACACATATATATGTCTAATCAAAAATAGATGTAGCTGACAATTTCCATATAATCTTTTCACATCCGCTGCAGGTGTGAAAAGTTTATATAGGTCAATATATTTCTCATCAATGGAGTATTCTTCGGAAACAAAGTAAGATATAGGTAGGGAACATTGGTCTTTGTGTGCTAGCCAGACTTGCTGACATTCACCCTAGTAGAAAGAAAAATATAAAGAAAAAAAGTCTTAATATTTCCATTCCAATAGATGTTACTGTAAGTGCAGCTCCTTAAGGGTTTTGGATGGAGAGCTATAGTGACTATGCTGCACCCCCGGTATATACTATATATGTGGCTTGTCATATTTGACTTTCTAAACTACTTGATGAGGTTGATATTATCATAATCCCTACTTTATGATTGACAGGAGAGAAGTCTCAAGGGGTTAAATAAGTCAACTAAAGTAATTTTAATAGTTAGGGAAATAAAAGTCCATCTCAGGTCATCTGATTCAGAACCCAACTCGGGTCATATGATTCAGCCTAAGCAGTATAACATGTAGGTATTAACTTTTATTATTAACAAGAGAGTTAGGTACCACACATCCACCTACTCATTAAGGACTAGGAAAACATAACAACTGCCAAATATGGTAGAGAATCAGAGATAGTGTATGCATTAAAATCTTCAGATCCATCTCTTTTGCAACCCATAACATGAGCTTCTGGCTTGGGTATAACACAGATGTATCCTGAGCCAAGTTTGAGGAAAGATTTAATGAGGAAAATATGAGACTCCTATTCCTAAAGAATTTAAGACAGGAAAATGGCTGCCTCGCTGAATTTTAGAGGCAACTTTTTTCTAGAGACTATCCATTTGAGTTCTCTCATCTTACAGTTGAGAAAACTGGTGCCCAGACACATAAAGGAGTATGTATAGTCACTTAGCAAGTCAGTAGTACAGCCAGAATGGGAACTCAGGTATATTTATACTCTTCATTTGCTATGCATTTCATGATATCAGGCTACTTGATTTCCATTTATAATGGCTTGAGCCAAGCCTGTTTGGAGTAGAAAAACCTTGCTGACTCTGCTGACCACTGGATGGACATGTGCAGGCACAAAGATTCTGTTTGATCTCCTAATGTTTTTTTTTAATAGAAAGATCGAAGTATCTTTTCCTGTGAGGACTAAGAGAGATGTGTCCTCAATCATCGCAAACCCATAATTAATAACATGGGGAAAGTGATTAGCAACATTATGCAACCTAGTCCTTAATATGAAGGATTTTAGATTGAATCCCATTATTAACTTGGCATTTTGTTCAGAGTGATGGCTTCCTGGAAATAAGCAAACAACAAAAAACATACTAAATGCCTTTCTTCAAATCTATACGTGAAGTTAGAGAGGAAATCAAACAAAACCTTTTTCTTTCTACGATGGCCCAAATATTTCCCGGGAATAATTGTAAACGTTAGGGTTCCCATGGAGTATGTGGTCTTTCCTATCAGGTCATCATAGGCAGTTAGTCAAGTAAACTGCTGAATTGACCCTGCCTTCCAAAAGCTTCGAGTGCCTTTATCTGCTCCACAGTTTGGGTTATCTCTTACACAACCTGTTTCTCACATACACACGTATCTCTTCCTGTGCTACCTGCCTCCAAAAGAAAGAGGGTTCCACTCTGATGAAAATTCAGTTCTGAGAACCACAAATTTGGATCTTGAGACTCTAGAGACGCATAAAAAGCAAACACCAGGGCTTCTCTGGTGGTGCAGTGGTTGGGAGTCCGCCTGCCGATGCGGGGGCGTGGGTTCGTGCCCCGGTCCGGGAGGATCCCACGTGCCGTGGAGCGGCTGGGCCTGAGCGTCTGGAGCCTGTGCTCTGCAATGGGAGAGGCCACAACAGTGAGAGGCCCGCGTACCGCAAAAAAAAAAAAAAAAAAAAGCAAACACCAGGTTAAAGTTTGGCAGTTCTCAAAAGGTGGTACTCAGAAAGTGACCATAGAAAAATGTTATCAAGATCCAATTCTTTGGGGAGGGGAGAAAAAAGGATAAGAAAAAAATTGAATGAATTAGGTGAAATACTTTTAAAAACTTAAATCCCATCATTGATTCTTCTACTCTGAATTTAGCACTTGCGTACATAACATGTTTCAGTGTTTTCTTTCTCTCCAACTAGATTCAAAGAAATCCCAGAATTGAAAAACTCAGGATATATACTCCAACTAACCCTCCTGAAATTCATCTATCAAATCACTGTGCATTTGTTCAGCCAGATGAATAACTCCAGAAATGTTGATATATAGAAATATAGTTAGACACAGACAAATTAGATAGATAGACAGGTAGATAGATAGAGATAGATAGATCTCAAACAGGTACAATTTTTCACCTAGAATATTAACAAAACTATTTTTCATTGATGATACCCAAAGTACATAAAAATGCAATAAAATTGTCACTCCCGTACACTGCTGGCAACATAATAAATTATCAACGTTCAAGAAGACACTATAATAAAGCATATAACATGAGATAATGTTTGACACAGTAAATACATTTCTTATAATCATCAATACTTTTTTTAAAGTTATAAACACAAAATATCAACTACATGATTGTTTTTAAATGTTACTTTTCTAACAGTAGGGTAATAGCTACATCTATCAATATATGTTGACATGTATATTATGCAGTAATTCTAAACTGTGGTCAGAAATATGTAGCATCATGGATTTTGCTTATAATATAATGTTAATATACCCTGAGAAAACCATAATTCAAAAAGAGACATGTACCACAATGTTCACTGCAGCACTATTTACAATAGCCAGTACATGGAACCAACCTAAATGTCCATTGACAGATGAATGGATAAAGAAGATGTGGCACGTATATACAATAGAATATTACTCAGCCATAAAAAGAAACGAAATTGAGTTATTTGTAGTGAGGTGGATGGACTTAGAGTCTGTCATACAGCGTGAAGTAAGTCAGAAAGAGAAAAACATATATGGAATCTAAAAAAAAAAATGGTACTGATGAACCTAGTGGCAGAGCAGAAATAAATATGCAGACATAGAGAATGGACTTGAGGACACGGCAGGGTGGGGAGGGGCAAGCTGAGGGGAAGTCAGAGAAGCATCGATGTATATACACTACCAAATGTAAAACAGATAGCTAGTGGGAAGCAGCAGCATAGCACAGGGAGATCGGCTCGGTGCTTTGTGACCACCTAGAGGGGTGGGATAGGGAGGGTGGGAGGGAGGCTCAAAAGGGAGGGGATATGGGGATATATGTATGCATATGGCTGATTCACTTTGTTGTACAACAGAAACTAACACAGCATTGTGAAGCAATTATACTCCAATAAAAATGTACAAAAAATAAATAAATAAAACTAAAAGAGCAGGACACCGTTATCAGCCAGGGCATTACCTGCAATCAATAATACAAACTCTGGCTAATTTCTGCAATATGAGGAATTTATTTAAACAACTTTAGTCACTGGGGACGGGGAAAACAAGGCTGAAAACTACACAGGCAGGAATGTGACAGACCTAGTCCAAGGAAGAGGCTATGCTGTTTGTCACTGGGCACAAACATCTCACCTGCAGTGCTGGCAGTGCTAATGCTGGGGTCTCAACATGAGCCTGGAATCACTTCTGTTGCTCCTCTGGAAACTAGATGTAACTGTATGACATTTCCACCACCACCTCATTGGGTGGAACCTTGCACAGTCCCTGTAACCTCAAGTCACCAGTTTCTGATTCAGCCTGAGGTGAGGGTGTCTGGTTGTTTCTGGGCAGGACTTTGGGTTCAGAGGATGTAAGGAAAGCAAGAAGGTGGCATTTTAAACTACTATAATGGGAGGAGGATCCTGTCTGTTATGGAATTCTCCCAAGTAAGACAAGGGTTGGATATCTTGTGTTCAAAAGCTATAACAAATATCCACCAGAGATACAAAATTACACTTTGCTATGGTTACAACCAGTAAAACTATTATCACTGGATAAAGATTGGAAGGAATTCAGTCATGGGTCCACACACTGAACTGTACTTAGGTTCATACATCGAAATTTGGGTGATTTTTTTCCTCTTTACCAATATTGTATATTTTTCTATATATGTTATTAAAATACACAAAATTTGGGAGTATCCTTTTTTCTGTTGAGCTAAACATCAAGTTTCTGGTGTCAGGATGTGTATTTCTTTGGAATCTAACTATGCCTTCTTTTATAGCACCTTGAGTAGTGCTCAGCACATATTGAGCATTTAATAAATATTTAATAAGTGATACAGAAAAAGAAAATAGGAGATATGGAGGAATAAATTAGTACACTAAAGAAGGAATGATTATATGAGTGAATGTTTCTGCATATGGAGTTAATAGAAAATCTGCCACAAGCTTAGAGATAATTTCTTCCTCCTGTCCTCATCATCATCATGAGTACAATATTATCTATTTCATAAAGAATTTGACAGAATCAAGTCTGTCCATCCATCTCAATTAAGATTTTTTTCCTAATTAGTAACATACCAAAAATAACTATAAACCTGAGCAAATGGTCCCAGACTCAAGGTCAAAGTAGTATTAATCAAGACTTAAAAATGTGTGAAAAAAGAAGTCAGCAAGTTCATTAATAAATAATCTTTATATTTTGAAAAGTTGATAAGTAGGTAAATATGGTAAGTAGTTAGATAATTAGATTAGGCAAGAAAGTAGGTCAGAGCAGATAAGTAATTAGGCAAAATAGAGAGGTAGGTAGGCAAGACCAAATTTCCCCAAGCCTCTATTCTCAGTCTCGCATCTTTTAAACTCACAGAAAATAGAAACGATAATTGCAAAGGGCAAACAGTGGGAAGGGCTTGCTCTGTGACAGGTTGGGGTTTTGGAACTTAACTCAAGCTAATTTTAATAGGAGGCAGAGAGAATTACATCAGCCACTGTGTCCATAAATTGGAAACATTTTGAATGGCATGCCCTTGTCACACAATGTAATTTGATTGTTCATCTCTTTAATCTGTAATTACCTATCACTGTGTGATACCCTTGATTCCACATACTAATACCCTTAGCTCCCAGAAAAGGTGCGATTCAGCTCCTGGGAGCCCTCTTGCGAGACAAGCTGCCCAGCTGTTTGGGAATAAAGCTCAGTAACGGAGAAAAGAAAGGGAGACATCAATCAATTCAATTGATGTGCTCCTAGATGGCTGTGGGCAACCTCATTTTTATGACTAAAATACTATTTGAAATGCTCCCAGGGTGATCAACGGTTAATCCAGTAGTAATAACTTTTGGATAAATGAGTAACAGCCCTAATTTTTTTTACCTATCATTATAAACTGAATGTTTGTATCTCTCCAAAATTCACATGTTAAAGTCCTAACCCCCAAAGTGATGTCATTAGGAAGTGGGGCTTTGGTGAGGTAATTAAGTTTAGATGAGGGCATGAAGGTGGGGGTCTCCATGATGGGATTAGCACCCTAATAAGAAGAGGGAGAGATACCAGCCCATCCTCTTTCCTCCATGTAAAGAGACAGCAAGAAGGCAGCCATCTGCAAGTCAGTAAGGGAGTTCTCACAAGGCACTGAATCTGCCAGCCCCCGGTCTTAGGTTTTTCAGACTCCAGAAATGTGAGAAATTTATTGCTGCTTAAACCACCCAGTCTATGATATTTCGTTATAGCAGCCCAAGCTAAGACACCTATATATGTACATTTTATACTATCAGTGGTTTTTGTTGTTGTTGTTATTGCTTAAAAAAAAAAAAAAAAAAAAAAAAAAACTTAGGCCCACTTCAGATGCTATAAAAATGTTCCTGGAAGACCAGAGAAAGAAAAAGAGTAATCAAATATAAAGCAAAGTTTTTCTATTATCAGTAAAAAGATATGTTAAAATGCTGTTCAAGATGTTTAGAGAGGACATTTCTCCCCTTGAGGAATGTTCATGGAAGTTCAGGTTTGGAGAAAGACAGCAAAGTAAAGGGGCATGTATTAGATACAAAAGTAATTTCTGAGAACCTCGAAGTGGCCTAGTGGACACATGTCAGAAGTGGAAACACTAGGAATATAAGAATTTGGTTCTCACTGCCAAAGTGACCAATTTCCCCATATGATATTCACTCTCCCAGTACATCAACCAACAAAATTCATCTATACATTGATCACCAAACATAGGTACACATATGTTAAGTGAGAGAGCTGAGTTTTTAACACAAGCCTGTATGCCTGACTCCAAAGCCCATTTATCTTTCACTGCCTCAAATAATAATATGTAGCTCATTCTTGTAAGAGGTGACTTGGGGCTTTTAACCCAGGAAGCCTAAACCCAGAGTCTCACTAATATTGGTCAGGGACTGGAGAAAAATCACATCCACTAAAACACAATCACCCTTTTTCAGACTTAAAGCACTAAGGCATAATGAGGTGAGAGAAGGGTCACTAGAGAAGAGATGGGAATACATAATACAACTGGAACACCAGGAGTAATATTTCCATCAAAGAGAAGGCCAACCAGTGGCTTCATTGGCAGTTCCAAACCTATATGTCAGACATGCCTCAGGCAGGGGATTACTATCAAATTATATTTAAAGCTCAGTCAAAGCAATGAGTCAAAAGTACCATCTTCATCAAAATACAAAGTCTCATCTTCACAGTAACGTCAGATTCTCTTACTTAGCATCCTGAAAAACTAGATTCTTAACAGGAGCTGGTAATTTTCTAGAAGACACCAGATAATAGAAGTGCCCTGCGCAAGAAAAACCCCAGTCCTTCCCTGAGTGGGGTGCCAAAGTCACTAGGCAACTAACCTAGGGTGAGACCACATTTTATTTTATTTTATTTATAAATTTATTATTTATTTATTTTTATTTTTGGCTGTGTTCAGTCTTCGTTGCTGCGCACAGGCTTTCTCTAGCTCCGGCAAGTGGGGGCTACTCTTAGTTGCAGCGCGTGGGCTTCTTATTGCGGTGGCTTCTCTTGTTGCAGAGCATAGGCTCTAGGCACTTAGGCTTCAGTAGTTGTGGCTCATGGGCTCAGTTGTTGTGGCTCATGGGCTCTAGAGTACAGGCTCAGTAGTTGTGGTGCACGGGCTTAGTTGCTCCACAACATGTGGGATCTTCCCAGACCAGGGCTCAAACCTGTGTCCCCTGCATTGGCAGGTGGATTCTTAACCACTGCACCACCAAAGAAGCCATACTTTAAATCACACACTGCAGAGGACATTTTCCTCTTTGTGCACTGTTTAGAGATGCTACATTCTGTATCTATGTATTAAAAATAGCTAGCAGGAAAATTTAAACATCTGCCTCAAAAATGTCATCAGGGATTCGGATCTGTCACAGCCATCTAATTAGCCATCCCATAGGACATTGATCTAGCATGGTACACTTCGCAATGTACTTAATTTCTTGTCATCTCTCCAGCACCACCTCATTTCATCTTCACAAACCTTTTAACTATTATGCACCTATAAATTAAATTTTATAAGTTACCTTGAGTTCATTTTTAATGACAGTCTTATGAATCGCACTTAATTTCTAAATATTATGTTGAAGATTCTGCCTGGAGTCTCAGTTTCACAATTATACTGTTGTCTTTTTTCATCACTCCAAATCCCATGCACTATAAAAGCACAATTAAAAGTTTCTCTTCCAACACTAGGAAGAATATTTTCCTCCTCTAGACTCCCATAGTCCTTTGTTTATCCTTGCCTATGTTATTAATAATCTGCCTCATTTTAGAGTTACTTACTCATAAATATCTCATCTCCTCTACAAATGGTAAACTTCTTAAAAAACATTCTGAGGTCCATTCATCTTTTTGAACTCCCCACTAAAATCCTGTATATAAAACTAATTCAATTCATTCTTTCTATATAAAAATACAATTTAAAAAGAACAGTAATTTAGTAACAAACTGGGTACAGACAATCAGAGAAAAGCAATACAGAATGAGTACTAAAAGCACAAACTTTACTATTAAACACCTTTTCAACTTACTAATTGTGAAAACTTGCTAAATACATTTAAATATTCTAGGTCTTAGTTTCTTAAGACCTATAAAATGGAAATATTTCTGGGACATGCATCATACAGTTTTGTCAGAATTTAATGAGATGATGCCCTTTAAGCAGCTCAGTGTAGTAAATTTCTAACAAATGTTGCTGTTATTTTTCAGTTGAAAAAGAAAGTACCAAGACATATAAGATATATTCATTCTCTCTCTGTCTCTCTCTCTCTCTCAAAATATACACCCACACACACACCAGACATTTTATATGTGATCATATAAGTAAAAATAATGTAGTGTCACAAAAGGATTAATTATCACTTATACTTTATCATTCCTTGCCTCAACATTTCTACCTGGAAGTTACTGTCAAACAGAAAAACAAATCCAAGCTTAATTGAGGAGAGACTTTTTTCAAGATGACTGTTGCAGTAGAGCATTCTCTGCTTCAACCTCAGAATCTGCAAGTATCTCAAAGTTAAGCAGAAAAAGTCCTTTCTTTTATAGAGAAGTAAAGCAGGGATAGCAGGAACATACTGGGGAAGGGAGCAGTCAGTGGTGACCAGCAAACAGCATGATGGTGGTGGTTCAACAGGAAATGTTCTTCCCTGTGGTGGATTGATCCTCGGAATGAGCTGTTAAGGGTGAGAGGAGAGGGGTGGGGGATATATTCTGCATCTTAGTACTTGCCTAACCTTGTGGTCAAACCACAGTTAAGGGGTCTGTGGGGAGGAGAGAAGACTAACTAAAGTTTGGTCAACTCAAGTCAATGGGTGAGTTATGGGCAATTATGAGCACTTGACTATTACACATCTCATTGGCCAAAGCAATTCATATGGCTACACCCACTTTAAAGGAGGGAGGGAAAAGTAATCCTGGCATGTGCCAAATGGGAGAAGAACATAGTATCTATGAGCAGACCAGGTGACTACTGCAGTAGGTCTCAACCTTTCCCTTCCTCTTCATGGAGGAAACAGTTCTCCTGCTGGAAGGCAACTTCTATCAGTGACCTCACCTTACACCAGGGAGTTTCAAAAGGTCATTCATTCAGGAGCTTGACCAAAGTGTTTCACAGTTAAATATTGAAAAAATAATGTGCTTTCCAAATTTTCATTAAGAAATTAAGAGAGCAGATGAATTATTTGCAATTATTTATTTTTCTTTCAAATATGTTTAACTTCAATGACTGCTATAACCTATTAACATTAGAAACTAAATAAGAGAACTTATGTAGCCTCAAGGCATTCTGTAGGGGCCATCTTGTTCTATGGGCACTTTCCCACATAAGTAGATTTGAGTAGATCTCCTGTGTCTCACAGGACTTAGGGAACCTCTGTTGGCTTCTCCAGTTGGTGGATCAGAAACTCTGGATTGTAAATCTAGATAAATCAGCTGAATGAGCCATTCTATTTATAAACTGCATGGGCAAGTAGAGATAAGAATATCTGCTAGCTGAAGGGGTTGTCATGAGGATGAAATGATGTGATATGAGTGCACTCTGTAAATTTAAAGGAGTGAATAAATGAAGGTGATTTTTATTTATGTATCAGATTCTGTTCATTATAAGAGTTTCACTACGTGCCAGGGGCACTTTATATACTTAGTACACTTAACCAGTCCTAAAATCTAATGAGGTATTATCTCCATGATACACATGAGGAATATACAAATACATGCACACTAAACCCTACTTTGGAAACAGGGAATGCATTGACAGGATAATAGGCTCCATCCCCCAAAACTTGAATGGAAAGGAGTCAGTCTTTACAATATTCTAGGCTCTGTATATTAAATTCTGTAATGCCTTGAGTAACTTATTTGTCCACTTTAAACTGTAGTTTCCATATCTATTAAATGAAGATAAAAGTATCTTGGTTCAAGTTGGCAGAGTAGAAGGACATGCACTCACTCCCTCTTATGAGAGCACCAGAATCACAAATAATTGCTGAACAATCATCGAGAGGAAGAAACTGGAACTCACCAAAAAAGATACCCCACATCCAAAGACAAAGGAGAAGCCACAATGAGATGGTAGGAGGGGCACAATCACAATAGAATCAAATCCCATAATTGCTGGTTAGGTGACTCACAAACTGGAGAACACTTATACCACAGGAGTCCACCCACTGGAGGGAAGGTTCTAAGCCATACATCAGGCTTCCCAACCTGGGGGTCTGGCAACAGGAGGATGAATTCCTAGAGAATCAGACTTTCAAGGCTAGCAGGATTTCAATACAGGACTTCGGCAGGACTGGGGGAAACAGAGACTGCACTCTTGGAGGGCACACACAAAGTAGTGTATGCACTGGGACCCAGGGGAAGGAGCAGTGACCCCATAGGAGACTGAATCAGACCTATCAGCTAGTGTTGGAGGGTCTCCTGCAGAGGTGGGGCATCACCGTGGCTCACTGTGGGGACAAGGACACTGGTACCAGAAGTTCTGGGATGTGCTCCTTGGTGTGAGCCCTCCTGGAGTCCTCCATTAGCCATACAAAGAGCCAGGTGGGCACCAGTGTTCAGTCACCTCAGACCAAACAACTAACAGGGAGGGAACCCAGCCCCACCCAACAGCAGACAAGTGGATTAAAGTTTTACTGGGCTCTGCCCACCAGAACAACACCCAGCTCTACCCACCACCAGTCCCTCCCATTAGAAAACTTGCACAAGCCTCTTAGATAGCCTCAGCCACCAGAGGGCAGACAGCAGAAGCAAGAAAAACTACAATTCTGCAGACTGTGGAAAGAAAAACACATTCACAGAAAGATAGATAAAATGAAAAGGCCAAGGACTTTGTACCAGATGAAGGCACAAAAAAAAACCCCAGAAAAATAACAAAATGAAGTGGAGATAGGCAACCTTCCAGAAAAAGAATTCAGAATAATGATAGTGAAGATGATCCAGGACCTCGGAAAGAGAATGGAAGCAAAGATCCAGAAGACGCAAGAAATGTTTAACAAAGACCTGGAAGAATTAAAGAACAAACACCTAGAAGAATTAAAGAACAAACAAACAGAGATGAACAATACAATAACTGAAAGAAGAATATACTAGAAGCAATCAAGAGCAGAATAACTGAGGCAGAGGAACAGGTAAGTGACCTGGAAGACAGAATGGTGGAATTCACTGCTGTGGAACAGAATAAAGAAAAGAGAATGAAATCAAATGAAGACAGCTGAAGAGACCTCTGGGACAACATTAAATGCAACAACATATGCACCATAGGGGTCCCATAAGGGGAAGAGAGAGAGAAAGGACCCAAGAAAATATTTGAAGAGATCATGGTCGGAAAATTCCCTAACATGGGAAAGGAAATAGCCACTCAAGTCCAGGAAGTGCAGAGAGTCTCAGGCAGGATAAACCCAAGGAGAAAAACATTGAGACACATAGTAATCAAACTGACAAAAATGAAAGACAAAGAAAAATTATTGAAAGCAACAATGGAAAAATGACAAATCATATACAAGGGAACTCCCATAAGGTTAACAGCTTATTTCTCAGCAGAAACTCTACAAGCCAGCAGGGAGTGGCATGATATATTTAAAGTGATGAAAGGGAAGAACCTACAACCAAGATTACTCTACCCAGCAAGGATCTCATTCAGATTCAACGGAGAAATAAAAAGCTTTAGAGACAAGCAAAAGCTAACAGGATTCAGCACCACCAAACCAGCTCTACAACAAATACTAAAGGAATTTCTCTGAGTGGGAAACACAAGAGAAGAAAACGACCTACAAAAACAAACCCATAACAATTAAGAAAATGATAATAGGAACATACATATCAATAATTACCTTAAACGTGAATAGATTAAATGCTGCAACCACAAGACACAGGCTTGCTGACTGGATACAAAAACAAGACCCATATATATGCTGTCTACAAAAGACCCACTTCAGAACGTGGGACACATACAGACTGAAAGGGGATGGAAAAAGATATTCCATGCAAATGGAAATCAAAAGAAAGCTGGAGTAGTTATACTGATATCAGATAAAATAGACTTTAAAATAAAGAATGTTACAACAGACAAGGAAGGACACTACATAATGATCAAGGGATCAATCCAAGAAGAAGATATAACAATTATAAATATATATGCACCCAACACCTCAATAGATAAGGCAACTGCTAACAGCTATAAAAGAGAAAATCAACAGTAACACAATAATAGTGGGGGACTTTAACACCTCACACTTCACTTACACCAATGGACAGATCATCCAAAATGAAAATCAATAAGGAAACAGAAGCTTTAAATGACACAATAGACCAGATAGATTTAATTGATATTTATAGGACATTCCATCCAAAACCAGCAGACTACACTTTCTTCTCAAGTGCACACGGAACATTCTCCAGGATAGATCACATCTTGGGTCACAAATCAAGCCTCAGTAAATTTAAGAAAATTGAAATCATATCAAGCATGTTTTCCAGCCAGAACGCTATGAGATTAGAAATGAATTACAGGGAAAAAAACGTAAAAAACACAAACACATGGAGGCCAAACAATATTTTACTAAATAACCAAGAGATCAGTAAAGAAATCAAAGAGGAATTCAAAAAATATCTAGAGACAAATTACAATGAAAACACGATGACCCAAAACCTTTGGGATGCAGCAAAAGCAGTTCTAAGAGGGAAGTTTATAGCAATACAAGCCTACCTCAAGAAACAAGAAATATCTCAAATAAACAATTTAAACTTACACCTAAAGGAACTAGAGAAAGAAGAACAAACAAAACCCGAAGTTAGTAGAAGGAAAGAAATCATAAAGATCAGAGCAGAAATAAATGAAATATAAACAAAGAAAATAATATCAAAGATCAATAAAACTAAAAGCTGGTTCTTTGAAAAGATAAACATTAGCCAGACTCATCAAGAAAAAAGGGAGAAGACTCAAATCAATAGAATTAGAAATGAAAAAGGAGAGGTTACAATGGACATTGCAGAAATACAAAGCATCCTAAGAGACTACTACAAGCAACTCTATGACAATAAAATGGACAACCTAGAAGAAATGGACAGATTCTTAGAAAGGTATAACCTTCCAAGACAGAACCAGGAAGAAATAGGAAATATGAACAGACCAATCACAAGTAATGAAATTGAAACTGTGATTTAAAATCTTCCGACAAACAAAAGTTCAGGACCAGATGGCTTCACAGGTGGATTCTATCAAACATTAGAGAAGAGCTAACACCATCCTTCTCAAACACTTCCAAAACATGCAGAGGAAGGAACACTCCCAAACTCATTCTGTGAGGCCACCACCATCCTGATACCAAAATCTGACAAAGATACTACAAAAAAAGAAAATTACAGACCAATAACACTGATGAACGCCGATGCAAAAATCCTCAACAAAATAGTAGCAAACAGAATCCAACAACATATTAAAAGAATCATACATCATGATCAAGTGGGATTTACCCCAGGGATGCAAGGATTCTTCAATATACACAAATCAATCAATGTGATACACCATATGAACAAACTGAAGAATAAATACCATATGATCATCTCAATAGATGCAGAAAAAGCTTTTGACAAAATTCAACACCCATTTATGATAAAAACACTGAAGAAAGCAGGCATAGAGGGAACCTACCTCAACATAATAAAGGCGATATACGACAAACCCACAGCAAACATCATTCTCAATGGTGAAAAACTAAAAGCATTTCCTCTAAGATCAGGAACAAGACAAGGATGTCCACTCTCACCACTATTATTCAACATAGTTTGGAAGTCCTACCCATGGCAATCAGAGAAGAAAAAGAAATAAAAGGAATACAAATTGGAAAAGAAGAAGTAAAACTGTCACTGTTTGCAGATCACATGATACTATACATAGAGAAGCCTAAAGATGGCACCAGAAAACTACTAGAGCTAATCAATGGATTTGGTAAAGTTGCAGGATACAAAATTAATGCACAGAAATCTCCTGCATTCCTATACACTAATGATGAAAAATGTGAAAGAGAAATTAAGGAAACAGTCCCATTTACCCTTGCAACAAAAAGAATGAAATACCTAGGAATAAACCTACCTAGGGAGACAAAAGACCTTTACGCAGAAAACTGTAAGACACTGATGAAAGAAATTAAAGATGATACCAACAGATGGAGAGATATACCACGTTCTTGGATTGGAAGAATCAATATTGTGAAAATGATTATACTACCCAAAGCAATCTACAGATTGAATGCAATCCCTGTCAAATTACCAATGGCATTTTTTACAGAACTAGAACAAAAAATCTTAAAATTTGTATGGAGATACAAAAGACCCCAAATAGCCAAAGCAGTCTTGAGAGAAAAAAATGGAGCTAGAGGAATCAGACTCCCTGACTTCAGACTATACTACAAAGCTACAGTAATCAAGACAATATGGTACTGGCACAAAAACAGAAATATAGATCAATGGAACAGGATAGAATGCCCAGAGATAAACCCATGCACCTATGGTCAACTAATCTATGACAAAGGAGGCAAGGATATAAAATAGAGAAAAGACAGTCTCTTCAATAAGTGGTGCTGGGAAAAGTGGACAGGTACATGTTAAAGAATGAAATTAGAGCACTCCCTTAACACCAAACACAAAAATAAACTCCAAATGGATTAGAGACCTAAATGTAAGACTGGACACTATAAAACTCTTAAACGAAAACATAGGAAGAACACTCTTTGACATAAATCACAGCTAGGTCTTTTTTGATCCACCTCCTAGAGTGATGGAAATAAAAACAAAAACAAACAAATGGAACCAAATGAAACTTCAAAGCTTTTGTAAAGCAAACTACAAAGAAGATGAAAAGACAACCCTCAGAATGGGAGAAAATATTTGCAAATGAATCATTGGACAAAGGATTAATCTCCAAAATATATAAACAGCTCATGCAGCTCAATATTAAAAAAACAAACAACCCAATCCAAAAATGGGCAGAAGACCTAAATAGACATTTCTCCAAAGAAGACATACAGATGGCCAAGAAGCCAATGAAAAGCTGCTCAACATCACTAATTATTAGACAAATGCAAATTAAAACAACATGAGGTATCATCTCACACCAGTTAGAATGGGCATCATCAGAAAATCTACAAACAACAAATGCTGGAGAGGATGTGGAGAAAAGGAAACCCTCTTGCACTGTTGGTGGGAATGTAAATTGATACAGCCACTATGGAGAACAGTATGGAGGTTCCTTAAAAATTTTTAAATGCAATTACCATATGACCCATCAATACCACTACTGGCATATTCCCAGAGAAAACCATAATTCAAAAAGACACATTCACCCCAATGTCCATTGCAGCACTATTTACAATAGCCAGGTCATAGAAGCAACCTAAATGCTCATCAACAGATGAATGGATAAAGAAGATGTGGTACATATATACAATGGAATATTACTCAGCCATAAAAAGGAACGAAATTGGATCTTTTGTAGAGACGTGATTGGACCTAGAGACTGTCATACAGAGTGAAGTAAGTTTAGAAAGGGAAAAACAAATATCGTATATTAACACATATATGTGGAACCTAGAAAAATGGTACAGATGAACCAGTTTGCAGGGCAGAAATAGAGACACAGATGTAGAGAACAAACTTATGGACACCAGGGGGAAAGTGCCAGGGGAGGGGGTTGTTGGGGAGGTGGTGGTGGGATGAATTGGGAGATTGTGATTGACATGTAGACACTAATATGTATAAAATGGATAACTAATAAGAACCTGCTGTATAAAAAAGAAATAAAATAAAATTCCAAAATATATATATATATAAAAGTATCTTTCCATGGGGTAGTTGTATAGCTTCAATTCAATAAGATAATACATATAAAAACATTTAGCTTAGTGCCTTGCATACAATGAGCCCTCAGCAAATGTTTTGTAAACTATGTAAACTCTTAGGTCCCAAGCTTGAAAACTGACTTGCAAAGAATGGGAAATGGAAAAAGCTGGAATTTGCATGCAAGAAGCAAATGTTTACAAATGTAAACAAGTACCAGGTTACAAGTCCTGGACCTCAAACAGAGGTCATTGAAACACGCATTTGGACAGTGCCTGGGTTAAAAGAGCAGGCAGATACAGGAGCAGCACATGCTGCCCAAACTTGGGGCTTTCCTCCAAATGCTTCTGAGTTTCTGAGGGTAATAAGGCAAGGAAAGCGGAAAACTGGAAACAACATGTATTCCTCACCTGTATCAGTCTGGGTCCAATCAGGAGAGAGAAACCACAGAGTAATTTGAACAGGGAAAGTTTGATGATAAGAATTATTAACAATAACACGGAATTAGAATCATGTGGTCTTGGCTAATAAGAAGTAAAAAAAAAAAAAAAGAAAAAAAAATCCAAGGAACACAGGGACAGTAGTTATAAGGAACTGCCACTACCCCAAGGATTGAGATAGAGGTCCCAAAAAAGAGCACCCTCACCACCACACATCACTCAGGGCTGAGATTCAGACCTTGCTGACAGGGCACAGCTGTGGCCCATAGACTCTGGGACTCTGCCCACTAGGGTGCTAGGGAAAGGGGTTCACAGGAGTGAACCCAGTGACTCACTGGAGACACTTTGCTAATAAAATTGCCTGAGCCGGTGCCAGCAAAGCTGCTGGTCACTGGGTGTTGCTTGCTGCCATGATGTGCAGGAGTCTGGTGCTAGAAAATCATGAATTCTGCAGGATCCTGCCAAACAGGACACTAGAGCCAAGACGCAAAACCCTTTGCTCTAGAAGTCTCAGTGCCCCCTATAGACAAAGCTTCAGCACGAGATGGCAAAGGGATAATGCTTAAAGAGCCCAGATCCATTCTCACATAGCAGTCAAAAGGATGAATTTCAATTACTGGCACATAGCCCTTCAGTTAATGGCATTTTCCAAACAGAGCAACAGCAGTGTAGAAACACTTAGCATTGATACTTGATTCGCACTTCATTCTGCAATCCAAATGACTACCCATCTGCCTTTCGGTTGTCACCAGGGAGCAAGTTTGACGCTGAGTGCTTCCCGTCTCCATTTCCAGGTCTTCTCTAACCCACTTTGTTCCACCTCCTCACCACAAAACTTTCACTCTCTGAGCACACCTAGGAATGCTAAGGCTGCCAGTCATTCATTTCTCCATGGGAGCAGATAAGAATTGGTGCAGTCGTTCTCAAAATGTAGTTTTTTTACAACAGCACCTAAGAGATTTTAGAAATGCAAATTTTCTGGCCCCAGTTCAGGTCTCTTGAATCAGACACCCTGAAAGGGCCCAAGCCTCCAGGTGATTCTGATGCTTATTAACCTTTGAGAAGTACAGCTGTAGAGGAAAGCAATCTAATTGTACTGATTCACCTGGAAGTGTAAATAACAGGGTGAGACTTATTGAGCCATTTACTCCTTAAAGGAGAAGCTTCAAAACAATTTTGGTAGTGTCCACTTCCAGCTAGACTGACTCTCTTTCTATATAGAGAGTCAGTGGCAGACAATATTTCCATTCAAGAGTATGAATATTACCAGACCTGCCAGAATGAGACCAATCTTCACTGGCCAGGAATGGTAGTATTCAGCCAGCCTCAGGAGAGGGATAAGGACTAAATTGCTGAGCTAATTGCTACATGAAGCTTATTTACAAAAATCCAGTCTAGGCCCACCAGGGGAAACGGTTTAAATGTAATTATAAATTGGTCGTCCTTCATAACCTTGGCCCTGGCTTAGTTTGCACAGGCTCAGATTATAGCAAGTAAGTTCATATAAATACACAATTCTATAGCAGACAAGAATCTTAGAGATCTTCTAGCTCAATCCCTTGTGTGTAATATAAGCAAACTGCCATCTAGGAGGTGAAGTGTCTTGCCTAAGATCACGTGACAAGATGGAAGACCGGAGGTCAAGGTTACCAAATCCCAAATCCTATCCCATTTCACACTACTTCTAACTAGGGAAATAAAGAATCTATAGATGGGCTTCCCTGGTGGCACAGTGGTTGAGAGTCCTCCTGCCGATGCAGGGGACATAGATTCGTGCCCCAGTCCGGGAGGATCCCACATGCCACTGAGCGGCTGGGCCCATGAGCCATGGCCGCTGAGCCTGCGCGTCCGGAGCCTGTGCTCCACAACGGGAGAGGCCATAGCAGTGAGAGGCCCGCGTACCGCGCAAAAAAAAAAAAAAAAAAAAAGAATCTATAGACAAGGGGTGTGATTTAGTAAACTAGAAGAGGACAAATAGCACTATAAAATTTCCAGCTTTCTCTACCTGCACCTGGAAAGAACAGTAGCAGTTTAATGAGTCAACCACAACACATCCAGAAGCGGCGTATGGAGGAAGTAAAGGAAACAGAAGATAAATACCATTGACTTTGGGCACTGGATAGACAGCCCATTGATATCCCTTTCACCCTAGTGTTGAAGGACATGTGAATAGTGGAGCAGATCATGAGATCCTGACAAAGCCTTGGTTTCCTCATCTGAAAAATGGAGAACTATTAGTACCTGCCTGAAGGGCTTTTTTGAGTTTAAAGTGAGACAATGTGTTATTGTACTTATTACAGTGCTTAGCATTAAAAAGTGGCTTTGGGGCTTCCCTGGTGGTGCAGTGGTTGAGAGTCCGCCTGCCGATGCAGGGGACACGGTTCGTGCTCCGGTCTGGGAAGATCCCACATGCCGCGGAGCGGCTGGGCCCGTGAGCCATGGCCGTTGAGCCTGCGCGTCCGGAGCCTGTGCTCCGCAATGGGAGAGGCCACAACAGTGAGAGGCCCACATACCTAAAAAAAAAAAAAAAAAAAAAAAAGTGGCTTTGTTGTTATTATTCTAATTATTCTCATTCAACTACTACTATTACCACTACTACAATAGGTCCAGCCTTGCTGTACCAGCTTCAAGCACTCCATCTTCTAGTTCCTTCCAGAGAAACCAAAGGGTTTGCCTGATGATTAACTCTGCTCTAGCTTGGGTTTCCAGATATCTTGGTAAGGCTACAGAGGGAGCTAATTTCTAGAAAGTCCACCCTTTTCTCAGAGAACCACAACAGTAGAGGAAACTGCAAAACAAACAATGGAAGAAGCATTATTTCTTTTTATTTATTTATTTTTCTAAACTAAAGTTTTGTTAGCAGGAGCCTGCAACTTAGAAAGAAGGGGCCAATAGGACAGGAATTAATATACAGCTGAAGAGATATATATTAATTCAGGGGCACTGATGCTACAGACAGCTTTGGCAGGTGACAGAGAGATTCATGCTTTTCAGAGCAACATGAGAAGTGAACATAGAGTAGTTCATCTTTGAAAAGCATTGAGTGGGGGTCATATTAAGTTCTTTATTATTTTTTTTAAAGATTTTTTGATGTGGACCATTTTTAAAGTCTTTATTGAATTTGTTACAATATTGCTTCTGTTTTTTTTTGTTGTTTTTTTTTTTTATGTTTTGGCTTTTTGGCTGTGAGGCACGTGGGATCTTAGCTCCCCAACCAGGGATCAAACCCATACCCCCTGCATTGGAAGGTGAAGTCTTAACCACTGGACTGTCAGCGAAGTCCCTTAAGTTCTTTACTGAAGTACCTTTTCCTCCTGTGTTATATTCACAGTACTCAGAGAATTTATTTCAGGTTCATCAGCTTACTTATTGTACTCATCATCCTTATGGTTAGAATTTTGAGTTTGGATGGTTCCCTGGATTTGGTTGTGGGACCTAGTAAGCTACGAAGACAATAGGCTCCTTGCTCCAAAAAAAAAATAAAATAAAATAGTGAGGGCACAGGTTGCTTGAGCTTCCTGTTAAACCTAGTCAAGGGTAAGTTGTTACCCATCAAGCTGCTTTCTCAAAGCCAAGTCAAACACCCTCAGTGTCCTGGCCTGCTGGGGTAGGTGGGGTTGGCTAAGGAGATAGGGGATAGAGGGATCTACAGAGAGAGTAGGCAGAATGGATCCAATTCTTTGCTAATCAGGTGTAGTGTTAATTTGTTCAACCCAGAGGCATAAAGTCCAAAGGAATCTGCATTTGTTTCCCTGTGAATGAAAAATGACAGATAGACAAGGAGATTTTGAGACTGATTAAAACAGAGTGTGTGGTTATCTGGCCAGGCATATAACACAGCACAGGGAATATTCAGCATATAAAGCTCATCATCTGTAGGTTTCTAGGCTGAGGTCCCAAAAAGGCTTGAGGAGGGCAGGGTGGTACAAAGAGAAGACTACAGGGTTTTGGAGACACATCTGGGATTGTGTTTCAGCCCTGCCATTTGCTAGTTCTGTGTTACTAAGCAAATTAGTTCCCCCATTTTCAGCTCTAAGATCTTCATCTACAAAATGGCCTAATTAATACCCAAATTAAAGAGATCAACTGAGAGGACACTTATGAAAAAGATTCATAAAGTATGTATTCCAAGCAGAATATCCTATTGGCTTATGAAATCAAAGTAGGTTTTTATCTAAGTTTCAGGAGGATGAAGGGATGAAGAAACACCTTTCCATGAGCCCTACCCCAGAGTTCTAGGCAGTAAGGACACTGATCTGCACCAATGTAGCAATGTTTGTATTTACAGACTTTGTGTTAAAAGATTTATGCAATGATCTACAGGGCTAGTGTTTAAAAAAGAAGATGTAGACCTCAAAGAAAGTGCCATAAAATTGTATAAGAACAACAGGTGTTTTATAGGGAGAAAGCTTTACTGCTTTACTCAATATGAAAAAAATTATACTCAGATACTTCAGGAAGTGAAGTATTAACCAGGAAATTTTGTCATGAAGTGTTAGAATTTCCCTTCCTGATCACAGTTTTACTAGAGTAAAAACTGGGGTCTCTCAATATCAAGTCAATTTTTCACCCAAAAGAACAGGTTTCTTTTTGAGAAGAGTGTGCTGAATATATCCAACCCTTCTTTTGTTCTACTTTCTGATGAATTTGCCAAGAGAAAAGCAGTGAATCTTACTTAGTATAGATATAGCTAATTTCAGCAGGAATTACAGAACTCATCCTAGAGAAAAACTGGGCCGAGGAGAGAAAAATCTTATTAGGATCATTCTCTTCATTACAATACAGCTGAAGCTAGAAGTCTCCTGACAGCACATCCTTGGTAATTTTGTCCACTTGTGTTTCAAATAACTCAAGTGATTGGCCTCTTATTATTTCTCCTGGGAATTCATCCCATCTTATAAAGGAATTGACTCTTAGGAAGTTTTTTCTTTTTTTGTCATAATATTATTGTATACATTTCTTCATGTATTTTCTTCTATTTAATTACACCTCCATAAAAAATCAATGCGAATTTTAGAAAGAAAGAAAGAAAGAGAAAGAGAAATAAAGAAGGAAAGAAGGAAGGGAGGGAAAGGGGAGGGAGGGAGAAAAAGAAGAAAAGGAAGTGGTTGGGAAAGATAAGAAGGAATGCGGGATGGGGAGTTTTGCTGGCTGATGGGAGAGGGCAGAAGAGGCAGACAGTGACAAACACATAAAAAAAAAAATAGTTGCTCATGTAGGGGTTGGGGGAAGGCACACCACTAAAAGCAAGTTCTAGTTGGGAAAGTTCTAGTTGGGAAATCCATTCCCTCAGAATAGATTTAAGGAGGTGGCAGCAGCCCAGAATCAACAGCAAACTCCATCCCTAATTCTACTTCTTTCTGTGCTTCAAGACACTGACCTCAAGAATCGCTATGGATTTGGTCAGTTCCCTGGTTGTTACCCTGAAATCGATGTTTAATCCATTTAAAAATCCATCCATAGCTATCCATGTTAACCTGCATAGGAGAGCTTGAACACCAATCCTGAGGAGAGATGCGGAGGGGGATGAGAAGAGCAGCTTTACTTTCCTCCAACTTGTAACATAGCTCTTGCTTTTCCACAGATCCCTACCAGCCTCTGTATTCCAAGTTCACCCCCTTCCCCACCACCCATGTGTATCAATTTTTGAACTTGGGGTTCTCAAAGTGAATATCTGAGGGAATTAACAGAAGGATAGAGAGCAGCTCACAAGGGGAGGGGGTTCTACAGTCTCTAGAGCCAAAATAGAGCCAGACTCTTTCCTTCCTACTTGTCTGAGTTGTCAACAGTAGAGTTTCCAGATGGATGTCATAAAGTTTTCATGTCTTAGGGTTTTGTTGTTAAAAAAAATCCAGAAGTAGGACTGGTATTCATATAGGTTTTTCTTCATTTTGCCAAGGGTACACTTTCATCAGAATCTCTGCTTTATTTAGTATAGATTTAATGTCATAGTTTCCAGACCCCCAAGGACACCTCTAATCATGTCACTCTCCTGTTTAACTCCACACCCCCCAAAATCACCATCCTTGTTCTCCGGACAAAATTCAAAACCCTCAACACCATTCACCAGATCCTGCCTGATCTGGTTTCTGTTTCTCTCTCTCCAGCCTTGCCTCTGGCCAGTCTTCCCTGCATTCTGTCCACACTGGCCATCATCAGCTTTCTAAAACATTGCACACCTCCACGCTTCACACCTCTCATTCCATTGCTTAATTATTCCATCTTCAGGGAAACATTCTTCAATCACCTCTCTTCCCAGACTAGGTCGGGTCCCTGTCGTGACTTTGCCTCCAGAACAAGTACAATTAGACACACAATCACACATGTACACATGTAAGTGTGTCTATTCTACTGGATTGTAAACTCCATGAGGACAGAGACTTTGTCTGCTTTGCTCATCACTATATCTCTGGGGCCTGTTAATGCCTTGTGCATGCTGTAAACTTACTCCTTTCTGTAGGAAAAATGGCTGTGTAGATCACAGCCTATGCTCAGAAATAGGCCTGTTTATAGCAAGGTATGTCCTATCTGAATGGCCAGAGATTAACCACCAGAATCCAGAGACCTGTGAGTTGTTTTCAAAAATGATTAGATTAACACCAATTGTTTAACTGAGTTAAGGAAACCTTTTTCAACTAAAAACTAGTTTGTTGCCTGTTTAAGTCATAAAACATCACTCAAAGGGCCTCACAAGTACCTTTCAGTAGGTTCCTAGGTTTATTAATTAAGCTCATGATCAGAGACACATATCTCTACAAAATAATTACCCATCTCCTGGCATTTTGTCCATTTCCTACTATACTTTCCTTGACTTCTAAGAGTATATTATTTTTCTGGTTTATATTGTTGATCCACTGGAAAAAGAACACGTTTGTTTTTCACAGCAGCCACTGCACTGTTAAATAACACAATAATACTTAAGAATAACAAACACAGCATATGTCTTGGGAAAATTAAGAGGTTCTTAAAGCATCTTTTTTATCTTACATAGTAGATAGTTAACTGTGATTTTAAATCCAAGTTAAATATGGATAATAAAGGGAAGAGATGCAGTGGTGTTACTAGACAGGCACAAATCACTGATAATCCAGAAGCTGTATTATTTAAAGACACAAGTAAAGGGAACTGGTGAATAGAAATTCCAATGGTTGCAAGAGTCCCTAAGCACATAAATAAGCTAGTCATTTTCAGGAAAAGGAAGCTAGTCCAGAGGCATTGTTGGGGAAAGAGAGAATAATGTTCACTGAGAGGAAACTATGGAGGCTGAAAAGTGTATAAGCAGGACCATGACACCATCCTCATCTTCGTGTGTTAAGGCTGAGTTGATAAAGAATTTCCCATACAGCCTTGGCCAGTGTTGGGAACACAGGAGGTGGCACAGACGCAGGAGCTCATGTTCCCAATACTTTGTAACTCTGAGTAGGAACATGAAGAAGCCAGTAGTGGATGATGCTGTAATGGTCCCAACTGATCTAGGACTAAGGATCCTAGGACTAAGACCCACTAAGGCCAAAGAAGAGGTGATCAGGAAGGGGGAGAGAGTCAGGACCTTTCCTCCTAAGTAATGTCTCCTTCACTTCCACCCCCAGAAATCTCTTCTCGGCTGGATTCTTCCTGTTCTCACTGCTGTTTCACCCACTGCACACTGAAGTCTGATGTTTCTAGCGGTCAGAATCCTTAGCGTGGAGCTGCCTTGTCTCTCCAGCTAGATCAAGGAGACCATGGTCCAACTTCTGCCACTGTCTTGGCCACCTCAGTGCAGGGTACAGAGGTGGTTGCTGCACACTTGAAAACAGTATTGCTCTGCATTCAAGTCACACACGTAGAAATCATCAGGCCCATATCTCCTGATATCATCTCATCCTAATGCTGACTCCTAACTTAACAGCTCTGTTTTCAGGCCTAGCTGCTTGTTGCAGATCCCCTCTGGTGGGACATCAAAGAGACCACAGCAGGCTTCTTTTGGAACAGCTACAATGGTGGAATTTTCCCTCCTTGTTCTTTCTTCTGATTTAAACAAATGCTGTACATTGGCAACTCCCCTGCTGTGTGCTTTAATTAGCCTCCTTTCTGGGACCTGCTGTCAGCCTCCTGCTGTGTGTTCCTGGCCATGTGAGTGAACTGGGAGGGCTCCTGTGTTTCTTTACTGGAACCTGGGTGGACTCTTCAAAGAAGGTTGTTTTTTTTAAGAATGTTGGGTCATATGGTATTGGTTAGCTCTTGCTGGTCTCTAAAATACAAACATAATTTGATCTGTTCTGTTCTCCTGTGGTTTAAAACTTAGGTGTATAATACTGGACCAAGATGAAGTGGGAAAGAAAAATCAGGTTCTTTTATATTTCGTTAATTTAAAAGTTAGCAGGATGATAACCCAGGGGAAAAAATCATGGTATCTTTAATTTCAGCTGTTAAGTAGGATAACAGAATGGAAGATGACTGGAATAGATTCAACTTTTGACTCTGCTACTACCTAGAGAAATGACCTTGAACAATCACCTCACCTTTTGAGGTCACAATGTCTTCTTCTATAAAATAAAAGAATTACACTAAATGAACTCGTCTAAAAGGATTTTGTAGTTCAAACATTCTATGAAAACATGGCACACCCATTTCAAAGGCTTAGAGAAAAATGTAACTGCTCTAGTCTAGTGAGAGATGTAGACATGACTATTACAAAAATAAAATAGGAAAGTCATGAAGTGATGCCCTTCATTTCCTTCTATATGTATTTACTCCATATAGTAAGCAGAGTAGTGTTAAGTACTCTGCACATGTCATCTTATTGTAATCCTCATGACACCTCTACCATAAGCATTTATCACCATTTTACAGTTGTGAAAACTGATGCCTAGAGAGGTAAAGTAAATTGCTAGTTATATGACTAGTAATTGTGTATCTCAGAATAAATCTAACTTTTTCTGATTCCATGGTTCTATTCCTACACTCTATGCAGACTCCACCAAAACAAAGTCAAACAAATAAATAATAACAACAAAAATGACTTACATTTACTACAAACAATACAAGTGATTTTGTGAAGGATTCTTTCTTTTTTTAAAAAAGTTAATATTTATTTGGCTGCGCCAGGTCTTAGTTGCGGCATACAGGATCTTTAGTTGCAGCATGCGGGATCTTAATGAAGGGCAAGAGAAGACAACTATTGCCTCGTATTTGTGGTAGGGAAGATTCCTAGAGACAGTGGTCTTTTCTAAGAGCCTTCCTTTTCCTAGTCTCCATGGAATATCTGCCTCATTATTACTGAAGAATGTACCTTCCATTGGGATAAGTTCTTCTCCCTCCTCATCATCATCACATGGAAAGTGGGGTATATGAGCACAGCTGACCTCCATGCTGTAAAATTGCCTTCCTTTGATGCTTTTGTAAATGCAGACAATGCTGACCTCCTGACATTCAGGCCTGAGACAAGAGTTTTCAATGACTTATGAAGAGACTATGATAGGAGGACCAGTTTAGAAAAAGTCAAGTATTAAAGTGTGGCTCCTGTTATTCTGAAAAAGCATACATGCTCCCACTGACGCCCAGCAATCTTGCCAATAAGTGCCTTCTATAGCTGACATTGACTTCATGACCCCCACATTGGGTCTAGACTTTTCAGAAAGATCAGTGTGTCTGCAAAAGCTAAACTATAAAAATCCTCACCATCTACAAGGGAAAGTAGACTTTGGGACATTGCATATTTTCCAGTAAGTGGCTATGTATAGATTGATGGATGTTTATTGGGGAACTCCCTTGCCCACCTGGCACAGGAAGGTCTAGAGAAGGTTTCTGGTAGGCGTGTATGAAGTGAAGTGAAATATACCTTTTTCCATTTAATAGATAGCCACATGAGTAGGAAAAAAATATCAATACATGCTCATGGTCAGACAGATGTATGATATTTTCACTACTTCTGCTAGCCAATTCCTAAGGCACATCTGTGCCACATTCCTCAGCCATATCCTCAAGTCCCTTTCCATCCATCCCTAAATCACCTTTTCCTTCCTCCTACCTTGTCATCCACACCAGTTCCTGGAATAGGATAGTAGGTTAATTTGGTTGGTTGAATGGTCTTGTATTCAGGAAACAGTCATTTTACCCCTCATGATAGAAGCTGGAAATTTTCATATTGCTCATTTGAAGAAATTGGCCCCCAAGGATTCAGTCAACCTGTTTTCAGGCAGGTCCACTAGCATGAGCTCAGCATTTGCACACACAGTCACTGCTACCTGCAAAAGGCCACTTAAATCTATAAAGAGACTACATTTTTACACCCTGATCAATCAGTGGCTTACCCTTTATTTTTCATATACCCTAAATATAATCCTAAAGTCAATGTGTTGGCACTGGAGTCTGAAAGAAGGGCATAGTGAATGTTTAACTATTTCTTCCTGTTCTGCCTGAGGGTTGAAGTTGGTTTAGAGTAGTGAAGCAGCTGTATGCAGAGCTATTCACCCACTCTTCTCTGGTCTTCACTCTCATCAGCTACACTTGCTAATATGTTGAAGCACAGATTCCCCATGACATAGGGATTACATATATAGAACTTTATAACTACAAAAGATATGAAAGACCAACTAGTCTGGTTTCAGACTAGCTGGAGCTAGGGTGGTGGACTGAATGGGAATCTAACTCACGACTTTGACCTCAGTAACAGCATGTCCTTCTGTATTAGTTGGTAACATTGGAGTTCAAATAACAGATAATCATTGAGCTAGCTTAAGACAAAAATGGAAATTTATCACCCAGATATTGGGAGGGAGGGTCACAGACACAAAAGATAGCAGCTGAATCTCAGAAAGGACCTAAATGCTGTCCTTGGGGATAGGAAGAGACTTGGGATTAGGAGCTGAATTTGGAAAAGATATGGTGTCAGATATCAAGGACACCACCTCTGTGTGTCTTATATTTCAGGCTGATATGTTCTATGCATTTATTTCCTCCACCTCTGTCTGTAGACCCACTCTTTTTATAGTCAGTTACACGGCAGGAAGGGTTGTGTTGCAGCTGCCCAGATCAGACTGACAAAGCAGCTAGTCTGATTCTAATTAGCCCGGCTTGGAAAAGATGCTAGAATATTGAATTATCTCTTTCCATTATTTACCATCCTGTTAAACATCTACAGTCTTTGTAACTCCTCACCTCAAATGACTTTTGTTTGGCCATAGGACTTTCTTTGGCTAGCAGAATGTTAATGAATCTGACCCAAGCAAAGGCTTGAAATGTATTGTGTGTTGCATGGTTGAGCTTGTTCTCTTGTGTTCCCCTGATCTCCCATTAGACAGTCACGCTCCAGGTAGCCACTGTCCCTGGGCACTATGATGAACGTATGTGGAACAGACCTGAACCAAACCTGCAGCCTAGAGTCAAGGAGGATTAGAGTAGCCAAACCCCAGTTTTACTGCAGACCCATGAGCATAAAGAATATTTCTTGTTTTAAACTACTTACTTTTAGAGTGGCTTATTATGTGACAATGTGGCAAGGAAAGATGGAATGAAATAAGGAAGGAAGGAAGGAAGTTAGGAAGGAAGAGAGGAAGGAGGGAAGGAAGGAAAGGAAGAAGGAAAAGATGCCCCACAAAGATGGGGGTATATCAAAGGAACACACAAAGATGGGGGGTATATCAAGGGGGTATATCAAAGCCAACTGATAATGTTCCTAAAGGTTAAAACTAGAACAATCTGAGCAACAAAATAAATTAGTATTGCATTATAACCCAAAATATGGAACAAATATCTGTGAATCCATATTGATATAAATAAATATTGAATAAATAAATAAATGGGGGAGTATAGACAAGTATTCTTCTCATGCAGAAGGATCCCAAATGGTTTATATATCTATATATAGCTTTATATATATCTTATATAGCTTTATATAGCTTTATATATATCTTATATATATATATATATATATATATATATCTTTATATATACAGTTTATATAGCTTTATCTTCAAGGAGGGGGAGCATAACTCTCCACTCCTTAAATGTAGGCCATACATAGTAATTTCTTTCCAAAAAGTACAGTATGCAAAAGGGTGGGAGGAGTGACTTTACAGGGGAGAAGCTGACAAGCATGACCTCAGCCAGGTGATCATGTCAACATTACAAATGATAGTCCTGTTGATAGTAGGTACCCTTGATATGATGTAATTAAAATGGTGGTTTTCCTCCCAAAACCCATACTCCAGTGTAACCATGAGAAAACCATCAGACAAATCCAAATAGAAGTACATTCTACAAAATACCAATTAGTATTCTTCAAAACTGCCAAGGTCATCAAAAACAAGGAAAATCTAAGAAACTCTTATAACCAAGAGTAGCTTAAAGAGACATGATTAATAAAATGTAATATAGTATCCTGCATGAGATGCTGGAACAGAAAGGGACATTAAGTGAAACTGAAGGAAATCTAAATGAAGTATGGACTTTAGTTAGTAATAATGGTTCACTAATTGTAACATACATAAATGTATCATAGTAGTATAAAATGTTAATAATGGGTAATTGGGTGTGGGGTATATGGGAACTCTCTGAAATATCTTCACAATTTTCTGTGAATCTAAGATTATTCTAAAATAAAAAATTTATTTAAAAGAAACACAGTGAGAACTATTTCACACCCCCCAAGAGCTATGATGTAAAAGTCAGATGACAACAACTCCTAGCAAGGATGTAGAGAAACAAGAAGCACCATATATTCCTGGTGATGATGTAAAATGGTGCATGACATTGGAAAAAAGTTTGTCGGTTTCTTACAAAGTTAAAAATAAATATACCATAACATTCACAAATCCCACTCTTAGGAAGCTGCTTAAGGAAATTAAAACAGAAAACACAGCGAGACTTGTACATATATATCAATGTTCATAACAGCATTATTTAAAATGGCCAAAAAATGAAAATAGCCTGCTCAATGAATGGATAAAATGGCACGTTATATCTGTATTATGGAATACTATTCAACAATAAAAATTAGTGAATCATTGGTACATGGTACAACATGGATGAAAAACATTATGTTAAATGAAATAAGCCAGAAGCAAAAGACAACATATGACATGGCCTTATGTATATGAAATGTTCAGAAAACACAAATCCATCAACACAGAAAATAATGAATGTTTGCCTGTGGCTGATGGTAGGGCAGCAATTGACTGTATTTGGGCACAGGGATATTTTTATATGTGGAAATATATTAAAACTGGATTTTGATGATGGTTTAGAACTCCATAAATTCACTAAAAAGTATTTAGTTTTACATTTAAATTGGGTAACTGTTACGGTAAGTAAATTATATCTCCATCCAACTATTAAAGTCAAGGATATGTTACACCCTGTTGAGATACCTGAAAATATGAAAGTGGTACAGTAGATCTTTAAACCAGAAAAGAGCTCCTAGAAATATTAAGTGTACATGATCTTGATGTAGCAGATATTGGTTCAACCACATCCACTTTATCAGCAAACATACTCAGCTCCCAACTCTTGCAGATGTTTTCTGTTAACAGCTTGTATCCTGAATCTTCTCTAGAATTATTCTTATCCTGACTGAAGCTGTACAATTTGAAATTCCTAAGAGGATATACCCCCATCTCCCTCCCATGGTCCTGACAAGCAGGCATTAACTCACCAATGAAGGTCTATCACAGCCCAGCCCACACCTCTAGGTGGGATCAAGCTGAGGCTGGACTTCTAAAACACATTTGCCCAGCTTCTGCTCCTGCACTTTTTGTTTTTTTGTTTTTTGTTCTTTTACTGGTTTCACCTGAGAACACCCCCTCAATATGTCCCTGTATAATACTCTTCTTATAGGGAACCAGATTTAAAACACCTGATAAGCTCAAAGTTCCCATCATTAAATCTAGAGAGAATGGGGCTTCCCTGGTGGCGCAGTGGTTGAGAGTCCGCCTGCCGATGCAGGGGACACGGGTTCATGCCCCAGTCCAGGAAGATCCCCCATGCCGTGGAGTGGCTAGGCCCGTGAGCCATGGCCACTGGGCCTGCGTGTCCGGAGCCTGTGCTCCACAACGGGAGAGGCCACAGCAGTGAGAGGCCCGCGAAATGCAAAAAAAAAAAATCTAGAGAGAATGACAAATCTAAAAAGGATTGTGGATGTCAATTATGACACTATTGTGCAAATATAATTGTCAGTAGGCTAGAGGCGAATGCTAAAATCCTCTCTTTACCTGTGTCACTTAACTCATTGACCTCTATAGGTTTTGCACATGACATTTTTGACCCTGGAAACCTGACACACTTGCTTCCCAGCTGCATTCACTGTCTTTGGAAGTCCTGCACAGCCAGGGACCATAACTTGCATGCCACTTACCTCTTATTAGCTTGAATAGGTGATCATTGAGAGAGGCAGAGAACAATTGAATGAGTTGACTGCAAGTTACTAAGAAGGAGATGTCTAAGACAGATGACACACAATGTTTTACCATTTCATTGTGCTCATATAAATTGTTAGACGATGTGGAGACACATTTATAATAATAATGTGCTCTGGTCACCAAATTGCAAAGCAAAGGAAATATGACCATTTTAATTCCTGCAATGATTAAATTGAGTTGCGTTAACGTGGTGAGTCTCATCAGTGCTAAAGTTTTCCAAATCAATTCTCTGAACATGAAAATACCTCAGATCTCCAGCCTTGGGGTCCACAGGGCAGTGGAGCACAGAGAACAGCACAGAAAGATGCTATAATAGTTCTGCACCAGTATTCTGCTGTCTAGGGAGACACTGTTGTAGATATCAGGGCTCAGGCACTTTTTCTAAGTTAAAAGAAAAGTTGGAAGAAACTTGATATAGAGGTTTACATCTACTTCAGCTTGTTCTTAGAAGCAATCTGATATAGCCCATAGATGATACACTGGACTTGGAGATGAGAGATGTGTGTCTGGTGTACTGATATATTTGATTTAGTGATAAGTCCTTAGTTTTGTTGTTTTTTTCTCTCATCTGTAAAACAGGGAATAATGACCACTAAAACAAAATGTATCAAGACTTATACAAGTAAGTTATTTTTTCCACTTTTCCCTCTTCTAATCATTTCATTTTCTATCACTCACTATCTCATGTTTTATTCTGGCCATGAAACTTGCTTTGTAGCCAGTGCTTGGCCTTTTTGAATGTCAGTTTGAATACAAAACAAGGCACCTTCCAAACATTAGTGAGTAATTGATCCCATAGTCAAATTTTTATGGGGAGACCTGAGAGTACTTTGGAGGGAGGTGGTATGGTTTACATTGCATATTCCTCAGCAAAGCAATCGACCCCATAGATATTCTGTTCCCCTACAGACCTTTTTTTTTTTTCTCCTATTTAAAAAAGCAATTCTAAAAGAACAGCTAGCAAAACATCCAAACCACCTGGAACTCCAAGGGAGAAATTTGAAGGCAAAGCTAAACTATTTTAAGAGACAGGATGACACAAGGGAATAATAGCTTTCTGATGTCCAGGGAGATGTTGTGGTTATTAATGTTGGAAGCAGATCCTTCTCAAAATGCTTCATCTTATTCAAGCTTTTCATAAACATTGCTCTTTTTAAATTCTGACCCCACTTAACTTCTGGACTCTTCCTCTGAATCTTGGTTCATCATCCATGCAAAATCCTGGTTGCCACAGTGTATTCTCTTAGGTAGTCACCATGTTCCAGTCAGTTCCTTCCTTTGGAGGGTAAATATAACAAAGTCATGGATGCTTTCTAGTCCTTTCCCCATACCAGGAAGACTCTACAGAGGTGCCACCTCAGTAGAGATTTCACTGTTGATGGAAATGTCAATTGGTGTAACCACTGTGGAAAACAGTATGGAGGTTCTTCAAAAAATTAAAAGTAGAACTACCATATGATTCAGCAGTCTCATTTCTGAGTACATATCCAAAGGAACTGAAATCAAGACATCTTTCCCTTCTCACCCAGTTAGATTCCATCGTTCCTCATGCTCACTCACTTGCAAACACTATTAATGTCAACCCTTCCCTCCACTGTATTAGGTGCCAACCCCAACTCTGCATAAACCTATGTATATTTTGCCAACAATTGTTTAATATCTACTTGACCATGAGTCTGAATGTGAAACTATATGGAAGTTGAGAGCTATGAAAGGGGAAATATAGAGACACCCAAGTCAGTAGTAGCTGTTCTCTGGAGGCCAGAGCTAACAATAGGAGATGCTATTACAGAAACAGTTTCACTTATATCATTGAAAATGTAAGGTCCTAAAACAATAAAGGTCAGCTTATGGTATTTAACTATTAGAATAAAGTGGGGATGATTATAACGAGCTTAGTAGCAAGCTAAGAATAGAAGCCAAGGGGGCTTGACCTACAGAGAGCTTTGTAGATGGTTCATATAACACAGCATCTGTCATACCAAGGTACATCTATAGGCTCCCAAGAAACCGTGGATGAATAACTATGAGGCTGAAGGAAATTTTCCCAGTTTCCAGACCAGAGCCAGTTCTTAGAACCAGAATGAATTGACCGAAGAAGAGGCCTACTGCCCACAAGAAAGGACCTACAAAATGATAGTAAGTACATATGATATACTACTTCTTCCCCAAAAGGAACTGTGACCATACAATAGGGTCATCATACACTGGGGAAAGGGCACTATCCAAATACTTTCAAAACTCCTGGATACATGGACCTAATTGACATTAATATCTAGGGATCCACAGTATTATTATGCCTCATCTAATTAGAGTAAGCTACCAGTTAATAACCGGAGTAATGCTCCAGGTCCAGTTCACAGAGGATTCACTCAATCCAAAGAGAGCAGGTGTGGGGACTTCCCTGGTGGTCCAGTAGTTAAAACTCTGTGCTTTCAATGCCGGGGGCCCAGGTTCAATCCCTGGTCAGGGAACTAGATCCCGCATGCCACAACTAAAGATCCCACATGCTGCAACTAAGACCCAGAGCAGCCAAAAACTCAGAATTTATAACTACAATGCACAAGTTCGATAGTTTACAGAACCCCCATGCTGATTCCTTGGTCTACCTATCATAGTGGAGAAAACCAAGTGAAAGGACCATAAACTGTTTTATTGGGGAGAAAGCAGAGATTAGTATCACACTTAGAGACCTAAATGATGAAGTGTTTGTTGATAGTTCTGATCATATTCCCATTTAGTATACCAGTCCAGTTACTAGAAAAATCAACTGGAAGCAAAAAGTTGACAGCGAACTTATACACACTCAATTTGATAACGTCTCCAACTGCAGCTACTATGTCAAATGTGATTTCTTTGCTGAAGCAAATTAACATGATCTTTAGGTACATAGCATGTGGCCATTGATCTGGCAAATCCATTATTTTCTAGTCCCAAGACGAAAAGATTTTGCATTCACTTGGGATGGGCAAGAGCACAGAGCTATAGTCTCGATCTTCTTTGTTAGGACCACTTAATTAGAAGACCTATAAGGCCCCTATATTGCTAAGATTGTATGATTTAAAATATCATCGCAAGATGTTGAGGAAAGAAGTTATGTGAGAATGGATTCAATCTTTTTTTTAATTGAAGCATAGTTGATTTACAATGTTATGTTAGCTTCTCATGTACAGAAAAGTGATTCAGTTATATACATATATATATACATGATATATATATTATTTTTCATATTCTTTTCAATTATGGTTTACTACAGGATACTGAGTATAGTTCCCTGTGCTATACAGTAGGACCTTGTTGTTTATGTATTTTATATATAGAAGTCTATCTCTGCTAATCCTAAATTCCTAATTTATCCCTCCTGCTGCTTCCCCCTTTGGAAATCATAAGTTTGTTTTTTATGTCTGTGAGTCTGTTTCTGTTTTGTAAATAAGTTCATTTGTATCATATTTTCGATTCCACATATAAGTGATATCATAGGATATTTGTCTTTCTCTGTCTGACTTACTTCACATAGTATGATAATCTCTAGGTTGATCCATGTTGCTGCAAATGGCATTATTTCATTCTTTTTTATGGCTGAGTAGTACTCTATTGTATATATGTACCACATCCTTTTTTTTTAGAAGAAAATATGGGTATTTATTTTTATAATCTTGGAGTGGATAAGGCCTTTCTCTTTTTTTAAAATTTTTATTGGAGTATAGTTGATTTAAAATGTTGTGTTAGTTTCAGGTATACAGCAAAGTGAATCAATTATACATATATCCACTCTTTTTTTTTTATTCTTTTCCATATAGGCTGTTACAGAATATTGAGTAGACTTCCCTGTGCTATACAGCAGGTCCTTAGTAGTTACCTATTTTATATATACTAATGTGTATATGTCAATCCCAATCCCCCAGTTTATCCCTCCCCCCCATACCCTGATAATCACAAGTTTGTTTTCTACATCTGTGACTCTACTTCTCTTTTATAAATATAAATTCATTTGTATGCTTCTTTTAGATTCCACATATAAGCAATATCATATGATATTTGTCTTTCTCTGATTTACTTCACTCAGTATGACAATCTCTAGGTTCATCCATGTTGTTGCAAATGGCATTATTTTGTTTTTTTTATGGCTGAGTAATATTCCATTGTATATATTTACTGCTTCTTCTTTACCCATTCCTCTGTTGATAGACAATTAGGTTGCTTCCATGTCTTGGCTATTGTAAATAGTGCTGCAATGAACATTCGGGTGCATGTATCTTTTCGACTTAGAGTTTTCTCCAGATATATGTCCAGGAGTGGGATTGCTGGATCATATAAAAACTCTATTTTTAGTTTTTTAAGGAACCCCCATACTGTTTTCCATAGAGGCTGCACCAATCTACATTCTGACCAATAGGGCAGGAGGGTTCCCTTTTCTCCACACCCTCTCCAGCTTTTGTTATTTGTAGACTTTCTAATGATGGCCAAGGAATGGATTCAATCTTAAGTTTACAATAGGACAAAACATTTCTACTGTATCCCAGATTGGTCAACTCCAACTGATAGTGTTCTTGCATTTTGAATAGGCAAGAATCAAGTCATCTGGTACAGTAGAGATACAAGAAAAAGAACTTAAAAGACATTTAAAGATAGCTGTGGGCTGAATGTTGAAATGTCTTTTTATTTGTTTGTTTTAATTTTATGGTTGTTTATTTTTCTTTTTTGTTTTTCTCTATGCCTGACATTTCTTTTGGTCTTTTTTCCAACCTTCTGCTGTCTGCATTAGATACAGGAAGTAAAAAGATCTCATAACCTGAAAAAGCACTTTATGCAGTTCTTCTGGGAAAATGTGTTAAGAGTTTTCAGAAGTAAACTGCAGAGACATTGGGTATAAATGATGCGGAAAATGCCCATTAATCAAATCTCAGCTGCTGATTTCTCAAAGAATTTTGAAACAATATAGTTGAAATTTCTCTTTATGCTGAAGTCTACACCACTAAAAATCTTTAAAGAGACTTTATGGGCAGTTTCCCTATAGATTTATTGTTTGCATGCAAGAACATTAATATTTTTAACTGCTGAGCAGAGAGAACATAGGCTGTGAATTAGGTGTGCCTCTTGTCCAGAAACATGGCAAAGATAAAGAATCAAATGCCAAACACATTATTCTGTGGAAACCCATTTTGTAATAAGAAGCTTTTTTGTCTGTATATGAACTTCGAATTTTCAAGCTGTAAATAGTTATTTTACAAAAAATTATGTTTTTCTCTTTTTTCTCACTAGTAAAATAATTATATAAACAAAAATACACATCATCTTTAAGCAAAGTAGAAAGTAAACAAAAAACTGGAAAAAGTTTTGAAAGACATGAGAGGAAATAGTTATAGTAGCCTCAAAACAATAATAATTGCTACATATTAATACAGAAGAAAGTACCCAATAGATCTTGTAGCAAAAAAAATGTCTATACAGAATTATGAAACCAAAATAAACTCATTTTTTGTTGTTAAAAATCCAGTCAGTTAGCTAGCTAGAAAACTCATATGTTATTTTATGTTATTATATACCATTAATTCTTGTATACATGCATATATGAAGAACCAAAAAGATTTACAAGAGAATGTATTCATCCTTTTCTGGTGGAATTTTGGTGGTATTTATTTTTACCTGAGTGCTTTTCTTTCTGTACTTTGTGAATATTATGCACTAAATATCTACCACATTAATTAATTAATGATTATATGCTAGTAATATACATTATTTTAAAATAAAAGTAAAGTTCCCTCTAGGCTATATTTCCTACTGTCTATTTCCCATTCATTCTGTCTTTCTTCAAGGCAAAAGGCAAATAGAGTACAACCATCATCATGAATTGATTTGGAATACATAGAGGCATCTGCCATAACCCAAGCTATTGATATTATAACCTATAATCTCCAAGTTCTTGAGGGTGCTCTGGGTCTATCAACCACAAGCGGTCAAACTCTGGAGTCATCCAGGCTGTTTAGGAAAAATAGCCGAATATCCTGATGGTAACCCAATGCCTTGGTTTATCTATTAAGGATTGAATAAATCTGGCCCTTACTCTTCCCAAAGCTCCCAGCCAACCTCTCCATCAAGATCCCATAATGCTCATCTCATTGGGACAAAAACATGAGGAGCATCCCCAGGAGATACAGATCCTCAATGCATAGGGAGCCACATTGTGTTTCTCATCCAAAGACAAAGCTTCCTAGACAAGCAGGGGGACATTCAGATGCATTTGGATTCTGTTATAAGGGTCTGCTCACGCCCATGTGTGGAGATGGAAAAAGATGTAAGAGCATGACCACTGTAACAATTTGGACCTGAGCTGTCAAGTACCCTAGGTATTTCCGATCTCATTACTGCTTCTGACTCTAATCTTGCCACAGAGCACATAAAATGCTATTCCCGGTTTTTTCAGGAAAGAAGAAGCATCCACCTCTAAGATGCACCTGGACAAAATCTTTGCTTGAGAATATTTAGACATACCAAGAACCAGCACCTGCAGGGACAGCATCACAACTGACATCCAAGTACTTATGTCCTAGAGTATGGCCCTAATCAACTGAAATCCTCCAGGCTTCCAGACAGAATGTTGCTTCAGGATTTTAACTGTAATAGGACAGGGCTGGCCAAGTATGGGAAAACATAGAGTTGAAGGAGCCAGTAGGTAGGTGGTAGTTAATACAAGTGTCTAGGAAAAATAGAGGCCAACAGCAGCATATAGGAAAGGAACTAGCCCTAAAGAAACGAGATAAACTAAAGAGGAAAGCACAAGCTAATTGTGATGATCTAGACAGAAGGACCTAAAGCCTGGGGATCAATGTCTCATAAGAACAAGCCCTGCCCAGTCAACACAGCACACTCCAGGCTAACTGGGGCCACAATCAGAGGCTGTGGAGCCAGCCTTGTGATTAATGCCTACTGAGTAAAATTACCTGTTTTTAGAGCCAGACAGGCAGTCAAATACCTGTGAGGGAACCTATGCAGCCTGGGAGAAGGCAGAAATGGTGGGCCCCTAGGAAGTCCTCACACAGAAGAACTTGGATCTGACACGCAGGGAGCAAGCATTTCTGACTGAGTGGGGGTTGCTTGGACTCCAGAAAGTCATACACACCAGAGCAATTCAGACATTAGCTCTAGTGCTCAATACCTAACAGGGACCAATGAAAGGACATAGAACCTGCTTCCAGGGAGAGTGAGGAGGTGATGGCAAAGCACTTGTGATGATGCCAGACATTCCCCATGCTCCAGGCCTGGGGAGGAGCAATCTTAGATCTCCCTTGCCTCTATAGTCAAAAAAAGAATCACAAATGCATCCCAGTGTTTGCCTCTACTGTGTCTTACAAAGGGCCATTGCTCTTTTGTTCTGAGCTATACAACCTTTATGTTCACTCTTTGCTCTTATTTATGTTTTGCAGCACAGATGGCATTTATATGAGAAAGAAGAACCATCCCTCCCCTTGAAGATGAGTGGACATGAAATATCTCTAAGCAAGGGTATTTATAAGTAATGAATCCTGCATTAGACAAATATTTACTTCTCATTCATAACTCTGCTTGCAGGTCCTCATCCTCTGGCTTAAGTGAACAGGAGATCTAGCCTCCCAGGAATGATAAATCACTGTATTTCACAATTATACTTTAACATACACAAACAAATAAAAGTCTAAATAAGAATTAAATGTAGCACATGAGCTATCTCATGTGCTACAATTAAATGTAGCACATGAGTAACACATGAGCTATCTCATGTGCTACAATTAAATGTAGCACATGAGTAGCACATGAGCTATCTCCAATAATTTGGCACTGCAACAAACACTTAGTAAGATTTGAAACACCATGCTATGAGAATAGGAAGAACCAGATTCTTATCCCAGGTCTTTCACAAATTGTGTAACTTTATTTTTTAATCCATTTGGGCTTCATTTTCCTCATCTAAAAATTGAAAGCGTTAAATTTAACAATCTTGAAGGTTTGTCCTTCTTTTACTAAATGATTAAGCTATAAAATTATACATTAGCACATCACTAAAGCATTTACATGTGGGTGGATAATGATGTTAGTAATGTGAAACTGCCTATTCTTTTTGTTATCCTGGATGTCATAATAAGTATTTAATAGAATATTGTTGCTGCTGTAAACAGTTGTCTGTATGTGTTTAATGATGAGGGACATCTTTGGTAATATGACTCAATAATATGCATGGTACATCATTCCTTGTTTAGTTCAAAGGAAAGTACATCTCTGTCATTAGCATTATACATACTGTAAACATCTACCACATACTATTCACATCTATTTGGAAAAATGTTATTCCCCTCCCTCTTCTCCTGCTCAATTTCAGCACTAACCAATTGTGTGACTTTAGTAAATTACTACAACTTCTCTATTCCTTAATTTTTGTGGGTGAACTGATAAAGTTGGGTTAGATCTGTGTTTCCCAAAATGCTTTTCATAAGCAGCAGCATACGAACAATGACAAAAAACAATTCTGTGGACAAGAATTTCAGAAAATGCTGGAAACTCTATCCCCTTTCAGAGACTTACTATCACATTAGCATTATGAAGTCTCTGAAAAGTCCTGCAGAACAGAAGCCTGACTACTTCACCCAGTTTTTCCTTGAAACACTTGACCATGGAATCCTTTATTTCTGAATAAAAGCAGTTTATAATGGCACCTCAGCAGTAACAATCCCTGGACTCACTTTGGGAAACCTCAAGAATGATACTCTCCAACGTTTCTTTTTACCTTAAATATTTTATGAAATCATGGCAGACATATATTTACATGGATTAGGAATATGGTGAAGATGCAATAAAAGACTTTCTAATTTATGACTCAGAATTAATAAGCCCTGATGCTGATTTTCTTCCCCAATCCCTCTGCCATAATCCATCACAAGATAAAATTTAAGTGGCATAGCATACAATCTAATTCCCTTAGTGTTCCCATATAAAGACACACACACACACACACACACACACACACACACGAATCAATAAAATCAGTCCTATTTAGTTTTGAGGATATTATAAAATTTTAAAATAATATATGAAAAATACGGAAGAAAATTAATAATTTCTCATTCTAGAAAAATGAAGGTGAAGTACCAAATTTAAAGGCTATAAAAAGCATGGAAAATCTAGATGAGGTGAACTTAATTTGGTTCACTATTTATGAAATACTTAAGGTTCCCTTCAAATCTCAAAAGAGATAGTTTCAGGAGAGAGAAAAATAAGCCAGCAAGGAAAATAATTTTACGCAGCTTGTTATTTTCAAGATAGTGCAGTAACTAAAGAAATGCAAGTTAAAAGGAGGTTTAGAGGCATCCATGTACTCAAAGATCCCCTGCTTGGGAAACTGAAACAGGAAATATCACAGCTGATAAGGACCTTCCAGAAGATCTAGTCTTTCCCATAACATCCTTCACTCATTCCCACACAAATGTTGTCAACAAGGACAGCTGAGCCCTCCTATACTACATTCCTTGGGTCTCTTGTGATGGGTGTGAGGCTGCTCCGGTCCAACACAATATGTTCTTAGGGTAAAACAGAGTCACAAAGAACTCTGTGGACACCAGACATCAGAATGACTAATGGATATAGCCCTGCCATTGTTACACTTCCAGGAGGACAGCTGTGGCACTTACATTGACAAAGCACACAAAACATAGAAGGAAAATCATCCCTTGCACAGAGCTTCAGCAATTGTAAGAAGTGTTTGAAACAACTTAGGCCTGAGTGGAAGCGCTTGCCAAGTTAATGGATTCTACTGCGTCCTGGAAAGAGCCAGGAGTCCAATAAGTGGATTTATATACCATTAATTGATTTTGTCTCATACTCATGGTATCCCTTATTGTTCACCACATTTCTAGGAACAGGCTCTGTGTGTACCAATGCTTCAAGCTTTGTCTTCCTTTTAGATTCCTCCTTTATCATAGTATTGCCTAAATTTCCTTGTGTCCTATCCTCCCTACTAGACTATCAGCTCTTTGTGGGGCATAGGCTATGCCTTTCACTTCCGTTTTTTCTCTCATAGCTCCTAGAAGAGCGCCTACATTAAATAGTTCAGTTAATATTTACTGGGGGAAAAATAGATTGATATGTAGATGAATTCTAATTTTATTTTCAGATTAACTTTCAAAAGTTGTCTTACAAGTTATTTCAGCCATTCAAAAAGTTTAATTGCTAATGTAAGGAATAACTGTGAAACCGCTGCAAACATCCAATGTTAAATGCCAGTGACCCGCTCCCTGTTCACATCCCCCTCACTCCTCAGAGGTGAACTCGGCGTTTATCATTCCCACGCATCTCTTTACACCTTTACTAATTATGTATAGGTACCTAAGTATTTTTCAATCTTATCTCTGTATGTTTGTTTTATAAAATATTATTATATTGTATTCTTCTGTATTTGTCTGCAAATTGCATTTATAATCAAGAATATAATGAGGTAGGGGCTTCCCTGGTGGCGCAGTGGTTGGGAGTCCACCTGCCGATGCAGGGGACACGGGTTCATGCCCCGGTCTGGGAAGATCCCACATGCCACAGAATGGCTGGGCCCGTGAGCCATGGCCGCTGAGCCTGAGCATCCGGAGCCTGTGCTCCACAACAGGAGAGGCCACAACAGTGACAGGCCCACGTACTGCAAAAAAAAAAAAAAAAAAAAAAAAAAAAAATAATGAGATAAATTCATGTTGATATAAATTATTCTAGTTCAGTTATTTTCAGTGCTGGATTGTATTTCATTGCCTGAATATCCATAATTTATTTATCCTTCCATGAATGGAAGTTGTTTTGTTTCCAGTTTTTCACTATTACACACAAAGCTGTTATGAACATTCTTATCCATGTCTCTGTGTGCACATATGAGTGGATTTTTATAAAGTATATCCCTAGGGGTGGAGTTTGGGGGTTATATAAAATGCACATTCTCAATTATACTAGGGATCACTGGATAACTTTCCCAAAGGGCTATACCAATTTATTCTCTCACAAATTTTCATTTTGTAAGATTTCAGTTTTGCAACACCAGCTTCTGGTCATTTGGGCACTGACTTCAAGAGAGGATGCTCTTTGCTACTGAGCTTGCCAAGGACTGTGTCTCAAAGCTTCTGAGATATACATGTACCTGTTCAAAGGCAGGGATACCAGCCTACTGGGGTGTAAATGGTTCCCATTCCTCCATCACAACTTCTTGACCACAAGCCACAATGGTTGCTCAGCGTTCAAGGTATATGAGGTTTTTTTCCTTCTAACACTCAACTGCTTGAGCCCTTTTATTTTAAACACAGATTCCGACAATAATTAAAAATTACCTTTAATGGCAAAGGAAGAGATGAATTTATCTAAATGTGATCTGTGTTAGAAGGAATGACTGTGATGCTATTCATAAACTCCTGGTCTCCCTGTGTCCTGATTACATTAACATCCCATTACATTCCATATAAGCAAAACTCATTAAAAGTTGATAATGACCTCTGCAAAACTGTCAAACTAGAAAGTTGGTCTTTGATTACTGTTTCCCCAACCATCAGACTCATTTGTTCATCAAAGTTCCCCGAAGTGCATTAGGCCTTCAATTTATGGCTTCAACATACTTTCTATCAAAACTCTTATGGCCCCAATAATTTACTTTCAGCTACTGGAGAATGTAAAAGGTCTGATAATTATTCTATTGGGTTTTTAATAGCTGATGAAAGTGTCCTTCCTCACCTCTGTATATTTGCCTTTAACATATAGGGATTATAGCCCCTGATATAAAGATGTTGAGGGGAATATTTCAGGGGTTGGGATGGGATGGGATTCATACATCATAGACAGACACTTTCAAGTTCTCACCACGTAGATGCAAAACAAGGTCACTTAGTGGCAATGACACTTTCTCTTGCTGCATTAAGCACACGTACACTCATGCTCATACACACACAGGTGCACAGTTATGCATACATGTGAACACATGCACACATGTAGATGTACATTCACACTTCACAGCAAGTAAGAACCCAGCCAGGGACTCTAATCAATCCTGCCTCGTTTCATTATTCTACTTGCTTTCTGTCAGGCATATCAGCTGTAAATTTACACACTAGAGCTTTTCAGTCCAACTCATTTTTTCCCCAACCCTTAAGTAATTATTTGAGAGGAAATTACATTATATGTTAAATAAAATAATTTCTTTCCCAGACAGATCTCAGACTTCAGGCATTTATAAGTTGATACTATATAATAAGCTAATTGTGTAATTAGGAATACATTTGTCAAGTAGATAATTATTATGCTTAGAACATGTAAAATTTGCTTTTTAAAGATAGAGATGACAAGGTGGTATTACGAATTTTTTACTGGATCAAATGAAAGCCTCAAGTTTTATTGGAAAAGAATAAATGGCCCTAACCAGAATTGGTTTTATGAGTCTTTAAGTCCATTTTAAAAACGGTCAGATAATGAGTTTGGGGGAAAATCTGATCTGGCTGAATACTCATTAATACCCCTTTGCAGCATTAAGTTGGCCATGACAGACATTAAAGTCTGTTCTGGGTGTTGAGTGTCCTCCTCCCCCACTTCCTCTGACATCAACCCTAGTTGGTCATTGATGATTTGCTTCTCCCCATCTTCATCTCCACACTAGTCAGACACTCTAATCTCTTGCATGAACTCCAATAGCCTCCTAGACAGTTCCCCATTAAGTCTTTTTGTATGTTTGTTTTATTTGCTTTTATTGAGGTAAAATTCACATAACACAAAATTAACCATTTTAAAGGGCACAATTCAGTAGAATTAGGCCACTTACAATACTGCAAAACCACCACCTACATCAAGTTCCAAAACATTTTTATCTCTCCAAAAGAAAACTCCATACCCATTAAGCAGTCAGTCCCATTGCCTGGCAACTACCAATCTGCTTTCTGTCTCTATGGATTTACCTATTCTGGATATTGCACATAAATGGGATCATACAATAAGTAACTTTTTGTGTCTGGCTTCTCTACTTAATATAATATTTTCGAGGTTTATCTATGTCATAGCACATATAAGTACTCCATTTCTTTTTATGTGTGAAGAATATTCTATACTATGTATATACCAAAATTGGCTTAACCATTCATCTGTTGGTGGACATTTGGGTTGCAAGGATCCCACCTTTTGACTATTATGAATAGTGTTTCTATGAACATCCACATACATGTATTTGAGTATGTGTTTTCAATTCTTTTGTACACATACCTAGGAATAGAATTGCTAAGTCATATGGTAATTCTAAGTTTAACATCTTGAGGAACTACCAAACTGTTTTGAACAGTCACTGCACCATTTTATATTCCCACCAGCAATGAACAAGTGTTCCAATTTCTTCTCATCCTCACCAACAGGTCATTTTCTGTTGCTGTTTTTGTTGTTGCTGTTGTTGTTATTGCCATCGTAGTGGGTGTGAAGTGGTATCTCATTGTGGCTTTGATTTGCATTTACCTAATGGCTAAAGATGTTGAGCATCTTTTCATACACATATTGGCCATTTGTATATCTTCCTTGCAAAAATGTCTGTTCAAGTCCTCTGCCCATTTTTTAATTGACTATTTTCTCTTTTTGTTGTTGAGTTGTAAGAGTTCTTTATATATTCTAGATTTTATTTGTAGCAACTAAGTAGCTGGCAATTTTACAGTATCTCTTCTTTTATAATGTCTTTGTCCTCACCTAGATGAGGAATTCCATCCAGGGCAGTACCCACTTTGGTTTATGCTCGCCATTCTGTCTCCTTCACCTATGTGTTGCCTGCCACAGAGGAACATTTGCAAATAGTCAACTAATAAGTGAATTAATGAATGAATGTCTTCTCAGGAAGATTGAGGCACTGCCTTCTTACTATACATCCCTGTCTATAAGAGCTTAGGCATATAGTGTGGGGAAAGAATAATCATCCCTGGTATCACCTTTAAAAGTTAAGCCTCTTTCAGTAACTATTTTTGTATTTTTTGTTTATTAAATATATTTCTCCTGACAGTCTCTTATACACTAGGCAACACATAAGGCACTACATAGACAAATACGAAGAAAACTCAGTCCTTCTTATAGTAGATATTTTACTGCCCAGCAAATGAACCTCCTTCTTATGTTTGGGGAATTCTCCATTTCATGTATCAACGACGTAAGGTGAAAATGTTGGATACTCACATCCCCAGCCTTCATTACAGCTAGGATACAGGGCTTTGACCTAGCTCTGCTAATCAGAGGCACCCATGCTGGACCTAGGTTCCACAGCTGGTGAGGTAATGAAGCAGGGGCTGTTGCAGATTTTGTTCTGGTGAGGCTGACAGAAATAGTAACAGAGATAGCCATGCCCAGTATCCAGTAGCAGTGATCCAGAGGCAGTATCCAGAACAGTTCTGCAAGCACCTTTAGATGCCTGGGAGAAGAGGCATTTTCATGGGATCTGTTCTGAAAGATGACTGGAGTGATTTTTCTTGTATGTGGCATTCAATCCTAGTTCTCTAGTCTCCTAGAGATTCTGCAAACTTCAATATTCTTGAATAAATTCTTTCCCTGCTCAAATTACACAGAGGTGATTACCATCCCTTGCAACTGAGACACTTGACAGACACACTGCCCTCATGGAACTCACATTCTAGAACAAGGATAGACAGACTACTGCCCATGGGCCTCCTGTCTTAAAGCTTTATTGGAACACAGCCAGGCCCATTCATTTCCATAAGGTCTATGGTTGACTTGGAGCCACAATAGCAGAGTTGAGTAGCTGACACAGAAACAACTTATAAAACCTAAAATATTTACTCTCTGGCTCTTTACAGAAAGAGTATACAGATCCCTGCCCTAGAAAGGGAGACATGAAAATAAAGTGCAAATGCAGTATAATATCTTTCAAGCTTTTATTAACACCTGCTTTGAAATGATCCACATTTTTACTTGTACCATCTCTTAAAGTGACAAATTTTATAGTGAGTGACCCCAGAGGCTTTCCAAAAATGTGTATCATAAGACAGAATTCCCTGGACAAAGCACTTGTTATATGAAATGAGATTTTCTTTTATTTGTTACAACTTTGTCTTAAAGAAGCAGGTCCTTAGTCTAGAAATAGGAAAATTAATGGAGAAATATATTTTCTCCTAATATTGACTTTTGTTATTATCATAGACCTTAAAGATTATAAGTAATCTTATAATTTACCTATGCTGATCTAATGTTTGAATCACCTTCACACTAAGTGACCACAATGTTTTCATATCTTCCAGTGACAGAAAACTAACAAATTCTCAAGGAAAACTGTTCCTTTCTGGTCAGTCTCCATCAACACCAGGCTTGTCATTAAGTCAAAATTTGTTTCTATCCACCAGTACCTCAAAAGAATATTTAATTCTTCTCCCACATTAGTACATTTATGTATTTGACAACCACTACTCTGCTTTCCTGACTTGTTTTTTTTTTTTAATTTTACTTGGAACAACATAAAATTGTAAGAGATTTATCAAAGGTCTTTTCCACATTTTCTCATTAACATAGCACAGTAGCACTAGGAAGACAGTATTTTCATCCCTATTAGACAACTATTCCAGTCCAAATTTACACCGGTAAGTGATGGAACTGAACTACACATGGTTTTCCATTATGGCCAACAACATGTTGGTTTAAGTCGCATGAGCAATCCATATGGTAAATGACATTTTGTACCTCTAAAAGCTCTCCTTTGCCATGGTTTCTGTTCTCTCTCAGCATTTCTCTTTCTAAGTCAGAGATCTCCCCATCCTCTATACACACACACACACAGACACACACCACTACCTTCTTTTTATCATGTCCTCATAGAACAACTAGAAACCCCCTCAATCTTCTACCTACTGCTTCCACTTCTAGCATGTCCTTTGAGTTGCCCCTCCCATGTCATTTTAATTTTAATGATGTCATTGCTATGCCCACTAAGCAGTGCCTATGGTGTCAATGGTTCTGTCCCTTATTAACTATTTGACATTTGGCAGTTATATTTCTGACTATATGACCTCCTGGTTGTTTCTCACCTTCTGTACCTTAATAAAATGGATTCAATATCTATGTCCTGAGTACAGTGAGAGTTAATTAAAATACTTACATAAAGTGCTAAAGAATAAGAGCCAAGCACATTATTACTATAAATACACTTGAAAAACACAACAAATCTTTCCCATAGACATATCTGCTGGAAGAAAAGTTGCTAATTCTACAGCGATCAAGATAAGGCATTAGGGCTTTCCTGGTGGCACAGTGGTTAAGAATCCACCTGCCAATGCAGGGGACATGGGTTCGAGCCCTGGTCCAGGAAGATCCCACATGCTGAGGAGCAACTAAGTCTGTGGGCCACATCTACTGAGCCTGTGCTCTAGAACCCACGAGCCACAACTACTGAGCCCACGTGCTACAACTACTGAAGGCTGCATGCCTAGAGCCCGTGCTCCACAAGAGAAGCCACCGCAATGAGAAGCCCGCGAACTGCAACAAAGAGTAGCCCCCACTCGCCACAAGTAGCGACAGCCCGCATGCAGCAACGAAGACCCAATGCAGCCAAAAATAAAAAGATGAGGCATTAACATAAGCAATCGAGCACCGAAGTTTATTTTTATCTTCCTATTAGAACAAAGATTTAAACTCTTGAAGAGCAACTTGAAGATGAAACATATTAAACAAAAATTCACTTCACACGTTAATTCTATGCCATTAGTTTCAGGGCCGGAGATTTTTTTTCATTATAGAGATAAACCAAGATAGAGACAAGGTCTTTCTTGTACCAAATGTATGTCTTTAATCCTAAAGATTGGAAAACTCTCCACCAGAGTCCAACAAATCCTTCTACCTGCACAAGGTATTGTCCATGCTAAGATGATTTGAAAATGCAATGTCACTGGAGATATTAAGAAAAATTTGATGACCAGAGAAATGACCAAAATGAAACACTTTATTACACGGAGACAGATTTCACTAGTAGATTGAAAATTCGGTAACATTAACAGGATGACTACAGGCATTGTGTTTAATTTCTATAAGCCTCAGTTATGTTATCTATAAAATGAAAAGATCTAGCTGATTTGTTGTGGAAGTCAAATAAACAAACAAACCTACATGAGACGCAAGGGCAAGTACTCATTAACTGGTAGCTCTAAATGGGAAGTGGTAAAACGCAGTGCTCACAGTGGTTATATGTCTTATTAGCTGTGTGACCTTAATCAAGTTACTCATCTTGACTAATCTGCGCCTTAGTTTTCACATTTGCAAAATGGGAATACTACTACTTATCTCATTTGGTAGTTAAGAGAACTAAACTAGGGGTATATGTAAAATACCTAGGACAGTGCCTGGCACATTGTGAGCACTCAGTCAATGTCAGTTACTGTCATCATCCTCATCATTGCATCAAATATACATTTTTCCCTTATCAGGGCACATCAGCCAAATACTATCTAAGTCTTTGCAAAATAAGATTTTTGATTTAAGTTTTTAAAAGATAGAAAACAGAAGTTAAAACTATTGCTGAGAGAAAAATTCTCTCTTTAAGAGAAAAGTCACAGTGCCCTCATAAACCATTTCCAATGCTGCTGTTTAGCTCCCTGGCTTCCAAATCCCAGACACTGCCTTATTAGTTGAATCCCCATGTTTTCTTCAATGCCTTACATTGAGACTGAAGCAATCATATAAATCTCTCAGAATGAGACAGCTATATGGTTATGGCATCTCTTGCATTTGTTGAAATAGCCATTTTAGCCAATTTTAATATAAAAGATCTGAAATTGTTAATGTTTTCCTAGTGGCATTTGATGTCAAAATTAATATCTGCATGAACTGTAATAATTGATTTTTTGTGTGAAAAAAAAACATACAAGTTGACAGAGGGTAATAATCACAGTGTTAAAGACTACAAGATTTCATTTTCTCAGAGCCTTCTATATGCCCTGGTTTCACTTATACAGGCTGTCATCAAGATGGTGAGATTTATTTCACCTCTAATTGCACCATGGCAGCCAGTGTCACAGGACATATAGCTATGGTATCCACTTTTCAAAAGGGTGCAAAATCCATAGCATCACATACAGGCAGTTACATGCACAATGGAGAGAATGGCTTATGTGCCAATGAAACCCAATTAAAGGCTTATAGAAGAATCTTAGGGGCACAATTCAGATGTCTAAAAATGTATAACAACCAATGACTTATTTATTCAGGGGAAAATCCAAAACAGTTTGCTTATGACCTCAATCCCAAAGGAACTGCCCATCAGAGAATGCAAGTTTGACCTTTTTTGTGCAATTTTCTGTGGTTTTCTTTCTCGTGCACTGAAATATGGAGCATGCATTTAAAAACCCTCATGTCTGTTTCAAGATGTGTGTGACTTCCCCTTGAAACCTCTCCAATTTCACACATAATTCATTAGAGGCGGATAATGGTCTGGAGCTCAGGAACAGGAACTGTAGTCAGTATTGGCTTTTCTTCTTCTGCCACTAGCGTCACCATAGGACTAGTTGGTTGGTTTCCATTTACTCTAACTCTCCAAATGTTCATTTAAGCTCAAAATCATGTAGGCTGCAGGGTATCTTGTTCTATGCCAAGCCCTGAAGCCTTGTGCAGGAAGCACATCACATGTCCCAGTACTCAGAGCACATGTATTTGAGAAATAAGGCTTGTATTTGTGAAAAACTAACTCCGTACTATCAGGAGTGAATTAAATATAATTAGATATGCCAGTGAATGGCCAGCAGAGCTGGGTTACTGAAAACACAGCTTTAGCATCAGCTTTTCTATGTGTGAATCCCAACTAGACCACTAACTAGCTGTATGATCTCTGTAGCTGTGAGAGAGCATCCTAGTTTGGACAGCAAACCTGGATAGAAAACCTGGCCTGGTCATTCAGGGAAACGTCAAAACGGATGAGTGGGCTTCCCTGGTGGCGCAGTGGTTGAGAGTCCGCCTGCCGATGCAGGGGACACGGGTTCGTGCCCTGGTCCGGGAGGATCCCACATGCTGCGGAGCAGCTGGGCCCGTAAGCCATGGCCGCTGAGCCTGTGCATCCAGAGCTTGTGCTCTGCAACGGGAGAGGCCACAGCAGTGAGAGGCCCGTGTACCGCAAAAAAAACAAAAAACAAAAAACGGATGAGTATTTTGATAGACGAAAACTGGGGAGCTATATGTTACAGGCAGAGAGAGCAGTGTTTGAAAAGATAGTGAGGAGAGAAAAAGCATGTAGCAAATTCAAGAGCACAGAAAGGAGACTTATGAAGCAATGTAGGAAGTAGAAGTATAGCTGGAATTGGGGCTGCAGACTGTGGATGGCTTTGCAAGCATGGTCAGCGTTGTTTTGTTTTTTTTTTTTTTCCTTTGAAAACTACTGATGGTGAGTGACTGCTTAATGGGTACAGTATGTCCTTTGGGGATGATGAAAATGTTTAAGAACTAGATTGTTGCACAACACTGTGAACATACTAATGTCACTGAATTACACACTTTAAAATTGTTGATTTTATGTTATGTGAATTTCACCTAACCACAAGATAAAATTTTAAACTAATTATTATTTTAAAATTAATATATGCACAGATGGTACAGAATTCAAAAAGTATTAAAATTATTCAATAAATAGTTTCCCTCCTACTCCTGACCACTTGTTACACTTAATTCTCCATGGACACCTCAGTTGTATGCACATTTTTGTTGGTTACCCTTCTAGATATATTTTGTATGATATGTGTATGTACGCTGTTGATCTTCTTATCCAATTGGTAGCATTTCATACACAAGGATTTGTGCTTTGCTCCTGACATTTAAAATTGGTCTTAGAGGGACTTCCCTGGTGGCACAGTGGTTAAGAATCTGCCTGCCAATGCAGGGGACACGGTTTCGATCACTGGTCAGGGAAGATCCCACATGCCGCGGAGCAACTAATTCCGTGTGCCACAAATACTGGGCTTCCCTGGTGGCGCAATGCTTGAGAGTCCACCTGCCAATGCAAGGGACACAGGTTCGTGCCCCGGTCCGGGAAGACCCCACATGCCGCGAAGCCGCTGGGCCCGTGAGCCATGGCCGCTGGGCCTGCGCGTCCAGAGCCTGTGCTCCGCAATGGGAGAGGCCACAACAGTGAGAGGCCCACGTACCGCAAAAAAAAAAAAAAAAAAAAAAAACGAGCCACAACTACTGAGCCCATGTGCTACAAATACTGAAGGCTGCATGCCTAGAGCCCATGCTCCACAACAAGAGAAGCCACCGCAATGAGAAGCCCGCGCACTGCACGTAAGAGTAGTCTCCGCTCACCGCAACTAGAGAAAGCTCATGCGCAGCAATGAAGACCCAACACAGCCAAAAATAAATAAATAAATAAACAAATTTATATAAATAAATAAATAAAATTGATCTTAGAGATCATTCCATACAAGTACACAGAGTTTTTCCAAAGGCTCTGTTGTATGGTTTTGCAGTTCCAGTTGCTGGATATTTAGATTACTTCTAATCTTTTGTTTTTACGAACAAAAATCCTTCTATCATAGTTTCACCTGCACAAGTACATCTCTGGTCTAACTATATATTTCTATTTACTCTTCTGGTTTTTTGCTAGTACCTGACTAAAACTCCCTACTATGAACAGTAAGGTTTTGGTGTGTTTTTTTTTTCATTTCTCCTCCACTGCCTTGCCTCCCTGTCCACCACCTGATTCTAGTGGATTATGTGATTTTTGGAGTGTTTGCTTGTTTCTGAACAAAACAAGATTTATATTCATACAGACACAAACACATATATAAGTTTATTGACCATAGACATACGCCTGATTCATATTTTTTGAATTAAGCCCCACATCTTCCTAAAGTGTACTGAGTTGAAAATTGTTATCCAAAGAAGTGACATCAGCAAGATGGTGACATAGGCCATTCCCAACTTCAGTCCCCTTCACAAGAAGACCAACTAGCAACTATCCATAGACAAGACACTACTGTGGAAATCCCAGATGCTGAGGGTGAAACTGAAGGATCCCCGGACCACGGGTACTGAGAAGGATGGCATTAGAAGGGTAAGAGGAGCAGCTACACACTGGCCACTTTGCCCTTCCCCCGGGCTGGCGCGGCAACACACCAAGAGGGTCCCCTGGGCCTACAGTTTCTCTGATGGGAAAAAGAGACCCCAAGGTAGACATCCAGCTCTCCAAACGTTGCTGGACATTTCCCAGGGGGTCCACTCAGGTCTTACAGGAATCACAGGGGGAATCTGTGGGGCTTGACAACAGGGTAATTACACTTAAACATTTAAGTATGCTTATATTATAGCTCTATTACTTGATCTGCCAACCTAAAAAAAAAAAAGCCTTTTAGTTTCCAACTATACCGGTTTCTATACTATCTTAGATTTTTTCTTCTCCTTCTCTTCCAAATTTTACTCTATCATTTCTGCTTTTTCAAGTGTTATAGATTATTTATATTCTATTGTGTAACTATACCCCCCACCTTTATTTTAGTCTTAAATGCTCTCTGAATTAAGTCTGGCCACACTTTCACCAGACATCTCTTCATCCATTTAAGTTTGCCCTTTAGAAACTTCTAGAAAGTCACATTCTAGAAAGACATTGGAATTGTATACATTGATGTTTTTGCATGTGGATATCCAATTCTTCCATGTTGCCTGGTATGTATGGTCATTTCAGGTCAGAGAATAAGTAGGTTCTGGCTACTCTATCTTAACTGAAAGTAGAAGTCTGGACCTAATTTCTAAATTTGTTTTTCCCACTTTAAATTGGCTTTATGAACTTAGTTATCATCATTATTTCCATGTTACTGAAGTTCAGGGAAGCTGAACAATTTGCCCGATTCACAGAGTTGTTGCAGTGATAAGTGATGGTGAGACAAGTTTGCAAAACCGATAGTGCAGCATATGACATCATAATTGTGCAGCAGCTGATAACTAAAGGCTTCAATCAATTTAAGATTATTTATTAAATTAACTCTACTACCATAACAAGTGTCCCTCTGCAGTGTATTCAACATCCATAAACACTTTTTCTTGAAAAGTCTCTACTTTTATTTCCTTACCCAGGATGTATTGAAGAGTGTTTTCTCAGCCTGATCAGGGGGCCCCATTTGTATCCTTAGCATTAGCTGCTGTTCTACACTTATCAGCAACCTGTGAACTTCATTCACATGTTGCTAAATTACTGCTTCCAGAAAGGGACAGATGACTACATTTCACTGACATAGAGCTCACTCAATAAAAATAAAAGAAGCCTTAGAGAATAAAGGTTTGGAAGAATCATAAATAAGTATATATTTTAGACAGGCTTTGTTTTTCCTAATGTCAGGAGCAGTGAGTTAATGCTAAGAAATAAACATCTTTAGCTATTAAACAGGCTATTAGCAGAACAGAACTTTTCTCATCACTTTCCAAAAGAAGGTAGTGAATGTATTATTTTTGAATGCAGCTGTATTAACAAAAATATCAATTGTTTATATTAAAATATTTCCCAGAGCTCTACTTTTGTTTAAAAAAATAAAGCCCTATGTGGGTTGTGGAATTTTATCTTTTCCTCTTTGAAACCCTTCCAACAGCAATCTAACTGTGACACATAAGGATATGGGGGGGCTTATTTCATGAGATGGTATATATGGGATTTCACTGAATTTTTAGAACCAGAGATTATGCTCTGAGCTGAACCCCAAGACGTCTCCAACAACCTGAAGTCTAACCCTGTGTGTTTTTGTGAAGCAGCGAATACAGGAGTAGAAATCTAGAATCTCAGAATCAGAAGTGAGGATGCTTACCATAGTGGGAAACTCATCTGGCTACCCCCTCTCTCACCCCATCTCTTCACTGTCAAAACTTTTCAAGAGAGTTTTTCCCTTCCACACCTCTTCATCACTTCTCAGATCACTCATGATAGCACTCCATCACTGCACTCTAACTCCCTCCCCAAAGTCATCAACAATCTCCATGTCACTAAACCAAGGGATATATAATAATTAGAAGATACAGGCATACTTCATTTTACTGTGCTTCCCTTCATTGTGCTTAGCAGATACTATGTTTTTTACAAATTAGAAGGTTTGTGGCAACCCTGTGTTGAGCAAGACTATAGGCACCATTTTTCCAACATCATTTGCTCACTTCGTGTCTCTGTGTCACATTTTGGTAATTCTCACAGTATTTCAAAATTTTCCATTATTATTATATTTGTTATGGTGATCTGTGATCAGTGACCTTTGATGTCATTACCATCACTGTTTTAGCATTTTTTATCAATAAAATATTTTTAACTTAAAAAAAGGGGATATATTTTCATCATTCTCTAACCTGACCCATCAAAAGAATATTCCACTATGACCAACTCTACTTCTCAGAACATTCTGTTCCGTGGTTTCCAAGACCCACATTGCACTTTCTTTCTCTTATATTTTTTTTCTCTTGGCACTCTTTATCAGATTCCATTTTAGATCTGTCTGCCTCTAAATTCAATAATTAAATGCTGGTGATGATCATCCTAAGTGTTCTTCTTTCCTCATGCTTTGCACTCTCCCTGAAGGAAATCATCACTCCCATGCCTTCAACTGCTATCTATATGCAGGTGACTCAACTGCCTCCCCTCTAAGCTGTGGGCTCCCTTACCCAGGTGTCCCACCGACATCCCCACATGATGTCTCAAGGGAATTCCATACTTATCATGTCCAGGTCAACATTAAAATGAAAGAATTTTTTAAAAAAGAAAAATTGAAGTTATTCTCATTTCCCCAGCTTAAAGTAAAAACTAACATGATTCATGATTATTCAGCAGCTGAATAATCTAGCCACTGTTTTTGTCTCCAGCCTCATCTCATCCCACACCTCCTTCTCTCTTTGCTTCAAGAACACTAACCATGCCACACTTCTTCATGCCTCTCACATTTGCCCCATGCCCTCCTGCTATGGCAACTTCTACCTGATCCACTTCTCTCTCTCCTCCCCCCATCACCTCCTAGTTAACTGGTACTCCTCCTCCGGATCCCCGCTCCCATGTCACCACTCAGAGTCACCCAACCTCCCGAAGTTATTATCTTCTGCTTTGTGATCTCATGAGGCAATATACCTCTGAGTGGAATAATTTATTTTATATGTATAATTTCTTGATTAATGTAAACCTCCTCCCCAGTGAGAGATCCATGATGGCAGGGCCAAATCCTGCCAAGCTCTCCAGTGCATCCTCAGAATTAACACCGTTGATCAGTAAAATTTGTTGGATTTATTGAATAATTGTAAACCAAGAGGCCTGGGTCCCTGTCTTAGCTCTATCTTTGTTGAGCTTAATGACTTCCAGCATAAAAGACTGCTGGCTAAATCAAAGAGATGTCCATCCTTGTCACTGAGGGATATTAACACCCTGTACAAACCCTGCCCACTGGAAGGACCCAATCCGTTTGCTGATTAATCATTTAAGCATGTTTTCACACTCAAGAAGCTTGGATAGAGGAAATCAATACTACTTTCTATTTCATCTAACTCCCAAATTTCCAAACTAACTTGATTAGTTCTGCAAGTGCCCAAGGTACAGTTTTCTATAACTGAGCCTTATAACTGCATCTTTCTGGGGCTTCAGAGTGTAGAAAGTGCACAGCTGATTTTCATTTGAGGGTGCTCAGTGCTTACTCCAGTTGATCTATGGTTTGGAAAACTGGAAGGAACAGCATTAATGGAGGAAAATGTGGGAAAATTGTTGACCCCCAACAATGACAGAGAAAAAAATGAACCTCTGGTTAGTATCTGCCCAAATTCCAACTTCACTGGCAACTCTATGGCTTTCCTCTACTGAATATGTTACTCTTACACCATGTACTTTAGAAACAGTTCACATATTTTTCTATAATTGTGAGATGCTAAGAATACACAACAGTTTCACATCCATAGAAGCATTTTACCTTCATTAAACCCTATAAGGCAATCTTGTCTTTGTTCTAATTTTTTTTCAGGTTAGGAAACTGAAGATTAGAGACACCAAATGGCCCAGCGTGTATTATCCCTGTGGTGAGCCTGGTTTCAACTCAGCTGCTTTTATTCTAAGACTTCTCATTTTTTTTTCTCATTACCTTAATTTAAACTTTTTTTATTGGAGTATAATTGCTTTACAATGGTGTGTTAGTTTCTGCTGTATAACAAAGTGAATCAGCTATACATATACATATATCCCCATATCCCCTCCCTCTTGCGTCTCCCTCCCACCCTCCCTATTCCACCTCTCTAGGTCGTCACAAAGCACCGAGCTAATCTCCCTGTGCTATGCGGCTGCTTCCCACTAGCTATCTATTTTACATTTGGTAATGTATATATGCCATGCCACTCTCTCACTTCATCCCAGCTTACCCTATTTTTCTCTAATTCCTAAATTTGTGTTTCTTCTTCCCACATGCACTACAAATTCCTTGGGGACAACAACAGTGGACTGTGATTCTCAAGTCAGACACAAAGAAGTTTTGCTGAACTGGGTCAAGAAATGTAGAAGGAACAGAGAAGGCTGCAGAAACAAAGCCCATTATGTCAGAGTAGAGACAACTACTGAGGCTTTAGTTTGAAGAAAACATCAAAGGGACACATGTAATTTATTTATTGCTGGTGGAATGGCCTTGGGTCAGGACCAGCTATATAATTTGCAGGGCCCTGTGCAAAATAAAGATGTGGGTCCCTTGTTCAAAAAGCAGGGGAAAATATTTCTCCTTCCTTCCATGGTCTTTTTCTCCACCTGTTATGGTATTTTTTATTTGCTGCTTAATGTTGGCCATGTGGATATTTGCAGGTTGAATGCAGACCTGTGCCCATGCCCAGGCCTCTGTTGGGGATGGAGGGTGTCAGCTGTCACTGCAGAGGGACAAGGGAGAGGGCTGACAACATGTCCAGGAGACACAGACAGCACAGCCTATGAACAAGCCTCCCAGACCCCAGTGTATGCTCCATTGATCCATCAGATTTCACTTACAAAACATAGAGTTAAAGATAAAATTATTAAAAATTTCATACAGCAATTGCAGAGCATTAAACTCCAAGACTGAGGGCTCCTCTGAGTGTGGAGCCCTGTACCCAGTCCAGAAGCCAGCCCTGCCCCGGGTCACACGTATTAATGAAACTAGGGCAAAGTCAGAGGCTCCTGGACCACGCAGAGTCCTTACATTCTGCATGACCCATAAGAACAGCATGTGGCAGCCTTAAATAAATATGGTATTGAATCAAATTGGAGAGACTGCCAATAAAGCAGAAAAGGCAAGATGTGTTTTTTAAATCACAGTATTAAATGAAGTCAGACTTCCCCTGGAGACTCAAAAGGAACGTTTTTTGGTACTTCTTTCATATTATTAGAAACAAGATGAAGTGTCAGATGCACAGGATTTAACCTCAAATTTAACCCTCTTAAGCAATGGCAGGCCAGACTATGAGGGTACCTCCCTCACCCCTGACCTCTACAGAGGGACAATGACCCCATCCGAAGATGGCCCAACGTTTGATGAGCAGCTTCCTTCATCATTTTCGGGGAATGACAGACAAGGAAAATTTAAGCACTAAAAGTCTCAGACACATTCTTGTTGGTGCCAGGGTCTTTCTGGACCCCAGGGCTACCTTTGATTGTATTGGCCAGGTGCACTGATTCTACTGCTGTCCAGAGCCATTACAGGTGGAGCAGCAGCTTCAAAAGGATGACCCCAGGGGGGTGATTAGAAGAAATCCTCCCAGGCTACATCTTAGCATCCTCACACCAGAAAGGGCTGTAGGTAAAATTGTGCTTACAAATTTATGGGAATTTTCTTGGAGATGAGACCCTATTCGGCCACTACAACCACCCAATCCTCACAGTGTGGGGTTTCACTTTACGCAAGAGTTATCAGTCACATTCCTGCAAAGTCAGAGACCATCTGGTGTTCATAAACTGAATTCGACTTTTAACATGGGGCAATTCAGTATTTGAGGGATGCCTGAGGTAATCTTCTGGGAACCCAGACTCCCCTATTCTGAAATAGCCTCAGCTTTCAGAAAGATGTTGAATAACCAGCATAAGTCTAGATTTGCATACTGAATTGGAGATGCCTATGGTTTCTCCTCAGAGCAGTTCTGCTCATTCTTACACATGTGATTCTTTATTTTATATGGAAAGTATTAGTTTGTTTTGTGGTCACCATGTTTCTTTCCTGAAATGCATCCCTTTAGGTTGACTTCTCCAATATTATAAATATAGGGTGTGATAAATGTCCTATTCTAGATTATGTCCAGAGTAAATGGAGGAATAAATAAATCCAATTACAAAGTGTTACATACTGAGAGCAAAGCAAAAACAATCATTTTATGGGAAATGTTTCTGTCCACTATATGCAGAAGAATGGGTGCTTGCACCCAGGAAAGACACTAGTCCAAAACTACAAACTAGGCAAAGTGAGCTTCTAAATACATTTCTTTCTAATTTGGGGTTAGTCTTAGATTATTTGTTTCTTATGGAATGCATTAGTTTGCTAGAGATGTCGTAGCAAAGTACCACAGTCTGGGTGACAACAGAAATTACTTTTCCCACAGTTCTGGAGGCTAGAAGTCTGAGATCAAGGCATCAGCAGGGTTGGTTTCTTCTGAGGCTTCTCTCTCTTAGCTTGTAGATGGCTGTCTCTCCCTATGTCTTCACGTGGTCTTCTCTGTAACTCTCCGTGTCCAGATTTCCTCTTCTTATAAGGGCACCAGTCATACTGGATTAGGACCCACCCTTATGACCTCATTTTAAATTAATTACCTCGTTAAAGATACTGTCTCCAAATCTGAGGTACTAGGGGTTAGGATTTCAACATGTGAATTTGGGGGGGGGATGTAACTCAACCCATAACATGAAAGAACAGTAAACATAAGAAAAGCACATTTAGAAAAACTGTCTCTTCCGATTTATTGCACATGTCTAAAACTCAAACAAATTTATGGAGCAATTTTCAAAACAGAAAAAAATTTTTTTCTTTCTTTAACTTTTGTTTTACAACATTGTTGCCATACTGATAGGATTTATGTGAAAATGGGCCTGATTTCTGCAGCTCACACTGAGGGAAATGAAGGGTCCGTTATGAAAAATGCCTAGTAACTTTAATAGGAGGAGAGTTCTCATAATCAACTCATGTAATATGAATTTTCCTGGGTTTTCACTTTGAGGAAATGTTCTGAAGCTATTAAGGTTTTTGTTAGTCAGTGTAGGCTGAGCAAAGCAGAAAATACTGCCTATTTCTAAAAACTAATATATGGTCTGATATATTATCTGATTATATTGTATGGTCTGATTATATTATATGGTCTGATATACTATCATTGTATCCCAAAGATACAATGAATTCCTACCAATGCTAAAAAAAGAAGAGAAGATCAGGCAGTTGGCATTGGAGTTGGTTGAAGATGAACCCCTGGTAATGTACCTTCCTCTCCCCCATTCATGGTTTACATCATCAGCTGCAAGGGAAGGATGACACCTTGAAGAGTCCTTCTTTGAGGCACAGGTAATTACTGAGCTGGCTCCATTGAATGTCCCTGCTTCTCCGATCGATGTGAGCCTTCCTGACTCCCTAACCTTTCACTGGGTGAAATCCCCACTTTACAAGCTCTCATAAAACCATTTCCCTTTGTAATATAAATAAGAATTTATGAGTGTACATTTAATGCCATGGTAATTTGCTAATTCTACCTCCATCACTAGTCTATAAGCCTCAGGACTGCAGGGACTATGTATGTTTCATTTACCTTTATGACTCTCATCAACCAGGCCCAGAGATGTGAAAGCAAATTCTGGAAACAAGCAGTGCCAACAGGACTCTGAATGGTTAATGTTCTTGCTAAGTGACAATAGTTTTAAATTCCAGCAAACAGCTTCCTAATTACCCCTAATTAGACAAACTACAAATGCCATTCTTTCTCTTCATGGACTAACTCAAACCCAGAATAATGCATATGTACTTCAAAAATATTTATATGCATAATAATACATAAAACTTCATGGGCTTATAAATTCATATATAATTTAAAATCCTAAAAATGTCTCACATCTTATTTTCTTGTGATTTTTTTTCTCTGAATTCTTGTGGCACTCTCAACACAGCTTGAATACTGAAGAAGTATCCATTGTTCACTTTCTCATGTATCATCACTATCATAATATAAAATAATAATAAGCTCTATTATCCTAATGCACTACTGAGCCTTTAGAAAACACACAGGAAATATTTATGATATCTAAACTGGAAATCCAACTAGTGATTAGATCCCCTCCCCAATATCTCCAATAAAGAAACATGGCTAAAGTCAAAGACAGCACTATCTCTAGCAAACTCCATTTTATCTCTCATTGGAATCCCAGACCCACATATTCTGTCGGGCACTTCTACTTGTAGCCCTGCCAAATCTGGTCTCCTGCCTGTTTTTGTAAATAAAGTTTTATTTGAGCACAACCCCATTCACTCATTTACATATTGTTCCAGGACAGCTTTCATGCCACAATGGCAGAGCTAAGTAACTGTCAGAGGCCATATGACCCCCAAAGCTAAAAATATTTATCACCTGGCTTTTCACAGAAAAAGTTTAAATGATCTGCTTGCCACTTACACCCTGAATTTCCATTTTTTTATCCATAAAATGGGGATAATAAGGTCTATCTCATAATGAAGTTAAGATTTTAAATACGGTACTGTTCTCAAATCACTTTGCAGGTGCCTGGAATATAATAAGCACTCACACGTGATGGCTCTTCATATTATCTTATTCCTTCCCCATTTGTCTGCCTCATAAGCCCCTATTCATATTTCAAGACTCAGACCACACCTCTTCAAGAATACTCTCTGATTTGCCTTCCACCATCCCACCCCTTCCTCAGTCTTCCACTGTGCTCTCCCATCACCTGAGGACACCTTCATATTAGCTCTTCCGTCATTATACAATCTTCTGCCTCCTCTCAGAAGACCATGAACATCTTGAGGGCAGGGGTTGTGCCTCACTGATTCAGAATCCACAGAGCCATAGTCTTGTCCACTTCTAGCTTTCAGTGCCTGTGAGCTGCTCATGGGAGGCTACAGAATGCCAGCATCCAGAAGATGTGCATTCACAGATGGGGAGGTTGCCAGGGCATTGGCGTTTTTTGGCTTGATGGAGGTTACTCACTCAACTAACCTCCAAATCAGTAGTTGGAAGTTATATTTTGGCAGCTGAGCTCTGATCAACATGACAGCTCATAAACCAGGCGCCCACTGAGGACTCTGGATCCAAATAAGTGTGATGTGTGTGATGCATCCAAGCCCCAAATCATACTATCAGCAGGTGACCTTGATTTTAGTTCCTTTGTGTGGTTTCACATCCATTCTTTCTCAATGAATCGTAAATGGGCAGAAAAGTGCCAACTGCTGATTTGTTTGTTTAAAGAAAATCTTATATATAGTAGTGTGTATGACATATACACACCACTATAATAAAATAGATAGGGCTTCCCTGGTGGCGCAGTGGTTGAGAGTCCACCTGCCGATGCAGGGGACACGGGTTCGTGCCCCAGTCCGGGAAGATCCCACATGCCATGGAGCGGCTAGGCCCGAGAGCCATGGACGCTAAGCCTGTGCGTCCAGAGCCTGTGCTCCGCAACGGGAGAGGCCACAACAGTGAGAGGCACGTGTACCGCAAAAAAAATAAAAATAAAAAATAAAATAAAATAGATAACTAATAAGAACCTACTGTATAGCACAGGGAACTCTACTCAATACTCTGTAATGACCTATATGGGAATAGGATTTTAGAAAGAGTGGATATATGTATATGTAATTGATTTTACTTTGCTGTACAGCAGAAACTAACACAACATTGTAAATCAACTATAGTCCAATTAAAATTAATTTTAAAAAAATCTTGCCACCAAGAAACTGGCATTTAGGGCCAATCTGAGAAGTACTTACACTAAAGTCAAGATAAAAATATGAAGGACTCCTTTTTGCTTGTTTGTTTGCTTGTTTTTGAATCTGCCAATTTTTCCAAATTTCCAAGAATGACAAAAGCCAAGTGGGGCTCATTTCCCGTCTTTCCATCTAGAATTTCAGAAGAGATTTTCACTATTTTGGCCACTTTGCTCTTTCTAGAAAGATCACTATCTCCAGGATTAAGAATATGATATTTAACCTCAAAAAACTACTGCAGTTTTAAAGTTCAGTTCTCTTAAAGAGAAGGTTGTTTTGCTTTCTCTGCTATGTCTTGTCAGGATGCCTTGACCTTTATCATCATTCAGAGACTTCTCTTGAAGGGCTAAATTTTAAAAGATATGCATAGCCTCCAAATGTTCTAGCGGAAAACTTTCAGTCTACAAAAGATCATTTGTAAAATGCTTCACTTTTACATCCAACTTCAATGGCCCTTTCTCCTGACTACTCAGGATTACTTGGCAATAATATGAGCAACTAGTTATCACCAGACTCCACAACTTGAGCAATACTCAGAATTGGCTCTGTCAGTTTTCAGTTAATTCTCAAGCCTAGCTTTCCTCATTCCTTGCTTCCATTCATCTTCCTTAAATCATGTCCAAAATGACCCTCTACCACCTTTCACTTGATTTCAGAGACATTGATGATATACAACACTTAACTCAAGCAAGACTTCTCTGTTTCCTTCCATTTTCTGTACAGAGAGAATGGAACCACTGACTATGCAAAAAACTTTTACCTTTTTCAGGATTTTTTAGATGCTCTTACACTCTAAATGGAAAAACACTTCATGTTAGAAATTTCAAATACCTCTCCTCTCTTATTCTTGCAAAGACAAATTGAAAGGCTTATTACATTTGGGTTCTAATACACCATTTTATTATAAATAATGAATCCTTCTAAAAAAGGAAAAGCTGTCATAAGGATTTCTCAATAAGCTCTCATTAATTCATAGTTTATGTTTTATGCTTTATGTCTGTTGGGTTTAATATCTTCTTTTTATGATGATTTGTTGTATTACAGTAGAGTGCACTTAACTCAATAAAAGTGATTTTCAAAAAATCAGGGATATAAGTCACTTAAGGTAACCACAGGATGAATTCTCTATTTAAACTCAAGTCCTAATTATTGAAAGAGGTAAAAGCCTAGACACACAGATGTACACACACACAGATTTTCCTTAATTAGATTCATAGAGTATTAAACATTTTCTGACATATAACATTTGCCTGTATCTTACAGATAAATATAGTATATTAATATTTTATGGTCATTCTTTCTCTTTCCTACACCCCAACCTTATTCTTTCTTTATGCCTTTTCCTGAGCTTGAACTGAATACTTTTTAATTTTATATGCAAATATTACTTAACAGCTACATTAAGTTTATTTTAAGCTATATCACTCATATCTAGATCAACCCATCTATGCTCTTCTTTGCAATGATGTGGTTGGAATCGTGAAAACTCTATTTCTCATCTTTTCAGATGGCTTCCTGTTAAGTTCCACCAATATGGGGTGCTAGATTGAAACTGGAAGGCAGGAAAAAAAGGAAAAGGCTGGTCCCTTCCTGTTTTCCTGCTCTTCCTGCCAGCATCACTCCAATTTCACTCCAGCAATGGGTCGCAGTTAGCCCCAGTCTCCAATAATTTTGGTCCTCTAGGAACCAACATCACTGTGTTCCTTCAGAGAGACTAACACTTACTGGGAGTTGGCCATTCCCAGGGATCTGGACCCAAACTCTCTGGTGTTCAACCTCTGATCTCCTGAGGTACCAAGAGTAGCCAAGCATTGCCTCCTCTTCAGAGTTTGGAGTCTAGCTCTCCAATACCCCTTCTCTAAGCTCCTGTGCTATTAGCTGCAGCTGCATGGCACCCCCTTTTCAGAGCTTTGAGCCTCATTTCTCCAGGGCATCTTCTCTAAGTTTCCAGATTCTGGAAATTCCAACCCCTTTTCTTCATGCTTCAAGCCTCAGATGTATAACTCTGTGGTACCTTAGTGTTCTATTTTAATCTTTCCATGCTCTAACACCTCTTTATCCAGTTCAATATAGTAAATTCTTTCTGTTGACATATTTAATATGATTTCTATACTCCTAACTGAACCCTGAGTCTGATACTATATTGGTATCAAACATAGTCCCAGGCTATAAAACCACTAAATGAGATTCATGGATTGGTTTCATTGTATCCTTGGCCTTGAAAAATATGCTGAGCTCCTTGTCAATGGGAAAAGAGAACGCAGTACTTCTTAGCATGCTGTGCATCATGATTAATTAAATTGTCATCTGTGGTTAATTGTGATAAAGTATCTAAACACACTTTTGGAACCAAGTGTCTGCTCTTGATGCATATGGGATAGGATATCTTCTGTGCTGGAGAGCATGTAGAAACAAGTGACCAGCTCAAGGCTTTAAACCCTTAGCTCGATTGATGGAAAAAGAAAAGATCTTTAATCTCTATACATCCCTAAAAGAATCCTATTTCACTAAAAATCACACTCAAAATTCAATTGTGTGACTTGCAGGAATAAAAACTAGGTTGAATTCACAGACTCCCAGCACTTGACAACCCAAGGCTTGGAAAAAGTGAGAAGTATTACAGCATGCCTGGAGGCCACCTTATTTCTTTGTTTTTAATACTCATACCTGCTGGTCACAAAACTTCAGAGTAAGTGAAAATGTGCAACATAACGATCTCATTGTACTTTCCAGAAAGATGCTGTTATCTTGGAGTATCTGCATAGCGATGGTAGAAGACACAACGGGTATTGACACAATTATGCAGAGAGAATTGATTTAATGAGAAGAAATTCTCCCAGCAACCACAGGAAGCAGATAGTATGTCCGTTTCACTGACCTAAGAAAATAAGTGGGAAAATTTGTGGGAGGTGCCGACAGTCCTTTGAACAGTGAAAAAGGAGGGTGGGACTACTGCAGCTTATGGCCCTGTATGTAGTTTTTAAGTTCCTTTTGTTTTGGTCTCTTCACTGGCACTGGTTCACTGATTCACAGGTCTAGGGCTCAGTAGACTGGCTGTTACCTGATTCAAGTGGACAGATTTCCAAAACGAGCTAATTTTATTATTCTTGCAAATCTTCATGTTTGTGGGTCTTGGCATTGTACCTTACGCTTAGTAAAACACTGTTTCTTCATCATCTCCAGCCCTCAGATCTTAATCCCACTCCTTAACTAACGACACTCCTCACATCTCAATTAATTAGTTCAGGCAGGTTTACATATCATTTGATTTGCAGGTTAAACCTGTAATGATATTCCCTTTCTGAACCAACATGTCATCATTCCAATCTTTCCTGCCAAAGTCAAGAGGGAGCATGAGATGATCAAGTGTAGTCAAGCACACTGTAAACTGTAAAGCATGACCCTGCTACCCTTAGAAATAATTCATGTCATTTCCATCAGCCACTCATTCAGATTATGGGATTCCCTTCATTTCAGTCATCCAGCACATAGTCATTAAGTGACAAGAACAGCATTTGGAATATAATAGAGATAAATGCAGACCCAGCATTGCCATCATGGAACATGGAAATCTAACAGGAAAAATAGACATTACCAAATAACTATAGAAACACCACAGCTTTCTAGATTCTGAAAAGTGCTATGATGGATAAGTAGAGATGGGATATAGCAGGGAAACTGGGTCTGGACCTCCTGTTCTTAGTTGAGGTGGGTCAGTTTATGCCAGCAGATGTCTCAGACAAACATTTTTAAGAAATGCAACCATTGCAGGGAAATAACAACCGCATGAAATCCATTCTCTTTTGCAATCTGTGTGACTTAAGCCTGTGACCTAAGCTAGGAATGCAAATTCCTGAGACTGTTTCCCCATTTATCTTGCCAATTACTGCATGTTATGGACTGAATATCTGGGTCCCCCAAAATTCATGTATTGAAACCCTACTCCCCAATGTGATGGTATTAGGAGTTTGTGTCTTGGGGATGTAATTAGGATTAGATTAAGTCATGAGGGTATAGCCCTTATGAATGGAATTAGTGCCCTTATAATAGTCACAAGATAGCTTGCTTCCTCTGATCTCTGATATGTGAGGATAGAACGAGACATCGGCAGTCTGCCACGTGGAAAAGGGCTCTCACCAGAGCTCGACAATGCTGGCACTCTGATCTTGGACTTTCAGCCTCCAAGGCTGTGAGAAATAAAATTCTGCTATTTATAAGCCACCCCGGTCAATGATACTTTGTCAGAGCAGCCTGAATCGACCAAGACACTGCCTACAAAGGGTGGTATTGCCCTACCCATACCACCAGGGCATCTTCAAAGGAACCTATGCAGGCCTTCACTGTCCTCCAACCAGTCCTGCCTTCCGCCACTATCACTCACCCAATCGCTCACTGAGCAGAGATCCAGGCAGTGATGGACTAGGCAAACTCACCAAGTTGAGCTCTGAGCCCAGGGCTTATACAGGCTGTACTTCTGAGGATCTTGGAGTAAGAGGATATTCTCTCTGCACATCAACTGGCACTTGCAGGGGTCCAAAAATTGAGACTTTCAGGAGTCTAAAGCCCTCCTTGATATTTCTGAGAATACCTAGGTACTGCTGCTCCTGTGGCCTCCTCTGCCTCTTGGGCTCCAGATTCCTCATTCAGGGTTCGTGTTGCTCATCACACTGACCCAGACTTAAAATTCAGTCCCTTCCTTGATTTCTCATCCACCTTCCACCCATATTCCCAACTCTTATGAAATATGCATGACTTCATAAGAGTGAATATCACATCCCACATCACAGAGTGAACAAAATGGTCTATTTTTCCTCTCTAAAGAACATTTTGGAGTTCATGTCACTAGAGTCCAAGAGATGGTAAACACCCAAACAAAACTTAGCTTCTACCAATAAGAAAGCTTGAGGCTGGGGAGGTGGGAAAGAATGGTTGCTATGTAAATATGTAAAATTCCATCTCTAATTTGAATGCACTTTCCATTTTTCAATCTTTCTTGTTTTCTAGCTTCACCCATTCTTGGATAAAAAAAAAAAGAACTTTTTGGCAATCTCATCACTCAGGACCCCATCCAAAATCCATTCTCCCCTCTAATCTGTCCTATTTCTTCTTTTGTTCCTGCCTAGAGCCTCCAAGTCCTCTCTATGTCAAAGCAGAGGCACCTGGACCTTATTTCTGAAGACCCTGGGTCCCACACTTGGCACCAAACACTTGATTTTCCATGTATGTCTTTCCCTCTCTAAATGGAATCCTGGTTCCTGGTAGAATAAAACATGCTTCCCCATGTTTTACTCCAGCATTGCTGCAGAGAGGGGGTTAGGAGCCACCTCACAGCCCCTGTGATGATTCCAAACTGGATTTGCCACCTTGCCTCACCCCTGACTGAAGGAAGGACTTGCCGCAGCAGAGGCAAGCAAGTCCCGAGTTGTGCTATTGTCTCGTCACACGGCAGATGGGACCTGATCTTAGTCCACGAGGAACTGCAACTTTATAGTCTCATGAATCAATGGTAGCGCCTACCTTCCATTCAAAGAACCACCGGCATCATTAGCGGTAAATGGCCACACACTGCAGTAACTGGCTGCTTTTCTTCAAACACTGAGAGACAATAGGGATGTGTGAAAACAGGCCGTTCACAGACAGAGTAGAACAGACGTTCCTGGAACAGACACAAATGAGTGGAAAGCCATGTTCAAACCATTGAAATCCAGCAATTAGATTATCCAAATATCTAAATCTGACATAAGTTTTGGAGGCAGATCTGGGTGCAATTTCCAATTATTCGTTTATTTGCTAAGTATCCTCAAGTAAATGGCTTAATTCTTCCTACTTCTTTAAACAATGAGGCTAACGTGTCTCATCACACAGGTTCAAAGTAAGACAATGAATTTATTAAGTGTTCAATAAATGGCAGTTGTCACAAAGAGAAGTCACATGGAAAATGAGCCAGCACATACATTGAAACTTTTGTGCATTCTTACCTCACACACAGTTCCTCACTTGCAAGCAAAGCAGCTTTAAAATCTAGCACCCAAAATCCTACCATTTAACTAAACTAAGTCTTTCTTGCTTTCTCTGAAATACTTTTAAACAGAACAGATTCCAATTTTCTATTGGCAGCCTGTTATATGTGGACAGTGACACTTCTTTCCTTCCTATTTTGCTTAGAATCAATATCCTCTTCATTTTGGACTCTTCACCAACGTCATACAGCTAACAAACTAGGGGAAATAGTAAGTGTTCAATAAATACATACTAATTGATTGACTGACCCAATCTGTGTCCACCAGCACCCATACTAATGGAGCTGTTGTTAGAACTTAACCAGGGCAGCTGTTTGCTTGAGAATCAGGGCCATGTTTCTCTAACTCAGAGACTGGAGCTTTTAAGACTTTGATTACAGTACAAGAGGTTGGCTCAGATCTCTCCTCCTCAGCTGCTATGGCACTATGAGTTGTACAGAGTGTCCAAATGGGATGTAATAAACATATTATTCATCTACAGTCTGAAAGGTAGTTTGTCATACACATTTGTTGCTGGGAAACCACCACCCATTTCTAAATAGCTTTATTTTTAGGAGGACTCAGGAAAACCAAACAAAAAAATCTTTGCAACAATTTTAGCTCCTGCATAAAAGACACTTTGCTTTTTGCTGTGACCTCAATGACACCTACAGACTCCACCCCACAAGGCCTATCTTTCAACTCTGTTGGATTTAATATATCTTTTTCTTGGGGTTCCATTTGGGGCATACGTGTTGTGAGTGGATATGAAAAACTTGTGTTGTTATAGTTATGAAAATGCTGCCTTAATGAGATCATATATTTACTTATTAAAACAATAAACACAGCTGCAAAATGAACCATAAAAAAAGCCAATGAGCTAGAGATTTCTCTATCCAAAGTGTCAGCTTTAACTGAGAAATAAATTGAACAATCCATCTTCTCCCATCATCTTTTCCTCAATCTTCTTGTGTACTTATGGTACTCAAGAGCAGTCGGCATTACTTACATAATTACAAAATCACAAAACTCCATATGGATGTTGATCAGCCTTGTAATACAGTTTTGACAACATAACATACTGTGGCTCTTCCAATGAACTCAAATCTAATGACTAAACAGAACTATATCTACCTATTAACAGGTTTTCCTTTACCATGTTGATACTATTTAGATTTCTCTCTATTAGGGTCCTAGAGGCAATGATGAAAGAGACACATCATATATTAAGGGAAATAATCTAATCTATGTTCTAAATGGTGATTCCCAGGTGTGTGTGAGGGACTATTTCATGTAAATTATACCACAAGACTAATTTTTCCTTCTAATAGTTTTCAGAGGTAAAGGCTGAAATAACCAACAGACGCTGGAACCATTTGAACATAATTGTTCCAATTTGTTTTTCCCCAACACATGTTATAATAATCCTAAAATGATACAGCATATGTCACTACAGGGAAAATTCACAATAATTTCATTTGTGTTTTTCAAATATTTTAGTTTTACTCCTTCCCTACTCTGAAACTTGGTCTTTCCTTTTTTTTTTTTTTTTTTTTAACCTCCTGGCCCATCCATGTATCAGGTCAAAAAAATGTTTAAAAATATTTGGGAAGAGGGGAGACCTTCAAGACGGCAGAGGAGTAAGGCATGGAGATCATCTTTCTCCCCACAAATACATCAGAAATACATCTACATGTGGAATAACTCCTACAGAACATCTACTGAACACTGGCAGAAGAACTCAGACTTCCCAAAGGGCAAGAAACTCCCCACGTACCTGGGTAGCGCAAAAGAAAAAAGAAAAAACAGAGACAAAAGAATAGGGACGGGACCTGCACCAGTGGGAGGGAGCTGTGCAGGAGGAAAAGTATCCACACACTAGGAAGCCCATTCGCGGGCGGAGACGGCGGGTGGCAGAGGGGGGAAGCTTCGGAGTCATGGAGGAGAGCGCAGCCACAGGGCTGCAGAGGGCAAAGCGGTGATATCCCCGCACAGAGGATCGGTGCCGACCAGCACTCACCAGCCTGAGACGCTTGTCTGCTCACCCACCGGGGTGAGCGGGGGCTGGGAGCTGAGGCTCTGGCTTCGGAGGTCAGACCCCAGGGAGAGGACTGGGGTTGGCTGCCTGAACACAGCCTGAAGGGGGCTAGTGAGCCACAGCTAGCCAGGAGGGAGTCCGGGAAAAAGTCGAACTGCCTAAGAGGCAAGAGACCATTGTTTCAGGGTGTGCAAGGAGAGGGGATTCAGAGCACCGCCTAAACAAGCTCCAGAGATGGGCGCGAGCTACAGCTATGAGCACAGACCCCAGAGAAGGGCATGAAATGCTAAAGCTGCTGCTGCCGCCACCAAGAAGCCTATGTGCAAGCACAGGTCACTATCCACACCTGCCCTCCCTGGAGCCTGTGCAGTGCATCACTGCCAGGGTCCCGTGATCCAGGAACAACTTCCCAGGGAAAACACAAAGCACGCCACAGGCTGTTGCAACATCACGCTGGCCTCTGCTGCCGCAGGCTCGCCCCGCATCCGTACCCCTCCCTCCCCCCGGCCTGAGCGAGCCAGAGCCCCCGAATCAGCTGCTCCTTTAACCCCATCCTGCCTGAGTGGGAAAAACACGCCCTCGGGCGATCTACACGCAGAGTCAGGGCCAAATCCAAAGCTGAACCCCAGGAGCTCTGCGAACAAAGAAGAGAAAAGGCAATCTCTCCCTGCAGCCTCAGGAGCAGCAGATTAAATCTTCACAATCAACTTGATGTACCCTGCAACTGTGGAATACCTGAATAGACAACGAATCATCCCAAATTGAGGCGGTGGCCTTTGGGAGCAATGATATATATATTTTTTTCCTTTTTCTCTTTTTGTGAGTCTGTATGTGTATGCTTCTTTGTGTAATTTTGTCTGTATAGCTTTGCTTTTACCATTTGTCCTAGGGTTCTGTCTGTTTTTTGTTTTTGCTTTTTTTTTTTTAGTATAGATTTTAGAGCTTAATATCATTGGAGGATTTGTTTTTTGGTTCGGTTGCTCTCTTCTTTCTTTCTTTCTTTTTCTTTTTTATTGCTTTTTAATTTTTTTTATTTCAATAATTATTTTTAAATTTTTTTGATAAATTTATTTTATTTTTTCTCTCCTTCTTTCTTTTTTTCTCCCTTTTCTTCTGAGCCGTGTGGTTGACAGGGTATTGGTGCTCTGGCCGGGAGTCAGGCCTGTGCCTCTGAGGTGGGAGAGCCAAGTTCAAGATATTGGTCCACCAGAGACCTCCCGGCTCCACGTAATATCAAACGGCAAAAGCTCTCCCAGAGATCTCCATCTCAATGCTAAGACCCAGCTCCACTCAACAACGAGCAAGATACAGTGCTGGACACCCTATGCCAAACAACTAGCAAGACAGGAACACAACCACACCCATTAGCAGAGAGACTGCCTAAAATCATAATAAGGTCACAGACACCCCAAAACACACCACCAGACATGTACCTGCCCACCAGAAAGACAAGATCCAGCCTCAACCGCCAGAACACAGGCACAAGTCCCCTCCACCAGGAAGCCTACACAACCCACTGAACCAAACTTAGCCACGGGGGACAGACACCAAAAACAGAGGGAATTATGAACCTGCAGCCTGAGAAATGGAGATGCCAAGCACAGTAAGTTAAGCAAAATGAGAAGACAGAGAAACACACAGCAGATGAAGGAGCAAGGGAAAAACCCACCAGACCAAATAAATGAAGAGGAAATAGGCAGTCTACCTGAAAAAGAATTCAGAATAATGATAGTAATGATGATCCAAAATCTTGGAAATAGAATGGAGAAAACACAAGAAACATTTAACAAGGACCTAGATGAAATAAAGAGCAAACAAACAATGATGACCAACACAATAAATGAAATTTAAAATTCTCTAGAAGGAATCAATAGCAGACTAACTGAGGCAGAAGAACAGATAAGTGACCTGGAAGATAAAATAGTGGAAATAAGTACTGCAGAGCAGAATAAGGAAAAAAGAATGAAAAAACTGAGGACTCAGAGACCTCTGGGACAACATTAAATGCACCAACATTCGAATTATAGGGGTCCCAGAAGAAGAGAAAAGAAAGGGACTGAGAAAATATTTGAAGAGATTACAGTTGAAAACTTCCCTAATATGGGAAAGGAAATAGTCAATCAAGTCCAGGAACTGCAGAGAGTCCAATACAGAATAAATCCAAGGAGAAATACTCCAAGACACATATTAATCAAACTATCAAAAATTAAATACAAAGAAAAAATATTAAAAGCAGCAAAAGAAAAACAACAAATAATATACAAGGGAATCCCCATAAGGTTAAAAGCTAATCATTCAGCAGAAACTCTGCAAACCAGAACGGAGTGGCAGGACATATTTAAAGTGATGAAAGGGAAATACCTACAACCAAGATTACTCTACCCAGCAAGGATCTCATTCAGATTAAATGGAGAAATGAAAAACTTTATAGACAAGCAAAAGCTAAGAGAATTCAGCACCACCAAACCAACTTTACAACAAATGCTAAAGGAACTTCCCTAGGCAGGAAACACAAGACAAGGGAAAGACCTATAATAACAAATCAAAAACGATTAAGAAAATTGTAATAGGAATATACATATCGATAATTACCTTAAATATAAATGGATTATATGCTCTAACCAAAAGACATAGACTGGCTGAATGGATACGAAAACAAGACCGATATATATGCTGTCTACAAGAGATCCACTTCAGGCCTAGGGACACATACAGACTGAAAGTGAGGGGATGGAAAAAGATATTCCATGCAAATGGAAATCAAAAGAAAGATGGAGTAGCAATTCTCATATCAGAAAAAATAGATTTTAAAATAAACACTATTACAAGAGACAAAGAAGGACACTACATAATGATCAAGGGATCAATCCAAGAGGAAGATATAACAATTGTAAATATGTATGCACCCAACATAGGAGCACCTCAATACATAAGGCATATGCTAACAACCAGAAAAGGGGAAATTGACAGTAACACAGTGATAGTAGAAGACTTTACCACACCACTTTCACCAATGGACAGATCATCCAAAATGAAAATAAATAAGGAAACACAAGCTTTAAATGATACATTAAAAAGATGGACTTAATTGACATTTATAGGACACTCCATCCAAAAACAACAGAATACATTTTCTTCTCAAGTGCTCATGGAACATTCTCCAGGATAGATCATATCTTGGGTCACAAATCAAGCCTTGGTAAATTTAAGAAAACTGAAATCGTATCAAGTATCTTCTCCAACCACTAAGCTATGAGACTAGATATCAATTACAGGAAAAAATCTGTAAAAAATACAAACATATAAAGGCTAAACAATACACTACTTAATAACCAAGAGATCACTGAAGAAATCGGAGAGGAAATCAAAAAATACGTAGAAACAAATGACAGTGAAAACACGACAACCCAAAACCTCTGGGATGCAGCAAAAGCAGTTGTAAGAGAGAAGTTAATAGCAATATAATCCTACCTCAAGAAACAAGAAACATCTCAAAAAAAACAAACTAACCTTACACCTAAAGCAATTAGAGGAAGAAGATTAAAAATAAACCCAAAGTTAGCAGAAGGAGAGAAATCATAAAGATCAGATCAGAAATAAATGAAAAAGAAATGAAGGAAACGATAGCAAAGATCAATAAAACTAAAGGCTGGTCTTTGAGAAGGTAAATAAAATTGATAAACCATTAGCCAGACTCAACAAGAAAAAAAGGGAGAAAACTCAAATCAACAGAATTAGAAATGAAAAAGGAGAAGTAATAATTGACACTGCAGAAATACAAAGGATCATGACAGATTACCACAAGCAACTATATGCCAATAAAATGGACAACCCAGAAGAAATGGACAAATATTTAGAAAAGTACAACCTTCTGAGACTGAACCAGGAAAAAATAGAAAATATAAACAGACCAATCACAAGCACTGAAATTGAAACTGTGATTAAAAATCTTCCAGCAAACAAAAGGCCAGGACCAGATGGCTTCACAGGGGAATTCTATCAAACATTTAGAGAAGAGCTAACACCTATCCTTCTCAAACTCTTCCAAAATATAGCAGAGGGAGGAACACTCCCAAATTCATTCTATGAGGACACCATCACCCTGACACCAAAACCAGACAAAGATGTCACAAACGAAGAAAACTACAGGCCAATATCACTGATGAACATAGATGCAAAAATCCTCAACAAAACACTAGCAAACAGAATCCAACAGCACATTAAAAGGATCATACATTGTGGTCACGTGGGGTTTATCCCAGGAACGCAAGGATTTTTCAATATATGCAAATCAATCAATGTGATACACAATATTAACAAATAGAAGGATAAAAACCATATGATCATCTCAATAGATGCAGAAAAAGGTTTTGACAAAATTCAACACCCATTTATGATAAAACCCCTCCAGAAAGTAGGCATAGAGGGAACTTTCCTCAACATAATTAAGGCCATATATGACAAATCCATAGCCAACCTCATTCTCAATGGTGAAAAGCTGAAAACATTTCCACTAAGATCAGGAACAAGACAAGATTGCCCGCTCTCACCACCATTATTCAATATAGTTTTGGAAGTTTTAGCCACAGCAATGAGAGAAGAAAAAAAATAGAAGGAATCTAAATTGGAAAAGAAAAAGTGAAACTGTCACTGTTTGCAGAGGACATGATACTATACATAAAGAATCCTAAAGATGCTACCAGAAAACTACTAGAGCTAATCAATGAATTTGGTAAAGTAGCAGGATACAAAATTAATGCACAGAAATCTCTTGCATTCCTATACACTAATGATGAAAAATTTGAAAGTGAAATTAAGAAATCACTCCCATTTACCACTGCAACAAAAAGAATAAAATATCTAGGAATAAACCTTCCTAAGGAGAAAAAAGACCTGTATGCAGAGAATTATAAGACACTGAAGAAAGAAACTAAGATGATACAAATAGATGGAGAGATATACCATGTTCTTAGATGGGAAGAATCAACATTGTGAAAATGACTCTACTACCCAAAGCAATCTACAGATTCAGTGCAATCCCTATCAAACTACCACTGGCATTTTTCACAGAACTAGAACAAAAAATTTCACAATTTGTTTGGAAACACCAAAGACCCTTGAATAGCAAAGCAATCTTGAGAAAGAAAAATGGGGCTGGAGGAATCCGGCTCCCTGACTTCAGACTATACTACAAAGCTACAGTAATCAAGACAGTATGGTACTGGCACAAAAACAGAAATATAGATCAATGGAACAGGATAGAAAGCCCAGAGATAAACCCATGCACATATGGTCACCTTATTATTGATAAAGGAGGCAAGAATATACAGTGGAGAAAAGACAGCCTCTTCAATAAGTGGTGCTGGGTAAACTGCACAGCTACATATAAAAGAATGAAATTAGAACACTCCCTAATACCATACACAAAAATAAACTCAAAATGGATTAAAGACCTAAATGTAAGGCCAGACACCATCAAACTCTTAGAAGAAAACCTAGGCAGAACACTCTATGACATAAATCACAGCAAGATCCTTTTTGACCCACCTCCTGGAGAAATGGAAATAAAAACAAAAATAAACAAATGGGACCTAATGAAACTTAAAAGCTTTTGCATAGCAAAGGAAACCATAAACAAGACGAAAAGATAACCCTCAGATTGGGAGAAAATGTTTGCAAATGGAGCCGCTGCCAAAGGATTAATCTCCAAAACATACAAGCAACTCATGCAGCTCAATATGAAAAAAAAAACCCAATCCAAAAATGGGCAGAAGACCTAAATAGACATTTCTCCACAGAAGATATACAGACTGCCAACAAACACATGAAAGAATGCTCAACATCATTAATCATTAGAGAAATGCAAATCAAAACTACAATGAGATATCATCTCACACCAGTCAGAATGGCCATCATCAAAAAATCTACAAACAATAAATGCTGGAGAGGGTGTGGAGAAAGGGGATCCCTCTTGCACTGTTGGTGGGAATGTAAACTGATACAACCACTATGGAGAACAGTATGGAGGTTCCTTAATAAACTAAAAATAGAACTACCATATGAGCCAGCAATCCCACTACTGGGCATATACCCTGAGAAAGCCATAATTCAAAAAGAGTCATGTACCTAAATGTTTACTGCAGCTCTATTTACAATAGCCAGGACATGGAAACAACCTAAGTGTCCATCAACAGGTGAATGGATAAAGAAGATGTGGCACATATATACAATGGAATATTACTCAGCCATAAAAAGGAAGGAAACTGAGTTATTTGTAGTGAGGTGGATGGACCTAGAGACTGTCATAGAGAGTGAAGTATGTCAGAAAGAGAAAAACAAATACCATATGCTAACACATATATATGAAATCTAAAAAAAAAAAAAAAAGTTCATGAAGAACCTAGGGGCAAGACTGGAATAAAGACACAGACCTACCAGAGAATGGACTTGAGGATATGGGGAGGGGGAAGGGTAAGCTTGGACAAAGTGAGAGTGGCATGGACATATATACACTACCAAACGTAAAATAGATAGCTAGTGGGAAGCAGCTGCATAGCACAGGGAGATCAGCTAGGTGGTTTGTGACCACTTAGAGGGGTGGGATAGGGAGGGTGGGAGGGAGGGAGATGCAAGAGGGAAGGGATATGGGGACATATGTATACGTATAACTGATTCACTTTGTTATAAAGCAGAAACTGACACACCATTGTAAAGCAATTATAGTCTAATAAAGATGTTAAAAAAAAAAGAGAATTGGGGGGATCCACCCAGGTTTTCTAACAATTTTGCCATTAAAGAATACTTATATATCTTTTTATGATTATAAACATATACATATACATTCAAACACTGTAATTATTAGCTAGCTTTTCCTGAGTGTTTAATACGTTTAGAAACTTTTCTAAGTGTCTTAAATATATTAACTTATTTTATAAGCATGATAGCCTTTAACCTGGGTCCCATTATTATTCCTATTTTACAGATAAGGAACCTCAAGTTAAAAGAGTCTAATGTCCATTGTAATCATTTAGTAAATGATAGAACCAGGCTGTGATTCTGGCACCAGAGTTTGGATTCCTGACACTGCCATGCTATGCAACATGACCATATCATTAAAAAAGAAATATCTATTTATTACCAAAAAGAAAAGAAGAGAAAATCAGTACAAGGACATAACATCAGTTTACAGTTATTTTTATAAAGAATTCACTTTATCTTATTTTTTTTAATTCACTGTAGACTGGTAAAGGTTTTGTCAAAAACTACTGCTGGACCCAGCACCCTGCATTCAGGAGGCCAGGACCAAGACATCAACGACGTGGTTCCCAGTTTTATTCCAGACTTACACTCTGGACATTGTAGATCAAGAGCTTAACCATGTCAGTCATTGTTGGGATGCTGTTCATAAGCCATTTTACAAATGCCCTTCAAACACCTATACAAAATAAGTGAATTTAATTCCCTCTCAACCTTTTACTTTTAATAGCACATAGGTAGGCTCTGAAATCACCATCCCCTGAAGCTTGACAGAGTGAAGAGTTTGGAAAATGACTATCAGGAGAGGACATGTCCTTAATACAGACTCCAAGGACTTCAGGGATCTGAGAATCCACTGAAATGAATCGCAAAAATTTGCCAACTTGCACAATGCCCACTGCTACAGGAAGAAGAGCTATAGCTATGAAATTATTTTTAAAGAGTCTACCTCCCAAAAGAGCTGAAGAACCACAGCTTTCAGCTCAGTGCCTAAGTTACTAACATTTTGGGGAAATTAACTTGACCACTCTACACATCAGGTTTCCCACATATCAAGTTGGAATAACATAATTCCCTCCTGGCATTCTTTCAAAAGCATGAAAATTAAATAAGGGTGTATTATCATGAGCTGTTATTATTATTCTGCTCCCCACTCCCCTCTGTGAAACTTGTGAGAGTTGTGTGAGGGTGCTTTGGGGTGTGCTCTGTTTATTCTGTCTTTTAGAGGTCCTGTTTTAACATGTTCCATGTACCCATCTCTGTAGGTATCTTAGTATTGTGTAATTAAAATTTTCTATAAACTGTTCTTTCTGCTTGCTCCCAAAAGCCAATAAAATTTTAAAATTGAGAATAAGTATAAACAACAAATATTGCACTTCAGCCCATCAACTTGTGGATGGGATTTAGAGTGAACAAGCAGATTCTCTAAGGACAAATGATGAGCAGCAACTTCTAAGCAGATTAAAATACCCCAATAGGTTGTACCTTAAACCAAAGCAGCTCTTCTATGGAAACATGCAATGCTGGGTGGCTGCTGAGGGAATATCTTCTAATACCATTTTTTCAATCCAGGAAATGAAATTTAGAATAATATGCTTTTATCTTCCTTCCCCTCTGCCTAACATAAGTAATAATAATTAAAAGAAATTTTTCTAGACCCCAACAAGCACTGAATACACTGTCATCATCATTCCCTTCCAGCTCCACTATCTGTCCATCCATGTAGCACAATTTTAAAATTTTACTTTAAGAGCTTTTAAAAACACCATTAAAACTGCATCATTGTGAGGTCAATTTAAGTTCAAGTAATGGTGTATCTCTTCAAGTCTAAAGCTTGCCCTGTGGAGCTTGACTTCACTAGAAACCCCAGCCCTGTCTCACCATCTCTCTCTGCACAAGAATAACCAACAATTAGGATAGCCAGATTTAGCTAATGAGAAGATATGATGCCCAGTTAAATCTGAATTTCAAATAAGCAGCAAATAATTTTTTAGTATTAGTATGACTCACCTATTGTGAGGAACATAATTACACTAAAAAATTATATGTAGCTAATCTGAAATTCAAATTTAACTGGGATCTTGTATTTTACCAGCAACCCTACCAATAATGTGTGAGGACACCATTAAGTGTTCAACATTAGGGGATCTGTGTTGTGACATCTTTCCTGAGAATAGGCCCGAAATGTGACAAAATATATTACCCTAAAACATTAAGGCCAGAAACAGGATTATACCTTTACATTCATGCATACCTATAAGAACATAGATTCTATAAAAGGAAGTCATTTTGCTATTGAACTTGTGAACAGTAAACTAAATTCTTACAGCAAAGAGGGAAAAGTCACTTTTTGCATTAACACCTAACCTTCCAAAATCTGGTTGGGAAAGTCAGTTCTCTGTACCATGACTCCCCTCAATCATTTAGACTTTAGTAACACTGGTCATAACCTTGAACTTATTCAATAAGAAATACAAAATGAACAAAGAAACCTAAACAAATTAAATGGACCTATTCTTTCACTGCACAATGGATTTTAGTTTTGCCCCAAGTAGGTATTATACTTCATTATTATTAAATATGTCAGCAATATTTTCCCTGCAAAAAGCACTAAATTTTCCTATTTTTCCATCTTACTCAAAACCCCTTATTGTATATTTTATGAGTCACAGGAGGTCTAATTGCTGCTTTTCAGTGTTACAAATTTGGAAACCCAAGGTAGCATTTTGCTAAATGGATTTTGTACACGTACAGTTGTTAAGCATTTTACAAAACACAGACACACACACACACACACACACACATACACACACACTGAGGGAAAAACATTCCTGGTATGATTCTTTTCTTGTGAGTAACCTTCAGAAGTGGAACTAACAAGGCTTTATGAAGGTAGCCAACCAAGTTCCAGCTCTTGCTAACTTCACACTCTTTTCTTTCACCTTGAATGGCATAGTCTACAAGCTACCTTATTATTCTGTCTTCCTTCCCTCTCTCTCATATACCCCTCAGTTTTGAGAGGCATATTAATAAATGTAACACAGAGAAAAATTATGATATGAAAGTTGGGGTGAGCGTCTTGAAACCTCCTGCTTCCTCTTTTTCCTTACTCACTGGGGTACTTGGGTCATAATCAATTTTCACTGTGTCATTCATGTGCTAAAGCTGTCAGGAAAAAAATTTCCTTTTTAATTTGAGAAGAACTAAGAGGATGTCTTGGGAAAATGGAACAAAATGGTTGCAGAGAATAGCTGAATTGGGGGACCTGGGATTTTGGAAATTATTTATAAAAGCTGGGTTTTGTGTAATACATTCTCAGACTGATTTGAGAGAGGGATTATGAGAATTAAATGTGATAAGGCATGTGAAGTACTACACAGAGTACACATGGTACCCATAAAATGCTTAATAAATGCTAGGTATTTTTAAGGGCAAGTCCGTTCCTCTTGTATAGGAAGCACTGTAAACTCTGCAAGGAGGGAGGGAGGAGACACAAATTCTTTAGGAAAGATCTTAATTTCAACAGCAAATTTACAGAGAACAGCATCTTGTACAATCTCATGGGATCCACAGCAATGCTAAAGGATCAAAAATGGTGGCCCAGATGACAGTGTCCAGTAAAAAGGAATGTGAATTTGATGAGGCTTTCACTCCTTCCTGTCTGGTGTATCTTGAGGTAGTACTGCTCGAAAGAGTGCTTTGTCACAGAGACAGTGCTGCTGGAAAGACTGCTTTGTCACAGATGAGGTCAATAATCCTCTTGGCATCTCCAAAAACATTTTGGCTTTGGAATTTCCTGAACAGATCACCTTAGGGAAATGGCAGCATCTCTGTGTCAGGCTTGTGGATCTTCAGGGTGATGAGAACTGCAACTCAAACTTCTGTGTATTCTCTTTCCCTCCTCCCTTAGGACCATATCCCAGCTACCCCGTAGCCAAAGAAAGAAGTCCACTGTCTCAGTTGAAACAGCTGTTGCATTTACGCAGTCACACCAGCCACCTTCTTTCTAGTTTCAGACCTTAGCAGGACTGAACTGGGGTATATTTTCCTTTCATTGTCAATCCTCACTCCTTCCATCACCATCTTTGTTCCTCCTGGGATTCCTGAATCCAATATCTTCATGTTGCCTGGAATCCAGTGCTAGAGGTACCAATTGGGCCTGCTCCCACTGCATCCCCACAACTACAAGTTATACATTTTCTCTTCCATGCACTACGAATTATCATGTATCTTATTCCTCTGGACTCTCAGTCAACAGCATGTTGCATCAAATTATGAAATAGGAGGTGATTTGGGGTGGTAAAGGATACAATGATTAAAACTAAAGCAAGTGTTCCTTAAGTATATAACTGCCGTATATAATTTTAATGCTTTATAATTCACTCAACAACTCTATGAGGTGGATACCGAATTTATCCCCATTTTATAGGTGATAAAAACTGAGGTTGGCAGGAATGAAACAACTTTCTCAAGGTCAATAGTTAAGAAATTAGTAGAGCAAGGATTTAAACCCAGTGTGCTTGAATCCAAAGTCTGAGCTATTAGTCATATCTTCAATCCAGGTAACCTTTGAACAACCTGGAAATTTTTAAAGATATAAACATGAAGGGCCTCCCTGGTGGCACAGTGGTTGAGAGTCCGCCTGCTGATGCAGGGGATACGGGTTCGTGCCCTGGTCTGGGAGGATCCCATATGCCGCGGAGCGGCTGGGCCCGTGAGCCATGGCCGCTGAGCTTGTGCGTCCGGAGCCTGTGCTCCGCAACGGGAGAGGCCACAACAGTGAGAGGCCCGCGTACCGCAAAAAAAAAAAAAAAAAAAAAAAAAAAAAAAGAAACTTGGAACAATGAAATCAACCTGGGTTGCTACCATCTCAAAGTGGCAAATCAACACATTCCTTAAACAAAATTAATGTAACCCTAATTTAAACACACTAATGGTATGGATAAGTTAAGACTAGCAAACTGACCCTCCTATGATAATAGCTCTAAATTCTGGGGGAAATACAACAGGCAATTACCTGAGCACTCTGGAAACTGAATAAAGTTAGACAGATTTTGCAGAGGCATCAAAACTTAGAAGAAATGGCAGGTATTGAATGAATTTCCCAATTATGGGACTTTGCTATGAGAATCTTCATAGTTGTGGCATGATATAGAGGGACTAAACCTCTTCAGGAAGGTCTGCGATCTTTCTAGCCAGAGGAAACAGAGTAAGCTGCCTGAAGCAACCAAGGTCACCAGAAAGATGGAGTGAATCCCAGAAAGGAGAACACCGGAGAATGCAAAAGCCAAATACCGTGCACGAACTCTGCCAAAATGTTTGGCTGCCTATTGAATTACTCATGCGCAGTGTCCACTAAAAGCAGCCTGAACTAGAATCTAGGCTGTTACTCACTACTCATGCTACCCAAAAGAGTTTTCAGTTTGAGTCTAATTAAGCTCATTGCCTGCATAAATAAAAACATCAACAGTCTTCACATAAAATTAACAGAATTCAGAATCTCTAAAACATAGTACTTACAGTATTCAAGATTCAAACTGAAATTACCCAACACAAAAAGAAAGGCAAATGTCACCCATTCTCATGGGAAAAGATAATTGAGTCTAATCCCAAAATATTCCAGTAGTTGGAATAAACAGCAAGAACTTTTAAAACAACTATAATAACCACGATCAATGAGGTAAAGCAAAATATTTTCATATGAATGAAAAACCAAGCTGTCTCAGCATAAAAATAGAAAATATTAAAAAAGAATAAATGTAATATTAGCATTGAAAAGTACAATATCTGAAAAAAATAACTTGAAGGGCTTAGGAAAATGTCAGTGAACTTAAAAATACTTTAATAGAAAATATCCAACCTGAAGAAAAAAATATTTTAAAAATTAAGACACTCAGAGAAGTGTTAGACAATATAAAAAGTTCTTAACATACCTGTCAGTGAAACTGATGAAGGAGAGGAAGTAAAAATGGGTATAAAGGATGCTTAAAGAAATAATGGTTTAGAACTCTCCACATTTGATAAGATACATAAATTTACAGATTCAACAAGCTCAGGAAATTTCAAATAGGATAAATATGATGAAAACCACACCTAGGAAAACTATATTCAAACTGTTGATAATAAAAAATGATGAGAAATTCTTGAAGACAGTCAGAAACAAGAGACATGATATAAGGAAAAGAGCAAATGGGAAATCATGGAAACCAGAAGACACTGCAAGTGCATCTTTAACGTACTGAATGTGGGAAAAAAATAAAATATCAACTTAAAACTCTATATGCCTTCAAAGAATGAAGGCAAAATAAAGACTGTTTTGCATAAATAAAACTTAGAAAATCTTTCACCAGTAGATCAATACTACAAGAAATGCTAAAGAAATTTCTTCAAGCTGAAAAAAAATGACAATAGAGTGACACTCAGATCTTCAGGAAGGAATGGAAAATATTTAAGGTGATAAATATCTATGTTACTATTAGATTATTTTTACTCTTAATTTCTTTAAAATGCATATGACTGTTTAAAACAAAATTATAATATTTTCTTATGGGTTTATATTCTATGTAGATATAATACCTTTGACAACTATTAATTGAAGGATGGCAAGGAGTATGTTAAGAAGAAGTGGTAACATTTTTATATTTTATAGGCAGTATTAAAATGTTAATTCTGAATAGACTTAAAATAAAGGACATGGCAGTAGTATTATCCTTAGAGAACCGCTAAAAATACAAAAAGTAGAGTTAAAACCAATAGCTAATTAGGATGGAATTCTTAAAAATATCCAGATAATCCAAAAGAAGTCAAAAGAGATAGAGGGTACTTCAAAGAAAAAATAAAATTACAGAGTTGACACCAAAAGCACAATCCACAAAAGGAAAGACTGACAAATTGGAATTCATCACAATTAAAAAATTTTGCAAGGTAAAAGATCCTGTTAAGAAAATGAAAGACAAGCTACAGATTGGGAGAAAATATTTTCAAATCACATATTCAACAAGTACTAGTATGTAACATATATTAAAATCTCTCAAAGTTCAACAGCAATAAAACAAAAATTCCAATTAAATAAACAAGCAAAAGGGCTTCCCTGGTGGCACAGTGGTTGAGAGTCCGCCTGCCGATACAGGGGACACGGGTTCGTGCCCTGGTCCGGGAGGATCCCACATGCCGCGGAGCGGCTGGGCCCGTGAGCCATGGCCGCTGTGCTCCACAACGGGAGAGGCCACAACAGTGAGAGGCCTGCGTACCGCAAAAAAAAAAAAAAAAAAGCAAAAAACATGAAGACACACTTTACTGAAGAAGATACACAGATGAAGATAAGCACATGGAAAGATGTTTTACATCATGAGCCATTAGGGAAATGAAAATTCAAACCACAATGATATATTACTACACATGTAATAGAATGGTTCATGTAAAAAATAGTAACTCCATCAAATTCTGGTAAAGAAGTACATTTCCACTCATACATTGCTGGTGGAAATGTAAAATGGTACAGCCACTCTGGAAAAGTTTGGCAGTTTTTCATACCACTCAGCTTAGCAATTGTAATTCCTGGTCATTTATTCAGAGAAATGAAAAACTTATGTTCACACGAGAACCTATATACAAATGCTCACAGAAGCTTTATTCATAAGAGCCAAAATGTTGAAACAACGCAGATGTCCTTCACGAGGTGAATGGTTAAACAATCTGTGATGCATCCATACCATGGAATACTACTTGGCAATAAAAAGGAACAAACTCTTGGCATACACGACAACCTGGATGAATTTCCAGGGAAATTTACTGGGTGATAAAGCAATCTCAAAAGATTATTTACTGTCTACATGGTATAGAATATCCTTGAAATAACAATATTGTAGAAATAAAGAACAGATTAGTAGTTGCCATGGAGAAAGGAGACAGTGGGGGGATGAGAGAACTGAATGTTAAAAATGCGTTTCAAAACATAAAGAAAAATATTTTCTCAGACAAGCAAAGACTGGGGAATTTACTGCCAGCAGACCTACTCTTTAATAATTATTTAAAGAAGTTTTTCAGGCAGAGTAAGATCCAACAGCTCCCAATGGCCAAGTCTGTAATAATTTGTGCAAAAAGAGAATGTTACTATAAGATTATAATCCAAAGAAGAAAACAAATTTCCATGAGTATATACTGATATAAATAATTGTGGAATAAATAAATAGGTGACAACTCCTTACAAAATAACTCTAATTAGTAAATGTAGAAGGAATGAGGGAAATAAAACTCACCACTAGAGCACCACAGTAATAATTACTATAGGCCAGATCCACCAATTAATACTAAAATTAGTGAGCAAATGTTTAAGAAGAAATAGGATATTTGTGTAATCTCAAAGTATTTCTCTCCAAAATATTTATTAATTTCAAAGGGAAAAATAGTAACTTAGTAACTTTGCAGTAAAGAAATCTGCAGACACTGTCTTAACCAAGTGATAAAAGTTAACATTACCAGTGAAATCATCAAGATATCTTACATAAGTCTAAAATTATTTCAAAATAACAAGTTCTTGAAAAGGGAAAGAGGGGGAAAAGGCAAAAGCTATGAATAGGCAATTTATAAAAGAACAAGTTCGCCAACTACATATGAAAGTATGCCCAGCACCCTTAATAATCAGAGAAATGCAAAGTTTTAAATTTATGAGGTACCATTTTAGAGCCACCAAACTGGCAAAAAGTTAAAGAATGGAAACAGCTACGAACTGTGAGAATGTTGAGGTGAGGTGTCCCCAAAATGTTGTCTTTCGTTATACGTAGAAATGTGAAAAGTAAAACAGATCAACTTTGCTCTATCTTTTAAAATAAAAAACCCACCTACTGTTTCACCCCTCAATACCTCTGCTTGAAATCCATCTAATGGAAATTGAAGCAACAGTTATTGGGAATGTAATGGTCAGATCTTCAACGATATTCATGGCAGAGTTGGTCCAAGTGGTCAACCAAAATCACCACCAAAAACTAAACAAACAAACAAAAACACAACAAATCACTAAAGAATAAACTAATAAAAGAAGGAATTAGATCTATCTCAGGAAACTAGGAGAAATTTCTAGTAGATTTTTTGAAACAATATGACTTTATTTATTCATTCATTCCTGCCGACCTAGATCAAAAGGTGGTTACCATGGCTTATCTGGATTGGAAAGAAGGGTTGATGCAGATGAAAGGACATGCAGAAGAGAAGCAGGGAAGTAAGATTACAAAAGAATGCATTTAAAAAAATATCCCCAAAGAAAAATAACATGCCTGAAATAATCTCATATATGTCAAACAACGTATGTGTATGGATATGTACCTAAAGTGGGTGTAAAAATGTCAACAAATGACTATTGGGATCATCTCAGGATGGAAGGATTTTAAGTGAGTTTTTAGGATCTTTCTTACTTTTCTGTGCATTATTCAAATTATTCCAAAGAGCATGTGCTGATTATATAAATAGAAGGAATAATAGACTTGTTTTCACAGTGAGGGGGGAAAAGAGTCTCAGTGGAGGAGAATGAATTTCAAAGGTGGATGATTCTTATCTGCACAGTCATCCTTCCATCCTCTTAAGTCTAGAAACAGGACACATTTTTCTTATTGAACAGTGATACGTGAAACTATGATTTCCAATGGAAAAATACTAAAACCAGTGTTAGACCCTCCGATTCTGTTCTTCTTTACCTATAAGCAAGTGCTTAGTTTTTAATGTCCTGTATGCCTCAGAGTAAAAAGTAATTCCAGGCTCTTCTAAACCTTTAAGTGATAAAATTCATCAAGTTCATGGAGAAATCAGTTGCTGAATAAATATGTAAATATAAGAAATGAAAATAAGAAATCTTTGACAATTCAGTAACAGTTTATTAAAAGATATTTTTCTTTATTTTTCTTCATTAATTCATTTATTCATCCACTCAATAAACATATTTTACCACCAACTATGTACCAGGCACTAAGCCAAGGAAAACTAGGTCAAAAAAGGATGATCTCAGAGTCCTGTGGTAATATCAAGAAAATTCCAATTATCTTGTAATAACTTTTAATGGAGTATAATCTGTAAAAACACTGAATCACTATGCTGTATTTCTGAAACTAATATAATACTGTACTATACTTCAATTAAAAATTAAATTAAAATTCTGTTTAAAAAATTCCAGATTATAAAAGTAATAAGTAACACATAAAGGAGGTGTAGTTAATTCATCTTGAATGGAAAGAGGAGGAAGAAAAGGAAGGGAGTAGTCAGGGAGAAACATTTCCAAAAGGAGGTGATGCTTGACCTGAATATGAGTTTAAATATTAAAGCCTGAATATGAGCTTTCTGGATAAAGAAAAGAGAAAGAAGTATTCCAAGCCAAGTGAACAACACATGCAAAGGCACAGAGCTTGTTGAAACATGATACTTTGGGAAAATATAAGTGGCTCAAGCCAGTGAAAGCAAAGATTATACAAGTGAAGGCATACCATCTGAAGCCAGAAAGAAGACTTTCTGCTTGGAAAGTCTTGATCTGGCTAGATCATTAAGAGACCACTGAATGCCAACTTAGGGAGTTTGAGTTTTATCCTGTGAAAGTCAAAGAACTACTAAAGGGACTTTTTAAAGGAGAGGCACAATTACATGTGCATTTTCGGAAAATCACTAAAATTGTGGAAGATGGATTGGAAATTGGCAAAGCTAGAGCAGAGAGACCAGCTAGCACACTATTGTATTATTTCTGACAAGAAAAATAGAGGGAGGGAGACTTAAACAGTGAATGGAGGAGGGGGTTGTCTGACAAGGGGAGAGAGAGTCATTAGAATCTAAAATTGATATTACCTCACGAGCAGTTAGATGCAGGAGCTGATAAAGAGAGTGAGATTGGAAAGAAAATCTCTAGCATAAATGACCATGGAGAAAGTGATGTCATCCACTGAAATGACAAATATGGAAGAAGAAGCAATTTTGAGAGAGGAGTTTAGTGGGACATGTTCAGTCTGCCAAAGCTTCACTTGAAGGTGCAGCAGCAATTGGAAACGCCAAGTAGTTTCCTTTTAGACCACAAACCAGCCATTGCTTCCTAGAAAGCAAGGCATGTGATTCAAATCAAGAATGAGGAATATGAGGAGACTTCCAGGTAAAGTGAGATGGGGAAGGGTCACTGAAAGAAGACCCTTTAGGGTCTTCTTTAGGAGGAAGAGATGGATGGGGACAGAGTGGAGGGAAGGGAAGGGGAGGAATGAGCGACAAATGAAGCAATTAAACTTTTCACTAGCCTCCCTCTCAACTATCAGGTCGTGAAGTTTTCAAAGAGTTATTTGTAAGAACTCTGTTTTTTGGAGGCAGAATGAGTTATTAACTTTCTCTAATTGGAATCTGATTTTCTCTAGAATTCCGTATTTCAGACTAACAGGGTTTCACAGAAGAGTGTAATAAGTTTTGAATGACTGTTTTTATGCTACATGAGTCACTTCTTTAATAATCCAAGTCCCACTCCCACTCCCCATCTATCTCTGCCCTATCTAAGCCACAGAGTCCCAGGGCAGAATCTAGCTTGTAGGCCCCTGAAGTTGTCCATGAAGCCTTCCTAAACAAACAATGGTGCTGTGAACTGAATGTTAATGTCCTTCCAAATTTCACATGTTGAAGCCCTGACCCAAAATGTGATCATACTTGGAGATGGAGCCTTTGGGAGGTAATTAGCTTTGGATGAAGTCATAAAGGTGGGGCCCTCATGATGAGATTGGTGGCCTTATAAGAAGAGACTCAAGAGCTTGTTCACTCTCCTCACTGTGCACAAGAAGAGGTCATATAAGCACAAATGTTCTCTTGGACACCTACAAGACAAGAGAACAGGCCCCAGGATGAAACCTACCCTGATGGCACCTTTATCTTGGACTTCCCAGCTTCCATAATTGTAAGAAATAAATTTCTGTTGTTTAAGCCACCCTGTCTATGGTATTTTGTTACGGCAGCCTAAACAGACTAAGATATATGGGTGTCACAGTTGTCAAGTTTGCCTCACAGAGAATCTGTGTCCCAATCTGATACATGTCCATGATCAGCATCATACCCAATATTAACATTTAATTGCCTTAATCAAATGTATCCTGGTCTTGAGTCTGCATTGAACCCTCCTGGGCTAAGGTGTTAGGAGGGAGGTCAGAAGACATGCCAAAACAGAGAGATTTTGTTAGGAAACAAGCACATCCTCATGAGAGACCACCTTCTCTTAAGGCCAGAAAGAATGAGGGAACAAGGATCATAATACAAATTTGGGGAAGGACAGAAAATGGGAGTCATATTTCCCAGTGCTTGGCCACATCTGTATGCTGTTAACCACGTTATAGATTTCCCAAAAAGCCTACTGGGCATCCATAGCACTTTGGTAGGTATGTGATGGTATGTGATTAAAATTTCAACCTTAAGATAGAGGATTTCTCCAAAGCAGACAAGCCCCCTTTGCTAGATCCACATGTGTCTTATTGACCTGTGGTGTGTCAGGGGTAATGTGGTGAATGCTGTGTTGCCAATGAGCCATGCAGGGACTTCCCTGGCAGTCCAGTGGTTAAGACTCTGCGCTTCCACTGCAGGGGACACAGGTTCGATCCCTGGTCAGAGTACTAAGACTCCGCATGCTGCACAGCATGGCCACAAAAAAAAAAAAGAAAGAAAAAAGAGCTATGCAATGACCAAAAGGCATAAAGGACATGAAGATATAATTCATGGGACCATGGAACTTATCTATTTATCTATTCTTAATACTCATCTTTATTCCACAAAGAATTGTCATCCTTATAACACACACTCTCGAGAGGTGGGCTACAGTTTGATTTTAGCCTTCTTCCAAGCAGTGAAGGGGAAACACTTTTTGTGTGACATAAGTCACCATGGTATGAGCCATGCTTTCTTCTCTCATTTCATTTAAATCCAAACAGCTGTGTTGTGGACAGGAGCCAAATAAGAAAGAATACCTTAAAAATACCTTGATGCAACATTCCAGTATAGAAGCCTGAGGGAAGACAGGTGTGGGAGTGCACAGCAATGAGCTAGCCAAGATGTTTGAAGTTACCGAGTCTAAACAATCATATGCCAATCATGAATCTAAGCATCAATGTCAGCTTTAACCATAGACCCTAAAATCTTTGACCACAGAAAAGGACAGTCACATGACAATGATATGGAAAAAATGCATGACATCCACCAGCATACTCACACACCTACACACATCCTCAACAGCTTCATCCTCAAACACAAGGAATGGTGACAAATGCATCACAAATATGTGTCACAGCAAGAAACCCGTGACCCTCTCAAGTCTGGAGCAGAGAAAACTATAAGTGAATGCATTAGTCACAGTCCAATTGATCAAAGCCAGCAATTGATATCAGTGCATAGTCTGTATTAATTAAATCTTAAGTGTAGAATATTAAATTAAAAATGTTGATTTTCCCCATTTGTCCTTTAACTCCATACATTTTATCACTTCACAATAGGAGTCCACTTATGTTATGTTTCTATAAGTAATCCAAAACAATGATGAATTAATTACCTTTCACAACATAAGTCAAAGCAGAATCTAATTCATTAATACATTTTTATCTCCCTCAACTCATTAATTTACTGAATGCCATTCCTTCCTATAGACAGAATTTCATCTTTAGCTACAACATTTTGCAAGCACCAGACTAACACTGAACAGGATAATTTGCTCTTAAATCAAACTTTGCTGAATAAGTCAAATTGTCCAGCAACTAGAATATGTTTTAAAAGTAAATCTGGGGCTTCCCTGGTGGTGCAGTGGTTGAGAGTACGCCTGTCGATGCAGGGGACACGGGTTCGTGCCCCGGTCCGGGAAGATCCCGCATGCCGCGGAGCAGCTGGGCCCGTGAGCCATGGCTGCTGGGCCTGCGCGTCCGGAGCCTGTTTTCTGCAACGGGAGAGGCCGCAACAGTGAGAGGCCCGCGTACCGCAAAAAAAAAAAAAAGTAAATCTGGAGAGGAAGCTTGACTATTCTGTATCTTTGTCAAGTAGCATTTTCATGCTTCAGATAATCTACACACCCAAACAAAGCAGGGGCTTCTCTTTGTTTATCTCCAAAAGCAAAGTATCCTGTCACATTGGTGGCTGGAACACCTTTCAAGTTTAGTCAGTATATTTACCATCTACTGTATTGTTTTGGGGTTTTTGTTTTTTGTTTTTTGGGGGTTTTTTTGGCTGTGCTGGGGCCTCGTTGTTGTGCAGGGCTTTCTTTTAGTTGCAGCGAGCGGGGGCTACCCTTTGCCATGGTGCACGGGCTTCTCATTGCGGTGGCTTCTCTTATCGCGGAGCACGGGCTCCAAGTGCGCAGGCTTCAGTAGTTGCAGCACGTGGGCTCAGTAGTTGTGGCTCACGGGCTCTAGAGCACAGGCTCAGTAGTTGTGGTGCACAGGCTTAGTTGGGAGATCCCACATGGCATGTGGGATCTTCATAGACCAGGGCTCGAACCCGTGTCCCCCACATTGGCAGGCAGATTCTTAACCACTATGCCACCAGGGAAGCCCCATCTACTGTATTATGTCACCTTCACTCTTTCTGGAGATGTATTTCTTTTTAGGGACAAGAGAAAAGTAAATCTCCTTAATTGAGTCAAAATGTATTGAGAGAGAGGGAGGCTCTTGGCAAGGTAAAGGTCCTCCAGGCCATCTTTAAGACTTTCCTTTCTCCTAGCACACGCCTTATTTTTACCACAAGTTTCCAGTTTAGAAAAAAGTATGTCCACCTAAAAAATAAATCCCAGCACAGACTACAAATGATTTACTTGAAATCCCAGACTGTAGACACTGGAGCAAAAGTTAGTGAAATACTCTGTCAACAATCCAAGCTAAATGAAAGAAAATTATTCATTACACAGACTGCCAACTCTCAGGTGTTGGTAGCCAAAATGAATAATCAAATTAAATATCTATAGTGATGTAAGAAAGAAGAGAAAATACTGAAGAAAAGTCCAGGGAAAGGGTGCTAGGGCAGCAATCATGAGAAATATTCGTGGTTAGCCTTTATCAGGTGTTAAATAAACGCTAGGGCACTTGCTAATTAGTTGACATTTGTTACTTACTTTTATAATAAACATATGAGATGTTCACTTAACATGATTCCTTTTTGACATATGAGTAAACTGAAGCTTAGAGTTTAAGTAGCTTGATTAGGTGGCAAATAAGTCATAATGTCTAAGTACAAGTGCAATCACTGTGATTGTTAACCCTTATACATAGAGTATGAGTTAATCTGATCCTCATTCTCAAACCACACTCATTTGAGAAATTTGGGTATGGTGAGAAAGGGGCAGGGGCAGGGGAGAGAGAGGAAGAGAAGAGACCAGATAACTATTCAAACAGTGAAAGGACTGCTCCCTGCTATTCTGCTCAGTGGTCATGTGTCCTGGATGGAGCAAGAGAAGGGACCTGGCAGTGTTATTCCCGTCCTCGCAGTAGGAGCACCGAAGATGTAACTCTGGATCAGTGTTCGAAGATTTAATTTTTTCAGACAACACAGTTCCTAAAATTAAGCCATGTTACCGGATTCTGAAACAAATAAACAAATAAAGCCATCAATTCCAACCCAGGAAGAAAATCTGGCTGTGATGAAGTAATTAGAGAAGGCACGTTGGCCTCCACAGTGGTGTCTTCCTAAGGCATTTCCAAAAGCAGTTTTTTTTTAAATTGAAGTATAGCTGATTTGCAATCAAACTTTAATGGTTACCAAAGGGGAAAGGGAGAAGGGCAGGAGGGATAAATTAGGAGTATGGGATTAATAGATATACACTAGTATATATAAAGTAGATAAGCAACAAGGATTTACTGTATAATACAAGGAACAATATTTGATATCTTGTAATAACCTATAATGGAAAATAATCCAAAAGCAGTTTTAACCCTCACCACTTGGAGAACTTACCTTCCCAGTGAGAGGCAGCTCCTCGTTTCTTCCAAGCCCTGTACATGCTCTTCCATCTTAGAAGCTACAGGCTCCCCCAGAAACAGATCCTGAAAAGAGAATGAAGTAGTGAACATAGTTGTTTGGGGGTGACCCCAGAAAACACAAAGAGAGAGGTAGGAAAATGAGGTAGGGAAGGGAAGGAGGCTGATAAAGGATGACTCTTCAATCAAGTTCCCACCGTGTGTAACTGGTGGTTAACTCCATGGTAAAGCACTGGAGCCAAAGTAAAAATTATTTTTTGAGAGTTATCCCCACAAGGGATGAAGGGGCTAAGGGGTCACTTATACACTGACATTTTCAGCACAATTTGCCGAAAATAATAACCTGAAGACTGGAATGGTGGTTACCAGGAAACTGGAATCATAGTTACCAGGAGAATGAAAAGGTGTTTACCAGGGCCTAGGGGGAGGTGGGCACAAGAGTTATTAACCACTAAGCATAAAGTTTCAGTTGAGTAAGATGAATAAGCTTTAGAGATCTGCTGTACAACACTGTACCTATAGTCAACAGTAATGTATTATACACTTAACATTTAAGAGGATGGATTTCATGTTAAGTGATCTTACCACAATAAAATAAAATAAAGACAAAATAAATTACCTGGACAACTTTGTAAAAAGCAAAATTGCCATACATGGGAGGGTTTACTTCCAGACTCCCAATTCAATTCCATGGATCTATATATGTTTATACCTAAGCCAATAACACACTCTCTTGATTACTATAGCTTTAAAATAAGACTAGAAATTAAGTAGTTTAGGTTCTCTAGTTTTCTTATTTGTAAAAGTTATTTAGCTGTTCAAAGTCCTGTTTGTTTCCATATAATTTTAGAAACAGTTCTGACTTAGAGCAAACAACTGGGATTTTAATTGGGATTGCATTGACTCATTAGGTCACTTTGGGAAGAATTGACATCAACAATATCATCTTTTAGTTCATGAAAATGATATGCTCCTCCATTTATTTAGCTCTTCTTTAATTTTTCTTCCTCCTTCTCGGCCATTTCTTAAGCTTCTAATTGAATTTTCATGTTTAATTAAATTAAAACAATGATGAATAGAGATAACGGACACCTTTGCCATGTTCCTATCTTAGTGGAAATTCCTCTAGTATCTATTAGATCTTAAGTAAGATGCTGGCTTTTGTACTAAATATATATACTTTTTATCACATTAAGAAAGTATCCATTAAAGTTTTTTAATCAGAAAAGGGTATTGTGTACTATTGGAGGCTTTTTTCAGGGAGACAATCACATGATTTTTTTTCCTTAGATCTACTTATAAGGCGTATTTTATTAATACTAATTCTAATATTGAGCAAATCATGCTTTCATTGAATAAATCTCTGCTGATCATGGTTTGTTATTTTCTTACTGTGCTATAAGATTCTGTTTGCTAATATTTTATTTAGTAATTTTGCATCGATATTCATAAATAACATTGGTTTATAGTTTTCTCTTTTTGTACTCTACTTATTAAAAGTTCTTTTAGAAATTCCTGTTCAAATCACAAGGCAAAGTGTAAACCAGCCACTTTCCCTTCTTGCCCAATATTATTTTATCCCTGTAAACAATTTTTACCCTTTCCCATTTACCCCCATGCCTCACAAGAGTTCACACATATGTGGGTTATTACAGAAGCTATCATGAACAGAAGTGATCAAAAACCATTTCCTGAGAATCAAAACGCTTGATTCAAAGGTATGTTATCTTGGTAAGCATCCCAAGATACCCTGAATAATTACAAAGTCTGACATTCTTCCTGTTTCCGTGTCCAAATTCCTGGGCAGGAGACTTATTGGTCCAGCCTGGGTCAGAAAGCCATGTTGCTACTCCTGGACAAGTCAAATGTGGTCAGAGGGCAGGATCATATGAAAAAAAGATAACTATTTAGAAGGCATATATATGAAGTGGCCAGCTGGGGGTATGGGGAAAGAAAGCCTTTCAGAAGGAAAGAAATGCCTTTTCCCAAAGGAAGGCAAACTGATAGTCAAATATAACAGTAACGCCTATTAAAATTACATAAAAAGGGAAGGCCCTATATCATTTATACTGAATTGAATGTGCCTCCTGAAAATGTATAGTCAAAAAAATGTCATCCTACAAGTACTTATGCAAAAAAATTTAACAATTTTTTTTCCTGCACTCAGTATTTGGTACAGACCTTGGGAAGATGGAATTTAGCATTTCTTACACAAAGCACACCAATAGCGCCACAGCAAGCATATCAGATGAGAGGTAGGGTGAGTTTCTTTCCTGAGACATGTACTAGATAATATACCAAGAAAAACTCTAAAGCCACCAAATGATATGCAAAGGAAAGATCTCAAGTATTTGTAAAATATGTGGTAGTACTCCGTACCCTATAAAATGCTGTACCAATAATGAGCTAGGAGTGAGGACACAATTACCCCACCTTTGTTTTTCTCTGCTTAAAGAAACCCCAAGTAAAAAGGAAGTTCAGAAGATACACAGAAAGGAACATTCTGTCTATAAGGCAATGGAAGTTTATGATTCTTCCCAGATTCAAAAATCTGAAACTTGTTAACTAAGGTGACAAAAGTGATAAGCAGGGCTCACAAATTTGCATAACTAAATGCCATCATTTAGACATTATGAGAAGTAAAAATTATGAGGCATATTTGAAAGGCACAATAACTGGAATCTGATGAACTAAATATTAAAGGAAAATACTCCACAGAGAGCACCTTATTTAGTGAACTCATTATGAAAATTTTATATTAGTATATTTATTGTTAGATTATAAACAATGCTCCCAGACTGGCTGAAAACAGCCTTTTATTAAAGAGTAAGGCAAATTTCCCCTTTCATACTTGTCTAAATTATTGTTTCTGAAATTTAATTTCCCACTTTTTTTCTCACATTTATGCAATACTTAGCAGTTTAGCAGCACATTCTCACTCAACATTTACATGACTTTTTACCCCTTCATGGGGTTAAAAAAAAAAACGAGTCTTAAAATGTTCGCCGACTTGCCAAAGGTAGATCAGGTAACTAGTCTGAACTGTACAAATTCTAAATCAGTGAAGTCTAAATAAGTATGACTTTACTTTGTCTTTGTTTTATTCCTGAGAGACATGTATTCCCATATGGCAAAAATTACAAAGGAGAAAAAGAAAGAAAAAATAAATAAATCTTTTTAATTCTGGATTAATTCTCTAAACTCTTAAAGACTATATTTATGAAGCAACAGGGGGAAAAGGCAGAGGGGGAGGGAGTCCATTCGTGTTAATATTGGTTGAGCTCAAATGCAATGTAAAATTTATTATTTCTTTTGTTGTTTTTGTTCTTCCAATTTGAAAAGAATTATGTGTGTGTACATATTTATTATATTTTTTCACTTAAGTAGAGCAATGAGTTTTTTTCAAGTTTATCTAGCAAGAGCAGATAATTGACACCAAATTGGTCTTTTGAATTTCCAACCAGAATCTTCTCTCCTTCAACTGCTCCTGCAGAAGGATGATTTTGGAGGAAATTAGATTCACTATTTGCATAAACCAATGTATTTAGCTGGTGGCTCTGCAGGTCCAATTAACTCTTCTAACAATATGGGTGAAATGAGGTTGCGGTTATGTTTGTAGCCACTTAGAATTGTTTTGATTAAACACTCCCTCCTGTACCTTACTTAAAGTAAGAACACATGGCACTGAAACGTATTTCATGGGATGGGAGAGGATGCCTGGGGGGAAAAGGGAAGAAAAATATCTGTCATGATATGAAATGCATGACCTCTCATTTATGTATAACCATAAACAGAAGGCTTATTTGCACAAATTTTTAAAAATATTGCACATAACACACTTTGAAGACATCTTTAATATGTCAATCAATATCATTACTATTGTATTATGAAAAATATCATTGATGTCAGACAAAATAGTAAAAGTTGAAGGAGCACAAAGCTGAGAACCAGCAGACCTGTATACTAATGTCCCTAGTGAGTCACTAAACTTACTTTTCCTTGTCTGGAAAGAGAAACAACACTCATTTAGTTTCTGCCTCTGAGAATACAACAAAATATAAGATACAATTGCTGCTCTCAAAGAGTTTGTAATACATTTGGCAAAACAAAGTAATTCACGTAAAAGATAAAAATAACCACTTGCTAGGAACTTCTCCAAAAACAGTATCATCTGGTTGAGCTTCATAACAACCCAAAGAGGTAGGCATTATTATTATTATTTCTATTTTACACACAAGAAAACTGAGGCATAGAGTGATTCAGAAATATTAGAAGACCTCTCTGTTGCTTAAGTAACAGCGAGGTTTCAAACCCAGTCAACCTCAGCATGAGCGCTTAGCTACCATATCATATAATGACAAAAAGTCCTATGTGTTCAAAGAAGGGAAAGGCAGGATAATTAATTAGCAAAATAATACACAAGGGATAGTTAAGAATTGGAATGATAAGAGAAGTTTCCAATCATAAGAATATGATGAGCCAAACCTTAAAGGATGAAGAGTATTTGTATGGACAGAAGAGAAGATGATGGAAGTAGAGTGAGAAAACTCAGCATGAAGATGGCAGTAGGTGTGGGGTGACAGGAGGGAAGAACCCAGAAGAATGGCAGTGAGATATAAGGATGGACAGGTCAATTGTGGAGAATTTTGACTACGGAGTTTAAATCCTTCCAACCTCCCCAAACTGACGGTTCTGTTTACCTGGCCTCCTCTACAAGCTAGTCTCCACAGTTGAGCGTTGCTTTTTCCAGAAAGCAGTATTTAAAGAGCAAGCAAAGACTCCAGTTGTTCTAAAATCCCAATCGAAGCCCCAGCTGGCCTACAGGGAGCCTTTGAACTAACTAGGCAAAAGTGCCCTCAACAGATAAGTACGTGGCTTGGTGAGGAGAGTGTGACTTTCCCTGATTTAGAGGAGGGTCCTGGGTAGATGCAGCCCTATATGTAGAGCTTGGCTGATCAACACAGACTGATCTCAGTCCCAAGCATCTCTCCAGAAGGATCACACAAACTACTCAAAACTGTACATACCAGCCCCATTTCCAATACGCAGCCACATTCTCTGGAATCACACTTCAAATTTACAAAAGCTTATATAAGCACAAAAACCATTACTTAATTACCATAAGTAATTACTTAAAGGTGACAATAATCATTCATGCTATTTGGGGAAAAGTTGGAAAATGTTTGTAAAACAATCACATGATATGTAATAAGTCAAAATTTAGCTATGCTGACTATGGTAATCAGTATTAAAGATTGTTTTTACTTCAGAATGATACACAAATATGTTTCCTCGATTATAGTTTATATTGAAATAAAATTAGAATCCATATGGTAATTTGGGGCACATCATTAGTAGATTGTAAAACAGAGATTCAAATGTTTACATCTAATGTTCCTAATTCCATGGAGGAAATAGTTTATATTAGAATTTTCTTACCAGCCAAAATATAGTCATTATCTTAATGAAATTAATTCTTTTTATTTCTTTAAGTGTAAAATTCTACTTAGAATTTGATAGCCAGCTATGTATCTTAAATGTATTTATTGCAATATGATTCAAATAAGTACAAAGGAACTTTTGGGGATGATGGATGTGTCCTAAAACTGAATTACGGTGATTGTTGCAAAACTGTATAAATTTAATAAAATTCATTGAACTCTGCACATAATCTTTTTACTGTATGTATGTTATTGCATACTCTTTTACTGTAAGTTAGGTTAATAAAGGTATTTTTTTAAAGATTAAAACTGGTGGCTTTTGGTGGATGTATTACAAATTCTTTTCATTTACCTACTTCAAAATTTTCCTATTTTTTACATACTTCAAAATTTTCCTATTTTTTACAAAAGTAGGTATTACCTACATAATTAAAAAATAATTTCAATGCAGTTCAGTTTAACATAAACATTTATCTAGCACACATTCTGTGCTTAGCATCGTGATAGAATCTAGAGTTGTACAAAATAGAAAATAACATGTTGCCTCTTCCTTAAGGAGCTTACAGTTGAGTAAGAGTAGAAAACAATGCAAACAGCTACTTATTTATGGCAGAATGAAATTACCTTTCAATCAAGTTGCAAGTAATAGATGTTGGTAGCTGGGTGAAAGAAAAAATGAATGACTGGCCAAAGGGAAGTGGGCAAAGAAAAGAGTGACTGGCAGGAGAGTTTTAATGAGTCACCTGGAGGTTGATGCACATGGCCACATCCTTAATGGGAATAAACAAATTAATATTCGTTGGAAAGTAAGGTTTAGTAGCAAAAGCAAGCATTCTTCATGCTTACCACACATATTTATATCTGCTAGAAAAAAAAATTGACCTTGAGGAGTCCAGAAGATTTGATAGAGAGTAGGCAGAAAGAATAGGTAGGTAGGAAGAATGGACAGAGGAAAGCAAAAAATATGTCAGCTTGTACTTTATCATTGAAAAAGGAAACAAACATAAAAACAAGAGTCTGTTTCAAAAAATAGTTGTTTCTCTAACCGGAGTGAACGAGGTGGTGTAGTTACCTGCCCACATTGCAGGAAGGAGTAAAGAGCCTCCTTTCAGCAGGCAGTTACCTCTCTAGAGATAAGATAATCGAGCTAAGCCAATCAAGCCCAGATTATTCTTTACAAATTTACCAATCAGAAATATTTCTCCACCTCTCTTGGGCTGCAGTCAGTAAAATGGTGGAGAAAAGCCAGGACCTATACCAAATGAGCTCTCTTTCCAGGGACAGAATCATCAGCAATACTCTGTCATCACAAGTGGCGCACAACAATCATTTGTAAAGCTTGCTAAAAATGTGGCTTCCCAGTCCCAACACAGTGGATTCTGAGAGAGACCCATGATCTGTATTTAAAACATGCTTGCACTACCCTGTCCCATCCCCAATCTGCAGAACCTATTGCAGTAGGTCTGTAGACCACACTATTAAAACACAACACCAACTTAGAGGTCTGCTTGTGGGGAACTAACAAAATAATGAACACTGATACATAAAATCTTATTAATTATTTATTGTTACTGGTACTATTACTATAAATCACTAAATTAAGATTCTAGCCGCATATTAGTTTCAAGAGTAAAAATATATTTACAGAAGAAATTTTCTTTTGATTTAATGCAAAGAAAAATCTAAGGGAGATATTGAGTGTACCAGGTACAATTTCTAATGGTTTCTCAGTGATCTAAAATCTATTTCTTTAAGTGATTCCCAAAATTGTATTCGTCAGGAGAACTGGCCAACAAGAAATCTCCATCCCATTGGAGATGACATATAAAGCCTTACAAGCCCAGGTCTTGTCCCAGGTTTCTTAAATAAATAATACTTTACCTCTCCCCAGGTCTGTCAGCTGCAGGTAAACAACTCCACCCTTCCCTGTTCACGCTTAACCAGACATTCAGTCTGAAGAGAGTAGGAAGATGAGGTTTCCACCAAGCAGTCGAGACACAAGCTTTGATAGCCGCCTGTATTTCTTTTTGCAGAGGCTTCCCTGGGAATCTTTTCTGGGCAGGTTAGCACTTAAAATGTCATCATCTGACTGCTTTGATTAATTGTGGTATCATTTTCTGCATGAACCAGGTAGGGAAAGATGCTCTTTTCATTTTGAGTGGTCTTTTATGCTCAGAAGAAATTAGCTTGCCCCAAATGAGAGGCCTTGACACCATTAGCCAGTTCAGATACCACATGTCACTTTATTAAAGTGGCAGATTTTGGAGGTGTTCTTTAATTTTATCATTTATGATAAGCTATTGTTTGAAGAAAAAGAGATGGGCCATGCTCTGGCAGAGCTCAGCCAGGCTATAACTCTGTTGGTCAGGCTTTCTAAGTTATTCTGTGATCAGATTCACGCTTACTCATCCAGGCTTCCATCCAATGCGTACCACAATCACCTGTGCTCAGTCTGACTCACTGCAGAGAAAGTGACCCCTGGGGAAATCTCATATGGACTTTGATGACTATATTTAATTCCAGAGCCCGGGAAGAAACTAAAGCAGAGAAGGATCAGCAACTGCCTGAAAGATTGGCATCACCTCAGTGTTCTACGCAAAGATTTTTTTGTAACAATTTTAGTTCAGAAATTGTCCTAGTGATAGCAGTACTGGTATAATAACTACAGTTTGGGGTACATACTACGTGTCAAGCATGGTGTTCATTGTTCTATCCTATTTAAAATTTCCTAACAGCTTTGGGGAGTGATATTATTATTCTACATTATCCTCTTACAGGTGAAGAAACTGAGGCTCACAGTGGTAAAATTATTTGTTCAAGACCATACGGCAATGGTGCTAAGAACCAGGATTGTCTGAATCTAAAGCCCACACACCTGGTGTGTGTTAATATACCCTATATCAATCTACCAGTGCAAGTTTAATAGAGTCCAGGGAATTTGTGTCAGAAAACCTGGGTTCTTTGTTGAATGACCATCCCATTACATGCATAGGAGCACCAAGAGTTCACTGGTCCAAAATCATTCCCACATATTTGACATGGACCTAAGATTCTTTTGTGTGTGTGTGTGTGAATAACATGCCCCTGCCCTATTTCATTCACTTGTCCAGCTTTTATTTCTCCTTATTCCCTTTTCTTAACTTTTTATTTTATATTGGAGTACAGACAATTAACAAATTTGTGATAGTTTCAGGTGCACAGCAAAGCAACTCAGCCATACATATACATGTATCCATTCTCCCCCAGACTCCCCTCCCATCCACGCTGCCACATAACATTGAGCAGAGTTCCCTGTGCTATACAGTAGGACCTAAAATTCTTTTGAGTAACACAGAGAAAGGTCAGGCTGGCATTATTATGTTCATTTTAAAAACAAAGAAATTGAGGTTAAGAAGGAAAATAAATTACCTGAGGTCTTAGCTGGTAATTAGCAGAGCCAGATCCAGCCCCTGTACCAAATGCTTTTTCCACCATACCTTAAATGAAATAGGCAGAAAGAGACACGTTAAAGACAACAGGTTAGGGGCTTCGCTGGTGGCACAGTGGTTGAGAGTTTGCCTGCCGATGCAGGGGACACGGGTTCGTGCCCCGGTCCGGGAAGATCCCATATGCCGCGGAGAGGCGGGGCCCGTGAGCCATGGCCACTGAGCCTGCGTGTATGGAGCCTGTGCTCCGCAAAGGGGAGGGGCCACAACAGTGAGAGGCCGGCGTACCGAAAAAAAAAAAAAAAAGACAATAGGTTGGGAAAAACAGAAAACATTGATCTCTTTCTCTCTGAGCCATTTCCTTCTAATACTCAGATGCTGAGAAAATATTTGGAATTTTCAAGAGTGCAAACCTCTGTGCATGCATGCACACAGCTGTGTGAATGTGGTAGGTGAGAGATGTAGATAAGCCTCATGCTCGGGCCCAGGCCCAGGTCATGGCACATGGGTGTAGAGACAGAGAAGCTGCAGGAATTCAGAATGGGGATCAGCCATCTCTATTTTCCCCATGTCATCTATCTTGGAAACCATGGAACAGACTGACTGACTCGAGGAGGGAGGAAGGGAGAGAAGTAGTCAGAAATAAAGAAGGGAGTTCATATGATTCAGCCAGCCAAAATTATTAGAATCTATTCTTGAGGGTTTTTTCCACTGAAAAACTTTAATAGAGCAGGGTTTGTAATCTGGCAAATGGAAGATGCCATTTTTTTTCTCACTATCTAGTGCTGTTTTGGCCAAGGAGGGTGGGAGGTATGAATACATGAATGCAGAGATGTCAGCCAAGTCAATTATATTTTAAATTCTCACCAAAGTTCCTCAAGTAAATTGATTGCCAGAAAAGACCAGTGGGCCATATAGTTATTTTTTAAATTAATTTTTATTGGAGTATAGTTGATTTACATGGGCCATATAGTTATATTTTACTCTTTTAATGGGGCCAATTGCTTCAGAATTTGTTAGGCATATCATGTTGCCCATCATTTTCAGTAGAAATTTAGGGGTCTAGAGTACAGAAGAAAAACACCAAACCTTCTTTTTCTTGGAAACAAATCTGGAGCTCAGAGAGGGGAGAAAACACAAAATTTCAGCTTGTCTTTGATGTGGCTGAGAAATGGCGTACAATGAAGGTCCAGACAGAGAATAATACTCAAGAACTGCCTTTGTGCTCCCAACTAGGCTTGAGTCTGAAAGACTCAAGAGATGGATACCCCTGGGTAGCTGAGTTGGGGAGACCAACCTTAGGCATAGATCACAACTGGAACAACAGCACACTAGGCACAGAAAGTGCTTCCTCTTTGTGGCTGACAAGTATACTTCAAGGCAGATTTATCGATTTAGCCAATTACATCCAGCTGCATGAATCTTAAGATTCAGAACTAGAGATCAGCCAAGATGGTGGAGTAGAAAGACCTTAAGCTCACCTCCTCTCACGAGCCCACCAAAATCACAATTATTTTCAAAAAAACCATCAATGAAAAAGACAGGAACCTATCAGAAAAGATCTACAACTAAAGATATAAAGAAGGAACCACAGGAAGATGGGTAGACTCGTGATATAATCAAGTCCCATACCCCTGGGTGGGCAACCCACAAACTGGAGAATAATTATATTGCAGAGGTTCTCCCACAGGAGTGAGAGTTCTGAGCCCCACATCAGGCTCCCCAGCTCAGGGGTCCTGCACCAGGAACATAAGCCCCTAGACATTTGGTTTTGAAGGCCGGCAGGGCTTAAATTCAGGAGCCCCACAGGTATAGGGGAAATAGACTTCACTCTTAAAGGGTGCACACAAAATCTCACACACACCAGGACCCAGGGCAAAAGCAGTAATTTGATAGGAGCCCGGGCCAGACCTACCTTCTGGTCTTGGAGAGTCTCCTGGAGAGGCGGGGAGGTTGGGAGGGTGGGGGTGGCTGAGGCTCTTCTGGGGACATAAATACTGGCAGCAGCCATATTTGGGAGCTTTCCATCACATGCACACTGAGCACCATCTTGGAACCCTCCCTCTAGCTCTTTAGTGCCAAGTCCTGACCCCACCCAATAACCAGCAGTTGCCAGTGCTGGGACACTTCAGGACAAACAACTAACTGGAGAGGACACAGACCCACCCATCAGAAGACAGGCTGCCTAAAGACTTCCTGAGCCCACAAATGCCTCTAGACATGCCCCTAGACATGGCCCTGTCCACCAGAGGGCCAAGACCCAGCTCCACCCAAGAGTGGGCAGGCACCAGCCCTGCCCTCCAGGAATCCTGCCCTAGCCTCTAGGCCAGTCTCACCCACCAGGGGGCAGACACCAGCAAGAAAACCACAAACCCACAGCCTACCCTGGGATCATAGGACCCCAACACTGCCCACTAGCAGGCCATATATTTTATTGCCTCCTGAAAGAGGTAGGATGTTAAGGTATCAACTCCTGTGTCCCTTTCCTGAATGAGAGAAGAGGTCTGGGATGCAGGAGAGGCCAGGAAGGAGAAGACAGAAGAAACAAATGAACAAGTAAAGATGAGGCTGGAATTTCCAAAGACAGCCTTTGTTAAATTTTGCAGGATTTCCTAAACCTCAAAGCATTCCTATTCCATAAGAAGGAAAATTGGAGGCCACTGCCATATATTACCTCGTTAACACAAATGAGTGGTAAAGAAGCAATACCCCAAAACCCACTGTCATGTGAGGGATTGACTTTGCATGAATGTCAAAAATAAAGAAAACTCAGATTTCTAAACCAAGCAGAAGAACAAAAATCAGGGCTCAGGCCATCATTCTAGAAGTGAAAAAAAAAGAAAATAGGTACAGAGAAAGCAAAGCTGAAGACAAAGGAGCATTCAGCGTTGAGGACATTCTCTGGATCTTAGCTCTGTTCATGAAGGCAATTTGAGTGCACAGAAGAACCCTAAACAACCCATAAGCTGAACTAAACTATAGGCAACTGTTTTCAAATCCAGCACAGAATTAGTCCTAGACTGTGAGATTCAATAGATTTAAGGTGCAGTGCGGCTACCAATGGAGTCAGACAGCTAGTTTTGAGTGCTGGGCTGAGTGCTGGCTGGGTAAGCCCTTTAATACTCTTTATTTATTTATTTATTTATTTATTTATTTATATCATTTATTTATTTATTTTATTTTTGGCTGCGTTAGGTCATCATTGCTGCATGCAGGCTTTCTCTAGTTGCAGCGATAGGGGGCTACTCTTCATTTACTGAATTCCATTCCTTCCTATAGCCAGAATTTCATTTTAACTACAACATTTTGCAAGCACCAGACTAACACTGAACAGGATAATTTGCTCTTGAATCAAACTTTGCTGAATAAGTCAAATTGTCCAGCAACTAGAATATGTTTTAAAAGTCAATCTGGAGAAGAAGCTTGACTATTCTGTATCTTTGTCAAGTAGCATTTTAATGCTTCAGATAATCTACATGCCCAAACAGAGCAGGGGCTTCTCTTTGTTTATCTCCAAAAGCAAAGTATCCTGTCACATTGGTGGCTGGAACTCCTTTCAAGCTTATTCAGTACATTTACCATCTACTGCATTGTTTTTTGTGGGGTTTTTTATTTATTTATTTTATTTTTGGCTGCTTTGGGTCTTCGTTGTTGTGCATGGGCTTTCTTTTAGTTGCGGCGAGTGGGGGCTACTCTTCGTCGCGGTGCGTGGGCTCCTCATTGCAGTGGCTTCTATTGTTGCAGAGCACAGGCTCTAGGCGCACAGGCTTCAATAGTTGTGGTACATGGGCTCAGTAGTTGTGGCTCGCAGGCTCAGCAGTTGTGGTGCACGGGCTTAGTTGCTCCGCGGCATGTGGGATCTTCTCGGACCAGGGATCCAACCCGTGTCCCCTGCATTGGCAGGTGGATTCTTAACCACTGCACTGCCAGGGAAGCCCAGCCCTTTAATACTCTTAAGTCTCAGCTCCATCCTCTGTAAGATGAGAATAAAAATAGGATCTATTTCATAGCATTGTTGTGAGGAGTAAATATGATAATGCGTTTAAGATATTTAGCTAATATTTAAGTTTTTGACATTTAAGTTTTTGACATTTAAGTACTCCATAAATATCTTATTATTGCTGTGCTTGCTATCATTGTCCTCTAACTTGTTAAGCAGGAAACAGATATCTTGAAATGACATTACAATGACAAGGGGTGGGAAACATCATCAACAAAAGCCAGCATCTACCTCAAGCTGCCCCAGCTGAACTCTACTACTGTGGTCAGTTAAATATCAAATACTCATATGATCCAGCAATCCTACTCCTGGACATATATCTGGACAAAAGTATAATTTAAAAAGATACATGTAGCCCTATGTTAAGAGCAGCACTATTTACAATAGTCAAGACATAGAAACAACCTAAATGTTCATTGACAGATGATAAAGAAAATGTGGTATACACACACACACACACACACACACACAATGGAATATTACTCAGCCATAAAAAAGAGTGAAATAATGCCATTTGCAGCAACATGGATGGACCTAGAGATTGTCATACTAAGTGAAGTCAGAGAAAGACAAATATCATGATATCACTTATATGTGGAATCTAAAATATGACACAAATGAACCTATCTACAAAACAGAAACAGACTCACAGACTCAGAGAACAGACTTGTAGAGGGTTGGGGGAGGGATGGATTGGGAGTTTGGGATTAGCAGATGCAAACTACTATGCATAGAATGGATAAACAAGGTCCTACTGTACAGCACAGGGAACTATATTCAATATCCTGTGACAAACCATATTGGAAAAGAATATGAAAAATAATTATATACCTATGTATAACTGAATCACTTTGCTGTACAGTAGAAATTAACACATTGTAAATCAACTATACTTCAATAAAATAAATTTTTAAAAATCAAATACTCAAAAAAATAGTCTCAGCCTATTTTAGTGCATTAAAAGCCTATAGAAATAGGGCAAAAATAGTATTTAAAATTTTGTAACTAGAAATAAAGGTCACTGAGCTCTCTCATTCCCTGCTACCTGGTAGGGAAGCTGTCCACATAGAAGGCCTCTTAGTTAGCCAGAAAATGCATATTAAACTCTCCACCAAGAGAATACAATTGGTCCTATGTTCCCTGAACCCAGACATCCCTCCAGAAGCCTTTGGAGGGGGAGACTCAGTAAGCATCCACAGCAGGGGAGGCAAGTGGTCTATGCAACACACAGGACAGGTAGTTGCAGGCTTCTGCAGATGTTACTTGTCCTTAGTATCACAAAATTTCAATGTTCAAATATATACAAGCATGACAAATGGGGGAGAATCAAATGACCATTAGGATTATAATATGTGTGAATAAGCCATTGGGATAATTTCTGCAAATAAAGGGCCATATAACTGCTAATATTCCCACCTTTTCCTAGCAATAATAATGCATCATCTGGCTGAAACAGTTCCTTAAGTACCTTATGTTCTTTGCCAGAGCCAAGTCATTAATCCCATTTATACAGCTAACAGGGAAGCTCTGAGTCCAAACTAAGGTCCTGCAGAAAAGTACTGGAATTAATGACAAAGGGGAATCATTTTTCTCTACAGCTATAAGGTTGCTTTGCCAAATAGCACATTTTTGCTCATGAACTTTACTTTGAATACTGAATAATCTACCCAGGAAAGAAATAGTTAATACAACCACATCAATAGTTTTCCAGCCGGTCAACCCAACATTGCTAGGACCATACAGCAACCCTGGTCCTTTACTATGTCTCTCCCTTAGCGTATCCATATTCCCATCAGCCTACAAAAGCAGAGTCAGCTTTTACAGTGTGCCAGTGAACTGGGAGAGAGACCCCCCATGCCATGCATGTTCGCCCCAAACTCTGCAAGGTGATGCAGTTTTAGTCTGTGACTCTCTCCACATGAGAAGTAGTAGTACATAACAGTTACATGATTTAGTGCACTCCAGGGTCAGACAGACCTGGTTTATATCCCAGCTCTATCAGCATCTGAAGTTCCCGGGTCAGTTTACATCTTTTAGGCTAGTTTTCCCTGTCTCTAAAGTGAATGGGGAAGGAAGAAGTACTCTTAAGATTATTTGGACAATTGCTTATTAACATTAGTAATACGTGACTGTAAAGAAGGAAGGAAGGAGGAATGGGAGGAAGGAAGGGAGGGAGGGAAGAAGGCAGGCAAAGAGAGAGGACTCCCTGAAGAGTCACAGCGTCACTCAAGAGACCTGTCAGAGGACAGGCTAGAGGGACCCTCCCCAAAATCCAGGGTCTCTCCTCCCAGAATCTGCCCTTGTTCTCTGTCACTGAAAGGTTCAAGAGCAGGAAAGCTGCGAACCTGAACCAAGCTCCTTCTAGGAGCCAGACCTCAGAGCTCTTCTAGCAGCAGTGGCAGCTCTTACTTTCTGATTTGGGCGCCTGGGTATGTGCTGTGAGCATGTTTAAAGAACACAAAGAGAGGAAGATATTGAGTCTGTCTTATTGCCATACTCCCAACAGAGAACATCTCTGCTGAACCACTGCATCCTTACTCTGCAATTACAATCCTTATTATAGGGGGAGGTTACAGCAAAGAGCTAACGGAGCTGAGTGGCAGTCATTAGCCATTCTGCCCACACGTAACCTCCAGGGGAAGCACTGAAGGATTCCTTCTCCACATCAACAGGCAAGTGCATTTAGAGGCAGCTTCTCTCCCTATTCTGTGCCCAGTGTGTGAACAGGAGGACCACACCTTATCCACAGAGAGGCTCTCAGGCCCCAGGCTCCCTGTGTCCTTAAACATAAAATAGGAGGCCTGAGTCCTTGCTTCAGGGCCACATGCTTTGTTATAAGTAGAACGACCATGTGATTTATTGTCCAAGACAACACATTGTTGAGAGTGAAAGAAGGCACTGGTAATAATTACCAGTGAGACAAGAGGCATAACCTGAGACTGTTCTAAGCAAACAAGGATATGAGATCATCCTAAGCGATTCTAGTTAGGCTTCACACTGCAGGAACCCTCACAAGAAGGAGGAAGACTTCGTGCTGGTTAGCCTTCTCCCTCTGAAAACTATCTAAATTGTTTTCCCCCTTCCAATAAATGAATAAATAAATAAAAATAATGATAACATTTTAAAATAAAATATATTAAAACTATTAATATAGAAGTAAGCAAAACAGAAAAGGACAAAAAAAATACGGAAAATACCACAAGTGTAGTGGGGAGAGGGAGAGAGTATCATCATTTGGTGAAAATCATTTTTTCCACACTTCCATAGGTGAAGAATAAATAAATGAAAGGATGGGTAGAAAGACAAAATAATTTTATGAAAAAGGAATCATACTACAACTAGATACTTTTAATAAAAGGAGTTGAATTTAATTTTACACAGAACACAAAAACAGAAAGTGAAATGAAACAAAGGAAAATGTTGAACCTCACACAAATACTTCTTTGTTACAAGAACGATGCTATATCCAAACTTCCCAGGTCCCTACAACACTGCACACTTCACCTCCTTCTGACATGACTCCAATCCCCTATAGAAATAACGTGGATTAAAGAGAAGCTAGTTTCCAGCTACGAAAAGAACACAGCCTTGGCCGTGAGCCTGGGGAATACAAAGATGGTCCCTCTGCCCTAAAGAAGCCCCTTAAGATCCTAGAGTGGGGTCTTCCACTTCCACGTGCAATGACGCACGTGAACTTGCCTAATGCAGTACCTGGTGCAGAGTGAAGCCTTGATCAATATATGTTTAATGTAAGAAAATGCAACTTATTCATGCATTTGCTCATATATGCAGAACTTGTCAAGGGAGTAACTATAATTTATTGAAGAAGTGCTTACAATTTATATAAAGAACATTCATTTAAATTGTAAGACCTAGAAATACATGAAAGAGTGGTCTCTTTCAAACAGCTCTTGGGCTTATCCAAAGCTGTGCAGCTCTAATGAGAGCCCAATAAGAATTGATACTATGCTGCAATTGGCCTTTCTGAGCTCTGGTTCTAGGCCCCCTGCTCATTTCTCCTGTGCCCCACAGGGACAGAGGACCTTGTCTCTACTTTGGTTTGGTTGAGCTCTCAGACCAATAAGAAAGGACCTATCCCTATACTCTTGGGGTTACAGAGACGTCCCCAAATAGTCTCACGGTTTCCAACCTCTAATAACAGACTTAGTGACAGTCCCCAATCACTCCCTCTGTGAAGGAAAGTGACACCTCTCCAAGTCACCTAGCAGAAGCCACTCTGCTGAGCATAGAGTTTTCCTAGGTGGGCAAATTAAATTCTAACTGCTGCTCTGAGATTAAGGAGGAAGTGGGGGGTTATCAAAATGATGTGATTTGATTTCAGTGTCCTCAAAATATGGTTCAAAGACCATCCATCAGAATCACCTGGAGGATTCTGAGACTCAATGATCTAGTTATTGGAGGTGATTGATGATAAGAATCTCAGAAAAGGAAAGGAGAATAGCAAATATGATCCATAATCCTTCTCCCACCACCCAAAGATTTACACCCGATTATCTTTGAAGAAAGTATCTCTGCCAGCCCAATTAAGTGTGTACTGGATAAACCTGACCCCAAAACTCTCCTGACTCACAAGCATGCATCCTGGAGAGGGGCTTCCCTTTGGAAACTTCTCCTCCTTTGTGACTTTCTTCTTCCAAGATGGATTCATGGGCACAATTACCTTCTTGACAGATTTCCGTCCTCAACGATAAATCTCTTTTCTGCCAGATTGACTTAGATGATGTAGTATGCATGGGAAAAAAGAAAAAAAACTCTAGACCCTAAACTTACCTCACTCTCTTTTTAAAATTTTACATCTGCAGGTATCGTGGCTCTCAAATCTTGTCCACTTATTTAAGACCATTAAAAGAAAAATGATCAAATATTTTATCCCCAGGCATAAACATGACAAAAAAAGAAAAAGGATGACTACGGACAGTCATTTGTAATATTATAGTGTTCTGGCATGCTGTAAGTTTTTTAACCTTAAACAAGAGACATTTTGATGTCTTTAATAGAGTTATCTTTATGAACCTTTTTCTCCCTTTCTGTTTCAAAACTGCTGATTTTTTCAAATCCCTGGCTCCCTCACTATTGCACACAGCTCTAAATTTCAAAGCCAGGGCCCACCTGGAGGATGCTCTGTTTATTGAGTGGGCACTCACAGCTGATGGCAAGCAGAGGCTCTCAAAGACTGAAACATTGCTGTCTGCTCCCTGCAGAAAGTCTTCACCCTGTAAAGGCCAAAAGGCACTGAGGCGCTCCAACTCTAAGAAGTTAGCTCAATGATAATAATCTCTTAGATATACATCATAAGAATTAAGGTCTTTCTAATCACATAAAACCAAATCCCACCCCTGCCATTCTAGAGATGTGAAATTGAGGAAACTTCTTAGTTTCTCTAAGCTTCAGTTTCTTCATCCATAGGATGTAAGTGATAACAGTACCCACCTCCTAGGCAAGTGGGAATATTAAATAACACTGGGCTTGTACAAGGCTAGCAGGGGCCTGGGACAAACCACGTGCTCTGTAAATGGTGGTTACAGACGTGTGGATGTTTTCTTGCTCTCCTCCTCATCCGTGCCTCCTGTCACTGTGTAAGCATAGAAATGCCTTTAGCTCTAGAGGCAAACTCAATCAAAACAAGGGAATCCTGCTGTGTGACTAATGCGGTCTCCACCTGAGACTCTCACTCTGGCTCGTAACCAGCCTCCTGATGTTCCTGGAGCCTTTTCACCTCACACCTCCATCCAATGGGCATATACATTTGTTTTCTAATTCATCTTTCTTTATTTCTATCACTCTGTGATCCCCATGAAAAAAGCCCATTAAGAAAATAAAAGTGTTTTAAAATTCCTCACCACACAAAAAGTGTAAGACTGCACAATACAAAGAAACTTCAGTCACCAACCTAGGAGTATTGATCTATCTGATAACACTGAAGAAAAATTAAACAGTCTTTTCAAGTGGCCAAAGGAGCAAAAATCATACCATCGAGGGAAAGAAGTAAAAAATTTGTTTGGAGGATGATGGAATAAGAAGGGACTGTGAATATAAAAATGATGGCAGTATATCGATCAATATTTGTATAAAAGTATAAACATTTACTACCTATATGATGGTGTGACTTACAGGATCTATAATAGTGTCTCTGCATAAAACCTCCTCTGATTTCACTTGGAGAGGGCTGTATATATTAATTATAATATTGAGAAAATACTATATTTTTAAAATATATTGCCATAATAATACCTAATTGTAAAAATCATTGGGCAGGGCTTTTAGATATGAGTTAAGCCAGCCCACTCTCTCCGCACATGACAGTCCACAAACTATTCCAATAATCCAATAAGCCTTAAAAGAGTGAAAGCCCACTGTGAAAGTCCTGACCTATAATATCCTAAAATATGGAAAACCTCTTGAAGAAAAGTATGGACAAGTTCTTTCCTTCTCTCCTGCCTATTGTGATTTCCTTCCTTTCTTCTCTCCATTCTCATTAGTCTGTGGCTGCCCAGGATTTAACCACTAGTATAAACTCCATGTCTCCTATGTGTCCAGATAAGAGCCTGTTTTGGTGAGACTGAAGGCTGCAAGGAGTAAGAAGGCAACCATGAGGCCAATGTCCCTGTGAACATTAACATGTCCATGTAGCCTGGGATAAGTTGTGTCTGAAAGGCAATGTGAAACACAACTTAGCAGATTTCAATCACCAGCATCAGGATGTCCCATGGTTACTAGCTTCTGAGGTTCTGTGACGTTATTATGACATCAAGTCTTCTCTATCTGGTAATCAACATTACCCAGGAAAAGTCATCCTCTTGTGCATAAAAATGTGTCCAGCATCACTTGTCCTCTTTTGCTCTCTGTTTCTTCCCTATCACATTTTTCTCCACTCTGTCAAGAAGCCCTTGGATTTGCATGACACCAAAAAGAGGTTGGAAATTTATTATATGTGCATCTCGAAGAGTTCAAAATATAAAACCACTCACATATTCATTGCTCCCTTGTTCTAAATCCATAAATCTCTAGCCCCAGTGTGCTTTTGTGATTTTCCAGTGCTGGTTCTCTTTAAATCACTTGCTTTCTCTCTAAGGTTTCTTTATTCCAAAAGATGTAGCCCTTCACTTCTATTTTTACATCTTTTTTTTTTTTTTTTTTTGCGGTACGCGGGCCTCTCACTGTTGTGGCCTCTCCCATTGCGGAGCACAGGCTCCGGACGCACAGGCTCAGCAGCCATGGCTCACGAGCCCAGCCGCTCCGCAGCATGTGGGATCCTCCCGGACCGGGGCATGAACCCATATCCCCTGCATCGGCAGGCGGACTCTCAAGCACTGCGCCACCAGGGGAGCCCCTATTTTTACATCTTGCTATCTCTCAGATCATGAGCTAGTAGATAACACGGCAAAAAGTAAAATGTGTCTCCCTCTTTCACTGAAGGGAGAAGAGGTTGGAGCTTTAGCTACATTACTCTAAACGTAGCCCAAATTCTATTTGTCCCGAAAGGGTCTCCGTTACTGCATGTCCCATTTCCTCTGGGAATGCTATTTTGTTCATAGTAAATAAAAGGAAATGTATATGAGTGTCTCTGCTGATCTTCAGAAGTCAAAGCAGCCCTCATGGGTAAAGGATGCATATTTATAAATCTGAGCCTGGTGGAGGAAATGAGGAAGCCATGTGAGTGCTGAGTAGAGTGATTATGTCACAGTCCTCCAACCTCTCTTCCTAGCCACAATCAAGTAAGCCACTTCGGGAGTATGCTGCTGATGGTGGTCACCTCAACTACCCCTTGCAACCATGCCTGACGGAACAGTGGAAGCTCAACGCCTTTGGCGTGGTGTTGCCTTATTATGTGAGGGATTAAATCAAATTTAAAAAACCAAAGCCACCAACTGCTGATTCTTTAATGCTACAACACTATTAGAGTCCAGTTATTTCCAGGAGCTGGGGTGAGTGCTTTCATTAAATAGACTCTCTACCCAAAATACCTAGATATACACATGAACACCCCTGGGTTCCAAAGGTCCATGGTGGCAGGGAGCTCTCACAGCGATGAGTACTATGGTCTCCCAGCTCGACATATAACATCCAGAGTAAACTTTAAAAAATAGGTAATGTAATTCCAGTTTCCTTGACTTGGAATGAGGTCAAAACTTCATGCTGTGTCCTGTACACTCCGTGTGATTTTCCCACTAGCTCTCAGAACAACAAAGGTAAGCGGATATATTATCTGCCTATGTGGCCCTGGTCTGACAGGTTTCTCCTGGAAAGTGATCAGCAAGTTTTCAAGCATTAAACTCTGCATTAACCTCTCCTCTCTTGCTGCTGCCCATTTGTGCTCCTTATCCATATCTAGAATAAACCTAATTCTTTCTTTGTCCTAACTTGAATTGTCCCTGACATCTGGAAAATGAGCAATATCTCTGGGGCTAAAATAAAACTTAGTTCACACCTGAATGAAGCATAATTTCTTTCACTGGAAGATGCATAATTTTCACTCTGATAATCCAAACATTTGATATTTTGCATCTTTTATCCAAGTTTCCAAATTTTTAACCAGCCTGGACCAGAGACACATGACATGGAAGCAAAGCAAGCTCATTGCAGGTCTAAGCAAACATGCTGTGGATGGGGCTTAGAGCTGGACCTGAGCCCCTTCCCTTGGTGCTGATTCAGCTGTGTTCCTCACACCCTGGCTCATTTGCGCCAGTCCCACAAGCTCTCTGATACTCAGTTTCTTCTTTTATAAGTGCCTTGGTCTGCTGATGAGAACCACAGTTATTTTATAGGTCTTGTGAAATATGGGCTAGAAAGAGAACTCCTGGAAGAGGACTCACAATGGCCCAGTATAGGCCATCCACAAAGCTCTGAGGATCCAACGTACCAGGGAAGATGCCCAGAGGGAGATTTTGAGCACTGGGGCAAGACTGGATCCTTCTGAGGAAGCCGTAGTAGTGATTGCTGGAGCATCAGGGCCCAGTGAACATTACATGGCATCTGCCCAGACCTGTTCATAAGCTCATGTAAGATTCCCCCTAGGGACACCAAAGTATTTTAGGGAACTTTCAGCAAACTTAAGTCTTATAAGAGAAGCAGGGATGAGAGACAGTGATATGTGTGGTTTTAACCCAACTCAACCTGTAGGCTGGTACAGTTTCAGGGGAGCCTGGGCTGCATGCAGGGTAGATTCCAACAGCCTGAGACAGAATGTCTTGAGCAGTGTTTGTAAAACGGCAAATGTCTAATACCCAACTCCAAATATTCCAATTCAGTAGGTCCAGAAAAGATCCAGGCTTCTGTATCTTCAGCAAGTTCCACAGACAACTCTAAAGGACAGCCAGGACTTGGATCCATTGGACTAGATGGTCTCAAAAGACCAGCACAGATATAAATGGAAGGATTTTTTAAAATATTCTACAAAATCATTTCTTTATTTTTATTTGCATAATTCTTTGTCTATATTGAATCTTTTTCTGTGATCTAGTATCTATACTCAGGGCCCACCATTGCTCACTCCCATCTTTCTACCTCACACCCATTTTTGGAAAGTGCCTTAAAAGAGTGAAAGCCCACTGTGAAAGTCCTGACCTATAATATCCTAAAATATGGAAAACCTCTTGAAGAAAAGTATGGACAAGTTCTTTCCTTCTCTCCTGCCTATTGTGATTTCCTTCCTTTCTTCTCTCTGTTCTCATTAGTCTGTGGCTGCCCAGGATTTAACTGCTAGTATAAACTCCATGTCTCCTATGTGTCCAGATAAGAGCCTGTTTTGGTGAGACTGAAGGCTGCAAGGAGTAAGAAGGCAACCATGAGGCCAACCCCTTTGTGGGGTTCCACCCTGTCCCTCCCCTCACCCACAGCCCAATATGGGTCTGGTCATCACTTCAGCTCTCATGTAGAAATGACCAAAGGAGAATAGATTCTAATTTTCCTCTGAAACTTAGAAATGTTCAGTACTGCCTAAATTGAAGAGCTCTCCATTGGCACTTATTTACATCATCCTCTATCCTTACAGGAACTATGTGAAAATGAGGGAAAGTGGGGAGTATAAAATAGAGCCATTACATCCCACCAGTGTCTTAAGGTAACTAGTAATGTAAAAGTGCAAACACCCTTCAAAAACATCCAAAGTTAAAGGGAAATATAAACCTTTCTGATTCAGTAATTGGTACTGGTGGGCACATGACCCAAGCAGGGTCAATAAGAGTCCCTTATTTGGATTGACATGGATTCTGGATGGCAAAAGAGTTGTACTCTTCCACTGAAATAATAAACTTGTAAGCCTATATATTCTAGGGATCATCTCACTGCATAGTAGGAAGCCTTCTCAAGAAGGAAACCAGCTTAGAAGGATGAAAATTCAAGAGATGAAGAAAGATGAGAACCTAAAGGCATTATCTAAAATAGCTGCACCTGAAGACAAATCCACCCATTGGATTTCCCAGTTATGACAGCCAAAGCTAAAACTGACAGCCTTCCATTGCTGGCCCTAAATCTAATCAATTTGTTATAAAATCCTATCTGCACTACCTCTCAAGTGCCTCTTGACTGTGTCACATTACTCTCCATTCTAACTTCTAAAGCCTTAGTTCAGGTCTGTGTCCTCCCTGCACAGACTCTTTCAACAACCTCCCCCCCACCCCACATCTAGTTCTTTCTTTCTCCTCCAGGGTATCCTCCATCCTGTCACCAGTATTATCTTCTAAAACCTAAATTAAATCATTTGTTTCCCTCAAAAATACTTAGGGATCTTCATTGCTGACAGTTATAATTTTATCTCTTTCTCCAGCAGGGATCTTTTAAATTTTTTTAAATCAAGTATTATGTAGACCTTCAGTGTATAAAACCAAAATATTATGCAAATCTCAAGGCATATAAATGAATGCAGAAAGAAAGAAGAAGGCAATAGAAAAGAGGGCAGTAAAACTGCACTCACTCAACTTCCCCATTTCCCAGGTAGTGAACCCAGAGACACCTCTAAGGATCCCTGGTTCTCTAAAGCATACAATTTCAAAACATAAAAACAAATAAATATTTTAAACTTTGCAGAAAAATCCAGTATACTCTTTTCCCCAATCCTTCCCCAAATCACACATACCTACCTTCTCAGCTTCACTGATCATATTTTAAATTGACTCTCATTGAGCTGTCCTTAGGGGTGCAATGTTGGTATGCTGGGTGCTGGACTCAGGCCTCAGTTAGTTGTTTTGCATCTGAGAAACTTCTACTCCAGAAGGAGAGAAGATTAAAGCCAAAACAGGAAAAAAATACCAAAATTAAACCTGGGAAGGAATGGGAAAAGGCCTCTAAACTGAAAGAGCAAATCAGATAGGAAGCTGAATAAACATAATAAAGAACATATCTGGAGAGCCAGCAATGAGATCTATGTACCAGGAAACTGAACTCCAGTTTGAGAGCTTACTTCTTGATCACAACCATCTGCAGAATTCTTCCTCTTATGATATATTCTTAAGACAGCCAAATTATAACAAACTATACCAGATACCATAACTTGTTCCCAAAAGGTACTCCAAGTTCTCAACTGATGAAAGTTCATTATGCATCCTTGGAAATGTTATTGCCTCTGCCAGAAACTTCAAATCTCTTTCTCTAAATTCCAAGGCTTTTTTTTTTTTTTTATAAATTCTGTTTTTATATTTATTTATTTATTTATTTATTTATTTATTTTTATTTTTTTGGCTGTGTTGGGTCTTCATTGCTGTGCACAGACTTTCTCTAGTTGTGGTGAGCAGGGGCTACTTGTTCCACAGCATGTGGGATCTTCCCCGACCAGGGATTGAACCAGTGTCCCCTGCATTGGCAGGTGGATTCTTAACCACTGTGCCACCAGGGAAGTCCCCAGTCATTCTTCAAGATGTATTTACAAGAAAAAAGCTTCCTGAATTCTCCAGGCAGCTACAGGTTTCCTTCTTTCTGAATATTGTACATCACCTTCATAACATACACCCAGTGTGATTGTGATTATTATAATGTGTCCATTCTCTTGATCTAAATGGCATTTAATCTCATTCTTCTTCCTAGCTCCTATAGCACCCAACTCAGTGCCTGACACATTATCAAACTCTCAACAAGCAAATATTGAAAGAAGGACCCATGAAATCATTTATTATGTGAGTCTCATTTCTTACCACAGTGAACAATATCTCTATAAATTGATTTATTTTTATCCTTCATTATTCTCAAACATTTTTGAGTTTAGCAATCTCATTCAGCTATTAATCTTAATATTATATTTTAAAAGATATATAAAAACATATTGAGTAATGAAATCCCACTGTGGCAAATTTAATGGGAAATATCTGTCAATGCTGGAATCTGATGCCCAGTCCAACACACTTCTCTCTTACAGACTTGATCTCATGGAATTCATCAGAAGACCTAAATCAAAGGGAGTCCAAAGCTCAAAGAAAGAAGTCAAGTTGAGGGGAAAGGAGATCTAAACCATCCCTGATTCAAAGTAGACTAAATCCAAAGAATGCAAAAGGAAGGAAATAATGAAAACTAGAAGAGAAATAAAGAAAATAGAGAGTAGAAAAATGACAGAGAAAAATCAACAAAACCAAAAACTGGTTCATTGAAGACATCAACAAAATTGACAAACATTTCAGGTAGACTGGAGAGAGAGGGGTCAAACTACAAAATTCAGGAATCAAGAGAGGGCATCACAACTGAGTACACAGAAATAAAATATATAATAAGGGAATACTATGAACAACAGTATGTTAATAAATTAGGTAACTTGGATAAAACTGATAAATTATGACACAAGTTACTGAATCTGGCTCAAGAAGATTCAGACAATCTGAATTGACCTATAAAAGCAAAGAGATCGGGCTTCCCTGGTGGTGCAGTAGTTGAGAGTCCACCTGCCGATGCAGGGGACACGGGTTTGTGCCCCAGTCCGGGAAGATCCCACATGCCATGGAGCGGCTAGGCCCGTGAGCCATGGCCACTGAGCCTGCGCGTCCGGAGCCTGTGCTCCGAAATGGGAGTGGCCACAACAGTGAGAGGCCCGCATACTAAAAAAAAAAAAAAAAAAAGCAAAGAGATCAACTTAGTGATTTAAGAACTTATCACAAAGAAAGTCCAGGCCTACATGGCTTCACTGATGAATTATATCAGATGTTCATACAAGAATTGATGCCAATATTTCAAAAACTGTTCCCAAGAAAAGAAAACAGAAGAAACACTTCCCAACTCATTCTATGAGGCCAGAATTATCTTCATACCAACACAAGACAAACATACCACAAGAAGAAAAAAAATACAAACCAATATACCCTACAAACACAAAATCAAAAATTCTCAGCAAAGTACTATAAAACCAAATCTAGCAAGATATAAAAAGGATTATCGATCAGAAAACTTGCACAAGCCTCTTAGATAGCCTCATACAATAGAGGGCAGACAGCAGGAGCAAGAAGGACAACAGTCCTGCAGCCTGTGGAACAAAAACCACATTCACAGAAAGATAGACAAGATGAAAAGGCAGAGGGCTATGTACCAGATGAAGGAACAAGATAAAACCCCTGAAAAACAACTAAATGAAGTGGAGATAGGCAACCTTCCAGAAAAAGAATTCAGAATAATGATAGTGAAGATGATCCAGGACCTCGGAAAAAGAATGGAGGCAAAGATTGAGAAGATGCGAGAAATGTTTAACAAAGACCTAGAAGAATTAAAGAACAGACAAAGAGAGATGAACAATACAATAACTGAAATGAAAACTGCACTAGAAGGGATCAATATCAGAATAACTGAGGCAGAAGAATGGATAAATGACCTGGAAGACAGAATGGTGGAATTCACTGCTGCGGAGCAGAATATAGAAAAAAGAATGAAAAGAAATGAAGACAGCCTAAGAGACCTCTGGCACAACATCAAATGCAACAACATTCACATTATATGGGTCTCAGAAGGAGAAGAGAGAGAGAAAGGACCAGAGAAAATATTGGAAGAGATTATAGTTGAAAACTTCCCTAACATGGGAAAGGAAATAGCCACCCAAGTCCAAGAAGCACAGAGAGTGCCATACAGGATAAACCCAAGGAGAAACACACTGGGACACACACTAATCAAATTGGGAAAAACTAAAGACAAAGAAAAATTATTGAAAGCAGCAAGGGAAAAATGACAAATAACATACAAGGGAACTCCCATAAGGTTAACAGCTGATTTCTCAGCAGAAACTCTACAAGCCAGAGGGAGTAGCATGATATACTTAGAGTGATAAAAGGGAAGAACCTACGACCAAGATTACTCTACCCTGCAAGGATCTCATTCACATTTGATGGAGAAATCAAAAGCTTTACAGACAAGGAAAAGCTAAGAGAATTCAGCATCACTAACCCAGCTCTACAACAAATGTTAAACGAACTTCTCTAAGTGGGAAACACAAGAGAAGAAAAGGAGGTACAAAAACAAACTCAACAAAATTAAGAAAATAGTCATAGGAACATACATATCGATAATTACCTTAAATGTGAATGGATTAAATACTCCAACCAAAAGACACAGGCTTGCTGAATGGATAAAAAAAGAAGACCTATATATATGCTTTCTACAAGAGACCCACTTCAGACTGAAAATGAGGGGATGGAAAAAGATAATCCATGCAAATAGAAATCAAAAGAAAGCTGGAGTAGCAATACTCATATTAGATAAAATAGACTTTAAAATAAAGAATGTTACAAGAGACAAGGAAGGGAACTACATAATGATCAAGGAATCAATCCAAGAAGAAGATATAGCAATTATAAATATATATGCACCCAAAATAGGAGCACCTCAATACATAAGGCAACTGCTAACAACTATAAAAGAGAAAATCGACAGTAACACAAAAATAGTGGGGGACTTTAACACCTCACTTACACCAATGGACAGATCATCCAAAATGAAAAAAAATAAGGAGACAGAAGCTTTAAATGACACAATAGACCAGATAGATTTAATTGATATTTATAGGATATTCCATCCAAAAACAGCAGATTACACGTTCTTCTCAAGTGCGCATGGAATATTCTCAAGGATAGATCACATCTGGGTCATAAATCAAGCCTCAGTAAATTTAAGAAAATTGAAATTATATCAAGCATCTTTTCTGACCACAATGCTATGAGATTAGAAATGAATTACAGGGGAAAAACATAAAAAATACAAACACATGGAAGCTAAACAGTACATTACTAAATAACCAAGAGATCACTGAAAAAATCAAAGAGGAAATCAAAAAATACAGAGAGACAAATGACAATGAAAACACGAGGATCCAAAACCTATGGGATGCAGCAAAAGCATTTCTAAGAGGGAAGTTTATAGCTATACAAGCCTGCCTCAAGAAACAAGAAAAATCTCAAATAAACAATCTAACCTTACACCTAAAGAAACTAGAGAAAGAAGAACAAAAAAAACCCAAAGTAGGCAGAAGGAAAGAAATAATAAAGATCAGAGCAGAAATAAATGAAATAGAAACAAGGAAGATGATAGCAAAGATCAATAAAACTAAAACCTGGTTCATTGAGAAGATAAACAAAATTGATAAACCATTAGCCAGACTCATCAAGAAAAAGAGGGAGAGGACTCAAATCAATAAAATTGGAAATGAAAAAGGAGAAGTTACAACAGACACTGCAGAAATACAAAGCATCCTAAGAGACTACTACAAGCAACTCTATGCCAATAAAATGGACAACCTGGAAGAAATGGACAAATACTTAGAAAGGTATAATCTTCCAAGACTGAACAAGGAAGAAATAAAAAATATGAACAAACCAATCACAAGTAATGAATTGAAACTGTGATTTAAAAGCTTCCAACAAACAGAAGTCCAGGAACAGATGGCCTCACACGTGAATTCTATAAAACATTTAGAGAAGAGCTAACACCCATCCTTCTCAAACTCTTCCAAAAAATTGCGGAGGAAGGAAGACTCCCAAACTCATTCAATGAGGTCACCATCACCCTGATGCCAAAACCAGAGAAATATACTACAAAAAAAAAGAAAATTACACACCAATATCACTGATGAATATAGATGCAAAAATCCTCAACAAAATACTAGCAAACAGAATCCACCAGCACATTAAAAAGATCATACACCATGATCTAGTGGGATTTATCCCAGGGATGCAAGGATTCTTCAATATACGCAAATCAATCAGTGTGATAAACCACATTACAAACTGAAGAATAAAAACCATATGTTCATCTCAATAGATGCAGAAGAAGCTTTTGACAAAATTTAACACCCATTAATGATAAAAACTCTCCAGAAAGTGGGCACAGAGGGAACCTACCTCAATATAATAAAGGTCGTATACAACAAGCCCACAGCAAACTTCGTCTCAATGGTGAAAAACTGAAAGCATTTGCTCTAAGATCAGGAACAAAACAAGGATATCCACTCCCACCACTATTATTCAGCATAATTTTGGAAGCCCTAGCCATGGCTATCAGAGAAGAAAAAGGAATACAAATTGGAAAAGAAGAAGTAAAAGTGTCACTGTTTGCAGATGACATGGTACTACACATAGAGAAGCCTAAAGATGCCACCAGAAAACTACTAGAGCTAATCAATGAATTTGGTAAAGTTGCAGGATACAAAATTAAAATCTCTTGCATTCCTATACACTAATGATGAAAAATCTGAAATAGAAATTAAGGAAACAGTCCCATTTACCCTTGCAACAAAAAGAATCAAATACCTAGGAATAAACCTACCTAGGGAGACAAAAGACCTGTATGCAGAAAACTATAACACACTGATGAAAGAAATTATAGATGATACCAACAGATGGAGAGATATACCATGTTTCTGAATTGGAAGAATCAATATTATGAAAATGACTATACTACCCAAAGCAATCTACAGATTGAATGCAATCCTTATCAAATTACCAATGGCAATTTTTACAGAACTAGAACAAAAAATCTTAAAAGTTGTATGGAGACACAAAAGCCTCCAAATAGTCAAAGCAGTCTTGAGGGGAAAAAAAGGAGCTGGAGGAATCAGACTGCCTGACTTAAGACTATACTACAAAGCTACAGTAATCAAGACAATATGGTACTGGCACAGAAACAGAAGCATAGATCAATGGAACAAGTTAGAAAGCCCAGAGGTAAACCCACACACCTATGGTCAACTAATCTATGACAAAGGAGACAAGGATATACAATGGAGAAAAGACAGTGTCTTCAATAAGTGGTGCTGGGAAAATGGGACAGCTACATGTAAAAGTATGAAATTAGAACACTCCCTAATGCCATACACAAAAATAAACTCAAAATTGATTCAAGACCTAAATGTAAGACCGGACACTATAAAACTCTTAGAGGAAAACATAGGAAGAACACTCTTTGACATAAATCACAGCAAGATCTTTTTTCATCCACCTCCTACAGTAATGGAAATAAAAACAAAAATAAACAAATGGGACCTAATGAAATTTCAAAGCTTTTGCACAGCAAAGGAAACCATAAACAAGACGAAAAGACAACCTTCAGAATGGGAGAAAATATTTGCAAATGAAGCAACTGACGCAGGATTAATCTCCAAAATATATAAACAGCTCATGCAGCTCAATATTTAAAAAACAAACAACCCAATCCAAAAATGGGCAAAAGGCCTAAATAGACATTTCTCCAAAGAAGACATACAGATGGCCAAGAAGCACATGAAAATCTGCTCAACATCTCTAATTATTAGTGAAATGCAAATTAAAACTACAATTAGGTATCATCTTACACAAGTTAGAATGGGCATCATCAGAAAATCTACAATCAACAAATGCTGGAGAGGGTGTGGAGAAAAGGGAACCCTCTTGACTATTGGTGGGAATGTAAATTGATACAGCCACTATGGAGAACAGTATGGAGGTTCCTTAAAAAACTAAAAGTAGAATTACCATATGACCCAGCAGTCCCACTACTGGGCATAAACCCAGAGAAAACCATAATTCAAAAAGACACATGCACCCCAATGTTCATTGCAGCACTGTTTACAGCAGCCAGGTCATGGAAGCAACCTAAATGCCCATCGACAGATGAATGGATAAAGAAGAAGTGGTACATATATACAATGGAATATTACTCAGCCATAAAAAGGAATGAAATTGGGTCATTTGTTGAGACATGGATGGATCTAGAGACTGTCATACAGAGAGAAGTAAGTCAGAAAGAGAAAAACAAATATCGTATATTAACGCATATATGTGGAACGTAGAAAAATGGTACAGATGTACCTGTTTGCAGTGCAGAAATTGAGACACATATGTAGAGAACAAACGTAGGGAGACGAAGGGGTGAAAGTGGCAGGCAGTGGTGGTGGTGTGATGAATTGGGCAATTGGGAAGACTTGTATACACTGATGTGTATAAAATTGATGACTAATAAGGACTTGCTGTATAAAAAAATAAATAAAATAAAATTGAAGAATTACCAAAAAAACAACTATCTAATAGAATAAATTAATTTTGTGCTATAGGTAGACTATATTTAAAAAAAGGCTTATCCACCATGTCTAAATGGGATTTTTCCCAGTAATGCATAGTTGGCTTAACATGTATAAATCAAATAATGTAATACACCTTACTGATAGTATAAATGACAAAAACTACATGACCATTATTAATTGATGCAAAAATATTTTTATAATATCTAACCCCATTTCACAATAATATTCAGTGAACTAGGAATATGAAGGAACTTCTTCAACATGGCAAAGGAACACCTGTGTTAAACAATGACTATAGTATTTAATGGTTAATGACTTAATACTTTCTCCCTATGATCAGAAACTATTCAAGGATGTCAACTTTTACCATTTTTATTTAATATTGTGTTAGAGCTTCTACCAGGGAAATTAGGCAATAAAAAGAAACAAGAAGACAGAAGTAAAACTATCCCTGTTTGCATATGATATGATCATATATGTATATATGTATAAACATATATGTTTAAATCAACTAAAAATTAATACTAATAATAGTAAAATAATTAATAGTATAAGCTAAGTGATATTAATAAACTAATAGGTCCAGAAAGGTTTCAGGATACAAGATCAATATATAAAAATCTACTGTATTTCTACACACTGGCAATGAACATTTTGAAAATGAATTTAAGAAAACAATTCCATTTACAATAGTATCAAAAAGAATAAAATACTCAGGTACAAATTCAACAAAAGAAGTGCAAGACTTGTACACTAAACACTACAAAACATTGTTGAAAGTAATTTAGAAAGGTTTAAATAAATGGAAAGACATTCCATGTTCATGAATTGGAAGAAAGTATTGTTAAAATGTCAGTACTCCCCAAGTTGATCTACAGATTCAACACAATTCCTATCAAAATTTCAGCTGTCAAGTTTGCAAAAATTGACAAGGTGATCAAAACATTCATACAAAAATACAAAAAAAATACAGAAGAGCCAAATCAATCTTGAAAAAAGAATAAATTTGGATGACTCACATTTCTTGATTTCAAAACCTACTACAAAACTACAGTAATCAAGATAGTGTAATACAGGCATAAAATAGACAGATAGGTCAATGGAATAGAATTTAGAGTCCAGATATAAACCCATGCATTTATGGTCAACTGATTTTTTTTACAAGGTTGCCAAAACAATTCAATGGGGAATGAATAGTCTTTTTAACAAATGGTGTTGGTACGACGGGTAGCCCCACTAAAAGAACAAAGGTGGACCTTTACCTCACAACATATTCAAAAATGAGCTCATAATAGTTCTGATGCCTAAATGTAAGAGCTAAAACTGAAAAACACTTAGGAGAAAGCAGACATAAATTTTCTTGACCTTGTTTGGGTAATAATTTCTTAGATACAATACAAACAGCATAAGCAACAAAAGAAAAAATATATTGGATTACATCAAAAGTTAAATATTTAATACTGAAATCTATCATCAACAAAGTGAAAGTATAATCCACAGAATAGGAGAAAATATTTTCAAATTATATATCTGATAGAGACTTGTTTCCAGAATCTATAAACAACTCAATAATAAGGAGGCACAGAACCCATTTAAAAAGTGAGCAAGGAATTTGAATAGATATTTCTCCAAAGAACATATACAAATGGCTAGTAAGTAAATGAAAAGAAATTAAACATCATTAATCATTAGAGAAATACAAATCAAAACCACAACACAATACCAGTTTACAACCACTAGGAAACTATAATAAAAAAGAGAGACAATAGCAAGTGCTGGTGAGGATACAGAGAAATTAGCACTTTCATGCATTACTTGTGGAAATGCAAAATGGTACAGCCATTTTGGAAAACAGTTTGACAGTTCTTCAAAATGTTAAACATAGAGTTACATATGGCCCAGCAACTCTACTCTTATGTATATACTCATAAGAAATGAAAACTTGTCCACACAGAAACCTGTACATGAATGTTCACAGCAGCATTACTCATAATTTCCAAAGAGTAGAAAAATCCAAATGTCCATCAATTGATGAATAGATAAACAAAATATGGCATAACCATGTAATAAAATACTATTTGGCAATAAAAAGGAATGGAATACGGATATATGCTACAACATTGATGAACCTTGAAAACATTATGCTAAGTGAAAGTAAAAGAAGCCAATAACAGAAGACATTTTCTGTGATTCCATTTATATGAAACTTGAATAGGCATATTTTAGAGACAAAAATTATATCAGTGACTGCTTAGGGCCTGGGAGGCTGTTGTAGAGGAGAATGGGGATTGATTGCTAATGGGTACAATGTTTATTTTAAAGGGGACAAAAATGTCTAAACTTACATTTTTGTGATGGTTACACAATCCTGTGAATATACCAAAAAGCACTGAATTTTATACTTTAAGTAGATAAATTGTATAGTATGTGATTTATATTCAATTCAATGTGGAGTATGTACTTTGGTATGGTTTCTCCATGAGAGGGCATTCATAGCCTTTATTCATATTTATAGTTATGCTATTGAGTTTATGATTTTCTACACAATCACAGAACAAATAGAACCATGACAATTGCTATTTCATAACAGATGCAGCTTGATTTAACATGTTTTTGACAGTCTACACCTATTTGCAAAAGTTAGTCTTATTTTAGCCACTGAAATAAAAAGGGAGAAAAAGAAAAAACAAAAATTCCTACTCACCCAGATTTTCTACCAGACAAAAAACAGAGCAAATCTATTTGACTCAGTTCAGGGGATCTGAATTTGTGAGTCTTCTCAGCTGAAGGGTCTTCTATACTAACTTTCATTCTGCCCTGGGTGCCAGGATTCATGCCAGATATTTTGTGTAGTATTTCTAAATTCAATATTTCTACAAAAGTTAAAACATTTGCTGTCTTACACAGACACAAAATTTCAGTTTCTCTTTTATACATTGGTTCCTTTAAATATGTGTATATATATATATATATATATATATATATATAAACCATATTTGATACTATATTTAAATAAACATAGTGATGCCATTGTCTGGAATTTCATTTTTATATTCCTCATGAAATACTGCATATGTTCATATTCTGGATTAGAAGATTGAGAATATCATTAGGAAAAAAGTACAGCATAATAAAGCTAAAATAGGTACTACATCTCTGACTCTGGAAAACAGCCAAGGGTTACTGAATGAGAGAGACTGTACTGTATGAATGAAAGAGAGAGATGATAGACTATGCAGATAATACACAATTCTTGTATAAGGAGAAAATGGGACAAGTGAGGTAAACAAAGTAAAAAATTAGTAAAAAAAATAATAATAACTGGATTGGAGGAATGTTTATGGGCTTGAAGAGACCTAAGTTCGAAATCTTGGGCTCATCATGCACTTTACTCCAAGAATTCTATCTCATGGAGGTATTCCAACACAGGTTAAATCTCATTCCCCCATTTAACCTTCTTAGTTTCATCCCACGATATTTTGCTTCTCTGATTTTCCCTCCATCCCATGATCACCTCATAAGGATTACAGAGGCCAGTGTACCTATTATATGTAACACATGTAACAAACTTCACTGATGTCAGTTTCTATCCTGAATCCTGCCACCACCACTTCCAGCCCCAGACTCTATAACTTATATACAAATTCAGCCATGAAAAAGAGCTCTAACCTCTGGAGCAGATCCTGGGGAAAATTAGACTGGGCATAATAGAAAGGTTTCACAGAGGCTTAAAGAGGTTCATTTCACTAAATCTTCTTTACCTGTTTTCCCTTCTCTCAGCAGGTATATTCAGTTAGCACATGCAGTGGCGGTTGCTCTTTCCCCCTCTACATGAAGGGCATTTGTGAGCATCTGGAAAGATGCCACATGCTTGATAGATATATATGCCTGACCAATGAATAAATGAATGAATTATGAATGAATGAATCAGGGTTAACTGGGGTATTAATCGATATTAAAAAGAAGTAGAAAATCTGGACAGACTGATTACCAGTAATGAAATTGGATCAGTAATCAAAAACCTTCCAATAAACAACATCTAAGACCAGATGCATTCACAAATGAATTCTAGCAAACATTTAAAGAAGAGTTAACACCTGCACTTCTCAAACTTCCCAAAAATTGAAGAGGAAAGAATGCTTCTGAACTTATTCCATGAAGCCAGCATCACACTGATACCAAAACCAGAAAAAGATACCACACAAAAAAAAATACAGGCCACTATCACCAGTGAACATAGATGAAAATATCCTCAACAAAATATTAGCAAACCAAATTCAATTATACATTAAGAGGATTATACACCATGATCAAGTGGGATGCAAGGATGCCTTGATATCTGCAAATCAATCAACATCATACACCAAATTAACAAAATGAAGGATAAAAATCACATGGTCATCTCAATAAAAACAGAAAAAGCGTTTGACAAAATTCAACATCCACTCATCATAAAAACTCTCAACAAAGTTGGTACAGAGGGAACACACCTCAACATAATAAAGGTCACATATGACAAACCTACAGCCAACAACATACTCAGTGGTGGTAAGCTGAAAGCACTTCCTCTAAGATCAGGAACAAGGCAAGTATAACCACTATTGCCACTTTTATTCAAAATAGTACTGGAAGTCCTAGCCACAGCAATCAGACAATAAAAAGAGACAGTACATTCTTTGACATCAGCCTGAGCAACATTTCTTTGGACCTGTCTCCTCGGGTAAGGCCAAAAAAAGCAAAAATAAACAAATGGGATTGCATCAAACTGAAAAGCTTTTTCACAGCAAAGAAAACCATTAGCAAAATAAAAAGGCAACCTACTGAATAGGAAAAGATATTCACAAATCATATATCAGGTAAGGGGTTAATATCCAGAATATATGAAGAACTCACCCAACTCAATATCAAAAACCAAACAATGTAATTAAAAAATGGACAGAGGACCTGAATAGACATTTTTCCAAGGAAAACATACAGATGGCCAACAGACAATGAAAACATGCTCAACATCACAAATCATCAGGGACATACATATTGAAACCACAGCAAGATATTACCTCTGCCTGTCAAAATGGCCATCACCAAAAAGACAGGAAATAACAAGTGTTGGTGAGGATATGGTGGAAAGGGGACCCTCGTGCACTGTTGGTAGAGAATGTAAATTTGTGCAGCCACTTTGGAAAAAGTATGGAGGTTCTTCAAAAAATTAAATATAGAACTATCATATGATCCAGCAACTCTATTTCTAGGTATTTATCCAAAGAAAATGAAGGCACTAATTTGAAAAGATATATGCACTCTAGCTTTTCATTGCAGCATTATTTATAATAGCCAAGATATGAAAGCAACCTAAGTGCTCATTGATAGGTGAATGGATAAAGAAGATATGATACACATAATGAAATATAACTATTAAAAAAATGAAATCTTGGGCTTCCCTGGTGGCGCAGTGGTTAAGAATCCTCCCGCCAATGAAGGAGACACGGGTTCGAGGCCCTGGTCCAGGAAGATCTCACATGCCGTGGAGCAATTGGGCCCGTGTGCCACAGCTAATGAGTCTGCCCCCTAGAGACCATGAGCCACAACTACTGAAGCCCACATGCCTAGAGCCCGTGCTCTGCAACAAGAGAAGCCATCGAAATGAGGAGCCCGCACACCATGACGAAGAGCATCCCCCACTCGCCGCAACTAGAGAAAGCCCACGTGCGGCAGCAAAGACCCAATGCAGCCAAAAATAAATAAATTAAATAAGTTAAAAAAAAAAACAATGAAATCTTGCCATTTGCAACAGCATGGATATACTTAGAGGGGGTTATGCTAAGTGAAATAAGTCATACAGAGGAAGACAAATATTGTATAATTTCATTTACATGTGAAATCTAAAAATACAAAACAAATGAACGAATAAGAGAGAAGAGAAACAAACTCACAGATACAGAGAACAAACCGGTGGTCACCAGAGAGGAAGGGGGTAAGTGTTTGGGCAAAATAGGTGAAGGGGATGAAGAGATACAATCTTTCATTTATAAGATAAATAAAGTCATGGGGATGTAATGTACTGAGTAGAGAATATAGTCAATAATATTGTCATAACCTTTTATGGTGACAGATGATCACTAGACTTATCATTGTCATCAATTTGTAATGTATATAAATGTCAAATCACTATGTTGTACACCTGAAACTAATATTGTATGTCAACTGTACTTTAATAAATTTAAAAAAAAATTTAAATACTGAGATAATTTCTAAGGTTTCTTCATTAGATGTAGAGATTATTATTATATAAACCCCATTATAAAAATTCTTCTTTTTCCAAGGTCAAATTTGGAGCAAGAGCAAACCATATTTGTCTTAATTCAGATTCCCAGAAACAGACACTGAGACAAAGATTAGTGTCCCAGTGATTTATTAATAATTGCCACCAGGAGAAACCAGTAAAGGAGTGGGAGTTGCAAGATGCATAGGGGGATGAGGCCAAACAAAGGTATGATATCAGGTGAAGTCCCATTCTCTGCCTGATCCAATAAGGAGCTCTGGAGATCAACTCCTCTGTAGTTTATCACAGTTGTCTGTCCCAACCTGATGCAAAGTTGCTAGGCTTTCAGGCCGCTACACCAGTCAGTCACTGGTTTGGGGTCCTACAGGGGGCTGTAAATTACTAAACACTTCCTGCTCTGGTCAAAGAGGCTCCAGTAGCCCAAGGATAGTCCTCAAAAGAAAGTTGTGGATGTGAGTTGTTAGGAGAGGCACACAGAAATTAGTAGCTATGCACCCAGAGCAGGTAAAAGTGATCAGGGGTATCTGAGCAGTGTACCTACAGTATCTACTACAATATTTTAAATAATTGAAAAAAAAAGACACATACCATGGATCAGTTAGAATTAAGTCAGAATCTCAGCTCTGTGCCCCTTACCTGTGCTGCCCTAGGCAAGCTATTTCTCTTTCCTGAGCCTCAGCTTCATTACATGTGACACGTTAATAGCATATACTTTCTACGTTTGTTATAAGATGCAGATTAGAAATATATGCAAAACAATTTAAACCTATGCCTTGACTACAATGACCACTTAATAAATGTCAATTATTATTATCATCACCATCATCATCATCATGAAAATCATCATGCTTTCCTGGGCCAGAATTGTCCTTTGTATTAAATAGCATGGTAAGTCTGGATTTCTGGACACTTCTTTACACCTAAATTCTAACCTCTTCTAGTCTTAAAATATTCAACTCTCTACTCTGCTTTTCAACTATAGAGGATGTGCTTTTCCTCTTCTTCATCTTCCTCCTTTCCTCCCTCCTCATTTTCTGACCCTCATGCCTGAGTTCCTCTTCACCTTGACTTTAGAGGCAGATGACTCAGACAGTACTGGCCAAGCCAGGAGAATGTGTGACACCAAAACTAATGGATTGTGTCAGGTATCTGCATTCTCAAATTTATCAGAGTACCACTAGCTCCCAGGAAGACCTGCCAAGAAGCAGTGCTGACAAGGACTCCTGGCAGCAACAGAGCTGCGCAAATAGGGCCTTAGTGAAGGAAAGCAACGGACTGGCTGCAGAACAGGACTGCTGGGATCAGGCAAAGGACAAAGGACTTGAAGTCCTGAGAACTTTAAGATGTGATTCCATATGTCTCAGTTGGGTAAATTCATTTTTTATTTGGGTAAAATAAAAAGATACAATCTAGGGTGAGTTTAAGGAGAACCGTTACTCAGAGGCTTTTTAGCAGACAAGTTTTCACTCACCTAGAAATCTTGACCTTTTAAAGAGACCTGCTTCTCAGTAGCCCTACCTCATAGGCTGCTCCTCATGTATTTTTTTTTTTTTTTGGAAAGGCAAGGCTGCTCCATTTGACCACTTGGTTGACTGCCACTTTAGGACATCATTCGTGCCAAGCAAAACAGACCCCAGTTCCACATAATAGCTTCTCAGAACCAGGTTTTTCTTTGCCCAGAATGTAATACAAAGGCCCCCAAAGAGGTACCTAGATGACTCAGCAGGAAAAATATTGGCCTTTGACACTTTTCTCATGCTATCAAGATGTCTAATGATAAAATTCCTTGAAGATGAAGTAAATACCAATAACATACTGAATCTGAGAGCACACTTCAGGTTAAAAAGTGAAAATGATTTTGAGTCAGTTCTTCTCTTGTTTATATTGATCCATGGGCCTCCATTTCCATTTTTTAAATGCAAATGTAATATAGATTAGAAATTTCTTGCTGAAAGATGGTTCTAGGAGGTATGCTAAGTAGACCAAAATTGGTTTTTACATGATAGCTCATTGCTATTCATTTGCTAACTGATGCTCCTTAATTAGCAGATTATGTACCAGGTAAGAGTTTGATATCTCCCAAAAGTCTTAGACCTTAGATGATGGTGCTAGAACCAGAGATGGCGCTAGAACAATAAACCATTCTGTTACTCATTTAGGCACATGAGCACTCAACCTACAATGGTGTCAAAGCAGTGAATGGAAATGTAGAAAAGTATAAAATATTCAACACAACTTGTGTTACCAGCAGTAGTGTACACAGGCAAGATGGGAAGCATCCCTCAGCTACAAATGTTCAACTCTGAAGATACCTAGGGAGAGATTGATTGTGGGGTCAAAGAAGGTCCATGACTTGAAACATTACATCTCAGCCCCTTGCTCCTATACAGGCTAGTAACAAAGGTGAAAAGAATAGCAAGATTTATAGACACAATTCAAGATTTTTGTTGTTCCCTTTGTATAAAATGTCTGAGTACATAAAGTGAAAAGAGCTGCAATGTCAGATGCCTCTGAGAACTGATGAATCAAAAAACCAAGAAATCTTATTTGAAAAACTATTATGTCCTCTAAACTGTACTTATGACCAGGGGGATACAGGACTCTATTTCAACTAATGTGCAATCTAGTTGATAGGACAAGACTAATCTGTATGAAAATATCAGGACTGAGAGTTTGCTGCAATAAGAGAGAACAGACTGAACTTGAAGATGCTGCAGCTGGCGGGGGTGTTGGTAACTGGCAAAATCCTGCAAAACAGCTCAATAAATCATCTTGTTTGAAGGGTGTTCATAAAATACAAAAAGGCCTGCATCCTATTAGAGGCCCCATGTTTCATACAGAAGATCTACAATATAGCAGAGGGCTGCCCATCCTGAATTAGACTTGATATGAGCAAGAAATTAAGCTGTCAGGGAGTATTTTTTTCTGCAGCAGAGTCCAGTCTATTCTGATTGCTAAAACCACTACTTTCCCATTTTTTAGCACAAAGCTCAGGCCTAATCCTAATTCTACTGGTTTGAGTCATGTACCTACTACAGAACCACTCCCCAAGAGGACCAACACAGGAAAAACCAACTGGTTGCATTATATGTTCCATGGCCTTAGTGACATTTTGGTAAATAAATTATTATATAATGCTGCCAAATTCCTGGATTATTTGGTATAACACATGTCCACAGTTCAGCAGCAGCTGCAAGGACAATCATTCTAAGAACACAAGTTTTTTCTCTTGCTAACTCAAATTCACTGGATATTTTATAGTTTAGTAGCCACATATTTCTTCAGTCAAAAATTTTTTCTCTCATTCACATCACCTTTCAGGTCTGGGAGTTAGCACTATTCAATTCAGTGGTCCTATTCAAACAGAGAAGGGCTCTATGTAAATTCCTCATTTTTCACTGACACAGTCATCTGGCTTAGTTTCATTAAATAGTAACACATTTGTCTTCGGATAAAATTAATTTTTTCTTTGAAAATCCTGGAGAATTGGAAAGTTAAACTTCAGGGATTATGACTGGTAGTTTTAGGCTGGTAACTCATCAGCATTAGATCCATATGGGGGCCAATTTTCATTATAGAAAATCTTTTTTCTCTTTGTAAATAGAGCAGGAAATGTTCCTATTCTGAAACCACAACGAAAACATATACTAAGCATTTTGAAATGATATCAGAGAGATCTTTGAAAGCAAATTGTTTCTCTCATTTTGAAATTTCATATTTTTTAGAAAATTTCTGCTTTCACAATTGTGCATAATCTTAAAGAACAGCTTCTGTCATAGCACCAGTTCTTCCTATTGCCTGCAGGTACATTTTCTTTATGATTTAAATTTTATGGAATGGGGACCGTTGTGGTGCCCTAAAGAATATATATATAGGGCTTCCCTGGTAGTGCAGTGGTTGAGAGTATGCCTGCCGATGCAGGGGACGTAGGTTCATGCCCCGGTCCACGAAGATCCCACATGCCGCGGAGCGGCTAGGCCCGTGAGCCATGGTTGCTGAGCCTGCGCGTCCGGAGCCTGTGCTCCACAACGGGAGAGGCCACAACGGTGAGAGGCCCGCGTACCACAAAAAAAAAAAAAAAAAAAAGAATATATATATTATATATATATTATATATAATATAAGACCTGGAAGGTAAGATGTACAGAATTTTATGCCCTGATTAGTGAGACAAACAATAAGATGGTATTGAAATTGTTCATGCTCACAACAAAATTATATATATACATATGTATATACATATATTATATGTATATGTATATATATTATATACATATATACTTTTTCAGATTCTTTTCCATTATAGGTTATTACAAGATATTGAATATAGCTCCCCATGTTATACAGCAGGTCCTTATTTACCTTTATATATAGTAATGTGTATATGTCATCCCAATTCCTAATTTATCTCTCCCCTCTGCCCCACCCCTGCTACCCTCTTTGGTACTCATGTTTGTTTTCTATGTCTGTGAGTCTACTTCTGTTTGGTAAATAAGTTCCTTTGTATCATTTTTTTAAGATTCCATATATAAGTGATATCATATGATATCTGTCTTTATCTGGCTTACTTCACTTAATATGATAAATTCTAGGTCCATCCATGTTGCTGCAAATAGCATTATTTTATTCTTTTTTTATAGCTGAGTAATATTCCATTGTGTATATATACCACACCTCCTTTATCCATTCATCTGTTCGTGGACGTTTAGGTTGCTTCCATGTCTTGGCTATTGTAAATAGTGCTGCTATGAATATTAAGGGTGGGGTCACTTCCTTAATTTCTCTTTCTGGTATTTCTTTTTCTTCTCTGATTGCTGTGGCTAGGACTTCCAAAACTATGTTGAATAAAAGTGGCAAGAGGGACTTCCCTGGCAGTCCAGTGGTTAAGACTCAGAGCTCCCAAAACAGGGGGCACAGGTTCGATCCCTGCTTGGGGAAATAAGATCCCGCATGCCGCATGGTGAGGCCTAAAATAATCAAAAGTGGCAAGAGCGGGCATCCTTGTCTTGTTCTTGATCTTAAAGGAAATGCTTTCAGTTTTTCACTGTTGAGTATGATGTTAGCTGTGGGTTTGTCATACATGGACTTTATTATGTTGAGGTATGTTCCCTCTTTGCCCACCTTCTGAAGAGTTTTTATCATAAGAGGATGTTGAATTTTATCAAAAGCTTTTTCTGCATCTGTTGAGATGATTATATCATTTTTATTCTTCAATTTGTTAATGTTGTGTATCACATTGATTGATTTGCGGATATTGAAAATCCTTGCATTCCTGGAATAAATCCCATTTGATCATGGTGTACAATCCTTTTAATGTATTGTTGGAGTTGGTTTGCTATCATTTTGCTGAGGATCAAGCCAATTCTTAATCCATTTGATATGAACTCCCACCCCCCATTAATTTGTTTGAGTACATCCTTGTTTTCTGTTTCAACAGGATGTTCCAGGCTCGTTTTCTACCCCCGACTCAAACCTGTAGTAAGCCATTCCCAAGAGACTTAATTTATTTTAGTGAGGAATATTATATAGAAATAATGATCTAGGTACCACAGAGACTAAGAACTCAACAGTACTATTTAACATTACACAGTAGTTTAGGATGCATTTATTTTTCACTTCTAGGGTAACCAATAAAATAATATTATTAAATAAATGAGGGAAAGATTATAAAAGAAATAAAATGGATTAATAAAAATAATGATCAACATAAAAGAAGTTAGGAAAGAAAGATCAAATAACCAATGAGACCAACAAAAAACAAATAGCAAGATGCTGCAATTAACTCCAAATATGTTAAGTATAAATGAAACAGTCCAATTTAAAGACAGAGATTGTCAGACTAGTATCAATCAGATCCAACTTTACTATTTATAAGAAATACACTTTAATATAAAGACACAAATAGGTTGAAAGTAAAATGATAGAATAAATTATACCATATAAATACTACATAAAATATTCTGCCTCCACTAATATCAGTAAACTAGACTCTAAGGTAAGAAATATTACAAGAGATGAACAAGAACATTTATTGTTGAAAGAGAATTTGATAAGTTTTATTATGTATTTATGATAAAAGCTTTCAGCACACTAGAGGAAGGTAGAAATATTTAACCTGATAAAAGTATCTACAACAGACCTATAATTAACATCATACTTAAAGGTAAACTATTGCTATCATTTTCCCCTAATGTCAGGAATAAGACAAAGATGTCCACTATAATCACTGCCATTCAATATTTTACTGGAACTTCTAGCCTGCACAATAAAGCAAGATAAAGAAATGAAGAGCATAATAATTAGAAGGAAAGAAGTGACAGTCTTTTCCACAGATAACATGATGTTGGATATAGAAAATTTGAAATTAGTAAGTGAATTTAGAAAGGTGCTATATACAAGATGAATATTCCATAATCGCTTACTTTACTCTTTGTTCTTTTTCTTGAGTCCCAAGTGAATGTCTGGCGTGTTAAAAAGGTCTCTTCACTCTGGCTAGTCTCAGAGTCAAACAGCTATCAGCATGGTGTTGTCTCTGAAATCACATTGCAATAAACAATTTGAAAATAAAATTAGAAAAGCAATATGATTTACAACAGCATCAAAAATTATTAATATATATAGCAATCAATCTAACAAAAGATGTGAAAGACCATGGCACAAAAAATTACTATGAATTATTGCTTAGAGAAATTTTAAAATATCTAGATAGAGTGAGATTCTAAGTTCATGAATTTCAGGACATGATATCATTATGTTATCAATGCTTCCCAAATTTTAAATTGATCTATAAAAGCAAAGCAACTACAACAAAAAAAACTTTCCTTTATTTTTTAATTGGTGAGCTGATTCTAAAATGTACTTAGAAATGCAATGGACCTCAGAGAAAGATGTTACTTTGGCAAGTCACTGAGCATGAGGGATGGGAGACAAAAGAGAGAGGTTCCAAGCTTCTGGGAATCAAAGGCAGCTTGGTCAGCCTCATGTGATCAAAGAGGGTCAACAATTCATGTATAGGTTTGTGACATCAAAACAGACCAGAAGGCAAGTCCCCATGCCTCAAACTGCCCTATATAAAGGGCCAAGAAGCTTTCTCTCCTATGGGAATAGCTCATTACAATCTTGACTCTCAAGAGTGGCTAGCATGCAAGGTCTATTTACCTACACACAATTAACCCAGCCATTCCTCCAAATTATATTGCAAGAAGCTGAACACACACACATTTTTCAAACTCATCACCTGCACCAAAATTCAAATTACTGCCTCATAACAAGGTATCATGAGGCTATTTATATCTTAGGACCTACAATTTTCAACTAACTTAGGGGACAGCTTAGTGACAAAATAAAATCTCTTTACAAGGTGACACTTGTTTGATGCAGTACCTACACAAGTATATTATCCTGGAACCCCAAATAATATAGTGAGAAAATGAATGTGACTTTATTATCCAGCACAATGACTTATAGACGCTTACTACATTAACTCTTATTATTGACAATATAATAATTGTGGTTATGATTATTTCCATATAATGTCATGTTTCTTCCTTTAGCTAAAGCTAACCAATATTCAGATTATTCAAATATAATGATATAAGGCTTTTAAAAAGTGAGACTCATTAGAAAACTTTAAAATATGATTCAACTTGCACATGGTTATTCAAGGAACACAGAGAATATGCTGTGTTAAGTACACATACTAATGGATTGCAGGATTTTTAAACCATAGTGTCAGACTAGTACCTAGATTTCATGAACCAATTTCGAAGCAGCATACTGAAGAATGCATGGTTGTCAAGCACAGCTTTTATGCCAAAGAGCAATCCACCTCTGCCACCACAGGGCAACTCTTCTCAGTCTCCAACACCAACCGTGCTCTTGTTCTTAGAGATCCTCAGAAAATATTTAAGAAGCACTTGTGAACTGGCAGCTCCTGGTGAGGTATGTTTAAAGGAGAGAAGCAGATGTTCTCTATGGAATATTTGGCTAAAGAAATCCCTCAACCCTCTTCCTGGTTAAATATCAACAATAACAAATTTTGGTCATGACAAACCAGCACTTAAGTTCTTCACACCCTTTTAACTCAATCTTTCAACTCCAACAATGAAGATGGTGACACCCAGTACCATTCTCCTACCCCAGCCACCCATACGCAAGTACTCACTTATATGAAGCTTTGACAAAGGTTCTTTGCTTGACCAAACTTTAATCAGCCTCGCGAACCATCTCCCAACCCACCTGTACACTTCCTCATAAAATTCAGTTTTAGCAATAACCTTGCTAAGTTAGTTTAGTAAGAATCCCTAATCCTCTCTATCTGATCACTCTTTTTTTTTAAAGATTTGATGAAAGTTCATAATAATGCAATTGACAAGGAAATTTAGTTATTTCTGAGATATATATTTTAAAATAATAACTAGAATTAAGACTTATAACATTATACCAGAACATATAAGATTTTTAGGAATTTCATGTAATGTCTGAAACATTTATATTAACATATTTCCATACAAATAACCCAAAGAAAGCTTAGTATTAGTTTTTCTCTGTTTGTTTCTCTTTTTTTGAATTTTTGGATTTTATTTTATTTACTTTTTTATACAATAGGTTCTTATTAGTCATCAATTTTATACACACCAGTGTATACATGTCAATCCCAATTGTCCAATTCATCACACCACCATCCCCAACCCCTGCGGCTTCCCCCCTTCGTATCCATATGTTTGTTCTCTACATCTGTGTCTCAACTTCTGCCCTGAAAACCAGATCATCTGTACCATTTTTCTAGGTTCCACATACATGCATTAAGATACGATATTTGTTTTTCTCTTTCTGACTTACTTCACTCTGTATGACAGACTCTAGATCCATCCACGTCTCAACAAAAGACCCAGTTTCATTCCTTTTTATGGCTGAGTAATATTCCATTGTATATATGTACCACTTCTTCTTTATCCATTTGTCTGTCGATGGGCATTTAGGTTGCTTCCATGACCTGGCTATTGTAAATAGCGCTGCAATGAACATTGGGGTGCATGTGTCTTTTTGAATTACGGTTTTCTCTGGATATATGCCCAGAAATGGGATTGCTGGGTCATATGGTAATTCTATTTTTAGTTCTTTAAGTAACCTCCATACTGTTCTCCATAGTGGCTGTATCAATTTACATTCCCACCAACAGTGCAAGAGGGTTCCCTTTTCTCCACACTCTCTCCAGCATTTGTTGCTTGTACATTTTCTGATGATGCCCATTCTAACAGGTATGAGGTGGTACCTCATTGTAGTTTTGATTTGCATTTCTCTAATAGTTAGTGATGTTGAGCAGCTTTTCACGTGCTTCTTGGCCATCTGTATATCTTTTTTGGAGAAATGTCTATTTAGGTCTTCTGCCCATTTTTGGATTGGGTTGTTTGTTTTTTTCTTAGTGTTGAGCTGCATGAGCTGTTTATATATTTTGGAGATTAATCCTTTGTCCGTTGATTCGTTTGCAAATATTTTCTCCCATTCTGAGGGTTGTCTTTTTGTCTCGTTTATGGTTTCCTTTGTTGTGCAAAAGCTTTGAAGTTTCATTAGGTCCCATTTGTTTATTTTTGTTTTTATTTCCATTACTGTAGGAGGTGGATGAAAAAAGATCTTGCTGTGATTTATGTCAAAGAGTGTTCTTCCGATTTTTCCTCTAAGAGCTTTATAGTGTCTGGTCTTACATTTGGTCTCTAATCCATTTTGAGTTTATTTTTGTGTTTGGTGTTAGGGAGTGTTCTAATTTCATTCTTTTACATGTAGCTGTCCCGTTTTCCCAGCACCACTCATTGAAGAGACTATCTTTTCTCCATTGTATATCCTTGCCTCCTTTGTCATAGATTAGTTAACCATAGGTGCATGGGTTTACCTCTGGGCTTTCTATCCTGTTCCATTGATCTACGTTTCTGTTTTTGTGCCAGTACTCTATTGTCTTGATTACTGTAGCTTTGTAGTATAGCCTGAAGTCAGGCAGTCTGATTCCTCCAGCTCCGGTTTTTTTCCCTCAAGACTGCTTTGGCTATTCGGGGACTTCTGTGTCTCCATACAGATTTTAAGATTTTTTGTTCTAGTTCTTTAAAAAATGCCATTGGTATTTTGATAGGGATTGCATTGAATCTGTAGGTTGCTTTGGGTAGTATAGTCATTTTCATAATATTGATTCTTCCAATCCAAGAACATGGTATATGTCTCCATCTGTTGATATCATCTTTAATTTCTTTCATCAGTGTCTTATAGTTTTCTGCATACAGGTCTTTTGTCTCCTTAGGTAGGTTTATTCCTAGGTATTTGATTCTTTTTGTTGCAATGGTAAATGGGAATGTTTCCTAATTTCTCTTTCAGATTTTTCATCATTAGGGTATAGGAATGCAAGAGATTTCTGTGCATTAATTTTGTATCCTGCAACTTTACCAAATTCATTGATTAGCTCTAGTAGTTTTCTGGTGGCATTTTAAGGATTCTCTATGTATAGTATCATGTCATCTGCAAACAATGACAGTTTTACTTCTTTTCCAATTTGTATTCCTTTTATTTCTTTTTCTTCTCTGATTGCCATGGCTAGGACTTCCAAAACTATGTTGAATAATAGTGGTGAGAGTGAACATCCTTGTCTTATTCCTGATCTTGAAGGAAATGCTTTCTGTTTTTCACCATTGACAATGATGTTTGCTGTGGGTTTGTCATATATGGCCTTTATTATGTTGAGGTAGGTTCCGTCTATGCCCACTTTCTGGAGAGTTTTTAACATGAATGGGTGTTGAATTTTATCAAAAGCTTTTTCTGCATCTACTCAAATGATGATCTTATGGTTTTTATTCTTCAATTTGTTAATATGGTGTATCACATTGATTGATTAGCATATATTGAAGAATCCTTGCATCCCTGGGATAAATCCCACTTGATCATGGTGTATGATCCTTTTAATGTGTTGTTGGATTCTGTTTGCTAAAATTTTGTTGAGGATTTTTGCATCTATATTCATCAGTGATATTGGTCTCTAATTTTCTTTGTTTCTAGTATCTTTGTCTGGTTTTGGTATCAGGGCGATGGTGGCCTCATAGAATGAGTTTGGGAGTGTTCCTTCCTCTGCAATTTTTGGGAAGAGTTTGAGAAAGATGGGTGTTAACTCTTCTCTAAATGTTTGATATAATTCACCTGTGGAGCCATCTGGTTCTGGACTTTTGTTTGTTGGAAGATTTAAAATCACAGTTTCAATTACATTACTTGTGATTGGTCTGTACATATTTTTTATTTCTTCCTTGTTCAGTCTTGGAAGGTTATACCTTTCTAAGAATTTGTCCATTTCTTCCAGGTTGTCCATTTTATTGGCATAGAGTTGCTTGTAGTAGTCTCTTAGGATGCTTTGTATTTCTGTGGTGTCTTTTGTAACTTCTCCTTATTCATCTCTAATTTTATTGATTTGAGTCCTCTCCCTCTTTTTCTTGATGAGTCTGGCTAATGGTTTATCATTTTGTTTATCTTCTCAAAGAACCAGCTTTTAGCTTTATTGATCTTTTCTCTCATCTTCTTTGTTTCTATTTCATTTATTTCTGCTCTGATATTTATTATTTCTGTCCTTCTGCTAACTTTGGGTCTTGTTTGTTCTTCTTTCTCTAGTTCCTTTAGGTGTAAGGTTAGATTGTTTAATTGATATCTTTCTTGTTTCTTGAGGTAGGCTTGTATAGGTATAAACTTCCCTCTTAGAACTGCTTTTGCTGCATCCCACAGGCTTTGGATCATCGTGTTTTCATTGTTTTTTGTTTCTATGTATTTTTTGATTTCCTCTTTGATTTCTTCAGTGATCTCTTGGTTATTTAGTAAAGTATTGTTTAGTCTCCATGTGCTTGTGTTTTTTACCTTCTTTTCCCTGTAATTCATTTCTAATCTCATAGCATTGTGGTCAGAAAAGATGCTTGATATGATTTCAATTTTCTTAAATTTACTGAGGCTTGATTTGTGACCCAAGATGTGATCTATCCTGGAGAATGTTCCATGCACACTTGAGAAGAAAGTGTAATCTGTTGTTTTTGGATGGAATATCCTATAAATATCAATTAAATCTACCTGGTCTATTGTGTCATTTAAAGCTTCTGTTTCCTTATTTATTTTCATTTTGGATGATCTGTCCATTGGTGTAAGTGAGGTGTTAAAGTCCCCCACTATTATTGTGTTACTGTCGATTTCTTCTTTTATAGCTGTTAGCAGTTCCCTTATCTATTGAGGTGCTCCTATGTTGGGTGCATATATATTTATAATTGTTATATCTTATTCTTGGATTTATCCCTTGATCATTATGTAGTGTCCTTCCTTGTCTCTTGTAACATTTTTATTTTAAAGTCTACTTTATCTGATATGAGTATTGCTACTCCAGCTTTCTTTTGATTTCCATTTGCATGGAATATCTTTTTCCATCCTCACTTTCAGTCGGTATATGTCCCTAGGTCTGAAGTGGGTCTCTTGTAGACAGCATATATATGGGTCTTGTTTTTGTATCCATTCAGAAAGCCTGTGTCTTTTGGGTGGAGCATTTAATCTATTCACATTTAAGGTATTTATCGATATGTATGTTCCTATCACCATTTTCTTAATTGTTTTGGGTTTGCTTTTGTAGGTCCTTTTCTTCTCTTGTGTTTCCCACTTAGAGAAGTTCCTTTAGCATTTGTTGTAGAGCTGGTTTGGTGGTGCTGAATTCTCTTAGCTTTTGCTTGTCTGTAAAGATTTTTATTTCTCCATCGAATCTGAATGAGATCCTTGCCAGGTAGAGTAATCTTGGTTGTTGGTTCTTCCCTTTTATCACTCTAAGTATATCATACCACTCCCTTCTGGCTTGTAGAGTTTCTGCTGAGAAATCAGCTGTTAACCTTATGGGAGTTCCCTTGTATGTTATTTGTCATTTTTCTCTTGCTGCTTTCAATAATTTTTCTTTGTCTTTAATTTTTGCCAATTTGATTACTATGTGCCTTGGCGTGTTTCTCCTTGGGTTTATCCTGTATGGGACTCTCTGTGCTTCCTGGACTTGGGTGGCTATGTCCTTTCCCATATTAGGAAGATTTCTACTATAATCTCTTCAAATATTTTCTCTGGTCCTTTCTCTCTCTCTTCTCCTTCTGGGACCCCTATAATGTGAATGTTGTTGCATTTAATGTTGTCCCAGAGGTCTCTTAGGCTGTCTTCATTTCTTTTCATTCTTTTTTCTTTATTCTTTTCTGAAGCATGAATTCCACCATTCTGTCATCCAGGTCACTTATCCGTTCTTCTGTCTCAGTTATTCTGCTATTGATTCCCTCTAGTGTATTTTTCATTTCAGTTATTGTATTGTTCATCTCTGTTTGTTTGTTCTTTGGTTCTTCTAGGTCTTTGTTAATCATTTCTTGCATCTTCTCGATCTTTGCCTCCATTCTTTTTCTGAGGTCCTGGATCATCTTCACTATCATTATTCTGAATTCTTTTTCTGGAAGGTTGCCTATCTCCACTTCATTTAGTTGTTTTTCTGGGGTTTTATCTTGTTCCTTCATCTGGTACATAGCCTTCTGCCTTTTCATCTTGTCTATCTTTCTGTGAATGTGGTTTTTGTTCCACAGGTTGCAGGATTGTAGTTCTTCTTGCTTCTGCTGTCTGCTCTCTGGTGGATGAGGCTATCTCAGAGGCTTGTGTAAGTTTCCTAATGGGAGGGACTGGTGGTGGGCAGATGTGACTGTTGCTGTGGTGGGCCGAACTCAGTAAAACTTCAATCTGCTTGACTGTTGATGGGTGGGGCTGGGTTTCCTCCCTGTTGGTTGTTTGGCCTGAGGCAACCCAACACTGGAGCCTACGGGGGCTCTTTGGTGGGGCCAATGACAGACTCCGGGAGGGCTCACGCCAAGGAGCACCCCAGAACCTCTGCCACCAGTGTCCTCATCTCCATGGTGAGCCACAGCCACCCCCCGCCTCCACAGGAGACCCTCCAACACTAGCAGGTAGGTCTGGCTCAGTCTCCCCTGGGGTCACTGCTCCTTCCCCTGGGTCCCGATGTGCACACTACTTTGTGTGTGCCCTCCAAGAGTAGAGTCTGTTTCCCCCAGTCCTGTCAAAGTTCTGCAATCAAACCCCATTAGGCTTCAAAGTCTGATTCTCTAGGAATTCCTCCTCCCATTGCCAGACCTCTAGGTTGGGAAACCTGATGTGGGGCTTAGAACCTTCACTCCAGAGGGTGGACTTCTGTGGTATAAATGTTCTTAGTCTGTGAGTCACCCACCCAGCAGTTATGGGATTTGACTTTACTGTGATTGTGCCCCTCCTACCATCTCATTGTGGCTTCTCCTTTGTCTTTGGATGTGGGGTACCCTTTCTGGTGGTCTCCAGTGTCCTCCTGTCCAGCAGCTAGCCATGACTAGGTAGCCATGACTAGGTTATTGTCCAGCAGATAGCCATGAGTCTGGCGTTCTCACAAGAGGGAGTGAGAGCATGTCCTTCTACTCTGCCATCTTGGTTCATCTTTTCTGATCACTCTTGATATCTAATTAGGTTCATCATCCTCCAGCATCTCCCAGGTGATATCTGATCACTCTGGTCTGTCTTCAGCAAGAAGACAAGAATGCTATTAGGTCATTTCAGCCAGAATTCTCCTTACCCCTGATGTTTCTTTTTAGTAATTTTCCATTTACTGAACGTCACTTTGCTCCGTGGCTATAAATTCCCATTTGCCCATGCTATATTTGGACTTAAGCCAGTTCTATACTGAGGTCTCATTTCTTCTATTGCAGTCGTCCTGAATAAAATCTGTTTTTACCACTTTAACTACTGCTCAGCTCTGGTTTTTCTTTGACAGCCTTCCCTGAGGGTCACTAGAAACCATTGAGTGCCTAAAGAATCTCATTTTTTGCTCTGTGACTGCCCTTACTGAGCTCCTTCCACCCACCCACACCCTCCCAGCTCACACTGTTCAGAATTCAGCCCAATCAGCATATCCATTTATTTACTGGGGGTGATTTCCCCCTCTTCATCATGTGAATTCAGCAAGTGCCACATTTCCCAATTATCTCCTGTCACTAAGTCACAGGTCTGAATTTCTTTTGATAGAGCAGGGAGAAAACACCATACTCAGAAAGCACAAGTCTCCTCGCTCTTTAACTAACATGCAAGGTCTTCATTTTTATTCCTGAATTATTTTCCCATTTGACTTTTTAAATTTTCAGCCTTATAATGGATAATTCCTTATTCAGAAACAATGTTTAGCCCTCATTCAAACATTTCAAGTATCAGCCTCTCTTTTCATTCTATTTACAACAAAAGAAATTGCTCCCTTCCACCAGAGGCAGTTTCCTATAAGGGAACAACACATGGTTCATCTAAAGGTACAAGCTCATGATATTTTAAGAATCCCACTTCTCTTAGAGCTGGCTAAGTCCCACTAGAGTAAACTGCAGATGGCCTCAGGAAAACTCAATCCTCCATCTTAACTGTAAAATATATATTCCTGAGAGAAGGAACAGCATTGCCTCTTATTTCATAAATTTTTTTTTTTTTTTTTTTTTTTTTTTTTTTTTTTTTTGCATTACGTGGGCTTCTCACTGCTGTGGCCTCTCCCGTTGCGGAGCACAGGCTCTGGACGCACAGGCCCAGCAGCCATGGCTCACGGGCCTAGCCGCTCCGCGGCATGTGGGATCTTCCCAGACCGGGGCACGAACCCGTGTCCCCTGCATCGGCAGGCGGACTCTCAATCACTGCGCCACCAGGGAAGCCCTCATAAATATTTTTAAAGACAAGAAGTTAAAGTGAATGAATGAGAAAGAATTGAACAGAAAAAAAACATTTATTATTCTCATTCTGTTTACATTTCCCTTGCTAACTCTCTTTGGTTATTTGTCTAAAACTTAAGTCTTTTGTTTTTATAGTAATTGGAGAGAATTATAAGTGAATGATAATGTGCTTACTTTTTGCTGGTATCTTGAGTGCTCCCACAAAAACATGACAGGGGGTGACGGGGGTGACAGACAATACATCCTAGCTAGCAGTTGCAGAAGTATTTCAAAGGGGAACTGTGAACAGAAAAGCTAAAGAGGTCCGTCATTTTTCTCTAGGCCCTTCAGATGTTTTTCTTTCTAGCTGAGTGTCCACTAGGAAACACCAGGTTTTCTATTTCCTCCTTAGCAGAGGCACTAGAGCCAAGTGACAATGTGGTAAGCTATTACTGTAGCAGTCCAGTGTCTTTATACTGTCTCAGAGAAATATTCAACCTGGTTGTAGAACAAGACATGTAGCTGTTAAACTAAAGGACACTCCCAAAGCAATCATCAAATGCAAAATAAGATACTTTCTATTACTTAGTTACATATTTATGCTATCTTTGTGGTTTTGTTCTACCATCCTGTTAGTCCATTCAGAGTTTACAGAAATACTTAATGAACTTTGCTACAAATAACATCCCTCAGAGACACATATGACTTACCTTGATAACGGTGGTTTTATTGCTTCTCTTATTTTATTTGTGCAGCAGGTGATCATTAAAATTAAGCTTTTGATTAAAATTACCCAGGGTAATTTATCCCAGGCTGCCTTCTCACTTAACAAGAGATTCATAATTACTGATGGGGATGAAGTTTTCACCATCCTAACATAATTCCTTGGGATTCCCAAGATGTTATGTTAGCATAAAATCACAATAATTAACTAGAATAATCCAACCCCTGGGTATCAACAGATAATTCATAGAGTCATTGGCAAATGTAATGAAGATATTGTCACTATTATGCATACTTGATATAAAGTTTAATTACCAAAGTATGAGCCTGGGCCTTAAAGGATTTCTTAAGAGAGGGTAGGACCTTTTCTTACTTAGCATTATTCATCTAAAATGTTCATTAGCAACAATATTGCGTAGTGTAACAAAAATCTCCCATCTAAGAAAAGCAGTAGAGATCATCAAACTACAGTTTCAAGAGTAAACATGATGAGGATTTGCTAAATATTCCCTGGACTCCTCTATTGCTTTCATCAAAGAGATGGAACCAGTGCTATTCTGCCCTGTTCTCATTATTCTGTACAATAATAACCCTCACTTCTTCAAAAGGGAGGACTCTCTACATGGTACTCTACATGCTACTATGTGCTACCCTACATGATACCAGGGCTAATTTGGATGCTGCCAACATGGAAGATCATGCCCAGTTGAGAAAGAGCCAGAACCAAATTTATTGCTTCTAGGACTCCAGAGACCTCATTACCTGGCTCAACACATTTATAAGACCATTAAAACTTGGCATGGTGACCCAGATGGTCAAAGGGATATGGCTCTATCCAAAATCAAGAGTCCCACAGACACTTCAGTGGAGGTAACTGTTGAGTGATATTTTCAGACTCACTATTTTAAAGAAATAATATATATTAATTCTAGGACAGATGCAGGATCTTGGTCTCCGCAAACTCTAAAAGAAATTTCATAAGAGCTGATAGTCTAATCGCTCATGTCTTACTGAGCCCAGGCCCTCTCCTAAGTTACTGCTCTTCTGTCCATCCTTCTTATGCAATGTACAAGCAATACTAAATTTTAGAATTACATCAGTGTGGAATTCCATTCTTCATGGTGAAATCATTAAGTACATGTGCTTTTGAAGTTTTTCATCATATGCATTGAAAAGGAAATAAATTTTCACCCTATCAGAGATGTTCTAATGTTATCTAAGCACATTATTTGCACATTTGATTGTAAGCCATCAATAAGTCCTTTCCAAAAGATTTTTTTCTTAGCAGGAAGAAAAGAGACAGGAATGTATTTGTAATTATGGAAACATGCACAATGTACTTGAAAAACCCAATGTAGGTATAATTTCAAAATGCCAAGTGATAAGAGATATATTGAAATAATTATCTCTTTCTTATTAAAAATTGCTATTTCTATAAAGGAGATAGATGGAGAAATTCATCTGGAGGTTATACCTTTAAATAGCTATATTAAAAGCAGTTATGAAATGACTTTTGAAGTCTGGATACAATTGAAGCAGATTTGGCCAGGCCATTTCCATCACAATAGGATTTTTGAAGTGAATGCATAGGGAAAAAAGCTCCCATTACTGACAGGTCACCTGATTCAGCCCTAGAGATAATATGAAATTGTTCCATACAGTAATGTCTGCAGTGCTTTATCCAGACTAGTCTGAAATGGATACTCAGAAAAATGCACAGTTCTGATAATCCCCCTCTTTTATTTTCAGCTTGAAAGCCTAATTCTTAATGACTAGCTGGCCTACCAATTCATCTTCCATTAAAGATGTAAATGAAAACAGTATTTTGCAACCACGAGGCATGAGGGAGTGTTGCTCACAGGACCTTGGTGATAAAAAGGGGGGAGCTGAGGTTACATCATGTGCTTTTTAAGCCCCAGCTCATCTGGCATTTGGTAGAATAAGCTTTATCCCAGAGAGAGCCTGAGAAAAAGAGGAGCCTGAAGAACATGGAAGTGAATTGCATGGATTGTTTCAAGGGGGATGAAGGTACCTCGAATTGCAGAGATATGTACCTCTCCCCTTAAGTCTCATCTGTAGCGAAGACTACTGCTCCTTGAGCAGGAAATAGACATCGATGTTCTGCACCATGAATTCCAGATGTCAAATTAATCAGTCGATATTCAGTGTCATAAATCATATTCTAATTGTTCTACTACTGCATGGCAACTAAGTCACGGGGAAAATAAAACTCAGATGGCACTATGAAGAAAATCATTGAGGCCTGATAACAATGTCTTCCAGCAGGAATGCAACAGGGCCAGCAATGGTCAAGGCATTTTCCTTGACATTTTTATGTTATTTAACACTTGGTGTTGCCACCTCCAGGGAAGATCAGCTGGGTTCCCTTGATTCCATGGAAGCCTGTTGATTTTACACTCTTGCTTTCTCAAACCTCCAGGGACCACCGCCCTCTGTATAAGATAAACAGACCCTGCCCTCCTCAGCACTTCATCAGACACTTAAGGAAAACAGAAACAAATTTGAAAGTAGTGAGATCTGGGCAGAAGTGTTAGGAGTCTTTGTCATAAACAGGTTAGACGGCATCCATTATGGGTATCCTTATTTACAAACAATGTATCCTATATTCTGAGTGTAAATTGTTTAGATAAAACAAGAAAGCATTGCCTGGAATGGTGCTGTGGTTCAGTGGAGAGTGTAGTTAGAAATGCAGAAATATGTAGATACACATGTGATAGACCCCATTTAGACTTCTAAAATTAACTGAAGAGGTTTTAGGGCCAGGGAGTGAGGGCTGAAAGCCAGCAAGAAAGTGTGTATTTGCCATCATTGTGATTTCAACATTAAACATTAGTGTGGCCTCATTTGTCCCCAATGCCTCTTGTGAATGGTAACAAATCAGTCACTATCTCTCAAACTAGAGTATAAACTCTGAATTTAAACATCGTGTCATTCATTATTATATCCCCTGAACCTAAAGAAAATGTTAGTTGAGTGGATGAATATCTACATACTGAATATTAAAAAATGCACACCTGCCTATCATAGAAACTAGAAGGACAGTCTCCACTTGTAACTGTGTCTTCATTCTTTTCTACTACATTCTAAGGGTAACAATCACCTGTTCCCAATGCTCACTGAACTCAGGCAAGAAAACAGTAAGTTTGGAACGCAAAAAAGGTAAAATCATTTCAGTCAAAGAGGATATGTTTAAAAGAAGTAATTGTCTCTGGGTGATAATAATATGCCAATGTAAGTTCATGGATTGTAACAGGTGTACCACCGTGGTGCTGGCTGTCAATGTTGGAGGAAGTTGTGCATGCGTGGGGATGGGGGGTATATGGGAACTCTCTGTACTTTCTACTACATATTGTTATGAAACTAAATCTGCTCTAAAAATAAAGTTTATTAATTGTTAAAAAGTAAATGTCAGTCTGGAAACAATAAAAACATGTAGTTCTAGAAGCAAAGCCAGGCATTTTCCAAAACACTGTTTATCCAGACACTGTTTTAAACATTTTACATGTTTTACCTCATTTAATTCTCTAAAAACTCCATGAAGAAAGTGCTATTAATATCCATATTTTTTTTTTTAGAAAAGAGCATAGAACCAAAGTTATCTGGCATCTTTTTACAAGGTTTCCCCTTGGTAAAGGGGATTTGAACCCAGACCTCCTGGCTGCAGGGTTTAGACTCTCAACCTCTGCTCTTTGCTGCTTTACAAATGTGTTGAATCTCCATAGGAGGTGAAGCAGACTACACATCTTTACTGTGTTTACTAAAAAAGATTTTCAGTTCTTTGTTAAATAAATCAGAAAATATCACACAGCTCCAATTTCACTAAAGCCTGGAAAAGTAAACACACACACACACCCCATGTGTAATTTGGAGTTTGATATCTGTTCTTTCTCAAGTCTAGCATCTTCTTCAAAACTCAGGGACTATGGGACTTCAGTGCTATCACAATTTTCCTTTTGTTATTATATAAAGACTAGAACTTCTTGGACACCAGGGAGATAACTAGCAACACATTATTTCATTACTTCTTGGACATCAGGGAGATAACTAGCAACACATTATTTCAAGTTCCTCATAGCAATATTGAATAAAATCCCACATAATAGGAACTTCAGTGAAGTGGAGCAGGTGTTAGCACTGGATGATATGATCAGATTCCACCCTTATCTTGGGGCCTATAAGCCCAAGACTTTCTACACCAGAAAGGGTTTACCAGTCTCTTGAGGGACAAAGCAAAGTAAACCTCAGAAAGAAAAGTGCTCACAATGGCAGGAATACGAATGCCCCAGGGTGACTGTAGCAATAAACAGGGTTTAGTGCATCAAAGGCATATGCTACTTGACATTAGAAAGTAATATCAAATGAAAGATTTTTATTGAATTGGACTCTCAAACAGACAAATTCCTAATCACCATAGCTGATGAAAAAAATTAGCCTGCTACTAAACATTAAATGGATCAATAATCTATTAACTCTAACCTTGTTAGCAGGAGCTTGCAGTACACGATGTGACCTGCCTTTTTAAACAAGCTGTCTTCAATCTCTGTCTTTGACTAAAATAATTTTCTTTTGGTATATTCAGCAATGATGTACTTAATACTCCATATTAACTCAAAATGACTTTTTCCCTTTTTTCGAAGGCTGTTCACCTTCAAGACCTTTCAAGATCATTACATAGGCACCATTTTATTCAGCTAATAATAGCATGAATTTATTTTATGGGCAGAAACTACAGCAGAGACTCAGACAATAGTCAGTAAATCTCCACAGTCATGATGAGATGTTACAAAGCCCTTGGTGACAAATCATCTTCACAAAGTTATCATCTTATCAGCGTAAATATTCTCCTCCACACTTACCTATAGGCAAGGGTGAGGAGAGTCAGAAAATGCCCATGCAGAAAAAGTTCTGATGGGGAACTGAAAGGAGAATGGGAATAGGTTGATGGAGTGAGTATAGTTTTAGGGTGAAATCTTCATATTTATACAAGTTAAATGTAAGTTTATCTTGTAAAGTAAAAGTGTGTTTATGGGGGGCAGAGGGGGGCACTGCTAAGTAACTTGATTCTTTCTTTCCATTCTCTGTTACTATTTCCCTCCTGTGACAAACTTCTCTAGGAGGAAAGCAATGACAAGCCCTATACATGAATAAAAGAGCAGATCATGTAAGTAAGTATACTATTCCAATGACCTGGCAGCCACAGGGACACTGCCCAGTGTGGGTGTATTTCAGCCGGCCCTCCAGAAGCAAACCTTAGTTTCTCTCCTAAATAAACTTACGTTTCTGCTACAACCCAAACCTACTCCCCAGAAGGCTTGGGAGAAGGTGGTCTCAATACCTCCAATCTTGAAAAAGTAGGAGAGGGAAGAACAATAGTTCTGAAATAAAGTATATTCCTATGAAACCAACATCATGTAAAGAGAAGTAAATGCTAGAATTAAAGCAAGAAAAAGGTGAGGAGCACTAGTAACTTCAGGCTGGAAATAAGGAAGTACTCCATAGCATTTAGGGTGAGCAAATATTGAAAAGACTGTCCAAGGAGGTTTCATAAACCCTTTGAGTTAGTTAGCAAATATTATAGAAAAGAAAGTGCAGGGTATCCTTAGCATCAGCCAAATGTTTGTGGGGCTCTTTGGAAAGTAAAGGAGAAAAGAAGGAAAGGATTATCATAGAAGTTTAATGACATCTGAGTCAGCAGAAATCCTCGGGCACCACGTTTTCAAATGGCATGTAACACCTATCTTCTCCAGTGCTATGCCAAGTACTAAAGACATGACAGTGACAAGTCACCATCCCTACTCTCAGGTGTCTAAAATGTTTGGAGAGGAATGGTCCAGCTTCCAGATGGACATAGCCACCTGTGGCAAAAAGGTGGGAAAACTATCCCAAATGGCTTAGACAGTCAATGTCAAGGCAAAAGCAAAATCCAAGAATCATCAGCATCTCTGTGGCATCTTAAAAGGAAGGACAATTGGAAGAGAAGTGAATATTAGACTCTTCCTCTATAAAATCTGTTGGAAAGTTCGGTCTTCCTGAATGTGTGTGTGTGTGTGTGTGTGTGTGCGTGCACGTGCACTCGCATGTGATGTCACATTTGGAGACTGAGTTAAATCTACTCAACTGCTACATTCTTACCTTGTTACTCCTAGATATTCAGATTTCTATAATATACCTGTTTCCGTTTATAAAGTAGGCATAATTTGAGTTATAAATATAATACAGACATTTATTTTATTTTAGATGCAATGTAACACACAATGGAAAAATAAATAAATAAATAAAACAAAATAGTTTTTGGAATCAGACAGACCATGTAATTAATTTCTGTTATTTACTCAGTATGTGACCTTGAACAAGTACAATTTCTATTAATCTTCAGTTTCCTCATCTGTAAAATGGAGATAATTAGACTTACCATGATGTCAGGAGTATTAAATAAGGTAGTGTAGGCAAGTGCTGGCATAGTTTCTAGGTAGAAAATGCACTCAAATATTGATATTAGCCACCTTTTATTAAGAAATTACTATATTCAAAGCATTTTCTATTTTATCCCTCAGAAAATGTGGTGAGGCAGGGTAAATTATTATCCCCTATTTTCAAATGAGGAAACCAAGGCTTACAAAGTTTCAATGACTTTCCCTTACTAGCCAAATCTCTTTCTGGAAGAACACAAGCATCTTATTTGCTTTAGATTCTTTGGAATTGTAGGGGAGAATGGGCTGACAGTTTGTGGGTTATGTATAGTAGAGCCTTACATTTTATCATCCAAATGGGGACATGTTTGAGAGAGTGGATGGGATGCTAAAAGAGCATAAACATGAAGTGCCCTGAGTGAAATGGGATTTGTTAGTAGTTATTTGTAATTTCAAGCCCCAAAAAGTGTGAAAGACAGGTATTATCTGATCACAACAGAACTAAACTATAATTAGCAAAAATAAAGCAATACTTCTAAACAACCCTTGGGTCAAAGAAGAAATCACAAAGGAAATAGAAAATACTTGGAATGAAATGATAATGAAAACCTAAAGTATCAAAAGTGGTGGGATGCAACTAATGACTTGATTAGAAAGAAATTTACAGATGCAATGTTCATATTAGAAAAAAAGAAAATTCTAAAGTCAATGCTCTAATATTGCACCTCAAGAAACTAAGAAAAAGAAGAGCAAATTAAGTCAAAACTAAGTAAAAAGAAGGAAATAAATATGAGTGGAAATCAATAAAATTAAAAATAAACAGAGAAAAGTCAATGAAACCAAAAGCTGGTACTTTGAAAAGATCAGTAAAATTAATAAATTTCTAGGTAGACTGGTCAAAAAGAAAACAAGAGGAAAGAAATATTATCAGTATCAGGAATGAAAGAGGGACATAATTACAGATAGTACAAATAATATGAATAATTTTTTCTTATCAATTTGACAACAGATCATATGGAAAAGTCTTTGGACTACACAAAGTAGTCCATTATAGGGTATTATAAGATATTAAATATAGTTCCCTGCACTATACAGTAAATCCTTGTTGTTCATATATTTTATATATGGTAGTGTGTATCTGTTAATCTCTTACTCCTAGTTTATCCCTCTCCCTACTTTCCCCCTTGGTAACCATAAGTTTGTTTTCTGTCTGTGAGTCTGTTTCTGTTTTGTAAATAAGTTCATTTGCACTATTTTTTAGATTCCACATATAAGTAATATCATATAATATTTATCTATCTCTGTCTGACTTACATATTTAGTATGATAATCTCTAGGTCCATCCATATTGCTACAAATAGCATTATTTCATTCTTTTTTATGGTTAATATTCCATTTTATACATGTACCACATTTTCTTTATCCATTCCTCTGTTGATGAACACTTAGGCTGCTGCCATGTCTTGGCTATTGTAAATAGCCAAGTGCTGCTATGAACACTGGGGTGCATTACCTTTTCAAATCAGAGTTTTCATCTTTTCCAGATATATGCCCAGGAATGGGATTGCTGGATCATATGGTAACTCTATTTTTAGTTTTTTAAGGAACCTCCATACTGTTTTCCAGAGTGGCTGCACCAATTTACATTCCTGTCAACAGTGTAGGAGGGTTCCCTTTTCTCCACACCCTCTCCAGCATTTATTATTTGTAGACTTTTTGATGTTGGCCATTCTGACTGGTGTGAGGTGGTGCTTCACTGTGGTTTTGATTTGCCTTTCCCTAATAATTAGTGATGCTGAGCATCCTTCCATGTGCCTGTTGACATCTGTATGTCACCTCTGGAGAAACGTCTATTTAGGTTTTCTGCCCTTTTTTTTTTTTTTTTTTTTTTTTTTGTGGTACGTGGGCCTCTCACTGTTGTGGCCTCTCCCGTTGCGGAGCACAGGCTCCGGATGCACAGGCTCAGCGGCCATGGCTCACGGGCCCAGCCTCTCCATGGCATGTGGGATCTTCCCGGACCGGGGCACGAACCCGTGTCCCCTGCATCGGCAGGCGGACTCTCAACCACTGCACCACCAGGGAAGCCCCTGCCCATTTCTTGATTGGTTGTTTGTTTTTTTGATACTAAGTTGTATGAACTGTTTGTATATTTTGGAAATTAATCCCTTGTCAGTCACGTTGTTTGCAAATATTTTCTCCCATTCCATAAGCTTCCTTTTCACTTTGTTTCTGGTTTCCTTTGCTATACAAAAGCTTTTGAGTTTAAGTCCCATTTGTTTATTTTTGCTTTTATTTCTTTTGCCTTGGGAGACTGACCTAAGAAAATATTGCTACAATTTATGTCAGAGAATGTTTTGCCTATGTTCTCTTCTAGGAGTTTTACAATGTCAAGTCTTATATTTAAGTCTTTAAGCCATTTTGAGTTTATTTTTGTGTATCATGTGAGGAAGTAGTCCAACTTCATTGATTAACATGTAGCTCTCTAGCTTTCCCAACACCACTTGCTGAAGAGACTGTCTTTTCTCCATTGTATATTCTTGCCTCCTTTGTTGAAGATTAATTGGCCATGTGTGGGTTTGTTTCTATATTCTCTATTCTGTTCCATTGATCCATATGTCATTTCTTGTGCCAATGTCATGCTGTTTTGATTACTGTAGCTTTGTAGTATTGTCTGAAGTCTGGAAGGGTTATGCTTCTGGCTTTGTTCTTTTTCCTCAGGATTGCTTCGGCAATTCTGGGTCCTTTGTGGTTCCATATAAATCTTAGGATTATTTGTTCTGGCTCTGTGAAAAATGTCATGGATAATTTGATAGGGATCACATTAAATCTGCAGATTTCTTTGGGTAATATAGCCATTTTAACTATATTAATTCTTCCAATCCAAGAGCATGGGATATATTTCTATTTATTTGAATCATCTTCAGTTTCCTTTTCAATGATTTATGGTTCTTGGTGTATAAGTCTTACACCTCCTTGATTAGGTTTATTCCTAGGTTTTTTTTTTTTTTGATGTGATTTTAAATGGGACTTTTTTTTACTTTCTCTTTCTGATATTTCACTGTTAAGAAATGCAACATGTTCTTCTATATTAATCTTGCATCCTGCTACCTTGCTGAATTCATTTATCAGTTCTAATAGTTTTGTGTGGAGTCTTCAGGGTTTTTTATATATAGTATTATGTCATCTGCATATAATGACAATTTTACCTCTTCACTTCTGATTTGTATACCTTTTATTTCTTTATCTTGTCTGATTGCTATGGCCAAGATTTCCAATACTATGTTAAATAGAAGTGGTGAGAGTGGGCATCCTTGTCTTGTTCCAGAATTTAGCAGGAAGGGTTTCAGCTTTTCACCATTTAGTATTATATTGGCCGTGGGTTTGTCATAAATGGCTTTTATTCTGTTGAGATATGTTCCCTCTGTACCCACTTTGGCAAGAGTTTTTATCATGAATAGATGTTGAATTTTATCAAATGTTTTTTTCTGCATCTATTGATATGATCATTTGGTTTTTGTATTTTCTTTTGTTGATGTTGATTGACTTGCATATGTAGAACCATCTTTGTGACCCTGGAATGAATCCAACTTGATCATGGTGTATGATCCTTTTTATGTGTTGTTGGATTCAGAAAATGATAAATTATTATGTGGTAATAAGGTACTAATGGAAATCAGCCTCATTGAATTCCAGTAAGTAGGAAGACATTCACTCATGCGGTCATCCCTTTCACAGTGACTCTGTGTGTTTGTGTCCATATCAGACCCAGTTATTCTATGATTTACTTGACAAAGGTAATTTTCCTGAGCCTTGTAAGCAGGAAAAGGGAGGCAACTTCCTTAAGCTGAAAATATGTTTAAATATGAGCTGTTAGCAGACCTGCTCAGCCAGGAACAAACACGTATCAGAGCTCTGGCTCAAGCAGTCTCATGCTTGGGACCACCAATGTTCTGGTGGAAAGACATTCCAGGTAAAGATAGACCTTTCTTCTAAATTGAATTGAACAAGGAGTTCAGATGACAGATGTCTAGGTTTTATTTATTGTCTGCCAAGATTTTGGAACCTTCATTCCTTGACCTCTGATTTGGATTCCCTGAAAATTCAGGCTGCTTTGCTTGCCTGAGCACTGGACCACTTTTGCTTTGATCTTTTGCAACTATACGCCTTCACACAACTCTCTGCCTCCCCAAACTCCATGCATACCTAAGACACACAAGTCAAAATTACTTGGGTGCCTTATAGCTAATGATTGGAAATACAAACTCAACCTTTGCTTTCTTCTCGGTCTGACTTCCCATTACCTCTGCAGAGGAAATCTCAAAGATTAAAAAGTCTGAGTCATGGAATATGCAATATGAGGGAGAACAATTCTAATGTCTGAAAGACACAACAGTAAACCCCTGTAGCCATCCAAAGGCTTCAACTAAGAGTTTGCAAATGTACATGCCTATCAGGCATGTAAATATCAGCAGGAGAAAGGCTGAAGCTCCCAAGGTCCTTGTATTAAAACAATCCCATTTACAATAGTTTCAAAAAGAATAAAATAGGAATAAATTTAACCAAGTTGATAAACAATCTGTACACTGAAAACTATGATTTTGATGAAATAAATTTAAAAAGATACAAATAAATGGAATGATATCTTGTGTATATAAATTGGAATAATTAATATTGCTAAAATGTCCACACTACTGAAAGCAATCTACAGATTCAATACAATCCCTATCAAAATTCCAATGGTACTTTTAACAAAAGTAGAAAAAAACCATTCTAAAATTCATATGGAACCATAAAATACCCTAAATAGACTAAGCAATCTTGAGGGGGTGGCATTATACTGCCTGATTTCAAACTATATTACAAAACTATAGTAATCAAAACAGTATAGTACTGGCATAAAAACAGAAACAAAAACCAACGGAACAGAATAGAGATGCCAGAAATAAATCCACCCATATATGGTCAACTAATATTTGGCAAGGGCACCAAGAATATAACATAGAGAAAGGATAGTCTTATCCATAAATAGTGTTGGGAAAACTAGATATCCACATTCAAAAGAATGAAATTTGACCTTTATTTCACACCATACACAAAAATTAACTTGAAAATCGATCAACGACTTACATATGAGACCCAAAACCATAAAACTCCTAGAAGAAAACATAGGGAAAAAGCACCTTTACATTGGTCTTGGCAACAACTTTTTGGATATGACACCAAAAACATAGGAAACAAAGTAAAAATAAACAGTAGAGCTACATTAAACTAAAAAGTTCATGCACAACAAAGAAAATAATGAACAAAATGAAAAGATAATCTACAGAATGGGAGAAAATATTTGCAGACTATATATTTGATAAGGCATTAGTATCCAAGATACATAAGGAACTCATAGAAATCCAGCAAAAAAAAAAACCACCTCAATTTAAAAATGAGCAAAAGACCCGAATAGACATTTTTCCAAAGAAGACATACCAATGGCCAATTTGTATATGAAAAGGTGCTCAATATCACTAATCAGGTAAATAAAAATCAAAACCACAATGAGATATTACTTCACACCTGTTAGTACGGCTATTAACAAAAAGATAAGAGACAAGAAGTATTGGCTAATTTATAGAGAAAAGGAAATCCTTGTACATTGTTGGTGGGAATGTAAATTGGTACAGCCATTATGGAAAACAGTATAGAGGTTCCTCAAAAAATTAAAACTAGAAATACAATATGACCCAGCAGTCCCACTTCTGGGTATATATATCTGTACCCCCATGTTCATTGCATCATTATTTACAATAGCCAAGACACAGAAACAACATAAATGTCTAACAATGGATGAATGGATATAGAAAATGTAATATATATGTCACTTTGTGACAATATGGTTGAACCTGGAGGATATTGTGCTAAGTGAAATAAGCCAGACAAAAACAAATAACACATGATCTCACTTATATGTGGAATCTAAAATAGTTGAACTCATAAAACTGAAAGCAGAACTGTGGTTTCCAGGGGGCAGAGAGCAGGGAAAATGGGGAGCTGTTGGCCAAAGGGTACAAACGATCACTTCTAAGATGAATAGGTTTGGGGGATGTAATATACAGTACAATGACTATAGTTAATAGTACTGTATTGTATACTTGAAATGTCCTAAGAGAGTAAATCTTAAGTGTTCTAATCACACACACACACACACACACACACACACACACACACACAAAGGTAACTATGAGAGTTGATGGATAAGCTGATAATTAGCTTGATTGTGGTAATCATTTCACAATGTACATGTATATCAAATCATCATGTTGTACACCTCTAAATATATACAATTTTACTTGGTCAATTATACCTCAATAAAGCTAGAAAAAAATAAAGTAAAATAAAATAAAAACAAAGACCTGGAGTGATTCCTGCCTGATTGCATTGCTATTTAAAACACTGCATTAGTATTCTGTCTTTGCATAACAAACTACCACAAATTTAGTATCTTAAAACAACACACACATATTATGTCATGGTGGTGGTGAGTCAGGAGTCTGAGCATGTCTTATTTGGGTCTTCTGCTCAGAGTCTCATAAGGCTTCAGGAGAGACGTCAGCAGGGCTGAATTCTCAGGTGCAAGATTAACTGGGGAAAAATCTGTTCACTCAGATCCATTTCCTTGCAACTGTATAAGCCAGATTTTTACTGGCTTTGGCTGGAAGCTTGCCTCAGGTCTTCAAGGTTGACCACCTCTTTGCCACATGGGCTTCTCCAACATGATCACTTACTTTGTCAAACCCATGAGGACAGCCTTTCACCTAGGGAAGGACCCAGTTTCTCTTTTAAGGGCTTTCACTCCAGACCCACCCAGGATAGATCAGAATAAATCACTCTATTGAAATAAAAACCAACTGATTTGGATCCTTAAATACATCTGCAAAATCCCTTGTCACTTTGGCATGTTCTACTGGCTAGAAGCAAATCACAATTCATGCTCACACTCAAGGGGAAGAGAGTACACAGGACATGAATATTAGGGGATAGAAATCATGAGGCTACCCTAGGATCTATCTGGCACAAACACTGTGTGTACTATTTTAAAAATGACATAAAACATGCCTATGAGCCTCCAGTCTGCCCTGACTTCTGCCTGCTTCCCATCTCAGTGGAGATTACAGCAGGGGAGCTCATCCAGTAGTGCAGTAAGCTCAGTGGGGACGGAGTCCAGCCCCTCTGCCTGACCTCCCTTGTTCTTCATCTCTTGAAGAACACATCGCGTGCACTACCACTGAGGCCACTGGCCTCCCATCTATAGGTTCAGTTCTGCTCTACTTCTAAGATAAGTCCAGGCTTAGTGCACAAAACACTTGTATATTTTCATCCTTTCCCCTTACTCTCCTCCCCAAATCCAGTGAACCTTAACTAAGGCCAAACCATTCTTCTTTGGGATTTCCAGAAAGGTAAGGTTCAGTGTTGACCATTAGACATCGTCACTCCCCAGCCACATTCCTTGTTATTCTGATACTATTGAATGACTTCTGGTTCCCCAGCTGTGTCACAGTCCTGTTCTCTGTGCTCAGACACTCTCCTGACACTTTCTACCATACTCCCTCAGTATCTCCAGTTTGTAAAACATGGCATATGCATTAGTCCTTTCAGAAATGATATACAGGCACCATCCTCAAAACTGATGCACAGCTTGCTTCTTGAAGTCCAGGATAGCCTGGAATGACTCAGGACAAATTTATCAGTTCTCCATATGGAATTTCTAAACTGATGGGCTTCACAGACTGATTATTAAAAAATGTCTCTGTAGCCTGGACACAGATGAACAAATGCTCTTAGGATCTTATTGAAATATGTGGTTAGTCTGCCAGAATGCAATTTTGGTGTTTATAAATGCATTTGACAAAGCTGAGTTGATTTTTAATTTCAGTTCTGTCAAAAAAAATCAATCAAAAAATAGTTTTTATGAACGTATTTGTTAAATGCTCAGCACTATACTAGAAGCTGTAGGGGATTAAAAAGAAAAGCAAACCACAGTTTATGACCTCAAAGACTTTACAATCCAGTTGTGGATACACACACACACAAACACACACACACACCATTCATGAAACAAGAGTACACAATAAAAGATAAAAATAAACAATAATAGTTGCCACATTTTGAGGATCTATGGAACTAGTCACTTTAAAGAGTGATTTTGCAGCCTCACAACAATTCTGAAAGTTCTCACTTATTTTCACAGCAAAATGGGCAGAGCCAAGTCTTTCTGATACCAAAGCTGATGTTCTTTCCACCTAAAACAAAACCAAGCAACATAAAACAAATGCAAGATCCTGAGTTCCTCTTAAGATTCTTATTCAGTTGCAGTCTGGCATCTAATAGTTTTTTAGGATGTCACGTGGTGTACTGTACGGCCAAGGAGTAGAATTGAACTAAAACGATAATTCATTGCATGGCCCAAGTACTAAAGAATATACATATTAAAAGCTTTTAGTAAGGGAAAATTTCTAGCAGGTATGCTGGGAAGAAATAATGTGCCCTATAACAGGTGTTTCCCAGCCACCTGGGACTTAAATGTTAATCAACTTGTTCCAAGGTCATAGCTTGACTTCAGGTCTAAGAAAAAGTAAATGAATGGATAATACTAATATATACATATTATTCACGAAAGCTTACACTGTATCTTCACAAGCATCATTTCATTTTAAGTGTCACAAGAATTTGGGAGCAAGTAGGGGTAGTTATTTTATTTATTTGTTTCCTATTGAGAAAACCAAGGATCAAACTTGCTGCAGGTCATACAGCTACCCAGTTACCAAGCTCTGTGCTCACTTCATTACTCGACTCTGACTAGCCCACCCCCATGTCCCTGCAGCTTGATGACACCCAGGACAGGATACCTATCTGTGGGGCCCAATGCAAAATGAAAATCAGAGTTCAAAGTGTATTAAGAATTTCAAAGTGTATTAGGAATTTCAAAACAGCAACTGCAGGGTATTAAAGCAGCATGGGGCCCTTCTAAGTAACTGCACAGGTGGCATGCCCATGAAGCTGGCCCTGATGACACCACTGCAAATTAAACTATGAAATCAATAATTCAAGGAGCTACTAATTGAATAAGGCAAAGGGTATGGATGTACTAAAAATAATCACTTCTCCAGGAAGCACTGCAAAAGTACCTGTGACAAATGCAATCCAGCAATCCAAGCTGTATGATCATAATCACCCTCCTCTAATTAAATTATTCATATTAGGAAATGCATGCCCATCAGCTTTTGGGGGAATGAGATAAACACGTTTCTTCCCAAGTTACTTACTGAACACATTAATATGTATTTTCCCAAATGTAATGAACCGACATGCTTCAGACTGAGAAAGTGAAGGCATCAGAAAGTTTATTCAGGAGCAGGAAAACCATCAAATTAACTTGTAGCTTTCAGCAAACTTACTCTATTTGGCCTAGGCTTCTAGCATGCCATTTCAGAATAAACAACTTCAGGAAGGCAGCTACACAGGTGCTTTCACAACCGAGTGAAGAGCTGAAATAAGAGACTGGCAGTGCTATCAATGAACAGCAGATGTTTGCAGGCGAGCTGGGATCTGCTGTTTGAATTTCCAGAGTAACATGAGATTCTGGAATGTATAAAAAAGTCCACTGTTGTCAGTCACCTCCGAACACCACACCGCAGAACTATTTGGGTGTGAGAACCAACTCCGTTCCTTATGAGGGAGGAGGGAGGAACCAGCACATTGCCTTCTTGTCCTGTTATCTGTACTTTGATCTTAGTAGAAAAGTTCTGAAAACTGGAAATCTTGTCAAGAAAACTCCAGAAAGATTTTTGAACCAGGAAATGTGCATTTGGGGAGTGGAGAAGGAGAGAAGGAAACATTCCTGCATAAGTAACATGTTTCTTTCTTTTTTTTTTTTTTTCATTAAAAATTAGCTAAATGTGATCTAGGAAAAAGAAAGCATTTAAATCAATCAAACATGAAGAAGGGAAAAGTTACACAAATGTCGATTTTATTTTTCAAAACAAGTGTGCCTAGATTACAATTTATTGTTGGACAGCAGTTATCATCTACTCCATTTGAACATGAATATAAACAGTTGCTTGTCCTGGAGTTCAACCAGTCTGTATTTAAATCCCCAACAGCTATTAAATATCTGGGTGAGCTTAATTAGGAATATTGGGTTCTTTTGATCTGGAGTAACAAAAACCAACTTAAGCAAATAGGAAAAGTTACCAGAGTATCTTACTAAATCCAGTAAATAGTTGAATAACCAGGTTATACGAAGAGTGAGAACGAGGACAACTCCAAGGACCTCCTCAAATCAACTTGGTAGATCTTTCCTCTTGGTCTCTGCCATCACAGCAAAGTGGTTTCTACTGAAAGATTCAGTGAAGTTCATATATCCACACTCTGAACTCTTCTAATACAGGCATGTTAATTTGGATGGGTTTTATTGGTAAGTATCAGTTGAGGCTCACACATCCAGAAGTATTAAAACATTCACAAATGTCCAGAAGATGTGGAACATGAATACTAGTCCTAAGACAGAAGAGTTTTACTCTCAGTTTCCTTTCACTTGCCCCGCTCATTGTGGATGGACAAGAGATAACATATTGGAGTGCTCCAAGACCAAAAGAACTGTGTACTATGGGTGTGCTTAACTAAGACAAGGGTTTGCCCAGAGATTATTACAGGGAAACAGCACAACATAGTGATAAGGACGTGGGTTTTCTAACTGAGACACCGTTGGATTCAAATCTGAAATGACCCACTCCTTGATCAGCTGTTTGAGACTGGGAAAGTTACAAATATCTTCGAATCTCAGTTTTTTAAATTAATATCATTTTCTCTGAATGTTAAGATAATGAAAGGTCTTTGTGGAAAACTGAAAACTATGGGAAGTTTCAAGGCATACATTGTAATTGCCCTGTAATCTAATCCCCTGGGCCAGAAGGTTAACACTGTGATATAATTCTTATAAATTATATATATATTTCCCACAATCACTGCTTCAGCTGCAGGCCACAATTTCGAAGTTTTGTTTCATTTTCATTCAGTTAAAACTATTTTCCCTTGTGATTTCCTTTTGGATCTGTTAATTATTTAGAAGTATGTTATTTAATTCCAAGTTTCATGGATTTCCAAGATACCTTCCTGTTATTGGTTTCTAATTTACTTCTGTTGTGGTCACAGGACATACTCTGTGTGAGTTCAATCTTCATAATTTACTGAAAATTGTTTTATGGCTCAGTATGTGGTCCGTCTTGAATATCCCATGTGAAAGGATTGTTTTCTGCTCTTACTGAGTGCTGTCTTCTACAAACATCAATTAGCTTGAGCTGATTAATGGTGCTATTCAAGTCTTCTACATCATTACTGTTTTTCTGTGGCAATTATTAAATCAAATTTTAGAGTAATGTTTTGAAATATCCAATCATAATTATAGGTTTATCTATTTCTCCTTTCAGTAATGCCAGATTTTGCTTTATGCATTTTGAAACTATGTTGTTGTGCTTACACATTTAGGATTGTTATGTTTTGTTGATGCATTAACCCTTTCATCATGAAATTTTCTTCCTTACACATGCAAATCTTCCTTGTTATGAAGACTATTTTTTCTGATATTGCACAGCTACTCTAGCTCTCTCATGATTATTCATTGTATTAAATATACTTTAAATGTATTTTTAGTTCTTTTCATTAAACCTCTCTGTGTCTTTTTATTTATGTGTTTCTTATAAAGTCACTATAACTGGATCTTCTTTTTAAATCCAGTTTTACAATCTTCACTTTTAATTGTGTTTTTAGGTCATTTGGTTATCAACAGTGTTATGTTTAAATATACTATCTAGCTTTTTATTTTCTATGCAGCCCATCTTTCCTTAGTCCCTTTTTCCTGCCTCATTCTGGATTAAAAGAACATTATTTCATTCTAGCTCCACTTTAGCTTTTTTTTTTTTAACTTTTATTGGAGTATAGTTGATTTACAATGTTGTATTAGCCTCAGGCGTAGAACAAAGTGAATCAGTTATACATATACATATATCCACTCCTTTTTTAGATTCTTTTCCCATATAGGCCATTACAGAGTATTGAGTAGAGTTCCCTGTGCTATACAGTAGGTTCTTATTAGCTATCTATTTTATATAGAGTAGTGTGTATATGTCAATCCCAGTCTCCCAATTCATCCCTCCCCCACCTTATACCCTGGTAACCATAAGTTTGCTTTCTACATCTGTGACTCTACTTCTGTTTTGTAAATAAGTTCATTCTTTGGTTCCTTAATTATACATCCTTGTTCTGTTTTGTTAGTGGTTGCTCTGGGCTTAAAACATGCACCTTTAACTTACCACAGTCTATCTTCAAATAATATTATACCCCTTCACGTATAACATAAGAACCTTGGAACAGTAAGCCTCCACTTCTTCCTTAGTCCTTCATGCTGTTGTTGTTATACATTTTAACAACTTAACATAAGCCATATTCTCCACAGCTTTTATACCAAGTCCCTCTTCTATAATCAGTACGTAAAGGTGCCAGTTTTCAACATCCTTACCAACCCGTTGGAATTGTCACATTTAAAAATTTATGCCAATGTGATATTTATGAAATGATATATCATGATTGTTTTAGTTTTCATTCCCCAGATAAAACGTTTGAGGTATAGCATCTTTTCATTATCTATTGGCTATTGTGTTTCCTTTCTGTCAATGGAATGTTCATATGATTTATACATATTTTTCCATTGAGTTGTTTGTCTTGTTGATTTGTGGGAGATTTTATTTAATGAATTTTGGATATTTATCCTCTATTTTATGCATTGCAAATATTCTTCCTATCTTCAGCTTGCACTTTGACTTTGTTTTCTGCATTTTTAGATAAACAGAGGTTTTTTTTGTGCTTTCTTTTAAATTTAGTGAAGTCAAACCTCTGAATATTTTCCTTTGTGGCTTGAGTTTTCTATGTCACTAAAATAAATTCTCCCCAGTTCTGATAAAATAGTCTCCTATATTTTCTTCCTAATGTCCAAAAATTTGGCTTTTCCCATTTAGGCTTTTCATCCATTCAGGATTTAACTTTGTACTCACCTTTTGTCCCTCTTTTCATGCATCTTACACACAAGTACATTCCAGTTCTCCATCCCCTTCCCTAAGTTCTAACTTTTTTATAGTCCAGCTTAGTTACCACTTCCTTCATGAAGTCTTTCTTGACTGCCCGAGCCCTCAATGACTTTCCCTCCTCAGCTTTCTAAGATATTTATCACTGAACTTTGATAGTAATTGATGCCTATGCATGACAGTCAATGAGGTAGATGAAGGATTCAGGCAGATCATCTTAATGAATAGAAGAGGGCCAGAATTCAAGACTATAAAGAGAGTGGGGAATGGAATAGCACATGTTTTATCTCAAGGGCAGCTGCTACTCAGCTCTAGCCAATGATTTCTATGTGGTACCAAGGTTCAGAGTTGCCAGATCTAATTTTTTTTTCAACAGAACCTAGGAATCCAAAATTTTTATGTGAAATATTTTGACCTTTAAATATTGCCAACTCATTTAAATACATTTTTAAAGCATTACATGTGTGTGTTCGGGGGTGGGGAGTGAGGGGAGTTAGCTCCTGGTCAGATTCAATCATCCCACTTCCAATCTCTATCCTCTGGTTTAATTGTTAACTGATCAACTAATCAGTTGATCAGTTTAATTTTCTCTTCAATTAAATCATAAACCCCTTGAATACAGGAACACCCACTTTGTAACCATGACAGAAAAGCATATGATAAATGCTCGAAAAACCGTTGATTGACTGTTGGTGGACAGGTGACATCATATGCATACCCTGAGGCACAGTCCTCTCCATGACGGAGTGCTAGGGAGAGGTCTGGAGGGGATCCCACAATGGGACACTATGACCAAGATGCTGCCTGTCCAGTGAGTGTCATTCCAGTGAGTGTCATTCCAGTGAGACACACGTGCACAGAAAATAGATCCTCCCAAAGTCAACATCATCTGTCCCCAAGGGATGGGATGCCAGGTCACATTCTGGACACTCTGCCAGGACAAATTCAAATTCAAGAGCTTTTAAATTCCAGTGGTCTGTGTAGTACAAAGAGAAGATGCCCAGTTCTCAGAGAGGCAAACAGAGTTGTAGAGAGAAACAGAAAAGGCTTCCAACCCCTCTGTCTTTTAGGAGAATAATATCCTGACTCTTAGTAAAGTTGTGGCATGGCCATTGTTGTTCATTCATAGCTCTGGGTCCTTACCCTCAGAATCACCAACTCCACACCATCAAGTTCACAAAAAGCCTAAGGAATGAACCAAAGGTCCATCTCTGTAGTAAAGGCAGGTTCCAACCAAGGAACCAGACACTCAGATTCAAAGCTTTAGTTTATCCCTCAAGAGCCCTGGCTGAGGTGCCTAGCCTCTCTGACCCTCTGTCTTCTCAGCGGAAGAGTAAGAACAGTCAGCTTGCAATGACCTCTCAGTGGAATAAGTAGCAGTGTCAGGAGTAGGGAGGAGCACAGCCTCAAGTCAGACATGAACTTGAACCTGTCAGCTGAGTGACCCGGGGAAAGTTACTTAACTAACCTCTTTGTGCCTGAGTTTCCATACCTACAAAATGAAGGCAAAAAATAGAACTTAGCCCACTAAGTTGTTCTAAAGATCAAATGACATTATACCTGTAAAGTTTGCTGCAAGTGATAAGTTTGAGTTCAAAGGTGGGAGGGAAATTGGTGCACTGTAAGGAATTACTATTACAGGATCTTTTGTTCTAGTCTCCAGAGCTGCCAGCACCCCACAGGGGTCATCTCGTTGTTGTTGTGCTGTTGTTGTTCCTTCCCCCAAGATTGCAGGGTCCTGCGAAGGAGGACTTCTCAGCAGAGTCTATTTCCATTGAAAGCTAGTGTGTTCACTCCTCTGAGGCTACACAATTTGCATGCTTCACGCCCGCTCGGAAACAGATCTAGGCAAAGGCACTTCTATGTTTCAAGATCTTACACACAAAATGTCCTAACATTGCCTAAGAGTGCTTTTATGAGCATGTGTGTCTTCACTTCAGGGTGCCTAAATGGGCCTCTATGTTGCCTTCCATATCTCTGTGAATGTAGGTCTCTTTGTGTCTCTGTGTGTATCCTTGGCTACATCTATACATGTGAACTCTTGTGTGTGTGTCTCTTTCTGTGTATAACTGTTTGTCTCTCCATGAAACTATATGTCTACCTCTTCTTGTGTGCATGTTTCTCTGGATATGTATCCAGCGTCTATGTTATGAATGTGTGTGGGTATGTGTCTGCACCTGTGTTCTTTTATATGAAGTTCTAGGATTGTCCCTCTGTACCAGGATACATGTGTATATGTGTGTCAGGAGCCATAGTCTCTAACCATGGACCATGGGTGTGTGTGTGCATGTGCCTCTGTCTGTGATGTGTGAGTCTCCCATCAGGATTGTATACGTATCTATGTTCTCTCTGTGTTGTGTCTGTCAGTGAAGCTCCTTGTTTATATCCCTTACCAAAGGGGCCACAAGCATGTGTTTCTGTGACAAAAGACAGAACTGAATAACTTCAATTTGGCCCATCAATACTCCTTAATTACTCTGTGCTATTGTCAAACTCTTGGAAAACACAGGCCACTGGCTCTCAATCTATCTGCACGGGTTCTAAGGAGCTTTTAAAGAAACACTGATGCCCAAACTCCACTCACAGAGATTATAATTGCCATTTATTACTCTGCAGTGGAGTCCAAATATGAGATCTTTGTGAAGCACCCGGGCAATTCTAATGTACAGCCATGGTTGAGAAAGACTATATCAGGGAAATGGACAGGCCTCTTCCATTCTCCTTAGAAAGATGCACACTGCTTTCCTTGCCTGTGACATCACTAATATCAGGGGGAGAAGGAGGCAAAAAAACCAGACCTTCCCTCTTTCTAAGGAGGAGCCGCTACCACAAAGGACCCTGTGAGTCAACAGTCTGCAAATTAACCTATGAAAATAACTGAGGAGAAACTCTCCTTCAAGCCCAATCCTTCTTCCATTCCAGTAGACATTTGTTTCATTTTACATATATGTCTGTGTAATTAAAAGATGTAGAACTACCTTAATTTCTATATAAACTCATTGTGTTTACTAAAAATCTTTCACAAACCAAAAAAGGATTTATTAGTATAATAAACCAAGTGCTTCATAAAAATTTAAATGCATTTTTGAACATTTTTTACCAAGGAAAAGTGTTAAAAGAGGAAGGGTCCATGGGGCTTCCCTGGTGGTGCAGTGGTTAAGAATCCGCCTGCCAATGCAGGGGACACAGGTTCAAGCCCTGGTCGGGGAAGAGCCCACATGCCGCAGAGCAACTAAGCCCGTGCACCACAACTACCGAGTCCGTGCACCTAGAGCCCACGAGCCACAACTACTGAGTTTGTGCACCTAGAGCCAGTGCTCCACAACAAGAGAAGCCACCACAACGAAGAGTAGCCCCCACTCACTGCAACTAGAGAAAGCCCACACGCAACAACGAAGACCCAACGCAGCCATAAATAAATAAATAAATTTATTTTTAAAAAAAGAGAAAGGGTCCATCATGGGTCAAAATCTCTCATTTGTGGGAGTGGAGACCTAAAGATGAATATGAGAAAGAATTCAAGAAGGGGGAGGGAAGGAATAAAATCTCAGATGTTTAGACCCTGGAAGCAGAGCCACCACATTCCGTAAGATGCTTTTGTACAAATTAGAAAAAGGCTCCCTTTGCCCAGGATTGTCCCACTCACCTTCAGAGCAGCGTGCCTTATGATTTAAATCATAAGGGTGGGAGCCTGTAGGGAAGGTTCTATTGAGGGACTGGCTATTCCCTCACTTGCAACTCCTGCCTCTAGAGAAGTTCTGAGACTCTGAGGATCTTCCAGCCATGTAGACAGACTCGTTTTTAGGCAAGAGAAAGGTAGTAGACTCTCAAACAGTCCTTGGGAAGCACTACTGAAGCTGGCAGAGAACCTGCAACTCAGTAGATCTCACTGAATATTTGTGAGAATATGAATAATGAATGATTGAATGAATGAATGAACTGCTCTTTAGTGATCTAATGGACCTGAACAGGCAATTCAGAGGGCTCTCTCAGCCAACTAAAGGAAGCACAAAAAGTTGACAAGAATACTTTCTGAGCTCACCAACTTTCTCACCAGGAGAACCTTCCTGTGCAGCAAAATACTCACAGAGAAGTAAGACATATGCTACTGTCCCCAGTGAGGGAAATGTGAAGAAAATATACAAGCCGTTATGTATCCAGAGCCCATTTTAAGGAAATATTAATTTTAAAAGATGGGATTGGATTGCCTAAGAAGTTTAAGACAGGAAAGATGGAAGCCTCACAGAATTTTAGAGCAGGAGTTGGCCCTGGAGACTGTCCAGTACAGTCCTCTCTTGCTGTAGTTGAAAGTCTGGTGCCCAGAGAGACATGAAAGTATCCATCTAGTCCCTCAACCAACTGGTGGTGGATTGTGATCAAGAACCCCAGTTTAGGGACTTCCCCGGTGGTCCAGGAGTTAAGACTTCGCCTTCCAGTGCAGGTGGTGTGGGTTCGATCCCTGGTCGGAGAGCTAAGATCCCACATGCCTCTCAGCCAAAAAAACAAAACATAAAAGAAGCAATAGTGTGACAAATTCAATAAAGACTTTAAAAATTGTCCACATCAAATAAATCTTTAAAAAAACAAAAAGAGAGAACACCAGCTTAGTTAATCATCATTTGCTGCTCTTTCCATGCTCTCCGGCTCCTTACCTCCCTGAAGGAATGGCTTAGGCAAAGCTATTTGGAGGTGCAAAGACAAACTGAGAGACCTCACTAACCAGTGTATGGACCATTATAGCTCTGGGGGTTCTGCTTCCCCAATTCACCCAAACTTTTAATAGAATGATCATAATTACTTCTCCTCCAGGAATTAAGGAAAAATCCTCCTTTTTCTCTCAGGCCCACTATTTAAAACATGGATGAAATGGTCACAAGCATAATGCAAACCTTAACCTTAGCAAGAGGAGTTTGAGATTACTCCATTGCTACTTATCCTCTGACTCAGGGTGGCAGACTCCTGGGGAGGTAGCGGGGAGGGCCAAGTGCTTGTATCTTCTGATGAAATCAAATCTCTTTGTGAGAGTTTGGAAGCAGAAAAAAAAATATATCAAATAAACATTTTTCTCTGTAGGGTACCCCCCAAAACTTCCCAAGAGTAATCCTAAAGCTTATGCAATATGTTTGTATAAATCAGTCATCATTAAAAATTGTTCAAGCAAACTGCCAAATCGATCCTACTATCAAGTAGATTCAACAGCTTTTATCTGCCCCCAAATTCCAATTATCTCTTACCCACCATACTCCTTCCACCCCACCCTCTACACGCAAAAGCTTCTTCCTGCTTCTATTGAAAGCAACAGGCTGCCACCCCCTGGCAAGAAATCATCTTGGAGAAACAAGGTTGGATCTTAAGACCCTTGAAATGAAGGAAAGAAAATGTCAGGCTAAAACTTGTCAGTTCTAAAAGGTACTAATCAGAAAGTGACCATTAGAATGTTGCCAAGAATTAGTTTCCTAGGATGGGCAAAAGAAAATATGTGAGAAAAGAAATGAGAACGTTGAGGCAGAACCTATAAGAGAAAGAATTTTTCCTTGGTAATTCTGCTACTCTGAATTGAGCACTTGCAGGTACAGCATGCTTCCGCATTTCCTTCCTCCCAAGAAGAATAAAAAAAAACAAAAAACTCAGGACTGAAAAACTTTATTGCATCTATACCTCTTGAATCCCCCGCCCCGCATCACAACTTCATCAATTTTCCCACTCTGCTCAAATAGATGTCGCGATTTTGGATTTGTAACCCTGTTAAGAAGCACATTCTACAGGTTATATATGCCTATTTTACTTTCCTGCCTTGTGAATAGAAAAATCAGTTGGAAATCCCAACTAAATAGGGGATTTCCCTTAAACAAAATAAGGGAACAATGTTATTCTCACTAGTAATCAGAGAAGTGAAAATTAAAACATGAAAGTACTGTTTTTCACCTAGGAAGACAGTAGAAATATTTGTCACTGATAATATCAACCATGTAAATAAAGATGTAATAAGATTAGCACTTTCATACACTGTGCGCAGCAGTATAAATTGCTACTACTTTTCAGGAAAGCACAATGACATACAGAATTCACACTCTTTGACCCAGTGTGCATATTTCTTGTAATTTTCACATAAAAAAATAATGCAAGGGGCTTCCCTGGTGGCGCAGTGGTTGAGAGTCTGCCTGCCGATGCAGAGGACATGGGTTCGTGCCCTGGCCCGGGAGGATCCCTCACGCTGCGGAGCGGCTGGGCCCGTGAGCCATGGCTGCTGAGACTGCATGTCCAGAGCCTGTGCTCCGCAACGGGAGAGGCCACAACAGTGAGAGGCCCGCGTACCACAAAAAATAAATAAATAAAAATAAAATAAAATAATAATAATGCAAGGAACAAGTAATAGACACAAATATATCCATTGCAGGTTTGTTTTGAAATGACCAACTTATTTGTAACATTGCAGAGTATGCTTATGATACAATGTTAAATTTAAAAACAGGAAAACCAGCCAGAATTTTCCTGATAAGCAGTAGAAATCCATGCTGGTTAGTTTCACCCTCAAAATTATATTAAAACAACATTACAAAAGTGTTCCTGCGAAACTGCAAGAGATTCATGGAAAGGACCCTGACAAGTACTGAAGAATACAGATTTCTGATAACTTTTCAGATCATACCACTGAACTAGGTAAGAATTTATAGAACTCTAATGACGAAACTGATGGCTTTGCAAAACTTCTAACAAAAGATGAAGACCGGGACTTCCCTGGTAGTCCAGTGGATAAGACTCAGCACTCCCAATGCAGGGGGCCCAGGTTCGATCCCTGATTGGGGAACTAGATCCCGTATGCTGCAACTAAAAGATCCCACATGCCACAACGAAGATCCTGTGTGTTGCAACTAAGACCCGGTGCAACCAAAGTAAATAAATAAATAAATAAAAATAAATCTTAAAAAAAAAAAAAGATCAAAACCAACAAGAAGTAATTGTGTGGGACTAAATGAACTGAGGAGAATAATTGTAATATGACTTTTTTATTTGAAACATTGCTGAATTTTTTAACATTTTAGTTTTCCATATTTAAGGAAACTTTTTCTCTTAGGCTATCTATGATTCACAGAAATTTGATAAAATGTACCTTGTAAACAAAAATGAAGCATTTACTTTTTCTCTCTGCCTTATCTCTCCAGAATTTGGAAACTCTCATTTGAGTATTCTTATTTTTATGGCAGTATAGTCGTTTGCATGAGTTCAATAAGAACCTGTTCTCCTTGTAACAGGACACAATTGGAAATACTGGCTACAATACCAAGAATTTGACTAGAATGTCTTATTGGAGAGAGGTATACAAAGACTCAGATATGACCAAACAATTTTAAGGAAGTGCTGGGAAAAATCAGCCTAGTACCTTGCTTGTAAAGTTCCAGCAAAGTAACCTTAAAAAGGGCTTATATGGTCAATCATTATTCTTGCCGCATTAATGTAAATAATCAGGCCATTTCAATGTAAACAAATTAGTTTTACTATGATCATCTTTGATAAAAAGGGGGTTAATTATGGAGAGAGAAATTAGTTTTGCATCTTTGTAGATATTAGGTTCTTATCCTATTAATTGTCTTTAAGGCTCTGTTACACACCTGTAAGCTGGACTGGATACTAAACTCTTCTGGTTTCCTCAAATATCAGACTAGAAATCTCTAAACTGTTTCCAATTTTCTCCCACCCTTTTGATTTGGAATCAGTAAGAACAAAGACTGCCCTTAAATTTCCTTGGAAGGGACTCCTTCCAAGTCCTCCTAACTTTACCCAGATGGCAGCCAAACTTCAGAGGCTCAAGCCTTAGGTGCACATCTCATAGCTAAAGAAGGCTCCACCTGACATCTAGTCCTATACAAGTGCTGGAGACTTCTGAATAAAATTCACCTGCAGGAATTGAAGCAGAAGACAGCTGAAGGAGACAGCTTTCTCAAGATGTCAGGACCAGACCTGTATACCTTTTTCCCACAGTTACTTCTTATCTTATCCTCTCCCTCTTTTTCTTGGAAAGAAACACCCTTATCTGCATTTTCCCACCTATTACAAAAGGGGGAAACTTACCTAATTGTTGGGCTTGCCACTAGAAATTGCAATCAATTCTTGACAATGGTGACCATTTAGTCCATCCTGTAACAAATTTTTTCACTTGTCACAAGTGTTACTGCTAATTTCACCCAGTGTCCCCTTGACATCCGCTACAAAGTGAGACTTTTGAAGCCTCCCACGGTCCACCTCATTAAGCCTCCATGGCCACCTTAAACAGGAACTACCCAGGGGCATACATGACTCCAAGTCTGCCTCCTCAGGAAGAGCCTTTCTCCTTAGGATCAGAATAAGTGCCAATGAACACATGATCAGAAATTTCTCCCTAACATTAGGAGAGCAAGACAATTCCATGGCCAAAGCAGTAGCAGGCCAAAAATGATCACGTGACTTTGGATAAAGTAGTTTTAGACAATGGCATGGCCCTTATTTATCTACTTGCTAAACAAGGAAGTATTTGTATGATAGAAAATACCACCTGTTGCACATGGATAACTACCTCTGGAGAGGCAGAAATTCAATTACACATGATCACAAGTGCACTGATCACAACAAATTTCCCCTGATACGCTATGGTCTTTTGATCTGTTTATCTGGCTAACATCATACAAACTGGACTTATATTACTTTTAACTCTGCTTTGCATAATTACTGTTTTTGCATAGTTATTTTTAAGCTCTGTACCCGTTGCCTGTCAAACCTTTAGAAACAACATACCCAATAGGGTGACGCTAGCTCAGTGCTTCAAGATGATCTCTAATGCTTACAATCTAGATGGGATATAGACTTTAGATGGGAAATCCCTGAGAGTTCTTCCTCATGCCCCTCCTTGTTACTCAAATGTGGCTTCAATGGTTTCCAATTGGTATACGCTTTCCCTCTGACATGAAACATGACAACCACTAAAGGTCCTTCCTGGTACCAAAGCGACAAAAACCACTAAATATGGACAACCTGACTCTTGATCAGCAATGCTTTCGAGGAAAAATCCTGACCAAAATAGGGAAATGTGAAAATGAATAAAAGAAAACTTCATTTAAAATGGAGTCAGGAAGCCCTGAAGGGAAAGCTCTCATGCATGTACCACTCGTGGCTGCCTGCATAACCAGCAGGAAAAAGAACAATAAAAATCATTTTAACAAGGTCTGTTTGGATACAATTAATTCTTTGTGTAAAATTCTCTCAGTCTCAACTTCTTATCCATGATGATAATACAATTTTTCTTCTAGTACAAAGGAGGACATTTTTCACATGGAAATTTCATCTCTTGCTTTTAAGCATCTCCCTGCCTCAGCAACAATGCATTAGCCACCACTTGCAGCCAATAAGAAACTGCCACAACCTCAAATTCTTGTTCCTCTCCAATGAACTTTTATCCAAAACAACACTCCCCAAGTTCCTCCTAAACCCTCATAAAAGCTGACCTTCCCTTTGTCTATTTGGATTTGCCTATAACTCATGATAGCTTGCCTGTCACGAATTGCAATTCTCTGCTATTCCCAAGTAAACTCATTTTGCTGGTAAAATAACTGGCTATTTTATTTTTGAGGCTGACAAGTTCTATATTCACCACCCTTCCTCGGTGGTTTCCTCACTTCTGCAGCTCCTCCTCACACAAACTACCAGTTTTCAAGGCATCTTGTAAAAAGCATAACATAAAGGGGAGGGGGTGGGATGAACTGGGAGCTTGGGATTGACATATATACACTAATATGCATAAAATAGATAACTATTGAGAACCTACTGTATATTGCAGGGAACTCCACGTTGCTGTACAGTAGAAACTAACACAACATTGTAAGACAACTATACCCCAATTAAAAAAAAAAAGCATAACATATGCATAACGTAACATAACATAAAAATAGCTCTCCCATGGTGGGAGAGCTAAGCCTTCCATTCTTGATACCATCATCAGAGGAATTCCTGGCACATGGGTTGTGTTCAATAAGTATTGATGAATCTATTTATAGTTAATGATGATTGCTATCTCTATATATAATAGGGACAGAGTGAGCGTGCAGCTATTGGCAGGCAGCCTTTACCGCGTGATTGTTACTGGGCAACCACGACAGTGTGATAGAAGAGGTGCGGTGCAGAGCCATTAGCAGGCCCACTGGCACTACCATTACCAGGCAACCGTTACTACGAGACCACTAGCGCTTTAGGTGGAAGGCCCAGGTTAGGCCCAATGTCAGGTGGGTGGTTGTCCTCCAGCAGCGGACAGTTAGGTAAGAGGCACATCGCAGCCTTCTCCCCGGGGCCCTCCAGTCCTTCCAGCCTCAGGCCAGCAGGTGTGCTGGGGGTGCCTGGGGAACAGGCTGGGGGCTGTGTACTTCAGGGCTCCAGAGCCCTCGCCAAGGCCGCCCACAGTCCAGGTCCAGGCCTTAATGTGGCAGTGAACCTCTCCCCTATCCCCGCCTCTGCAACCTAATGGCAGCGGCAGTCTGCATGGGTCTCAGTCCCTGGGACCTGGCCCCTGCCGTTTGGGAAGCCTGAGGAGGCTGGGTCCTGGGGTCCTGGCTCCCTCAGTGATGATGGCTGGGTAGAGTCTAGGGATCTGTCCCGGAGGATGCCACCAACTGAGATCTGCCTCCTCAGCTGGGCCTGGGCACTGGCGGGAGGACGCAGACTGGGTGCTGGATGAACACTCCCGGGCAGGGTAACCAGCTCCCGCAGAGCCAGGACCTCGGAGGGTGAAAGTTGTGCCTTGGGACCTTGCCTTTTCTTGTCAGAACAGAGAATAACATTTGTTTGGTGGAAATTTACAGGAACACCGTGACCTGACTGTGGCCTGATCTCAAGAACAAAGGATCTGACATCAAGAAGTTTGCAACAACTTAACCACACCCCTCCCTCACCTCTCCTATAAAAGGGCTTTGCTGAAAGCTTTCGGGGAGTTCCGGGGACACTCGTCTCCTTGCAAGGCCGTGCAGTAAAACTTTCATGCGACACCCATCTCCTTGCAAAGGCCGTGCAATAAGACTTTCTCTCTTCCAAACTCCGATGTCTTGGTATTGTTTGGCCTCACTGTGCATCGGGCACACGGACTTGCATTTGGTAACATATACAGCACTCTTAGTATGAGAAATGTATCATAAAAACAACTCCTTAGATCTCACCCAGAAGCCCGTGAGGGTGAGCAGTGCAGAACACCTCACTATGACAGAGAAGGAATCTGGATTCAGAGACCACATCTCAAGTCTGGTTGACAGAGCCAAACTGAGACATCTTCCTATAACAACCTCCAAGTTTCCATCTCAAATTTCTACTTGGCTGAGCTGTTACTCATTCTTCAAGAACTAGCAGATATTTGCCTCCTCTGTGACAATGACAATGCCCTAGAGAATGTGACCCCCCAATCAGCTCTGTGTTCCTATCACTCTTACACATATGTTCTGCAACATTTGTCACAATGTAATGGTCTTGGGTTAATAAGACTCTCATATTAGACTGATAACCCTTGGGAAGCAGCTTCCCTAACTTTGTCATCTGTGTCTCCCTAGTGCCCAGCACAGAGCCTGGGCACACAGTAGGAGTCTGATAAAATATGTTTGACATTTTATTTCTGTTGTACCACACCAACAAGTTAAAAACAAACTAAGATATTCATAGGATTATGTTACTCTTTAGCAAGCAATACTTGCTTGCTAAAAGGACAGCTGCAGATGAACCTCACAAACATAATGTTGAGCAAAAGAGGCCAGATCCAAAATAGTACATATTTACTTGATGTTCAAAAGCAGGCAAAATTAACTGATGGTGTAAGAACTGCTATTATGATTTGTCTTAATGCAATCTGTGCCTGGACACCAAAGGGATTCATAAAAACTTTTAATGTGTTCACAGATTTCATTACCAGCTGACAATGAGTCACAACTAAAAGTGGCACCCCTCTGGGAATGTTTCTGGCAATTACATGACAACTGAAAACACCATGAAGGATACCTTTATTTGGTATTAATGTTCTCAATGCCTGGAGAACACTTTAAAATAGTCTTTACCTATTGCATCCAAGATTTTTTTTTCTCAAGAAGTTAAAATTTCTAGGATCAGCTTAAATTGTAACAGTTCTTTCAGGTTGAAAAGATGAAGAATTTTCTCAAAAACATAAAACCTCCCCAGAAAAGATCAAAGATTACTGGCTTCCACCTGCTCTGTGTCTAGCCCAAGCCTACTCATGCCTCTCTCCCCAGTTTCAGCCTGCAGGAATACAATCCCTTTCCTCCTTCCATTAAAGCAGGGAGGACGACTATGATTTTGTTCTCTTCATTACAGGAGGTGAGGCAATGGGACAAGAGGGGGTTGTTGTCACTGGGATATCTTTTCCTAGGAGTGATCACACCAGGGAACAGTGGCTCATGCACAGGCTGGACAGTCTGACCACACTCTCCATGCGACGAGAAGACGCCACAGAGTTCCCTCCCTGTAACGCTTGGGGTGAGTTCCCGCAAAAAAAGGGAATCTCTAAGGGCAGACTGTCCACTGGCATTCTCCTCCCCTCTGAGGGAAGAAGGTAGAAGGGGTGGGAATCCTCATCTAAATTACCCTACAAACAGGAGAGTTTTGGGTCTAACTTAAGCCCACAAGAAAGCCTAGCAAGTGAAGTCCCTGGAGGGAATGACAGCCTGTTGAAATTTAACTCTTTCATCTCCATAGCCCTGACACTTTGTTGCTCCCAATTCTTTGCCTGGTCTTCACACCCCTGTGAGCAGGGAGACAGGTCACACTGTCTGCTCACTGTGAAGTTTCTGTCAGGGTTGGGCTTTGGAAAGGAACATGGGGTGGGATGGAGGTAGTTCTTGCAGAAGGAACTATCACTTCTGTAGAAGATGGTCTCAAAGGCTTTAAGTTTGCAGCAACTCCGGAGTTTAGAAGCCCCATCTACTCACATGCTCCAAGAGATCACCTTTAACCCTTTTCACCCTTCACCTCTCCTCTCCTCGGGCTGCTGTCGTGGCCACAAGAGTGCACCAAGTCTAAAGACGCGTTTAGAGTCTCCCTGTCGAGAGCCAGTTCGATACTGACTAGCCTTAGCTCTCCAGCTCCAGACGGGTGGCTTCGCCTGGGTACCGGTCCTGCGCTCCGGCTCTCTGGGGTCGCGGTCCGGGCCCTCGCCTTGGTCTCCTCAGATTAGGGAGCGCACGGAGCGAGGCAATGAAGTGGCAGGAGCCCGGCCTCTTGGCCTTGGTGAGGGGCGGAAGTCCCCTGGGGGTGAGGACCCTAGGCCCGAGGGACCCAGCAGGAGCCGCCGCCGCAGGCACCCAGTACCTGGAGAACCCAGAGCCCCGTGCAGGCGAGGAGCGCGCTCAGCCCGGCTGAGGAGCCGCCGCCGGCGCCAACTTTTCCCATCGTGAGAGCGGAGAGGGGATCCCAGACCAGGGATGGCGGCGCGGGGCTCTCTGCTGGCCGGCTGTAGCGGGCAGTCTCTCAGAACCTCAACTCCAGCCAAGTCGAGCAGCGGTGGGGACGGACCGAGGCTTCGCCGGCAGGCGGCGACCGCCGGCGAGGAGCAAGGCGCCACCACGCGGGCTGGAGCTGGGGTCTCGCGACGCAAGCCGGACGCGGCCGCCTGAGGAGCTCATGCGCAGAGCCGGAGCGGCGAGGGGTCCGGCTCGGCGCCAGGCTCCCCACAGTGAGCCGGCATGGGTTGTGGACACACTGGGTGCACCGCGGCCGCCAAGACCCCCACCCACTAGCTGGCGCACCGCCGGCCGGCTGCTCTAACCCCGCGGACTTTACAATATCAAAGCTGGCACTATATCGTGAGGTGGAGGCTTCCTCCTCTCTATTTGGGGGCATCTTGACCTGACCTGGAGCACAGAGTGTGTTTCCTGCCCTGGACAGAAAATGATGTTCATCACTGATCTTGTGTGTGCTGCGGATCCCGACTTCCGAAAGTGCGCCTCTCTCATTGTGCACCTCATCCTATTTAAAAGAACACTTTCCCACAGGCCACCTTCCGCAGGTTTGTGGGTGTGTGTTTTGGCTTCCTCAAAATACTGCAAACTTCTTGAAGACAGAAAGACTAAACCGCGAGTTCCAGGAGAGAAAGCCCTGTGTTGCATTTTGCTCACCTTTGCAGCCCTACTTAGAAATATGCGGAACGCCAAGGATGACACAGATATCCCCCGCAGGTACCAGACAACATTGATCTTGTTTTCACCTTCAGGCAGAGCCCAGAGGTGGTGATATGTGCATTTTAGTGTCTCCGAATGAACCTAAATGAAGTTAGCCAACTTCAGCTCCAGTACTGGATATTCTGCCACTCATTTGTACAGGATCCTTATTCAAGCCACCTCTCAGCTAACTGAGCCTTAAAATGAAGGGGTTGTGTAGACTGCAAAGTCCCCTCCAGTATCTAAAGTTTTGAATTGTAGGATCATATCAGCCCAGAGTCTCAACTGCTGTTTAAAGGTTCAGATGAAGATTTTTGGTGGGTGAATTTTAAAAATATGTTCTAAATTACTAAGTTTTTATTTAAAAGCCAGTCTTTATAAAAAATAGGGATGGGGGCTTCCCTAGTGGCGCAGTGGTTAAGAATCTGCCTGCCAGTGCAGGAGACAGGAGTTCAAGCCCTGGTCCGGGAAGATCCCACATGCCGCGGAGCAACTAAGCCCGTGGGCCACAACTACACTGAGCCTGAGCTCTAGAGCCCGCGTGCCATAACTACTGAAGCCCGCGTGCCTAGAGCCTGTGCTCCACAACAAGAGAAGCCACCGCAATGAGAAGCCCTCGCACTGCAACGAAGAGTAGCCCCTGCTCGCTGCAACTAGAGAAAGCCCGCGCACAGCAACGAAGACCCAATGCGGCCAAAAATAAATAAATTAAAAAAAAAATAGGGCTAGGGATAGGGAGGGTGGGAGGGTGATGCAAGAGGGAGGGGATATGGGGATATATGTATACATATAGCTGATTCACTTTGTTATACAGCAGAAATTAACACATCATTGTAAAGCAATTATGCTCCAATAAGGATGTTCAAAAAAAAAATAGGGCTAAAATGTCTTCAAACTTCTAAGTCCTCATAGACTTTGTAACATTGCTATTTGTACATGGGAATTAGACAATAGATATCCATGACTAAATTAATGAATCTGAGGACAATTCATGCCTATTACAAAAATAATAATAATAATAATTCCTGTGTGTGTGTGTGTGTTTTCCATTGCTATTTTCATGGTAACATCACTAAAAATTTGACTCCTGTGTCTATGACAGGCCTACCTTGAAGACAACATAATAGATCCTCACTGATGTTTCCAGTAGAGTTCAAGAAAACTTCTCTTGCACAAACTCTCCCAAGGCGGGATTATAACAAAGTTCCCTGAGTCATAATTCTTAAGATCACTCCAAGGTAAGTAGGAACAGAAGGAGGGCAGCCTTCTCAGCCAATGAGGTTGAGTGTATTGATATTTAATGGAGGGATGTCTAACATCAAAACAGCCTGGAATTACCTTCCAAATTTCCCTTTTGTGTCCCTTGACTAATGGCTCATCCTTGGAGCCTAGCTCTGTACCCTTTCATAAAGATAACAACATCTGGTGGGATGTGGCTTCTAGACAGGAGAAAAGACAGTGGAGATTCTCCCTCACCCCAAATTACAAGTGTTCTTTGTGAAATCCAGGCTGGCCATTCCCTTCTACTCAGAAAGCTTTGCAGAATCATTTTCTTTTTTTTAAATTAATTAATTAATTAATTAATTATATTTATTTATTTTTGGCTGCGTTGGCTCTTCCTTGCTGCGTGCTTGCTTTCCCCAGTTGCGGCGAGCAGGGGCTGCTCTTCCTTGCGGTGCATTGGCTTCTCATTGCGGTGGCTTCTCTTGTTGCGGAGCATGGGCTCTAGCTAGGCACGCAGGCTTCCGTAGTTGTAGCTCACGGGCTCCAGAGTGCAGGCCCAGTAGTTGTGGCGCACGGGCTTCATTGCTCTGCGGCGTGCGGGAACCTCCCGGACCAGGGCTTGAACCCTTGTCCCCTGCATTGGCAGGTGGATGCTTTTTTTTTTTTTTTTTTTTTTGCGGTACGCGGACCTCTCACCGCTGTGGCCTCTCCCGTTGCGGAGCACAGGCTCCAGACGCGCAGGCTCAGCGGCCATGGCTCACGGGCCCAGCCGCTCCGCGGCATGTGGGATCTTCCTGGACCGGGGCATGAACCCGTGTTCCCTGCATCGGCAGGCGGACTCTCAACCACTGCGCCACCAGGGAAGTCCCAGAATCATTTTCTTAATGCCTTCTCTTCAAGCCCAGCTTACCTCCTTTCCAACCTGGGTAAGTATTCTGGAGTTCCTCCAAGAGAGGAAAAGCAGATTAAAGAGTAGAACCCAGATAGATCCCTAGTCAAACATAGGACTGGGAAAAGCATATATAAAGGGGGTAGGAGAGAAGAAATCAGAATATTTGAAGGCTATGAGCCAATACTTATTTGCCTTAATGTGCTTACATTTCAACTTAGGACTGTTACTGCCTTAAATTATTTTTCCAACCTGAAGTACTTCCTGCAGAAACTTGGTGAAAATACAGCTGAGTTTTCTCCCCATAAAGGTTACATTTCCTTTCTTCCTGAACTAACTTCCTCCCTAAGCTCCTTGGAATGGGGAAGTCTGAGATCCATTTGAGAGGAATTCACTAAGGCTTCATCATTTTTTTCATCTCCAATTTTAGTTTTCCATTTGAAGAAGGGTTTAATCAGAAAGATCTAGATTAAATTAGTTCCAAGGTTGATTTGTTGTTTGCTTGGGTTTTGTGTGCGTGTGTGTGTGTGGTTACTACTGTTACACTACCTTTTAATTCATAGATCTCTTCTCCCCTCTGCCCACTGTCAACAGGAAGTGGTTAAAAAACACTACAAATTCCCCAAATACACCTCCTTTAACAAAACTACCAAAGAAATAGCCTAATCAGGTAGAGAAGTGAACTAATATAATCAAGTGGTTTCTAATCCACCCTTCCCTTAAGAGTTTTGAACAGATCCCATTGATGGGATGCTAGAAGGATGAGCTCTCCAGTGGGTGGGGGAGGGGGAGGGGAAGTCGATGTCAGCAGCCAGGCAGTGGGTATGGATAGGTGGTTCCTACAAGAAATCTGAAGACTCTAAACATGAAAAATAGATCTCAACTCTTTCTCCTTATCATGTCTACCCTAGCAGCTTCCACACTACTGTCCCTGCTTCTCTGATATTCCCTCTCTATTTCTTCTGTATAAAATTCATTCGCAAAGTGGGTTTATACACCCAGCAGGACCAGACAATGACACAGTGGGGGGGTGGGAGAAGATGGAAAATAATTTGTTTTTATATATCCTTAATTTTTACATTCAAAAGCAAGTATGTCCATACTGTACTTTAAATACTCCCTTTGTGACCATAACAATTTGAGTTTATCTTTTTACTGATGTTCCTTATATAATTATACTTTTGTTATTTCAATAATTCAGTTTTCTTTATAGTATTTTAATAGATATTTTTTAGAGCAGTTTTAAGTTTATTACAAAATTGAATGGAAGGTACAGAGATTCCCCATATAGCCCCTGCGCCTGCACAAGCTTGGCCCATTATCAGCATCTCCCAGCAGAGTGGTACATTTGCTACAGTTGATGAACCTATATTGACACATCATAATCACCCAAAGTCCATAATTTACATTACAGTTCATTCTTGGTGTTGTACATTCTCTGGCTTTGGACAAATGTATAATGACATGTATCCATCATTATGTCGACAGTATCGTACAGAGTAGTTTCACTACCCTAAAAATCCTCTGTGCTCAGCCTGTTTATCCCTCCCCACCCCCAACTTGATAGTATTTTTATTAGTCATTTTACCCTCAATGGGAATGTGACTCTGCTGCCACCTGACACAGTTGACCCTTGAAAAACATGGCTTTGAACAACATGGCTTTGAACTGTGCAGGTCCACTTATACAAGGATTTTTTCCAATAGTAAGTACTGCAGTACTACATGATCCACAGTTGGTTAAACCTGCCAGTTTGGAAGTAAGGATACAGAAAAACCACGTATGTGAAGGGCCGACCATAAATTATAGGCAGATTTTCAACTGTAGGAAGTGTTGGCTCCCCTAACCACCACGTTGTTCAAGGGTCAACTGTATATTAACATAAAGGTTCAATTCATTTGCCAGTTATCAAGGATTATAATCTCTAATTACAAATTAGATGCTACTTTCTTTGCTCATTTATTTGAAATCCTTTTTCATGTGATTACCTCTAAAAGTGCATACTTTTCATTACTTATTTTTGCTGATGGGTTAAATAACAAAGCGGTAATTTTGAAAATTATAACCATCTAACATCTACATTTAACAAAGACTCCACACTCTAAGGGATATTATTAACTTGACAGCAGTTAAAAACTACAGCACAAACGCTTCACTGAAAGATACATTATGATTTTAATAAATTTCTAAAATTAGATAAACAGATCTTTAAAGGTTCTTTCCTACTTTGAAGTTTTATAAATCACAACTAGAGAACAAGTTTAAATGAATTTATCTTTATATGAAGGTTATTGGGAAAATTTTAAGATTCTGGGATATTTTTAGGGAAACAAATTTGGTGAACATCTATTTTGTGCCAGGAACATTCTGTCTTTATTTTATTTCATATTTTTAACAACTCTGATCTATGGCACTTTCACTCCCATTTGACAGATGAGATAACCAAGGCTTTGAGTGATTAAGTAATTTTCCTAAGCCAGGTGGAGGGGGGCATTCCAGGCAAAGGGACCAGCTTGTGTTGTGCGGAAGCTGAGGTCAAAGGAACATGGGGAGTTGGAGGAAGTAAAGGAAGGCCTTATGGCTAGAGCATGGGGATGGGGGAGAGTCCAAGCTGAGGCCCAGGAGGCAGGCAGTGAAGCTCAGGAAGGGGTTAATGGCAAATGTTAAGGAGAGACTTCTTTGTATCTTCTTCACACTCACTGTAGTGTGAGGAATGGATTGGAGGGATGATTACAAGAGTCAAGGAAAAAGCATGTGGCTTTGTGATAGACTTAGGGAAGAGTGATAGGCACCTGTTATTGACTGCAGGGTGATGCGGGTGATGAAGGAATGAAGATGAGGGAGTGATCTCCAAGTTTCAGACTTGCTCACCTGTGTGGAATATAATACTCTTCCTTGGGACAAGGAGTACCAAGAGAAGAACCACTCACAGGATTTTGTGGGTTTGTTCTAAGACGTGGTAGGGTGCATTTGAAATGTACAGAATAGGTTGTAGGGTGTAGGGGTATGGAGTTCAATGGAAATATCTGGGCCAAAGGTCTAAGTTTAGGAGTAAAAGTGAAGACCATTAAATATTTACTGCAGTGTTTCCCAAGCTGTACCTTGGACCTTCTAAATTAGGGGCCCCCACAAATCCATCCTGTCACTCTGTTCTCAGACCTTCCTGTGCATTGGAGTCACCTGGGTGTAGCAGAGCAGACAAAGGCAGTGTGTGCCAGCAGAGCGCCTGGGATTGAATCCTGGCCCTGGAGCTAGTGATGTACACTTGAGCAAATGATCAACCTACTTAGCTCTGTTAGTCTCCTCCTGTGTAAAATGGGAACAGTAGTGTCTACTTCACAATGTTTCTTAAAGATTAGATATGTTAATATACATAAAGCTCTAAAAATGATACCCAATACATCGTAAGAACTCAATACCTGTTAGTTATCATAATTTTCTGGGAAGCTTTCTAAAATGGGGATTCATGGATCCTAACCATTTGTCTGGGATTTAGTTCACACTGTATCTCAACTTATTTCCTTTTGGTCTGTGCCATATTTATACTATCCCTCATTAATTATTTATATCAAAGTAATACAGGCTCATGGTTAAATAAAAATTCAAGATGGGTTTTTATCATAAAAAGCAACAGCTTTTGATCTCACTCCTCCTCACCTGAAACCTCCCTTCCTAGAAATAATCAATTTTAGTCATTTTCCTGGTTTCAGTTTTCTGATGGTTGTTATAGCCATAGTTCTTAAGTATTAAATTCATGCCAGTGTACCATCATTTATCCCCTTTATATATACATTGCCTTTGCTTTCTGTATTTTTTGCATCTCTTCTTTTCACAGTTCTTCTAGTTGTTATTCTTTCTCAGCCTTGTATCCAAAAGGAGCACAGTGAAAGGAAAAGGGGGATCTTCCTGCCTTCCCTTCTCAAGTCCCAGGGCTCCATAGAATCAATGTCCTCCTGGAGCATTGCCCTGAGGCCACAGTCAGCCTTGAGTCCCTCACCAGCAGGGGGCCAAATAGGGATTCCCTGTGTGACTGCTTTTAGAGGGTTGTTTACTTACCTCATTGTAGGATGAAATTTCAAAAAGATTCCCAGTACTATGCATTACAAAAAATTTGTAAGAACATACAAAGTATCTTGGTGCTCATCTCAGGCAAAATTTGATGATCTTAAGCTACAGTAAGACTTTCTTTGGCAAAAACGTGTCTTTCCTCTTTGCCAGCATGCTGCCTGCCACTTTATTTACCTACGTGAACATGCATAACTGCACCTGTTAAAATAAATGAGACAAAGCATGAATGCCATTGCTTTAGCCTGCCACATTTGGGCTTTGTTCTTTGAAGCAATCATTCACAGAATGCAACATTTCACCTGTTTCCTTACAGCAATGAATGACAATTTAGTTTAAAGTGATGTTCCATTCTCACTTGGAGTTACAAAGAAGGGACCTCTTAGGATATTTGAAGTGTTTCCTAGGAGGAATTTCTGCTCAGCTTGCAGAAGAAAACATTCAGGTGAATGCATAAGAGTATGAGTTAATTAGTAGGAAGGAGGCATCCAACAAGACATCTCTGCTTACCAAAATACAGGTAAACGTAGGGAGACACTTTTCATTTGATTTCAAGAAAAACTTTTTGTTGAGTACAGAATTTATCTTACATTGTCCTGCTACAGAGTTAGCAAAAAGAGCATCCAAATTTAAAAGCATTATTTTGGGACAGAATAGAAATGGAAGGATAAATTATTTGCTGTAAATTTTGCCTCTTCAGCTATGTGTTTATAAAACTGTTATTGTGACAAAGTCTCACCTCCCCTCTAATTTCAGAAAGGCTGTCAGAAAAAGAAAATCTGTTCATTTTATATCTAGGAGGAAGCACGTAGTTAGAAATAATGATGCAATCTTCCATTTGGATAGTGTTTTTAGCTTTTCAAAACACTTTGCTCTCCTATTTTAATCTCATGAGAACTCCATGAAAATGTGGGGCCGGTGTAAGTGTCTGTATTTTTCAGATGAGGAAACTGAGGCCAGAATGTGAATGATGGGTCCATATTGTCTTTCATAGGGGCTGCACCAATTTACATTAACATTCACAGCATACAAGAGTTCCCTTTTCCCCACGCCCTCACCAGCATTTGTTTTGGATCCTACAGCTTTACTAAATTTATTTATTCGTTCTAACAGTTTTTGGTGGAGCCTACAGGATTTTCTCGATATAAGATCATGTCATCGGCAAACAGAAACAGTTTTACTTCTACCTTTCTGATTTGGATGCATTTCATTTCTTTTTCTTGCCTGATTGTTCTGACTAAGACTTCCAGGACTATGCTGAATAGGAGTGGTAAGAGTGAGCATCCTTGTCTTGTTCTTGATCTTAGAGGAAAGCTTTCAACCTTTCTCCTTTCATCATGTGTATAATATTAGATGTGGGCTTGTCATATATGGCCTTACTATTTTGAGGTATGTTCCTTCTATACCAAATTTGTGGAGAGTTTTTATAATGAAAGATGTTGAATTTTGTCAAATGCTTTTTCTGTATCTATTGAGATGATCATATTTTTTTCTTTCATTCTATTAATAGGATGTATCATATTTATTGATTGTGTGTGTTGAACCATCCTTGCATCCCAGGGATAAATCCCACTTGATAATCCTTTTAATGAGCTGCTGAATTCAGATTGTTAGCATTTGTTGAGAATTCTTACATCTGTATTCATAAGGGATATTGGTCTATAGTTTTCCTGTGGAGTCATTATCTGGCTTTTGTATCAGGATAATGTTCCTTCCTCTTCAATTTTTTTGGAAGAGTTTGAAAAGGGTTAGTACTAATTCTTTTTCAAATTTTTGGTAGAATTTCACCAGTGAAAACATCTGGCCCTGGGCTTTTCTTTGTTGGGAGATTTTTTTTTTATTACTGATTTCAATATCCTTATTAAACTTTGGTCTTACTCATTATTTTCAATTTCTTCATGATTCTGTCCTGGTAGGCTGTATGTTTCTAGAAATATTTCCATTTCTTTTAGGTTGTCCAGTTTGTTGGTGTATAATTGTTCATAGTAATCTCTCATGATCCTTTATATTTCTGTGGTATCAGTTGTAATGTCTCTTATTTAAAATTTTATTTGGGGGGATCTTTCTCTCTTTTTTCCTGGTTAGTCTAGCTGAAGATTTGTCAATTTTATTTATCTTTTCAAATAACCAACTCTTAGTTTTGTTAATCTTCTCTATTGTTTTTTTATTCTCTATTTTACTTATTTCTGCTCTAATGTTTAATATTTACTTGCTATGCTAACTTTGGGCTTTGTTTATTCTACTTTTTCTATTTCCTTGAGGTTTAAAGTTAGGTTGTTTATTTGAGATTTTTCTTTTTTCTTGATGTATACATTTATTCATCAAATCTATCTTCATTCTTTCTTGTTATTATTAACTCATGATAACCTCAGTTTGTCTCAGAATAGTGAGAAATAGTTCAGTCCCTGCTTAGTCATTTTATCTTCAGATGAATAAGTTGTTTGTTTTGTTTTGTTTTTTTATCAAGAAGGCTCTGTGCCTGGATAGTACCGATGGCAGCTGACAATCATATGAATTTAAAGCCCCAAGGCAGGCTATCCCCTCAAGAGCTTCCTACATAGACTTAACTTGAGAATCAGAATCCCAAGACAGTTTAGGGGTGTGTTTGTACTGAATGAGGGCCATGAAATAAACCCAAAGGCAATGGCATTTTGTTATATTGTATTTCAGTCCTTGTCTCTTATTAGAGACAAGTATGAACTTGATTGCCTCTCTGAGTGTTATTAACCTAAGGCGGTTCACATTTAAGTGAAGAGATAGCTGGCTGAGTGTGTTTGTGTGTACACGCGTGCACGTGTGTGCGATTCTGAGCAGCATTTAGCCTTTAATCAGAAAGTCCCTGTGCAACCTAACTTAAATGGCTTACCTGCTCTGAGTCACTAATCTTCTGCATTGCCAAAATAAAGATACAAATGTATCTAAATACAGATCTGTAAAGGTGAATAACTCAGATTTCTGCACAAAATAAAAAAGTAACTTTAGAAACTTCATGAAAGATTAACTCTTAGGTAATTTCAAAATCACTAGCCACTCCAAAATTTCTGACAACTTGAATCATTTCATCATCTATGCCAGTTTTGGTTCATGATTGTGATTTGAAGCACTGCAAAAATATGAAGTGATTTCAGAACAATCTGTGGTAAATGTATATGCACATGTATTTGTCCTGGAAGGCAGGAAGACTTTGCCTATCTCTCTGGCCCCCCTTTTTATAATGAAAATCCAAGTCTGTTAAAGATAAAGGGTTTTACAGGAAAGTGGAGAGTGGCTTGAAGAAGAGTGCAGAGCTTTTCCAAAGGCAGGAAGCAGTGCCCCCATGTGGGGGAAGAGAGCAAGCTCTACATCCCTGGGCAGGTGAGGGTAGGGGGTACTGAGACAGCACCTAGGCAGGCTCTAGAGAAGAATAGATGCGAGGGTCACCAGGATAACACCACCAGCACCAGGGACCTAGTCTCACCCCAGAGTCTCTCATACCGCAAACGGAGTCAATAAAAAGAGCGCCCCCTACAGGCATGGACAATGAGGATGTCAGCAGTCAGCATGCAAGGAAAGAAGGGATTCTGCTTCCCTTTTCTGGACATTACCTATGTCTCGAGATGCTAGAATAGTTCTATGGATAGAAGAGGCCCCATAATGACTGAAAGTGATTTTCTATCTAGTCCAGCTGGATGATACATGGGGCTAAATTATGTTGGTTTAAATGAATGAAAGTTATATTTCTTACATTTCTGAGCTAATAGGCTACCATGCATAGCCATTATGAGTACTGTGTGTAATTTCTGCGGTCCCAATCTTTGAAAATTAGCAATCCATGTGTGATAATTATTGTAACACTGGCATCATAACAGGTGTCTACTGAAGACCAGTGGATATCCACAATACCCATGTCTCATCCAAGCCTAGGAAATTATGGTATTCCAAAAATCAGGTATTAAATGCACATATTTTCTTTCACCTTTCCATTAAAGGACCAAAGACATGAATGAAAGAGAAACTGATTTTTCAAATTTAGATTAAGTTTAGGTATGCATGACAGGACCCATTTCCCATAAGCCTTGCCAACACTTGAAATTTTTAGACTATTTAATATTTACTGACATCTGCCAGTTGATTGAGGGCTACCACTTCTGGAAAGGATTTTTCTGGCCCTTAAAGTCTGAGTCTGGGCAAACAGGTAAAGGTTGTGTGAGGGAGGAGAAGGGAGATACCTTGATAGAGGAGTTGGAAGAATCATTTTCTCCTGAGGACTCCTGTCCCCAGGGGTGAGAGGGACAAGTGTCAATCAAATCCTCACTAAATACAGGCCCAGGACATAGTATTGATTCATTTCTCTGTGTTGAATGGGATGACTTTGACCTGTCCCAGGATGGGAGGTGCCAGCCTTTCATGCTTGTCAGTCTTTACTGAAGGCTCAGGATTGCCTGTGATGTGCATCCCATTCTGGGTTAATGCTTATTTAATAAGCATTATTAAATTTTATTTCTCTATTATTATTTTATTTCTCTACTAAATTTGTGGGCAGGATTTCTGGATTTGGAGAAGTTTTTATTTTTAGGTACATTTCTTTTAATTATATTTTCTTTTTCACATGCAATCAGTGATTGCACTTGGAAAAGATGTGTTGGAAGTGGGTAAAGGTGTGTCCTCAGTCATATTTTTCTCTTTCGATATAAATAAAGCATTTTTATGAGCCAGAGGGAAGTATCAATGTGCTCCCTGGCATTCTATCTCCTACTCTTCCCTTGTCTGCATGTTGAGGAGGGGCTGCCTGTTAGACGTCCCTTACATTCCATAGAAAGTGGAGGGACTCTTCAAGGAGGATGATAACTGGAGAGAATAGAGGTCACAAACCAGGATGTCTTCAGGAACACATAAACGCATGTGCTTCTCAGCTCACTGTTGAGAAATGAGAGGTCTCGGGAAGCTCTTTGGACACACGCTGTGTGGTAAATGTATGAGGCTTGCTGGCCTCCTCCTACCTGAGTTGCACATGGCTTCCATCTTAATAGGGTTTCCAAGCTGCGTTCAAGTCATTTCCAGTTCCTTGGGAGAAGGACTGTCTTATCTGCTTTTCAAGGCCCAGTCATCTGGCTCTTTCTTGGATCCATTCATTTCCTATTTAATTAACTATTTGTTACTTGAAAGCAAGACAGCATAATGTGCGTTCTTGAATTGCTGCTGGAATTTATACCCAGATCTGGTGACCTCAAAATGGGAACTCTGTGTGCTCACATGGAAAAGACATTAATGATAATAATTCTTCAGAAAATATTTGCAGTAGGCACATTTTTTGAAGAATTAAATGTATGTGGGAGTACCATTTACCTCTTCATACTAGTTGATTTATATCTCTTTTAGCTGTCTAATATTATTTTATTTAATAGACATACATCTTAATCATTTAGGAACTTTCTTTTCTTTCCTTCCTTATTCTCTAATTACCAGTCAACAGATTTCTCAAGTGTTCTAGGACCGGAAGTCCCCATTTTCCTTAGGTCTTCTAGAAAAGTGAAGTGATCCACAAGAGGCCAAGAAGAGGAATGCACTGACACAGAATGAGCTGGGTCTGCAACTCCAGAAAGTTCCACAATGTGCAGAGATTCCATAGAGGGGACCCATAACAGGGCCTTTCTCTGTTTTAGAAAATCCTTTTACTCTGGGAATTTGAAGTCCGGGTCCCAGCTCACTGACAAACATCTGCTGTTCATTGATAGCACCATCTGGTATTTCAGCTCCTCGCTCTGTTGTAGAAGCTTCGTGTAGCTGCCTCCCCAAATTAATTATTCTATAACAACTTGTTTTCTGGAAGCACAGGCCAAATAGGGTAGTTTTGCTGAAAGCTACTAATTTGATGCTTTGTCCCTTGTTTGAATGGGCATTCCTACGCCTTCCTCTCGTCATGGTCTGAAGTGTTTCAAGCCATTTGGGGTTATGTGGGATGGAGGGAAATGCACACTAATGCCCTGAGCAAGTGGCTTGGGAAAAAATGTGTTTATCTGCATTTCACAAGCTCATGAACATGCATAGCCTAATTTAAATAATTTATTTAGAGGGATGATTATGATAATGCAGGCTGAGCTATATCTGTCATAGGAGCTTAAAAAGTACTTCCTAGAGTAGCGATTACTTTTAATATAGCTATACCCTGCTCCCCACTCAATTAGCAGCTTCTTCAATGATTGATCTCACCATTCAGCTTGCAGCAGTGCCACGAAGTTCCATGCTGTGGGAGCAGCTGAGTGATGCAGTGAAATGAGCAGTAACAAACCAAGTGAGGTTCAGTAAGTCACTTGGTCACTCTGGGTCTCAGTTTTCTCATTGGTACATAAATTACCTGACCTATCACACTGCAGGTTGTTGTGAAGCTCAGATGAGAAGAGTACCAAGACACAGTGCAATCAGTAATGAGCAATATGCACATATTACAAATTTCATCCATTCATCTCTTTTTTACAGATTCCAATGAAATCAGGTACCTGTTGCTGCAACTCTGGAGCAAGATGCTTAATCTGTAAGTCTGTGGTTTAGGGACAGATTGTCTCATCCCACACCAAACTCTCTCTTCATACCGTATACTTGTTTTTAGCATTTGGCTGCACGGTGGCAGTATGATTTGGCACAGTGGTTCTTCACCTTGGTAACATGTTAGAATTACTTAAGATTCTTTTTTTAATTGAAGTGTAGTTAAGTTACAGTGTTGTATAAGTTACAGTGGTGTATAGCAAAGTGATTCAGTTACGTAAAAAATATATATATATATATTCCTTTTCATATTATTTTCCATTATAGTTTATTAAAAGGTATTGAATATAGCTCCCTATGCTATATAGTAGGACCTTGTTGTTTTTCTATTTTATATATAGTAGTTAGTATCTGTTAATCTCAAACTCCTAATTTATCCTCCTGTCTGTGGGTCTGTTTCTGTTTTGTAAATAAGTTCATTTGTATCATATTTTCGATTCTACGTATGAATGATATCATATGATATTTGTCTTTATCTGACTTACTTCACTTAGTATGATAATCTCTAAGTCCATTCATGTTTCTGCAAATGACATTATTTCATTCTTTTTTGTGGCTGAGTAGTATTCCATTGTGTATATATAGCACATCTTCTTTATCTATTCATTTGCTGATGGACATTTATCACCTAGGATTCTTTAAATATGCCAATACCCAGGCCTCAAATAAACAGAATCTCTGATGGCATGGCCCAGGCATCTGTATTTTTTAAAGTACATCAGTTGATTCAAATACACAAAGAAGAATGAGAACCGCTCATTCAGAGGAAAGAGCAGCATCCAGACACCCTTGGCTCCACCATTCTGCTGACTATGTGACCTCAGGCTGAGGTCTCTGAACCTCAGTTTATAACGTGTAAAATGAGGAAGGGAGAACTGACAACTTTCCGAGTTTTTGTGAGGATACAGGATCACTTATGTAAATTACCCAGCCCAGTAGAAGCTCAGTAGTTGTTCACTGTTATTATTTATATACTGACTTTTATTGTATACTCTTTTTCTCAGTATGATTGTGAGGGTCCACATCTGAAATATAAACTTTTTGAGGACGGAGACTGTGGTTTACTTTTCCTCTAAATCCCTTACAGCTCCTAGCACAGTACTGAGCATAGAGTAAAGAGGTATATAGTAACTGTCAATATAATAACTATTTTGATTAATTTATTGACAGGAAACTCAAAGTCATCTTCAGCTCTGTTAAGGATATTTTAAAACATCAGAATTGCATTCTAGTAATTCACCACAGCTTTTGATAAAATCCAAAGGGCATTTGATCATCTCTGTCTAAGCCACAAAACCTTTTCTGTAATCAAACTACGAGCCCATCAGCTTAGATATTACATTTAAAGGATAGTCATGTTTGTCCCAAGGCATTTCATTTGATACAAGGCACAGTAAGGAAGCTTTATCAGTTTAGAAGGCAGAACCTGGCTTTCATTTCTGAAAGAACTAATATAGGAATCATGTTCCGGAAACTGGTGCAATTGGAAGGCAGTCAGTATAGCCAGGTGCTTGGGTGCATGAACCTGGGAATTGATTGGACTCCTAAAGGTAGGAGGGACAGAGACTCTGGGAACAAGGTGGGGAACCAGAGGGTATTCATTACTGTGTCAAAGCAGTAAGGAACTATTTACATCCTTTCTGGCTTAAGCCCAGATTGGTCTTAGAGGTAGAACAGAGGGATCTGTGGGATCAGCTGTTGCGAGGGGAGAGACACAGCAAGGAAGGTCAGGCAGAGGTCATTCTTTCTCAACTGGACATGCTACATCACCACATGAGCATCCCTGCTATTCTCTACACTATGTTGGGCAGCAGGCATGAATTAGAGCAGACCAGCAGCCTGCAGACATGTTCTGAGTGGCTAGTGTATTTAGTTCACACAATGTTTTGAAACATAGCACAACTAGCAACGTGTTACTCTAGATCTTAACAGAATTCAGCAACTTCATCACCTTCTGTGCCATCTGCCTGCCCCTGTATGATTTTTAGTTTGCAAACTCAAGTTAAAGCCTGTTGATAGCCACAGAAAACAGCTGTTGTTTCTGTCAAGTGTTGTCAATAAAATGCTCTTCATTTTATTGCACATTCCAAGTTTCATTCCGGTGTTCTTTAAGATTCTCCTGCCCCCCGCCCATCCCCCCCACCAGCAAAGGTAATGGTAATTCAGACCCATGAGAGAATAGAGATATGGTTCTTATCCTGAGTCATTATTTACAGGGCCCCCATAGAGCTTTGGAGTATGCGCCATAGGTGTGCCTGGGATTTGGGGATGCCGGGTGTTGTACAGAAACATATGGTTGTAAGAAGTCATCAGCAAACTGGAGGTCAAGGAAGACTAAGGCCCCAGAGTCATGGCTTACAGTAAATCAAGTCAAAACTCAAGTCATCTGAGCACCAATATGTGAACCAGAATGGAAGGCAAGGTCTGCCTCTGTCAGAAATCTCCAGTGTACCATTCTCTCTAGGAGGGTTGACCACGGGCATGAGACAGTATATGTGACAATTTTGTGATGTGTTTTACCTGGAAAAGAAGATCTGTCACCAGCTCACATTTCTATATTTCTAGTTTTAAAAAGTTGCCACCCTTTCCATTTTCTCTCAGGTCTCAGAAAAATCACCTTCGTTGGAGTAATTAGTCAAATAACTAGGCCTGATATGGGAAAAAAATATGGAGGGTCATTTTTTTTTAAACATCTTTATTGTAGTATAATTGCTTTACAACGGTGTGTTAATTTCTGCTTTATAACAAAGTGAATCAGCTATACATACATATATATCCCCATATCTCCTCCCTCTTGTGTCTCCCTCCCTCCCTCCCTATCCCACCCCTGGAGGGTCATTTTGAAAGAGATGACTCTCTGGGCTGATGTCTTTCTACTTATTGGATTTCCATTAATACATTATTACCCTGTAACTATTTTCATAATGGGTTTTTAAAATTTTGATTTTTACTCATGGCTTTTATAGCATGAAATCAATGATTGTAACACCACAGTTTTGTCCTTTTTGCATTCCTTTCCCAATTTTTTTCCCAACTGTACCATATATTGCATTATGTCTGTAATATAATACAGTTGTGACTCTTTGCCATATAATCTGTCATAAAATTTTTCTCTTAGAAAAATACTGTTTTTATATTCATGAAGACTATTATTCTATGGCAAAGTTATCTTTTATTAACATTAAAGTGATAGCATAATATGCATATACATTTGCATAATATTCATTTACACTAACATGACATTCAATTGCATTTACCTAAGATAAATTACCTAAAACAGGTTAAATACAATAATGTACATTTCAGTTGTTTGGTTTTTTAAAAAGCCTTCTTACTTCTTTATAATTACAGCTGTCCCTTAGTATCTGCAGAGAATTGGTTCCAGGACCCCCAGAGCTACCAAAATCTGTGGATATTATGGCATAGCACAGTCGGCCCTCCATATCTAGGGATAAGGAACCAGTGGATATAGGGGGCAGCTGACTGTATTTCCTTAGGATAAATCTCGTAAGTTGGATTACTGAATCAATGATTCTTAATATAAAACAAGACTTGTTAAGTTTATAAAGAATTTCCCTATAAGTTTCCGATTTTAATACTCAAACTTTCCAGTAAAGTGGGCAAAGCACAAATTATTTCACCCATTTTACAGGCAGAAAAACTGAGCCAAAGAGAGATTAAATGACTTGCCCAAGCCAGATGAACCATAGTGCAGAATAAGACCTGAAATAAAAGTTTTCTAGTTCTTGGCTTTTCCTTCTAAACAAGAGACATTAAGGAGACTTTTTGTTTCACTTTATTTTTTAAATTGTCATTATCATTTCCCTAATTTATAATTTTTCTTTCTTTTGTTATATTTTGGAGGAAGGGTAGCAAGGGAGTTTAGTGAAGTTCAGTAATAATAAAATTCAAAACAAAATAATGAGGAAGTTTACAATAATAACTAATTACAATAACAGAGCCCTGTAAGATTCCAGGCACAGCGCTAAGTGATTTATATCAATGGTGTGTGCTGGGGCTGGCAAGCTGATTGTATGGACATCTTCCCAGCTTGAAATAGCCCGGGCGGGGCACTTACACCATGGAAATCAGCACGTGCTGACCTCTCCACCTCAACCTGAAGAGCTGCTTGCCAAACATTTACTGGCACATCCCGAGAAATGAATTATTTCATTTCATAGCTCCAAACAAGCTGATTTTACAATGATAATCGTCATTCTCAGGTGAAAGACTAAGGCCAGCGAAGGTAAATGATTTCCTGGTATTAAACAGCTATGAAGTAGCAGATTTAGAATCTACACCAGGCAGTCTGATTCCAAAAATTAACATTTACCCACCAAATATCACTGTTTCCTATTCATCCAAACCAATGCAGATAGTTCAACAGCATTCTGAGATAGATGACTGGGGGCAGATTCTAGGTTATGGATTTTGATTTTGCTTTATTTTTCCAAACTCAAGTGGATGATAAGGCTCAACTTTGAAATAATCTTGCTGTCTCTACCAGTCCCACTGTAACCCTTTGAGGCAAGTTGATGGTAAAAACAAAAAACAAAAAGAGTCTCCCCTTTTCATGAATGAATTGTTCCAAGGGCATAAGTATCTAGCTGAAGGTGACTAAATGAGTCAACAGCCCATACAGCCCACACTCAGTCCATTGGGCCCCACTGATTCCCATGATGAGTGAGCTGAAAGCCTCGGGCTTGTGACTCAGGTAAACAATGGAGATGGATGCTCAGCCTGTTTCAGCTGTGAACTTGACTGTTGTATCTGATATTGAACAACCATAATTTCCTTTATGTAAATCATTCCTCATCCCCTTAAAGATAGTACTCATATTTGTTAATATTGTTGTTCTTCATGCATGCCATCTATGCCAGAGCTAGTTATTCAAGGGATTTTCTTTGCATAATTATTCTATTCTGCTCTTATTCTAGATGATTTACATAAAATTGGCTTATTACTTTGTCAGATGTAGAGAAATCAAGATATAAGCCAATGATGGATAGTAGCAACTAATAAGAGGAAGCTGTTTCAGGCAATTATTTACAGTGTAAAAACAAATATATTTGGTGTGCCGACTGCAGGCAAAAAAGAAAAAGAACCCAGCATTTCTGGGGGCTTAGAAACTACTTATCAATCCTATGAGATGCATAGTTGGTCTTTGTGTTTCTTAGAAAACTGGGACTTTGGAAAAGAGTTTATTAACTACAAATGAGCATTCCCATTGAAATAACTTCCATCTAATGTATGTAAGTAAAATTACTCAATATCTGTAAAATATTTTACAGCTTTCAAAAGGTTATGGATATAATCCTTGCAATACAACTTTAGAGAGATGGTGTTAACACTCAAAAGTCATACAGCTTTCCAGCGGCAGGAGAACTCGGGCTTTCTTACCTGAGGTCCAGTTCATTTTTCATTCTACCAGTACCACATTGAATCTCTGGATACAGGAAGCACATTTAAGGTACAGAAAATAGACATTTGGGTGCCAAATCAATGATCTTTAAGAGATGGGCATGCTTATGATTGAATTTTTTTCTTATTTACCTTCCACTTACTGGCTTCAAGGGACAACTGTCACTGAAATATTCTCAGATGTATTATTTGGGATGAAACAGAGCTAACTCCTACCCAATATCTCCTAAATTTCTCTGACAAATTCTCACCAGTCTCTTACTAAATATTTCTGGAGGTAAATTGTTTAATTAGATCTTTGGGAAAGTGTCTAAGACACTTTTTCTTAATGTGAGTCAATATTTGTCTTTGACCTCAATTTAGGACTGTCTTCGCCATTTACACAAAGATCTACTTGTATATAGCAGAAAGAATGATAGATCAGGTGATTTTAATGTTTACTCCAGCCCAAAAAGTTCTGCCTGAAAAATCTTCAGATTTTGGAATTCTTTATCTAATCCCTGCTATAAATTTTGTTCCTAAGTATCAATATATCTAAATGCTTTTTCCTAAAGAGTCCAAATGATAATTGTATGATATGGGGTCCGGGTTCCTCACTAAGCCAGACATCTTTAGTTTGTCACTTAACTGGTCAATAAAGTGAAGAACTTTAAAATTCTTTATGATGTGCCAAACCACAGCTCCATCCAGTATATCTGCTCTTACTGGGGAAAGCAGTCATGCAAGTTTCAGTGTTAAGAGAACAGAGATTTATTTTAGGTAGATCTTTTTGGGGAGATGATTGCTGAGAACATCATGTTTCACCTTGTTTAATGGTCATCGTGATTTACTGGAGAGAGAATGGAAAATTGGTCAAGCATATGGAATAAGTGTGAAATGAGCGATTGAGAACTCTGCTCTTTGGCAAACAAAATTGGGCAGTATCAGTAAATAAAGGAATCACTGTACTTTAAAAAGTAAAAAGTTTCAAGGTTAGTATAAGCAAAATAAATGAATTTAATACGTGTAGAAAAAAATCTGTACAGGTCATCAGGATACTATGGAAAAACACATAATATAGGAGGAAAATGTTACAGAATTCCTACACTGGGGGCACCAAAAGAGTGGTCCAAACTAAGTAGTCTTAGATTTTGATTTATAATCAGCTGAACTGCTTTTTTCTCCATGACTCTCAGAGACTCCCTACCTCTGAAAATAATAGTATAATGATCAAAACCATGTGAAAACATAGCAACAGTAAGTATGAGCTGATAAAGTCCAAATCCCAGTTTGCTTCCTTGGAGAAATGTGTTGAGAGAGTTTGGGAAGGATTCCTGCAGTAGAAAAAGGAAGTAGTAACACGGGGGTAGATTTTGGTTTGAGATAAAATTGTTGCTCTGAGCCTCATTAGGGAACTTCTTGAACACTGCAGATTTGTTGGATCTTTCATAGATTCTCCACGTGTTCAGTGTAGATAAAAATCAAATGTCTTGGCTCCACGTAGCCTCCCAAGTCGTCTGATTCCACTGTTGTCTGGAGAAACTCCCCAGATGGAGAAGCCTTTTAAATTTGAAGGTCCATAAAGGGGGTGACTAGGAAGAGCAATTTCGTTATCACTGCTAATTTTAGGAACACCTATGCTTGGAATTCTTTACCGAGAAGAGGCACCTAAGTACTTAGTGCAGAGTGATTATGTTAGGATAATCCAATGGAGGTATTTTTAAAATACAGAAAAGGAAAAGTAAAGCAGAAAAAAATTACTTAGTTATTCCTCATTCCAAAGACAAAACTTACAGATTTTGATGTCAACCCTTCCGTTTTTTTCATATCTGCATGTGTTTTCATTTAGCTGTATTGTGGGAAATGGGGTGTATTCCACATCTACTATTTTGTAACTTGCTTCTCACTTAATACATTATGAATATTTTTCATACCATTAAGTATTCCTTTAAAATTTGACTGTGTGTGGCTGCATTGTTTCTGCAATTTGTTTAGTCAGTGTCCTATTATTAGATTTTATGTTGTTTCCTATTGTTCACATTATACTTGTTCATAAATATTTGTGTGCCTATGACTAATTTTTTAGGATAAATCCCTATGTGAAGAAATATTGGATAAAATAGAATGAACATTTTTAGCTTTCAATACTTACTGCCAAAGGGCTATTTCCATGGTCTATTGCCAAGACGGAGTATTAACATTTTCTAAAAATGGAAATTTGGGGCTTCCCTGGTGGCGCAGTGGTTGAGAGTCCGCCTGCCAATGCAGGCGACACGGGTTCGTGCCCCAGTCTGGGAAGATCCCACATGCCGCAGAGAGGCTAGGCCTGTGAGCCATGGCCACTGAACCTGCGCGTCCAGAGCCTGTGCTCCTTAACAGGAGAGGCCACAACAGTGAGAAGCCCGTGTACCACAAAAAAAAAAAAAAAAAAAAAAGGAAATTTGATAGGTCAAACACAACATTTCATATGGTTTTTCTCTGATTAATAGTGAGGATGATTATACAGTTTGTCCATCTGGACATTTTCTAAGCTGCTCATTCATGCTCCATAGAATAATAATAATGTTCTAGAGCAGCCAGACATTGCTGACTCCAGTGTTTCTCCTGAGTCAGTAGTGAGGCTGGTGGCTAAAGCTTGGACCAAAAACAGAAAGTCAACCACAGCTCTGATAGTGGCTTGCTACAGCATTTGGGCAAGTTAATTCTCTCCTGTACCCTATTTTCCCCATTTGAAATATAATAACCTCAACCTGTATTCTACATAATCTTATATTTGGGATAGGATGACCCTATCCTAATCTAAATCCTATATTCTACATCTTCAGGATGAATTTAGAATAAATGAGTGTGTGATCCAGATCTCCTTAAGCCTCAGCTGCTTTCACATTCTCATCATGTTTTGGGTGTTTTGGGTGGCATCTGGGCATTTTTATTTGTCCTCTCATGGTCCTCAAAGCTTCCAAAGTAAGAAGAACTTTGCAATTCTAGAAAATATAATAAATGCTGAGAAGTTACTGAGCATTTTATACATGCCAAGCATTGAACTAAGGACTTCAAATAACACACACCAGGTCCTACAACCTCTTAAGATAATTATTTTTTTAGATGAAGAAAGTGAGGCTAAAATAGTTTTTCATAACCTGCCCATAATTCCTGTGGTTAGTAAATAACAGAATTAGGCCTAAAACCTTGGTTTTCTGACACCAACCAATACTTGCTGTATCTTGGGATCAAAGCCTTATTTAAAAGCAAAGCACTATAACTTCCCAAATACTCACAATAAATATCTAATGCCAGGTTAAATTCCTTCTGGCACCTAGGATTCCCCTAGGCCATCTTTTCTCACTGTCAAGTTGATGTGAACTTAAGAAATGCAAATAACATTTGATATTAGATTAAATTAATATAGTTAGCAGAGTTTATCAATGACAGAAAAACAAAAGCAAACTCTCTGCAAAATGCATCATAATATCAAATTTGATAGAAAATTCATTATTTCCATTGAAAGTTTGAAACTATGGAGTGCCTTAAAGATAATTTTCAAAATTCTCATCCATGAATATGCAAACTGAGACAGTGATGAGGAAGTTAGTAGAAACCAAACCTGGGATTAGAATCTAGGTCTTTTGGTTCCTAATCCAGTGCTTTTTCTGCTAAAACATTGTGCAACTTGTGACAAATGATGAATATTCTTGGATACAGAATATAAATACACAAGCACAAGGAGACTTATCACAGAGGTGTTCCACTTAGAGACTATAATAGCATCAAATTGAAAATAACCAAAATTTCAATCAGTAGAACATTTGATAAACAAGAATACATAAAAACCATGAATCTTACCCAGCCCTTCAAAATCATAACAGAGAGCTCTGTTTATTGTCCTAGATAGAGGAGCATGATGTACTATTTGAGAAAACAAAAAAGGCATATTACAAAGTAGCATGTATAGCATGGCCTGCTGTTGATACATATGAAGTTGCACACTTACATCCATAGATAATGTGGCTTTTGCTAGATGATGGGATTATGATGACTTTTCTTACTTTTGTCTATGTCCTTGGTTCAATATTATTTCAATTGCTTCTAAGAATTTGTTATATGAAACAAAATGCTTTAAAACAAGAAAGCAGTTCTTATTCTGTGTACCTTTTAAAATGACCTAAACCAGTGCTTCTCAAGCTTTAATCACCTGGAAACCTTGATAAAATGCAGGTTCTGATTCTACTGCCTGTCCATGGTCTGGGGTGGAGCCAGAGTCTGCGTTTTAAACAAGCTCCCATGCGATACCGATGCTGCTGAAGAGAAGAACAACACCTTGCATTACAAGGATCTAACCGTTTTTGTTAATTACCCCAGCAGGTCTTTTCATCATACATTCCATATGTAGTTTCTGGCAATCCTGGCCTGGAATTGTTTTCCTTTGTTTGTTAGTGCTGTAGTGATTTCTAGGTAAATAGAACCCTGGAGCTTTCTTATTTTTCTTGGAGTTAATAAACATAAACACTGAGGGACACTATTTTAAATTGCTGCACACGCATTATAAAACTAGAAATAGTACTCAATATTGCTTCTCCCATCAGATAATTTTTATCTTGATATCCTCAACTGAGGATATTCTCTGATTTAATGGCATTGGTTGTTTAAATGTATGAACAATTGGGGAGCAATTATGATTAAAAAAAGAAAACAGCAATTGACAGGCTGCTCAGAAAGTTAAATTAGGTCATAATATGAATGCTAATTCTCAACACACTTCTTAATGTATTTTCATGAAGAAAATTAAAGCATTTTAAGAATGATTGCGTATGAGAATGGTCTAAGATTTCTTTTATGAAAGCAAGGTTTCAAAACCCTGTACTTTGGAAGAAAATTGGATGAAATAATATCCGTTAGAAATAATAATGTAATCAACAGTTACGTAAAATATGGCCGATGCTATTACTATGTTTAGCATTCACTGAGTCTTACTAGGTAGTACCAGGCTGATCAAATTGATTTATGTGCATTATTTTATTTGGTGTCTTATTGAAAGTTTGTAAAAGTTCTGTAACATGTCCAAAGTAACATATCTAATAGGTGGTAGTCAATATTTCAATTCATATCTGTGTGACCCCAAACTCAAGATCTTTATCACTATGTATATACTTTGAGACTCATTCAAGGAACTGAGCATCTGCCTGATGTGTACCAGGCATTGTTCTAGGTAACAGGGAACATTTAGGGAATGAATGAAACAAAAACCATGCCTTCATGGAGCTTACGTTCTAGAGAAGATAAAGAAATAAATATACTTATAGATTTGTATGAGATCTTAGTCATTTATCTGCATAATCCTGAGTGAGAAGTAGAAAAGTTGCTTCCCTCTTTTGGCTTTCATTTCTTCAAATATAGAATTTGGATTTTGCACTCTTAAGTTTGCTTTAAGCTCTCAAACCTCTGTGTCCATGAAATTTCAAACCATTGTGTTTATCTTTACATTTCCTGCCTCAAACTCTCAATAGGCCACCTTACCAACGCTTCCTGATTTCACATTTTAGAGGTGTTTCCTTTTCCAGTCATTATTGTTATTAATATTATTATTACCATTATTAATGACTATGAATGCCAGGTCAGGCTGCTATGAAATGACTTGGTGGCTTTCCACTGCAGTGTTTATGTCACCTGCACTCTGCCAAGGCCACCTCCTCCTACTTGAGCCAGACTGCTGATCTTGCTTGTAGACTCTCTGCCATTGTAATGGATGGGGCCAGTACACTGGACTGAGGACCTCGTGTATGAGACTCAAATGCACTCATTGGAAATTACTGTGGAATGCTCTTCAGTCGTTGCCATGAAATGAAACAGTGTTCCCATCTGGGTTCCAAAAGACTCTGAGTCTTAACTCAAATCTTTTTTCCTTTAGGAGTTTCACACCTAAATATTTCCTGCCCCTTATAGAAAAACACTAGGCAATACTAGAACCAGCACAAAAGGAATCTGGGTATGGATTTGCTCTCTAACACTTCTGCAGAAAATAGGTGTCAGTAGGCAGTTCAGGCCTCTTGATTTGCTAGTGTTTCTCTCAATCATCAATTCACTTACTCTGATAATAACATATATGATTGCCTAGTGTGTGTTGGGTACCCTGGGATCATACAAACTATGATTAAAATAAGGCCTTCCCTTCCAAGAGCCTTATTTTTTAAAACATGATTTTCTAGACATGCAGAATTGTAGGACTAGAGAAGTGTTGGATATTTTAGATAATTTTTGGTATGAAAAAGTAATACGAAGTATCTGAATCTTTCAGACACTGATGTGTAGAAAAGAATGGAGATGAAGTCCTGCAATATTTGTAGTTGGTGGCCAACAAATTTTGAAGTATATAAACATGATCGGCTTTTAGGGAAAAGACATAATGATCACTTCCATAGGTGGAGTAATGATTGGTGGGGGGGGGGTATTACTCCTTTGAATTTGGAAAAACTTGTCAGACCCTGAAATTTCAGAAAAAGCAGTAAGTGAAGAAAAGAATGTTATATACATTGTCTTCTGTGTAGAGTGAAAATAACTTGAGTCATCTGCTGTGGAATTATACACATATTCAAATAGGGACAGCCTACCAATGTCAAGTTTGATTGAATTCTGTGCATACTATCGTCGCTTTTGAGCAAAACTGTCTCCCTCAGTTTCAAATATATAACTAACAGAGGCAAGATAAGCTCTTGTCTTGCCAAGGAATACTCCAAGAATTTACAAATTGGTCCCAGACCCTTCACACTTCCTTGGGAGTGAAATAGAAATTGACTAGGGTGATCAAAGTCCCTGTTGTCTGCCATCCCCATCAATTTGAAATACCCCTTTCTTTCAAAAAAGAAATCTCATTTCTTACCCATATTTTTATTCTTATTCTTATTCAGGCATAAGAATAGTGAAGTATGTTATCACTCTACTTTTAACCAAAAGAGACCTTCTTTGTAGGCACCCACTCAGTTTTGAAGATCCTAAAGCAAAAAAAAGTACCCCAACCCATCTGTTCCCATCATGGAAAAGTTTGTCATGGGAGAGAAATCATTTCAGAGAATAAGAATCAAGGTTGCTCTGGAACTTTCTTCCCCCTTGATTGTACTAGATAAGCTCTGTATAAGCCTGTAGGAAGATTAGGTGCTCATCACACACTACTCTCCCTCCATCAACACAACCCCAGTGCAATTTCCTATCAAAACCTGCTCTGGATGGACATTTGCTGACTCTGCTCTGCTGACAACTGACTAAGGATAGATGAGAATGGGACCATGTTTTAGGTACTGTGATATGGAAATGACTTTGAGAAGATGGTTTGTCACAAAAGGCTTCATAATACTTCATCTTAACTCTCTAGATTTACTAAATATTGTTCAAGTCTTTGCTGTGATTTTTACCAGTAAACTAAATTCATAATATTATAAACTTAATAAAATCATGTAGACATAATGATCCTAAAAAGCCATGAAGGTGAACAGACTTTTCATAAAAGGACAAAGTCATTTTATGTTAATCTTTTGGGGTCACAAGCGAAAGAATGCATGCTGTCCATGTATAAAGATAACTATTTTTTTCAAAGATAGTGTTTTGTGGATAGACTACTTTAAAATATAGGTCACGAAAGCACAGAGATTTCCAGTGCCTCCTATCTCATATTAATTGCAACTAAAAATTCTGGGACAGGGCTTCCCTGGTGGCGCAGTGGTTGAGAGTCCGCCTGCCAATGCAGGGGATACGGGTTCGTGCCCCGGTCCGGGAAGATCCCATGTGCCGCGGAGCGGCTGGGCCCGTGAGCCATGGCCGCTGAGCTTGCGCGTCCGGAGCCTGTGCTCCGCAATGGGAGAGGCCACAACAGTGAGAGGCCCGCGTACCGCAAAAAAAAAAAAAAAAATTCTGGGACAGTACAAAACACAACTACTTGAGAACTCGGAGAACTTAATAATAGGCAGATTGAGGAGGGGAGACAAAACTTTAAGGACAACTGGTAGGGGGTAAAATTCTCAAGGTTTTCCTCTATTCCCCAGGTTAACCCAAGGGCTACCTCAGTGCTTAACTGCATAGTGAGTGAGCAAAGCAAAACCTCTGAGAGAAACCTTGTCTTTCTGGCCAGAGAACCAGGAAAAGGAGCCCCTGTGAGCCTTACAGTATGGGGGGAATTAACGTTTTTGTTTTGTTTTGTTTTTCTCTTTTCTTCTCCCATCCTTAGTCCAAAGGCAGCCCTAGCCACAGCAACAGCTCTGGCAGCAGAACAGTAGCCTAAAACCCCAAGAGAAAACCTGCTCTCTCTGTCCAGAAGAATTCAGAAAAAGAGACCTGTGGTTCAAAGAGTGTGGAGAAATCCCATTATTTTTCTCTCCCTTTTCTCTCTCTGCTTTGACTCCAGAGTAGCCCCAGCCATGTGGAGCTGTGCAGAAATAAGGATGGATGAAATTCCAAAATGAGTCCTGTGTTTCTAGTAAGATGACTAGGGAACAAAACACTAGGAACAAGAGAATGTGAGGGAAATCCCAGAAGAGAAACCAGGAAAAGAGGATCCCCTATTTCTGTCATGATCAAATTCCAGGCTCAACCCCCAAGATACACATGCATAGGATAGACCCCAAGGAGCATAGCAAAGGCTTTGAAAACTGAACAGACATTGGATTCTTCAACTACAGAAAGTTAAGCAGAACTCATGGACTGACGATGACTGAATTATTTCCTTCTAAAACAAAGAGTTCCCTGGCAGTCCAGTGGTTAGGACTCAGCGCTTTCATTGCCTTGGCCCAGTTTCAATTTCTGGTTGGGGTACTAAGATCCTGCAAGACACAGGACGTGACCTAAACAAACAAACAAATAAATAAAACAAAATCAACATTATTTGGAGGGTTTTTACAATACCAAGTGTCTGACAACGTAACATTCAAAATGTCCAGAATATAATCCAAAATTACTTTTAAAAGAACCCCAAAAAATGCTTTATTCTCAAGAGAAAAGACAGTCAACAGATGCCAATACATGAGGCCCCAGATTTTGACATTATCAGACTTTAAAAGCAGTTATTACAATCAGCTCCAGAAATAAAAGTAAAAATGCTTGAAATTAATGGAAAGATATATACATTCTCTATAGAGAAATAGAAACTGTAAAAAAGAACCAAGTTGGATTTTCAGAACTGAAAATGACAGTATCTGCCATAAAATATTCACTGAATGAGTTCAATTGAATAATGAAGACTACAGAGGAATGAGTTATTAAAATTTAAGGTATAACAATAGAAATTTTCCAATCTGAAAAACAGAGAAAAAGGCTGAAAAAAATGAACAGAGCCTTTGGAAGTTGTGGAACAATCAAAAAGATCTAGTGTTCTTTTCACTTGAGAATATGAGGAAGGAAAGAAGAAAAACACTGGTATAGAAAAAAATTGAAGAAATAAGGGTCAAAAACTAAAATTGGTAGGAGTGTAAAGAATTAGACTGTTTTGCAACTCTTGTGTAGCAAAAACACAAGAGAATGTGCTTTTCATTGATGGATCTAAACTAATAGTTTTCTTGATAAATTCAAAAATGCAGAATGTACTTTTCCTGGACTTACTTTAGACCACCATTTGAGGACTGAGAATGGTTAATCTCTTAAATGCACTTTTCTGGACTTTAGACCCTCTTTTCAGGAACTGGAAACAGCTTAGTAGAGTATCTTCTTTGCCCTCACATCAGATTCCTACTTTATCATCCCATTCTTCATATTTCCCCTTCCTGCTGTCTTTTTTTTTTTTTTTTTTTTTTTTTTGCTGTACGCGGGCCTCTCACTGTTGTGGCCTCTCCCGTGGCGGAGCACAGGCTCCGGACACTCAGGCTCAGCAGCCATGGCTCACGGGCCCAGCTGCTCCGCGGCATGTGGGATCTTCCCAGACCGGGGCACGAACCCATATCCCCTGCATCGGCAGGCGGACTCTCAACCACTGCGCCACCAGGGAAGCCCCCTGCTGTCTTTAATAAATCAAAATCCTTACTAACTGTCAGAAGTCTAGTGCAGTCAGAGTTTTGGATGGTCTCTCTTACTATAGCAGAAATAAAGCTTTCTCTTCTCTCATTTATTGGTGGAGATCTTAATCTAGAATCTCAAATACCAGTATGTACCAATTTCTTATTTATAAGAAGGAACTAAAAATACATACTAGATTTTCTCCTGGTTCTCACTACATTCAAAGACTTCAGAGAATTTTCCATATGAAACTGCTGCTTACATACTAAGTCCTCATCACCTACTACCTCAGTGTCCTACCTTTCCGCTATTTCTAGTTCTATTTCCTTAAAATTTATCTATCATAGCTGCCAAAGTGACATATTAACATGAAAATATAACCATGTCACTCTATAGTTAGAAATTCTTTCTGTACATTCTCTTGGTATAAGTTCTTTGTCAGAGATGTTTTTACAGATATTCTCAACCAGAATGTGGCTTGCCTTTTCATCTTCTGATGACTAGGATTTTTTTATTTTGAATAAATCTAACTTATTGTTTCTTATGTTTTTAATGCCTTTTGTGTTCTAAGAAATCTTTCCTATCCTAAAGTCATGAAAATATTCTACTTGTATTCTAGAAGTCTTATGGTTTTGGTAGTAGTGTTTAAGTGATCCATCTCAAATTAAATTTTCGAGTAAGATAGGAGACAAGGATCATTCTTCTGTCCAGCTCTGTAGATGCTCCAGAACCATTTGTCACAAAGACTTTCTTTTTCATGTTAAAGTTATTTGTGATCAATTCTAGACTCTTCTGTTCCATTAATCTATTTGCCTCTGCTTATGCCTTTCTGATATGATTTAGGACAGTGAATCTTAGCACTAATTTGCTTGATACCTGGAAGTCGTAATGGATGTTATAATAAATACAATTTCATTTCCTGCTCAATGATCAGCGGTCTTCTCCACAAGTAAGATCCAAGGAGAGATACACACCTCTGCAACTCCAGGATAACTTCATCACTCACAAAACTGCCCGTAAAACTCATTATCCAGGTTTCTCAGGGTCCGATTTATTTTCCCAGTCCCCCTTTTAGAATAATGTTTATTGCAGCAGACATCATTGGATAGAGGCTCCAGAGCATTTGTGCAACCTCAGCTACCATCTTACTATCACCTAGGACCAGTGAGCTAACTCTCCTCTGTGCATCATGGTCCCAAAATATTGCTTTCTTTTCCACCTTAATGGATGATTAGTGGGCTGGAAGGCTAGTCATTACTACCATTATGAAATAGGTTTTCAAGCTAAAACTAAGATGGGCAGATCTGTGCATTTTCCTGAGTATTCATTTCAGATTGGTCTGAACAAAGTACTATAGACATTATTCTAGGGAACAATTCCACTTTGTCTCTAGGACTGAATCAGGTGACCTATCTGTAATGGGGCCTATTATTCCTCTGCATTCACTTCTAAAATCTTATTATGATAAAAAAAAAGCCAGGCCAAATCAGCTTCAATTGCATCCAGACTTCAAAAGTAATTTCATATCTGCTTCTAATCTAGCTATTTAAAAGTATAGCCTCCAGATGAGTTTCTCCATCTATCTTTCTTGTAAAAAGTGATTATTAATAAGAAATTGATGATTATGCCAACCTTTCCTTTACCACATAGAATGAAAGCATGCATCTCTTCAGTGTGAAAAATATAGGGTGTATGTTTCCATAATTACAAATATACTTCTATCTCTTTTATTCCTGCTGAGAACAATCTTTCCATAATTACAAATATACTCCTACCTCTTTTCTTCCTGCTGAGAACAATCTTTCTGGAAAGCTCTTATTGATGGCTTACAATCAGTGTGCAAATGATAGGTTTAGAAAATTAAAATAGCTCTAAGAGAGTGGCAGTAGATTTCTTTTTCAATATATATGATGGGAAACTACAAGAGCTTTGGACATAAAATATCCACTAATTTTTTCCTAAAATTTAGTGTTACCTGTATATTTCATAGTAAAGTTGGAAAGGACTGAGCTTGCAAAGACACTGGACCGTACTGTCAGTGAAGCATCAATAGAAATATCACCAGTTCATGTTAAATATTTTCTTCTCTCTTGTCTTGGCAGCAACCCCAGCTCTACCTTCTCTGCTGTATATAATATAATTTACTTCTATAAATTTATGAAAAGGACTAAGAGTTTTAGAGTCTTACACTTCATGGGAGGTACATAGAAGTATCCATCCATCACTCTTTCTACTCCAACTCACGCTAATCTATTCCATCTGTCAACTCCTAGAGCACCTGCAGAGAGTTTTGGACTTTAATGTATCTGTTCTCATAATGTCCGGTTAATAATTAGTCTTTACTCCTTCACAGAGGGTTTAACTCCTTGAAAATTGGAAACATGTCTCTCGTTTCTTTGCCAATGATCTTAGCCTTGTGTTAGCCATTAAGTGGATGTCCAATAACTCTTCATATATTGATTATAAAAATAATAATTATTTTAGCTAACATATATTGAGCTCTGATATGTGTCAGGCTTAACTAATCCTCATGACAATTGAATTATATTATTATCCTGTTTCTACAGATGAGAAGATTGATATTTAATGAGGGTAAATGGCTTACTGAAAATTGCATGGCTTGTAATCATAGTGAAAGAACTACATTTTAAGGCAATAGACAAAGAAGCTACTGTCCATAGCCAGTAAACACTATTAGTAAAATTTTTAGTCATAATTTCTCTTCATAGTTATCCTCAGAAATGTAACTGTAATTATCAGATTAAGCTAGTAATTTGTTGGATTTTGTCAGATAACAGAACAATCCAGATGCATTATCATTCACAGCTCTCTCAAATTACTACAAAGAAAAAACATGTCAATTTAAACAAACAACTAGTGAGGATTAGTGATGAGAGTATAATAGAACCTACAGATAATTAGTTCATTGTTCTTCCCAGCCCCATCTCCCATTAGCTTCACCCTAACTTCTAGTTCTTAAAGATATTTGTAAATCAGTGCAGTTCCTTCTCTCAGGGATTTATATCCACTGTCAAAATGCAGGATTAAATTTGCCTGGTGTCATCCTCAGTTGACTCTAGCAGTGCTTAGCTAGCTCTAATAGAAGAAGTGAGAATCTTAAAATATCATGAGCTGGTATGTTTAGATGAACCATGTTGCATATATATGCCATTCATGGAGTTGGGCTCTTAAGAAGCAAAATAAGTTGTTTCCTTAGAGGAAGTGCCTCTGGTAGAAGGCAGAGGTTTCTTTTGGTCTAAATAGCAAGAGATATGAGAATGAAAGGAGAGAGCTGATGTTAGTTTCAGGTGTACAGCAAAGTGATTCAGTTTTACATATACAGGTATCTATTCTTTTTCAAATTATTTTCCCAGTTAGGTTGTTACATAATATTGACCATCATTCGTTGCTCTATACAGTAGGTCCTTGTTGGTTATCCATTTTAAATATAGCAGTGTTAATCAACTATACTCCAATATAAACTAAAAAGTTTCTTAAAAAATGAAAAAAAGAAAAGAAAGAGGGATGATGATTAAAATGTTTGAATTAAAGCTAAACATCATTTCTAAATATAAACGTATCCATTGTGAGCCTGACAAAATTTTTTAAAGTCAAATGAGAAAAGAATTCAGAAATAAAAATGAAGCCCTTACATGTTAGTTAAAGAGCAAGGAGACTTGTGTTTTCTCAGAGTATGGTATTTTCCCTCGTCTAGCAAAAGAAAAGTCAGACTTGAGATTTGGTGATATGAAAATAATTGTGTAATGGGGACATTTGCTGGAATGTCTAAATGGTGAAGAGAGGGAAATCACCAGGTAGTAGAGAAGGGATGTGCTGGTTGGCTGAATTCTGAGCAGTGTGCATTATATACATGGTGGGGGAAGGGGGTGGAGGGTTTAAAGGATCTCCTTCCTTCCATGAGAAGGGCTGTCACAGAGGAAAATCAGAAATTCCTTAGGCATCATTATCATATGTGCACCTAACAACAGAGCAAGGTTGGTTTAACATCTGAAAATTGATTAATTTAATCTACCATATTAATAGAATAAAATGACTATAAATTGATGAATGGATAAATAAAATCTGGCATAACCATATGATGGATATTATGAAGCACTGGTACATGAGACAACATGGATGAACCTTGAAAACATTATGTTAAGTGAAAGACGCCATCATGAAAGACCACATATATCATTCCATTTACATGAAATGTCCAAAATAGGCTACTTCTATACGGACAGAACGTAGATTAGTGGTGGCCTAGAGCTGAGGGGGTTAGAGGCTGAGATGGAATGAAGAGTATTGCTGATGGCCACAGGATTCTTTGGGGGAAGACAAAAGTATTCTAAAATTAGATTGTGGTGATGGTTGCACAGCATTGTGAATACACTTGAATTGTACACTTAAAATGGGTGAATTGTGCGATATAGGAGTTATATCTCAAAAAATAACTTTTGTTTTTTGTTTTGGTTTTTGATTTGTCTTAAAATTTTTTGGAGATATGGCTGAGTCCATGGCTGAGCTGGGAGGCTACTGTAAGCACTGAATATTTTGTTGGACCAAAAAAAAAAAAGTGCTCAAATATTGTGTTCTTATCAAATAAATGCAGAATTGGCCTGGAGGGGTGCCCACTAGCCAGATTTGAAATAATTTGAGCAACAAAAATAAAATCAGGGCTTCCCTGGTGGTGCAGTGGTTGAGAGTCCGCCTGCCAATGCAGGGGACACGGGTTCGTGCCCCGGTCCGGGAAGATCCCACATGCCACGGAGCGGCTGGGCCCGTGAGCCATGGCCTCTGAGCCTGCGTGTCTGGAGCCTGTGCTCCGCAATGGGAGAGGCCGCAACAGTGAGAGGCCCGCATACTGCAAAAAATAAATAAATAAATAAAATCATACTGTATAGGAAAAACTATATTTAAATAATCCATGAGTCCATAGTATTGATAATATTAAAAATAACTGTCATGTAAATATATCTAATACATAGAAAGAAAAGATAAATCAAAGAAAATCTCTTCTTTATAAAAGAATGTCAGATAGTAAAAGTAGAAGGAATGATGGAATTAGAAAATCAACATTCTGTTAACCCTATTATAATAATGATTTAAGCAAGGAACATCAATAAATGTAAAAACCATTGGATCAAAGGGATTGGAAGACACATTCACATTATCTCAGAGTATCACGCAACAGATTACTAATAACAAAGGGAAAACTGTAAAATTGTGTGATCTGATAGTTGCCCCCTTAACCAAGTGGTCAAGCTTGCCATTGCCAATAATAAGATGTCCCGATATTCTGTGTCTCCTGACATAAGTATTGTGAGATACACATCACCTTTGTTGGGTTCTTGCCGGAAGTGTGTGATCTGAATTTAACCAAGATATAACAGTCAGACAAATCCAGAAGGTGGAAAGTCCTGCAGGACATGTGGCCAGGAATTGTCAAAGGATGCAATACCATAAAGAAAAAAGGGGTGAGAGGAAAGTTTTAGGTTATGGGAGACTAAAGGGACCCAACAGCAAATGTTATGTATATATCTTAATAGGATTCTTATTTTCAAAATAAAGCTATAAAGGGTGTTTGGGGGACAGTATTGAAAAATTGTGCATGGACTTCATGTTTGATGATGTTATTGAGTTAGTTGATTTTCCTAGGTGTGACAATGATATTTTGTCTGTGTAGGGGGAAAAAATGTTCTTGTTCTTGGATTATGCATGACCAAGAAGTATTTCATGGAGAAATATCAAGATGTCTTTATGCTACTTTCAGAAGATTTGGGGAAAGAGATGTATTAGCTTATATATATCCACACAGAGACATGTACTTGTGTTTACATACACGCACACACAGACAGAGCTATTTGGAAAGCTTAAGTGTAGTAAATCTACATAAGGGATGTACAGGCATCTATTATATTCTTTTTTTAAATTTCCATGGCTTTGATATTTTTGATACTAGCTTATTGCCCATATTACTAATCTGGGAGTTTAATGCTGCACATTTGTGTCTCATGTATTTTTTTATTCTTTGCAGCACTAGTAAGGTACCCACATCATAATAAAAATATGTAATTGCTAACAGAAACAATCATCTTGACAGGGGCTGCTTTTAGATTTTGCCCAATAGTGGAGGTAGAATGTTCCAGAGAGATCTGAAATTCATAAGTAGATAAAACCTATTCATTAAAGATCTCTCTGTTTGTAAAATAAAAACTCTAGCATACAGAGTGAATGGATTTTCCTGTGTTCTCAGTGTGCTAACATTCCCTGACCTACTTCCTCAGTGCAAGAAAGATTTTCTATAATGAAAATTGTTCCCAGAATAGGATTAATATAGATGAGATTGCCCAAATACAATATGAATGATAATCTCTGGAGTTTAACTTTCCAATTCTGCAGGATTTGCAAGGAAAAAAAAATTAAATTTTCCTAAAGATAAATTCATTAACATTTAATAAAAACAGAGATTACAGGGTTAGTGAAAAATAAGGAATTTATATAAAGTCATTTTATATTTGATCAAATACACTAAATTGAGTAGCATAATGTCCCAGACATGAAAAAGGTGTGAATAAGAGGAAAATTTACAGGCTGATGAAATATTTGGTTACTGGAGTAAAAAATTTCCAATGCATGTGTGTTGGCAAAAGTGACCAAATTCCTATTTTCAGAGTGATTATCCTTGTAGCTCTTGGTGGACTTGTGCTATCAATGATCTAAGAAATTGACCATGATATATAGTATTTATGTTCCAGAAGATCAGTAATGGTCATGGAAAAACATAGTGTAATTTTTGTTTTCTTCCATCTCCTTATGAGGAATGACTCTTCTTCACATTTGATTAGCTTTGCTGGAGCTATTCTAAAAGTGGGTACAAGAGCCAAATGAGTAGGCTTAGAGTGGAAATTGAGAAAGTAGTCTTTGTGTTAATCTGGATAGGCTAGACCATGCTGCAGGAACAAATGAAAACCTGATGTATCAGTAGTTTAAGATAATAAAGCTTTATTTCTCCTTCACAGAATGCCCAGTTCATGTTGGGCAGCCGCCCACTATGTTGTAGCTCCTCCATCTGAAACATGGGACCTCTAAGGCACCGTGATAAAGGGAAGAGAGAGATCTAGGATATACTGTGAGTTGTGTACAACAGCCAGGCCTTGAAGTGTCTCTAATCCCTCTTACCCATCTTTTCTTGGCTAGAACTCAGCCATTTGGCCTCAACTCGACTATAAGAGAGGCTAGGAAATGCAGTCTTCCTGGGAGCCCAGAAATAGGAGATGATGCACGGGCTGCCTACCATTGCTTCTGCTGTAGTATTCTCTTTACAGGGTGGCTACTCATAGGATGAGTTCCTGGGGTACCTGGTGGTCAGTTTTTTACAAATGTGCCCAAAACCTAGCTAAGAATGAAGCCATCACAGAAGAAAACAAAGTAGAGCCAAAGAGCTTTTGTCCATCACATTGTTATAGTCTGTGGATCCTGCTGGGATGGTGAGCCAATAAATAATGCCACTTCCTTTGTTTTCCGTAATTCAGTTTGAATTGTATTTGCCTCTTGTAACCCGGAGTAATTACTAACTCGGGGTCCTTTCAAACTGAGCCACATGCTCAATAATCAATAATCCCACTGATGCATCACTGGCAAATATCATTGGTACTTACTGTACTGTGACTGGTAAACTTCCACTCTTCCATCAAACTTTGTCTCAGTATCACCCCTTCTGTGAAATCTTCATCGTACTGGTCAGAGTATCCACTCTGTGCCTGGTTCTATCAATTCTTAGAGTTTTATTTGGCAGAGACAGTATAGTGTAGTGGATAAATGCATAACCACTTGAGTTAGTTTGCCTTGGCCTTAAATCTAGTTGCTACTTAAAGCTGTGTGAACTTGGGCATGTAATTTAACTTCTCTGTGTCTCAGTTTCATTAATAATAAAATGGAGATAATATAATGCTATTGGGCATATTTTAAAAGTTAATACATATAAAGCACTTAGAATAGTACAAGGCAATAGGTAATTATTCAATAAATATTAACAATTATTATTACAAATAGACTGTAAGCCCTTCAAGGACAAGGATAGTGACAATTTATTGATTCTTTTCTCTGATACTTAGTACACCACCTGGTGTTAATATGTGGACAAGCAGTACCATCCATATTACTGGTGACATCAGCACACTTTTCCATAAAAGCAGGAAGGCACCCATGTTCACCTCCTCACCTCCACCTGTCACTACCCACCGAGTCTTAAAAGCTTTGTCTCCATGAGTCTTTCCATGAGCCTGGGAGAAAGGAAATTCTCCCTCTTCTCAACCACAGAACATGCAGAATTATTGAATATATGGTTCATGAACATGGTACCCCCACCCTACATACCTTCACAGCCACCTGCATATCACTTAGCACAGTGCACCTAAGAAACAGTTTTTGGATGACAATGAGGGGCTGGCCCCCTGTGCCAGGCTATGTGCTATTAGCTTTATAACAGCTCTCTTATTTACTCCTCCCACAGACCTGTATGAATTACCATCAACCTTGTTTTACACATAAGGAAACTAAGACTTAGGAGATTACTAGACTAGAGCACAGTTTATCCTAAAACACACAAAAGCTAAGATTAAAACTCAGATTGTCTGACTTTAAAGTCCAGTGACTTAATCGCTATACGGTACTGGATGGATGAATCTATCTGTCATCTGTCATCTCTGGAAACTTGACTTAGAGGACTGACAGCATTCTCACTTGGGCACTCACTGTGAGCAAATTTATAACAGGTATTATTAAAGGATTAAAAATAGATTGTTGTTCCTGATTTAGAGCAACTTTTGCTTTTCTCTAGTTTCTGGAGTATGGTGGAGGTAGCAGAGGTGGTCAGGGTAGCACTTTAGGATTTTCTGGCGTATAGGTATGTGACATTGGAAGAAATTCTCCAGGCAAAGTTGATAGACCTCTGCCTTCTGCCCTAGATGATGCTACTAATCTAAGGTTCTTAGACGTATATGGAATGTATGAAAGGAAGAAGAATGACCCCCAAAGATAGCTACACCCTAATCCCCAGAACCTGTGAATGTTACCTTATATGGCAAGAAACTTTGCAGAGAAATTAGTGTTAAGGACTTTGAGATGAGATTATCCTGGATTATACAAATTGGCCCAATCTAATCACATGAGTCATCAAAAGTGAAGAATTTTTCCCAACTGCAGTCAGAGAATCTAAGATGGAAGGCAGAAGATCTGAAAACAGTAGTGTGAAAAAGATTCCTCGTCCCTTTGTTGGTTCTGAGATGTAAAAGGTGATGTGCAAGGACTAGAGGAAAGTTTCTAGGAATCAGAGGTTGCCCCCAACTGACAGTCAGCAAAGAAACAGAAACCTCAGTCCTACAACCGCGTAGAACTGAATTCTAACACCTGAATGAGCAAGAAAATAGATTCTCCCCTAGACCCCTAGAGTATCACACAGCCCTGCCAACATCTTCATCTTAGCCAGGTGAGGGCTGTGCCAGACTTCTGACTTCCAGAACTATAAGATGATAAATTTGTGTTGTTTTAAGCCACTAAGTTTTTGGTTACTTGTTACGACAGTATAGAAAACTAATACAGTAGGCATTTAGGAAATAATTTAGTCTACGCGTTCAGTTTATTACTGAAGATACTGAGGCCAAAGAAATTAAATTACAGTTAAAGATCTCATTTAGGTTAGTCTAGTTTACAAGGAGTCGAGTCTATAATGAGAATAAATTACAATAATAAACACAAATTGTCAAAAATTAGGTATTGCCACAGTTTCTTACAAAATTAGGAAAATGGATATGTTTGTGATTCTCAATAAAGGGATGCAATTGGCTAGCTCAGTGGTTCTTTGCAAAACAGGTTAACATTACTATCACTTGAGAGATTTTAATAAAGGCCAGTGTCCAGGACCAATACATAGAATTTCTAATTTTATGCATTTGTGGTGGAGTCCTGACATTATTATTTTTTAAAGTTTCCGGAGGTGACTTTAATGTGTAAGCAGAGTTGAGAAACACTGCTTTAACAAGTATTCAGCTTGCTAAGCTTCCTTGTGACATCTGTAACGTCTTTATATATAATCACTTACGTTGGTTCTACAATAACACCAAAAAAGCCAGTGTGTTACATCTCCTGGCTATCATTTGATAATGATAGACTTGTCTGCACTACCCCATCATTAACAAGCCCTTGTTCCTTCAATTACTCCTTATTCAACAGTTTCTTAAATATATTGCTTTTCTATTGCTGCATGACAAATTACTCTAAAACTTGACATTTTAAAACAACAAATATTTATTATCTCATATTCTGTGGGTCAAATATCTGGGTGCTTCTTGTTCACAGTCTTTCACAAGCAATAAGGTATCAGCCAGGATTGCAGTCACCTCAAGGCTCAATCAGGAAACATCCATTTCCAAAATCATTCCCATGGCTGTTGGCAGCCTCAGGTCCTTGCTGCTTGATGTCAGAGACACCAGACCCTTTCCATATAGCTACTCACTGGCAGCTTGCTTCCCTAAAGCAAGCACAGAGAGACAGACAGATAGACAGACAGACAGAGACAGAGACAGCAACATAGATACAGAGAAACAGAGAGAGAGAGAGAAAGAAGTGGGAGAAGGAGGCAGGGAGGTATCAAGCAAACTAGAAATCACAGTCTTTTTGTAACTAAATCTAAGAAGTAATATCTCATCATTTTTGCCACATTTTATTAGTAAGAATTTAGTCAATAAGTCCAGTCCACAACCCAAAGAAGGGAATCCACACAACAACACTTTGGGGCTAGCACGGTATTATTTTAGATCCAATTCGGATACATTAGTTAAACACCCAGGTCTATGAGACATCAAAGCCCACCCTGCACTACTCCACAACACTACAAGTTTCCATGAATTCTACTCTCCAATTCTTCTAGAACCAAATTTTAAAATTTCTACCTAACATACTCTATCTTGCTCAGCCACCATCTGGATGTTTTAGAATCTCCTGACCTTGGAAGGTGAGACCCATTTGTTCCACCTCATCAGAGAGACATCTTGCACCATAGTCCCATATATTATTTTAAGAACCATCTGATTATGTATTTTCTCTTTGATCACCTTTACCCTGGAGGATTGTCTTTTTACGTATTATCATTATACAAATTGAAATGATCTTTATCATTATTTTAATGTTATGAATTTATTGTATTTTGAGTAGGTAATGTATATATCTGACACAAAAGTAAAAAGAAAATATAAAAAAAAATTGTGCCTTTGTGCAGTATTTATCCTCCTCACCTGCACTCTGAGCCCCATCACCTCTTGCCTTATTAAAACCTTAAGCTGTTAAGTATCCCCTCCTATATCTCTAACCTCTCCTTCTCTACCCAGCATTTCCCAGTACCATTCAAAGATGCTGAAATCACTTCTATCTTTAAAACAAGCAAAATTTTAAAATAACTTACATGAATCACATATTCTCCTCCAGCTACTGCTCTGTCTTGTTTTCTTCAAACCAGTTATCTCAGAAGAGGACCCAACTTGTACATCTTCCCCACCTTGGGTAATGGCATTGCCATCTAGCTGGGCAAAGTAGAAACCCCACCATCTGCACTTCTTCACCTACCATTTATTACTCACTTTACTCCAGTATGACTCTGACATGTTCTGCTTTATCAGAATGCTCTTAGATCAACAATGACCTTCTCTTTACAACCAGTGGGCATTTCTAGGTCCTCATTTCACTTGAGTTCTCAGCAACATTTGACACTGTTGAGAACTCCCTCCTTTCTGCAACCATATCCCATTCTCATCTCCCTTGGCTTCTGTTCTCCCACTTTCCCTTGGCATTTCTTCTACTTTGGCAGCTGCTCCTTCTAAGTCTTTTCCAGCTCTTCCTTACCTACCTGCCTTTTAAAGATTGGAGCTTTCCAGGGCTCAGCCTAGGCTCTCTTTCCAATCTGTACTTTTCTGCAGGTAATTTATCTTCTTAAGACTTTTAAATTTATATTCCCAACCCCAAACCCTTTTCCAAGTTCCAGATTGGCATAACTCCCTCCCAAGAATTTCCATTTAAATGTTTAAATGCTTATCAAATCCATTAAGGTATGAGAAGTAAAATCAAGGTTATTTACCCCAAACAGGTCCTCTTCCATATCTTGAGGAATGGTACCACATTCCAGTTGGCAAACTAGAAACCCAGATGTCATCCTTAACCCCTATCTCTCCTTCACCTCCTTTGTCTAGTCCACCACAGGATTTATGTTTTACCGCTTAAATGTTACTTGTTTGTGGTTTCAGATACATTACTCGGTATAGTTTCCAGCTATAATATTTCCTACTTCCCAAACCCCACTGAAGTCAGAAGTCAGTTAATCTGTGGAGGTGCGCTTACATTCCAATCTGACTGTGGCCATTGAGAATGAGTTTATAATTTGAGAAGCCTTTTGTGATTTATAGTTTAAGGCACTTTGTTAACTCTAAAGATTTCCTGTCAGTTCTTCACTAGACAGAGTTAATTTCCACAATTTCAGGTTTAAGTAAAATTATTGTGTCTTTATTGCCTTTTATGTTTTTTAGTTAATTTTTTTGAATCACACACTATTGACTTAAAACAAACGCATTTCTTTCTTAACCTCTTCTTGGAAATGAATTATACTCCCCTAAACCTTCCTCTTGGGCTAAGTGGAAAATCTTTAAAAATTGTGAAACAGGGCTACTACCTTGCTATTGTAGAACTGTCCCACATTAAATTGATAAGTCATGCAGGAAGAAGTTATTTATCAAAGAAATATAAGTATTTGAAACAAGTTCAGTTTAGGTGCATGGTGTGCTGGATTAGTTATCTAGCCCTTAATAAATAATTTATAAAACTCTGACCTGTTTGAAAAACAATAAATGAAACCTCATAATAAATTTTTAAATGTTCATATGTCTTGAACTGTACACTGAAGAAACGTTATTATAGGTCTTCAACATATCATACACACCCATTATGCTGAATTCAGTAGTGAAATGGTTGTTAGTGTATTTCTAAATAAATGCAAATAAGCCAAGATGGTAGAGTAGGAAGACCCTGAGCTCACCTTCCTCCATGGACACACCAAAATTACAGCTTACAGAGAAACTATCTATGAGAATTACCTGCAGACTACCAGAAAATATTTTCCACAACTAAAGATATAAAGAAGGAACCATAAAGAGACTGGTAGGAGGGGCAAAGACATGGTATAGTCAAGACCCACACCCTGGGGTAGGCGATCCACTAATAGGAGGATAAGCACAATTGTAGAGGTTTTCCCCAAGGAATGAGCCTACATCAGGCTCCGCGGCCTGGGGGGTCCTTCACCATGAAGATAAGCCCCCAGAATGTCTGGCTTTGAAGGCCAACAGGGCTTGCATATGGGAGACCTGGAGGGCTGTAGGAAACAGAGATTCCGTTTGTTGTTTTTTTTCTAAATTTATTTATTTATTTATTTATTTTTAGCTGTGTTGGGTCTTCATTGCTGCGCGCAGGCTTTCTCTAGTCGCAGCGAGCAGGGGCTACTCTTCATTGCGGTGTGCGGGCTTCTCATTGCCATGGCTTCTGTTGTTGCGGAACACAGGCACGCGGGCTCAGTCATTATAGCTCACAGGCTCTAGAGCGCAGGCTCAGTAGTTGTGGTGCACGGGCTTGGTTGCTCTGAGGCATGTGGGATCTTCCCGGCCCAGGGCTCAAACCTGTGTCCCCTGCATTGGCAGGTGGATTCTTAACCACTGCGCCAACAGGGAAACCCGAGATTTTGTTTTTAAGGGGTGCATGCAAAATCTCACACACTCTGAGTCTCAGAGCAGAGGCAGTAATTTGAAAGGAACCTGGGTCAGACCCACTTGCTGATCTTGGAGAGTTTCCCGAAGAGGCAGGAGGCAACTAGGAATCCCCTTGGGGATATAGACGCTGGTGGCAGCCATTGGGGAGCTCATTCTACCATGAGGACAATGGTGCTGCCAAGCACCATTTTGGAGTCCTCCCTCTAGCCTGTTAGCACAGGGGGCTTCATGGGGCTCCAGGGCCCGACATCACCCTAGAGCCCCCTGGGCCTGCAGACAGCCAACGGGGCTGGGGCCAGCCCCACCTACCAGTGCACCTAAGACCCAGCACAACAAAAGCATCATGAAAAGATGCTCAACATCACTAATCATCAGGGACATGCAAATCAAAACCACAATGGGATACCACCTCACACCTGTCAGAATGGCTATCGTCAAAAAGACAACAAATAACAAGTGTTGGTGAGGATGTAGAAAAGAGGTGATTGTAAATTGGTACAGCCACTGTGGAAAACAGTATGGAGGTTCCTCAAAAAAAAATAAGTAAATAAATAAAAATAGAACTGCCATATGATCCAACAATTTTACTTCTGGGTGTTCACCCAAAGAAAACAAAAACACTAGTTTGAAAAGATATATGTGCACTCCAATGTTCATTGCAGTATTATTTAATATAGCCAAGATATGGAAGCAACCTAAGTGTCCGTCATTAGATGAATGGATAAAGATGTGGTATACACAGAGTGGAATATTACTCAGCCATAAAAAATGAAATTTTGCCATTTGCAACAACATGGATGGATCTCGAGGCTATTATGCTAAATGAAGTAAGTCAGAGAAAGACAAATACCACATGAGCTCACTTACATCTGGGATCTAAAACACAAAACAAACAAAACAAAATGAAAACAAGTTCATAGATACAGAAAACAAATGTTCTCTGTGGTTGCCAGAAGGGGAGGGGGGTGGGGGAGTGAAATAGGTGAAAAGGATTGAGAGGTACAAACTTCCAGTTATATAATAAATAAGTCACAGAGATGGCAGTTCACAACATAAGGAATATGGCCAATAATATTCTAATAACCTCATATAGGGACAGATGGTTACAAAACTTAGTGTGATCATTTCCTAATGTATGCAAATGTCAAATCATTATGTAGTACACCTGAAAGTAACATACTGTACATCAACTATATTTCAATTAAAATTTTTAATAAATAAAATAAAATAAATAAAACGAAGGAAATTCTGACCCATGCTACAACATGGATAAACCTTGAGGACTTTGTGGTAAGTAAAATAATCCAGTCACAAAAAATGACTAATATCACGTGATTCTATTTCTATGAAGTACTACAGTAGTGGAACTCATAAAGACAGAAAGTAGAATGGTGGTTGCCAGAGGCTGGGGGCAGTGGGGAGTGGGGAGTTGTTTAATGGGTATAACATTTCAGTTTTGCAAGATGAAAAAAGTTCTGGAAGTTGGTAACATAACAGTGTGAATGTACTTAACACTACCAACCGCACACTTTTAAGTGGTCAAGATGGTAAACTTTACCTCAATTAAAAAGGAAAAAGAGGGCTTCCCTGGTGGTGCTATGGTTGAGAGTCCGCCTGCTGATGCAGGGGACACAGGTTCATGCCCCGGTCTGGGAAGATCCCACATGCCGCGGAGTGGCTGGGCCCGTGAGCCATGGCCGCTGAGCCTGCGTGTCCGGAGCCTGTGCTCCGCAACGGGAGAGGCAACAACAGTGAGAGGCTCGCGTACCACACACACAAAAAAAAGACAGATAATAACAAGTGTTATTGAGGATGTGGAAAAATTCTCATACACTGCTGGTGGCTAAGTAAAATGGTGCAGCTACTGTGGAAAACAGTCTGGCAGTTTCTCAAAGGATTCATCATAGAGTTACCAGCAATTCTACTCCTAGTTATATATCCAGGAGAAATGAAAACATATGTCCATGCAAAAACTTGTTCATGGATATTTATAGCAGCATTATTTATGACAGCCAAAAGGTGGCAATAACCCCAATGTCCATCAGTGATCAACAAAAGGTGGTACATACATAAAATGGGATAGTATTCAGCCATAAAAAGGAGTGATGTACTGATACATGCTACAACTTGGATAAGCCTTGAAAACATTATCCTAAGTGAAAGAAGCCAGTGGTAAAAGTCTACATAGTATATGATTCCATTCATATGAAAGTCCAGAACAGGTAAATATACAGACAATAGAAAGTAAATTAGTGGTTGCTTTAGGGCTGAGGAGAGGGGAGGTAGGGAGGGGAAGATAGGAAGCTGAGAGCTAAAGGTTATAGGATTTCTTTTTGAGATGATGAAAATGTTGCAAAATAGACTGTGATGCTGCTTCTACGTATCTGTGAAGATACTCAAAACCATTGAATTGTACACTTTACATAGATGAATTGTATGGCATATGGATTATATTTTAGTAAAGCTGTTGTTACAGTGGGGGGTTCTTCATTAGCACCAGAAGAGGGGGCAGTTCTTTGCTCTGTGCCCCCCAAGGATGTCCCAACAAATAAAAGGGAACAGTTCGCATAACAGTTGGGTGTATGCATTCTGGAGTCAAGTTTCTTGGCTTTGAGCACTGGAATACCTCCTGTCACTTCCTAATTGTGTCACAGAGACCCATCTACCTTCTCTGAGCCTGTTTTTTCATCTTGGTAACAGTAGCACATATGGCATATGATGTTAGGCAGGAGGGATCAAATCAGAAAACTCATGTGTCTGAGAGAGTGTAAGCACCCAGTAATTATGGACTGGGGGTGAGGGTACCTTGCTTGATATCCCTTGACCATCTCAAAGCATCTAGTCAGGCAAAACATCGTCTCAGCCCGTACATGCCCAAGCCTCTCTCAACTGGAATAACTGAGGGTCTCTACGCCCAGGATCTGCCCAGCTTACTCCTCACTCAGTCCCGGTCTGGAGAGTACTTTGTTTCAGCAATTTCAGCCCACCAGGTCAAAGGGTATGGGATGCATATCACTACTATATTTTTTTAATTAATTTTTATTAGAGTATAGTTGATTTACAATGTTGTGTTAGTTTCTGCTGTACAGCAAAGTGAATCAGTTATACATATACAAATATCCACTCTTTTTTATATTCTTTTCCCACATAGGTCATTACAGAGTATTGAGTAGAGTTCCCTGTGCTATATAGTAGGTCCTTATTAGTTATCTGTTTTATATATAGTACTGTGTATATATCAATCCCAATCTCCCAGTTTATCCCTCCCCCCACCTTCCCGCTTGGTAACCATAAGTTTGTTTTCTACATCTATGACTATTTGTTTTGTAAATAGGTTCATTTGTACCATTTTTTAAATTCCACATATAAGTGATATCATATGACATATCACTACTTTAGATTTGGCATCAGTCATGCCGATTTTGTGGTTTAGAATCTAGACACTAGATACTCGATTGTCCCTTTCAACTCCAGCTTCCTGCCATGATGATTTTAGTCTTTACGACCGGGCTTTTGCCTTTGGTTTCTCACCCTGAACCAAGGTTACTGGTTGATACCACAGCCAAGCCCCGAATTGACCTATTTGTTTGGATCCCTGACATTCTACCCTGCCATTGACATCACGCTCTCCCACAGAGTTGAATATTGTTCTGGGACTCAACAGCTACTAGCTTCATCTTGTTACAGGGACTGATTACCTGGAGCCACAGCCCTTCTGCCCACCTGAATTAGGGGGCTCTGCTTCCTAGGCTCCTACTACTATTTCTTGGTTAGATCTCCATAAAAAAAGACTTGCCTGAACTTTGACCTCTGTGGCCAAATCTTCAGACATAACGGATTAGAATGCCAGCAGTGCATTGGGTTGAACACAGTAGGACTCAACCCTTCAGTCTGGTCAGTTTCTTTATGCAGAGTCAAACCTCCTCCTCTCCTGTCTTGGATCAGTGGCTCAGCTTCCAGCAGGCATTCAGCTGAGTGACAGAATTTTGAATTTTTATTTATTTATGTACATATGATTGTATTTTTAATTGAAGTGTAGTTGATTTACAATGTTGTGTTTCAGGTGTACAGCAAAGTGATTCAGATACAGATACATAGATAGATTCTTTTTCAGATTCTTTTCCCTGATAGGTTAAAAAATGTTGAGTATAGTTCCCTGTGCTATACAGTAGGTCCTTGTTGGTTATCTATTTTATATATAGTAGTGTGTATATGTTAATCACAGACTCCTAATTTATCCCTCCCCCACCTTTCCCCTTTGGTAACCATAAGTTTGTTTTCTGTGTCTGTGGGTCTGTTTCTGTTTTGTAAATAAGTTCATTTGTATCCTTTTTTTAGATTCCACATATAAGCAATATCATATTATACTTGTCTGTCTCTTTCTGACTTACTTCACTTTGTATGATAATCTCTAGGTCCATCCATGTTGCTGTAAATGGCATTATTTCGTTCTTTTTTTTTTTTTTTTTTGCGGTACGCGGGCCTCTCACTGTTGGCCTCTCCCGTTGCGGAGCACAGGCTCCGGATGCACAGGCTCAGCGGCCATGGCTCACGGGCCCAGCCGCTCCACAGCATGTGGGATCTTCCCGAACCGGGGCACAAACCCGTGTCCCCTGCATCAGCAGGCGGACTCTCAACCACTGCGCCACCAGGGAAGCCCCTCGTTCTTTTTATGGCTGAGCAATATTCAGTAATATTTCATTGCATTCTTTTTTATGGCTGAGTAATATTCCATGTGTGTGTGTGTGTGTGTGTGTGTGTATGTGTGAGTGTGTGTGTGTGTATATATATATATACACACACACACACACACACACATCTTCTTTATCCATTCATCTGTCAATGGATGTTTAGGTTGCTTCCATGTCTTGGCTATTGTGAATAGTGTTGCAGTGAACATTGGGATGCATGTATATTTTCAAATTATGGTTTGAGCGACAGAATTAATAAAGGATGTTAAATCATCATTTGTCTGTTAATAGGGTTTTTTGATGATTGAAGTCAGAAAAGTGGTTATTTCAGTAGAGGTTACTGACTGAGAAGAGGCACAGGGACACTACGAAGGTGCTGGAAATATTCTATATCTTGATCTGAGTGAAAATTATTCAGTATTTACATATGTAAAAATTTGTCAAGCTGCACATACAAGATTAGTGCACTTTATGAACTTCATATTTGTTATGCCTAAATAGAAAAAGGGGGAAATACAGTAATGTTTAATATTGAGGAACATGATAACAATAAGTCCTGTGAAAATAGTCATATGTACTGTAGAAATAGTCATGAACATATTTGCTTTACGAAAATCTGCTAAAGAAACCTCTCCAATTTCGCTATGAGCCTTGCTTCTGTTTCTCCAGAACATATTTATTTTCATTTTGTAATTATAGCTCTTATTTCCCTCTTCACTTTGGCTTCCAGGCAGCTCTAAGTCCAATATTCAGTCAGTCCAGGTACCTGTGTAGTATTTTTCTTGTGTTTTTTTATATTAATTTAAACCTTACCATACATTTTAGCTTATTTTTTTCTAACTTTAAGTACTTTGTCCTTAAATTTCTTCACTTTCTAATTTTGGCAATCAAAACTGTAGATACCAAGATCTCTACTTGGTTTTATTTATTTATTTATTTGGTGCTGTCTTCCGTGCTTTTATTTTTTTTTTTAACATCTTTATTGGAGTATAATTGCTTTACAATGGTGAGTTAGTTTCTGCTTTATAACAAAGTGAATCAGCTAGACATATACATATGTTCCCATATCTCCTCCCTCTTATGTCTCCCTTCCTCCCACCCTCCCTATCCCACCCATCCAGGTGGTCACAAAGCACCGGGCTGATCTCCCTGTGCTATGCGGCTGCTTCCCACTAGCTAGCTATTTTACCTTTGGTAGTGTATATATGTCCATGCCACTCTCTCACTTTGTCCCAGCTTACCCTTCCCCCTCCCTGTGTCCTCAAGTCCATTTTCTTCTACTTGGTTTTAAAGGATACAATTATTGACCTTTTAAGTATTTTCTGAGACTATAATTGTATTATTTATATACTCCATCCATTGATTCGATTGAGTTTGTTTCCTTGGGGAGTAATTCTTCTGTTTGATGTTACTGGTACTTCTCTATACTGATTCTAACTTTCCTTGATATTTGGTGATTCCTGATTCTTGATGTTTACAGATCACTTTCTGAACAGTTCTCTTTTGCATATTTCTCTTTTTTAGTGAATTTTGAGGGTGGATGTGGGGAGTGGGGAGGAACTGGAGCTAGATGTGATGTCATTTGGTTTCTAATTTTCAGAAATTCTTTCATTTTCCACCCACTAGTAGCAGTTCTTTTATTTTACAGCACTGCTGTTGAAATTTTTTTTGGAAAATAGCAGCACCATGGGCTCAGTCTGCCATCTTGAGATCTCTTGAGAACATGAAAGATCTCAGCAACAGGGGAGCAATATGAGCTGACAGCTGTGGAAATGCGTTCACCAGTGACACCAGAATTCAGTGGACCAAACTCTGGGAGTATGAGCTGCGAGTCAGAAAAGCATGGAGGCAAGATGATGGGTAGCAGGTGATGTTGGCATGCACTGCTGGGTACCTACCAGGAAATAGACTTTATAATCTGGATCTGTCTCTTATTGGTCATTACAGTGCAGTTTATGGACAGGCCAGCCATTTGCAAAGGACCAGGGACATAGCAGACAATAGCCACCTAGTCCTAAAAATTCAGAAAGTTTTCTTAATTCACTACCCTCCTCCCACTAATTAGTAGCTCTCTGATCAGATGTGCTGCCTCTTACTGATGTCAGGCATAAACCTCTAAGATGGCAAGCAGGCAAGCATATGGAGACTGGGTCCCTGTGGAGAGACTGGTGCTTTTTGACTTTTTCAGCCTGAGGAAGAAATGCTTTGGGTCAGTTATTTCTGGCAATTGCCTGGAGGTAGCCCATGGAAGGATTTGTCAGTATTTTTTATGAAGATCCTTTTGAAGAGAAGGATAGAGTTTTGAGAATTTCAGTTCTAGTCAAAATAAAGATTTTGTTGGTAATCATATTTATTTCTTAGTGCAATAGGAATGATTTAACAAAATATTCTATGTAAATCTCAGTGTACAGTGCTTGGCATATACTGAACACTTAATAAATGTTAGCAGTAATTATTTCTACTATTACGTGCTTTGTTATCTGCTTTGACTATTTCATTGGGTTACTGCCAGTCACCCCTCTAAATACCTAGAATACCTAGAATGTGTGGAGGTACAGAGTTAAACCCAAACTATCTCTATATCATTAGAGTCTCCATGGAGTGTGTAGTGAGGCAGCTGTGATTGTATAAGAGACAAAACAGCTGCAGCTACCCTGAAAACGTTAGGGTGGAAATAAAATTATTCCTTTCAAATGTTTTTTTCCTTCAAATTCAATTAAATAGGTTTATAATAGACTCTGAAGCCACTTACGAAGTCATGAACACAATATCATATCCATACCAAGTCCTTTACGGCTTCCAGGGCTTTCATTCCAGTGAGAAAGCAATTCTTTCCTGTTAAATAGAAGTTAATGAGTTTGAAAACATCGCCCAGCAGGAGAACAAGCAGTGACCATCCTGACAGCTTTTAGAGAGATCTGAACTTTGTCAGTTTACTGACACAATTAAACTGTGATGTTTTATTTGTATTTTTGAGGCTTTGCCATAAAACATTTACTTTCTTTTGTTTTTCTTCTCCACCCCTCCATTTCTGTTCACTCTATATTAACAAAGATTAAGGCTGCAATTCGAGTCAAAACACGATCTCCTTAAATCAAAACAACTTATGAAAGTGCATTGATGAGAATGTGTCTAAATACACCAGTATACTTCCTGATTAGTTGTTTGGTGACTCCAATGCATAATTAAAGCTTATTCAAGCAAATTCCAAAGAAGAGCTTCCTTCTTTTTTTAAGGTATCCCTAAAATTATATGTTAACTGTCATCGTTGTACTTCCTTCTTTTTAGAAATGTACTATGGATTTTTAAAAGGCATGGGAGGGGGGCTTCCCTGGTGGCACAGTGGCTGAGAGTCCGCCTGCCGATGCAGGGGACACGGGTTCGTGCCCCGGTCCAGGAAGATCCCACATGCCGCGCAGCGGCTGGGCCCGTGAGCCATGGCTGCTGAGCCTGCGCATCCGGAACCTATGCTCCGCAACGGGAGAGGCCACAACAGTGAGAGGCCCGCGTACCGCAAAAAAAAAAAAAGGCAAGGGAGGGGATTGTGGAGGCCATTAATTTGCCCTGGTGTTTGATGCAGAACTTTTTCTTACTTTTCTTTAAACTTCCTGCTGATCTCCGCTTACCTCGGGCTGTACTAATTTGCACGTGTTTACCTTAGACCCTTCAAGACAACAGAATCCAGGCTGCTGGAAGTTAAGGAATCCTCCTTAAGAGAAAAGAAAATCAGTGAAGGGCATTTCTTCAAATCCATACCAAGCCAAAAAGCAAAAATGCTGGTTTTTCAAACTTTCCAAGACATCAAAAAATACAAGACCTCAACCTCACCAGTCACTCTATCTATTTATAACAAAAACAGAAAAACGGCTTACCTGGTGATTAAACCAAGCAATCGCCATCTCTGGCTGAGGCAGGAGCACAGGTTGCAAGAAACTGGGAAATCCAGGCCAATCATTAGATGTGAGCTCCCTTCGGGACACTTTCTAGGAATGCATTCTATCCCAGCTGGCCTTAGGCCTCTAAGCTGCAGTGGAGAAGTTCCCAGAAGTGAATTTTTCAAGTTTCTGAGAATGAACCCTCCTCTCTCCTTCCTGGACTGGCTGGAAATATCAGAGTGTTCTTTGCTCTTGCCTTTTGACTGACTCATCTGGGACATAACCATGGGTCCCACTTAGAGAAGCATTGTTCTAAAAGAGGGATGAAAACAAAAGATGTATTTAATTATGGTTGTATGTAATTTTTAGATAGGTGTTTCAATCACATAGTTCAGATTTCAGAAGGTATGCACAGTTTGGTAAAATTGCCTCTCCAAATCCGAATAACCAGCCACCCTGTCTCCTCCCCAGAGGCAAGCAACTTTGTCATTTTCTTTTGCTTTCTTCCAAAATATTCTATGCAAAATCAAAAAAATTATAAATACATATTTCCTTTTACTCATCTTTAAACAAATAAGCTTTGGTCTGTATCTTGTTTTATTCAATTAATAATATATCTTGGAGATCATTCTCTACATTTTAGAGAACATTCCATATCAGGTCATGGAGAGCTTTCTCATTCTTTTGGGGAATTTATCATAATTTAACCAATCCTCTACTGGCAGACATTTGGTTTGTGTCTAATGATTTGCTCTTACGAATGGTGGCACAAGATAAAGTTGTGTCTTTGTATCATTTCACACATGTGGGAAAGTATCAGTAGGCTAAAGCGAAATTCCTAAGTCAAAAGGTAAACTTTACTTAAAAATTTGACAAATATTACTTTTTCTCCTTTAAAAACTTCTACCTGTAATACATGAGTGTTTATTTCATTAGACCGTTTTCAAACTGTACATGACTTTTTAATTTTTTGCCAACCTGATATATGAAAAATAGTACTCAGTATAGTTTTAAATAATATTTTTTTCTTATATGTGAGACTAAGCATCTTTACATATATATTATTTGTTTTCTGTAAACTATCTTTTCCCAAATTTTTACTAGACTGTTGGTATGTTATCTTATTGATTTGTATGGTTCTTTACATATTAGGAAAATTAGCTCTTTCTGATATGTCACAGTTTAATTTTTATTCTGTCATTTATCTTTTGATTTTGATTATATGCAAAATTAATTGATATTTAGAAGGCCTCTTCCACATCAAGATTTTATGTGTGTGTGTAATATATATATGTGTATATATGTGTGTGTGTGTGTGTGTGTGTGTGTGTGTATATATACATATACATATATATATATATATATATATATATATATATTTATATATAAAGACTGCTGTTTTCTGAGACTCAATAGAACATCAGAAGTTGATGGAGACAGAGTAGTTTTGAATGGACCCTGGGTGCAGAGGAAAGGGACCGGGGAGATCACAGAATAAAAGAAATGGAAATGTTTGTTTAACAAGCAAATGCAGGAGTCCCCTGAAAAAAGGTGTGACAAGAAGATACTAGGAGTATAAAGAAGCTGGTTATGAGACAGACTGATCAGGAAAGGGCTGGAAATGTTCACAGATCCTATCATATGTTAATCAGCAGGATTCCCCTGCTTTGGTTGGGTTTGCCTCTAGAACTAAAGGCATTTCTTTGCTTACACAGTGACAGTGGGCAGGCATGAGAAGGAGAACAAGAACACAGACACCCACACGTCTGTAACTACCCTTTACAGAGCACATGGTGTGTGCCTTGCCCCTGCTAAGGCTTGTACAGGCCCAATGTTATTTTTAATATTCACCACCGCCCTATGACATAGGTACTGTTGTCATTTATATCCTACAGATGAATAAACTGAAACTTAGAGAAGTTAAGTCAGTGCCTCAAATTTCATGTCTATAGAGTGGTTTCTATATGACTAGAAATCTCTTAATTCTTTGCTGTACAACTAAGAGAGCATTTTTATTAAGCTAAACTCTTAAACAGTTGGAGCCAATCAGTGTCACTTGCATATCTATAGTGAAACCTTCTCTGAAGGAAGCAGGGAGCAGCATTCCGATTCTGTGCTTCATCCAGTCTTTGAGAGCCTCTGCTTGCCTGCCGTCAGCTGGGAGTGCTCATACAATGAACCGAGCATCTCCAAGAAGACCCCAGTTTTGAAACTTAGAGACATGCACTGCAAAGCAATCATAAGGGAGCTAAGGGTAAAAAAAAAATGTCAGCAGTTTTGAAGCAGAAAAGAAAATGTTTATGAAGAAAACTCTATTAAAGTCATCAACTTCCTTTTGCTTTAGGTCAAAAACTTATAGCATGCTGGAATACTATTTGTTATGTTACAAAAGAGTGCCAGCAGTCATCTGTTTCCTTGCCCTTGTCATGTTTCTGCCCAGGGTATTTATGTTTGATCATTGTTCTCTTAATGGATTGAACTAATAAATAAGCACGTGAAAGCTATAGTACCTACATATCTAAAGTAAAAGGGAGATATAAAGTATATTGTCTGAAGATTTGTGATGTCCTTTCCCAAAGTATCATCAGGGAAGTCATTTTGGCAAGAATGTCATTGATTTATGGTTGAGGACTAGGGAATCTGTTGGGAAACTAAATGCCACCCAATTAATTCATCTTGGAAACAGGAATTCACAAAGTAGAGGAGGGTAGAGTAGAAAAATCCCTCTCTGGTGTGGACTTGCCTGTCTTTGAGACCAAAGTTCCATTCTCAGAAGATTATACTTCAGAGGGGATTAACCCTTGTCATTTCAACAATACATCAAGCTCAGAAAAGAATCTCTTAATCACTTTATGGAATTACACGTGGTCGCTCTTTGATGATTAGACTTTGATCATCATCAAAGACAGAACTGATAGGACCCAACTGGGGGTGCCTAATAAAGACGAGGATGTAGATTGATGAGATTAATTTTTAATCATCAACAGAGCCAGAACACACAGAGCAAGTGTTTAATAATTATTTGAATTCATGACAGAAAAAAAAAGGAAGGGAGGATGAAACTGGTAGTCTCCGTGGTCAGGATTCACACCCATGGCCTGTGATTCTAGTCTAGAGCAGTCGTTTTGGAATAACATTTTCAAATATAAACTCCTCATATTTGGGGGCTCATACTGTGATTTGCCAGACATCTTAACTACAGAACTTAGCTGTGGCGAAGCAATTTTAGCTTCCCATATATTCAGTTCCCATATTTTTTTTTTTTTTTTTTTTTTTTTTTTTGCATTACGTGGGCTTCTCACTGCTGTGGCCTCTCCCGTTGCGGAGCACAGGCTCCGGACGCGCAGGCCCAGCAGCCATGGCTCACGGGCCCAGCCGCTCCGCGGCATGTGGGATCTTCCCAGACCGGGGCACGAACCCGTGTCCCCTGCATCGGCAGGCGGACTCTCAACCACTGCGCCACCAGGTCAGTTCCCATATTTAATAGAGGAAAAAATGGTGGCTCAGAGAGATTTGATGGTCATCTAAGGTCATAGCCCTAATTAACAGCATAGCTGGGGTTAGAATTTGAGTTTCCTAACATTCTCTTCTACACAAATCTGATTTTCCATTAATAGAAACCCAGAGATCGAGACCAGTAACATTCTGGTTTATCAACTTTTCCTCCAATTCTACTTGCACCATGTATTAACTCATTTAATTTATATGTCAAGTATTTATTGAGCATCTACTGAATGTCAGGTTCTGGAGGCCACTGAGAATACAGCCTTGAATGAGACAGCCATGGACTCAGCCCTTATGGGTTTTACAGTCTAATGGAAGCCAGGCACTAAATGAGTCATTACAAATGAAAGGGGGAGCTCTTCAGGGCAGGCATTAATTCTACTTCCTGGGCAAAAAAAAATAAAATGCCCCCAAGAGGCTCCTAAGCAAATGTAGGAGCAAGAATTTGGACCTTTGACTCTAAATTTAGGATTCTTACGAAATCACAATTACCTTTAAAGTATAGAAGCACCACTGCCTTATATTGGTTATCAATCAGTTTCTTTGTTGCCACAGCTCAGAGCCTCAGAGAGGAGGCGCTGAGCGTCACATCAAATAGTTACTGAGCTCACAAGTTACTGGTGTGAAAGGGATACCTGGAGAATGTAGACCATCTCCTGCATCAGAAGATCTCATAGTCTGGAAGGAGAGAGTATGTACCCAGAACACAGTGCAATGTGAGTGAGCACCAAAGGGGGACAAATGAGATGCTGTGTCAGAGGGAAAGAGAAGGAGACAGGACCTGTGCCTGTCAGTGGACAGGCAGGTGGCACAGAGCTCACGGAGGAGCAGTGGAGATGCCCACTGGAGTCTGAGAGTGAAAGGCCTGGATTTCCAGACTGTGGCCACTGGGGACCCGCTTGAAGGTGCCTGAGCAGGAAAGTGTGATGGGCAGACTATCCCCAGGTTCTAGGGGATTAATCTGGTCATGATATTTCTTAATTTCTAAGAAATGGGTAGCTCTATACCCACAGCTTGGTAAGGATTGAAGAGATTCCTCCCCTAAAAAATGAAGACACATGTGACCTAGCACACTCCAAGTCACCTCTCGAGGATGAGTTTTAAAGTTTTGACTCAGATTCTCAGAATACCCATTGAATACCAGCATTTTTCTAAATGACAAATGCACATACCCTTGACAGAGCAACTGACCTCTGGAAATTTTACCTCCGGAAGTACATGTATAAGCTGATGTGTGTACGCGTTGTTCCCTGCAACATCCTTTGAAATTGATTCACTATGCTGTACAGCAGAAACTAACAGAACATTGTAAATCAACTATACTCCAATAAAAATTAATTAAAATTTAAAAAGTAATAACAAAAGATTGGAAACAACCCAAGTGTCCAATAGGAAATTGATGGAATCAATTATTGCATATACATGCAATGAGACATTATGCACATATTAAAAAAATGAGAAAATTTTCCATGTTCTTTAAAAGAAGGGCTGCTAATTGGGAAAAAGTGGTACAGAAGAGTCTGCTACTTTCTGTATAAAGAAGGAACAAAGAACTATATCTATTCATATTTAATTTGCATTTTCAAAGTCCGAGAGGGATACATTTTTAAAAATCTACTGAAAAGTAGTTATCCAGGGGAGGAGGGTGTAAACTTTAGGGCAGAAAGACAGGAGTGGAAATGAATCTTTTCATTCTGATCCTTAATTATATTTTAAATACGTGAGGGCATTACCTAGTCAACATAGTATTTTATCAAATGCCAATGAGCAGAACACATTCAGCAGGGGCTTCCGTTGCCCATGAGACTGGGCTCTGATTCCCAGCTCAACACAGAGGCTCCTGTGTAGAGTGCAGACCTGGAGCTTCCATACAGAGGAGGGCCACTTACCAGCATTTATTCATTCATATCCCCTCCAGAGAATCTAATTCCTGCTCTCTGCGATCAGGCAAACCTGCTTGTTCTCCTGCATCAGAACTTGTGCATCAAAGGAGGTTTTGGAATGTACTCAGTCACTGAGATACCATCTCTGTGATGGCCTGTGCCCTGTGCCCAGCCCTCCTAGCAGAACGGAGCAGGTAATCCAGCACTGGCCAGTTCCCTGAGCTCAGAGGGCACCTGCCTGAAGAGCAAAGGGCACCCAATTTCTAACAAATATTCCATTTTGTATCAAATCATATCTAACTAGAGGATGACAGCTGTCATTAGTGTCACCATCAGCAATTCAGGAGTTGCCTCCTTCACCCCGCTGTCTTCCTCTCAACTTTCTTACGGTGGGGGTCTGGGTGTGTGTGTGTGTGCATGTGTGCATGCACTATGTGTGTTCTTGCTTGTGAAAGAAAATAGAACATAGTGATTTAAAAATGCAAAACAAATTTGCATAAACATGGATTCAAATCTGAGTTTGGCACTTATCAACATGGCCTTGAAAAGGTTACTTAAGACTTCCCTGGTGGCACAGTGGTTAAGAATCCCCCTGCCAATGCAGGGGACAAGAGTTCAAGCCCTGGTCCAGGAAGATCCCACATGCTACGGAGCAACTAAGCCCATGAGCCACAACTACTGAGCCTGTGCTCTACAGCCCGTGGGCCACAACTACTGAGCCTGTGAGCCACAACTACTGAAGCCTGCGTGCCTAGAGCCCGTGCGCTGCAACAAGAGAAGCCACCACAATGAGAAGCCCATGCAAGGCAACAAAGAGTAGCCCCCGCTCGCTGCAACTAGAGAAAACCCGCACGCAGCAATGAAGGCCCAACACAGCCAAAAATAAATAAATAAATACATAAATTTATTTAAAAATTAAGAGGTTACTTGACATAGCCCAGTTTACTCACCTAAAAATGAGGTTGTTTTATAAAATAAAAGAGAAAATATATTAAAGCATTAGCCTTTTACCTGGTATTTAGAAAAGACTCAATAAATGTGTTGCTGATGATGTACGATGATCTTCTCCTGGTTGTGAAATGTTTGATGTAGAATAATCTGGAAGCATTGGATAGAAAATATATTGAATAACCCTATCGGCTTGTTTAGATCAGTTGCAATAAAGAGACATGGAATCTCCTCCAAGAGTCCCATAGAAACTTCTTTCATTTTCCTGAAATGATCTACCTGAAACCAAGAGGTTTCTCCTTCATGTAGCTTTGGAAATATTCCCAATTCAAACTATATATTTGTTTATATACATAGCCAGAGTGGCTGACAGTCATTTAAGCTGCATTAGACTTCTTGGCTGTAACCTCCTCCTCTAATTAAGCTTGTAATTGCAGAGCAAGGACAAATTGATTCAGCCAAAACATCCTCTACTGGGAGCCTGGCCACAAGACGGGGGCCACAGCGCCCCCCTCTCTTCGTATTCCTTATTTTTTAAAAAATTTATTTATTTATTTTTGTCTGCGTTGGGTCTTCGTTGCTGCGTGTTGGCTTTCTCTAGTTGTGGCTAGCGGTGACTACTCTTCATTGCGGTGTGCAGACTCCTCATTGCAGTGGCTTCTCTTGTTATGGAACACAGGCTCTAGGTGCGCGGGCTTCAGTAGTTGTGGCACACGGGCTCAGTAGCTGTGGCGCACAGGCTTAGTTGCTCCGTGGCACTTGGGATCTTCTCGGACCAGGGCTTGAACTCTCGTCCCCTGCATTGGCAGGTGGATTCTTAACCACTGCGCCACCAGGGAAGTCCCTCTTCGTATTCGTTAAACACGCTCAGTTGACATACCCCACCGCCCCCAGAAGAAAGCAGAAACTCACGGCTGCTCACAGGCCCCGGTCCGGCTCCTAGAACAAGGCTGCTGCTCCATTCAGGTTCACAGCTTTCTGCTCCTGAACCTTTCAGTGACAGAGAACAAAGGCAGACTCTGGGGAGAGACCCTGGACTCTGAGGAGGGTCCCTCTAGCCTGTCCTCTCACAGGTCTCTTGAGTGAAGCTGTGACTCTTCAGGGAGTCCTCTCTCTTTGCCTGCCTTCCTTCTTTCCTCCCTCCCTTCCTTCCTATTTTCCTTCCTTCCTTCCTTTTCTAATACAGATAAATAAATCTAATAAGCCTAAAGGATTTGCTACTACTATACCCATTTTAAAGGCTTAATCTTTTTTTAAAGGTGAGACAACTTGCTCTGAAAGACATTAAGCAACTTATCCAATGATGATTCAGGTCACGGTGAGCTGGGATAGGAAGCAGATGCGTCTGACTCTAGAGCTCACACTCTTAGCCACCTTGCTGTACCGCCCCTCATTTTGAAAGAGGGTCCTTGGGCTAATTGCTTTGCAGAGCGTGAGAGGGGCACATCACTGGGCATTCTCCCTGTCTGTCCTATTTTAATGGCACACAGAGAAACCTGATTGCTTGGGCCGATTGGAACGTGAATGCTGTAGAGGAGGCTTATTAATGGACCAGGGTTATTCTGAGGTCCTAGCAAAGCATGGGTCATCTCCAACTCAAAACCATCAAGAGCTATAATAGCCACTTCTTTCCAGGATATTATTCAATAATCAAAGTCAAGTTAAAGGATAAAAAAAGCAACACTATATCTCCAGAGGAGGAAAAAAAGGATAAAGGATCTCCCCTTGCCTGTAATTCTAATACGTCTTCTCAGGAACCTAATTTGGATGCAGGGCTTCCCCATTAACTATATAAATGGAATTAAAGACTTGATTCCAGCAGAGAACATGAAGTACTTAAGGAATTGCTTCAGCCAGATGTCACATTATTAATAGTAATAAGGGGTGGAATTATGTAGTATTTATATGGCCCTTTATTTGCAGAGTGTTTGTTGGCTTCCTCACACACATATTACAATCCTAATGGTCATTTTGTGCACTCCCATTTGTCATGCCTGTATGTATTTGCAGCATTTAAATATTTGTGATTAAATTAATGCTCATGGAAGCCCCGTGTGGTCTGATGCTTAATCTATTCATAGAACACTTGCCTTCCCAGCCAAGGACCTCACCCAAGTCTCCTTGACCATCACAGTCTTCTGCAGGCTGTTTGGGGTCATGAGGCCTAGAACCAATTGTCTTCTGTCAGTGGAGACTTTATTGATATCCTGGCTCATTGAAAGATCTTCTATTCTTGGGACTATGTTTCCGTTTTTAGCTGCAGATTCTTTTCTTGACTCTATTTCCGTAGTTCAGTGCCTTTAAGTAGGTTCACTCTTAAGATACCTGAGATTTAATTCACCAAATCCTGACTACAGGCTTAACTGGGATAATGCAGAGTAAATTAAGATTTGCTGTAGATAATATTTATCTACCACTTTCCACTGTAAGTCCACATCTGATACTGCTTTTCCTGTTTTATGAGTTAGGTGGTGATGGTGATGATGATGATGATGATAATGATGATAATCAAAAAAGAATTCATTGAGTACTGAGATGTCAAGCACTTAGTTGAGTACTTCACTTACACATTCACATTTACCCCTCGCCAGAAACCTGTGAGGTATTATTGCTATTATTATTACTATTATTGTTATTATTAATATCATTCCCATTTTACAGAGGCAGGAGCTGCGGCCCAATTCACATAAGCCAGCCAGTGAGCCTGATGCTCACACCCAGTTTATCTGACTCTACCCCATGCACTGAATCCATCATAACCCTTGTACAACCCTCATTTGCTCCAGATCTCTTGAGCCTGGCAAGCTGAGGATATGTTATGCTGGGTTTTTTAAACTGTTATCTATCTTAGTCTCACCTACGGTTTGTTAAGTAAACTTCTGTGTACTCAGGTTGCCTGGATGTTGAAAGCTAAAAGTCAGAGAATTATTCTCAACCCTTCATGGCCCTCTGTGTTGCCTCTCCTCTTTATCTGTTTTTCCCTTTCCAGAATGATGGCCTGAGTCTCAGCTTTATGGGTTTTTTTTTTTTTTAGAATAGAGTTGAATTTTCTTCATTTTACAATCTAACACCTTCTACTCCATGTCCTAACAGCAGTATTGTGGGCTTTGGGGATTGCTGTTGGTCCACATATTGGTGACAGTAAATTAGCATCTGGCCAAAAGACCCAGTTTTTCTTGTTGAGAAATATGAATCTCTGAGGCCAGGGAAATTCTGCAAAATATAACAAAGTTTACTTAAATTTCTTCTGTACTCTCACCTCTGGCCTTTCCAGTGTCCCCAGATCACTCCTTTCATGTAGGAAAGTGTGGCTATTGATCCACACTGCGTGTTGGTAACATAATGTGGTACCTCTGTCAGGTGGCACTAAAATATATGATAGTATGTGGAAGACTTAAGCTAAAAGAATGTTTCTCAAGTGGTAGAATTTAAAGTTGAAACAATAGCAGTTAACAGATATCATGTTCTTATTTAGTTCCATCAAGTTCTTCCCGTATTATCTCATTTCATTCTTATGTCAACTTTATACAACAGGTACATGATTCCATATTACTAATGGAGAAATGACAAATAGTCTGCCTCATGTGTCCCAGCTGGTAAATGGAGGAAATGAATTCAAATGCTGATCTGTTTCATTCTAAAACCACACCTAACCTCTGTGGTCCACCCCGATGAAGGAAGGACACAGGTGTGAGCAGGAGACCCTTCCCCATGATGACCAGACAGAGGTGCCCCCCACTCTGCCTGCACACAGGCTGATCCTGACAAAGGATTAGCTGAGGTCCCCTCTCACATCCACAGTGATGATGTTTCCCTCCCATCTTTGGTGGGAATTTACCAGGTGGCAGAGGGTGACAGTGAGGGTGATTCCTGAACCCGGGGTATGGCTGATGAATCAACCCAGGGAATCCTCAGACCCAGCTCTCCTTTGGACAGAATTAACCTCTTTCCTTCTTCCATCCTCAGTAGGAGAGGAGGGGATCCTATACAAGGAAGGAGAGAGGACCCATTTATTGAGCATCTACTGGATGCACACTCTATGCTAGGCTCTTTCAGACTTATCTCATGGAGAGCTCAATCCTCCTTTTCTTCATAGGGATCTGTTGACTAAACATTGTTTTGATGGAGCAGATGCCTGCAAAATAAATCACAGAGAACTCATTTGGCTTGGCTTTTGCATAGTTTTCATCATACAGGATAAGACATTAGATCAAAGTCTGTGCATTGGTTAGTTTTTATGCACCAACTTGGCTGAGTTATAATTCCATTGTTAAATCAAACACTATCAGGTATTGCACCAAAGGTATTTTTTTAGATGTGGTTAACATTTACAGTCAGTTAATTTTGAATAAAGGAAATTACCTTAACAATGTGGGTGGGCCTCATCCAATCAGTTGAAGGCATTAAGAACAAAAACTGAGATTTCCCAGAGAAGAAATTCTGCCTCAAGACTGCAATATCAACTCCTGCCTGACTTTCCAGCCTGACCTACTGATTGCAGCTTCCACAATAACATGAGCCAATTCCTTGAGAATAAATCTGTCTATCTATACCTATAATGTGTCATCTGTTTCAGCCTGAAAATTTTGAAACTCTCAAAAGCACTCAGATGGGAGCTGCCAACCATGGGAGTAACAGTGCTGCCTCTGCTTTGTGTCTTGGGTGTCATTCTTTAATTCCCAGCATCCCTCTAGGCACTCTCTAGGTGTCACTGTCACCCAGCTCAAGAGGTGAGAGGCCACATGGTTCTGAGTTCTTCCAATTCTACCCCCATTGAAAAGTTAAAAAGAACACAGTGTGGCTGAGCAGGTGCTGCAGAGGCTTGGAGTTTGTGTCACTGTAACGTTGTGTAGTGTGGACCCTTAAAGAAGAAAGGGGCTGCCCGCACTCTCTCCACCCCATCCTGAATGCAGATGAGATGATCATAAGCACCTTGCTGTCCTCTGTGGAAAGTGCCAGTTGGCGAGGTCTGTGTCACTTTCAGAGCCTCCATCTCAGGGCCTCAGACTTTTGTAGCATCAGACATTTGTAGCATGGAGTCAAATTTAGTCAAATGTGACAGATTTAAAGTCCATCAAGTCCTGGGGAAAGAGCATCTGAAGAGCCCAAAGATGAGCTCATTTACCTCTCTTCAAAGATAAGTTAGTGAAAAAGTTCAACAGAGGAGTGTTCAGCAGGTTGAAGCTCATAAATCTGTCAGTAAACTTTACTGACTGCATACAGGAACTTAAGCAAGCCTTTTTTTTTTTCCTTACCTCCAATATCATTTTGAATGATGTACTCTGCCTTATGGAGAGATCATCTTCTTCTTGGCTGCTAGCCAGGCTTCTGGAAGACAGGGACAGATTTTATTTTTATATCAACCTGTTTCTGATTCAGAGTTTAGGGTGACATATAGTCAGGCATCAGGTTAAAAAAATCATCTGTTAGAGGTCAGTCAACCCATTTTCAATTATGCTTAATGGGATATAATTGGTGATATTGACAACGCACTGGATTGCATTGATCTTCCCATTGGAGTGAAAAACCTTGGGACACTTTTCTTTTTCATCCCACTACCCTGTTAGTTGTGAAAAATTCTCTAAGGAAAAATTATGTTAGTCATAAGTTCTTTAGATATATCTATGCTGTTTTCCTGAAAGACTTGACCTTAAGTGTAAATAATTTACAACTTATTGCATGCTGACTCTGCAGGACTTCCACCCTGTCTTATTCTGGTTCTGTAATGAGACAGAGGCACCCAGCTGAGGAGTGAGTAGGAGCTAGAAGCCAGCCACACTCCACTTGCCAAGTTACTCACCTTGAGAAAGGGGCATCTTTCTCCAATTCACATGAGTCACTGGTTGTTTATATACACCGTTATATTTAATCTGCACAAATGTTGCACAAGGTAGAGTTAGAATGTGGAGAGAGGGAAGATTAGGATGTACCCTGTGCTGTAGGGTTGGAAATATTGGTATTAGTATGGACTCATGATATTCAATAGACAGACAGACATAGTCATAAATATATGTAAGTGTGTGTGTCTGCACACACCCACACACACTCACATGTGGAATTTCTAACTCTGTCTACTTAGAATAAGACATACTAGGGCTTAAATCTTAGTACCTTGTCCATGTGGATATGACTTTGGTCAAATCACTTACCAGTTGTTACCCCCATCTTCCTCATCCAAAAAACCCCCAAAAAAAACAAGAAAGAAAGGAAAATGGGGATGGTAATAATAGCTACCTAACAAGGTTATTGTGATGATTAAATGAGATAAAACATACTTATGAAGTCTGGCACTCCCAAACTCATTCTATGAGACCACCATCACCCTGATACCAAAGCCAGACAAAGATATCACAAAAAAAGAAAACTACAGGCCAATATCACTGATGAACATAGATGCAAAAATCCTCAAGAAAATACTAGCAACCAGAATCCAACAGCACATTAAAAGGATCATACACCATGATCAAGTGCGGTTTGTCCAGGAATGCAAGGGTTCTTCAATATATGCAAATCAATCAATGTGATACACCATATTAACAAATTGAAGGATAAAAACCATATGATAATCTCAACAGGTGCAGAAAAAGCTTTCGACAAAATTCAACACCCATTTATGATAAAACTCTCTAGAAAGTGGGCATAGGGGGAACCTACCTCAACATAATAAAGGCCATATACGACAAACTCACAGCCAACGTCATCCTCAATGTGAAAAACTGAAACCGTTTCCTCTAAGATCAGGAACAAGACAAGGCTGCCCACTCTCACCACTATTATTCAACATAGTTTTGGAAGTTTTAGCCACAGCAATCAGAGAAGAAAAAGAAATAAAAGGAATCCAAATTGGAAAAGAAGAAGTAAAACTGTCACTCTTTTCAGATGACATTATACTATACATAGAGAATCCTAAAGATGCTACCAGAAAACTACTAGAGCTAATCAATGAATTCAGTAAAGTTGCAGGATACAAAATTAATGCACAGAAATTTCTTGCATTCCTATACACTAATGATGAAAAATCTGAAACAGAGATTAAGGAAACACTCCCATTTACCATTGCAACAGAAAGAATAAAATACTTAGGAATAAACCTACCTAAGGAGACAAAAGACCTGTATGCAGAAAACTATAAGACACTGATGAAAGAAAGACAATACAAACAGTCGGAGAGATATACCATGTTCTTGGATTGGAAGAATCAACATTGTGAAAATGACCATACTACCCAAAGCAATGTACAGATTCAGTGAAATCCCTATCAAACTACCAATGGCATTTTTCACAGAACTAGAACAAAAAATTTCACGATTTGTATGGAAAAACAAAACAACCTGAATAGCCAAAGCAATCTTGAGAAAGAAACATGCAGGTGGAGGAATCAGGCTCCCTGACTTCAGACTATACTACAAAGCTACAGTAATCAAGACAGTATGGTACTGGCACAAAAACAGAAATATAGATCAATGGAACAGGATAGAAAGCCCAGAGATAAACCCACGCACATTTGGTCACCTTATTTTTGATAAAGGAGGCAAGAGTATACAATGGAGAAAAGACAGCCTCTTCAGTAAATGGTTCTGGGAAAACTGGACAGCTACATGTAAAAGAATGAAATTAGAACCCTCCCCAACACCATCCACAAACATAAACTCAAAATGGATTAAAGACATAAATGTAAGGCCAGACACTATAAAACTCTTCAAGGAAAACATAGGCAGGACACTCTATGACATAAATCACAGGAGGATCCTTTTTGACCCACCTCCTAGAGTAATGGAAATAAAAACAAAAATAAATAAATGGAACCTAATGAAACTTAAAAGCTTTTGCACAGCAAAGGAAACCATAAACAAGATGAAAAGACAACCCTAAGAATGGGAGAAAATATTTGTAAGCAAAGCAACTGACAAAGGATTAATCTCCAAAATATACAAGCAGCTCGTGCAGCTCAATATCAAAAAACAAACAACCCAATCCAAAAATGGGCAGAAGACCTAAATAGACATTTCTCCAAAGAAGACATACAGATGGCCAAGAAACACATGAAAGGATGTTCAACATCACTAATCATTAGAGAAATGCAAATCAAAACTACAATGAGGTATCACCTCACACCAGTCAGAATGGCCATCTTAAAAAAATCTACAAACAATAAATTCTGGAGAGGGTGTGGAGAAAAGGGAATCCTCTTGCACTGTTGGTGGGAATGTAAATTGATACGACCACTGTGGAGAACAGTATGGAGGTCCTTAAAAAACTACAACTACCATATGACCCAGCTATCCCACTACTGGGCATATACCCTGAGAAAACCATAAACATATGGTATGGGGATATATGTATGCACATAGCTATTTCACTTTGTTATACAGCGGAACCTAACACAGCATTGTAAAGCAATTATACTCCAATAGTGATGTTAAAAAAATAATAAAAGGGGGAAGTCAGACTTTACATATCTGCTGCTGGCTCTTTAACTGAAAGCCTGAGATAGTACTCACACAAATGCTGGAGTTCTGTGGCTTCGCTGACACAGATGGCACTTGAAGAAGACCATCAAGAGAGCCTTGCATGTTCTTGAGAACTGCAATCTGGGGAATTATTTAAAGTAGTGCTCTTAAATCACTTGAGGAGCCGTTAAGCACTCGGTACACTGATTACACTCTTTAGATTTTCTTTGGACCAAATTACAGCATAAGAATTTCCTTCATAAACATGTAATTACTTTGGGGGAAAAAAAAATCACAGTTCAGGAAATAATAATAGTAAATTATATAATGCTTTACATATTGACTTGCATAATTTTGTTAGGTTTCTAAGGGTCTTCATGGAACATTTTGATCTTTGCAGCTTGTGATCAAGAACTTGTGGATACTTTTCCAAAAGCAAGAGCCCAGGCAAGGAAGCAGCCTTTGGGTTAAGGCTGGGTGAGAAAGGGGGAGCAAGCCCCCCAGAGAGTCAGAGGAAGGCCGACTCTCCTCTGAGGAAGAATGCCTACTTTGGGGTTCAAAAGAACATAGACTCTGGATTCCCCAGGTAGAACCTGGGTCAAATTTATTTTTCTTCACTTTCCAGCAGTGCATCCTTGGCATGTATTCCTTATCTGAGAATTGTGGATAATAGCATCTACTTTGAAGTGTTGCTGGGAGGATTGTCCATCACCATTGTTGGCCCTTGGACTGTTGGCCAAGGTCTGGGCCTTCTTTTTTTTTTTTTTTTTTTTGCGGTATGTGGGCCTCTCACTGTTGTGGCCTCTCCCGTTGTGGAGCACAGGCTCCGGACACGCAGCCTCAGCGGCCATGGCTCACGGGCCCAGCCGCTCGGCGGCATGTGGGATCCTCCCGGACCGGGGCACGAACCCATATCCCCTGCATCGGCAGGTAGACTCTCAACCACTGCGCCACCAGGGAAGCCCCGCCTTCTTTTTTTTAACATATTTTATTGAGGTATAGTTGATTTACAATGTTGTGTTAATTTCTGCTGTACAGCAAATTTTAAAAATTATCTGATCCTCTCTTTCTTGGGAAATAAAACACCTTCTTTGTCTAGAGTAATGGTAGGGAAAATAAAGATCAGATCATTTCAGATGTCTTCAGCCTCTTTTGATTTGAGATCCTCAGGTTTAGTCTACCTTGTGTCTGTTTATTCTCTCTCTCTCTCTCTCTCTCACATCAACTTTATGACGTAAGCATTCTTGTCTGGTTGACTCTTTCCCAACACTATCACAATGTAGACACTGAATTATTTTCACTGAATAAATGAAGTGAGGGTCAATAATTCAGTGTCAAATGTCTTGGGCATGAAATTGTCTTTGTTTTTTTAATTGAAGTATAGTTGACTTACAATGTTGTGTTAATTTCTGCTGTATAGCAAAGTGATTCAGTTACACATATATATACATTCTTTTTTGTATTCTTTTACATTATGGTTTATCACAGGATATTGATTATAGTTCCTTGTGCTATACAGTAGGACCTTGTTGTTTATCCATTCTATATATAATAGTTTGCATCTGCTAATCCCAAACTCCCAATCCATGGGGCTTCTTGATTGGTCCTGGTGCTCAAAGTTATGGGCTCACTGGGCCTTCTACAGATAGTGGCTCAAAGCAGCCCTGTCTCATTTGGCTGCAGTTTTCTTAAAGATCCTTCTCTACTTGTCCTGAAGATCCATCCCAACTACTGTGAAAAACTATTTGCTTTTGCAGAAATGATTTTACTTTGCCTTTGCCTTTTATAAACCCAGTTTTCACTTATGTTATAATTAGACCAGGGGGGAGAGGGCTGATTATATACCTTTGGCTCAATTAAACCCAGGTTTTGTTTACAAAAACTTCTGCTTATAAATATTTCCTTGGGAACATATATGTTGAGAAGACTAAGTCTCCTTGTAGATTTTAAAATACTTTCAGAAAGACCACATAGTATCTTAACTCTATTTTATAATCTCTAACTCACAATTCATGCTTTTCAAAGCACACTGTATTCACTGTATCATTGGGTCCTCAGGGCAACAGGATTATTATTTCTACTTCCCAGATTAAGGAATATTAAGTTCAAGAGTTTGTGATTCAGCATCCACAGAACTGACATTAGGGTTTGGACTGTTCTTTCCCAACGCTGTGTTCCCAGTGCTTCAACTTTACCATGTTGTGTCCCATTAAAGATACTTCATGTGTGTAATAATAATAATAATGGCAAAAATAATAATAAAATACCTTCAAAACACTTTGTACTCAACATTTTTCTTCTGTTTCCCCTCCAGACTTCTGCTCCCAAGAAATATGTTTCAGTACCATGTTTTATTAACTTTAACTAGTTTGTTTACAAGAGGGAGTATTCAACTAGAACAACCCTAATTGGCTAGAAACATAATATAATAATCTCTTTTCACCCAGACTGTAGAGGAGTTAATTGGACCTGCAGAGCCAACAGTTGAACACATTGGTTTAAACATACAGTGAAGCTAATTTACTCTGAAAACATTGTTGCAGAAGCAGGGCAAATGGAAGGGAAGGAGGGAGTATTCTGAGCAGAGCTTTAACTCAGTTTAGTTATCTGTTCTTGCTAGATAAACAAAACAAAAAATAATAATTTACTTAAATATATCTGTTTGTGTGTGTGTGTGTGTGTGTGTGTATGTTTGTAAGATAGGTAGAGAGATAGACACTTTTCCAATTGAAACAGTCAAAAATTAAAAAATTATAAATTTTACATTGGAGTTGAACTAAGCCAAAATCAGCAGGTTGGAATCACTGTGTTCCCTGCCCCCAGCCCCTCATAACCATTATCCCTACGAGCCTAAATTCCATGTAATTTTTGCCCCATGGCAAAAAAAAAAAAATCTTAAAATTTAGTGATTAAGAACTGGTCCAATTTAAATCAGCGCTTACTAGTTGCTTGGTATATTAGAAATCAAGTATATTGATTTTTAGTTCCTCCTGCCACTCAGTGGGCTCCCAATCTGTCTGTCAAGCCTTGAAACCTGCTTACCTCATGAGGTCCAGACAGCTAAATGAGAATGGACTTCTAGACTGAAAGTATTACTAAGATGTCAGCAACTCGTGTGGAGATTGAATTCAACAAGAGCACGTAGAAAACACATATATCTTAAAATGAAAAGTTTTCAAGATTCTTCCACTAAAGAAGGTGCTCTCAGTGGGACATTTTCTGATAACACTTTGTTAATCAGTGTTTTGCCTTTTAATTATACCACGTAATTCACATACTATGTGATCCTTACTTTTCACAAATTCAAATTAATCATCATTCAGTTGGTGTTAATTAATAAGCATTAGTTGGCAAGCCACAGATTTGGAAATTTGTATTAAGCAAATATTTCCACCACCTTCTGGAAAGAATGTGTCTCTATATACATCTTCTGAACTTCTTTTTTCTTTTTTTTTTTTTTGAGACTTCCCTAAGCAGAGGTTGGAGTAACTGTGTCCTTACTCATTATTAGTTCAATGCTTTTCACAGCAAAAAGCACTGTCACATATTCTACACTTTGGATTTGAGCTTTCATCTTGAGATCCTTCATTAACATATTACTCAATGCCTAGAACCTTATTTATGTGTCAGGAAAAAAAATCAGAACACTATTCAGATTGGGCTTGAGGGAGATAACTGCAGGAACAAATTTTGTTGACGACTTTGGCTGAGTGTATGTAGTTTGCTACTCTTTTTTATTTTTTCTTTGCTTGGAGGTAAACTCAGTGATGTCAGTGATGTGGGTCCTTCTCATTTTTATGTTGCTGGAATTGGCACCTATTGTTTGGTCTGATTCCAGACTGCCTTCTTCCAGTAAAAGCCTATTGTTGAAGGCTCTCTCTCTCTCCACACCCTTAAACTCTGTCATTTATCTCATATTTTCTAAACAGATACCATTTATTCATACAGCCCTGTCCTCCTGGCCACATTGATTGGCCCAAAAATGAGTGCCTGACCCAAGCTGGGTCAATGAGTCTTTCCTCATGGATATTTGGATTTGGAAACAGGAGGAATATTTGGCCAGTCTCTCTCTGGTACTGAATCCATAAGATATACATTTGGGGAGGTCTTGGTGGTCGTGTTTTTGGCTACATAGAGAAAGCTACTCTGCCATAGAGAGAAAGGAGGCTGAGATGACCCAAAGAGGGAAATAAATGAGAGAGGAAGAACATCCCGATGTTTCTATTATTATAGAGGTCCAACCATAGCCTTGTTCTTGGGTTCTTGACCCAACATTTTCTGATGGAAATGTTCACATATATAAATGTTGAAATAATTTTACAGTGAACACTCGTATCTACCACCTAGATTCTACAATGAACATTTTGCTGTATTTGCCTTATCACATATCTATCTATCCATCCCTTATCCATAAAATCATCTTATTTTTCATGCATTTTAGCTTGAGTTGCAAACATCACTTCACTAAAACCCTGAACACTTTAGCATACATTTCATTAAGCAGAGTTCAATTATTGTTTTCTTATTGAGGTAAAATTTACACATAGTAAGATGCACAGACTTTAAGTGTAGCATTCAGTGAGTTTTGGCAAATGCATACATCTGTATAACTCAAGTCCCTATCCATATACCTAGTATTTTCTTTAAATAAGTTTCTCTTTTCACTTAAGATAATTCAAGTCTTTACTTTCTCCACCTGCAACCAAGAGAGTCATTGTTATACTTTAGCAAATTCACAGCTGAATTGGGAATTGGACTATCTTAGTCTGCTTTTGTTATAGTTTAGTACACCATAATAAAATAGCACAGACTGGGTGGCTTGAACAACAGGCTTTTATTTCTCACCATTCTGGAGTCTGGGAAGACCAAGATCAAGGTGCCCGAATTCAGTTCCTGGTGAGAACCTTCTTGGCTTGTTGATAGCTGCCTTCTCACTGTGTCCTTGTGTGGCAGAGAAAGAGAGAGAGCCCTAGTTTCTCTTCCTTTTTTTTAGTAACAACGCTGATCCCATCACGGGGCCCCTACTCTCATGACCTCGTCTAAACCTAATTACCTCCCAAAGGCCCCACCTCCAAATATCATCATATTGGGGCTTAGGGCTTCAATATATAAATCTGGGGAGAACACAAAATTTCAGGTGAAGTATGTTAACGCTGTCAGTCAAGTCTACTATATCCTTCATGATTTTCTGCCATTTTATTCTATGAATTATTGAGATAGGGATATTAAAATCTCCAAATACCATTGTGCCTATTTCTCCTCACCATTCTAGCAATTTTTGCTTCATGTATTTTGAATCTCTGTTATTAGCTGCATAAATGTTTAGAATTGCTATGTCCTCTTGATAAATTGACCCTATTACCATTATGAAATGAACTTCTTTATCCCTGGTAATATTCTTTGCTGTGAAATCTATTTTGTCTGATATTAATATAGATGTTCCAACTTTCTTTTGATTCATGGAATGACAAGCCACATATGGAAGAAAATATTTGCAAACATATATCTGATAAAGGACTTGTATCTAAAATTTATAAAGAACTCTCAAAATTCAATATGAAGAAAGCAAACAAGCTAATTTTTTTAAATGGTAAAAAAGTTTTAACAGGTACTTCACCACAGAAGACACACAGATGACAAATATGCACATGAAAAGATATTCGACATCATTGGTCATTAGGAAAATGCAAATTAAAACCACAGTGCAGTCTCACTTCACACATATTAGAATGTCTAAAATTAAAAAGGCTGACCATATCAAGGTGTCAAGAATCTGGGAGAACAGAAATTCTCAGTGCACTGCTAGTGAGAATGTAAAATGAAACAACCGCTTTGGAAAACGATTTGGAAATTTCCTACAAAGTTAATCATATGCCTACAATGTAATGAAGCTGTTCCATTCCTGAGACTTTGTCCAAAAGAAAAAAGCATATGTTCATACAAATGTAAGTGTTCAAAGCAGCTTTGTTTGTAGTAATAGCAAAAAAAATGGAAACAACCTAAATACCCATCAACAGATGAATGATAAACTGAGGTATATGCAGATAAACTATTACTCAGCAATTTAAAAAAAGAAATGAGGGCTTCCCTGGTGGCTCAGTGGTTGAGAGTCCACCTGCCAATGCGGGGGACATGGGTTCGTGTCCCGGTCCGGGGGGATCCCACATGCCGCGGAGCGGCTGGGCCCGTGAACCATGACCGCTGGGCCTGCACTTCCAGAGCCTGTGCTCTGCAACGGGAGAGGCCATGGCAGTGAGAGACCCACGTACCGCAAAAAAAAAATAAAAAATAAAAAAATAAAGAAATGAGCTATTGATATACACTACAACATAGAAAAATGAGAAAATAATTATGCTGAGTGAAGGAAGTAAGACCAAAAAAAATAGCACATGCTTTATAATTCCACTGACATAAAATCTAGAAAATGAAAACTAATCTAAAAGGACAGAAAGCAAGATACAAAGCAACATGAAGGATTGTTTGGGGATAAAGGATATGTTCATTACCTTGGTTGTGGTGATGGTTTGACAGGTGTATACATATGTCAAAACAGATTAAATTGTGTACTTTAATTATATTCATTTTATTACATGTCAATTATAATGCAATAAAGCCATTTTTAAAAAAGTGCCATACCTTTCCAAGAAAAATGAAAACCTATGTCCTCACAAAGACTTCTAAACAAATGTTCTTAGCATTATTCATAATCACCAAACATGGGAAACAACCAAAATGTCCATCAATTGGCAAACAGGTAGACAAAATGTCATATGTCCATACAATGGAATACTATTTAGCAATTAAAGGAATGAACTACAAATACATGTTATGACATGGATGAACTTCAAAAACATGATGCTCAGTGAAAGAAATCAGACGCAATGAATACGTATTGTATGATTCCATTTATATGAAATACCCAGAAAAGGCAAAGCTATGAGAGACAGAAAGTAGCTTAGTGGTTGCCTAGGGAGTGGGTGTGGGAATAGGGATTAATTGTAGATGTGCATTAGTGATCTTACTGGGGTGATGGAACTGTTCTAAAACTGATTTATGGCGATGGTTGCACAACATGGCAAGTTAACTACAACAAAGAGTTCCAAATTCTGTCCCACCTTGTCTCGGTTTTCTCAGTTCATGGTGAACTCTCAGAATGGATGTGCATAACTGGAAGCAAAGCTTGAGGAAACTTAACAGAAAGAGCTACAGGAGTTGAGATACTGCCCTGTGCCCTAATTAAATAACTCCTCTGAGTAATACTGTTACCTTGAAAATGTGATCTTGGAAGATAGCTGTTTGAACAATGAGCACATTATAAGATTATGGCCATGAAAATGAACTGTAGGCATTTTAGGAAATTAAAGGGGAGAACAAACATCGCAGTGGTTTCATATTCCAGGTTGGTATCCATCAGAGGGTAGTACTACCATCTTAGTATATTAAGAAGTGTAAATTCTGAAAAAAAGTCATAAGTGCAGTGAAAGCCAGGAAGTTATATTATAACCTAGGGCTTAGTTTTTAATGCATGCCATCAAGCTGTGAAAAGGAAAAAGAAGAAAAGGGCGATTTTTTTTTGTTCTGGAAATGTTTCTTCTCTCTGATGGTGAATATAAATTTCATCCTTAAAATGGAAAGGCAAAGAAACAGAAATATAATTTTACACACTTTTGCATTGTCCAGTGGGAAAGTTTATAGACAGGCAGAAGTTACATCATATCTTTCTGGGATTTCTGTCCCACAGAACTAGTGTGGTATTGTATTTGTATGCAAAGCAGTGGGGGTCCTGCTGGCAGTGAACTCAGTGAAGGTGGGGCTAGAGTGTCCTCGGGGATGGTGGTTGAAGTTAACCTCATCACAGCCTCACTATCCAGTGACATTGCCTCCTTGTGTTTGCATGTAAACCAGAATTCAGTCATCAGCACTACGCCTAGACAATACTTGCCTGATGGGAGTGAAGGCAGATGAGAAGCTTCACTCACAAAATATGTGACAACGATGCTAAGGAGAAAGGCTGGCGAGGTGACAGTCTACAGGGTCCTCGGGAACAAGGTGTTGTACTTCTCAAGAATTCTGTGATCCTCTGCACTTCGATTACTGCTAATACTCAACTAAGGAGATGTCCTTGTGTTTGCCTCTGAAAAGAAATACATCTCCACAAAGAGGGGAGATAACAGCTGTTATATAAGATAGTGAAATGCATTGTTTGTGCTTCAAAGGCGTTCCAGCTCGCAATGCAACAGGAGCCTTTGCTTTTGAAAATACTATACAAAGAGAAGCACCAGTGGGCTTGAGTGTGAGCATTGCCTGAAACACTTTAAATGCTACTTAAGAAGGATATAGAGGGCTTCCCTGGTGGCGCAGTGGTTGAGAGTCCACCTGCCGATGCAGGGGACATGGGTTCGTGCCCTGGTCCGGGAAGATCCCACATGCCACGGAGCGGCTAGGCCAGTGAGCCATGGCCGCTGAGCCTGCGTGTCCGGACAAGGATATAGAATAGATCTAAGCATGTCCATCAGATTTACTTCATTTTTATATTCTAGGGATGGACAATTTGAGTTACTTGCAGCAGTTTGATTCAAAGATAGATTATCCTGTTCAACACTGGTCTTTGACTCACAAAAATGTTACAGCTAATGATGAAACAGTAGCTAATATCTAAACAAGGGTAGAACATTCAGTAAACTGATAAACTGAGCAGGTGAAAACATTGAGTAAATTCATGAATGAACAGATTGCTTTGACTTCTGCTGTGAAGGGTAATTCATTCATCTTATATTTGAGTTAATTACGGAAATATAACCTAAGTGGGCTCCTGCTATGAAATGATACAATGCATAAGATTAATACACAAATGTGGGAACATGCACACATTTTAATTCAATAATACAAACTTGCAGCTTAAATTAATAATAGACAGTCAATCAATAAAAAAGATTGATTTTGACCAATGAAAATGTGACTAGTAAACTAGCTCCTTATTTTTCTCTGCTCTGGATTTAAGAGAGCCATTGGTCTCTTCTTATGATACTAGTTTGTGATGCACTTGTCACTGGCCTTCCTGTCTTGTCACTGGCCTTCCTGTTTAAGGATGATGCCTCTGATGGTGTTGCCATCTGTGTGAGCAGATGTAGCTGTGATGTCTGGTGGGTGTTCACCTGGTCTTTTCACATCATTCTCTGTAGCCAAAGCTGCTGCTAAACAGGCTTTTCTGTAACCAACTTTGACGTTTAGACTCCTGTTGGGCCCAAAACACATGTTCAGAGTCAGCTGCCCCATCCCTCTTACTTTCATATTGTATTGGCCAAATTACTGCTTTGATTTCTTACTTGTCTCCAGCTTGGCCTCCACGTTATAGGCGAAGGCATATCTTTAAGGTGTTGCTTCTCTTTTGTCTGCTTCTCACCCTTCATCTGTTTAGATAGAAATGCAATGAGTCAAGTAACCATAGTCCATTCTGATGGCATTTCAGGAAAAAAAAAATTACAGGGGAGAGCAACTATCACAATGGTTCAGTATCCTGGACTGGTAAGTGGCTCAGGACCTCTTTTTTTAATTGAAGTAGAGTTGATTTACAATATTGTGCTAGTCTCAGGTATCTGTTTTATGTATCTGTTAATCCCATACTCCTCATTTGTCCCTCCCCCCACCCGCTTTGGTAACCATAAGTTTGTTTTCTTTGGCTGTGAGTTTGTTTCTGTTTTGTGTATAGATTGATCTATATTATTTTTCAGATTCCATATATAAGTGATATCATATAGTATTTGTCTTTCCCTATCTGACTTATTTCACTAACATAATATTCTCTAGATCCATCCACATTGTTGCAAATGGCAATATTTCATTCTTTTTAATGGCTGAGTAATATTCCATTGTGCGTGTGTGTGTGTGTGTGTGTGTGTGTGTGTGTGTGTGTTATATGCTTAAGAAGATGTGGGGTATATATGTAGCCAATCGTCTGTTGATGGGCAGTTGTCTCAGTATCTCTTTACAGAATCTAGAAGAAAGCTGAAAATTAAACTTGTATTCCACCTCTCATGAGTAGGAATAGCCTCTATGTCAATACTTCCTGCAATGAGGGGTAATGTTAAATAATTGTTATATTAAATATTAATATTTATGTTTATTAAATATATTTATATTTAATTATATTAAATAAACATCAGGGTTGGTATGAGAATTAAATGAGATAAACACATACAAAACATCAAGAACCATGTCCAGTATACAATAAATGTTCAGTGAGTATTTGCTTTTGTCTTTGTATAAAATAAAAATCACCTTTGATTCCAGAATTTGAGGCAACACTGTCTTGGCAGAGGGATTGTCCTAAAAGAAATAAAATATACAGTAGTTCAGTTGAGTTGCCCAAGTGACACCACCTAGTGGGAGGTCCAGGGAAAAGTGAAAGAACAGGATTAAGGCCTCGAAAAGTAGCACCAGGGGGAATGAAGAGGGCAATGGAAGGAGTGAGAGGCAGAAGTAAAAAAGTACTTGCTCCATTCCAGCTTCGCTAGAAAGAGCCAGGTTACACATGAGTGCAGCACCACATGAATGCCACATTTGGTGTATGCATGGATGGGGCTGGGGATGGTGAGAGAGTGAACCCCTTTACTCAGATAAACCATGGCACTGGGATGCGGTCCTGAGGGGTAAGGGAAAAATAAAGACACAAACATTGTTAGAACTAAGTTTTAGCTCTCCCTCTTGACCCTGTATGTCCACTGCTCTGACCCCCATAGAGATGCATCAGTTTCTCTATGGTGATCTATTTGGGGGAGACCCAAACCAAATCGATTTGGAGAGGTCATGAGGTTTATTGGCCTCCAAAGTTCACTTTTGAGCAGGACTGTCTCAAGATGCAACAGACAGGGAGTGGTCAAATCCTCATGGAATTCATACTCCTTTGTACTGCCTACAGCATCACCAGCTCACCTCGGGCCACCTTTATTTGTTCTTGGGCTTTGTTGTTGGTCCTAGATCCTAGATGCAGGCCATATAATGTGTCCTTTCCTGCAACTTTCCTGATGCAATTAAAGCCCCCTTTAAAAAGTTGTTTCCCAAATCCCTTTGAGGGGTTTACAATGAATCACATACAAGATGAGTGTGCCTGCAACTTAATAATAATAACAATAACAATAATAATAATAATAAAAAGCATTTATTGAGCACTTTTCAGGTGCCCAGACCCTGTGCTAAGCACTTCCTAGGCCTTATACCATTTAATTTTCATAATCACCCTCTTTAGTCTTTCTAGAAATGTCTTTTTGAAAAAAAAAAAAAACCTCTCTAAAAATTCAAAAATTCATTCCTGAAATCCCAACCTTCCCCAAATCAACTACTTCTCACAACAGTTTTGCTCCATTTCCCATGAACATCTTCAACTCTTCCCAACTGCAAGAGGAACAGTTCATACTGCAGACACACCATGAAAGCTCAAGAAGCTCACAGTACCCTAGCACGCAAGGCAATGAGAAAACAAAAGGCTTCAAGGCACCCAACGCAGCTTTCAGCTCTGTACATGTCCCTAATTATAGATTTCCCAAAATTGTCAAGGGGAGAGGAAAAGTGAGATGATAATAAAGTGAGAAGATAATAAATTAGGCTATGATCTAAGCCGCTTAAGTTGGAAGAAGTTCTCAGGATATTGGCATCTAGAGAAACTCAGCTTGCTTGCTCAACATAGTCCTATTTCTGTTTATAAAAGTCACACAAGTATATTACAAGTATATATTCATCCCACAAATATTTCTCTTACTACATTTTTCTCTGTAAACGCTCAACAACATGTATATGCAAAGACCGTTAGCAGAATGCCAACATAGGCTTTAGAGTTTGTAATTTTAAAAAGCAACAACTAAGATCTGCTGTAACTCATAAAATATGCAATAAGGGATTTTGAGGAAGATTGAAAAATAGGAAGAAAAACTGTGCTCCCGGCAGGCAAAATATTCATGATATTTTTAATAATAATGAAACATAAGAACTTCATAAGGCAAAACTAAAATCCATTTTGCATGTGAAAAAAATAGGTTCCATTTAATTTGTTTAGGTTTTTTGGTTAGATTTTATGTTTCTTACTGAAAAGTTTGAGGATATGGAAAGTATAATAAGTGCCTGAGGGGAGGTATGGAAGAGGGAGCCAAATAAGACTAGGTAAGGTAAGAAGCCTTTCTACAAGAGTATCTTCACCCTCTTTTCTTTACAAATTCAGTTTTGTTTTACTTTCAGAAGGCAAAAAGAGAAACCAAGTATTGGCTGGCTTGCCTTTATTTATATAATCTATAATATCCTGGCAAAGCATATATTGAAGGGTATAGTTTGTTACTTATGCTAACTTATGAGGTTTAGCTAATTCACCTTAGAGAAGGAAGAAGGGAGAGAGGAAGGAAGATGAGCATTTTTAGTTCTTCAAAGGAATTATGATCATTGTCTTCAAATACCAGATGGATTTGTCCTAACGGCGATGGCTTAGACTTACCACTTTTGAGTGGTATCTGCAGGCATGAGAGTTCAATAAGGAAGAATCCAATATTGTAGTTGCTGGTTTCATTTTATCTTCCACTCAGTTCTAAGGTCCCTGAAGTTGGGATCACATTTTTTTTTAATTCACTACTGTGTTTCCACTGCCTAATAAAGTAGTTTTAATAAGTGTTTGAGTAGGAGCGTAACTATGTGATGGTTGGACCTTTCCAGTCATGGAAGCAGTAAGCTTTCCACCACCACGGATGTTCCAGCATTTCTGACACATGTGGGGTTAGAGCAGAAATCTGAGTGTGAGGCAGGGATTGGGCTAAAGAGTACGTGATGCCTGATTTAATTCTGATCTTCTGAGATCCCATTCGTTTCGAATATCTGTTTTGCCTCTGTGCCTTTTTACAGTTTTTATGAAACTCTTTCTCCCCATCTACAAAATAGTTCTTTTATTCTTATATGCCTGACTCTATCCCAGCACTGCCACAATGTAGACACTGAATTGTATTCACTGAATAAATGAAATGAGGATCAATAATTCATAGTGTCGAATGTCTTGGGCATGAAATTGTCTTTATTTTTTTAATTGAAGTATAGTTGACTTACAATGTTATGTTAATTTCTGCTGTACAGCAAAGTGATTCAGTTATATATATATATATATATATATATATATATATATATATATATACATTCTTTTTTTGTATTCTTTTCCATTATGATTTAGCACAGGATATTGAATATAGTTCACTGTGCTAGACAGTAGGACCTTGTTGTTTATCCATCCTATGTATAATAGTTTGCATCTGCTAATCCCAAACTCCCAGTCCATCCCTCTCTCACCACCCACCCCCTTGGAAACCACAAGTTTGTTCTCTATGTCTGTGAGTCTGTTTCTGTTTTGTAGATAAGTTCATTTGTGTCATATTTTAGACTCCACATATAAGTGATATCATATTTGTCTTTGTCTGACTTACTTCACTTAGTATGATAATCTCTAGGTCCATCCATGTTGCTGCAAATGGCATTATTTCATTCTTTTTTATGGCTGAGTAGTATTCCATAGTATATATGTACCACATCTTCCTTATCTGTTCATCTGTCGATGGACATTTAAGTTGTTTCCATGTCTTGGCTATTGTGAATAGTGCTGCTGTGAACATAGGGGTGCATGTAACTTTTTGAATTATAGTTTTGTCTGGATATATGCCCAGGAGTGGGATTGCTGGGTCATATGGTAGTTCTATTTTTAGTTTTTTAAGGAACGTCCATTCTGTTCTCCATAGTGGTTGCACCAATTTACATTCACACCAGCAGTGCAGTAGGGTTCCCTTTCTCCATACCCTTTCCAACATTTGTTATTTATAGACTTTCTGATGATGGCCATTCTGACTGGTGTGAGGTGATATCTCATTGTAGTTTTATTTGCATTTCTCTAATAGTTAGTGATGCTGAGCATCTTTTCATGTGCTTGTTGGCCATCTGCGTGTCTTCTTTGGAGAAATGTCTATTTAGTTCTTCTGCCCATTTTTCCATTGGGTTGTTTGTTTTTTTGTTGTTGAGTTGTATGAGCTGTTTGTATATTTTGGAGATTAATCTGGGCATGAAATTGTCTTGATGTTGTAGGTGCTCTGTCCTCTCTTGGCCCACGCATCCCACTGGTTAAGGCACAGTCCCTGCCCTGCTCAGTCCAGGAACCGTGACTGGTGGGGGAGACTGGAATCTTCCCTCCCTCTGTGCTACAACATGGGACCCAAATGACATCAGGCAGTCAGTCTATCTCTCTCTCTTTTGCTCTTCTTCTCCTTTTTATAATTTTAATGTATTTCAGCATCTAAGATGACCTACCCCACTTCTTTATCAGCCACAAGCAACTCATTACAATTGGTTTTTAACGTCAGGTAGCTCCCAGCTGTAAAGTCGAAACATGTTTGTCTTATTTAAGTAGGGAGAAAGCCTTTACCTGGGATGAAAGATAATGGTAATATGAGAGACACAGCTATCAGCTGTGGTTTAAAGTAGCTGTGTTTATAAACGAGAGTAAGGACATGCCTACTTCAAGGACTGAACTGCTCTTTGGTGGAGAGTGTGTTAGGGACAAGGGCAGTGGTTATATTTCTTTTATTAGGCATTTCAGAGAGTAAACAAATGTCAATATATTCACTGAAGGCAACAGGCAGCCACTCAAACACTCTAAACACAAATTGCTTTGACAAGTGATCAGGTGTGTTCAGAATACAGACCATCCCCTGTAGGCCAGGCGCACCCCACACCAGCACCCAAGTGTTCTGCAAAGTTAGAGTTTGTGCCTGTTCCATTCCCACCTGAGTCGAACTGATTTTAGAGAGCTAATGCCAAGGTAAATGCAAACAAATTAACATGGCCCAAAGTGATAGGCAAAAAATTTTAAATTGGACTTTAACCTCAAACCAACAAAATACTGAATGTTAAACAATTTATAATTATAAAACACAGCCCAGAGTGAATTAATTTAGGTCTCTATGATTATTTGTATATTGAAATAGAAAGAATATCAGGTTTCCACTTTATTTATCTAAATAAACTGAGACTGAGGGCATTAGGTGAGGAGATAGATTCAGTAATTCCTATTGTTTGTCTATGAAATGAGTTGGATTTCTAAATATGATTGAAATTTTCGAATAATCTCATTAGTAGTCTCCCCTCCCACCTCTCTGAAATAGAATCCTTTGATCAGCAGGGACTAGAGAGGAAGGATATTAAAATGAAAATTTATGCTTGACTAGTGCAAGAAAGGCATATGTATATATATAAGTAGATTTAAAGAGAGATGCTAACTCTACTTTAGGAAATTCATTTCACATCTATTTTATAGATGATCAGCTCCTTCACAGTGGAAAGGGGAGGAGGAAGTGGATGAGCTGGGGGAGTGGAGTGGAACAGGGCAGGCAAATAATTGCTCCCTTTCCATTACAGTGAAGTTTCTCCAGTGACAACCAAGTTGAAATTAAACATTTATCATAACCAAGTACAGATGTATTTTTTTCAATCTAAAATTTTTGGTCTGTATTATTAGTACAGATCAACACTTCCCAAGAATTTTCTGCCATATATAAATTCTTTAGGCACTAATTAATAGATGTTAATTGAAAAGTGGTTTCTAACATTAAATGAGTTGGTTCAATCCAAGGTTTCCCAAAGGTAAAAGGATGTGCACACAGCAGGAATTTTGCTGCTTATAAAAAGGAAAATTAACCTCTCTACACGTTCTATGAAATGCCACATGGTTGAAAAACATGGATCTATCTAATAAAAATAATAGCTGATTTAAAAATCCTATTGTAGGCCAGGAAATGGGATAAATGCATATACAACAGCTAGGCTGAATCATATCACCACAAAATTCATTCATATGTTGAAGTCCTCACCCCCAGTACTTCAGAATGTGACTGTATTTGGACAAAAAACTTTAAAGAGGTAGTTAAGGTAGGGGGACCTTCAAGATGGCGGAGGAGTAAGCTGTGGAGATTACCTTCCTCCCCACAAATACATCAGAAATACAGCTACATGTGGAACAACTCCTACAGAACACCTACTAAACGCTAGCAGAAGACCTCATACTTCCCCAAAGCCAAGAAAATCCCCATGTACATTGGTAGGACAAAAGAAAAAAGAAAAAACAGAGACAAAACAATAGGGACAGGACCTGCACCTCTGGGAGGGAGCTGTGAAGGAGGAAAAGTTTCCACACACTAGGAAGCCCCTCACTGGTGGAGGCGGGCAGGGGGGAAGCTTTGGAGCCACGGAGGAGAGTGCAGCAACAGGGGTGCAGAGGGCAAAGTGGAGAGATTCCCGCACAGAGGACCAGTGCCAACCAGCATTCACCAGTCTGAGAGGCTTATCTGCTCACCCACAAGGGCAGGTGGAGGCTGGGAGCTGAGGCTCAAGCTTCAGAGGTCAGATCCCAGGGAGAGGACTGAGGTTGGCTGCGTGAACAAAGCCTGAGGGGGCTAGTGCACCACAGCTAGCCGGGAGGGAGTCCAGGACAAAGACTGGACCTGCCTAAGAGGCAAGAGACCATTGTTTTGGGGTGCACAAGGAGAGGGGATTCCTTCCCTCTCTGCCCAAAGAAGGCATAGCACTGCCTAAATGAACTCCAGAGATGGGCGCGAGCTGTGGCTATCAGCCTGGACCCCAGAGATGGGTATGAAATGCTAACGCTGCTGCTGCAGCCACCAAGAATCCTGTGTGCAAGCACAGATCACTATCCACACCCACCCACCCCCTACCCCCCAGGAGCCTATACAGCCTGCCACTGCCAGGTTCCCGTGATCCAGGGACAACTTCCGTGGGAGAACACGCGGCACACCTCAGGCTGTTGCAATGTCATGATGCCCTCTGCCGCCACAGGCTCACCCTGCATTCCAATTATAACTACCATACCCCTCCCTCCCCCCACCATGAATGAGCAAAAACCCCCTAATCAGCCACTACTTTAACTCTGTCTGGGCGGAAACATGCTGGAGGGTGGCCTACATGCAGACGTGGGGCCGAAACGAAAGCTGAACCCCAGGAGCTGTGTGAACAAAGAAGAGAAAGGGAAATTTCTCCATGCAGCCTCAGGAGCAGCAGATTAAATCCCCCCAATCAACTTGATGTTCCCTGCATCTGTGGAATACCTGAATAGACAACGAATCATCCCAAAATTGAGGCAGGGGACGTTGGGAGCAACTGTAGACGGGCTTTGCTGTCTATGACTGATCTGTTTCTAATTTTTATGTTTATCTTAGTTTAGTTTTAAGCGCTTGTTATCATTGGTGGATTTGTTTATTGGTTTGGCTGCTCTCTTATTTTTAATTATTATTTTTTAATTTTAGTAATTTTATTTATTTATTTTTCTTTCTTTTTCTCTCCTTTTTCTTCTGAGCCGTGTGGCTGACAGGGTCTTGGTGCTCCAGCCTGGTGTCAGGCCTGAGCCTCTGAGGTGGGAGAGCTGAGTTCAGGACACTGGATCACGACAGACCTCCCAGCCCCACATAATATCAATCAGCGAGAGCTCTCCCAGAGATCTCTGTCTCAACACTAAGACCCAACTCCACCCAACGGCCAGCAAGCTCCAGTGCTGGACACCCCATGCCAAAAAACTAGCAAGACAGGAACACAACCCCACCCATTAGCAGAGAGGCTGCACAAAATCATACTAAGTTCACAGACACTCCAAAACACACCACAGGAAGTGGACCTGCCCACCAGAAAGACAACATCCAGCCCCACCCACCAGAACACAGGCACAAGTCCCCTCCACCAGGAAGCCTACACAAGCCACTGAACCAACCTCACCCACTGGGTGCAGACCCCAAAAATAATAGGAACGACAAACCTGCAGACTGCGAAAAGGAGACCCCAAACACAGTAAGTTAAGCAAAATGAGAAGACAGAGAAATATGCAGCAGATTAAGGAGCAAGGTAAAAACCCACCAGACCAAACAAAAGAGGAGGAAATAGGCAGTCTACCTGAAAAATAATTCAGAGTAATGACAGTAAAGATGATCAAAATCTTGGAAATAGAATCAAGAAAATACAAGAAACATCTAACAAGCACCTAGAAAAACTAAAGAGCAAACAAACAATGATGAACAACACAATAAATGAAATTAAAAATTATCTAGAAGGAATCAATAGCAGAATACCAGAGGCAGAAGAACGGATAAGTGATCTGGAAGATAAAATCGTGGAAATAACTACTGCAGAGCAGAATAAAGAAAAAAGAATGAAAAGAATTGAGGACAGTCTCAGAGACCTCTGGGACAACATTAAAGGCACCAACATACGAACTATAGGGGTCCCAGAAAAAGAAGAGAAAAAGAAAGAGTCTGATAAATATTTGAAGAGATTATAGTTGAAAACTTCCCTAACATGGGAAAGGAAATAGTCAGTCAAGTCCAGGAAGTGCAAAGAGTTCGATACAGGATTAATCCAAGGAGAAACATGCCAAGACACATATTAATCAAACTATCAAAAATTAAATGCAAAGAAAACATGTTAAAAACAGCAAAGGAAAAGCAACAAATAACATACAAGGGAACCCCCATAAGGTTAACAGCTAGTCTTTCAGCAGAAACTCTGCAAGCCAGAAGGGAGTGGCAGGACATATTTAAAGTGATAAAAGGGAAAAAGCTACAACCAAGATGACTCTACCCAGAAAGGATCTCATTCAGATTCGATGGAGAAATTAAAACCTTTACAGACAAGCAAAAACTATGAGAATTCAGCACGACCAAACCAGCTTTACAACAAATGCTAAAGGAACTTCTCTAGGGAGGAAACACAAGAGAAGGAAAAGGCCTCCAATAACAAACCCAAAATAATTAAGAAAATGGTAATAGGAACATACATATCGATAATTATCTTAAATGTAAAAGGATTAAATGCTCCAACCAAAAGACATAGACTGGCTGAATGGATAGAAAATCAAGACCTGTATATATTCTGTCTACAAGAGACCCACTTCAGACCTAGGGACACATACAGACTGAAAGTGAGGGGATGGAAAAAGATATTCCATGCAAATGGAAATCAAAAGAAAGCTGGAGTAGCAATTCTCATATCAGACAAAATAGACTTTAAAATAAAGAATATCAGAAGAGACAAAGAAGGACACTACATAATGATCAAGGGATCAATCCAAGAAGAAGATATAACAATTGTAAATATGTATGCACCCAACATAGGAGCACCTCAATACAGAAGGAAAAGGCTAACACCCATAAAAGGGGAAATCAACAGCAACACAATCATAGTAGGGGACTGTAACACCCCACTTTCACCAGTGGACAGATCATCGAAAATGAAAGTAAATAAGGAAACACAAGCTTTAAATGACACATTAAACCAGATGGACTTAATTGATATTTATAGGACATTCCATCCCAAAACAACAGAATACACTTTCTTCTCAAGTGCTCAAGAAACATTCTCCAGGATAGATTATATCTTGGGTCACAAATCAAACCTTGGTAAATTTAAGAAAACTGAAATTGTATCAAGTATCTTCTCTGACCAAAACGCTATGAGACTAGATATCAATTACAGGAAAAAAAAACTGTAAAAAATACAAACACATGGAGGCTAAACAATACACTACTTAATAACCAAGAGATGACTGAAGAAATCAAAGAGTAAATCAAAAAATACCTAGAAACGAATGACAATGAAAATACGATGACCCAAAACCTATGGGATGCAGCAAAAGCAGTTCTAAGAGGGAAGTTTATAGCAATACAATCCTACCTCAGGAAACAAGAAACATTTCAAATAAACAACCTAACCTTACGCTTAAAGCAATTATAGAAAGAAGAACAAAAATACTGCAAAGTTAGCAGAAGGAAAGAAATCATAAAGATCAGATCAGAAATAAATGAAAAAGAAATGAAGGAAATGATAGGAAAGATCAATATACTAAAAGCTGGTTCCTTGAGAAGATAAACAAAATTGATAAACCATTAGCCAGACTCATCAAAAAAAAAAGGGCGAAGACTCAAATCAATAGAATTAGAAATGAAAAAGGAGAAGTAACAACTGACACTGCAGAAATACAAAGGATCATGAGAGATTACTACAAGCAACTTTATACAAATAAAATGGACAATTTGGAAGAGACGGACAAATACTTAGAAAAGCACAACCTTCTGAGACTGAACCAGGAAAAAATAGAAAATATAAACAGAGCAATCACAAGCACTGAAATTGAAACTGTGATTAAAAATCCTCCAACAAACAAAAGCCCAGGACCAGATGGTTTCACAGGGGAATTCTATCACACATTTAGAAAAGAGCTAACACCTATCCTTCTCAAACTCTTCCAAAATATAGCAGAGGGAAGAACACTCACAAACTCATTCTAGGAGGCCACCAGCACCCTGATAACAAAGCCAGACAAAGATGTCACAAAAAAGTAAACTACAGGCCAATATCACTGATGACCATAGATACAAAAATCCTCAAGAAAATAGTAGCAAACAGAATCCAGCAGCACGTTAAAAGGATCATACACATGATCAAGTGAGGTTTATCCCAGGAATGCAAGGATTTTTCAATATGTGCAAATCAATCAATGTGATACACCATATTAACAAATTGAAGGATAAAAACCATATGATCATCTCAACAGGTGCAGAAAAAACTGTTGACAAAAATCAACAGCCATTTATGATAAAAACTCTCCAGAAAGTAGGCATAGAGGGACCCTACCTAAACATAATAAAGGCCATATATGACAAACCCACAACCAACATCATTCTCAGTGGTGAAAAACTGAAACCATTTCCTCTAAGATCAGGAGCAAGACAAGGTTGCCCACTCTCACCACTATTATTCAACATACTTTCGGAAGTTTTAGCCACAGCAATCAGAGAAGAAAAAGAAATAAAAGGAATCCAAATTGGAAAAGAAGAAGTAAAACTGTCACTGTTTGCAGATGACATGATACTATACACAGAGAATCCTAAAAATGCAACCAGAAAACTACTAGAGCTAATCAATGAATTTGATAAAGTAGCAGGATACAAAATTAATGCACAGAACTTTCTTGCATTCCTATACACTAATGATGAAAAATATGAAACAGAAATTAAGGAAACACTCCCATTTACCATTGCAACAAAAAGAATCAAATACGTAGGAATAAACCTACCCAAGGAGACCAAAGACCTGTAGGCAGAAAACTATAAGACACTGATGAAAGACATTAAAGACGATACAAACAGATGGAGAGATATACCATGTTCTTGGATTGGAAGAATCAACATTGTGAAAATGACTCTACTACCCAAAGCAATCTACAGATTCAATGCAATCCCTATCAAACTACCACTGGCATTTTTCACAGAACTAGAACAAAAATTTCACAATTTGTATGGAAACACAAAAGACCCCAAATAGCCAAAGCAATCTTGAGAAAGAAAAACGGAGTGTGAGGAATCCGGCTCCCTGACTTCAGACTATACTACAAAGCTACTGTTATCAAGACAGTATGGACTAGCACAAAAACAGAAATATAGATCAATGGAACAGGATAGAAAGCCCAGAGATAAACCCACGCACATTTGGTCACCTTATCTTTGATAAAGGAGGCAAGAGTATATAATGGAGAAAAGACAGCCTCTTCAATAAGTGGTTCTGGGAAAACTGGACAGCTATATGTAAAAGAATGAAATTAGAACCCTTCCTAACACTGCATACAAAAATAAACTCAAAATAGATTAAAGACCTAAATGTAAGGCCAGACACTATACAACTCTTAGAGGAAAATATAGGCAGAACACTCTATGACATAAATCACAGCAAGATCCTTTTGGACCCACCTTCTAGAGAAATGGAAATAAAAACAAAAATAAACAAATGGGATGTAATGAAACTTAAAAGCTTTTGCACAGCAAAGGAAACCGTAAAGAAGATGAAAAAGCAACCCTAGGAATGGGAGAAAATATTTGCAAATGAAGCAAGTGATGCAGGATTAATCTCCAAAATATACAAGCAACTCATGCAGCTCCATATCAGGAAAACAAACAACCCAACCCAAAAATGTGCAAAAGACCTAAATACACATTTCTCCAAAGAAGATATACAGATTGCCAACAAACACATGAAAGCGTGCTCAACATCACTAATCATTAGAGAAATGCAAATCAAAACTACAGTGAGATATCACCTCACACCGGTCAGAATGGCCATCATCAAAAAATCTACAAACAATAAATGCTGGAGAGGGTGTGAAGAAAAGGGAACCCTCTTGCACTGTTGGTGGGAATGTAAATTGATACAGCCACTATGGAGAACAGTATGGAGGTTCCTTAGAAAACTAAAACTAGAACTACCATATGACCCAGCTATCCCACTACTGGGCATATACCCTGAGGAAACCATAATTCAAAAAGAGTCATGGGGCTTCCCTGGTGGCGCAATGGTTGAGAGTCCGCCTGCCGATGCAGGGGACACGGGTTCGTGCCTCGGTCCGGGAAGATCCCACATGCCGCGGAGCGGCTGGGCCCGTGAGCCATGGCCGCTGAGCCTGCGCGTCCGGAGCCTGTGCTCCGCAACGGGAGAGGCCACAACAGTGAGAGGCCTGCGTACCGCAAAAAAAAAAAAAAAAAAAAAAAAAAGAGTCATGTACCACAATGTTCACTACAGCACTATTCACAATAGCCAAGACATGGAAGCAACCTAAGTGTCCATTGACAAATGAATGGATGGATAAAGAAGATGTGGCACATATATACAATGGAATATTGCTCAGCCATAAAAAGAAATGAAATTGAGTCATTTGTAGTAAGGTGGATGGACCTAGAGTCTGTCATACAGAGTGAAGTAAGTCAGAAAGATAAAAACCAATACCATATGCTAACACATATATATGGAATCTGAAAAAAAAATCGTTCTGAAGAACCTAGGGGCAGGACAGGAATAAAGACACAGACTTAGAGAATGGACTTGAGCACACGGGGAGGAGGAAGGGTAAGCTGTGATGAAGTGATAGAGTGGCATGGACGTATATACACTACCAAGTATAAAATAGATAGCTAGTGGGAAGCAGCCACGTAGCACAGGGAGATCAGCTCGGTGCTTTGTGACCACCTAAAGGAGTGGGATAGGGAGGGTGGGAGGGAGACACAAGAGGGAGGGGATATGGGGATATATGTATACATATAGCTGATTCACTTTGTTACAGCAGAAACTAACACCACATTGTAAAGCAATTATACTCCAATAAAGATGTTAAAAAAAAAACAGAGGTAGTTAAGGTAAAATGAAGTGGACCCTAATCCAATATGATTGATGTCCTTCTAAAGAGATGAGATTATGTCACAGACAACACAGACCAAGAGATGACCATGTGAGGACATAGCAACAAGGTGGACATATACAAGCCAAGGGGAGAGGCCTCAAATTAATAAACATCCCAACATCTCCTAGCCTCCGGAACTGTGAAAATAAATTTCTGTTGTTTAAGCCACCCAGTCTGGTGTTTTATTATGTCAGCCCTAGCAAATTAATACAAGATACTATGTCATTTAATCCCCACAATGACTCTTCGATGAGAATGGCATTATTGTTATCACCTACTTTCACTGATGAAAAAACTGGGCCTTGAATTTCACTAGTACAATGTCTAAATGAGTGCCGTACATTTAAAAGACCTGCTTGCTTTTACTCCCAAGAATATCCAGCAATTCTTTCTCAGATCTCATTCTTCCTAATCCTAGACATCTTTGCTGAAAAAAAAAAAGAAGGAAACTTGCCAAGAGGTTAACTATGGTCTGGAATATGACAAGTAATTTTTACTTTCTCTGTATTTTCTGATTTTTTCTCAACAAACTTGCATTCGTTTTCCAATTTAAAAATATAAATAAATGAGAAAAGGAAGATTCATGATTAATGCCAGCTATCTAATTTGCCTCCCTAATGTATCCCCATAAGTGATGTGTTTTCACTCTGTCACACCTCCCCTGTTAACCTTTTGCGTTTCTGTTACTCTCAGTGTTGTGTCCATGTGTGTTTGCCCCAGTCACTTGGCTGGCAAGCTCCTTAAAGACAAGGCAGTCTCTTGGTATGGCACCTTATATTTTCATATCCTCTTGCATTTAGTTACTATCTTGACATTACAAAAAGAACATATGCTCCATAAGAACAACTTTTAAGTTATTTATTATGTATTCTCTATTAAACAAATTTCTATATTTGAAAATTTGCGCTGAAAATATCCTTGTGCTTAAGGACTATCCTGCATTTGCGGGACTTTTTTTTTCTGAATAAATTAGCAGATAATCAAATTAAAGGCTTTGGACACTTTTAACACTTGGATTCAAATTGTCTAAGAGCTTCCTCGAAGAGGGGTACACTCTCAGCAATGTGTGAGTGTCAGCTGCATCCTTGCCAACACTGGCCATTTTCATTTTTAAAATAGTCTTAGCCAGTTTGACAGGTGACAGTGGTATCTCCTGATTGCTTTAATTAATATTTCTTTAAAAATTGAACATTCTTTCACATGGTTATTTTACAATTTAATATCCTCTTTCTAATTTTTAATCATTCTGTTTATTAACGTCTTATTTATTTGTATGAGCTCTTGTGATTAAAGTGTAATAATCTTTTGACATATTTACTGGAAATATTTTTCCCAGTCTGCCTTGTAATTAAATGAAGTAAGATTTTAAATTTTACACAGCCAAGTCTGAAGATTTTTCAATTACTTCTAACTTAGATATTACTCCCTGTTTTCATTTAATTTTATTTTCTTTCTCTTTTTTCAAGATTCACATATTTTCAGTAATGACTTTGTGCTTACAACAAATGTTAAAGTGAAAAGTGCAACGTAAAGTCATGGGGCTTCCCTGGTGGCACAGTGGTTGAGAGTCCGCCTGCCGATGCAGGGAACACGGGTTCGTGCCCCGGTCCGGGAAGATCCCACATGCCGCGGAGCGGCTGGGCCCGTGAGCCATGACCGCTGAGCCTGCACGTCCGGAGCCTGTGCTCCGCAATGGGAGAGGCCACAACAGTGAGAGGCCCGCGTACTGCAAAAAATAAATAAATAAAAAAATAAAGTCAATTAGTTAGAATAGATGGGGAATGACTAGTGAATGGAGTGGTTGATTCAGATGTTGTTTTTCCAAGGGCTAAGTAGTACCCTGCTGCTTTCCTGCTTACTGAGTATGAATATCTCTGTCCTGGATTCCACAGTATTTCAGAATTTCAAGTTTCGAATCCAGCCTCCACAGGCAAAGAAAGAGGAGACAGATAAAGAGGAGAATTCTTTAGTGATGACGTTCTCCAAGGGCTACTTCCCTTCATTCCCTTGTTTCCTTGGCTCTTTTCTCTGCCTCTCCAATGAAGAATGTGCAGAATGTGTTCATTCCCTTCTTCTAAGAAGCCTCCTTGGCCACCCCCTAAGGTCAGATGCTCCCACTGTATACTCCAGGATAGTATTTGCCTCAACATAGCTGCTGTACTCTCTTACTGCACTTTCTTTTTATTAGTTGCCCTCAGATCACAGATAGAATGTAAGTTCTTTGAGGGAAGGGACTACTAAAATAAAGATCACAGTGGTTTAATATAAAAACTAAAGCCTAAACTCTGCAGAGAAATAGGAACACATTAGAACCCCTCTCCCCAACCCCACATTCACTTCTTGGGGTCTAATAGTTGTCTTAAGACAAATGATTCAAATTCACAGCCATCAGCATGTACACTGTTCTTCCTAGCATTCTGTCTGATTATTTTAGGACATTGCTGCTAACCACCAATATGCTTCTTGCCTGTAGACTTCTATTCTTGCCTGTAGGGACCTGTATTACTCTCTGTCTGTAAGAGCTACAAAACTCAAGGCCCCAAAAAGAGAGATTCTGATCTTGACTACAGCTAGTTTGATATGGTCTCATGGCAATTCAGGGGAGCTACTTAACTTTTCTGAATGTCAACTGCTTTATTTACAACTATGGGAATAATAACAACTACCTTAAACCTTGTTGGATGCTCTTGAATTTTATTACATGAGGTAAAGCATGAAAATGTCTGGCCTGTAACTGGCTCTCAATAAATGCTCCTTCATTTCCCTCCTTGGAGTTGCAGGTGCTACATCACCAGCAGATAGTTACCCCAGAATAATCCACTGATGAAAGTCAGTGGCCAGACCAATGGTCAGCCAAGCCCTTTATCTGTTTTTTGTTGTTGTTGTTGTTTTTGCGGTATGCGGGCCTCTCACTGTTGTGGCCTCTCCCGTTGCGGAGCACAGGCTCCGGACGCACAGGCTCAGCAGCCATGGCTCACGGGCCTAGCCACTCCACGGCATGTGGGATCTTCCCAGACCGGGGCACGAACCCATGTCCCCTGCATTGGCAGGCGGACTCTCAACCACTGCGCCACCAAGGAAGCCCCAAGCCCTTTTTCTTAATCCTGGTTCCAGGCTCTCAGTTATGGCCCAGATTTACACTTGCCCTGAGAAACAGGGATCTACTTAAAAGGCCAGCCTGAGATGAGCTGGTTCTAGTCTTGACTCAGAGTAGCGCCCAGAGTAGTTTAAACTCTCATATGGCTTTTCTAATAATAAACTTTGTCTTATATAATGTGAATTATATTAGTCTCCCCATGAGATTATAGGTAACCTAAGGACTAGGAGACTGTCAGTCATCTCTTTGCACATTATGGCATCTAGTGCAGTGCTCAATAACCAGAGAGGCATAGTAATACTCTTTGAATTAGATTTCCCAATCACCCCATATTTAGAGAAAAGATATTATGCCTCAGTTGGAAAAGTAAGAAGACTGACCCCCAAAGAATCATCAACACAGTTGTCTACCAACCCAAGAATCTGTCTTGAGTGTTCATCCCCTCCACACGAGACTTGGGGATCCCATACTGTTTAGCTTCAGCCAAACAACATAACCTAATCCTTCTTTCCAGGGGTTGGTTTAGCATGAATCAAAGAGGCTTGAGGAGGGTATCCTGAGAAAAGTGTCTTCTATTAAAAAGAAACACATGAGAAGAGAGAATCTGACTTCTTTGGAAAGATGCTGTCCTATCAGCGTGTGACCATGAGGGAAATAACCTGATGAACAAGGCCCACATGTCAAGGAGTAGAAAGCTTGGAAACATCCAGCTGGGATGATGGGATGCAGCTGTGGCTTAAGGACCCTGGATCCAGCCACCTCTGCACTTCTTGCTATGTAAGATATTAAATGTGCTCATCATTAAAGCCAGGCAATTTTTTTGTAACCCAAAGCAGCTCTAATCCCAAGCCCTTCCAGAAGGTCATAGAAAAAAACCTTTTCCTGGAGCTAGATGCAGCAAAGGTTTTTGGTCTGATCTAAGCTGAGGGAGCACATCAGTCACCTGGTCAGTCTTTGTCTTGATTTAAAGTTTGCACATGGCACACTGTTCTCTGTGAAGTCCTTGCAGCACTAGAGTAAGAGTCAAAACATCTTGCTTGCCCTCAAGGAAATTTAAGTCCCCCCAGAGGCCTGAGATGTGACCTGCCAGCCTGATCTTTACGTGATAGCAGGCCCTTCCGTTTCTTATCTCTTCAGTGCTGGGTGCACGGTAGGTTCTCAGACAACGTATGCATATTGCCTGACTGATCAAGTAACTCCAAGTAATGTGCTTCCAGGGAGGATGATCCCCAGAAGCAGAGGAGAGCAGGGAAAATGCAGAAGTGAGAGGAAAATGTAACCTCACTTTATTTCTGTGGTGAAAAATTCATCCTAGCTTTTGCTTTGAAGCATTACCAGGCCTCGTCTCAGAAACTGGCAGTGACTTGCACTAAGAGTTCCGAAGCCCCATGTGAATGTATGAGAGGCACCTCTTCAATTATACAGCCGAGGCTGTTCCATGGAACTCCTTCCAAATTACCCTCTTAAGGTGGTGATTTTTTTTTTGTATGTGTGCCCTGAACAGATTCTTAAATCTGGAAGCAGAGAAGAAACTTGGGGGAAACGTGTGTCTGGATGACAAAAATACTCCTTTGTGAGAGTCTGAATTCCTTTCAGCTATTATGTGTTTCATAAACATCACAGTGAATTGGCAGACACTCTGGCTCAGGCATTTGTGGAAATCTTTTATTTTTTTTAAGGACAAAATGGAGCCTTGTCTTCTCATTTGTTATGTTTTATTTTTCTCATGTTATATATGAAGTTCTACAGTGGAATCTCTTCTGACCTTTGATAGAGAAGATAACTGGGACTAAATTATTATTTAACTTCCATAGTACTAACTTGTGTTTTACTTCCTATTAAGTAAAATAGAGCTCTGAATTTGGGCTTTTTTATTACTCTTCTCTGCCTCTAGGTTCTGTGCTCCTCATGTCCTGCTACAGGGTGTCCCAGGCCAGAGGAAAACAGGAGAGCTAGCTCTGGGGCAGAAACAATGGAAGGTGTGGACGGAGGACAGCAGGGCCTTAATCTGGCTGTGAACAATAGCCACCTGAGGGGTGTGGTGAAAAGGGCCATTAGAAATGAAGGTTAGGAGCCCTTCACAATGGGCTGTAAGAAATAAGAGGTTTGGGCTTTACTCTACAGACAGTGGAGATTGAGAAAACATGTATTTGAGCTGAGGGGTTGTCTTGGTTGGGTTTCTCAGAAGCAGACACTGAGAGGAGGATTTGAACCCAAGGAGTTTTTTTGGGAGGCAGTCAGGCAGTGGGAGAGTAGTGGGAAAGTGACGTTGAGAACAGGAACAAGGCCAACAAAGCAAAGCTGTTGTTGGTTAAATGTACCCCAGATGAATACCGTTAGGGCAGAGCTGTCTAAGCCCTGTGGTTCACAACTAAGGCTCCTAATCTCGGTTTTATTCCACCCCATAACTGGTGGATGAAACCTCAGAGAAGAAGGAACTCCACAGCAACAGACAACTGAAGCCTGATGTCCAGAAAGTTTGAGAAAACACTTCAGTTGTCATCAGGAACATGGATGAAGATTTGTGATGAATTTAAGTCCGGGTGTGTAGATCAGGGCAACAGGAGACAGAGACACAGGCCATGGTGGTCCAGGGCAAGAGATGATGAAAATTCTAGAAGAAGATAAGACCAAGACGAGAAGAAGACAGGACCTCACACTTACCTGTTGGTGGCTGCCAGGTTTTGAGAGAGCAGATTCTCAGAACTGAGCTATAAAGTAAGGGCCTTGTTGAAAACATAGCCAAGTCCCCAGTTCCAGAAGGAAAGTTCATTTTCAAAGTTGGCTGTCAGGCCTAGGTTCAGGTTCCCATGTGAGCTGTTGAATTTGAGACTCTCAAATTCCTTCTGAGGAAGGTCAGTGTTAGTCCAGGAAGCCAGCTGCAATACAGGACCAATTAAGCAGTGACAGCAGGAAAGTGGAGGAACTATGAGGAGCCCAGCACATCCTTATGGATGGAGAGTCTCCAGGCTCATTTCTGGGGGATCAGGTGGGGCATCAGAGAGTGGGCATGTCTGCTCTACCCTCTAACTGCAAGATGACCATTCCATGTGGAGAAATTTAATCAAACTACCTAACCTTGCCCTTTCTTTTTTCTTTGCAAGAATTCTTAAGGGGATACAGGGAAGACAGAAATTAGAGATTTAAAATTTCAATGTGATACTCTATCATATTCTTAAGACAAAAGTGGACTACTTTAGATACCTCATATAAATGGAACCACACAGTATTTGTCCTTCTGTGACTGGCTTATCTCACTTAGGATAATGTCCTCAAGATGTATTCATGTTGTCTCATATGGCAGAACTTTCTTATTTTTAAGGCTGAATAATAGGCCATTATATAATTATATCACATTTGCTTTCTCCATTTGTCCTTTGGGGAGGAATGGGGAGTCATTCAACATGTATAAAGTTTCATTTATGCAAGATGAGTAAGTTCTAAAGATCTGCTGTACGACTCTCTCAGTTAACATTACAGTGATGTACACTTAGAATTTTGTTAAGAGGGTAGATGTCATGCTAAATGTTCTTACCATAATGAAAAGAAGGAGGAGAGGAGGAGAAGAAGAAGAAGGTGGAATTCCTTTTGTTATAAGATTTCCTTTGTTTGTTTTTCACCCAAGCCATGAAATAACAGGGTACCTAAAACTTTCCACTATATGCTGAGTCAGCCACAAATAACACAAAATGTACCATGAAAGAAAGGGAGCTGCTTTAATTCCCGAGCCATCCGCTGCCATCACAGGAATGACTGTGAGATGGAAGGCTCAGGACCAGCCCCAATACAGAGAGCAGAGAGAAGGAAAATGAGCTCAAGCTAGAAAATCATAAGCCTTAGCTAAATCTCAGGCTTCTCCTGTTTTCCTATGCAAAATAAAGTGACTTCTAGAAATGGAGAAAATAATTTTACCCCAGAGGCTCATTACAGGTGCGGATGACCTACTCAGACATATCTGCCCTCTAGGCTTCAGGGAAGCTATCAGAAAGAAACTAAGCATGAATCAAAAGTACAGGCAATACTGGAATAACTTAGATGTCAACCATATGGGCTGGTTAAATAGCAAATGGATATGCTGCCTGTAGAAATGACAGTGATGATCTATGGGTTTTTTTTTTTTTTTTTTTTTTGGAGAAGAGTGCATCTCTCTTTTTTTTTCTAATTTATTTATTTTATTTATTTATTTTTGGCTGTGTTGGGTCTTCGTTGCTGTGCACGGGCTTTCTCTAGTTGTGGCGAGTGGGGCTATTCTTCGTTGCGGTGCACGGGCGTCTCATTGCGTTGGCTTCTCTTGCTTCAGAGCACGGGCTCTAGGCACGCGGGCTTCAGTAGTTGTGGCGCACGGGCTCAGTAGTTGTGGTTCACGGGCTCTAGAGCACAGGCTCAGTAGTTGTGACACACGGGCTTAGTGGCTCCGCGGCATGTGAGATTCTTGGACCAGGGCTCGAACCCATGTCCCCTGCATTGGCAGGTGGATTCTTTTCTTTTTTTTTTTGCAATACGCGGGCCTCTCACTGTTGTGGCCTCTCCCGTTGCGGAGCACACGCTCCGGACACACAGGCTCAGCGGCCATGGCTCACGGGCCCAGCCGCTCTGCGGCATGTGGGATCTTCCCAGACCGGGGCACGAACCTGCGTCCCCTGCATCAGCAGGCGGACTCTCAACCACTGCGCCACCAGGGAAGCCCAGCAGGCAGATTCTTAACCACTGTGCCACCAGGGAGGTCCCTATCTATGTTTTTTGACATGGAGAGATGCTCGCTCCACATAGTGTTAATTGAGAAAACAATAAGTAAAAAATAAAATAGACAGTATTATGATGTTGCACTGGTTTAAAATGCATGACACTGCATTGGTGTAATGCATATTTTTAAAGTCTGGTAGGAAAAACAAAGTGTTAGTGATGTTTATCTCTAGGTGATGAGTGTTGTGATTTTTTAAATCTATATCTTATATTTTTAACAGCAAAAATAGATGTCTTGTGTATTTTTTTAAAAGCATAGTCAATAAGCATTTTCTTAAAAAATGTTATCCCTCCCTCTCCCAAAGTGATGCAAGTATTGTCCTGGATTGAAGGACTGAAGAAAAGCCAAATATTCCTGAGTAGGAAAGGATTAAAATAAAAATTCTTGAAAAATAAAAAATAAGATTTGGGGCTTCCCTGCTGGCGCAGTGGTTGAGAGTCCGCCTGCCGATGCAGGGGACACGGGTTCGTGCCCCAGTCCGGGAAGATCCCACATGCTGCGGAGTGGCTGGGCCGGTGAGCCATGGCTGCTGAGCCTGCGCGTCCAGAGCCTGTGCTCCACAATGGGAGAGGCCACAACAGTGAGAGGCCCGCGTACCACAAAAAAAATAAAAATAAAAAAATAAGATTTTTTCTGCAATGACGTGTATCTCATGGTGGGATAATTAACACAAGTCATGGAGAGAAAATGGTACAATTATATTTAATTGGTTCCAAAGGTTGTTGTCTATTTCAACCTTTACCTCTGAATAAAATTAGCAGACAGATGTAACCTGTCTGAACTTTTTGCCTTCTTATCAAGAATTACTACAGGGATAATATATTAGGTAATTGTTCCACCTATTATATGATATATGATTTCAGCAGTGTCTATAAAATACAAATAAAGAGAAGTCTCAATAGTGTTGGCATGATAAAATGAAAATTATTAATAAGAATAAAGTTTATCATAGTCAGACAAATATATTAAAGAACAACAGTATATTAAGTGTTGGCAAAATTATACTGCAAGGTCAGTGTTTCTCTAAAGAGTTTTTCTTAGTGAGTAATTAGTACTAAAAATGCCGATGACTCATATATCACAGATAGTGAAGAAAATTGAGGCATGCATGACAGGAAGCAAGATGGATCATCTAATTATTTTTCAATTACAGGTGACACATTGAGTGCAAAAATCTGAAAGTCATCCATCTATCCAGCTGTTTCTTATAATAAATAAATACGTTATTTCATTAGGGCAGCATGTCATAAAAAACAAAAATAAAAACAGCCCATGCACAAAATATATGCCCTGAATGGAACCCCAGGAAGGAAGAATGTTGGCCCAACCAGGGTGGGCCTGTGTGGGTGGAGGCTGTAGGCGCCAGGAGGTGGGTGCAGCAGAGGACGGTTAGTTGCCTTTAGACAGGGGCTATTAATGGTTGGGAAGTTTCTTTTTCAGATAGATGAAGTCCGGTTTAGTAATCTGGGTGTTTCCCAGCAACAAATACATATGGCAAACTATCATCCAGCTTGCCAATGTATAATAAAGTTTATTACACCCATTTCAGACTCTCTGTGCAAACTTGCAGTGCCATAGAGCTGACGGAGAGAGATCTGAGCCAACCTCCAGTGCTGTCATTAAAAATTTTTTAACTGAAACTTTTATTGAAATAATTGTAGATTCACATGTAGATGTCAGAAATAGTACAGAGATTCTTGTATACTTTGCCTAGTCTCCCCAATGGTGACGTGCAGAACTGTAGCATGATATCACAACCAGGATACTAACATCAGTCTTATTCAATTATTTATTGACTGATTTTTCAGATTTCCCCAGCATTTTTGTACTCATGTGTGTATGAGTGTGCTTAAATTTTGAAAATCTTCATCCATTGAATTATAAGAGAGGTCTTTATTCTCAAGATTAACAGCTGGACTATTATGTATTCTCATAGGTTCCCCCTGTTAGAGTGGGAAGGGGTGAGGGAAGGTAGGGGACATACTGAATCATCTCATCAAATAGCATATATTTATTGACTGCTGACAATTTTTTCAGCTGAATCTTAGAAATTTGTCCTATCTTTAAGTATTATATGCTAACAAGGACTGTAGAGAGTGAAGTGGTACTTGCTTTCTAAACAGCATCACTATAGCTCATACATCTGCTCTACCCCTTCCATCCATACATCCCTAGGCTGGTGTATCCTTCACTATCTGTCCAGTGGCCGCCTTTATTCAAAAGCTATGTCTTTGAAAAATCCAAAGTAAACTGAATTTTATGCAATGCTAAGGGCTTAGGTACTGGCCTCAGACAGATCTAGGTTCAAATGCCATATCTTTACCTGCCTGGCTTTGGATGATTTATCTAAACTCTTCCAGGAATCAGCTTCTACATCTGAAATATGGGGCTAATAAGAACCCTTATCTCATGGGATTGGGATAGTAAATGAAACATTTCCTGCAAAGCACTTCCCAAGGAGTTTAACACATAATATGCCTAAATACATTATTATCTGTATATTATATTAATGTTACATGGCTATAGAGTCAAATAGTTATATTGCATTTTCTTATGATCTTTAATACAAGGAAATTTTATTTTGAGGAAAAAGCAGCAGTCTTCTGTAGAGAGAAGAAATTCTGTGTCATCTGAATACACTATTTCTCAGTGCCATTGTCTTGGTAGTTTGAGACAGAAGCTTGCCTTAGAGCAGGACATTTGCACTCATGATTGTGTGTGGGAAGAGGACTGGCATGTCCATGACACACATCTCTCTGGTGGGGCATGAGTTCAATGCCCTTGATCTCCTCCATGGTGTGGTGAGAGGGCTACACAGATGTCAGTTACTGTTTTATGGGGACCCAGGCTTCTATGAGATGTGTTGGTAGGACTAGTTCATGGGTAAATTTAGTGACAGTATTCTCCACACGAGGCATAAGGACTTACAGTGTGAAAAGGATTTTGGAGTCATTTCTAGGCAATCTACAGGATGTAGTTTGGACACCAGCATATTGAAATTTGGGCACTGTGCTGTGATTTTTTAGGACAATTGGCAGTCTGCTGTAGACAGGGAGCTTCCTGCACTAACACTCCCTATCCAGGATTTCTGGCTGGGGCATGTTGATATTCTGGCTGCCATGTTCTCCTCTCAGCAGGCTTCAGGTTGACTGCCTGGTGAAGAGTCCAGAAAGAAGAAAATACTGTTTGTAAGCAAAATATAAAGGAAAGAAATGGCACTGGCCACAGATAGATAAAGAATAGAAAATCTGAGCCCATTTTATTTTGCTTTCAACATGTTTCAAAGAAGAAAGCAAGAAAGAGGGTTAGTGTCACGGAATGGTAGGTTTGGGGTGCTGCTGGACTAAGACTTGCTTTGCTGTAAATGAGGTTAAGGATGGGCTGCTGTGCATGAAGGGCAAAACTGCACAAGACAAATATCCACTAACTGTACTTTAGCAAAATCAGGGGTTTGACTTTGCACCAGCTCCTTTTGCATGGGAATTGTCTCTGAGATAGCTACCATTTCTGGAGCACTTACTATGCTAAGCACGGTGTTAAGTACTTTCAGTGAATGTGGAACTGGTAACATGGGCCTCATTGCACAAAGAAAAGACAGTTCAGCCATTTACCTGAGGTCACCTGGCAAGTAAGTAACCAACTGGACCTACACTCAAAATGTTGGTAAGGTATTTGAGTGCTCAGATCCCTGGATTTCAACAGTTTGAATATGCCTTTCTGCTCATTTGCATCTGATCCAGGAATGTCTGTTCTACTCTGTCTGTGCACAGCCTGTTTTCACACATCCCTATTGTCTCTCAGTGTGTAAAGAAAAGCAGCCAGTTACTGCAGTGTGGCCATTTACCGCTAATGACGCCAGTGGCTCTTTGAATGGGAGGTAGGCGCTGCCATTGATTTATGAGACTCTAAAGTTGCGGTTCCTCGTGGATTAAGATCAGGTCCCGGCTGCCGGGTGACGAGGCAATAGCACAACTCGGTTCTTGCTTGCCTCTGCTGCGGCAAGTCCTTCCTTCAGTCAGGGGTGAGGCAAGGTGGCAAATCCAGTTTGGAATCATCACAGGGGCTGTGAGGTGGCTCCTAATCCCCTCTCTGCAGCAATGCTGGAGTAAAACATGGGGGAGCATGTTTTATTCTACCAGGAACCAGGTTTCCATTTAGGGAGGGAAAGACACATGGAAAATCAAGTGTTTGGTGGCCGGTGGGACTCAGGGACCTGGGAATCAGATGGCATCAAGGATATCAAAGAAAAGGCCCATGTGCCACTGTCTGGACACAGGCAGGAAGAGGATGAACAAGAGAAGAAATCAGAGGAGAAAATGGATATGGGGCTGGGTCCTGAGCGATGAAGTTGCCAAAAACTTCTCTGGAGAGGAGAAATCATCCACCTTGTTTGCTCTGTGATGTGGATGTCGAAGTGACACTCACTCTATAAAGCCATACATGTTTCATGGGAGTTGTAAGTGTGGGTGGGAGGTGGATGAGAAATCAATGAAGGGGCTAAACTTTAAGTCTGGATCAGTGTGAGGAACAAGAGTATCAAATGGGAAATCTGGAGCCTAAGACATAGAGGAGGCCACAAGACTGTCAGTCCCTGGGGGCTTCTCAGAAATAGCGAGAAGGGCTTTGGACTCCCACAAGCCATGGAACTGTGTATGTGTTTTTTGTTTGGATGGTTGGTTGGTTTTTATTAAGACTGTATTTTTTATAGCAGTTTTAGATTCATAGCAAAATTGAAGGGAAGGTATAGAGATTTCCTGTATGCATGCTGTCCCCACACATGCATAGCCTCCCCCACTATCAACATCCCGCACCAGAGTGGTACCTTTGTTACAGTTGATGATGTGCAGTGACATCCATAGTTTACATTACAGTTCACTCCTGGTGTTATACATTGTGTGTTTGGACAAATGTATAATGACATGTATCCAACACTATGGTATTATACAGAGTGTTTTTACTGAGCTAAAAATCCCCTGTGCTCTGCCTATTTATCCTTCCCTCCCCACCAACCCTTAACAACAGCTGATCTTTTTACTGTCTCCATAGTTTTACCTTTTCCAGAATGTCATATAGTTGAAACCATGTAGTGTGTAGCATTTTCAGATTGGCTTTTTCACTTAGTAATATGCACTAAGTTGCTTCCATGTCTTTTCATGGCTTGATAGTTCATTATTTTAGCCCTGAATACTATTCTATTGTCTGGATGTACCATAGTTTATTTATCCGTTCACATACTAAAGGACATCTTGGTTGCTTCCAAATTTTGGCAATTATTAATAAAGCTGCTATAAACACCCATGTGCAGGTTTTTGTGTGGATGTAAGTTTTCAACTTTGAGGGATAAATACCAAGGAGCATGATTGCTGGATGATATGGGAAGAGTACATTTCGTTTTGTGAATCACCAAACTGTCTTCCAAAGTGGCTGAATTCCCACCAGCAATGAATGAGGGTTCCCATTGCTCCACTTCCTCACCAGCATTTGTTGTTGTCAGTGTTCCAGATTTTGGCCATGCTAATAAGTGTGTAGTGGTATCTCATTTTAATTTGCATTCCCCTGATGACATATGATGGCATATGATGTGGAGTATCTTTTCACATGTTTATTTCCCATCTGTATATCTTCTTTGGTGAGGTATCTGTTAAGGTCTTCGGCCCATTTTTTAAATCATAGGTTTGTTTTCTTATTGTTGAGTTTTAAGAGCTCTTTGTATATTTTGAATAACAGTCCTTTATCAGATATCTTTTACAAATATTTTCTCTCAGTCTCTGACTTGTCTTCTCATTGTTGTTATATGTGTTTTTTAAGGGAGAGCACATGTTCAAAGCCATCTACCTAGATATCCATGGTCAAGGGGCTCTTACTAACATCCTGGTTACATAATTTTTTCTTACATATCTTTAGTTAGGGGCCTAGAATATGTCATTTGGTTATAGGTATGGACTTTGTAGACGCAGGTGGGGAACTCTGGGGAAAGAGAGTTGCTTTGCTTACGAGGGCCACCCAGGAAAGTTAGTCACACCAGTCTCCATCTCTGGCTATGTCATGCACAGATGACATCTCTGTCTCCTGCCAATCAATGTGTAAAGAAAACGGCCGCTCACTTGAAGATTCTCAGAAGTACCACGTGTGCAAATTCTGGGCTCTCAGTCCCTGAGAAGCCCACTTGCCTTGAGTTTAAAACTTAACTTTTTGTTGAATTTTTGTGCCAATTTTATTGAATTCAGTCAAAAAGGGAAATGCACAAACCTATGATATATGATCCTATTTCTAGGTAGTGATTTAGTTTAGTTTTTCTTTGAGACATAGCTTCTCTTTAAAGTACATATTTATTCAATTATTTGGGTCTGTGGGCAAGTGACTGCCAAGGTCAAGGCCTCTTCAGGGAAGAACATTACTGGGAGTGGAAAAAAAAACCCAAGGAGTTTTGGATCTGCTTGTTAGGTATACAGATGGTGGGTTTTCTAAATGAAAGATTGCCATGTCACACCAATAAACTAGCAATAGAAAAGCACCTCTGTGTCTGTAATTGGAGGATTGTGAACTGTAGGGATTTGGATGCAGTCTTAATGTGAATCAGTCGGTTGTTACAGAGGAACTCTGCACGTTCAATAAAACCACCTAATGAAAATCACACTCAGTTCCTGGTCATGGGAACTGATTCCAGCCCCTAATTTATTTTTTATTACATTGGGTAGTAGGGAAACTCACTTTAATGCAACAGTTCTGTCAAGGCAGCATTGGCTTGCTAAGCGCATGCAAATGCCTGGCCAAATAGCTTAGCAAATCCATCACTGTTCAGAATGGGTAGGTGCACTCCTGAGAGAAGAGGGAGAGTGGAATCACTGTACCACAGCCTGCTGAGTCAACAAAATCAAGAGTCAGAAACAGTCTTTAAGAGAAAGTACAGGGCTTCCCTGGTGGCACAGTGGTTGAGAATCTGCCTGCCAATGCAGGGGACACAGGTTCGAGCCCTGGTCTGGGAAGATCCCACGTGCCACGGAGCAACTAGGCCCGTGAGCCACAACTACTGAGCCTGAGCGTCTGGAGCTTGTGCTCCACAACAAGAGAGGCTGCGATAGTGAGAGGCCCGCGCACCGCGATGAAGAATGGTCCCCGCTTGCCACAACTAGGGGAAGCCTTCACACAGAAATGAAGACCCAACACAGCAAAAATAAAAAAATTAATTAATAAACTCAAAAAAAAAAAAAAGAGAGAGTGGGGAGGGGAGCTCTCTGGAGTTAGAGTGCAGGACTTGGGACCCAGAGGACAACCTTGGTTCCATTTCAGGGCTCCATTTCTCCAGCACCCACCTCTTCTCGTCTCCACATCCTCACCCTCACCTCAACTGCCTTTCAGCTTCCTTAATGATAGAGATGACTGTCATTTTCTGAAAGGAGTCCTGTTTTTATTTTTCACTTCTAGCAGTCCTTCTATCCTCATCACTGCACATACGTTGGTCAAGACACCATTTGAGACTGTAAACCACGTATGCTGTAAATTCAGGTTGCACTGCAGGACCCAGGAGCTCCACAACAAAGCACAGGCAGCCTCCTCTCTGTCAGTTTGAATCCCACCTGTTCTTTAGAGTACATCTGTTCCACGTAGACTCCCCTGACTACCTCAACTCGCAGGAATTGTGCCTGTCTTATTTCTTAGAGAACAAATAAGGGTACACTTCTTCAGACACATCTTAAATTACCTTACATTATGGTTATCATTTTATGTGTGTATATATTTGTCCTATCGGGATATATGTTTGTTCTCTCTTCTTAATTATAACTCATAAAGGCATCAGACCTCGTCTTTAAAATATCTAGCCCCTGCATAATACTGTGCAGTTCCAAAGCCACATCTCCTTGGCCTCCTTGAGGCCAATTTTAATCCCCTTAAAATCCCATCAGTAAATGTACTGTGTTCACCCATCCCAATGAAAAATTCAAAGAAGTCTATTGGAAAAGCAAAATATAAAACATTAAATCATAATGTGTCCATGGAGACACTCAGACATATGCTTATAAATCTTCCTGGGCTTCCAACATGAAAGAACGTTTAATCTGTTTCACTGCAAATGCTCTCATTCACTTCAATATTGTTCGTAGGGAAAGAACAGCCTATGGGGTTTGTGGAAGTTGGCTTTTGCAATATTCAATTTTTCAGGCTCCATGTAAAAATGTCCCAGAGTTAGTTGATTCACACTTACTTTTACAGGGCAGAGACTGGAAAATCAGCAAAGAGTTTACATGAGCTAATTCATTAAAGAGCCCAGCAGGCCTCCCTTTAGAAAAGACCAAATAAAAATCCTAGCATCAGAATCTTGAGAACTTTGCTCCAGGAGTTCTTTGCAAAGAAGTCATTATATTTTATAAACCTTTAGAGTACCATAATTGCCCTGCTGTACCCGGGAATGAAAGGTTTTGCCAAACTGTCTATCGGAATAGCTTTAAAATCTCATTTTTAAGTAGAGTTTATTGGCTGTACATTGGGAACATTTTGTTTTTGGGGGGACAAAGGTGCCATCTGCTTGCACTTGAATTTGTTCTGACCTGAGACGTTAATGACATCCCTCCCTGAGAATAAGTGAAGATCATGATTTACCATGATTAACTAAGCAGATGATTGATTTTAGCTCAAATACTGTATTAGCAACCTGTCCACAAGCAAAGAAAGTCCTGGGTTGTTCATTTAATTCCAAACAAAGGGAAGATGCATCTAATAAATTTGCTTTTGCCACTTCACTAAAAATTTTACTGATGGGCACAGCTTTTTCTTGCATTTAGGTAGAAGTTATTTCAAGCCTTAAGAGAGTTGAACTCTTGGAGGAAAGAGAAGAACACACTGTGCTGTGGAGGAGAGATCAGAATAGTCAAGTCTCCCGTGGAATTCTTGTCTGTAATTGCAGAAGCAATAATGCAGGTCAGACATCATTGCAATTATTTCAGCGCAGTTCCTGCACAAACTCAGTGCTCCTTGACCTTTATTCATACCCAAATCCCATACTATTCACCTCCCAGGCTATACTCACTCAATTACCTGGCAAATTCCATATGTCAGGATTGGGCAGATCTTCAAGAAAAAAGACAGTGATCATCATCGTTTTTAGTATTTACTAGTATCAGGACTTGGTGTGGGTGACTGATGACCCTCCAGTAACTGATCTAGGCCAAAGTGAGCTGCCTTATCAAGGTCACGTTCCCTCCCCTGGGACAGCCCTCATGCAACGACTATTTACTGGGCGAGGGAAGTAAAAGCCAGCCTCCTTGCTTCAAAGAGGAACAGCTCTGAAAGGACAACCAGTTTCAGAGATCCTTATAGAATCAGTACTCTATATGATTTCATTGTACAATGCAACTTACCCCCCTGCCCAATCTTGCTTCCCTCTCCCATCCCAGGTATTGTTCCTGAAAGCATTCCCCCAATAATGCTATTGCATGCAAATCTGAGAATTTTAACATCTATATCCTGGGTCACCTAACCTACAACAGTTGAAACCGGAAGTGATCCAAGTGGGCAGATTCCAAAATGAAATGCTGGTGCTGGATTACTAACAGAACAGCAGGGTAGTGATGAGGACCCCCTCACTGGTGGTAGGCAGAGCAATGAAAGCCCCTGACATGTAGGTGCAGTAATTGTTAAGCACACTTGACGGGAATGCACTGGTGGGTGCAGTGTCTCACACACTTGAAAGTTTCATAGGAAATAGTAACTATAAGGACTTCGGGTCTGGAGAGCTGTTGATGAAGCCAATAAATATGAGAAAAAAAAAAAACAACTAAAGACAAAAAGGGGACATGTAAAAGCCAGAGGGCCTTCTTGGCAACACTCCTACAACCTGAGGGCAGAAAGGGCAAAGGATCAGGTATAGGACTTAAAGAGTAGCCGAGTTCAAGATAGTGAGGAAGACCAGGTAGAAGCCTCTAAAACTCCACTCCTGCCCCAGCCAAAGTAGTAAATCAAAAGCTGTATCCCATCTTGGAAGGAATGGCAGAGATTAACACTATCCTTAAAGTCCTGAGGAATGTATGGTCCTTCCTAATCTCTACGCATTCTCTCTGTTAATGGTCACCTACTAACATGTAACTAGGGCTCTGTTAGTTTGCTCTAGCAAAGATATCATAACAGCTACATCTGGGACTTTTACTTAGTTTGGTTTACTGTGGTCCACTGTGGTCCATCATCCTCCAGGATTCATCTGGTTTTTTCAGAGCCAAGACCTAATGCTCATGCTCTATACTGCTTCCTAGACAACAGATTATAACTTGACAATATCTGCAATTTCTCTTTCAAAATAAGAGACCGAAACCCTAGGAGAACTAATGGAACACCCTCTTGCTTTTTTTTTGGTACTTGTCCTTAGTTATTATTACCATAGTATATTTACAAATGTCTCCCCTTGTCCTTTGAGCAGCATGAGAAGGCAGTGCAGTAAAGTGATTAGACACAGGGGCTCCAGAGTCAGGTAGACCAGGGTTTCAGTCTCTGCTCAAATTTTTAATAGCTAGTTTCATTGTGCAGTTTATTTAACCTCTCTAAGCAAGTTTTCTGTTCCAGAAAGGGGAAATAAATTGGCCATTTCCTAAGGTTATCTGAGAACTGCATGACAGAATATATAGAAAGTGATTATCACAGAGCCAAGCAAACATTTCCAAATAAAAGTCTTACTATTATGATTATGATTATGCTTATGACTATGATTATTATTAAGAATTCTTTGCGTTTCTATCAGGTAATGTACATGGAGCACTGGGTAAATTTTAATAGCAGATGTTCAGTGATTTAGAAACCTTCATATTTGTTTTAATTCTTAGAATAAGAAGGTTGACAAACCCAAGTCACAAAGTTACAAAAACTATATCTCCCAACCAAAAATGGAGGATGGTATGGACTGCATCTTTGTGTCCCCCCAAATTCACAAACTAAAGTCCAGATCCCAAAGTGATTGTATAAGGAGATGAGGCCTTCAGTAGGTAATTAGGTTTAGATAAAGTCATGAGGGTGGAGTCTTCATGGTAGGATTTGTACCCTCCTAAGAAGAGACCAGAGAGCTTGCCAGCTCTCTTTCTTTCTCTCTGCCATTTAAAAACATAGAAGGTGCTGCCTGCTAGCCAGAGAGAGAGTGTTCACCAGGAACTGAATTGGCTGGCACCTTGATCTTGGACTTCCCAGCCTCCAGAATGTCAGAAATGAATGTCTGCTGTGTAAGGCACTCAGTCTCTGGTATTGTGTTATAGCAGCCTGAGCTAAGACAGAGCATATGATCTAACAAAGGATATTTTTCTAACTGCTAGTATATCTATGTGTAAAGGCTTGCCAACTATTAAAAACAAAAATAGAGTTCTTAGTAATAATGTTTCTTCACAATATGGTTTTTATTGACCCATTTTAACTGAAAAGTGTACACTCACACAATGGGTCTTATTTTGGAACTTGTGGGCTGTCCAGCCACCTCTATAGAGCACAGTCTCTGGAGTCAGAAATATTCAAGTCCCGTTTTATGTGAAATGCATTCTTCTTTGTTGTAAGCTTGGAAACACTGTACTCTTCTCTCCCATAGTTCCAGTCTTAATTACTGCTCCCTTTGCCAATGGCATTGCTCCCAGTGTTATTTCTCTGATCAGTGCTTTCAGCAGCCATCAACAAAATGGCCATGCCAGGGCCTTATTGCCCATGTATTTCTTCCCTACACCTGGTTGCTCTATGGTGGTTATAAATTTTGATTCTTTTAAAGTAACCTTCGTCAGTGTTTCTGCACTGGAGGCAGTTGTTTCTGGGGCAGTGGACACTCTTTTGAACTGACCAGGGACTCTTGCAGAAGCTGTTAGGGCAAGTTAACAACTCTGTCTCTGGAGGTAGGCTGATCAGGGTTCAAATCTTGGCTTCCCCACTTTGAGCCTGCTTGGCTTTGAGTAGACCATCTTTCTAAACCTCAGTATATTCTTCTGTGAATTGATAACAATCAAATAATAATGCCTACTTGATAGGGCAGTTGTGAGGATTAAGTGTGTTGACCTGTAAAGAGCTTAGCACAGTACCTGACGCTGGATATGCAGTCAACAGGAGTTAGCTTTTGCTAAGATTATCACGGATAATACCATGGTCCTTCTAGTTTATTTCTTTATTTTTTATTTTATTTTTGGCTTGGGTCTTTGCTGCTGCACGCGGGCTTTCTCCAGTTGCGGCGAGCGGGGGCTACTCTTCGTTGCGGTGCGCGGGCTTCTCATCGCAGTGGCTTCTCTTGTTGCTGAGCACGGGCTCTAGAGCGCAGGCTCAGTAATTGTGGCACACGAGCATAGTGGCTCCGCAACATGTGGGATCCTTCTGAATCAGGGCTCGAACCCGTGTCCCCTGCATTGGCAGGCAGATTCTTAACCACTGCGCCACCAGGGAAGCCCGGTCCTTCTAAATAGATATACCTTTCCTCTTTTAAATATCGTACAAGTTATTTTCCTTTCCTTCTTGCTACTGTGAACAGCACTGCAATGAACATCTCTGAATGTATATTTCTCCTTACACTTGTCCAATTATTTCCTTTTATGTGTTCTTAGAACTAGACTTTCTGAATCAAAGGATATGAATTTTTCTATATATATGTGTGTATATATATGTATATATATATATTTTTTTAAATCAATACCAAAGTCTAAGAGGAATATATTATCTAGCTAAGTGTACATTCAAAATATTGAAAATCTGGAAAAAATTGACTGTTACTTGAAATTGACCTGAATATGGAAAATCTCCAGCTTGGTAGAAAATGTTGGTGGTCTCAGAAGGAAGCTTATTGGCTCCAGCCTGGAAGATATGCTGTCTCTGTGGCTTCTAAGCCCGACTCTGGTCACGGGAGGCTGCTCACACTCAGACAGACTGACTTTTAGGAAGAGAAAGCCTGGGAGAAAATATACTAGCTAGTGCTCCACTGCCCAGTATAGAGAGAAATCAGGTCATAGTGAATATTCAGCAAAGCTAAATGGGAAAGAAAGGAAAGGGAAGGAACTATGGCTAGAGAGTGTCTTAACTCAAGATTGAGAATGTATTCTAGGTTCCTCACTTAATTTACAGAGTTTTAAAGTCCCTAGTTCCTCTGGGCTAAGACCTGTCACAAAACTCTCTTTCTAGTATTTCCTAATCCCTTAAAATGAGTCATTTGATGATTGCCTGCATTCTTTTTCTTAAAATGTTTTGCATTGCTCCAGTGGAGGTATGGATTTGTCAGCATAGATAATTGTCTGACTGAAGGCTGATGGACATGAAGGAGGGACCTAAAGACCCATTTGCCTGCTAGGGCCCAAATCCTACAGGTTCATGGGTCACAGGTGCCGAGAGCTCCAAGAAGTATCGAGAAGGAAACCTCACAGAAATGATGTCTCTGAGTTAATACTCTCTTACTATATAATGTGAATCCTTACTTAGACTAGAGAAGATTTGACTAAGGATGATTGTATAGTAGTGAAGAGCTTTTTTTCCCCTCTTTCTTACAGAAGCCATGTTCAGAAGGTCCATTCTGGTACTAGACTAAAGATATCAACCAATGACCTGACTTCCATAACAAATACAAACAATTACACTCATATGACTTAATACATGCAGATATTATACTAAGCACTTTAGAAATATAAACTCATTTAATCCTGAGTACAGTCCCATAAAGTGAACAAGATTATAATTCACATTTTATAGTTGCAGAAACTAAAGCACAGAAAGGTTAAGTGACTTGCCTAAAGTCACACAGCTAGTAAGTGGTTAAAGAAGCCTGACTTCACAATTTTATACAGGGCACCATGATCTCGGTAAAGCCTTATAAGATTCATTAGTCTGGCTGGCCCCCCCAACAACCACCCATATGTCCTTGAAATGGGGTCCCGGCACTAGTAATAACAAGTATTTGTGACCACCTACCTTGTGGCCACCTACCAAATTCTATGCCCTGTAGATTTTGTTTTACAACTGCCCTGCAAGGCGGGTCCTCAGTCCTTTCATCTATCAAATGTGTTTTATTCACATTTGATAGATGAAGGGACCGAGGCTCAGAAAAATTAAGGTCCTTGTTCAAGGTTACACTGCCAGTGAAGGCCAGAGCTGTCATTATCACCTAAGTCTTCCTGTCCTTAAAGCTCAAGGTATTAACTACTCCCCTGTACTGTTTTAGACATAAATGTTGGGAAAAGCACAAACCTGGAAGTTAATAGGTGTTGGGTAATTCTAGCCCAGCTCTCCCGCCCTATTTTAAAATAAATGCTATCAGGACCGAGGTGAGCGACACTGCATCCCCACTTTTTTGAGTCAGGCAGTGACTTGCCTGTGGATAGCTGTGGAGGTGGGGCATGGGTAAGATAGAAACACTGGAAAGCACTACTTCTCATTCTTGGCTTTCTCCACCAGAGCACAGAAAGCTAAAGAATACAATAAAGCAATATTAGTTATTTATTCAAATTATGGCTTTGAGTTCTGATTTATTTACTTTCTGCTTAAAAATCATTCCTTGCAGATTGTATTCGTGATTCTCAGAGATTGGCTGAAAGATAGTAGCTATTTTCCTTCTTGGCATGAATCTAAATATAGTTTTGCAATGTGCTTAAATCTTCAAGAAAACGCTATAATGAAAAAGTTATCTTCCTCTGAATAAGTTCAAAAATGACACCATGACACCAGTTCCTGTGTGTGAAATCTGTCTTTAAAGATGGCACATCGGGCTTTCCTGGTGGCGCAGTGGTTGAGAGTCCACCTGCCGATGCAGGGGACACGGGTTCGTGCCCTGGTCCAGGAAGATCCCACCTGCCACAGAGCGGCTGGGCCCGTGAGCCATGGCCGCTGAGCCTGCGCGTCCAGAGCCTGTGCTCTGCAACAGGAGAGGCCACAACAGTGAGAGGCCCGCGTACCGAAAGAAAAAAAAAAATGGCACATCAGTTTATCACGTATCACTACAGACAGATGTTCAGTTTGTGAAAGAATGTGTGTTTTTTAAATTTTGGCATTTGTGTCACTCGCCTGTCCCCATTATCCATCTGGTACCTTTCTACGAATCCCCTAGAAGCTATGGGGCACCTTTTGGGACACGCAGTTGGGATCATTAGATTGATAACTTTTCAAGGCAAAAGATAATTTTCTTTCATAAAATGATATGATTTAAAGAATGACTTTTTTCTGACAACATAACCAGATGAAAGGCAAAGTAGTGGAATGTAGAAGTGGGTTGTTCTCCACAGGTGCCTGAGCATCCCGCTGGCTGGGCTGCATCTTGTCAGGAGCTCCAATCACATGTCAGATGTACAATGAGGGTGTGTCAGACTTGGGTTTGGAAAACAAATAGCTTATTACAAAATGCCTCATCTTAATTAATGAAGACAGATTAGTATGCTTCAAATCTTATACTGAGTCAATACTGGATAATACTTTTTTAAAACTTTAAGAATGGTAATGTTTTAAAGACATAGAATGATGTGTGTAACTTTGTGTAATTTAAAAATTAAGGCAAGCAACTGCTTTTATTGTTGACATTTTAATACTCTTATTCTGTCATTAATGAATTGTGAAAATGAAGTCTAAATGCTGAACCTGTATGGATGCTATTCAAATAGTTGGAATGCCTTCTCCCCAGGAAAAGACATGAAAAATGAAGTGTCAGTGTGGGACATTGGATTTGAGTGTGTTCTGGAAAGGAGTGGTCTTGAGTGGGGGCATGTTTTCTATATTCATCAGCAATTTGAAAACAAATTGGGATTATTTCTGATATGGAGAATATTGAAGGATTCCTTACACAGAAATTGAGCCAAGGGATTCAATTCTATATATATTCACCATGGATGCTCTGGGTTCATAAGAGGAGGGGTTCATAAGAACCCCTCCTCCACACTATCCCTCCTCCCCCGCCAAAAACTGCCAAAAAGCTTAGGCTAAAAAACATTTCTAATTGAAGGATAAAAATACCTACTATTTACTGAGGGACCATTTTGTAAAAGGTGCTTAAAATGTATTCTTTTTAATCCTCACAATTACGCTATAGAGTAGATTTTTAAACCCATCATGTGAAAGGTGAGGTCCAGAGAAATTCAGTAACTTGCTGAATATCACCCTCTGGAAGCGATGGATTCAAATGTAGGTCTGCCTTACTCCACACCATGATCCTAACTACTGTATGTTTCTATGTACACCACACACACGCATACACACACTCTCTCTCTCTCTCTCTCTCTCTCTCTCTCTCTCTCTCTCTCCAAGAAAAATAATGGTATTATTCAGCCCAAGTGTGCTGGAGCCACAGAGAAGGAGAGATGAACTCCAAATAAAGATAAATCCTAGATTGTATAAGTTGACTTTTACAAAGCACAATTCTGAGATGGTAAATTTTGACAAAATAAACTCCAAATAGCAATGCATGGAAACTACTATATTGTGATAAATTTATTGTGACCATACAGAAATATACTCAGAAACAAACTGAATAAATTCACTTCAGACAGATCCAGGATACTGATCTTATATGGTTAAAGAATACTCATTTACTTACTAACATTAAGGACAAATGTTACATTTTACTCAGTGTCTACAGGTCATCTTTTCCACTAGATTTCAGAATTTTTGTGGTAAAGCAGGAATTATACCAACTAGTCGTTTATGATATGTTATAAACATGCAAAAGAGTATGATCTTATTTTATGGTTGAGGGCTAATTAAAGGTACCACCAGCCAGGTTGGGGAATAGACTGACTTTCATTTGGTTTAAAATAGAAGGTTATAAAAATAAACATGACTGTAAAGGTAAACAACATTCAGAACAGTGCCTAGCATGTGGTATGGACTTAATAAATATTTGATGAAAAGTGATTGAATGACAAATGCCATCTATCCATCTGTTGCTATGTGGTACGTGGAACACTTTTTTCTTCCAGTTTTATTAAGATATCATTGACATAGAGCACTGCATAAGTTTAAGGTGTACAGCCTAATGATCTGACTTAGATACATCATGAAATGATGACCACAGTAAGTTCAGTGAACATCCATCATCTCCCATAGGTACAAAATAAAAGAAAAAAATCCTCCTTGTGATGAGAGCTCTTAGGATTTACTCTATAGCAACTTTCAGGTATGACATAAAGCAGTGCTCATTATATTAACCATGTTGTACATTACCTCTTTAGTACTTATTTATCTTATAACTGGACATTTGTTGTGGAACACTTTTAAGGTTCAGAAGTTCCTTGGACGTAAGCAAAATATAATGATCTTGCAATTTTATTTAAAAGCAAATATGATCTATAAAGAAGTTTCTATAAAATGTGCAGGAGAAAAAAATTATAATTATTCCCATAACTTTGTTCCATTTTACAGTAGTTTTGTGTACTCCCAAAAATTACCAAGAAGTCCTTCAAGGGAAGCTATTATTGTCTATTCATTAGGAGGGTTTATGTGTCAGGAAGTAATGCAGCCCTCTTTTCAAGTTGCTCTTCATAATACTTATTTTACAAAATTATCATAGAAAAGAATCCTCACTCTAACCTGTGTTGCAAAATTGAATGGACTATTTTATTGGCTAAAAACTTCCATGTGGACAATAATCTTAAACTATAACAGGACACTGTGGTTTTATTAACATTGATTTTTTTCTAAGGGAAAGGTTCAGAAACAGTCTTATTTTAGTGATGATTGCTCAGTGGTTTACATAGAATAAAATCAGTTTTGTTTTAGAACAGGAAGTACACAATATAAAATAAGGTTAAGATTGATGTTAAAGTAAGAAGGCACTGCTGCCTAGCTGGGAAATAAAGAAAATATGCAGCTCATTTTTTATAAATTGTTAATCTGGTTTTGCATTTTGGTTGTTTTTTGTTTTTTTTTTTTTTACAGAATTGTCAATATTTGTGACAGAGAAAGGAGAAATCAAAGCCTGACTTCTCTAGCCAGCAGCCTGCTCAAAGAAGGAACTGCCTCACCTTAGAATACATTTTGTTTGCAATAGGTTGCTTATAATCCAAATAAATGATTTACTTCTTATTTTATGACTGTGTTTTTAATGAAATATATGAAAAAGATATTAAATAACTAACATTTATTTCCTTTCTTTTTTACAGCTCCCAAATCACTAGAGTTTTTGTCAGATGAGTCAGAATTCACTAAAGAAGCTGTGTTCTGTTTCACTTGCCTCACCGTTTACAACAGCTGTTTATTGAGAACTTACCAAATTCAAGGCACCATGTAGACTAGGAATTGGAGAGATGGTAAGTGGAATCCTTGTCCTCAAGGGGTTTCTAACCTAGCTGGAGGAAAGAGGCACATACTTAAAAGATCGATAACAGTTCCAAGGCTGTTTCAGAGACCTGGTCATTCTCCAAGACCTGCGAGAAAAGAAAAGCACCACCTTTTGCTCCAGGAATTAAGTGGAGGGGTCCCCATTAGAGGACTTCCACCCAAATTTTTATTGGGTAAAGGTGTTATGCTCCTTGCTCTTGTTCTCTGTCTTTACAATCCCTCTTAGAACTTTATTTTGGCATCCTGATTCTAAGTAATCAAAGTTTGGATATTTACTCTCAAGATCCTGGGTTTCTCCTACTTCAGTACATGTAAGAGCAAATTTAGCTCACAACCTATGTGAAAATACTCATGTTTTCTGCCTCCTGAATGTGACAGAGAATGGTAATAAATTAAGAAAATGCACAGTTAGCCAGAACGGAGTTTCTCACTCTTGACGTTTGGGGCCAGGTAATTCTTTGCTAGGGGTGGAAGAGGCTGTATGTGCAATAATGCAGGATGTTAAGCAGCATCCTTGGCCTTTACCAGTTAGATGCCAGCAGCTCCCCACGCCGGTTGCGACAACTAAAAATACCTCCAGACGTTGCCAAGTGTCCAGGGCTGGGGGGCGGGGGGCAGGGGCCAACGTTATCCCCAGCTGAGAGCCACTGCCCTGGAATGATCAGTTGCACCTCAGAAAATGAGAAATCTATGTGTATATATATGCACATGGAAGATTCTAGCCAGTCTCTAGAGTGAAGCAGCAAACAATATTGAGAGATTTCAGCCACACAAACAAACCATCAGGATTCAAAATGCCAGCAATTGCATCTTTTATTAGAATGAATAATTTCAATAATATTTACAAGCTTTGTTAGAGGCTTCTATATTCTTAATTAACTCACACCCTGACCTACAGGGTGAATTATGAATGAGAATCTCTACATGGAGCAGGGGGACAAGTTGGACACTGAAACCTGATTCTGGCTGCAGAGCTGGAGACTCATTTTCTACCTCATTTTCACAAACGCCTTGATTTCTGATGCTTTTGGTTATTCCTCAACAACATTTCCATTGCTGAATTTTGCATCTCATTTTCTACAGATTTTTTCATCCATAAAGTTTCTTGTTGAAATTTATAGTCACTTTATAATTTCTATATTAACTTTTTTTTTTTTTTTTGTGGTACGCAGGCCTCTTACTGTTGTGGCCTCTCCCGTTGTGGAGCACAGGCTCCGGACACGCAGGCTCAGCGGCCATGGCTCACGGGCCCAACTGCTCCGTGGCATGTGGGATCTTCCCGGACCGGGACACGAACCCGTGTCCCCTGCATCGGCAGGCAGACCCCCAACCACTGCGCCACTAGGGAAGCCCTGTATTAACTTTTATACTGCATTTTACTGTATTATACTATTATAGGACATTGATATCACATGCAGCCGTTAACAATTTTGTTCACCATAAAACTCATCATGTCATGAACTAATGTGCTCTGTATCTAGCCTGTAGTAGCCTACCTCTCTCTGTCATTTTTCTTATCTTTCTAACACTCTCAAAAGGGCATTTTAATGACCAAGGTGTTTGTAAGTCCCATTCCATCAGCAGTACCCACAATATCTTCTGGAGCCTTCTTTCTAAGACAGCTTTCTCCCTCTCTCTCTCTCCTACCAGCAGTCTGGTCTCATTATTAACCTTTCCAGCCAAAGAATGCAAGAGAGGACTCGGGGGACTGCAGAGCTACAGTGCTTTGTTGGGACCTCCCTTAGGACTGGCCTCTTAGGTTAAAGGGAGAATTTCTGTTCTGTTATTTCTGTCCTGTACCTTTGCTAGCTCCTGAGTCTGATGCCTCAAGTCCTAATTCCAATTCCAAGTTTACCCAGAGGCCCAGTGTCAGTTCTATCATCATTTCTGAGACTTAAACTTCCTATCTTTAAATGAGGGTATTCCCTGTGCTATACAGTATATCCTTGTTGCTTATCTATTTTATACATATTAGTTTATATCTGTTCATCCCGTACCCCTAATTTGTCCTTCCCCCCTTTCCTTCCCCCTTTGATAACCACAAGTTTGTTTTCTATATCTAAGTCTGTTTCTGTTTTGCACATATATTCAGTTGTATTATTTTTTAGAATCACTATGCTGTACACCTGAAACTAATATAATATTGTAAATCAACTATACTTCAATTTTTAAAAAATGAGGCTGGATGATGTAAAAGTCCTTGACCACTCAAATTGTCTATAATCATATCAAAAATTAAACACAATTACCCCTTAATCCATTACAGGCTAAAACATCATTAGCTTAGTGTACATTTTAAAATGCCTTCTGAAAAAAATAAAATAAAATAAAATAAAATGCCTTCTGTTCCTCAACTGCTAGAAAATTTTCAGAATGTGTAGATCAGTGTTGATTACAAATGTAAATGGCACCCCCTAGAGTTTTTCACAACTTATACTGCCACCTGTGATGCCCAGTTCTAAACGCCATTCATTAGCTAAAATGTAGACAGGAATTAGCAGGATCACAGGGTCACCAGTGAGAGAAGAACAGAATGTCAGAAGATGGACAATAGTGCTGATAGGAGATGTATCAAAAGGGTACAGTCAAGGGACAAAAATCATATCAGGTATTTAAACAGGGAAATTGAAGAATTTTTAATTAGATATAAAGTTGAAGGTAACAAAAAAGGCAGAAAGAGACAAGTATCGTAGAAGTGGAAATTGTAGGAAGAGCTACCACCCATAGTGATGGGGAATAAAAGGAAAAGGGTTGGAATAAAAGGAAAAGCTGGAGGAGAGGCCCATGCAGTTGAAATTCAGACCTCTGAGGAGGCAGGATGGGCTGGAAGGCGCTATTGTTCCTGAGGGAGATACCGCAAGGCTGTTTCTGAGAGTGTTGGAAAACCTGCCAACTAGATTCAGCTGCTACTACAGAAAGGCAGCAGGAAGCCGCAGAAAACATGAAGGAAAGAGAAAGTCCCTTCTTCCTCCAGCCTTGCAGTGTCCATCTAGACTAACAGTGGTCCAGCTGGCAAAGCAGAAACATAACTTACAGAATCAACTATCACAACTATCACAAAGAGAAGCATGGAGAGCTGTTTGGAACTAAAGGGATAATAAATAGCACACCAGGGCTTCCCTGGTGGCGCAGTGGTTGAGAGTCCACCTGCCAATGCAGGGGACATGGGTTCGTGCCCCGGTCCGGGAGGATCCCACATGCCGCGGAGCAGCTGGGCCCATGAGCCATGGCCGCTGAGCCTGCGTGTCCGGAGCCTGTGCTCCGCAACGGGAGAGGCCACAATAGTGAGTGGCCCGCGTACCGCAAAAAATAAATAAATAAATAAATAAATAAATAAATAGCACACCAAGTCTGTCCTAAAGTAGGGATGACAAATAGATTTCATCTGTGTACCAGTTCTAATAATGGCAGCATATTGTGTTGAGAAGGATGCTGAGGTTATACTTATGCAATAGCAGAGAGCCCTGTAATCATTTAGAATATCTTCCATGGGCAGAAGGAGAGCATGGTGGCATAGAGTTGTCATTTCTGGCCTAGAGCCACCTAATTGTCCCATGCACCTTTTGGGTATCAGTCTCTGGAGACAGAGACCTGAACTCCTTCTCAGCAGCAGTAGATGCCCCATCTCACTCCATCTGGCAGAGGGTATGATGGGGAGCAAAGTAAATCAGAGATCCTGACACAGTTAGTTTCTTGGCTATGCTTGAGCTCCTCTAGGGATGGAGAACACATCATCTTCATCTTCAGGGAGTTCTGATAAATGTCTTCCTCATAAAGAACTTAGATCAACCTCAATGTAACTCCTATCCGCTGGCCCCACATCTACCCCTTTCAGAAAGACAGAAGTAAGTCAGATTCTTTCTCTGCATGCCATCCTTCAGATGTTTAAATCCGGTCACCATATTCCACCAGATCTTTCTTCTAGAGGTGAAATAGCCTAGTGCCTCCCACTGTTCCTTACGTGGATGGTATAGAGATATCCCTGTCCTGTCTTCTGAGTACACTTTGACACATCTCAGCCCCTCATCAAGGGTGGCCTGAAATTAATACTCCAGATGTGGTTAGAAGAGCACCAAAGAATAAAACGGAGAATGGAGTTCATTCTTTTATAGATCCCATCAACATTTCTGACGACCACGTCTCACTGAAAACTTTCATCGGGACTTATTTTCTTTCACCTCAAATAATCCTCAGCCCTTCCACCCCCAGGATAAGCAATTTCCAGTGGCTTCAAACTTTCCCAAGGAAAAACATGTTGTGGTCAATACAAACTACTGGCAAGTCTCCTTGGAGGAGAAGGCAAACAGCTTTGTGAACGCTTAACTAAGTTAGAAAATTAAGCTCTTTCTTGCTGATGGTGGCTGTCATAAATGTATGCTCCAGTGAAAAAAAGCTTAAATCAATTTCGGTGTTCTCATTGAGCTGCGAACTTTGTTATTGTTCCTCCTGCACAATATAGATGCCATAAACCATATCTAAGTGTGCAGAAGACATTTACTTCCACTGGGGTTTTGAGCCAGATGAGATTTTTATAAGTGATTCTGTTCTACCTTTTAACTACATTTTAATTTAAATATATTTTTAATCATAGCTTTTAAATTATCTTCACTATGTAACCAAAGTTTAAAGTACTGGCATATTTTTAAAATACATGCAAAAATCTCTTAGTCAGGGTCTTTAAATAGTCCACTTGCATTATTTATTTTAGGTTCATTTAACTGCACTATAATTTTATGAAGTTTTAGAGTGGTGCAGCATATGATGTAATTGCCGATTACACAGGCCATATTTCCAGGCACATTATCAGAAGAAACTATGAAATAACAGGGAGTTTAACAAGAACAAGAGTCTTCAAGAAATTACCTGATGAAAATTCCACAGATACAAATTTCTAAAAGTTAAGGGAAGAGAGAGAAATATGATTAAATACGAAGAAGTCGGGGACGTGATGTAGAGAACAGCAGGAGAAATTCTGATTTGTACACAGCACCCTGGAGGATGGATGATCTGCTGAAATTAAATATCAGCCTTCAGATTCTTAAATTTAAAGCCAATCATCACTTCCAGTGACTTCATTTTGAAGGACTAGGGGGTGTGCCCCTAAAATTCAAAGGAATTATTTTCTGGGTATAAAAGATAAAATTGAAAGATCAGATACATATTATTCTAAGGAAAAAGCAGATGTCTAAAGATTATAGATATTAGTTTTCTCTTGCCACTGTAACAAATTACCACAAACTCAGTGGCTTAAACAATGCAAATTTATTATCTTGAATTTCTGTAAATCAGAATTCTCACATGGATCTCACAGGTCTAAAATCCACATGTTGGCAGGACTTCACTCCCTTCTGGAGGTTCTAGGTAAGGATTCATTTTGTTGCCTTTTCCAGCTTCTATAAGCTGCCCTCATTTCTTGACTCAAAATCCCTTCTGCCATCTTCAAAGCTAGCAATGTTACATCTCCATCTGACCTAAGCTTGGAAAGGTTCCCCACTTATAAGGACTCATGTGATTACATTGAGTTTACCTGGATATTACAGGATACTCTCCCCATCTCAAGGTCCTTAACTTAATTACATCTGGAAAAATCCCATTTGCCATGCAAGGTAACATTCACATGTTCTGGAGATTAGGGCAGGACATCTTTGGGTGCCATTATTCTGCCTATTACACTGTATAAAGCAAAGATGAGACAACACTCCAAGAAGCAAATTGCTTGCAGGGGACTTCCTCAGATGAAGATTATTTCCTTTCATCTCATGTACTTTTTTAGGACAAAATTCACCATTCAGTATTCCCACCCCCACCCCCACCCCCAGAAAAGACAAGAGGGCAGCTATGTGCAAGGAAAGGGATGGGAACTGATGGGAACTGATCTAGAATGATGGCCGAGTCCAGATTAGGTGTAGAGTGGATATGCCAGGGACTCTTCTAAATACTTTATGCAGATAAATTTATTTAGTCCTCATAGCAGCCCTATACGCAAGGAATCTTATCATCATCCTGTTTTCCCAATGAGGAAACTAAGGCACAGATAACTTGCCCAAAGCTACCCAGAGCCTGAACGTTAACTACTAGAATACACAACCTCCTGTCTACTGACCAGTTAATAAGTGGGTTGCAAGTAATTTGTGACTAACAATACTTTTACAAGTCAATGAGTTACATTTGAGTCAAGATTATCTCTATGACAACACTCTTGCCGTTACCTTCTGATATGGGTTTCTGGTTATTACGTAGATGTTGGAGAAGGAACAAGCATTGAACTAGTCAATTGATCTAAGTCGGTGGTTCTTGCATTTCACTGGGCATAAGAATCACCTGGAGTACTTTGTGAAAATGGAGATTACTCAGCCCTAACCCCAGAGATTCATTTAGATCTTGGAATCTCTATTTTTAAAAAAATTCCAAGGGTTTCTTATACAGGCTTCCTGGCACATATTAAGTGCAATATAGAGTGTTTGGAAAAACTGCAGTTGGATGACCTCCCTGGAGCATCCCCCTAAGTCCTGATAAGGCACTTGCAAAGAACCCCACATTTATCCCATTGTAGCTCTTACCATATTATATAGCAATTGCCCATTTGTTTATCTGTCTCCCCCTCTAGACTACAGGGTCTTTAAGGTCAAGGCTGTACCTCTCTCAGTGCCTTATCTCTGCTGCCCACCCCACACTCCACAGGTATAGGTGGTCAGTTAGCCATCTGTTGTCAAATGCATGGCTGAATAAACAAATCAATGATGAAATGGTCTCAGATCACACAAAACCATTTTCAGATGGGTCAGCTGAGAGTCCCACATGCCTCATTTAGTTGAAGATCTGCAGGTAGTAGGAAAAAATTGAAAAAAAAAAAAGAGAACACCATAAGCTAAGTTCACTGTTGAAGGACAGAACAGAAGCATATGAGCAGAAGCTCTTAGAGAGCAGTAGAAATAGGCAGTAGTCTCAGCGTTGGTAGGTGATGACTTCTTGTACCAGCAAGAGACAGCAGCCCTAGGGGCAGACAGTGTGTCCTGTGTGAACTCTTTTCACAATATTATACTGACTTCAGATTTATTTTGCATTTTGGAGACAGAGTGGTATTCTATAAATAAATTAATAAACAAGGAAAAATGTTTGTGATGTCTCAAAGCGATTGTCTTGTGGAAGGACTAATCTGAGCCACCCAAAGTGACTGTATCATAGTGTGGTTGTGAAGATCTCCAGATCATTTGTACAAAGTGTCTAACACAGAGCCAGGCACAAGGCAGGTGCTCAGTAAATACTTGTTGAATAATCAAGTTTCAGGAAGCTTTGATAAGCAGAGACCCGTCTCAGCATGACTCTGTTTCTGCCATGACAATCTAAGGGAACCCATGTTCATCATCCCAGAAGGACTCACCGTGCTATTTCCCTTAGCCCCTCCTACATTAAATTTTAAGATTTTTTTTTCTCCTGGAATATTTTGCCTCTTGTAAGAAAAACTTTTTATGTTGTTTTCATTTGCCAAGAAATTTAAACAAACAATTTGAGGAGTAAACTATGACTCTGAGGACAGACTGCAACTTATAAATTTTAACCCCAGTTTCTTCCTGGACTAAGACCAGTGTGACCATCAGCAATGTGGTGCCTTTCAGTGATATAAAATGCTTGCTCACAGGCCATGATTTCATGAAACTTGTTCCCACGGTTATAGCAAGGCCAGGTAACCCCCGGATGCATATTATCATTTATAGCCATTCCCCGTAAGACACCTAAGAGAGTGATCAAATGCTCTTGTGTCAGCACATAAAACAAATACCTGGTGGATCATAAAATAATGATACATTATTGCATAATATCCACATTGCTTCTGATATTGTACTTGGGAGATATTGTTAATTTTAGGGATAAAATTGCAGGACAGGATAGGACAGCTTTCAACTCCAAATAGAGCATGTTCAAGACCTCAGCAAAACTGGCATGTCTCTCTCCAGCCTTGGCCACAGAAGCTCTGAGTGCTAGTCATCAAAGGACGTTGGGTACAATTTACTCTCATGGTTTCCAAACATTTATTTTAACAATTGACCTTCTTAAAATTAATCATGGACAATTCCTCTATGTATATAATGGACAAATGGCAAGCACTGTGGTTGAAGATCTGAACTCTCATCTTAGCCCCTTCAGCTCCTAAATATATGAAATTAAGAAATCACTTTCCTTCTCTGAGCCCTACGTTTTGTTTTTGGTATTCTTAATCTTAGAATGGAAATAATAGTGCTTGCCTTGCCTACCTTATGTTGATAATTGCTTTAGAATCAGACAAATTAACATTGGAGAGTATTTTGTAAATAATAAAAACCATATACATCTAAGGTAGTAGTAGTGTTACATGAAAAGGAAAAGCACAAGATAGAACATTATAAATAAGTAATTTAAGTTACAGCTATGAAGAAAGAGAAAGATTCTTGGTAGTTTATGCAAACTCTGTTCTTAACTTCTCATAGATTCGGATATTTGAGATGTTTAGAATAACACTAGATATGGTCATAGATCAAGGATGACACATTGATTTCTTCAAAGAAAAGAAATGGGATGATTCAACTACCTAAAAGGGTGGGTTAATGAGAGTTTTAGGATATCTCAGTGCTCATCAGGGAAGGAATCATAAGAGATTAATGATGTCTGCTATGAGTGGAAGATGAGAATAGTGCATGTTTTCCATTCCTGTCAGATTAGTTTTATCCCTTTGATTCTTTTGCTCCACTTCTTTTCCCCAAGTTTTCAGTCCTGGGTCCTTAGCACTAGCACTCACTCCATTTCACAGGACAGCTGGAGCCACCATTCCCAAAATTTCCGGGTGACGATAGGGGCTTAAAGCTCAGTTTCCTTCTTGATGCACAATGTGTACATCCTTCTCCTGAGCTATTTTTAATTCTGTTAGTTGACCAGCTCATCAGCGTCCCTTTCTCCATAGTATTCTCTCTCCTTCATACTGTACGACCCTTAGAAAATCATCTCAGATGACGTCCCATTACAGCCCACATCAATCAGCATCTGACCAACTCAATGCTATGATATTGTAAATGTTGTCTCTTCCCTCTCTCTGGCACACTTAGAATATGAATCTGTCAATTCTGTGTGGAAGAAAGATAGAACATTCTGAATTAATAAGGAGACTAATGAACTGAGAACCTGGGTGAGGCTCATAAAGAAAAATGGCTGAAACTTCATCAGCTTTGTCTTAAGCTCTATTGTTCAGCCTGGCCCACCTGTTTGGCCAATGTCTGTGCACCACTGGGAAGGGCAAGTGTTGAAGTGACTGCCTTTAGAGGCCTCCCGCATATTTGATGAGGACACCCACTGCCTGTGCCCTGGAGGCAGCACAGCAGGTTTCCAGCATCAGACGTCCATTCTGCCATGATGTCAAAATCCCTGATGTATTTCATATGTGTTCTGCTGCTTGTGGCCATAATCTTAATCATGTCAAGGAAGAGATGGCAACCTTACCAGCTCCATCTATCTCTAAGTCTTGCCCCTATAATCACCATGGCTCATGGATCTCCTAACCTTAAGTTAAATTTATAGTTAGCAGAAAACAGCTGTTTTCCTTTCCAAAGCAAGCTGCAATGAATGATTGAAATGGATACAGAAATTACTTTATGCTTTATGATGTGTTGATTAATAAAAGTTTTAAAACATTCTAATGATACAAGTGTAAATTATTATTACTATCAAAGAAAAAAATTGATGTCTCTCAAAATTTTAAAAAAGTCTAAAACTTTGCAAGCTCCTCACAATACATGGACAAAAAGAGGTACTCCACCATAGAGCACCTAAATTTCTTAATGCTTTTCAATTTTATGCTTCATTAGTGTTGGCGTATTTCTCAAAAGTTTGTGAGAAGTATTAATCTTCACAGAAATAATAATTAATATGGGTCAGGCTAATATTGTATGGTGAATGATGAGAATTCCTCCTTTTATTAGTATATTGCACTATAATTTTTTCATTGAAATTGTTGCCTCTATAGCAGCTGTGTTCAAAGGCTGGGCAACATGATTCGCTGTGTTTAGCAAACAAATTTACATCTGAAGTAACTGGTTAGATGTGGGTCCAGGCAATATGGTTTCTGAGAAGATCATAGCTTGAATGTATTCTCCCTTAAATGGGTGAGATTCTACGGAGTTTTGTTCAACCACTGAGCATATGCCATTATGAGAATAAGACCCAACAGAGTGAACATGGAATAACTGTATTGGGGAGTTCCCTGGCTGTCCAGTGGTTAGGACTGTGCTTTCACTACCGAGGGCTTGGGTTCAATCCCTGGTCTGGGAAGTAAGATCCTGCAAGCCGTGTGGAGCGGCCAAAAAAAAAGTAACTATTGGTCACACCTTTTAAGCGTGATTTCATCTCCTTCTAGTCCCACCTCTGCTTCTAGTCACTGCTGTGGTGACTTTGATCAGCTTTGCACAGGGACAGCCTGACATCGCTTCACCTCAAGACCTGCTCTTGCCTCCTGCCCTGGGGCTTCTCTGAAACTGGACACTGATATCCCCAGGACCCACTCAGCACTCAGGTATGCAATTTGGAAATTCAGAGGAGTTAATGTCTGTAGAGTCTCCCTTGACTGACAGTGGAGGGAAACTTTGCATAAATATTTCCTTCTTTTTTTTCCCTAGGCAAATAATTGTGGGGTACATTTTGTAAGGCTCCGCAGAAGGTACCCTGGAATAAAGTGCTAGTCACCAGTAGCAATAGCCAACTCAACAGTGCACTCTTGTATTGCTTTTCCTTCATTCCCTGTTCACTGTCTTTGCCCTCACAGGCTTAATGCAGCCTTTATTTAAGGGTTAAGAAAATCTCCCTCCTACTGTTTTAAGTATTTACGAGGCATGTGTGCTGATGTTTTCAATTACCCATTAATTAGTCACAGAATTCTTCTATAGGTATGAGCTCAGAATCCCTCTGAACACAAGATTCCAGGGAGACATTGTCAGTTCATTGTCAGTTCATCACCACCACAATCTCTGACTCTCATTCTGTAATCATTTGAAATCTATAAATGCTGGAAGAACAAAGGTGCCCATGCTCACTGGGCAGTATGGTCATTTGTTGTAATGTGGATGTTGAGAAGTAGGCTAGCCTTACTCATTAGCTTAGTAACTCTCATATCAATATGTGACATTTTGTATTCAAATTGATGCCTCAAAAAAGATACAATCCATTGGGAATAATTTAAACCTTACATGTTAGTTCTGCAAATTACATTACTTACCATATAAAAGTACACAAGAACAATTATTCTTTGACCTAGGATAAGGCTCATCTCGTTTCTGCTTTCTCAAATGACCTGAATAACACTCTAGACCAAAATAGACATAAAAAACCTACACAGAATATTCCATTCAACTGCAGCAGAATATTCAGTCTTCCCAAGTACACATGGATCATTCTCCAGAATAGATCATATATTAGGCCATAAAACAAGTTTCAACAAATTCAAGAATATTGAAGTTCTATTATGTATCTTTTCTGACCACAATGGTATGAAACTAGAAGTCAAGAAAAGAAGAAAAGCTGAAAATTCACCAATAAATGTGGTAATTAAACAACATACTCTTGGACAAACATTGAGTCAAAGAGAAATTAAAAGGGAAAACAAAAAATATCTTGAGACAAATGAAAATGGAAACACAGCATACCAAATATTAAGGGATACAGCAAGAGCAATTCTAAAAGGGAAGTTTAAAGCAATAAATGCCTACATTAGGAAAAAAGAAAGTTCTCAAACAACCTAACTATACACATAAGGAACTATAAATGTAACAACAAACTAAGCCCAAAATTAGCAGAATGAAGGAAATAAAAAGATCAGAGCAGAAATAAATTAAATAGAGGTCAGAAAAAATAGAAATAATCAATAAAACTAAGAGCTGACTTTTGAAAAGATAAACAAAATTGACAAGCCTTTAAGTAGACCTAGAATAAAAGTGATAAGACTCAAAATCAGAAATGAAATAGAAGACACTACAACTAGTACCCTAGTTATGCAAAGGTTCGTGAAACACTATTATGAACAATTATACACCAACAAACTTGAAAACTTAGAAGAAATAAATAAATTTTTAGAAGCATACACCCTACCAAAACTGAATCATGAAGAAATAGAAAAACTGAACAGACCAATAATAAGTAAAGACACTGAATTAGTAATCAAAAACCTCCCAACAAAGGAAAGTCCAGAAGCAAATGGTTTCATGGGTAAATCTACCAAACATTTAAGGAAAAATTCACACCAAACCTATTCAAACTTTTCCAAAAAATTAACAAAGAGGTGACATTTTGAAACTCTTTTTACAAGGCCACCATTACCCTCATACCAAAGTTAAACAAGGACATTATGAGAAACGAAAATTACAGGACAAAATCCTAACGAACATTAGTGCAAAAAATCTCAACAGAAAATAGCAAACTATATTCCACAGCACTTTAAAGATATCATACACCATGATCAAGTGAGATTTATCCCTGCGGTGCAAGAATGATTCAACATCTGCAAATCAGTCAATGTGATACACCACATTGAGAGAGTGAAGGTAAAAATCTTAGGATCATTTCAATAGATACAGTAAGAGCATTTGACAAAATACAAAATCCTTTCATGATAAAAGTCTCAACAAACTGGGTATAGAGGGAATGTACCTCAACATAATAAAGGCCGTATATGACAAGCCCACAGCTAACATCAAGTTCAACAGTGAAAAGCTAAAAAAAGCTTTTCCTCTAAAATCACAAGACAAGGGTGTCCACTCTCACCACTTTTATTCAACATCGTACTGGAAGTTCTAGGCACAGCAATTAGGGGGGAAAAAAGGAGGGAGGGAGGGAAGAAAAAGCATACAAATCAGAGAGGAAGAAGAAAACTGTTTCTGTTTGCAGATGATATGATCTTACATATTAAAAACTCTTAAGACTCCACCAAAAAACTGGTATTGTTACAACTAATAAACAAATTCTGTAAAGTTGCAGGATATAAAATCAACATATAAAAATCACTTACGTTACCACACACTAATAACAAACTATCTAAAAAAGAATTTAGTCATCATTCTTTATCTTTTTAATCTAGAATTCCCCCATCTTTTTTTGTCCTTGGTAGCACTGGCATCACATCAAGAGTTATATGACGTCCACTTAAAAAAAAGAAATTACATAATGTCAATTTATTTCACTATTAGATGATGTCAAGTTTGATCACTTATTTAAATTCATGTTGGCCAGAATTCTTTATTGTAAGAATTTCTCCCTTTGAAATTGATAAGTAATCTATGAGCTGGTACACTGAGATTATGTGAACTCCTGTTTCCCAGTATACTTCCACGTAATTGTTTTGGCAGCATTTGGTGATTCTTGGCTGAGTAATTATTATATTGATAATTGCAAGATGGTGATTTTCTAATTTCATAATTTCTTCTATTTCTTTTATCTAGTATTCTTCAGTAGAGAGGAGATTTCCCTTGAGAAGGTGAATTTTTTAAATGGTATGTACTGAAATTTTCTTATAAACTTTGATGTATAAAGTATTTAGTAGCCCATAAAATATCTTGCCTGGTTCAGAAACAACTCAGAAATAAAACTGTGGGGCCTATAGCCTTACAGGGAGTGTGAAGCTAAGAGGTCCTCACTCTTTACACGGGACAGAGAGCCTGCTGGACAGCTCATCGCCTGTTAGTGTATAGCTGGTCTCTTTTCCTATCAGCTATTTCTGTCGGGACTGGCAGGGGGACAGCTCTGTTAAGAAGGTCTCTCAGTGGGTTCGTAGCAGTGTTTTGGGGGGAAGTAAACAGTTATGGAGTTATGCTATTCCAAGACAACTGAACTAGGGCTATAGAGTTGTGAGAACTAATCTAGACTTTGCTGCATTCTAGTTCTGTGGCCCAGTGTCACACCAGAAAAATTAAATTCTAATGGTTAATCATAGGATTCCATGCCTACATATAGTTCCTTATGAGTTGTGGTTTGTTGGTTGGTTGGTTAGCTGGTTTTAGCATCCATTATAAAGTTTGTTTTCCAGATTTTAGAGTACCTATGAAATGTACTTTTCCCAAAAATATATCTGAGGGGCGGGCCATATTGCAGGTGCAATATTTAGTATTATCAAATTACCAGCATATTGAGTGCTAACTCAGTGCCAGACATGCTGCAGAATGCTGATCATACAGTCTCATCTATAAGTCAGAGAAGTCAGTGAGAGAATATTACTATTACCTGGATTTGTGTAGATGGTAAAACTGACTCTTAGAAGCTAAGAGATGATAGAACCAGGTGTCAACCTCAGGTCTGTCTGGTTCAAAGCCAGTGAATGATCTTTCCCATGGTGCTATAGTCACTCCCATATGGGCACCAAAAGAGCAATAAATTGTTTGGAGTTTTTCAAGGCCCTTTATGAGATCCAAAGGTCCTACAGGAGCTTGGTTTTCTATTCTCTGACTTGTGCTGCCATCCAGATACATCTTCAGTTCTCATTGAAAGCAAACCAGGATCTCTCACCCTCACCCCAGGAGAATATGCCCAGAGGCCTGTGAGCAATGACATTCCCATTCCAAGGTTTCAGTCTTCAATTTCAATCCTGCTGTTTCCTTTGGATGCTCGTTTGTTTTAAATCTTTTTCATTAAGAAGCTACTGGCTCTGTCCTTGTCTATGCTATAAATGTTTTTATTTTGTTAAATTTAATTCTTATGGATTTGCCAGACTATGAATGCCCCAGTGACTCATAAAAGCATGAAAATACATAACCAGAGTTATGCATAACTAAAAGCCTAATTACAAATGTGCTGATGTCCTTAGTTTGAAAACTAAAAATGAAATGAGATGTATTAGCTTTTGTTGTATTTCTTTAACAAAACTGGAGATGGTCATTTTTCCAAGCACCACCCAGAGGGAAGAGGGGAGAATTATTCACCAGAGAGTTGCCAGAGGATACTGGATTCTCCACCACTCCCTTTTCCCACTCCAACCCTTTGTGCCAGTTTACAAAGACTTCATAGACCAGAAGCATATGGAGGATTTCTGTGGAGAATCCACATGTGCTCAGCTACTTGCATATGTGTGTGTGTTGTGCTTTCAGATGTTTCCCTATGACAAGAAGGAAATTCTGAAAGGGTACATTGATGGCATCAATTGTTTTCATTAACATGACATCACTGGGAGATGGCAAAATAAGAATCTGAGTGTTAGAATCAGATGGTCACAGACTCATATTGAGTGTCTGTGCTATGCTACCTCTGGCATAACAAGAAAGAAAAAAGAAGAAACACGGGCTCTGTCCTCAGGAAATGTATCATCTAAATTATACATACATATGTGCATATGTATATATATCCATTATTTATTGCATACATATGTGGGTAAATAATAGATACATTATTGGATACTTACTGTGTGGTAGGAATCTCAGAGACACCATCTTATTCTTCATATGAGCCCTATGTGGTTGACATTATCATCTTCGTTTTACAAATGACTGAACTATACAATAGGCACAAAAGGTATATAATTCTGAATATTCAGTCCTAGTATTGGGTATGCACTGGGTGCCAGGTGAGGTAGGATGGGCAGTACATAAAGCCAGATGTGTTCCTTATGGTTCTTTACCGTCTGGTTGGGAAACTGAGACTAACACAAATGAAATTTCAGAAAAGACCACAAGGATGGCTACTTTTTTTTTTTTTTTTTTTTTTGCGGTACGCGGGCCTCTCACTGTTGTGGCCTCTCCCGTTGCGAAGCACAGGCTCCGGACGCGCAGGCTCAGCGGCCATGGCTCATGGGCCCAGCCGCTCCACAGCATGTGGGATCTTCCCAGACTGGGGCACGAACCCGTGTCCCCTGCATCAGCAGGCGGACTCTCAACCACTGCGCCACCAGGGAAGCCCAAGGATGGTTACTATTAAGCATCAGGTTGGGTGATGTAAACTGTTGTGGAAGGTTAAGAAGAAAACAGTGAGAGGGCATCAGGAAGGATAGAGGCAAGCTAAGGGGTGGGCTTTCATCAGGGGAACAACTTAAGAACAGAAACTTAATGTGCGAAACAGAAGCATCCACACTGCAAATTTTCCAATTAGCGCTTTCTATCCAACATGGATGTTAGGAAGATAAGGTGGAAACCAAAGTGTCTGAATCTGTGGAAACTTTGTATAGAATTGAATGTGTAGTTGGCATCTATTATATTTTTGGTCTCTTTCTTCCTAATGGAAACCTTTGTCCAACTCTCCATGTGACTCATGTACAGTAACCAGTCAAGGGGATCACCATTCATACCTGAGAAATGAGTGAGAATATATGCCAGCTAGCCAAACAGAATTCTTCCTAGAGACTAACATGGGTCTTCTTTCTGGGGCATCATGAGTTCTGAGGACCATTTAGGGCCGTAGCTCTGCAGATCAGCTTGCCACTGGCAGGAGACAGAGCACGGCAGAGAATAACCTAAGCAAGGCTCATATATCAGTGGTCAGAGATGACAGTCCTGAGAATGCCTGGATGGAAACTGACCTGAAGGTAGTAGTTGAGCTTCCCAGTTTTGTTTGCTTGCTTGCTTGCTTACTTGCTTGCTTGCTTTGATTAAATTAGTTTGACTTAGGTTTCTTTATACTTATAACCAACACAATCCTGATTAACACAGAATGGAAGAATGGATGGAATAAGATTTGGAACGAGAAGTCATGCGCAGGGGTCCTGAAGCAGAGGGACTGGAGAAATTGCCGGGAAGTAGTCCCTTGTTCCTGCATCAGTTTTTGAGGGACAACTCCTATGATTTTCCACTGTCCAATCAATAAAAAAAGTTATGCCTTTACCCCCATAAAGGAGAACTTGCAAAGTTCTAACAAAGCTGAGAAAAGGACTTTGAGATCTCTGAACCAAAGATAAAGCAGTAAAAGACTAATATTTATTATTAAGCATCCAAAATAAGTGTTGTTCCATTTTTTTCTTATTTAGACACATTTGAGTGTGTTAGAAAGTAGGAAGAAATGCACTTTTCAAGAACCAAACATCATTTATTTAACTTAAGCCATCTGTTTTATGATTTCTTTTTTAGGCGACATTTCACATCCTGCTGCTTTCGAGAGAGCTGCTGTCTTCCAGGTCTATAACCCTCTCATTTCTTCTGTCTCTTATCACTTAATTAGTCCATTTGTCAGCCAATCCATCTTTCTCTCTTTTCTCTTTTCTCTCCCCCCATTTCCCACCTCAGAAAGTAACTTCTAACTGAACTAGGCAAATGACTCCTAGATAATTATCTTCTAAGAGGAATATAATGCATTTTTTATGTATCCACTAAATGACACACTCTCCATTCCTCATCCTGCTCTCACCCAGAAAGCCGTGACTTGCCTGCCTTCACATCTTAAATGAAAGTAAAGTTTATTCTTTAGCTCTGGCTCCCGACAGCCATAACTTATAGCAATAAAGGTTAATGTATTGGATGGAAGGGAAGTAAATTTAAGGTAATAATGAGAATGATTCTTTATCATTCCTGACAGATCTTGAGCTCTGTGTAGGCAGTAATTAAAGAAGAGTTTCAAAACCATAAAAACATAAATAAGATTTCTAGTAAAACTCTTTATTGTAGCTAGGACTTTTTTATTGTAGTCTGGACTGAGTTGAGAATACTCTCATAGACTTTGTTAAGCTTTTTCAGAAATCACCCGGATGGGAAAGGTTGAGTACAATGGTGGGGTCCCTGTCAGTGGGCATCTCTGCCCCCCAGTAGGCATAGAAACATGGAGAGGACTTAGAGGGAGCTACCAAACCTCCTTCAGTTTAGCTGGAATGGGTCCCTGAGAAAGGCATAGACACCAGGACAACCTGGGCCAGTTCAAGAGTCAGGAGAGGAGTAAACACAGTGGAGGTGACAGAATGTGAAGAATAAACAGTGGTCCTTAAAAGTTGCTGAGGGGCTTCCCTGGGGGCGCAGTGGTTGAGAGTCCGCCTGCCGATGCAGGGGATGCAGGTTCGTGCCCTGGTCTGGGAGGATCCCACATGCCGCGGAGCGGCTGGGCCCGTGGGCCATGGCTGCTGGGCCTGTGCGTCCGGAGCCTGTGCTCCGCGACAGGGGAGGCCGCGGCAGTGGGAGGCCCACGTACCACACACACAAAAAAAAGTTGCTGAGGTCTGAGCCATGCACTGAGAAGGTGATAGGCCGGCAGCAGGGAAGTCTTCTGGCCAGATGAAACTTTCAAAGGGGTAATAAAAGATCTACTCAGAAAGATTCTCGATTAGGATGAAATTTCCTCCAGTGAAATCACAAGATTTCTTCTCTTCACAGATTATAGGGTTTTGAAGCGTGTGATTTAGAGAAAGACACAGACTGGAACCGGTAATTTCCTTCTTTTTCTGGCCATAATGAGGAAGGAATAGGGAGCTAATGAGAGCTATCAAGAACGGGAATGAATGGGCCAGGGAGAGGCGAGACAACAGGGAGACTTAGAGCACGTGCGTGCATAACTCAACCTCCCTGCAAGACGGAAGGTGTCCAGTGAAATCAGGGTTGAATTCACATCTACAGACTTGAAGGGAAAAGGACAAGGAAGAGGCACCACAGAACATCAACCTGCAGCCCAGGGATGGGAAAGTATGGAAGCTGGGAGGAGGTATTCCTCCAAGTCCACCTGTCATAGTCCTCCTCCAAGTCAGGGACATGTCTGGGAAGCTGGAGGTTACTTGCCTTTTCCATGAATTCTCTGGTCTGTTTTGGCACTATTGGGCAGTACTGGCTTCCTCTTTCTTGCCTTCTCCTTTCATGTATCAGTGCATCTAACCACCCATTCTCCAGAGCATCACAGGGCTGAGCCAACCCACCCCACTTTAACACACTCCATTGAAAGTCAAAAATATAAGAGAGAGTATAGATCTGGAGTCACAAGGACTGAGATGAGGGAGCAGTTTTCCCCACTGTGGAAGAAGTAAACCCATCTTCAGCTTCACTGTGCATAAGGAAGCAAATGACCCAAGAGTGACTGAGCTTTAAACTGAGCCAGACAATCTAAGGTTAAAATTCCAACTCTACCACTTATACAGTATTTGGTATTTGTCCCATTACATGATCTTCTGTGAGCTTCAATAGTCTCATCTGTAAAAGAGAAATAATAACACCTATCTTGATGCTGTTTTAAGGATTAGTCATAATGTTCAGTCAGGAAAAAGAGGCATAAAAGAGGCATTCCCAGTGGAATGGATTATGGAAGGTAGCCAAGGGAAAACACTTGACCATCTCATGCCCACTCTTGACTGTGGCAGAGAAAGTTCAAGGTGATGGCATGCCAGTCTAGGAGGAAAATATCAACTCAGATGCTGGCATCCAAATCAGATGCTATGTAAAGTGCCTTGACTTATTTGTTTGTTTTTAGACATATGATTGACATATAACATTATATTAGTTTCAGTTGTACAACATAATGATTCAATACTTGTATATATTGTGAAATGATCACCATAATAAATCTAGTTAACATGCATCACCACACAATCTTTTTCTTTTTTTTTTTTTTTTTTTTTTGGCTGTGTTGGGTCTTAGTTGCAGCACATGGGGTCTTCATTGCAGCATGCGGGATCTTTTGCTGTGGTGTGCGGGCTTCTCTCTAGTTGTGGAGTGCAGGTTTTCTCTCTGTAGTTGAACCTGGCATGCAGGTTCCAGGGCACATGGGCTCTGTAGTTTGCAGTACACAAGCTCTCTTGTTGAGGTGCGCGAGCTCAGTAGTTGTGACGTGCGGGCTTAGTTGCCCTGCAGCATGTGGGATCATAGTTCCCCGACCAGGGATCAAACCCCCGTCCCTTGCATTGGAAGGCAGATTCTTTACCACTGGATCACCAGGGAAGTCCCACAATTTTTTTCTTGTGATGAGAACTTTTAAGATCTATTCTCTTAACAACTTTCAAACATACAATTCAGTAATATTAACTCTAGTTACCAAGCTGTACATTACATCCCCATGACTTATTTATTTTATAACTGGATGTTTGTACCTTTTGACCATTTTCACCCATTTTACCCGCCCACCACCCCTGGTAACCACCAATCTGTTCTCTGTATCTATGAGTTCAGTTTTTTTGTTTTGCTTTGTTTTTAGATTTCACATATAAATGAGATTATATGGTATTTGTCTTTATCTGGCTTATTTTATTTAGCATAATCACCTCAAGGTTCACCCACATTGTCACAAATGCAAGATTTCATTCTTTATTATGGCTGAATTTTATGTATATATATAAAATCACCTTTTCTTTATCCATTCACTTACTGATGAACACTTAGGTTGCTTCCACATCTTGGCCATTGTAAATAATGTTGCAATGAACATTGCGGGGACAGGGCATATCTATTTTTGAGTTAATGTCCTCATTTCCTTTGAATAAATACCCAGAAGTGGAATTGCTGGATCATATGATAGTTCTATTTTTAATTTTTTGAGGAATTTCCGTACTGTTTTCCGTAGTGGCTGCAACAATTTACATTCCCACCAGTAGTACATAATGTTTCCCTTTTCTCCACACCCTCATTAACACTTGTTATCACTTGTCTTTTGGATAATAGCCATTCTAACAGGTATGAAGTGATATCTTATTGTGGTTTTGGTTTGCATATCCCTGATGATTTGTGATTTTGAGCCCCTTTTCATGTACCTGTTGGCCATCTTTATGTCTTCTTTGGGAAAATGTCTATTCAGATCTTCTGCCTGTTTTATAATTGGATCGTTTGGGGGTTTTCCTATAGAGTTGTGTGAGCTCTTTATATATTTTGAATATTAACCCCTTATCAGGTATATGATTTACAAATATTTCCTTCCATTTGGTAAATTGCCTTTTCATTGTGTTGATGGTTTCAAAGATTTGCTGTGCAAATCTTTTTTGTTTGATGTAATCCCACTTGTTTATTTTTGCTTTTGTTGCATTTGCTTTTGGTATCAAATCCAAAAACTCATCACCAAGATTGATGTCAAGGAGCTTACTGCCTGTATTTTCTTCTAGGATTTTTATGGTTTCAGATCTTATGTTCAAGTCTTTAATACATTTTGAGTTGATTCTTGTGCATGGTGTAAGATAATGGTCCAGTTTCATTCTCTTGAATGTGGCTATCCATGTCTTAACCTGTCAGTTGAAGTGTGAGGAACATCTTTCATTGGGGGATGGCATTATGATCTGAAGGCTGGAGATGATGAGATGTTTTATTAAGAATAAAGAACCATGCTAAGACCCACCAACGCAGTGGTCATAAAAAGGTGAGATGGACTTGAAAAGAACTAGAAAAATAGTGGACTTAACAGGCTGTGGTTCCCCCTGGCCAGCTTCATTTAACCCACCTTGCTGACCCAGAGTATAGCCAGTCCCCAGAAATAGACTAGACCTGGCAAACAAAACTATGAAGGAACCCAGGATATAGCATTTCTTTGTTGCTCATTGCTATTTCTCTCTGTTTCTCTCTCTCTCTCTCTCTCTCTCTCTCTCTCTCTCTCTCTCTCACTGTCTCCCTCTTTCTCCTGACATCTCCATCTCTTCAATGCTACTGAACCCACATGGTAGTAGAAGACCGTGGCCCCTCAACTCTGATATTGTTATTTTATAAGTACATACACAGGCAAAGACTGGCTCTGTACAAATCTCTAAATTTCAATTCCAAATTCCTGGGAGATAGAAAGTGATTGACTCAACCTGAATCAAGGATCGGCCAGTCCACTCTGGCCAGAGGATCAGGGTCACAACCAGTTGCCAGCTGACCCTTCTGCATCAGGGAGCCAGTGCCAGTGAGGAGACCCGACAAAAGGAAATGAAATAAAAGAAAATGTTCCCGGGTCAAGTGAAATGGAGCCAAGGTGGCAATGCTGGACACAGGAAAAGTTAAACAGGAAGTAGTTAAAGGAAGGCAATAACAGAACCATGCTCCACTCACCATTAGACCAATGGAATCTTTTCCATCTCTCATTCCGTATTTTCATTTCACCCCTTAGAGCATTCTATCTTTAATTTGGATAAGAATGTTTCTAATCAAAGTTCATGCACAAATTTCGTGACCCAGACTACAATGCTATGAAAGTAAATCATGCATCAATTAATAAATCTTTTCTCTCTATAACCTCTGCATTGAGTTTATCAGCCTTCCTGTAACTGGAATACAGAATGCAAAAATATTTCTCCACACATAGAGCAACTGACACTCTCTGCAGCACCCACCCCTCACCCCCCCAACCCAGTTGCACAGATAAATTCTACTGTCATTTTTATAGCAGCTCTTGTATAAATCTGGATATTTTATTATTTGAGATTTTGCATTGGCAAATTTTCAAAATTAGCTCATTTTACGTTCTTGCAAATCATCATGCTGGGGGTAATGAAGAATGAGTGTTCATGACAGGGAATGACTTAGCAGATGACATGGGGAACATCAGTCATTCTTTGTCCTCTTCCTGATTGCCTTAGCCCCCTCCCCAATTCAATTTCCTTCCCGAAGGGTAGTAATAGTATTGGATTAAGTTTCTAGAATAAAGATTGCCAATAGGTTACCTCTTATGAGCTCACTCTAGTTAACAGTGCTGTCCAAGCTCCATGTTGAGAAGAGCTCTGAGGTCTGGCCTGGGGTCAGTTGGAGAGAGTACTTGGGTCGATTAGCAATGACGGCCATGGGTACAGGAAGGAAGAGTATCAGTAAACATGCCAGATGTTTCCTATTCCTGTATCTTTCAAAAGAGACCAAGGGGCAAATAAAAGTTTATATCGCAAAATAGAGATCAAATTTCATGGAGCCTGGTGTCTGGAAGAGTGCTGCTGCTACTATGCTGGCATTGAAGTATGTGGAATATGGTTCAATCTTGATATTCTTGAGAGAGATAGAGAATTTGCAAACCCACCATCTCAGAACTAATCATAGTATTAAACATATATATGAGCCAGGCATTATTCTACACGCTTTTACATGTGTTTTTCTTTGTAATTTTCACAACACTCTTATGAAGTAGGCACTATAATCTCCCTTTTACAGAAGAGGAAACAGATATAGAGAAGTTAAGTGATATGCCCATGATTACAGCCCTAGGGAGGGTGTGGCTGGCAATCCATGTCAGGCAGTCTCAGTCCAGAGCTCTTAACCCCTGTGCTGTATGGGCTCCAGAGTGCAGGGAACTAACTCTAACTGAGCCGTGGATGCCAAAAGTCAGGTAGGGACCCTCAGTAGCTGCATAATGTGCTCCTTCACACCAGCCTCACAGTTAATTTGATTCATTCTTGTCTAGGCACTTTCCATGTACTACCTCATCCAAAGAAACCTATAGGATTGCTGTGATTATTCCTAAACATGCACCTGTAGGGTTGCAAGCAAGTGGCCAAAACTGAGTACTGTAGGCATAACTCCAAGAGGCAATAATGCCAAGTAACTCTTACAACTACATTTAGAAGATCAGTATTTGGAAGTCCACACTAGAGAGACAAGTAGAAAAAACATGTGTAGGTCCCTATTCATTCCCAATGGTGGGACCGTTCAATAAAAATGCAAAATTGTGGCATGCTAAAGAAAATCTGCATGTAGTGGTGAACTAAGCTTGATTCTTTATGTTCAGATAGCATCAAATTCCACTTCATTACAGGTAACTATTTTATGGAACTCACTTGCATTTATAATTCATTATGTCTCATTTCTTTTCTGCTCAGTTATCTCTGGTTTATTTGAAAGTGCCTCCCTTAGGAGCCCCATTTCAAAGGAGCTGGTTAATCAAGACATTGGGTCATGATAAAAAGATGAGAGCCTCTTTCTAGCAGTGGGGGAAATTGCCAAAAAAACCTTAATATGCAAGGCACTTTATAAGAAAGCAGTTAAGTCATTTTAGAAGCAAATCCTGAGTAAAATCATCTTCTTAGAAAGGGGTTTGAGCTAAAAGAGATGGAGCCATTTGAGGATGGCATTTGAGATTTTTTTATTCGATCCAAAAAAAATAAACATAAGCTACAGCCTCTCTCTTCTATTCCAAGTCCCTAACCATTCCTGAAATTATATTGAAGAAAATTACAATTCTTGAATATAAGAAAAAGGGGACATCCATGGAGGAGAAACCATTAGGCATCCCCAAAATGTGGAAAGCAAAGAGAATGAAGAAGGAAACCACAGCCCAGCCAACTACCGCAGGAAGTGGGAGCTGCATCAAAAGTTTTCCATCCCGTGGATGCTGGAAACATGAAGGATTCAGGAGCACTGACTTCACAAACCCTTTTATTGAGGTGAAATTCACATAACATAAAATTCACTGTTTTAAAGCGAACAATTCGGTGACATTTAGAACAATGTTGTGTAACTATTACCTCTATCAAGGTCCGAAACATTTCCTCACCCCCAAAGAAATCCCATACCCATTAAGTAATCACGCCTCATGCCTCCCTCCTTCCCCACAACCCCTGACAACCACCAATCTGCTTTCTGTCTCTATGAATTTACCTATTCTGGATTGTTCACATGAATGGAATCATGTGACCCTTTGTATCTGGCTTCTTTCACTGAACATAATGTTTACAAGTTCATCAACATTGTAGTATGTATCAGTACTTCATTCCTTTTCATAGCTGAGTAATACATATTCCAGTGACGATATATACCACATTTTGTTTTTTCAGTCTTTCATGGATAGACATTTGGGTTGTTTTCACTTTTTGGCTATTGTGAATATTGCTACTATAAACATTCATGCACAAGAATTTGTTTGAGTTCCTGTTTTCAATTATTTGGGGTATATACCTAGGGGTGGAATTGCTAGATCATGTGATAGTTCTATTAAACATATGATAATGTTTAATTTATTGAGGACATGCTGAACTGTTTTTTTCCCAGTGGCTGCACCATTTTACACTTTCTCCACAACCTTATGAACACTCGTTGTTTTTCATCTTTTGGTGATGATGATGATGATGATAACCATCTTAGTAGACGTGAAGTGGTATCTCATGGTTTTGATTTGCATTTCCCTAATGACTAATGATGCTGAGCATCTTTTCATGTGTCTGTTGTCCATTTGTATATCTTCCTTAGAGAATATTTATTCAGGTCCTTTGACCATTTTTAAATTGGATTATTTATCTTTCTGTTGTTAAGAGGTCTTTACATATTCTGAATAATTAGACCTTTAACAGATACATGATTTGCAAATATTTTCTCCCATTCTGTAGGGTATTTTTTCAGTTCCTTGATAATGTCTTTTGCTTCACAAAAGTTTTTAATTTTGATAAAGTTCAACTTGTCTATTTGTCTTTTGTTACTTGTACTCTTGATGTCCTGCCAAACTTTTGATGGCTGCCCGTATCTCAATTATAACTAAGTTCTGTGTTTTCATGGCCTTCTGGTCCTCTTCTGCTCTCCCTGGTGCCCACTCAGCACAAACTTCTCATAGATTGATTTACCCTGTCCATCCTTCCTTGGAGCCTTCCTCTGGTCATTCTTTATCCCTGCCTGACAGACATCTCTTCATGTTTTCTTTTTCATCTTCATAATCCCTTTATTATCAAGTATCTTTCTTGACTCAGCCTATAAATAAGTCCAAACTACTTCTATTCAGAAATTTAAAGCAAAGAAATTTCTCTCCAGATATTTTACATCCTTCTCCAGTGAGCACCTCACCTCCCTCCTCCTACAAACAAAACTTCATGAGTCACCCACATTGACTCCTTCTTACCCCTTTTTAGTCAAGCCTTGGCCACATTCCTGAGCCAGCTCTTGGAGAGGACACTTGTGACCTCCAGTTTGCCAAATTCTGAGGACACTTTACAGTTCTATTGTGGCTGGTCCCCTCTGCAGCATAAACAGGACTTTTTTTATTTAATTTAATTTATTTTTTTATACAGTGGATTCTTATTAGTCATCCATTTTATACACATCAGTGTATACATGTCAATCCCAATCTCCCAATTCATCACAGCACCTCCACCCACCACCACCCCCACCACCCCCGCCGCTTTCCCCCTTGGTATCCATACGTGTGTTCTCTACAACTGTGTCTCAATTTCTGCCCTGCAAACCAGTTCATCTGTACCATTTTTCTAGGTTCCACATATATGCGTTAATATACGATATTTGTTTTTCTCCTTCTAACTTACTTCACTCTGTATGACAGTCTCTAGATTCATCCACGTCTCTGCACGTGACCCAATTTTGTTCCTTTTTATGGCTGAGTAATATTCCGTTGTATATATGTACCACATCTTCTTTATCCATTCCTTTTGTTGATGGGCATTTAGGTTGCTTCCATGACCTGGCTATTGTAAATAGTGCTGCAGTGAACATTGAGGTGTCTTTTTGAATTATGTGTGTCTTTTTGAATTATTGTTTTCTCTGGGTATGTGTCCAGTAGTGGGATTGCTGGGTCATATGATAATTCTATTTTTAGTTTCTTAAGGAACCTCCATACTGCTCTCCATAGTGGCTATACCAATTTACATTCCCACCAACAGTGCAAGAGGGTTCCCTTTTCTGCACACCCTCTCCAGCATTTGTTGTCTGTAGATTTTCTGATGATGTCCATTCTAACTGGCGTGAGGTGACACCTCATTAAGACAGGACTTATGAGTTCTTTCTTTTTAAATCCTTTCACCGCCCCCCCCATTGGCTTCTGTGACACAAACTTCAAAAGGCAACAATGTCTAGAAAGTGGCTACAAATCCCTAACATTTATTGAGCACTCACCATAATTACATTTCACCAGAGGAAGAAAAGGACGTCATCATTGTGAGCATTTTTTTTCCCCATTTTATAATCTGGTTTATGGCTGTGGCCTTGAGATTCACAAACATAGAGCCTCTTTGACATGGTTTGACATGAAAAATCAATCTGATACCTAAAGGTTGAAATTCTGCAAGGAGCACTGAGGATTAGGGAAATGGGTGTTATAGGTTTCAATAAGTAAGTAGCATTCCATAGTTCCTTCAGAGGGTGACTGATGGCTGGGAGACTGGAGAACCACCAGCCAAAGTTCAGACATGAGCAAGTCTTAGGACTGGTACCTGCTCAAGCAGATGGAAAACAGAAACTACAAATCTGTTACGTTAGAGTGTGGTTAATAATTTACAAGAGGATGCCTTGATTTAATAAGATGGGATTTAACTGTGAGGTTCTTTAAATGGGCAGCTTTCCTCACGTCTCTAAGTGTTTATTAATAACACATTAGCTAGAGAAGAATCTGAGGGAGCTTAAAAGAGCTTAGAACTAATTTGTAATTATAATGACCACTGAGAATCAATATAAAACAAAGGGATAGTATTTCTAAAGTGGTTGATTAATGTCAAAAGAAGCAAATGCTCTTGACTTATAAGAACTTGGCATGCAACCCAACCACAGATGGCTTAAGCATAATAAGACTTTATTTTCTTATGAAAATAAAAACTTCAAGGGTAATGGTAATATTTATCTCACCATATGGCTTGACTCTAGACTCAAAGGACAACCTTGCAGTCTCTCTTCTCTGTGGTGGCCCCTTTCTTATCTTGTCATGGCTATGAGAGTTCCAGGCAGCATCTGTTTATTCCAGGAGAAAAGAAGTAGCATGTCTGTCTCCCAGTTACCTCAGTCAAGTCCTAAGATTAGTTCTCAGTGGTTCAGTTTGGCTCTGTGACTATCCCTGCATTCACTTTTTTTGTGGCCAAGGCAACAGTGTGCTGATTGGCTCAGGTCTAAGGTCACATGCCCACGTCTGGAGCAGGAGGTGAGGTCAGCTTCATCCAAAACACACTCTCTGAGAGTAGGGCCGCTTGGGATCTCTAGAGACAAATGGAGAGATTTTTTACCAAAAGAAGGAAAAATGAAAGTTGGGGAACTAAAAAAAAAAAGAACAAGGGTTCACTGTGCTCAGCACATACATGAACTTACTGGGTTACAGTTTCGGTATAAAGCTAGAACCAAGCAGGATTCTCACACCCATACCTGGGACAGATGCTTTTGTGCCTTCCACTAGCTGGAATGTTTGGCCTTGCTACAATACAGCCACCAGGAGACTCTCACATATAGCACACACTTCCACTTGCCACGGGCATCTTCCACAGAGACTTCCAAGCACATTCTTTGCAGGCTAAATCTCTATATCTACACATACCTGCCTATGGTGTTACCTTGCCATCTAGTGCCATCCCTGAGAAGTACAAATGAACAATATTGATCTGGTTAGAAAATATAAAGAGGAAGTGCAAACTTTATTTTTTTAATGTTCCAAGATAGAGAGAACAAAGAGCACAAATCAATCTTGCATGGATTTTCCAAGTGTCTGGGATTTAGCATAAGAGCAATCCAATTCAATAATTCAATGCAACCAGGAAAAAGAATGTGATTCTAAGTTTTAGTCTTATTTAAAGTGAATGAGGCCACCAGTTCCCATTTCAACGGAAGTATTTCAGGAAGCTAAGTTTCGTGGGTGAATCCTGCTGCATGTGTGGATTACTGCAAAGGTACGACTTGGTTTCCCAGAGAACAGGGGAGAAACATCGATGGAGGCAGGTAGATCTCTAGCTTTTGTCTTCCCTCCTTTTCACTTCTTCTTTCTCTTTGTACAGAGTTGAGTTGTTCTCCACAAATGCTGCGTTTAGTCTTAGCTCACTTTATCATCTTCTTCTGCTAAAGTAGAGCCAGTCCACACACTCCCAGACCAAAGCCTTTGACGGGAAGAAGAGACTCACTGCCAAACGTCCAGTAAATGACACCATCCTAGAAAGACTTGGGTGCCCCTGAAGACAAATCAAGAAATCTTTGCCTAAGACAGAATGCAGCTTCGACACTTAAGATCTCAGTCTTGCCTTGATTCTTCTTAGAAGCAGCAACACAAAATTGTAAATTCTTAATCCCAAGTTCATCCATTCAATTCTGCATCAAACACCGCTAAACCATTTTTGTTACCATTTCCTCACATTTACCCATATTGCCCTCAAACAAGAAGATTCTCTTTTTATTCCCAGCCATGATTAAAATTTGGGACATATTACCTCCTTCTCAATCACATCACCTCTTTCCAAGATCGTTCTTTTCTCTACTAGTCGCCTATTTCCTGACACCTTACTGCATTTATCACCAGGACCCATATTAATACTTAATCATGCAATTACTTGTTTTCCTATATATTTCTCATATTTTTATAAGAAAATGGGTCTAAATTGCCTACTCCTAAAGGGCTGGACCCATTATTTAGTATCTGCCCTGATACCTGATTCATACTAATACCTGTTGCTGAAATGACCCCAATTCTTCTCTCAACTCTACAACAGTTCTCAAGTTGTCATATTTCTCCAAACCTTGATTTCTGGATCCATCTGTTCAGTAGTCCTCAAACTTCAGTGTATCAAGGGTGCTTGTTAAAAGGAAGAGTTCTGGGCCCTACCTCAAGAGATTGTATTTCAGTAGATTTTTGATAGATTCAGCAATCTGCCTTTGTAAAATTGCCCCACCTTATTCTGAGACAGGTGAGCCAAGGACCAAATTCTGAGAAACGCTTCCAGAAAAGCTTTCCAGTTCTATCCAAGGGGATCCTCAGACATCAGGAAGCATTATCTCAAAGAATGAGTTATGCCACATATGAATGCTTCTGCCTCTGGGGGTGATTTATTGGCCTAAGTTTCTGGCACTGATAAAACTTCCAGTTTGATGATTCAACAGAAGTAAAGCCACAATTTGTGTAGCCAAACTGTTCAAGGCTCTCAACAGCATGTAAAAAGGAGATCAGCTGGAATCCGATGGCCATTGATTTATCTAGTAAAGCATGAAATGTGATTTCCTTCATTCAGTTGGGGCAGGATGCTGAGAAGTTCAGTGGCTTATCTAGTGCTCATCAGCAGCTGCATGAGACAATCCTCATCAGTGGTCCCCATAAGACCCTAAGTTTGTGACATTCCAGGAACTGGGGACAAAGAAGGCATGTGAACCAGCATACGTGTGGCAATGTAACACAAAGGGAAGAGCCTCAAATTCAATGTCTGAAAGTCTAGATTCTTATTCCTAGTCTGCAAGGAATATTAATAGCTAACATTTGCTAAGCGTGCTGCCAAAAGGTTTCTTACTTTTTCTCATTTACTCTGCTAAACAATGCTACGAGGTAGACTCTGCCAATATCAACATCTTCACTTTAAAGTTAAAGAAATCAAGTCTCAGAAGTGTTTCTTACCCATTGTTATACAACTTTAAGTGACAAAATTGAGATTTGAAGCCAAGGAGTTTGATTCCAGAGGTCCAGAAAGGACCTCACTATACTGCCCCTGCCTAAGCCATGTTAGGGACTCAGGCATCCCTTCTCCATGCATCTAAGATGTATAAGTAGGATTATACCAGCTCTCTTTATTGCATAGGATTGACCTGAGGGTTCAGGTGAAAGGGTAGATATAGAAGTGCTTATAAAGTATGTGTTCCTATGCCAACTGTATCATAGAAAATGTAAATATCTACAGAGGACAGTCTGACAATGTAAAGAATGTGAGCTTCATCTAAGGGTACCAGGCTCCATGGAGGTCAAACTCATTGTTGCTATGCAGCAATGCAAGATTTCCAATATTCCAAAAGAAGCCCTAAATCTGTATATTTATTTGAAATCTTTCAACTTTTTAAATACTGGTCCATTTAAAAAAAAAGGCTTTGCAGATCAATAAAACAGGTCTGGAGGACCCTAGCTTGAGATATATACATACATAAATAGAAGGTCTAATTGTTGAAAGAATGCTTTGTATGAGGAGATAGGGTACAAACACACTTGGATAATTCAGTTAAATTCCCAGTACCTCCATTTTCTATTATTTTCTAGCTTTATTGAGATATAATTGACATATAATATTGTGTAAGTTTAAGATGTACAGCTTAATGATCTGATATATGTTGCAGAATACCACAATAAGGTTAGTTAATATATCCATCATCTCTCAAAGTTATAATTTTTTGTGTGTGGTGAGAACTTTCCAAATCTACTCTATAAGCAACTTTAAGATATACAATACAGTATTGTTAACTATAGTCACCATGCTGTACATTCCATTCCCAGAACTTATTCATCTTATAACTGGAAGTTTGTACCATTTGACGACCTTCACTCATTTTCCCCACCTCCCATCCCTGACCCCTCGCAATCATCAATCTATTCTTTGTTTCTCTTAGTTGGTTTTTTTTAGATTCCACATGTAAGTGAGATCATACAGTATTTGTCATTCTCTGTCTGACTTATTTCACTTAACATAAAGCCCTAAAGATTCATCCATGTTGTCACAAATGTCAGGGTTCCCTTCCTTTTTAATGGCTGAATAATATTTATATATCTATATCTACTTCATCCAAGTCCATCCAGGTCCCAAGCCTGACTGCCCATGAAAACCACCTGGGAAGTTAATTCACATGGATTAAGCAGAGTGATCCTGATTCACCAGGTCAAGAGAGCACCTAGGAATGTCTGTTTTCAGCAAACAATCCAAAGTGATGTTGTTGGAGCCACCTGCCTGCAGGTACTCTGTGATTTCTTTTCAGTTTGCTTATCTTGTTACATTCTCAACCATCCCTATGTAGCATATGTGAATTCACACATGAGTAAACTGACACTTTGAGAGGTCATGTAGCCAGTGAGTGATAGAGCAGAACTGTCAGATATGTTTTACTGCAAAGCTTCTTTTTTTTTCTCCTTACTTTTATTTATTTTTTAACATATTTATTGGAGTATAATTGCTTTACAATGTTGTGTTAGTTGCTGCTGTATAACAAAGTGAATCAGCTATATGTATATATATATCCCCATATCCCCTCCCTCTTGTGTCTCCCTCCCACTCTCCCTATACCATCCCTCTAGGGGGAGACAAGGCACTGAGAGCTGATTTCTCTGTGCTATGCAGCTGCTTCCCACTAGCTATCTATTTTACCTTTGGTAGTGTATATATGTTAATGCTACTCTCTCACTTTGTCCCAGCTTACCCTTCCCCCTCCCCGTGTCCTCAGGTCCATTCTCTACATCTGCATCTTTATTCCTGTCCTGCTCCTAGGTTCTTCAGAACCTTTTTTTTTTTTTTGATTCCATATATATGTGTTAGCATACGGTATTCGTTTTTCTCTTTCTGACTTACTTCACTCTGTATGACAGTCTCTAGGTGCATCCACCTCACTGCAAATAACTCAATTTCATTTATTTTTATGGCTAAGTAATATTCTATTGTATATATGTACCACATCTTCTTTATCCATTCATCTGTTGATGGACACTTAGGTTGCCTCCATGTCCTGGTTATTGTAAATAGTGCTGCAGTGAACATTGTGGTACATGACTCTTTTTGAATTACAGTTTTCTTAGGGTATATGCCCAGTAGTGGGTTTGCTGGGTCATATGGTAGTTCTAGTTTTAGTTTTTTAAGGAACCTCCATACTGTTCTCCAGAGTGACTGTACCAATTTATATTCCCACCAACAATGCAAGAGGGTTCCCTTTTCTCCACACCCTCTCCAGCATTTATTGTTTGTATATTTTTTGGTGATGGCCATTCTGACTGCTGTGAGGTGATACCTCATTGTAGTTTTGATTTGCATTTCTCTAATGATGGGTGATGTTGAGCATCTTTTCATGTGTTTGTTGGCCATCTGTATGTCTTCTTTGGAGAAATGTCTGTTTAGGTCTTCTGCCCATTTTTGGATTGGGTTGTTTGTTTGATATTGAGCTGCATGAGCTGCTTGTATATTTTGGAGATTAATCCTTTGTCAGTTGCTTCATCTGCAAATATTTTCTCCCATTCTGAGGGTTGTCTTTTCATCTTGTTTACAGTTTCCTTTGCTGTGCAAAAGCATTTAAGTTTCATTAGGTCTCATTTGTTTATTTTTGTTTTTATTTCCATTTCTCTAGGAGGTGGGTCAAAAAGGAACTTGCTGTGATTTATGTCATAGGGTGTTCTGCCTATGTTTTCCTCTAAGAGTTTTATAGTGTCTGGCCTTACATTTATGTCTTTAATCCATTTTGAGTTTACTTTTGTGTATGGTGTTAGGGAGTGTTCTAATTTCATTCTTTTACATGTAGCTGTCCAGTTTTCCCATCATCACTTATTGAAGAGGCTGCCTTTTCTCATTGTATATTCTTGCCTCCTTTATTAAAGATAAGGTGACCATATGTGTGTGGGTTTATCTCTGGGCTTTCTATCCTGTTCCATTGATCTATATTTCTGTTTTTGTGCCAGTACCATAATGTCTTGATTATTGTAGCTTTGTAGTATAGTCTAAAGTCAGGGAGCCTGATTCCTCCAGCTCCGTTTTTTTTTTTTTTTTTCTCAAGATTGCTTTGGCTATTCGGGGTCTTTTGTGTTTCCATACAAATTGTGAAATTTTTTGTTCTAGTTCTGTGAAAAATGCCATTGGTAGTTTGATAGGGATTGCATTGAATCTGTAGATTGCTTTGGGTAGTAGAGTCATTTTCACAATGTTGATTCTTCCAATCCAAGAACATGGTATATCTCTCCATCTGTTTGTATCATCTTTAATTTCTTTCATCAATGTCTTATAGTTTTCTGCATACAGGTCTTTTGTCTCCTTAGGTAGGTTTATTCCTAGGTATTTGATTCTTTTTGTTGCAATGGTAAATGGGAGTGTTTCCTTAATTTCTATTTCAGATTTTTCATCATTAGTGTATAGGAATGCAAGAGATTTCTGTGCATTAATTTTGTATCCTGCTACTTTACCCAATTCATTGATTAGCTCTAGTAGTTTTCTGGTAGCATCTTTAGGATTCTCTGTGTATAGTATCATGTCATCTGCAAACAGTGACAGTTTTACTTCTTCTTTTCCGATTTGGATTCTTTTTATTTCTTTTTCTTCTTTGATTGCTGTGGCTAAAACTTCCAAAACTATGTTGAATAATAGTGGTGAGAGTACACCAAAGCTTCTTAACCACTACATGTACACAGAGCCACAAAGTGTTTCTTGCCTACAAATAACGTCCATTCTTAGGATCAAGAGTACTGGCAAGACACGAAAGAAGTGCCCCCAGGAAGAGAACTGAATTGCTCCAGGTCTTTGAGCACCATCTCAGGTAAAGTCTTAAATGGAAAATTTGTGATTGACAGTCTCCTGCCTCACTCTTGAGCTGTGAGATGGCTTCTGTGAGTATAGAAGTGTAATTAATTCAAAGGACAGGCAATAGGGGGAGGGGAGGAGGGTAGAGAAAACCTGAATGAAATATATTTTCCAAATGGAATAATATCTGATTCATGCCTTATGCTGCCTGCTCATGTTCAGTGAAACTCTGATCTCAGAGACACACAGAGTCTTCTATAAGAAACTGGTTAGGCAGAAATGTGATGACTATGTAAAGCAAACCCAAAGATACAAACACAGCCAGAGTGACCTACTTCAGAGGAGGGGAAGTGCCCATGATGTTGTAAATTTCAATTTCTGATGCCTCCCTAGCTGTGGAAGGGCAGAGCCAGCCCTTTGTGATGATGAGGCAGCTCCGTTCACCTCTTTAGTTTATTTTTCCCTGAAGGATAGGACAATGAAAATAAGAAAGTCAATTCTCTTTTCATCTCAAGCGAATTGAATTTTGGTAAACTAAAATGGGCTCTGGATAAGCAAAGACCAGTTCAGCCTTGGATCTTTTTCTTCATTAGCAAAAAATCAATGCACCATTGTAACTTCCAGGTCTTTTATCAGAGATACCAGGAGATGCCGGTGAAGCATGCATTACCTTACCAAAATCATGAACAGCTTAGGCAAGAGCCAGTTATTACTTATGTGAATGCATATATTTTTTCATATTAAAAGCATGGCAAATATATTTATCCTTGATAAATTTCATACTATTAAGACCAGAGAAAATGACTCTGTAAAGAACAATGAAACCATTGTGTTGTCCAATTCTTCTGACTCAACTACTTTGTGTCCTTCAGATACAGGAGTATTAACAAAAGAAGTCAGATGAGACAGGCTGTGCTACTTCTCTCTTTACCAAAGTCCTGAGCTATATTGATATTCTCTTAATGTCACAAAATATGTGTGGCATCTCCAGAGAAATTGACTTAACATTCTGTCAACAAATGTAAGCTGGAGAGGGAAGAGAAGGAGTCAGGGAGACCAGTAAAAATGCTGCAGTGATGGAATACAATGGTAGAACTGAAAGACGTGAATAAGGATGTAGCATGTTTCAGAGACAGGTTTTATGCCTAGCACCATGGCAGGATCAGGAATGAGTGACCTTTTTTTTTTAAGATAAAAATTTTTTCTGATTTTTATTTATTTTTGGCTGCATTGGGTCTTCATGGCTGCACGTGGGCTTTTCTCTAGTTGCAGCAAGTGGGGGCTACTCTTTGTTGTGGTGCGCAGGCTTATTGCAGTGGCTTCTCTTGTTGCAGAGCACAGGCTTTAGGTGTGCGGGCTTCAGTAGTTGTGGCTCACAGGCTCTAGAGCACAGGTTCAGTAGTTGTGGCACACAGGCTTAGTTGCTCCTTAGCATGTGGGATCTTCCCGGACCAGGGCTCAAACCTGTGTCTCCTGCATTGACAGGCAGATTCTTAACCACTGCACCACCAGGGAAGACCCAAACATTTTTTTAATAAGGTAATGAGAGCTTATTGAATAACGGTTCCACAAACATTTGCTAAACTGCTTAGAATTTGACAGCTCACAGGATAAAGAGGTTAAAGCTAATTTTAAGTTCACAGTTTACATGACTATAATATTAATAGTAAGAGACACAGGGAAAATTCAGGTTTAGGGGTAGGTGGAGACCAAGGCTTCATTTTAACTAGTTGGATTCACCGATAGCTATTATTGCTGCAAATCAAAGGGGAAAAAAAGATACATATATGTATGTATGTATGTATGTATGTATGTATGTATATATATATATATATATATATATATATATATATATATAAACTATAAATAATGAGATGTCATTATAACATCAACCAGCTACTTTTGAGGAGATGTCATATAACATCTAAATATAGTTTCCATATTTAAGAAATTTGGGGGGAAATGTTTAATATACTAAGCTCTTTTAAAAGTGTAAAGTGGAAATCCAATGGTTATGTAGACTAATGGATAATCATTATTATCAATTTTTCCCCAGGCCCTGGAAATATTTTCAAGGAGAATAAAATGATGTTTTAGGATGGTGTATCATTCAGAGACCAGGTGGGAAAATAAAACTCATATTCTGTTTCAACAGAATGAATTTAACAGAGAAAATTAGTAAGGTTATCACAAGATCTTCAAGTAAGGGAAAGCTAGCCTTCTAAGACACAGGAAGGAAGGCCACATCTTCTAGGAAGGGAGGCTCAGAGAGACGCAGGGGACTGAGATTCTCAGCTTCGTATGTGTCCACCCAAATATCTCCATTCCAACTTTCAGGCTCTTAGTCTTTCCAAATCAGTGCCCTGTCTTGACTTAGTGAGACTGTGAATTCAGCTTAGTTTGTAATTCTTCAACACACACCACAATTAAATTTAGGGTATAATTTTCAGTGCATCAGACCCACACCTAGATTATTTCTATCTCTGATTTTAGAATATTGCTTCTATTAAATATAATGTTGCACAATATAATAAATAATTGTACAAAAAGACATTAAATATTAAAAGTAGTAAAGTAGTGGGAGTTTACTGAGATAGCTTCTAATGGGTTTTCCTTTTTTCTAAAAGGATTCATCATTTATAAGAAAATAGTGAATCAGGGAAAAAAAATGTTGACCCCAAAACAAAACACACTCATCATTTAAAATAAAGAAGCACATGCATAAGAATGAAGAGAACTGTTCTGAGGGGAAACTGTGAACTCCCGCCCAACTCCAAAATGAAAATTTAAATTTATTCTACTTATTCAATGCCTTTCTGAGAGCTACGGCTATTCACAGAATAAGCGGGGTGGGGGGTGGTCTCTGAGTTTCCAGGTGATTCACTTCTGGCCTCTCTCAAACAGCAAACTGCCCTGGATTAAAGTAGAATTCAGCTTATAAGACGTAAACCAGGAGCCGGAGGAAGATGGCGGAAGAGTAAGACGCGGAGATCACCTTCCTCCCCACAGATACATCAGAAATTCATCTACACGTGGAACGACTCCAACAGAACACCTACTGAACGCTGACAGAAGACCTCAGACCCCCCAAAAGGCAAGAAACTCCCCACATACCTGGGTAGGTCAAAAGAAAAAAAGAATAAACAGAGACAATAGGATATGGACGGGACCTGCACCAGTGGGAGGGAGCCGTGAAGGAGGGAAGGTTTCTACACACTACAAGCCCCTTCGCGGGCGGAGACTGCAGGTGGCGGAGGGGGAAAGCTTCGGAGTAGCGGAGGAGAGCACAGCAACAGGGGTGCGGAGGGCAAAGCGGAGAGATTTTGGCACAGAGGATCGGTGCCCTCAGGCACACACCAGCCCGAGAGGCTTGTCTGCTCGGCCACCGGGGCGGGCGGGGCTGGGAGCTGAGGCTCGGGTATCGGCTTTCAGTCGGAGCGCAGGGAGAGGACTGGGGCTGGCGGCAGGAAGAGACCCTGAAGGGGTTAGTGCTAGCCCGGAGGGAGTCCGGGGAAAGGGTCTGGAGCTACCGGAGAGGCAAGAGACTTTTTTCCCTTTTGTTGCCTGGTGCGCGAGGAGAGGGCATTCCCCTCCCTCCCCTCTGCCTGAGTGAGCCAGAGCCCCCGAATCAGCGGCTCCTTTAAACCCGTCCTGTCTGAGCGAAGAACGGACGCCCTCCGGCGACCTACGCGCAGAGGCGGGGCCAGGTCCAAGGCTGAGACCCGGAAGTTGTGAGAGCAGAGACAGGGAAATCTCTCTGGGCAGCCTCGGAGGCAGTGGATTAAAGCTCCACGGTCCATTTGATGTGCCCTGCGTCTGTGGAGTGTATGAATGGACAGCGAATCATCCCAAATTGAGGAAGTGGACTTTGAGGACAAGATTTAAGACTTTTCCCCCTTTTTACAACGAATTATCCCAAATTAAGGAGGTGGACTTAGCAAGATTTCAGACTTCTCGCCCTTTTCCTCTTTTTACAATGAATTATCCCAAATCGAGGAGGTGGACTTGGAGAGCAAGATTTTTGATTTTTCCCCCTGCTCTCTTTTTGTGAATGTGTATGTGTAAGATTCTCTCTGTATAGCTTTGCTTCCACCATATGTCCCAGGGTTCTATCGGTCCGTGTTTTTTTTTTTTTTTTTTCAATAATTACTTTTTAATTTTAATAACGCTACTATATTTCATACTTTATTCTATTTTACTTTATCTGCTCTTTCTTTTTTTCCTACTTCCCTTCCTCCCTCCCTCCCTCCGCTCCTCCTTTCCTTCTTTCTTTTTCTTTCCTCCCTCCCTCCCTCCCACCCTTCTTCTTTCCACTTTCTTTTTCTTTCCTTCCTCCCTCCCTCCCTCCTGTCTTTCTTTCTTTCTTTCCTTCCTCCCTCCCTCCCTCTCTTCTTCCATTCACTCTTCCTTTTGCTTTCATTCCTCCCTCCCTCCCTCCTTTCTTTCCTTCTTTCTTTCCATCCTTCCTCCCTCCCTCCCTCCTTTATTTCTTTCTTCCTTCCTTCCTTCCTTTCTTCCCTTCTTCCTTTCTTTCCCTCTCTCTTTCTTTCTTCTACTAATTCTTTCTTTCTACTTTTTCTCACTGTTATTCTGAGCCGGGTGGATGAAAGGCTCTTGGTGCTGCAGCCAGGAGTCAGTGCTGTGCCTCTGAAGTGGGAGAGCCAACCTCAGGACACGGGTCCACAAGAGACCTCCCAGCTCCACATAATATCAAGCAGCGAAAATCTCCCAGGGATCTCCATCTCAACACCAGCACCCAGCTTCAGTCAACGAACAGCAAGCTAGAGTGCTGGTCACCCTATGCCAAGCAACTAGCAAGGCAGGAACACAACCCCACCCATTAGCAGAGAGGCTACCTAAAAACATAATAAGGCCACAGGCACCCCAAAACACACCACCAGACGTGGACCTGTCCACCAGAAAGACAAGATCGAGCCTCAACCACCAGAACACAGGCATTAGTCCCCCCCACCAGGAAGCCTACACAACCTACTGAAACAACCTTAGCCACGGGGGACAGATACCAAAAACAACGGGAACTACGAACCTGCAGCCTGCAAAAAGGAGACCCCAAACACAGTAACATAAGCAAAATGAGAAAGCAGAAAAACACACAGCAGGTGAAGGAGCAAGATAAAAACCTACCAGACCTAACAAATGAAGAGGTAATAGGCAGTCTACCTGAAAAAGAATTCAGAATAATGATAGTAAAGATGATCCAAAACCTTGGAAATAGGATAGACAAAATGCAAGAAACAGTTAACAAGGACCTAGAAGAACTAAAGATGAATCAAGCATCAATTAAAAACACAATAAATGAAATGACAAATACTCTAGATGGGATCAATAGCAGAATAACTGAGGCAGAAGAACGGATAAGTGAGGTGGAAGATAAAATAGTGGAAATAACTGATGCAGAGCAAAATAAAGAAAAAAGAATGAAAAGAATAGAGGACAGTCTCAGAGACCTCTGGGACAACATTAAACGCACCAACATTCGAATTATAGGGGTTCCAGAAGAAGAAGAGAAAAAGAAAGGGACTGAGAAAATATTTGAAGAGATTATAGTTGAAAACTTCCCTAATATGGGAAAGGAAATAGTTAATCAAGTCCAGGAGGCACAGAGAGTCCCATACAGAATAAATCCAAGGAGAAATACGCCAAGACACATATTAATCAAACTGTCAAAAATTAAACACAAAGAAATCATATTAAAAGCAGCAAGGGAAAAACAACAAATAACACACAAGGGAATCCCCATCAGGTTAACAGCTGATCTCTCAGCAGAAACTCTACAAGCCAGAAGGGAGTGGCAGGACATAATTAAAGTGATGAAGGAGAGAAACCTGCAACCAAGATTACTCTACCCAGCAAGGATCTCATTCAGATTTGATGGAGAAATTAAAACGTTTACAGACAAGCAAAAGCTGAGAGAGTTCAGCACCACCAAACCAGCTTTACAACAAATGCTAAAGGAACTTCTCTAGGCAAGAAACACAACAGAAGGAATATACCTACAATAACGAACCCAAAGCAATTAAGGAAATGGGAATAGAAACATACATATCAATAATTACCTTAAATGTAAATGGACTAAATGCTCCCACCAAAAGACACAGAGTGGCTGAATGGATACAAAAACAAGACCCATATATATGCTGTCTACAAGAGACCCACTTCAGACCTAGAGACACATACAGATTGAAAGTAAGGGGATGGAAAAAGATATTCCATGCAAATGGAAATCAAAAGAAAGCTGGAGTAGCAATTCTTATATCAGACAAAATAGACTTTAAAATAAAGACTATTAGAAGAGACAAAGAAGGACACTACATAACGATAAAGGGATCGATCCAAGAAGAAGATATAACAATTGTAAATATTTATGCACCCAACTTAGGAGCACCTCAATACATAAGGCAAATACTAACAGCCATAAAAGGGGAAATCGACAGTAACACAATCATAGTAGGGGACTTTAACACCCCACTTTCACCAATGGACAGGTCATCCAAAATGAAAATAAATAAGGAAACACAAGCTTTAAATGATACATTAAACAAGATGGACTTAGTTGATATTTATAGGACATTCCATCCAAAAACAACAGAATACACATTTTTCTCAAGTGCTCATGGAACATTCTCCAGGATAGATCATATCTTGGGTCACAAGTCAAGCCTTGGTAAATTTAAGAAAATTGAAATTGTATCAAGTATCTTTTCCGACCACAATGCTATGAGACTAGACATCAATTACAGGAAAAGATCTGTAAAAAATACAAACACATGGAGGCTAAACAATGCACTACTCAATAACGAAGTGATCACTGAAGAAATCAAAGAGGAAATTAAAAAATACCTAGAAACAAATGACAATGGAGACACGACGACCCAAAACCTATGGGACGCAGCAAAAGCAGTTCTAAGGGGGAAGTTTATAGCAATACAATCCCACCTTAAGAAACAGGAAACATTTCGAGTAAACAACCTGACGCTGCACCTAAAGCAATTAGAGAAAGAAGAACAAAAAACCCCCAAAGTTAGCAGAAGGAAAGAAATCATAAAGATCAGATCAGAAATAAATGAAAAAGAAATGAAGGAAACAATAGCAAAGATCAATAAAACTAAAAGCTGATTCTTTGAGAAGATAAACAAAATTGACAAACCATTAGCCAGACTCATCAAGAAAAGAAGGGAGAAGACTCAAATCAATAGAATTAGAAATGAAAAAGGAGAAATTACAACTGACACTGCAGAAATACAAAAGATCATGAGAGATTACTATAAGCAACTCTATGCCAATAAAATGGACAACCTGGAAGAAATGGACAAATTCTTAGAAATGCACAACCTGCCAAGACTGACTCAGGAAGAAATAGAAAATATGAACAGACCAATCACAAGCACTGAAATTGAAACTGTGATTAAAAATCTTCCATCAAACAAAAGCCCAGGACCAGATGGCTTCACAGGCGAATTCTATCAAACATTTAGAGAAGAGCTAACACCCATCCTTCTCAAACTCTTCCAAACAATATCAGAGGAAGGAACACTCCCAAACTCATTCTACGAGGCCACCATCACCTTGATACCAAAACCAGGCAAGGATGTCACAAAGAAAGAAAACTACAGGCCAATATCACTGATGAACATAGATGCAAAAATCCTCAACAAAATACTAGCAAACAGAATCCAACAGCACATTAAAAGGATCATACACCATGATCAAGTGGGGTTTATTCCAGGAATGCAAGGATTCTTCAATATACGCAAATCAATCAATGTGATACACCATATTAACAAGTTGAAGGAGAAAAACCATATGATCATCTCAATAGATGCAGAGAAAGCTTTCGACAAAATTCAACACCCATTTATGATAAAAACCCTGCAGAAAGTAGGCATAGAGGGAACTTTCCTCAACATAATAAAGGCCATATATGACAAACCCACAGCCAACATTGTCCTCAATGGTGAAAAACTGAAACCATTTCCACTAAGATCAGGAACAAGACAAGGCTGCCCACTCTCACCACTCTTATTCAACCTAGTTTTGGAAGTTTTAGCCACAGCAATCAGAGAAGAAAAGGAAATAAAAGGAATCCAAATTGGAAAAGAAGAAGTAAAGCTGTCACTGTTTGCAGATGACATGATACTATACATAGAGAATCCTAAAGATGCTACCGAAAAACTACTAGAGCTAATCAATGAATTTGGTAAAGTAGCAGGATACAAAATTAATGCACAGAAATCTCTGGCATTCCTGTACACTAATGATGAAAAATCTGAAAATGAAATCAAGAAAACACTCCCATTTACCATTGCAACAAAAAGAATAAAATATCTAGGAATAAACCTACCTAAGGAGACAAAAGACCTGTATGCAGAAAATTATAAGACACTGATGAAAGAAATTAAAGATGATATAAATAGATGGAGAGATATACCATGCTCCTGGATTGGAAGAATCAATATTGTGAAAATGACTCTACTACCCAAAGCAATCTACAGATTCAATGCAATCCCTATCAAACTACCACTGGCATTTTTCACAGAACTAGAACAAAAAATTTCAAAATTTGTTTGGAAAAACAAAAGACCCCGAATAGCCAAAGCAATCTTGAGAACGAAAAACGGAGCTGGAGGAATCAGGCTCCCTGACTTCAGACTATACTACAAAGCTACAGTAATTAAGACAGTGTGGTACTGGCATAAAAACAGAAAGATAGATCAGTGGTCAGGATAGAAAGCCCAGAGATAAACCCACGCACATATGGCCAACTTATCTTTGATAAAGGAGGCAGGAATGTACAGTGGAGAAAGGACAGCCTCTTCAATAAGTGGTGCTGGGAAAACTGGACAGGGACATGTAAAAGTATGAGATTAGATCATTCCCTAACACCATACACAAAAATAAGCTCAAAATGGATTAAAGACCTAAATGTAAGGCCAGAAACTATCAAACTCTTAGAGGAAAACATAGGTAGAACACTCTATGACATAAATCACAGCAAGATCCTTTTGGACCCACCTCCTAGAGAAATGGAACTAAAAACAAAGATAAACAAATGGGACCTAATGAAACTTCAAAGCTTTTGCACAGCAAAGGAAACCATAAACAAGACCAAAAGACAACCCTCAGAATGGGAGAAAATATTTGCAAATGAAGCAACTGACAAAGGATTAATCTCCCAAATTTATACACAGCTCAGGCAGCTCAATAGCAAAAAAAACAAACAACCCAATCCAAAAATGGGCAGAAGACTTAAATAGGCATTTCTCCAAAGAAGATATACAGACTGCCAACAAACACATGAAAGAATGCTCAACATCATTAATCATTAGAGAAATGCAAATCAAAACTACAATGAGATATCATCTCACACCAGTCAGAATGGCCATCATCAAGAAATCTAGAAACAATAAATGCTGGAGAGGGTGTGGAGAAAAGGGAACACTCTTGCACTGCTGGTGGGAATGTGAATTGGTACAGCCACTATGGAGAACAGTATGGAGGTTCCTTAAAAAACTAAAAATAGAACTACCATATGACCCAGCAATCCCACTACTAGGCATATACCCTGAGAAAACCATAATTCAAAAAGAGGCATGTACCAAAATGTTCATTGCAGCTCTATTCACAATAGCCCGGAGCTGGAAACAACCTAAGTGTCCATCATCGGATGAATGGATAAAGAAGATGTGGCACATATATACAATGGAATATTACTCAGCCATAAAAAGAAATGAAACTGAGCTATTTGTAATGAGGTGGATAGACCTAGAGTCTGTCATACAGAGTGAAGTAAGTCAGAAAGAGAAAGACAAATACCGTATGCTAACACATATATATGGAATTAAAAAAAAAATGTCATGAAGAACCTAGGGGTAAAACTGGAATAAAGACACATACCTACTTGAGAACGGACTTGAGGATATGGGGAGGGTGAAGGGTAAGCTGTGACAAAGCGAAAGAGAGGCATGGACATATATACACTACCAAACGTAAGGTAGATAGATAGTGGGAAGCAGCCGCAGAGCACAGGGAGATCAGCTCGGTGCTTTGTGACCGCCTGGAGGGGTGGGATAGGGAGGGTGGGAGGGAGGGAGACGCAATAGGGAAGGGATGTGGGAACAGATGTGTATGTATGACTGATTCACTTTGTTATAAAGCAGAAACTAATAAAAAATTTTAAAAAATTAAAAAAAAAAAAAAGAAGTAAACCACTGGGAATTCCCTGGAGGTCCAGTGGTTAGAACTCTGAGCTTTCATGGCAGGGGGCACGTGTTCGATCCCTAGTCGGGGAACTAAGATCTTGCATACCGCAAGGCCAAAAAAAAAAAAAAAATGAGTAAACCATTGCACCCTCATGAGCGGAGGGAGTCTCACACTTAAGGGCGAGCTGTGCAAAGTGACTCCCTCCAAAATATACAGTATGGAAAGGGGGGAAAAGAGTAACTTTACAGTGAAGAAACATGGCAGATTATAAAAGAAACATCAGATAAAACCCAGCTGAGGGTTAGTCTACAAAATTAATGACCAGTACTCCTCAAAGCTGTCAAAGTCATCAAAAGCATTGGAAGTCTGAGAAACTGCCCAGCCAAGAGGAACCCTTGGAGACATGACAACTAAAGGTAGAGTAGTGTGCTCAATGGGATCCTGAAATAGAGAAAAAGGATATCAGGTAAAAACTAAGGAAATCTGAATAAAGTATGGCATTTAGTTAAAAATAGTATCAATACTGTTTCGTTAACTGCAGCAAGTGTACATACTAATCTAAGATGTTATTAATAGAAGATACTGGGTATGGGATATATGGGAACTTGCCACACTATCTTTGCAATTTTTCTCCTAGTCTAAAACTGTTCTAAAAATTAAAGAGTATTTTTTTGGACTTCCCTGGTGGTCCAGTGATTAAGACACCATTCTTCCACTTCAGGGGTTGCAGGTTCGATCCCTGGTCAGGGAAGTTCCTCATGCCGCATGGTACGGCCAAAAAAAAAAAGAGTTTGGTTTTTTTTTTTTAATTTAAGCACTTGACTTTGCAAGAATGCTGCTGATTATCCAGTGAAAAGCTAGAGAGAATTGGGGGGATTGTAATGCCACCTGTGACCCAGTGGGGTCTAGTCTCCCAAGAAAAGTCCCATAGACCTGTAAGCACTATTTTATCCACAAGCCTTGTGACGTGAGGCTAATGTGTAGCTCCAGAAAGATGCCTTCCAATTCCTCCCTTAGAGTCAATCTTTTATAGCTGCTGTTTCACCTGTAATGGCTCTTGACAGAGGTGAAATCAGTGAACACGGCAAATAAAATCCAAAGCATCCCCGAGGCCAGGAAAGGCCTTCCATCCACCCAAGAGTGTGTTCTCTGAGTCTTCTCAAGATTTCTTTTCTTTTTTTATTTTTAACATCTTTATTGGAGTATAATTGCCTTACAATGTTGTGTTTCTGCTGTATAACAAAGTGAATCAGCTATATGTATACATATATCTCCATATCCCCTCCCTTCAAGATTTATTTTCTTTATTTGACTGCCATTCCCTGAAAATGATGGAGGATATTGCTCATCAAATTCTGTTTTTTTTAACATCTTTATTGGAGTATAATTGCTTTACAATGGTGTGTTAGTTTCTGCTTTATAACAAAGTGAATCAGTTATACATATACATATGTTCTCATATCTCTTCCCTCTTGCATCTCCCTCCCTCCCACCCTCCCTATCCCACCCCTCTAAATGGTCACAAACCACCTAGCTCATCTCCCTGTGCTATGCGGCTGCTTCCCACTAGCTATCTACCTTACATCTGGTAGTGTATATATGTCCATGCCACTCTCTCACTTTGTCACAGCTTACCCTTCCCCCTCCCCACATCCTCAAGTCCATGCTCTAGTAGGTCTGTGTCTTTATTCCCATCTTACCCCTAGGTTCTTCATGACCTTTTTTTTTTTTCTTAGATTCCATATATATGTGTTAGCATACGGTATTTGTTTTTCTCTTTCTGACTTACTTCACTCTGTATGACAGACTATACAGCTTTCAGATCAGGCCACTGTCCCTCTGGAAAGACAGGATGCTCCCACTAGCAGAGCGAGGGTGGAGAAGGCCAGGGATAGCAGAGCAGCTGTCACAGCCTGGCCTCATAGAAGGTTAAACCTGTGCGTCTGACAATCCATCTTCTTATCTCTGTAGATGAGGAGTCAACAGACCTTTCTATTATATTTCCAAGGAAAGATTGGTTTCAGTTAATACCATGATTTTTAAATAGCAGATTTTATCTTTACCACTTCTTTATGATTCTCTCCAATTTAATTATGTCCCATATTTTATTTAGGACCACCAGTGCTGGATCGTGGAGGATACAGAATGCAGGGAACTTTGGTGGTCCAGAAACGTCTGACTGCACCCCGGATTCAGTTAATTCCTGTGGACCCAAAGCCACTGCACCCAGCAATGAATAAATATCTCTGCCCTGGAATGAGAGGCAAGTCCATGTTCTGTGATCACTGTCTGGGATTGTCTCTCTTAAGATATGGGGCATTTGGGTCCACTTGCCTTGTCACCAGCTTTATACCCTCTTGACCCTCTTGTGCAGCAGTCTGATATGACATGTATCTTAGTCAGCTTGGGCTGCCATAACAAAATACCACAGACTGTGTGACTTAAACTACAGATATTTATTTTCTCACACTTCTGGAGGCTGAAAGGTCAAGGTGCGATCGGGGTTGGTACTGGTAAGGTCTCTGTTTTTTGGATAGCAGATGGCCACCTTCTTGCTGTATTCTCACATGGCCTTCCCTCTGATCCTGCGTGGGGAGAAAGAGAGAGATCTCTTCTTCCTCCTATAAGGGTACCAGCCCAGTTGGATTAGGGTCCTTCCCTTATGACCTTGTTTAACCTTAATTACCTCCTTAAAGACCCTATCTCCAAATATAGCAACATTAGGGGTTAGGGCTTCAACATATGGATTTTAGAGGGACACAATTTAGTCCATAACAATGTGGAAACATAGCACAAATAAGTTAAATAACGTAGTTGAAAAATCACTAGCTTTGGAGTGAGAAAAGCTAAGTTTGAAATCAAGATTACTAGACGGGTCACAAAAAATAAGAGAGGAAGTCACTTGCCTTCTCTAATTTGTTTCCTAATATAAAAAATGAGAATAAAAACAATGCCTATAAATCAGAGTTGTGGGCTTCCCTGGTGGCGCAGTGGTTGAGAGTCCGCCTGCCGATGCAGGGGACACGGGTTTGTGCCCCGGTTCGGGAAGATCCCACATGCCGTGGAGCAGCTGGGCCCGTGAGCCATTGCCGCTGGGACTGTGCATCCGGAGCCTGTGCTCCGCAACGGGAGAGGCCACAACAGTGAGAGGCCCACGTAACCAAAAAAAAAAAAAAATCAGAGTTGTTATGAAACTGAAAATGTGACAAAGCATGTGAAAGTGCATTATAATCATTAATAGCCTTCAATTATATTAAATTATGGGCCCACTGGTTCTGGAAGTGAGTGCTACATAAGTGAAGGATTCAAAAGAAGGAGGCAACAGACTCCAGGGGTGCCTCAATCCGTAGAGCAACCAGGGCAAGCTCTGGGCATTGCAGAGTGTCACCAGCTGTGCACTTTCTCCATCTCTGCAGCCCCAGAAGAACACAAGCTGCTTCTTCTATCCAAACAGGGTTCCTAATATGAAGCTCAGTCAGGTAAACTGTGCACCCAAGGGTGCTTATCACTGCTGATGCAGGGAATTTTGGAAATTAGATTGAGGTAATCGAGGGCTGCCAATTGCCTGGGCCCAAGCTCCTTCTAACTGATACCTCCACTTAAAGGATTGATCAGTGAATGGATCTGATCCCCCAGGGCAGGACCTTTACCTTGAACAAATAAATTTCAATAATAAGGGACAGAATTTCTTTGATCCATGCCAGTCCTTTATCTCCAAGGCTGTGCATCCATCCAAGGCAGAGCCAGGGCCTAGTCCCGGCCCTTCTGGTTTACACTTATTCAATGTATCTAATAAACAGTATTGAGCAGCAGCTGTGTTGAGTTCCAAGCATACAGCAAGAACATAGCCAGATATTGTTCCTGTCATCATGGAGCTTCTACTCTTGGAGGAGACAGATATTGAACAAATAATTATACACATTTTTTAATGAAATAGTTATTGGGCTGGGTTGGCCAAAAAGTTCATTCATGTTTTCCATAACATCTTATGGAAAAACTGGAACGAGATTTTTGGCCAACCCAATACTTTCAGAGGTATATTGTGTCATAGGAGTTTGAGGTGGGTGACCCTGATGACATAAGTGACATGTGAGGTAAGATCTGGAGGATGAGAACTAGTTAACTAAGAAATGATTGGAGAAGAGAAAGAAAAGTGGGTCAGGTAGAAGTTTCTATGGCAGGAGGGGGCACGGCAAGTGTGAGGGGTCTAGAGCAGAGGGGTGTGTTTGGTGTGCTTGGAGCAAAAAAGGAGGGTGGCTTCTGGTATAAGATGAGGCTGGATAAACAGGCGGTAGAAAAGCTACACAGGCCCTTATAAGTCATGTTATAAATTTTTATTTTAACCTAAGAGCAATAAGAAACCATTTAAGTGTTTTAAGCTGGGGAAAGAAGATGATGTAATAAGATTTGCTTTTTTGGGTAGATCCCTTTGGTTGTAATATGGAATACTGTTTAGATTGAGGAAACATAGATTAGTGAGACCCCTATTAGGAAGCTCCTGCAGCTGTTCTGGCCAGACACCACAGTAGCCTGTCCTAGGATGCCATTGTGAAGATTCATTCATTCATCAAATATCTATTGAGTGCCTCTGTGTGCCATTCCTGTGCTGGAACTAGAGATGAACAGAGGTGGAAAGATTTGAGATAAAATTGACAAGACATGCTGATGAATCGGACATGGACTGCGAGAAGAGAGAGCGCTGAAAATAATGTCTAAGTCCTTGACTCATCAGATACAGAACGGATGGTGGAGCTGGAGGGGGCCCATGTTTGGGGAAGAAGAGTGAGCATTTGGACCTGGACATTTTGCGTTTGCAATACCTTTGAGATATCTTGGGGAGATATCAGTGGGACAGCAGGTTAAGAGAGTCCACAGCTCAGAGGGGAGGTGTGTGAGTCCCACATAAGGATGGTGGTAGAAGCCACAGGTGCGGTGAGATCCTTCAGGGCGAGAGCAAAGTGTGAGAAAAGAATAGTGCCTGGGGCTGACCCTCAAAGGGCAACCAGCTCTTAATGGCTGAGGTTAGAGGAAGATGAAACCTGATAGGGAGTCAAAAAAACAGTAAGAAGAGAGATAAAAATAGAAAAACTTAGGATAGTGTCAAGTCATGGAAACCAAGAGCAGCAGGAATTGATCAATTGTGGAAAATTCCACTGATGGCTAAAGTAAGAGGAAAACTGAAAAAAAATCACTTGATCCGTAACATGGAGATCGTTGATTACATTAGTGAGAACTATTAGAGTGAAGGGACCGTAGACCAATGGGAGTGGGAAGAAAAGTGAGGGGGAGGTGAGGAATTAGAGAAAATTATCTAGAGAGCTTTGGCTCTGAAGAAGCGGGGTGGGTACCTGGATGATTTTCCTCCTACAATGCACAGCTTTGCTTTGGCTCTGACAGTCTAAGATTTCTACCTCTATATTCCCTGCTTCACAAAAAGCAAATGCACTCAGACATCAAGTGTCACAGGGGGATCCCTAGGGCTCGGCTCAGAATATCCACTCTGGCTCTGAAATACAGTTGAACACACTGCATTTGTCAAATCACCCCATGAAATAAGGCCCCAGGAAGGCCATGGCCCACAGTCAGGAAGCTATTTGGAAGGGTTCTAAGGATGAGAAGAAAACGTTTGACAGCCTGTTTCTTTATTATGAAAATTGCCGCCTTGGGTAAGGTTTCAATATGAGCAAATGTTTCTGCTAACGTAGGTACACTGGCAAGTAACAAATCCACTGTTTGACATGGCAAGCGATGGTGATAGATCTGTGTTGCTAAATACTAAACTTTTTTAACTGAAGCTGTCTCCTTCTTGAATCATTAACTCACTGAATTCTGCCACTCAAATAAAGTGCCGGAAGCAGACATATATTCCTTGTGATCTCACAAACCAGATGTCTCTATAGCTCCTTTTTGCTTTAATGCATGAGCTTTAATGGTGGTAAAAAGTTGCAAACTGTCTTTTGTCACTTTTTGGTGGCAATAATTTAGCATCTAATGAGCAAAACTCACAACTCGTGCCCCAGGCAGTGCAGAAGCTCGGAAACTAATGCTGGGGGCGCAAATGGGAGAGACTTTATAAAGGGAACAAATGTGGCTCAGACATGGAAATAAGGCTGAGATAACAGGCGCCTGAGTGTGCCTGGGAAGGAATACAAGAAGGGAACTTTAAAGGCAGGTCATTTATGCATATTAGAGTAAAAAGGGGCAACTAATGCCACAGGAGTGATAAGAATAAACTAATAATCATAATATTGATAGTAGAACCCATTTATCAAGTGCCACATAGCGTGTCCCATGTACTGTGCCAAGGCCTTTGCCAGATGATCTCATGGGGTCATTACAGCAATCTCATGAGCTGTTCAAAGAAATCAACTGCTCTGAACTTCAGTTTATAAATCCTCAAAATAGAAATTAGAAGGATGACTAAGGTCACAAAGCTAACTTCAAGTTTTAGAGACAGATTTTAAATCCAGGTGCATCTGACTCATGAGAACAAGGCTTTTAACAATTGTGTCAGGGACTGGATGAGAAATAAAGAGATCTGGACTTTTTCTCACACGTGGCTACAAATGAACTACATGACTCGGAATCAGAAAGGTAAAGTAACTTTTTCTGAGTTTCACATCTACAAAATGAAGAGTTTGGACTGGGTGAATTCTCTACTCCTCTCCAGAATTAACACTGCCATTCTCATTGGCCTTCCTACCTAGAAATTGCCTGAACTGTGGTTTGTAACCCTCTAGTGACAGAGCAGACAGCTTTAAAGATGGTCCATGCTGTTTAAAGAATAGAAAACACAGTTTGTGCCACAATCATTGTGAAGTTGAAATATCCAGTAAACCTTCTTGAAGTTTTAGCTGCACTAATCACACACCCATCCTCTCCCCTCAGTTCTAGTCAACTGATAACAGAAAGTTAAAAACAAATAAACATGAAATTGATTTCTGTGCCAACTTTATCACTGGTAAAACTGCAATGGAGAATACTTTGTGACCCCCTATTTCCCATTTTGTTCTTTATTATTTTAACAGCATAATTGAAATATAATAAGGCATACACTGTACATATTTAAATTATAGCATTCAAAATGTTTTGACGTATGCATTCACCCATGAAAACCATCAACACGATCAAGATAATGAGCATATCCATCACCCAAAAACCCTCTAGTCCCCCTTTGTGATTCTCCTGCTCATGTTTTCCCTGCACCCTTCCCCTAGCTAACCACTGATCAGCTTCCTATGGCTATATTTGCATTTTCGAGAATTTCATGTAGGTGAAATTATAAGGAATATACTCTTTTTCTGTGACCTCTTTCCTTTGGTGTAATTGTTTTGAGATTCATCCGTGTTGAGGTATGTATCAGTAGTTCATTCCCTTTTATTGCTGACTATTCCATTATAGGACTTTAACAAAGTTTTTTATCCATTCATCTGTTGATAGACACTTAGGTGTCTATCTTAGGTTTCCAGTTTGGGGATATGACAAATAAAATTGCGTATATGCAAGTGGTTGTATGGTTAGATGCTTTCATACCTAAGAGTGGCATGGATCCTATAATAGGAATACATTTAATTTATTAAGAAACTGCCAAACTATTTTCCAAAGTATGTGTACATTACCAACAGCAGTGCCTGAGACTTCCCATCCCCCGCATCCTCAGCAGCACTTGATATAGTCAGTATTTTTTATTTTAGCTGTTCTACTAGGTGGTATCTCACAGTGGTTTTAATGTACATTTCCCTAATGACTAATCATATTGAGCATCTTTTAATGTCCATACTTTACATCAATATATTCTCTTTGGTGAAGTGTCTATTCAGATCTTCACCCCCCACCCTCTTTTCCAATTTTATCGAGATGTAATTGACATACAACATTCTGTAAGTTTAAGGTGTACAGCATAATAATTTGATATATGTATATATAGCAAAATGATTCCCACGATAAGGTTAGTTAACACATCCATCACCTCACATAGTTACAACTTTGTGAGTTCATCTTCATTCATTTTCCCCACCCTCTACCACTGGCAACCATCAATCTGTTCTCTGCTTCTTTGAGTTCAGTTCTTTAAGATTCTGCATATAAGTGAGATCATACAGTATTTGCCTTTCTCTGTGACTTATTTCACTTAGAATAATGCACTCAAGGTACATCTATGTTGTCTCAAATGTCAGGGTTTCCTTCTTCTTTATGGCTTAATAACATTCGCTGTATATGTATATACCACATTTTCTTTATCCATTCATCTATCAATGGATACTTAAGTGGTTTCCATGTCTGGGCAATTATAAATAATGCTGCAATGAACATGAGGGAGGTTGCAGATATCTCTTCGATATAGTGATATTATTTCCTTTGGATATATACCCAGAAGTGGAATTCCTGGATCATATGGTAGCTCTGTTTTTAATTTTTTGAGGAAGTTCCATACTATTTTCTATAGTGGCTGTACTAATTCACATTTCCACCAACAGTGCACAAGTGTTCCCTTTTTTCCACATCCTCACCAATTCTTATCATCTCTTGTCTTTTTGATAATAATCATTCTAACAGGTACAAGATAATATCTCATTGTGGTTTTGATTTGCATTTCCCTAATGATTAGTGATGTTGAACACCTTTTCATGTACCTATTAGCCATTTGTATGGTTTCTTTGGGAAAATGTCTATCCAGATCCTCTGCCCATTTTTATTTTTATTTATTTATTTTTATTTTTATTTTTTTTGCAGTACGCGGGCCTGTCACTGTTGTGGCCTCTCCCGTTGCGGAGCACAGGCTCCGGACGCTCAGGCTCAGTGGCCATGGTTCACGGGCCCAGCCGCTCCGCGGCATGTGGTATCCCCACGGACCAGGGCACGAACCCGTGTCCCCTGCATCAGCAGGCAGACTCTCAACCACTGTGCCACCAGGGAAGCCCCCTCTGCCCATTTTTAAATTGGATTGTTTGTTTTTTCACTATTGACTTGTATGAGTTCTTTATATATTTTGGATGTTAACCCATTATCAGATATATGATTTGCAAATATTTTCTCCCATTCAGTAGGTTGCCATTTCATTTTGTGGATGGTTTCCTTTGCTGTGCAGGAGCTTTTTAGTTTGATGTAGTCCTGCTTGTTTACTTTTGCTTTTGTTGCCTTTGATTTTGGTGTCAAATCCAAAAAAAGCATTGCCAAGACCAATGTCAAGGATATTACTGCCTATGTTTTCTTCCAGGAGTTTTATAGTTTCAGGTCTTAGATTCAAGTCTTTAATCCATTTTGAGTTAATTTTTGTGTATGGTGTAAGAGGGGTCTAGTTTCATTCTTTTGCATGTGGTGTCCAGTTTTCCCAACACCATTTATTGAAAAGACTATCCTTTCCCCATTGTATATTCTTGGCTCCTTTGTCATAAATCAATTGACTACATATATGTGGGTCATTTCTGGGCTTTTTATTCTGTTCTATTGATCTATGTGTCTGTTTTATGCCAGTACCATACTGTTTTCATTACTATGGCTGCAATATAGTTTGAAATCAGGAAACATGATGTCTCTAGCTTTCCTCTTCTTTCTCAAGATTGCTGGAGCTATTTGGAGTCTTTTGTAGTTCCATACAAGTTTTAGGATTGTTTGTTCTATTTCTTTGAAAAATGCCATTGGAATTTTATATATATATATATATATATATATATATATATATATATATATATATATTTTTTTTTTTGGCTTCATCGGGTCTTAGTTGAAGCACGCAGGATCTTTCATTGAGGTGCACGGGCTCTTCGTTGCAGTGCATGGCTTCTCTCTAGTTGTGGTGTGCGGGATCCAGAGCTCGTGGGCTCTGTAGTTGTGGCACATGGACTCTCTAGTTATGGCACGTGGGCTTAGTTGCCCTGCAACATATGGGATCTTAGTTCCCCCAGCAAGGATCGAACCGACATCCCCTGCATTGCAAGGTGGTTTCTTAACCACTGGAGCACCAGGGAAGTCCCTGCCATTGGAATTTTGATGAGGATTGCATTGAATCTATAGATTTCTTTGGTTGGTGTGGACATTTTAACAGCATTAATTCTTCCAATCTATGAGCACAGAATATCTTTCCTTTTATTTCTGTCTTCAATTTCTTTCATCAATGTTTAATAGTTTTCAGTGCACAGATCTTTCACATCCTTGTTAAATTTATTCCTACATATTTTATTCTTTTTGATGCAGTTGTAAATGGGACTGTTTTCTTAATTTCTCTGATAGTTCATAATTAGTGCATAAAAATGCAACAGATTTTTGTAATTTGATTTTGTATCCTGCAATTTTACTGAATTCATTTATTAATTCTAACATTTCTTTTTTTTCCCCCGATTTTCTCTGGCTAGTATTTCCAATACTCTGTCAAATACAAGTAATGAGAGCAGGCATCTTTGTCTTGTTCCTGAACTTAGAGGAAAAGCTTTCAGCTTTTCACCATTGAATACCATGTTAGATGTGGCCTTATTGTATATGGCCTTAATTATCTTGAGGTACATTCCCTGTATACCCACTTTGTTAATCCTCTAGCTGCTTTTAAGATTTTTCTCTTTGTCATTGTTTTTGAGAAATATGATTATAATGTGCCGTTGTATTGTTTTCTTCATATCATTTGCGCTTGGGGTTTATTGAACTTGTATCTGTTGATTTACAATTTTTATCAAATTTGGAAAAATTTTAGTCATTATTTCTTCAAATATTTTTTGTCCATTTCTCCCCCTATTTCGAAGAATCCAATTACATGTATTTTCTGCCACTTGAAGTTATCCCACAGCTCCCTCACGTTCTGTTTATTTGCTTTTGCACTCTTCTCTGTGTTTTATTTTGAATACTTTCCTATGTCTTCCAGTTTACGAATCATTATTTCTGAAGCTTATGATCCACTGTTAATCCCACCCAATGTATTTTTCATCTCAGACATTGTAGGTTTCATCTCTAGAAACTTGATTTACATCTTTTTATATCTTTCACATCACTACTTAACATGATTAATCTTTTCTCCAGCTTCTTGTGGAGTACAGTTACAGTAACTGTTTTAATGATCTTGACTGCTAATTCTGTCATCTAATCATTTCTAAGTCAGTTTTGATAGATAGAATTTTCTCCTCACTATAAATTTTATTTTCATGCTCCTTTGCATATCTAGTTATGTTTGGCTGGATTCTGACCTTGTGTTTCCCCTTGCTGGGTGCTAGATAGTTTTGTATTCCTATAAATATTCCTGAGCTTTGTTCTGAGATACATTTACATTACTTGGAAACAGTTTGAGCCTTTTGGATCTTGCCGTTAATCTTTGCTAGGTAGGACCAGGGCAATGTATAGTCTGGGGCGAATTTTGTCCTGCTACTGGGGGGAAAATCTCTTGAGTACTCTAACCAATGCCCTATAAATTTTGATGTTTTTCCATTTGACTAATGAGAGCAAGAACTATTCCTGGCTCTGTGTGACCTCTGGACATTATTACCTTTAATCCTTTTGGACACCTTTTGCCCTGGCCTCTAGTAGTTTCTTTACACACACATGCTGATTGGGGCTCAGGTGAAGAAGCCAGGGGACTCTACAGATCCCTACAGAACTCTCTGGAGTTCTTTCTCTGTGACGCTCTCTCTAACCAAGCTCTCTGCTTGGCAAACTCTAGTCACTTTGGCCCTCCTTGTTTCTCAGCTTCATCTTCTCAATTCAGGGAGACCACAGTGCCCTACCTGAGGGTCTCCTCTGCCTACAATGCCTGGAAACTCTCTCCAGGCAATAACTTGAGTCCATCATAGGACTCATCTTATTTGTTTCCTGTCTCTCAGGGATCACTCTTCTTCATTGTCCAATGTCCAATGTTCAATATCTTGAAAATTGCTGCTTTAAATTTGTGTTCAGTCTTTTTGTTGTTGTTTCAGGGTACATCCAGCCCCTGTTACTCAATCTATGCTGAAAGTGACCATTTTCAATATACCATAATTAGTAATAGCTGTATTACAATAGAGCAAAATACAAGTGGTAGAATTCTTAACACCTTTTTGTAATTCCTGAACTTGACATGAAAACGTTGTTTGTGTCATATGCATCTGAATACCTGCTCTAAGTCAGTCACTACGTTAGACCCAATTTGTGTTATATTTTACTTTAAATATACATTATCACAAATTTATAAATAAAAAATGACTGCTTTAAATAATAAAAAATAAAATAAAATACGAAAAATATATGACACCCAGTTAGTAAATGGCAGAGAAATGATGGAGTAAACTCAGACCTATCTAACTTCAAATCCTGCCACCCTTTCAGAAAGACATGCTACCACCAATGTGTTCATTTGATGAACTGGTTGAAATGATTGTAATGTGTTCAGTCTGTGCCAGACTTTGTGGTAATAGAGATGATGGGTATTGTCCTAGCGCTCGGGTAGCTTATAGGCTATTAGAGAATGGAACATGAACGTAAAATAACTGGAAAAGAAAGGAATTGCTAGACTATGTTCTATATTTGTGAATGAAAGCCAATGAACAACAAAAAAAAGAAAAAGAAATTTAGAAATTGGTACCTTCTCACACTCTCTCTGCCATTGTGATGTGTGCAGTTGACTCCCTTCTTGGTCACGTCTTCTACTGGACTTTCAGGATCAAGCAATTCCTGGCCAAGAAGCAAAAGCACAATTGTCCCATTCTCAAATGGATTCAGATGAAACTCATAATAAAATCAGGCACAATTCCAAGAAGAGATATGGAACCAAGCCACTTCTTTGCTAGTAGTTTGGTTCCATAATAAATCCATGAGATCTTTTGTTTGGGAAAAAAAGAGAAATTGATGTCTTCTCCTTTCTGCCTTTCAACTATGATTTTTGGCCTGAGTCTGTGCACTCTCTGTTAAAGAGTTATGTCCTCCTCATTAAAACAAATGTCTTTTTTTATTAGAAAACCATGTTCACTAAGTCTGACTTATTCTGGGGACCACTTGGTGTCTCTGGGAAAAATAAAAGTGTACGATGACCTTGCAAGTGGAGCTACCATTGGGTGGTGAGGGTGACCTCCTTGACCTTTCTTAGTAAGCCACATAGAGTGCCAGAAAGGACCAGGACTGTGGAGTCAACCAGATGTGGATTCGAATTCTAGTTATCCCATTTACCGGCTTCTCATCTTTGAGCAGATGGCTGATGCTTTCTGAGCCCCAGTTACCTTACAGTATCTACCACCCAGGATTGTTATAGATATTAAATATGGAAATTAAGTGTTCAGCACAAAAGAGGCACTCAAAAAATAGTGGTGCTGTTGACTGGTGCTTCTTTCCAGTTGTAGATTTGGAGATAAGAAGCAACATCCTGGCAACTAGCAGCTGGTCTGACTCACAGTAATACGGGAATGATTTTAACTGAGGCCAAAGCATAAAGCTCCACACTGGGTAACAGACATTATTTCTTAAGAATGTTCACTCACGTTTGTAAATCTGAGCTGTCATATGGGATAGGTGGGTAGCATTGATTCCCATCGCCTACCTTTCCTCAGTTCAGAGCCCAACTCAAGAAGGTTCCCCCGCCATTTGGAATAAGCTAGAATGCCCCTTTCTAAAATTTAAGGATTTCCACAGTTAATCATAGGATCAGAAAATGTGCGTGCTGGAGAGAGAAGTAAAGGGACGTCTAGCACAACCTGAGTTGCATAATCTTAGTATCTTGAATGGCTAACAGAATCTGACAAAGGTTGGGTTGTAATCAATGTAATCAATGTTGATTGTTGGATATCTACTAGCATTGCCCCCTTCTCCTCTCAGAAATCAACTCAGAACAATAAGAAGAACAAGAAATGCAAGCTCTAACACTGACAAGCTCAATGACATCTGGACCCCTGAACCACAATATATGAGAAACAGCCACCAAAGCAGTTACACTTAAACAGGGTCAAGGGAGGTATGTGGAGAGAGAATGCTTACAGCCACAGGGCACAGAAAACTGGCAGAGCAAGGTTCTGTGGAGCACATGCTACACCCTAGCAGAAAACCAATAATTCCTTGCTGGGAATACTGAGAATGTTGTGCTCCAGTAGGAGTCAGCAGCATCCTTGGACCCAGTTAAGTGTCAGAAAGGAGCAGAGTGGGGCTTCCCTGGTGGCCAGTGGTTAAGAGTCCGCCTGCCGATGCAGGGGACACGGGTTCATGCCCTGGTCCGGGAGGATCCCACATGCCGCGGAGTGGCTGGGCCGGTGAGCCATGGCCGCTGAGCCTGCGCGTCCGGAGCCTGTGCTCTGCAACGGGAGAGGCCACAACAGTGAGAGGCCCGCATACCACAAAAAAAAAAAAAAGAAAGGAGCAGGGTTGGGAGGCTGAGTGAAGTATCACACCAATGTGCGATATTTACAAGAAGGATTCTCTTGGTGAGACAGAGAAGATAGAGGAAGCATTGGTGACATCCTTCAGCACCTCATCTCTATTGTCCTGGGAGAAGTGGAAGCAGAGCCAACTTATACTCACAGCTCTGGGTCTTAAGAAAACCCACTGTGAACCGTGGACAGTTCAGCTAACCCATAACACTGCCTGGCTCCTCCATCACATAAAATTCCTATCAATAGAAAATCCAAGGAGAACTCTTCTCTTTCAAAGTTGAGTAATATAAATAAATGTCAACCCAGAAAGTATCTATAAAAATATATCAAAAGGAAAGAATAAGGGGAAGACAGGGACAGGAAGACACAAGTGGAAGATGGAAGTTCACTCACCAGATAAATGTTACCATGGATCAAATTTAAAATTTTTTTAATAAGCATATTGCCTGGAATTTATTTAAAATAAAACTCAAGCAATTGTTCAATAAAAAACTCAGAACAGAGAGCTAAAAGGGCTCAGGGAAGATGAGACCACAGGAAGAATTGAAATACTGCTCTCATGAGAGAAGTGGAAGAGAAATAACACACATTACAGAAATATAGGTCAGGTTGGGAGCAGCACAAAGGAGACTAGACATGGCTGAAAGTTCACTAAAAATGTGGGCATTAGGCTTAAGAAAAAAATAAATGTAAATAGAAATACACACAAAATTAACAGGATAAGGATAAAATTAAAAAATGGAAAGATTAAATAAATCCAACATATTTTAAATCAGCGTTCCTGAAGAATACAGAATCATTGAAATTACTCTTACACTGACATATAAATAATATTTAAATAGATATAGATGTGTGTGTACATGAATTTTTTCAGAAACGAAAGAAGCATTGCATATATAGATCAAAAAGTCATACCATGTCTCTGGAAATTTTGAGAATGGTCATCGTCAAAATGAAATTCATGGTCATTGTCAAAATGAAATTCTAACAAGTGTCTGCCAAGGTATAAATGGATAAGATGTGGTATGTGTGTGTGTATATATATATATACACATATACATACATATATATATGTGTATATATATATATATACACATATACATACATATATATATGTGTGTGTATATATATATATATATATATATGTATATACACAATGGAATATATTCAGCCATGAGAAAGAAGAAAATCCTGCCATTTGTGACAACAGGGATGGACCTTGAGGGCATTATGCTAAGTGAGAGGTCAGACAGAGAAAGACAAATACATACTGTGTAATACCCCTTATATGTGGAACCTTAAAAAGCTGAACTCATAAAAACAGAGAGTAAAATGGTTGTTACCAGGGGCTGAGGGTGGGAGGAACTGGGGAGATGTTGTTTGAGGGTTCAAACTTGCAACTAGTAGATAAATAAGTTCTGGAGATGTAATGCACAGCATAGTGATTACAGTCAACCATACTGTATTAGAAACTTCAGAGTTGGTAAGAGATTAGATCTTAATTATCCTCACCACAAAAAAGAAATAATGATTATGTGATGTGATAGAGGTGCTAGCTAATGCTACCATGGTAATTATATTGCAATTTATAAATGCATCAAATCAACCCATTGTACACCTTAAAATGACACAACTCATGCGCCAATTATAAAAATGAAATTCAAACAAAATACTGGATTTCAAATATTAAGAATTCTCTGTGCAACCAGGCAAAATAATTAAATAAATCGACCCACCTCAGACTCTTTCCCGGTGAGAGTCAATCTAGAAAACAATAGAGCAAAGCCTAAAAGTCTTCATGGAAAGAAAGAACGGGACCAAAACTTTTACTTCCAGCCAAATTAGCATTCTAGTATAAAGGCCATAAACATCTCTGAGCGTGCAAGGACTCTGGGAATATAATCCCCATGAGTCTTTCTAGAAGGTGACTTTCTAGAAGATTCTCAAGGGCAAATTTCAGCCAGTTAAGAGCTGAATAGAGAACCTATGGCTAAACTTAATCTGGTTAAGTGAGGGGATAAAACTAAAATAAACGTGGGGATTATAGTTACAGAACAGAGTGTAAATGTTTTACAAGCCCTGACAAAATGGAAATGAAAGGACAAAGTTGGGAGAAAAAAATGGAAAGTAGCATAAGCACCTTCACAGCAGGTAAATCAAGTAATAGAATTCTATGTCAAGAACCGTGAAGAGTGGGCTTTTTCTTTGCTTGCAAGCTAACAAGTTATTCTGCCACGGTTCCAGTGATGCTTACAGAAAGCCCGGGACTCCTGGATCAGAGGCAAAGCAGCATGAACCTCATGCTCACATCAATTCCCCTCGTCCCCCAAGCCCTATATGGGGACAATGCAGAGCAGCCTGAATTGATGCTGTGCACACAGTGGGTCTGCATCATAGCTGAGGAACCAGAGTTTAGGAAACCCCAATCTTTTATAAGGGGTCTGTTAGAAAACCTGCCCAAACTTTGCCCCATAGGGAGACATTATCTTTATTATCTTGGGCAGCAAACAAATCTTTCCCCTGTCTTGGAGGGTGACACTATATATTCCAAGGTCCTTTGCTATATAAATATTATTGAAAAGATTGTCCCCAACAAAAGTTGATACAAGTCCTGCAGAAACACAGGAGACCCATAGACAATTATTGTCACCCAACCATATAAAGTACTTAAATGTTTAAAGGTAAGCACTAAGAAAACTCATATAATCACTATAATCAGGAAGTGCATGAGAAAGAGGCAAGTTGAGAGGAAGCTGAAATGTACAGATTTCACCATAGTGCCTAATAAGGAGTAAATGGTATTAGCCAAAAATCACTAGAGTAAATATAAAGAAACAGCCAAGATATACTCGCAACATGAGAAATAAGGCATGCAGCATCATTTGTAAAAGCAAAATCCCTATTTAACCTTGACGTTTCAACTGAGATGTCACTTCCCTATGGAGGCCTTTCCTGAACATCAGACCAAGTTTGCTATCCTTCGTATCGCCTCTCATAGCTACCAAGGTCACACAGCTAGTTAGTGGTGGAGCTGAGATTCAGGCCTAAATTTGCTCGTGCTGAAGTCTGCACTCTTAGTAGCTCATCTCTGCTGGCTACTCACTGATTCATCTAATTATATTCCATTCACACACCTGATAGTACAGAGTTTTGTTTTGTCCTCCAAGTTTTCATATATACAAGTCTTAATTCTCCAATACCCTTGTAATACCTGAGACATATCTTATGTTTCCTGAGCATGGCCCCCAGGACCTAGCACAAAACAAGCACTCTTTAAAATCATTCAATTCATGATATCGAACACAAATGAACATCTGGGAAGCCCACTAAATGCAGATTGATCACACTGCCTTACAGCACACAAGTAGCAGTTTGAAGGAGAAAAGCCAAGACTGACTCTACCTCCTGGTCCTAAGCACTAGATCATTATCTGTCTCTAAAGAATTATGTGTGAAATTCCTGAGGTTATAAGGAGAAACCACACACAGTCCTTGAAATAGCTTTCAAGGGTGAATAATGCATGCTCTATATTTAATGCATGAGAATGCAAAATGCATAAAATTGCACAAGAGAGGTCAAACTCCCATTCCCTGCAACAAGAGATCTTTCTGTCTTCCTGCCAATAAATGAATCACTGGTTATTAAATATTGTTAACCATCTAAACAGGGATCCACAAAGCCTGTGTTCTCTGATCTCTTTGTTTCAAGCCTTCTCCTAATCAGGGACATCATCGCCTAATTTAGTGATGCCATGTATCTTGCACCTTTCTGAAAAGTGGGCACCATAGCTTCACTCCCTATAAAACTGGCTACCATGTTGCAATTTGAGGAAAAATAAATCTCACCATCATGAGGATAGTCTGTGCAATTGAAGCCAGGATAAAGATGGCTCCTAGAAAATGGAATCTTTGACAGCATAATTTTAACACTGTCAAATTATTCAGCTTTTTTCTTAAAAGTCACTTAATACTCCACACAGACATTACTTTTGCCATCAGATATCACTTTGGAAAAAATTAATAATTTAGGAACGTCTACACATTTGTTAAAAGGCTGATACAGCAAATGCATAGGATGCCATAACCAGAGAGCCCTCTCACCCTGCGAGTTTTGTGTGATTGCTTAAGTTGGCATCATTAACATAGGGCATCAGAGAGAAGGGGGCAGCCAATAAAGAGGCACTCCCAGTAATTAGAGACCAGAGTCAGCATCAGCACTGGTATGGTTTAGGAGGATGCTGTGACCTTTATTTGGTAAAGAGACCTTTCCTATCCAGCAGTAGTCTTATCTTTTACTTTAAAACTTAAATAAGAGATGTTGTTGTTGCAAAGAACTTAGTCTTTGGGCGGAAGCTCATTCATAAGGGAAATGCATTTTTGATGTGATGATTATAGTAGTGGCAATTAAGTTGACTGAGTGCTCACCGCATGGCAGTCACTGTCCAAAGTACTTTACACATGCTGCTTAATTTCCTTAAGTACCACTCAATGGGTAATATTGTTAACCCCATTTTACAGATTTGAAAACTGAGGCACAGAGTTTAACTTGGCTAAGATCTCACAGCTAGTATGAGTCATAGGTATTGTAACTACTACACCTTACTGGTTCCTAGCAACAACTACCACCTACAATTCAGTACATGCCAAGCTACAACCTATGCATGTACAATAGCTGCAACTAAGTACATGCCAAAGGGCCCCATGGTAAACATTTTCTTAGTTGATCCTCACCAATAAAACAAACAAAAAAAAAGAGGTAGATCTTTACATTCTCATTTTATGTATGAGGCAACTGAGGATTATAGAGATCAACAACTTGTCCATAAACACTGCTCCCATTACCTAATTTTTAACTCTATATTGAAATATGTCTCAGTACATTAAAGAGTGTTTCCTTTTGATCATTTTCTGGAAGTTAAACTTTTCTTGTTTCTTCTAATGGTAACTCCCAATTCATCTCAGCATACACAGAGCCTTTTCAATTGGAGGGACTTTTGGGGCCCTGGTAGAAGTCTTCCAGCTTCAGGACCCTAAACACATATAACCTGAAGACTAATAACCATGACCCACGTGAAATCTTGAGGAACACGTCCGAAGAGGTATAGAGGCTGGGTGAGACCATGGCATTGGGGGAGGCTTCACCGGGGCTCCAGTTTTTCTGTGCTGTCTCCAATTGCCCTGTGTGTAGAGGGAGACAGGACCAAGTATACCTTGACACAATCAGTAAAGCCTTTGTTTTTGAGCCTGAGTGATAACTCTATGATATATTCCATCCCTCTCCTCCAATACGTCTCTCACTCTTGGTATTATCTCCATGGCAACTAGGAATGCACCCACAACCTTGAGGATATGTTTGTCTGCCTTTCTACCTATCTTAAGGTTAAGCTTGTTAACCTAAGTGTGTCAAAACATGATGGTTTCCAGCTCAATTTTGAATTAACTTAGTGAATCATGAAATCCTGGGAATAAAACTGCCCTTTTTCAAACCCATGCTATGCAGCTTGTCAAACATGAGCAACTTAGCCTTAGTGAGGCTCAGCCTCCTTCCTCATCTATACAATGAGGACAGAAATAGAAGACTATTAGGAGGATTGGATGGGATTTCTCATAACGTTTGAAAAATAAAACCTAGAACAATAATTGGTCTTTAGAAGGGCTCCACAAATGTTAGCTCCACCATTGGAGAGCATCCATTTAGCTGTATAATGTGTTGACTAAATGGACATAGCACATGTGTCCCAGGGTTTTACTCTCAAAGGTTTCCACTTGACTCTCTGTGGGTCATCTCAGAAGCCTGGTGGGGAAAAATAGGGGACATCCAGATCAGAGAACCTTGTGGTGAAACACATCGGTTAAGAAACAGCCAACCTCACACATTGCAATCCAAGTACCTTTGGTTGTTGAAGAGAATTGGCTTTAATTACCAAAATACCCTCGTCTAAATTGCCTCTCTGTTTGAGAAAAAGAGCTTGAAAAGATTGAAGAAAAGGGCCTCTTTCCTATCTTCAGGTCTTCAGGGGTGGAAGGAATGAAGCCCTCCCCTCATCACACCACCCAATAGGAAGCTGGAATGGCTAGTTTTCTTCTGGGGATTTGAGATAAGAGACCTGAGTGAATGATCATGAATGTTCAGCTGTTCCACAAGAGGTGCCTCACGATGAGCCTCAAAATAGGATGAAATCTAGGCAAACCTCCCAGATGTGCACTAATTGGAGCAAAACCTTTTCTGTAACAAATGGCAAAGCTAAGGTTTTTGTGCTGTATATTTTTTTAATGGTGCTATATTCCAACTAATAAAAAAGTGATGCAAAATCAATAATTCCTACCTTCCCCAATGTACACCATCTAGCCTAATCAAACCCGTTGACTTGCTGCAACCCACATAAGCAACTTGTGTACATAGGTCTTCACACCTGCCTCTTGGAATACTTCTCTTCACTGCCACCCCACTGCCCATCCTCTAATCCCAGAGCATTGTCTAGCCCTTCCATGCGGTTTTCTCTGAGAGCTGCTGCTCTCACTGACGTCTGTCTTCAGAAACCCAAAGGAACTTACCATGCCTTCTGAGCAACGCTTCTTACACACTGATTATTTACTCATTTTCTGTAAATGCTAGGAATTGCTTTTCTTCACAACTATTAATTATTTAAATACAAAGGCTATGTCAGATGTGTTTTCCATCTTTTCACAGCATAACAGGCCCAGTAAATATTTGCTAGTTGGTTAATAATGACTTCTGTGTAAATAAATACTGCAAAATTTGTAACAAATGATCAATTCAAATACTTCACAATAAAATATTTCTTCCCCATCCCTCATCTTAAAAATACAGCATTTTAAAGACAGAGGGAAGATTCCTCAACCAATCTCCTCATTCTTTAGATGAATTGACTGAAGCTAAAGAAGGTGAAGTGACTTGATTAAGGTCACACATCTAACTAGAAGCCAATTAGGGCCAGGGCCCAGATCTGCAGACTTCTAGTGATGTACCCTTTCTGATACACAGCATGATGCCCCAGGGTTACACTCTACTTTTAAGTTGGTCATCACAGTTCAGTAGAGAGAAGACAGACTGGGAGCTAGATGGCATGGGGCCACATCCTTGTTCTTTCACTAATTCATTCTATGGCCTTGGGAAAATCATTTAATCCTTTGGCCTCAGGCTTCACAGCTTCAGGAGGAAAGATGGTAATTCTGCATGATCTAACTCAGAGTTCAGCAAACTACAGCCCACAGGCCAAATCTAGTACGCACTTGTTTTGGTAAATAAAGTTTTACTGGCATACCCGTTAATTTACCTATGGTAAATACCTATAATGGAAGAGTTGAGTAACAGTTAACAGAGACCATATGATCCACAGGCAAAAATATTTACTATTTGGCCCTTTGCAGAAAAAAATTTGTTGACTCTCAATCTAACCTATGTGTAGTACAGTTGTATGAATCTAATGTATGCAAGGATTCTTTTCATCTACAAAGTGCTATATCCACATTTTAAAAATCATTGTTATTGACAACAATAGTAGCAATAGTAAATCATGAAATATCATTTGCAATAAAGGCAATTAAAATTTTCTTTGTTTGGGACTTCCCTGGCGGTCCAGCGGTTAAGGCTTTGCCTTCCAATGCAGGGGGTGTGGGTTCAGTCCCGGGGAGCTAAGATCCCACATGCCTCCAGTCCAAAAAGCCAAAACATAAAACAGAAGCCATAGTGTAACAAATTCAGTAAAGACTTTAAAAAAATTGACTTTGTTTAATAGGTGGCATCTACATGATGTATTGCTTGATTTGAGATCACCTCACCTACCTCACTATTGTTCACAGTAACATGTTTTTGCAGAACCAAGTGACAATTTTAACAGATCCAGGAATATTTCAGAACTAATTAGATCATTTATATATAAAATATAAAACAAGTGTTTTCAGAAGAACATCAGGTCCTCCATGGAGAGCATCTGCCCTCATTTTCATCACTAACCTGGCTCGCTATGTGGGTACTATCCTGTGTTATAAGTACCATGTAATGGAATTAACATTCACCTGGAAATACTGACTTGACACACACTGAACTTTGACTATTGGCTCTGTTACTCTAAAAATGTATTAAGCTTTTCCATTGATGTTTTTGAGAGGGAGATTGGTGGCTCACTGTGGTTTTCCCCTGCCATGTACTCTGAGCATGGACATTAACCAAGGAAGACAAACTGTTCTCAGCAAAGTGGGAGATTAATCATTGGCCATGTCCAACTCACTGCCATGGTCATGACACAGGATTTTATCCTAAGAATTACAGCAGTCATTGAAAGGCCTTAGAAGAGCTCTTCCTCTGATGTAACCACAATGTAGATAACGGGTTGGAGGTGGAAGAGCAGGTGTGGGAACTGGCTAGGAGGCTATAGGACTAGCCCAAGCAGGGGACAAGAATGACTTTGACTAGAGTTGTCATGGAGATGGGGATATGCAAACCATCATGAACAAGCTGAAGCTGGGGGTGACGTGGGAAGAAGCAGAGGAGGCAGGACAGGCACTGGCTTTGTGTCAGCCCAGATCCAACCTAGTGCTGCACGAGGGCGGTGAGCGAGAATCCAGCTAGATTGCATTTCCCTCAAATTCCTCTCCTGCCCCTATTTCTAATGGTCCTAGAGGCCCATAAAACCAATTCCAATTAGGGGTCTTTATTTCTCTCCAATAAAACTTAAAACTTTCATTTGATTCAGTAAATTCTTAACAACATCTTTTTATTTGCCTCTTTCAAAAGCCATTTTTACATGAGGTAACTATAACAATTATTTAGTAGTGATAAATACATTCCTAATTAAACAACTATTTTATTACTTATTAACAGCTTAAAAAGTCTGAGATCCGTTGGGAAATAAATTATTTTATTTACAGGAATTGGGCTGAGAGACCTGATCTTCCTGGTGCAAATGAGTCATAAATGACCAATATAAGTAAGACGAAACAGGATTTATTAGGCTTTAAGGCTGGGGTTCCTGTTTCCTTTGAAGTATTATTCTGCCTGTATTTGTATATGCATGTTTATGTATATGTGTGCATATGTGTGTGTATACAGAGCAGTTTGCCATGAAAGATAAGAAATGTCTATGTGATATGAACCCTCTCCCACCTCCATCACTAAAATATTCCTCTGAAATTTCTATGTCAGAAAAGAGCCTGAAACTTCTAAATGTTAAAGGCAAATACCCCTCAGAGAGATGAAATAGGGAACTTTGATCAGCTATTAATGACTCAATGGAAACATACATATCTTCTCCAATAGCTGAGAATAAAGCATTGAGGCCATGGGAGTTTTGATGAAGGATATGTTCAAATCATAAATTGCACTTCCAGGCACCACGATGGAAATATCTAGAATACTGGGCACTACTATGCTGTTGGTTGGGGGAACAGTAACCAAAGACCAGATTTTCAATTTTACAACTTTTCAGAGGCCAGCCCTGACTCCTAACCAAATCATATATGAAAGTTGGGCTTTATTTCTGCCCACTTGGACAGGCTTGTCTTGGCCCAGCCCAGTGCCCCAGAAGTTGATTGTCTTTTTTCTTAACTTTTTATTTTATATTGGAGTATAGCCAATTAACAATGTTGTGATGGTTTCAGGTGCACAGCAAAGTGACTCAGCCATACATATACACGTATCCATTCTCCCCCAGACTCCCCTCCCATCCAGCCTGCCCCATGACATTGAGCAGAGTTCCCTGTGCTATACACTAGGTCCTTGTTGGTAATCCTCTTTAAATATAGCAGTGTGTACATGTCAATCCCAAACTCCCTAACTATCCCTTCCCTCCACCCTTAACCATAAGTTCATTCTCTAAGTCTGGGAGTCCGTTTCTGTTTTGTAAATACGTTCATTTGTATCATTTCTTTTTAGATTCCGCATATAAGCGATAGCATATGATATTCCTCTTTCTCTGTCTGACTTACTTCACTCAGAAGTTGATTGCCTTTATGTTATGAGAACGAGGTTTCTAATAGTGTGGGACATTCACGGTCTTGTGAGCTTGTTTTCCTATGACAAGAATGGACCTGTAGAGACCTAGCCACACTCTTTTGCTTGGATCACTTCAACATCCAAGTCTCTGTAAAGAGTCTGGGACAGGGACTGAAGTATAGGCCGTCTCTGCCCATGTAATGAGAAGAATGATCTAAATTTTGCATCCTTCTGTTCAGCCATTTTTTTCATCAGTTCATTCATTTATTCAACTATTCAACAGCTATTTCTTGAGCACCCACCTGTGTTGGGCCCTGTGCTGGAGACTGGGGATATGGGAGTGAGAAAGACAGCCCGGGTCCTGCTCTCATGAAGGTAAGACCTGGTAGTAGACCAAGACTGAACTTCATTGGAAACGTCATCCATCCTAGAAGGGCAGGGGATAGTCACCAACTCTGTCTCTGTTTTACCATGTGACCTTGGGAAACTCTCTTGCCCTCTGAGCCTCAGGTTCGTTATCTGGGCTTTCGACCAGATGCTCTCCAAGATCTATACCATTGTTTCTTGTGGCCTCCAACCAAACATGACTGGCTGATTGGCAGCCATGCTTCTCTGCAACACAGATACATCTGGATTCCTAAGAAACACCTCTGGGGGACTTGGAAGTGGGTGAAACTGTGTCATTGGGGGTGGTTTCACTAGGCATTCTGGCTTTCTTTCCATTCTTCCTTCATTTTTCTAAATCTCTGCTCTGTACTGGCTAGGCAAAGGAAGATGCATGCACCGGCACTCTCAGTGTGTTTCTTCTGAGCCTAAAAGTGATAAGACCAGAGGACGGGGGTGCAACTTAAAGATTCTTTATCCATCCTGATCACTTTTCAGGGAACTAATCTAAAATCCAGGGAGCAAAGTAACTTAAGATCCCGCAGCAAAAAGGAATCAGTCTGGGGCCAAGATGTACACCGCCAGGCTTGCAGTGGCATGCTCCTCCTGAACCCAGCATGCTGCCACAGTGTTCCCACATCCTGGTCACTTGGTCCTCATAGTCTAGGAGGAAAAGAGTAAACTGGGAGTCCATGCTCTCTCACCAATCCACTGTGCAGCCAAATCACTTAACCCCAGTAGCCTCGGTGCCACAACTGCAAGAGGCCAGATGTCTTAATGCATAATGCTGTTGTGCAAACAGAATGCAGGTCAGTGGTCAGACAAAGAAGCTTTTAAACTCAACAGTGCTACATCCTTGCAAACCACTGGAATCATTGTTGTAGAAATGGTAGCAGTAGTAATAGCCATAGTAAATCATGAAAGATAAACTTCACCCAAGTCCATCAGGATTTTTGTCCATTAAATGTGTGGCAACCAAACTGCCTCTGTGGTGTCCACAAAATAGTGTTTTGTAAAACTACATTATACCTTTGAAGATTTCTGAAATATTCTAGGAACAATTGATAGGAAGACTTGTGTACAAAACATAAGTGGATGTTGTCAGATCAGCAGCTCAGCCACGTAGGGCCTCTGCCACCACTTCCATCACTAATGTGACCCACTGAGGACTCCCCCATGTGCCATAAATGTGTAGTTAGACCTCCCACCTGAGACTCTGACTTTGGAGCAAACTGACTTTCAGTGTTCATATTTGTTGCTCTAATGCATTGGATTTATTATTAGTAGTAGTATCATTATTAGCATGGAATTAGCATTAACTTTTTTTTTTTTTTTTTTTTTTTTTTGTGGTACGCGGGCCTCTCAATGTTGTGGCCTCTCCCGTTGCGGAGCACAGGCTCCGGACGCGCAGGCCCAGCGGCCATGCCTCACGGGCCCAGCCGCTCCGCGGCATGTGGGATCCTCCCGGACCGGGGCACGAGCCCGTGTCCCCTGCATCAGCAGGCGGACTCTCAACCACTGCGCCACCAGGGAACCCCAGCATTAACATTTTTGAGAGGGAAGTTTTTGCCTCCAACTGGTTGATTCCTTGGTCTGTTATGGACATGCTATTTCCTCAGTTCAGGAAAATACCATTCTCAGAAAAATAGGAAAATTAATCATTGGATCCATCCAGTCCCCTATCCATCCAGCCCTTGGGAGAGGATTTACTTATGGAAAGTACCAGCTTCAAAGTCAGAAAACCAGTTTCTGCATTATGCTCCAAATTCCACAAATACCTGAGTCTGTTTTCTCCTTGAATACATGGAGCCAATATCTTCTTTTTCCCCTCCTCATAAAGGGTTTTGAGAAGAAAATAAAAAGCAAAAGAAAAGTTATTATAAGCATGGAATGTTTAAAAAGAATGAAGTACATACCAAGTAGTTGTATAATAGAGAGAAACTAGCCAATACATAAGTCTTTATCTTGTGCCAGACACTGTTCTAAGCACTTTACATAAACACTATTGACTAGTAATAATAATAAAGAGTAAGTTTAATAGAAATTTATCCATATGGATGTTCACAATTTTCAAGCAAAGCATCAGCACTTTTCAGCTGTCTCCACGCACAGCTGTGTCTCAATTCCAGGACAGGATGTAGAAGAGTTGCTGGGCCATGTTATCTGTAGGAAAATCTGTGCAGACTGTCCTACCCCTACAGGACCTTGAGTGATTGGCTCCTGACCTGAAGTCCTCAGTTCAGCAGATGGAAAAATAGTCTTTCCCACAGGGAAAGGGGAAGAGAGTGAAATTATTTGCTCTCCTTCTGATGTAATTCCCCATGTCAGGATTATGGTGTCGGGTGCAGTCGTAAACCCCATGGATGGAAAGATAACTTAAAATGCACATTTCATTCCATGTGTGGGTATTTCAAAGGACCTCAGGGTTGATCAGGAGACAAGACAGTAATAACATGCCAGTTAGTTAAAGAACCAGAGGATTGAATGGCTTTGTTCAACTACTGCTGAACTGATGTGCCCACATATAGATTTAACATGTGGGCTCCCAGGCGGAGGAGCTAAATAAACCCACTTTGTTGTTGTTGTCTTTGTTTTCTTTCCCCAGAAGGTAATATCTACCGTGTAATAAGTGGAAGTTTCTCCAACACAAACACCCACTAACAACTTCCAAAAGGGACAGGGCCCAGCTGGGGCCAATAGAATGCGCGGTCTTGTCGATCATTGGTGAAGATAACATAAGAACTAAAAGAAGAAGGAGACTGCCCGGCAGGTGAAGGCTACCACGAGAAGCAGCGGGGCGCCAGGCGTGAGAAACACAAGGAGCTGCAGAGGGCGGCGGCGCAGGACTCAGCGGGGGGCTTCCTGGAGAAGGAGGCGGCCACCGAGAGCCGGCCCCTCGACCCCTTCACGCCCAAGGCCGCCTCGGGGAACTACCCAGGCGATGCCCCACAGGGCCCAGTGCGGGCCCCGCACGCAAGGACAAGGACAAAGCGCTGCCCAGCGTCTGGATCCCGCCGCTGACCCCTGAGGACAAGGCCACGAATCAGGAGAAGCCGTCGTGACCTGCCCCACGCTCGAGAAGCACTGCACATGTCCGCACGTCCCACCTGACGCTCGTGTGCTTCAGGCCGTTCCACAGCTCGGTGGGCCGCGTGGGGCTTGTCACGCACAGCGAGCGCTGCCTGTGCGCCAGGACCCGCGAGCCTGAGCAGCGCTTCGCCGAGCGCTGGGCTGCGGTCCGCTGGAGCCGTGGTCACCCTGGAACGCGTGGAAAAGCCGGTTCGCAAGGACCACGTGGACCCCGTGAACCGGAGAAGCTCCCGGACCGCGGCATCATCGTGCTGCAGCGGCTCCGGAGTGAAGCTGCAGGTGGAGAAGTCCAGGCCACTACGGTAGCTGGTGAGCACATCCTCCATTTTGTTAACTGAGCACATCTTGTTTGCCAGGTTCTGTATCGGGTGCTAGCTGGGATTTTAAGGGGAATAATATACTTTCTGCCCTCAATAATACCAAGCTGCCATTTCTTGAGTGCCAGGGTTGCTGGACACTGTTGTAAGTATCCTATATGTATTTGTGAATAGATCCTCATTAGCAGTCCAAGAGGTGGATGCTATTCAAAAAGTTTACAAATAATAAATGCTGGAGAGGGTGTGGGAAACGGGAACCCTCCTACGCTGTTGGTGGGAATGTAAATTGGTGCAGCCACTATGGAGAACAGTATGGAGGTTCCTCAAAAAACTAAAGATAGAACTACCGTATGATCCAGCAATTCAACTCCTGGGCATATATCCAGAAAAGCTGAAAACTCTTACTCAAAAAGATATATGCACCCCAGTATTCACAGCAGCACTGTTTACAATAGCCAAGAAGTAGAAACAACCCAAGTGCCCATCAACAGACAATTAGTTTAAGAAGATGTGGAATAGATAGATAGATGGTAGATAGATAGATAGATAGATAGATAAATAGATGGTGGATTATTACTCAGCCATAAAAAAGAATGAAATATTGTCATTTGCACCAACATGGATGGACCTAGAGATTATCATACTAAGTGAAGTAAGTCAGAAGAAGACAAATACGTGATATCACTTATATGGGGAATCTAAAAAATACTGCAAATGAACTTATTTAGAAACAGACTCACAGACATAGGAAACAAACTTATGGTTACCAAAAGGGAAAGGGAGGGGTCAAGGGATAAATTAGGAGTATGGGGTTAACAGATACAAACTACTATACCTAAAATAGATAAGCAACATGGATTTACTGTATAGCACAGGGAACTATATTCAACATCTTATAATAACCTATAATGGAAAAAAATCTGAAAAAATATGTATGTAACTGAACCACTTTGCTGTACACCTGAAACTAACACAACATTGTAAATCAACTCTACTTCAATTAAAAAAAAAGGAGGATGCTATTATTATCAGCACTGTGCATATGAGGAAACTGAGACACAGAGAGTTTAAGTAACTTGCTCAAGGTCACTACCTAGTGATTGGAGTTGCTGGGCTTTGAACCCCAACAATCTGGATTCAGTGCTCAGGAGACCAACCACTGCACTCTACCACCTCTCCTGTGGGAGAGGGGATATGACAGGCACAGGCATGATCACCCTTCGCTCAGTGCTACCCAGGTGGTTTGCAAATATGTGCTTCAGAAAAGGGACATGGTTAATCGAAGAAGGCTTCGTGGAGGCAGAAGACTGTAACAGTCTTCTCTCTTTCCTTTTTGTTATGAAGCGTGTAGAACTCCACAGGCAGGGATGGGTGGAGGTCACCTGCAGCTAGTGGGAACGGTGTGAGCCAAGTCATCCTGATACAAAACACTGCTTCTCACACTTTGATGTGAATACAAGTCACCTGTTTATTGTTGCAAGGCAGTCCAAGCACAAGCGGTGTTAGTGAGACTCCAACCAGATGAGACTTTTCCCCAAATTCATTATCTGCCCCTGTTTAAAATGAACATGAAAGCACATAAAACAAGTCCTATTAGGGTCTCTTTATTCTTCTCCAAGAAAACTTGAAACGTTCATTTGACCCAGTAAAATTCTCAATAACCTCTTTTTTATGTCCCTCTTTTTAAATCAATTTTATGTGTTCTAAGAAAAAATGATTAATGACTAGTGAGAATGTTTCCCTAATACCACAGTTACTTTCTTAAACTTCCCAACTTAAAAATGCTTCAAAAAAATGCTTCAGGTCTGAAATTTGCCTAGAAGATCAATTATTTACTTAATGTGTGTTACAATTTTCTTTCAAATAATTATCTATGGGTTGGACAGAAAACAAATTGGGCTGAAAAGCTCAAGTATGTAACTTTAGACCTGATCTCCCTTACAGAAATCGAGAGAATTTGTCACTATGAAATGAGACGGATTAATGAGCATCTGCGAGTGAGGCCCTGGTTTCCTGTGGAGGGTGTGTGTGCATGTGCATGTGCACATGTGTGTGTGTTTTCACATAAGTGCACTGCGTGTGCACATGCATATGTGTGTACTGATGGATGATCATTAAAGAATAGGTGTCTTTAAACAAGAGGCTCATTTTCAGTCCCAGTGGCTGGGAGTTGAAGTAAGTGCCTGTGTGGCAAATCCCCACCCACCCCCGCTGAAAGATTTCTCTCTGCATCTCTCGGACAACACCTGAAATGTATGTTTTGTAGCTAACTCCCTAAATAGGTATAGGATGTTTTAATCAGCCACTACTGATTCAGTGAAAGTGTAATTACCAAATACTCTGTATTCTCCCATAACTGGATTCCATGGGTAATGGGAGCTTTGCTGGAGGACATGTTGGAATCATGAATTGGGACCTGGGCTTTCCAGGGCACCTGATGAACAGTGCCCTGGGCACTAATTAGGTAGCACCTCTTGTAGACTGAAAAAAAAATATGCAATCTAAAAGTTGAGAGCTGTGTTTTATTTGATGGACATTCTGAGGAGACAGGACTCTCAGATCCCGCTGAGGGACTGCTCTGAAGAGGCAAAGGGTGGGCCAGGATATATAGGAGTTTTTGCAACAAAGACCAGGTAGTCGGAACATCGGGAAGATTACTGTTAATTAAAGAAAACCAGACATTTCAAATTAATGAAATTAGTGCTTTTCTCTGCATGGGAAACTGCAAAGTCTGGACTCATTGAAATCATTCCTTTGATATGCACCTCAGCTATCTGGGGGCAGTATCGTGTGTTTTCACATCCCGAGTCTCCTCAGGGTGCACTCTTGGGAGTGGCTGCATCAGGTGGCTGCTTGATGGCAAGCATTCTGTTTCCATCCTGAGTTCCCTCAGGGCTCCCCTTCAGGGCGGCTGTAATGTGGTGGCTTGATGGCTGCCATATCCTTTGTTTACTGATGTGGCAGGCGGCATTCTTAGTTCACACTCTGGTACAGGTAACCAAAGACCCACTTGGTTAACTGGTCAACTCCGCAAATTTCTGGGGACCCATTCTGTTTCTTAAATCATGCATTAAAATTCGACATGATTTTTGGTCCTGTGGTCAGTCTTCAAGGCTTAGCTTGACACTCCTCACCACTCCAGAATTTTTCTTTCTTATGGCTCAGGCAGAGTCAGACCCAGGACTATCTTCCCTAGTAGGAACAGGCTTGACATTCTTTAGAATATTTGCAAATAATCTTCAAACCCCTATGTCCCCTTGGGATACCCTACTACCTCCCCCAGACTAATTAGGATACAAGAGAAAAGCCCTGGGTAGAGATTGTCTCTCTCTCTCTGTCTCTCTCTCTCCCCTCCCTCCCTCCCTCCCTCTCTCCGTCTCCCTCTCTCCGTCTCTCTCTCTCTGTCTCTCTCTCTCCCTCCCTCTCTCCCTCCCTCTCTCCCTTCCTCTCTCCCTCCCTCTCTCCCTTCCTCTCTCCCTCCCTCTCTCCCTTCCTCTCTCCCTCCCTCTCTCTCTCTCCCTCCCTCTCTCCCTTCCTCTCTCCCTCTCTCCCTCCCTCTCTCCCTCTCTCCCTCTCTCCCTCCCTCTCTCTCCCTCTCTCCCTCCCTCTCTCCCTCTCTCCCTCTCTCCCTCCCTCTCTCTCCCTCTCTCCCTCTCTCCCTCCCTCTCTCTCCCTCTCTCCCTCCCTCTCTCCCTCCCTCCCTCTCTCCCCCTCTCCCTCTCCCCCTCTCCCTCTCCCCCTCCCCCTCTCCCTCTCCCCCTCTCCCTCTCCCCTCCCCTCCCCTTCCCCTTCCCCCTCCCTCTCGTCTCCTTTCCCACCTCAAGATCTCTCTCCTTCTCTCCCTCCCTCTCTCTCTTTTTCTCTTTCTCCTTCTCTCTCCCTTTTTCTCTTCTCCCTTCCTGCCTTCACCTTGCTTATTTACATATCGCATCCGTTTTCTCTTGGCTTACTCTTACTTATCCTCAAGCCTCAGATTTAAATCATTTTTTTCTGAAAAGTCTCTCGCAACCACCTCTTCAGTCTCCCACTCCCCAAATTACATTAGGCACCATCCTGTGTTCTCCCTTTATCATATTTATTATTTTATCTGGTAATTATCTTCAGATGCGATTGGCATCTGAAATGGGGTAGGGTCGGGGAGCAGTCTTATAGGACTGAATCTTCAAATTGTGGAATCTGTTACTATCTTCTGTTAGACAGTGTCAGAATTGAGTTGGACTGTAGGACTCCCAGCTGGTGTTCAGAGAATTCCAGTTGGAATTGAGTGCAGAACCTTTTTAGGAAACCACACATAATCTTTCTTCTTTATGTGAAAGTTCAGCTGAGCCGTCTCCTGACTATGAGAAATGGTCCTTGCCATATACTTTTTATTTTTATAAATTTTATTTATGTATTTATTTTTTGGCTGCGTTGGGTCTTTGTAGCTGCTCATGGGCTTTAGTTGTGCTTGTTGCGGTGAGCGGGCTTCTCATTGCAGTGGCTCCTCTTGTTGTGGAGCACAGGATCTAGGCACGCAGGCTTCAGTAGTTGTGGCACGCAGGCTCAGTAGTTGTGGCTCGCAAGCTCTAGAGTGCAGGCTTAGTAGTTGTGGCGCACAGGCTTAGTTGCTCCGCGGCATGTGGAATCTTCCCGGACCAGGGCTCGAACCTCTGTCCCCTGCATTAGCAGGCGGGTTCTTAACCACTGCACCAACAGGTAAGTCCTTGCCATATACTTTTGAAGGACCATTATTATCAACCCAACACTAAATAATACTGTCATCAGCGAGATAGATGCTAAAATGGAGAATGCTGACCCCTAGCTAAGATTAGACTAGGAGTCGGTTACCATCTGTTAAGAGCTCTTTGGGTGCCAGACACTGTGCTAAATGATTTGTATACATTATCACAAACGCTATGGGAATCTTATTCTCTCTGTTTTACAAATGAGAAACAGGCTTAGAGAGCCAAGGTGACTTGGCCAAGGCCACACTGCTCATACACAGGCAAACTGGGAATAAGACTGATTTATCTGTCTCCACATTTCACAGTTTATCTGTCTCCACATTTCACAGTTTATCTGCTGCTCCACACCATGCTGAAACCTCAGATAATCAGGATGTTCAGGGAGTGTTGAGATGGAAAGGGCTTTCAATCTAGATGTAGAAATTAGTGTGTGTTGAAGGTGACCAGTTTTTAAGTGTTGGGTTACATTACTGATGTGGACCTGTCTGTTGTCATTGCTTTCTCCCTTAGAGAGAGGACAAAGGTAGCTAATACGCTGAATAATTGGTTATTTCCATCAGAAGAGTGCTGGCTAGTAAACTCTACTTGCATTGTTTTTCAAATCCTACCTTCATTCATAGAGTCCTGAAACTTACACATGTGTACAAGTGTCTGCTCCCCTTGTGTGAAAAACAAAAAGTCTTTTTAAAAAATTTTACTGAATTATAGTTGATTTACAATGTTGTGTTCAGTTTCTGCTGTATAATGAAGTGACTCAGTTATAGATATATATTCTTTTTCATATTCTTTTCCATTATTGTTTATTACAGGATATTTGAATATATTTCCCTGTGCTATACTATAGGACCTTGTTGTTTATCCATCCTGTGTAAAATAGTTTGCACCTGCTAATCCCAAACTCCCAATACTTCCCTCCCCAAGACACCCTCCCCCTTGGCAACCACAAGTCTGTTTTCTATATCTGTGTGTCTGTTTTTGTTTTGTAAATATGTTCATTTGTGTCATATTTTAGATTCCACATATAAGTGATATCATATGATATTTGTCTTTCTCTTCCTGACTTCGCTTAGTATGATAATCTCTAGGTCCATCCATGTTGCTGCAAATGGCATTATTTAATTCTTTTTAATGGCTGAGTAATATTCCATTGCATATATATATATATATATATATCTCACACCTTCTTTATCCATTCCTCTGTCGATAGACATTTAGGTTGTTTCCATGTCTTGGCTATTGTAAATAGTGTTGCTATAAACATAGGGGTGCATGTATCTTTTCAAATTATAGTTTTGTCTGGATATATGCTCAGGAGTGGGATTGCAGGATCATATGGTAACTCTATTTTTGGTGTTTTGAGGAACCTCCATACTGTTTTTGATAGTGGCTGTGCCAATTTACATGCCCACCGACAGTGTAAGAAGGTTCCCTTTTCTCCACACCCTCTCCAGCATTTATTATTTGTAGACTTTTTGATGGCCATTCTGACAGGTGTGAGGTGGTACATTGTGGTTTTGGTTTGCATTTCTCTAATAATCAGCAGTGATGAACATCTTTTCTTGTGCCTATTGGCCATCTGTATGTCTTCTTTGGAAAAATGTCTATTTAGGTCTTCTGCCCATTTTTCGATTGGGTTGTTTAGTTTCTTGTTATTAAATTGTAGGAGCTGTTTGTATATCTTGGAAATAAGCCCTTTACCTGTCCATCGCATCATTTGCAAATGTTTTCTTCTCGTCTGTAGTTTGTCTTTTCGTTTTGTTTATGGTTTCCTTTGCTGCACAAAAGCTTATAAGTTTGATTAAGTCCCATTTGTTTATTTTTGCTGAAAAGCAAAAAGCCTTAGGGGTAGAAAGATGCTAGTAGAGGAGGGAACACAGTGTGGGTGGAGGACCTACAGCCTCTGCAGTGCCCAGAGAATGTGCATCACACAGTGGGTCCCAGTATTTCTTGCCACATTTCAGTAAAAGAGAAAATAAGAACAGTCAGAGTGAATCATGACAGAATGGACAGTGGATCGGGCCAAGAGTTCCAGCCCCAGTTCTTCACTTCCTCTTTGTGTGACCTCGGGTGAGTCATTTTATCTCTCTGGCTCTCTCTGAACTCATCTGTAAATGGAGCAGTTTGGTTTAGGGGATATGTTACATCTATTGGAGAAAAAAAAATAAATGGTTAGTGATTACCCTGGGAGTAGGAGGTGTAATGACTGAAAGAGAGTGTGAGGGGGGGAGGTTTGAGGTTCTGGTAATCTTGACCTGACTGCTGTTCCAAGAAAGCGTTTACTTCGTGAAACATCATCAGTCTGTAAGCTTACTCTTGGTGCACTTTCTATATGTACTTTATTCTTCAAGAAGAAAGCTTACATTAGAAACAAACAAACCAAAACATACTCTAGGCACTTTAAATCCTAATTGGAAAAAAAGGTCAAGTATAAACATAGAAAAATGTTTTTTAAAGTGTTTAAACCCCCTATGAATCTTCGTCTCATTTGAAGAGATAAGTAACTATTAGAAAGGAAAAAAAAACATACCTCGGCTCCAAATCATGATAGGATAGTTTGGACAGCAAATCATAATTTACATGGTCACCTATCACAGATTTTCCTTTTGAAATATGATCTGAATACTACATATCTGATTTGTTTTAATACCCCCTGTTCTGAAGCATTATGATATTTAATAAGTTGAAGTAGGAGGCATTAAGGTGAAACCTACTGTTAGCAAAACCACAGAATTCCAGCAGCAACATTGTTACCCTATGGTTCTATTATCCCACAACGCAATATAATGAGACTTAAAGGGTGTCAGGATATGGGGACACCAGGAGTGTGGGAAAGGGATGACCATCAGTCCTGTGAACACAGATCACATTTAGATGAAGGTAACCCTTTCTTTACCATTAAAAGCAACCTTTTATTTTCGTGTAACCTGAGTTTGCAATGAATAGGGTGTAAACAGTTGAGGGTTAGGAGGAAGGAACTCCGATACTTCAGACACTGAGGCAGCACAGCAGCTTCAGCTTATGAAACAACAGCAGAGGAATGGGAATCACTCCGACCACTGTGGGACAGAATGCCAGCCCTTGGATCAGCATATTTCAGAGGTGGCCCTCAGGCAGGCTTGGCAACAAAGCATATTCTCCAGCAGAAGTCAGCACCTAAAAAGACAAGCATTAGTGTTAGAAAGCTGATGTCTTATAAATGCGGATTTATGAGAATGTAAATTGGTACAACTGCTTTGGATCATTATCCAGCAATCCTGGTAAAGTTGAGGATATGCATCCCTTGTGACCCAGCAGTTCCTCTCCTGGGCTTGTGCCCTATAGAATCCTGCCCACAGGTGCCCACAGCACACGGGTAAGATTGTTGCTAGCAGCATTGTTCGTAATTCCATCAACACAAGAATGGATACCTAAATTATGATACATTTGCAGAACAGAGAAGACGCCTGGACCAGAAGGATGTGTATCAACATGCATGTGTCTCACAAATATACTTTTGATTATAAATGCAAGTTTCAGAAGAATACAGTATGATAATATTTTGTAAATTTTTAAAACAGACAAAAAATACTGTAGTTTTTTGTTAGGGATCCATATATATGTATTAAAGATATAAAGAGTAAAAACAGGAATGATGAACAAGTTCAGTAACCTCCCTGAGAAGAGATGGGGGAAAATTTGAACAGGTAGAAGCATGAGACATTCATAGGTGAATCACTATGATAATACCATTCATCATATTAGTCCTTATACCTTTTTGTATATCCAGTCTTTTATGCAGTTTTTAAAAAATTTAATTGAAAAAACAAGAGTAAGATTTACTCACTCATCCTTCCATCCATATGTTCATTCATTCACTATGTATTTATGAGCATCTACTTTGTGCCAGGCACCCCTTTAAAGTCAAAGAGGAAAATGAGAAAAGTAAAAAGGATAGTCACTGACCTCAAAGGTCTCATCAGGATAAAGAGACACACAGAGAAACTTAGACCACAGGGTAAGGCTCCTTCCTTTTACAGTGAAGGAGTCTGAGTCGAAAAGGAAGATACAGCTTAGGCCAAAAGTACACACAGAACCTGCCTCCCGGGCATGTGGCTAAAGATGAGGGCAATCATGGGAGGAAAGCAAACCTAGCTCCACGGTCACAGGACACAAAACTCACATTGGATTCCTGACTCTTCTTCCCAGGATGCAGTGATACCCATCATCCTGGCAAGTGGTCCCACTCAGGCGCCTGAGCTGTTTCAAACAAATTCTGCACAGAGGGTGATTTGTGTGTGCTTCTCTTTCAACATACGTGTCATGATTCTTGGCGTAGAAATGTAACAATGATAGGGGTACATTCATCAGTTATTCTAATGCCTTGTGTTTGAAAAGCAGTTTGAAGCTATTTTTCCCCAAGACTACTTAATATCAGAACATATTGGTTCAGACTACAGCCCTTTTTTGTGCTTTCGCTCACAAAAGAACCAAGGAATGCATTGTAGGAGGGCTCAGCTGTCCTTGTTACAACCATTTGTGGGGAACTGGGTGGGGGATGTACCAGACATTACACGATACCAGAAACTGAGCAAGGCAGGAAGATGGGGCAGTGTTCTGTCAATTCCAAGGAAAAGAAAATAACCTGCAGTGTTTTTTTCTTACAACCTGTGTGATGCTGGTGACAGTAATACCAGTAAACTAAATAAGGAATGACATACATAGATATTATTTGAGTCATAACTCCAAAGATGTCCATTGTCATTAAATGGCATGCAGAAAGCCCAGAAGTCATTTATGGTAGAAAAAATATGACTCTTTCATTAAATACCTATTAGACATCTGGAACAAAAAAATGGTGGCTAAACATTACTAATATTTTCAACATCCGTGATTCTAAATGCTTTGAAAATAGGCACGTGTGTTAATTGATACTCTGTAGCTTTACAGCCTGTTGCAGGAGGATTAGCTCTAAGCCTCACATCGTGCAGATGAGGACACACAAACCCAGGTGGGTAAAACAGCAACATCCCACAGTTTGTGAGAGAGCTGGAGGAGGAAACTGGCTCCCCTTATTCCCCCAGCACAGAGCTTCCAGTCTCCCATCAGCGTACCTAGCAGTGCTAAATCATTGACAGTAGCTCACAGAGGCAGTGGCTCTTAAACTTTCATTTGGGTTTGAAGTTTAGGGATGATTCTGAAATCAGTTGGCCTTTCGTTCATGGGCAGCCAGCGGCCATAAAAAATGAAGATTGGTGTTTTCCCTTCTGAGCAGGATGAGAGGGGTACAGCTGCCTGCTGTATGTATGCAGGAGTCATTAGCCGTGAGCCTCCCTTGTTTAGAAATACTTTATAAAGATGATGTCTATCCTCTGTCAAGGGTGACATCTGTTCTGCAAAGAAATCAGAGCAGTGAGTGCAAGAAACATGAAACGTATCAAGCACAGAATACAAAGCAAGGGCTTTAACTTCCCTTGAAATGTAAGGTGGAATGAATCACTGGAGTGCAGCTTGGGGTGGTTTGTTCATTTGTTTATTTTTAACTATAGGGGGAAAGAAGATAAAAGATCTTTCCTCTGCGTGGACCATGTGTCTATAGGCAATCTTTGGTGTCACCATAAAAGCCCTGGCATCCCATCACTCACATTGGAAACAAGTCTTTCATTTATCCTTCCATTGGTTCCTTTAGTCCTGAGCACTGGTACCGATGTCTGAATTGCTCTGGAGTATAAAACTCTCTGGAGTCCAAGAGACCCCCACGCAGTCATAGAAATGCCTGCCACCTGTGTATCTAACTCGACTTCTTCTCCGTGTGAGGACCTTTTGTGGGTCCAGCTTTGTCCCAGTCAGGGATAGGCAGTCATCTAGATGCCCCTGACTGCCTCATTCTACTCAGCGAGAAGTAATCATAGGGCTGGTTCAGCAGCCTCTCAAGATGGCTCTGGATTTAGCTTGAGTGCCCCCTGTTGACCAGGCAGTACTTATTTTCCCAATGCACTGATCTCCAGACTTCAGATTCTCCTGTTTGGATTGCTAAGATCCGCCTGTGTTTGTCTTGGTTCTCCTGGACCCAGTCACCTTGCCATCTGTGGTTTACAGTCTCTGGGAATTGGACGAAATGTGATGTTGATCTTGAACTTACTATTTTTACCAGGGTTAGCACCATCACAAGCTATGTGTCTTTCAGAGAACTAGCTACAGGGTCAAACCCTGCCCTGATCTGACACACCGTCAACTGCACCAGCAGGGCCTCTAAACTGATACCCATAGCGCCGCATGCTGTAAAGAACCAAACGGTGCAATGTGGAAATGACCCCTGGTCACATAGAACATAAAGCCACCAGAACAGGACGGCAGCCAAGATGTAACAGAGGCAGGTGCTGATCCCTTGTGACTTTTGCTCTTTTTATCCCTCATTAGCTGGATGGCCATAGGACAGTTACTTAACTTCTTTGAGCCTGAATTTCATCATTTGTAAAATGGGAATAACAATACTAACCTTATTCCGTGGTGATTACACCTAATACATTTCTTGCTGTGGGGCACTGGTACAGAATGAGCTTTTAGTAAATGGTGGATCTTATTATCCTGATTGATGGAACATGTGAGAGTGCCTGAATTATAGTAGTTGACAAACAGGTATTTGTAGAAGGATTTTGGTTATTTCAAGGCCTTTTTTAAAAAAAATCTCCTTACAGATTTATGGAAAAGCAGGTGCCCATCAATCCTTTCACTGCCTCCTACCTTTACTGTCTCTTGTCTTTGCTTTCCTGTACCGTGTAATTATCCCTGTGGTTTTCTAGAGCCCCAGAAAACACAGCATCATGTCAACAGTGATGCTTAGGCATTTGTGTGGCACTAAACAGCGTTTACATCCTCATCTCTTACATCCTTACGACAGCCAGTTGGGGCATTTGCACAGGCGTTGTCCCCCTTTCAGTCAATGAGGTCATGAAAGAGCGTCTAACCAGTTAAGTGTCAGAGAACAGACCAGAGCCCAGATTGTATGATTTCTCACCACAAGCTGTGGCTCCATATTACAGGCTGAGTCTATTATATGTTCCAAATCTCCCCAAAACCTGAATCAGAGAATTAAAAGTTGCTATGTCATCTGTAACCCCTTTCATCTGTCATAAGTCTGTATTGAACAAAGCCATTCTGCAGGGCATCAAACATAAACTATTAGTGTACTCAACCCTGTGTAGGGGACAGGGTGACCCTGAAGCACCTCTGTGTCCATAAGGTGCCTGTGGTCTCTTTGGAGGGACAGAGTAACTGTGATGATGACAGCAGCACGAGGCCACATACAATTCTGTAGCCACTGCATTAGGGAGCGTTAGAAGACTTGTACTAGAGCCCAATCCACGTAGATTAGGTGCTTGATTTTGTATAATTCATTTGTGTTCCTTGAGTAGCAAGTTACTCACAAAAGGTTTTTTGGTTATTCCTCTCCTAGAAGAGACCTAGAAACAAGCAAAGCAAAAGGAACACTTGGGCAAACAAAGATGAATAGGATTTCCTCTGAAGATCTGCCCCAGGTTGGCAGAAAAAGTCCTCCTCCCTCTCTCTCTCTCTCTCTCTCTCTCTCTCTCTGTCTGTCTCTCTCTCTCTCTCTCTCTCTCTCTGTCTGTCTCTCTCTCTGTCTCTCTGTCTCTCTCTCCCTCTCTCTCTCTCTCTCTGTGTCTCTCTCTCTGTGTCTCTCTGTCTCTCTCTCTCTGTGTCTCTCTCACACACACACACAAGAGTACTAGCATGATAGAACTAGAAGCAAAAAGCAAAAGGTATTACATTATTTTTAAACCTTTCTAGGCCTGGGAGGCATCACTTTACTTCTGATTACAACGTCCCAGGAGCTGCCGTTGGGTTTGTCAAGGTGCCTTAGTTTCCTGATGAACATGTGTATGTCTGTGACATACATAGATCAGAAAGAAAGAAACCTCTGGGGGGATATAGTTAAGACATTGCAGGATGGTGACCCAGTAAGAAAGCCAACCCACATTCTTTCAACTTGGAAAGAATTGTTGAAGCCACCTATGTCATTAGATTCCTTCACAAAATATGTTGCTGTGCACAGAAAATAGATGTTGGTAACACAAGACCTCCTGGAAAGTGGAAAGTTCTGAATATATTCACAGCTGTTGCCCCTCAGGGTTTGGGTTTTGCTCCAGAGCCAGTTTCAGAGTCTTATTTCAATTGAAAGTTTTTACCCAATCTGATATGCATTGAGGTTCCATCAGGTAGAATCCATTGAGGGAAATTGCTTCCTGCAATGATATATGATTCATTCATTCACATCTCTGAGGTATTTAGAGGAAATTATCCATGAATTGCATCATTAGTTTAAAAGCAACTGCAGTTGTTTTTCTGTCAGTATAACTTTAAGCCACGTAAGATCATTAGTTGGGAAAACATATTTGAAAAGAGTATATAACTAGTTCTCTCCCCAGAACGGTATGATTTATGTTTGAGAAACCTAGCATTGGAAATTAAACTTTTAAGCATAAGTCATCCTTGGGAATGACGTCTAGATCCCCTCTTCTCCCTTGACATGCCCCACTGCAACGGTGTCCAAAAAGTACAAGGATATTTCTAGGGGTACAGAAAACTGCTGTGAAGATATCCACATTACAGCTGCAAATTACTGTGCTGACAAAATACGTCTCCATTGGCTCACTCAGCAAAAAGCCAAGAAGATTATTTGCCATTATTCTGCTAGATCATTCATCAGCCTTAGCTTTCTCTCTCAGTTTGGTGGCCTCCTTGAGGGTTATCAGTGTCTGGCTGCTGACAGCTTCCTTGGCCATGAATTAGGAGGCAGCAGTGCCAATTACATCTCTGCCCAAATTGCTGACACTGGCATCTTATTTCGAGTCCTGTTCTTGACTTTTAAATCACCTCTTCCTCTCTCCTCTATATGAGAGTAAAATTCAGTGTGAGATGAAATTCAATATGACATTCATAAATGTCATGTTGTGGTTTTACCGTCTAGAAACATCAGGACAGAAATGTACTCAGAATCTTACCTTTTGTTCTCACGGTACTTCTTACTATCCAGCACCAGTGGAGTCATTCAGATCTTTCTTAGGAATGAAATATAGTCTGAAATAGTTCCATAAACTGCATAAGCAGAGACACAATGGAAAAGGCAAGGGTGAGTGCAGCCAAACAAGTTTAATAAAAGGAAAAGATGATCCTTTGCTTGGCCATTTTTTGCGCTACCATCAGAATTTGGATTTTTATGGCAAGTGCAAATATATTAGGAACTACAGAGGGGCATTCAGTGATGTTGATGCTCAGGGAACAGAGCATGGCATCAGTTCCATGGCCTTCCCCTGATTCATCTGTAACAAAAGGACTGGAGTGCAATCTCAGCTCTGTCACCTTAATAGTTTTGTGATTTTAAGAATCATTCAGGGGCTTCCCTGGTGGCGCAGTGGTTGAGAGTCCGCCTGCCGATGCAGGGGAGATGGGTTCGTGCCCCGGTCTGGGAGGATCCCACATGCCGCGGAGCGGCTGGGCCCGTGAGCCATGGCCGCTGGGCCTGTGTGTCCGGAGCCTGTGCTCCGCAACGGGAGAGGCCACAACAGTGAGAAGCCCACATACCGCAAAAAAAAAAAAAAAAAAAAAAAGAATCATTCAGGGCTTCCCTGGTGGCATAGTGGTTGAGAGTCCGCCTGCCGATTCAGGGGACATGGGTTCGTGCCCCGGTCCAGGAAGATCCCATATGCCGCGGAGTGGTTGGGCCCGTGAGCCATGGCCGCTGGGCCTGCGCGTCCGGAGCCTGTGCTCCGCGGCGGGAGGGGCCGCAGCGGTGGGAGGCCCGCGTACCGCAAAAAAAAAAAAAAAAAAAAGAATCATTCAAGCACTCTGAGTTTATAATCTTCATATATAAATCTAGGGCCTAATACCTAACTAATGGAATTTTGAAAACTGTATAAGATAATGTATGCAAAGTACCTTGCACAGTGCCTAGTTTATATTAAGCAAGTCAATAGTCGCTATTACTGCTGTTAATAATAACACTACTATTGTATTTCTTCCAGTGGACTTTAATCATTTTTAAAATCAGTTTCTGTCCCCAGTATACAAATAAAGGGGGAAAAGGACTCCCAAAATCTTAATTCCCATGATTAGATAATAATCAAAGCCTTTTAAAACAGCCCACTCTTCCCAAACTACATGTTTATAGGAGGTAAACCAATATAAACCAGCATAACATGGGTAGAATCTGGAGGATGCATCTTTTAGGGAAGGGTGGGCAAAATTTCAATATGAAAAGCAATGTGGGTATTTGCTGCTGAGAGTTCATTTTCTCTTTATATCAGAAAATAATTATATGTTCCTAGTCAAGATTTATAAATAATTACGATAATATAATTCAGAGGCTTGGTGTACAAACTAGGATCATGCATTGCATTTAAATGTCATGTCATATCCTTTGGTGTCTCAGTGTGTAACAGTTCCTCAGTCTTTCCTTGCCTTTCATGACCTCAATATTTTTTGAGTTGAAGCTAATTACTTTGTAGAAGGTCCTTCAATTTTTTCTACTGTTCCGTCGTGATTTTTGCATTTTAAGCAGCAATCACACTGAAATGATGCTGTGCTCATCTCGGTGCATCATATCAGGAGTCACATATCAGAGACATCATATCCATGAGCCCGGTAACGAGAGATGTGAACTTTTGTCACTTGGTCTGGTGCTGGCTAGGTTTCTCCATTGTAGAGTTAATTGATAAATATGTTGTACTTATTTGAAGCCACATCTCAGGAATCTTTGGTTCTGAAATCATGAAAAGTCTTCCTACTCAGAAGGGAAAAAAGTGTTCCCTAATTCTCGGGAGATGGCTGACTGTCATAATTTTAAACAAAGTGTGAGGATTATTTTTAAATAATTTAAATAGATTAATAGAAGAGTCTGACTTGCCTCATTACCTTGTCATCAAAATCAATGGATAGATCTTTATCCTTACCTTGTTTGACATTTTAGTGGCATTTGACGTTTTGACCCTTCCTTACATGAAACACTCCTCTGTTATGTTTTCCGTGATGACAGTCTCTAATGTTTCTCTTCCTAAAAGCTGGCCAGACTTGCTCCTCTGTCTGACCACATATATATTTTTGGTTCTTTATCTATGTAATGATATATAACAATAATAATATTTTAGATAAATATGTTTAAAAAAAAAAAAGCAACAACATTCCAAACTGCTTGCAAAAGGCAGGGCTTAATCCTTTCCCAGTCTGGACACAAATCAACCTTGAACAATACACAACATTAAATTGCAAAGCAATTAAGCTTGAAGGCCTAAAAGACCCAAATTTGTTTTATAATGAGAACCATGAGGTCCCAAATTGTGAAGTGACTTTCCCAGGGTCCCTCTTGAGTCACTGATAAAATTAGAGGGAGAGAAGTTTTCCAGTGCCTCAGGCAGCAGTGTTTCCCTCCACCATCTTGCTTCCCAGCCGGGTACCTTACAAGAGCCACATTTCTGTTCTGCCAAGAACAGTCATTGGTTGGTCCAGAGTATCCTCGAAAGCTTTTTCCAATGCCTCTGTTTATCCCAGACTAAACCTTGACTCTGCTTTGCTTTCACCTGGACAAAAGAAAGAGATTAGGAAACACAGGCTAGGAAAAATGGCCTGGAAAAATACTTTGTATGTTTAACAACTCTTATTACTTGACTATGATTAGCAAGGGAATAGATATTTAGGGCAGAATGTTTAGAAACTACATGGGGGAAAAAGCTGTCAGATGAAAATAAAAATGAACCATAATTCTGCCACAAAAGGATAGTATATTCTCTTATAAATCTTTCTATATGTGCATATGTAACAATAGATAATAGTAGATAGTAATATTTTCTCTAGCTAGCTAGCCAGCTGCTTTTTAACAAAACAAATGGAGTTTATTATAGTTTCATAATTGTATGTAGACGTTTTTACTAATTTATGTCCTAGCAACTTTTTTTCTATACCTTTAAATATTCACATAAATAATATTAATGCTTGTTTAGTGTCCCATAGTAGAAATGCATCATTATTTACTTAACGAATTTTTGAAACTTCAGACTGTTTGCTTTAAAAAAAAATACAAACAATGCTTCAATGCATTTCTTAATAGAACAGTCTTTGAGTATAACCATGATAATCTCCTAGGAGGGAAAATTGGGTCAAAGAGATATATATACATTCTTAGGGTCATTGAAACATATCAACAAATTGCTTTCTCAAAAGATTGTACCAACTTACTGTCCTATCAAAAGTACATTGGGGGCTTCCCTGGTGGCGCAGTGGTTGAGAGTCTGCCTGCCGATGCAGGGGACACGGGTTTGTGCCCCGGTCTGGGAAGATCCCACATGCCGCGGAGCAGCTGGGCCTGTGAGCCATGGCTGCTGAGCCTGCACGTCCGGAGCCTGTGCTCCGCAATGGGAGAGGCCACAACAGTGAGAGGCCTGCGTACCGCAAAAAAAAAAAAAAAAAGTACATTGGCACATTGTAAATCAACTATACTTCAATTAAAAAATTTTTTTAAATATGTTCGCAAACTCAGAGTGTGTAATCATTGGCGGAAAAAAAGACACTTTGCTAATATAAGTGAAAACATTTTTTAAATTGTGGTAAAATATGCATAACATAAAATTTACCATTGCAACTATTTTTAAGTGTACAGTTCAGAGGTCTTCAGGACATTCACATTGTATTGCAACCTAACCACCATCAACGTCCAGAACTTTTCTCATCTTCCTAACTGAAACCTCATACCTATGAGACACTAACTCCCCATTCCCCTTCCCCTCAGTCCCTAGCAACCACGATTCTACTTTCTGTCTCCGTGAATTTGACTACATTAGTTGCCCCATATAAATAGAATCAGGCATTCTTTGTCTTTTTGTGACTGGCTTATTTCACTTAGCATAACGTCTTTAAGGTTCATCCATGTTATAGCATGTCAGAATTTCCTTCCATTTTTTTGATAGAGTATAATTTTAATCTGGTTCTTCATATTATTTATTGGAATAGCTAGTAAGTAATACAGAATTCTGAACCAAAGTATAACTAATAAATTTTTCTAAGCCTCTGATTTATATATTTGAAGAAACTGTAAAAGATTTTTCAGGCTTTTAAATTTACATTAGGAAACTTCAGTGTGTTACTGTGTGTGATTTTGCATGATGGTGGTAGTTAAACAAGGTTGGATTGCTAAAGAAGACTCACAGGTCCCAAAATGACGATGCTTACAAATCCACAGTTCATTACAGATAATGCATACTCGGTATAGCAAGGGCATTAAATAAGGATGTGCAATCACAGCCAAAGGCTATCTCACAGCAGGGGATCTGGAGCGCCCAGGTGAAAGCTGCCTTTGCCCCTACTGTAAGGCCCTGGCAGAATATACTTTCTCAAAAAGATCAGGAACCACTGATGTGTGCAGAGAACACCTTGGAACCAGGGGGTCCAAAATGCTGTCTCAGCTGGACATTTTTATATCTTCCTGGTCATGTAGGCATCCTTCTGCTAAGTGACCAGCCTCAACAGCAGAGCCCTCCAGGAGTCTCACTGAGACCAGATGCAAGTTGTCAGTCTCAATGTTATGCGTAAAGAGTGCTGGCACCCAGCCCTGAAACTCCTCAGACCCAGGATTACAAAGCAACACTATTCTTTTTTTTTTTTTTTGAATTTTTGAATTTTATTTTATTTATTTTTTTATACAGCAGGTTCTTATTAGTCATCCATTTTATACATATTAGTGTATACATGTCAATCCCAATCTCCCGATTCATCACACCACCACCACCAGCCCCGCCGCCGCTTTCCCCCCTTGGTGTCCGTATGTTTGTTCTCTACATCTGTGTCTCAATTTCTGCCCTGTAAACCGGTTCATCTGTACCATTTTTCTGGGTTCCACATATATGCATTAATATATGATATTTGTTTTTCTCTTTCTGACTTACTTCACTCTGTATGACAGTCTCTAGGTCCATCCACGTCTCTACAAATGACCCAATTTCGTTCCTTTTTATGGCTGAGTAATATTCCATTGTATATATGTACCACTTCTTCTTTATCCATTCGTCTGTTGATGGGCATTTAGGTTGCTTCCATGACCTGGCTATTGTAAATAGTGCTGAAGTGAACATTGGGGTGCATGTGTCTTTTTGAATTATGGTTTTCTCAGGGTATATGCCCAGTAGTGGGATTGCTGGGTCATATGGTAATTCTATTTTTAGTTTTTTAAGGAGCCTCCATACTGTTCTCCATAGTGGCTGTATCAATTTACATTCCCACCAACAGTGCAAGAGGGTTCCCTTTTCTCCACACCCTCTCCAGCATTTGTTGTTTGTAGATTTTCTGATGATGCCCATTCTAACTGGTGTGAGGTGATACCTCATTGTAGTTTTGATTTGCATTTCTCTAATAATTAGTGATGTTGAGTAGCTTTTCATGTGCTTCTTGGCCCTGTATGTCTTCTTTGGAGAAATGTCTGTTTAGGTCTTTTACCCATTTTTGGATTGGGTCATTTGTTTTTTTAACATTGAGCTGCATGAGCTGTTTATATATTTTGGAGATTAATCCTTTGTTGATTCTTTTACAAATATTTTCTCCCATTCTGAGGGTTGTCTTGTCATCTTGTTTGTAGTTTCCTTTGACAAAGCAACACTATTAATCAGTATGCTTCATGCCTTGATCAGTGGTCAGTGTCATGCAAAACAGCTCAGCCTGATTCCTGATCTGCTGGAATTAACATGCACAGCATGAAGTGTAGCTCTCCAGGGGAGGTATGAATTATCTGGTTATGTTTCCATTTACTATAGAGGTAGGTTCAGGTTTTCACAAATGCTAGTTGCTAATAAAATGTGGCTATGGAATGTTGTTATGAAAGAATCTCATTTACTTTTTATCTCATCCCATAATTCTTTAACCAGAGATGTAAGTCTTCTCACACCAAGTATTGCTAGATGGTGTCTATTAAACTGCATTTGTCCCTTTGTCTACTAGCGTTGCTTCTTCTCTTAGAGCAGATGACCCTACTGTTTACTGAAAAATTCTATTCTGAAATGTCTTTCAAGGTAAATTTTATTGTTTGCCTCATATACTTTTCTTTTCCTTTTATTACTATTATATTTTAGGTTAGCCATACCTTTGGGCACTGCTAGATAGAAAACATAACAAACAAGCTGAAAAAGTTTTAAAATTTTTCTACATTTAAAAGAAAACTCAAAAGGTTAGTGTGCTTTTTTTTTTTTTTTTTTTTTTTGCGGTACGTGGGCCTCTCACTGTTGTGGCCTCTCCCGTTGCAGAGCACAGGCTCCGGACACACAGGCTCAGTGGCTATGGCTCACGGGCCCAGCCGCTCCGCGGCATGTGGGATCTTCCCGGACCGGGGCACGAACCTGTGTCCCCTGCATCAGCAGGCAGACTCTCAACCACTGTGCCACCAGGGAAGCCCTAGTGTGCTTTTTTTAATGTTTCATGATTTAATATCTGAAGTTGGAGACTTATTTCTTTTTTTTCTCCTGTTCTCTTTATTATTTTTAGTGTGTAAAACGAATGTTTAACATGAGAACCATATTCTTAGAAAATTGTTAAGTATACAATACAGTATTGTTAACTATAGCCTCTATGCTGTACCATCACTCTCTAGTACTTATTCATCTTGTATACCTGAAACTTTGTACCCTTTAACTAATACTTCCCCACCTACCCTGTCTTCCAGCCCCTGGCAGTCCATTCTGTTCTCTGCTTCTATGAGTTTGACTATATTAGAATCTTCATGATGGTGTCACGTAGCATTTTTCCTTCTGTGTATAGTTTATTTCATTTAACATAACGTACCCCTGTCCAGATTCAACCATCTTGTCCCAAATGGCAAGATTTCCTTCATTTTTAAGGCTGAAGCACATTCCATTGTACATATATACCATATTTTCTTTATTCATTCAGCCATTCAGCCATTCATTGATGGACATGTAGGTTGCCTCTGTGTCTTGGCTATTCTGAGTAATGCTGCACTGAACAAGGAGGTGCAGATATCTCTTCAAGATGGGATTACAATTCCTTTGGATATACTTTCAAAAGTAGAATTGCTGGATCATATGGTAGTTTTTAATTTTTTTGAAACACCACCATACTGTTTTCCATACTGGTTGCACCAATTTACATTCCCACCATCAGTGTATAAGGGTTCCTTTTTTTCCACATCCTCTCCCGCATTTGTTATTTCATGTCTTTTTGGTGATAACCATTCTGACAGGTGTGAGGCAATATTTCATTGGGTTTTGATTTGAATTTCCCTAATGATTAGTGATGTTAAGCACTTTTTTATAAAACTATTAGTCATTTGTATGTCTTCTTTGGGAAAGTGTCTATTCAGTTCCTTTGCTCATTTTTAATTGGATTATTTGGGTTTTTGGCTTTTGGTTTATATGAGTCCCCTGTGTATTTATTTAGTATTGTTAATATACAAAGAACTACACATGTTTAATGTGTGCAATCCATTGTAAGCATTTACCACATTTTGTTTATCTGTTCATCCAACCGGGGACACTTGGTTGCTTTTATATTTTGGCTGTGGTAAATAACACTGCTATGAACATGGGTATACATATATCTGTTAAAGTCCCTGCTTTCAGTTCTTTTGGGTATACTCCGAGAATTGGAATCGCTAGATTGCATAGTAATTCTATTTTAATTTTTTGAGGAAATAAGTAGACAAATACATTTTAATTTTTAAATTTATATATCTTAAATTATTAGTGAGGCGTGACATTTAGAACAATTTTATGGGTCTTGGCATTTCTTTATTTGTGACTTATGAGTACATATTTTTGAAATTTGTAATTTTTATTAATATTAATAATGGTAACTATTTCCTCTTATGGAAGTTGCAAGTATTTTTCCATTTATTATTTAGTTTTTACTTCATTAAAGGTGATGTATCTATTTGTGTATGTATTTATTTTAGAAGTGGGGTGAGAGGAATGGAACAATTCTTTCTAAAATAAATATGTGCAGTATGAAAATTCAAAGTTCATATGCTGACACGAAGCATAGTCTGACAGAAATGGTTTCCAGAGAACAGCACATCTGGCATTTGATTCTTTGTCTTTGCTATGATCCTTGACAAGCAGGCACACCTGTTCACAGCCTAAGTTCCCTCTGCCTAGCATTTGAGGAGGAAGATGTTCTTGCCGGAAAAGCAGTAAATCTACAGGAGAGATGCCCGTAAAGTCTCATTCAAGATGCTTAATGTGAGAGATTTTGGTGGAAAAAGAAAATTCCAACTATATTGTCACTAAGCTGTTTGAGGAATAGGCAGTCAAGTCTTGATTAATGAGCATTTCCTACATCATTTATGCCCAACCGCTCTGCAGCTTACCTCTGCAAACTCTAATGCAAGGCCTCAGAGGAAATACTATTTTCTCTGGTTTTGAGTATTTCTCAAATAGTATTTCTGTTTGTCTCCTATGTCCACTACTACTTTCTAGGTCACACAGAGAGCTGTCAGGTTACCAAAAGAGTAAAAGGATTATCAGGCTTAAAAAACAAACAAGACAAAGAAAAACCAAACAACTCTTAAATATGAAAGGTCTGCTTTAAACCTTAGCCCACAGATGTCTTCAACTTTCTTAAGGTTCTTTTTCTTGATCTCTGAACTACCAGTTAACTCTGTTTTTCCTACTCACAACTCAATAGTGGCATCTGTATGAATTAGTCAAACTCAAAGGCAGGTGGGAAATCTGTATCTTTGCTTTAACCTTAAAATCAAACCCACTCCTTTACAACAGTGTTTCTCAAACTTTTTTTCATTATTATCCCTCAAAAGAGCCCTTTTAGACAATTTTTCCTAATCACCCTCCTCCAATGAAATTTTAATATCATAGGTATACTATGTATCTGTTTATGTATTGTGTGTATATATATATATATATGTAGTAAAAGAGTAAGGTTTTTTTCACCATCCCGCTCTGGCAAGAATCAATTTTTGCCCCCATAAGGGTAATATCACCTCTATTGAGAATGAATGGTCTACATGTTTTCTCTGAACAGCCCATACTCACCTTTAGAATAGCAGAATCTCAGAAATATAAGGAAGTGTATTGTTCTGCTGATTGAGTTGTCCTTACCCACTGATTTGTAGTAGACCCATCTGGGAAGACTCTTTCTTTTAAAATACAAATGCTGGGGCTGGATCTAAGATATACTCTCTGAGATTCTCTGTAGTTGGGGCCTGGATAATTTTTTTTAGTGCCAAGTGATGTAAGTGCACACTGCAAATTTTGAACCACTCATCAAGTCCAATCTTCACTTATTAATAACTTTTAAAACAGCTTACATTTATTGACTACTAATGATGTACCAGGCCCCCTGTCCTGATTCTCTATCTCAGATTGCTTAAAGTAACCCTATGACTTAGGTATTACTATTGACATTATTGCTTTTTTACAGTTGGGGAAAGTGAGACATAAAGGAATTAAGAAATTCACCCAGCGATACACAACTAGTCCAGGCAATTTGACGCCGGAATCATCACTCTTTATCATTTGTCCACACAGCCACGCAGCTACCCTCATGCATAAATCATCCACTGAGGTGCCACTTTCTTGTAAAAGAGACACACACAAATGATTCACTTTATACTTCTGGATAAAAGTATGTTTTAATAGAAAAAGCGTGGGATTTAGAGTCAAGTAAATTCTAGTTGGAATTTTAAATCCTCCATTTTCTTAGTATGTTACTTGAGAATTTCTTTTTTTAGTTTATTATTTTATTTATTTATTTTTGGCTGCATTGGGTCTCCGTTGCTGCGTGCAGGCTTTCTCTGGTTCCGGTGAGCGGGGGCTACTCTTCGTTCTGGTGCGCGGGCTTCACATTGCGGTGGATTCTCTTGTACAGCACGGGCTCTAGGTGCGTGGGCTCAGTAGTTGTGGCACACGAGCTCAGTAGTTGTGGCTCGCGGGCTCTAGAGCGCAGGCTCAGTAGTTGTGGCGCACGGGCTTAGTTGCTCCACGGCATGTGGGATCTTCCCAGACCAGAGCTCGAACCCGTGTCCCCTGCATTGGCAGGTGGATTCTTAACCACTGTTCCACCAGGGAAGCTCTATTTATTTATTTATTTATTTATTTATTTATTTATTTATTTATTTACTTTTTTGACTGTGTTGGGTCTCCGTGGCTGCACGTGAACTTTCTCTAGTTGTGGCGAGTGGGGGCTACTCTTTGTTGAGGTGCACAGGCTTCTCACTGCGGTGGCTTCTCTTGTTGTGGAGCACGGGCTCCAGGAGTGTGGACTTCAGTAGCTGTGGCGCAAGGGCTCAGTAGTTGTGGCTTGCGGGCTCTAGAGTGCAGGCCCAGTAGTTGTAGCTCACAGGCTTAGTTGCTCTGTGGCATGTGGTATCTTCCCGGACCAGGGATCAAACCCGTGTCTCCTGCATTGGCAGGCGGATTCTTAACCACTGTGCCACCAAGGAAGTCCCAGGAATTTCTTAACCTCCTTGAGCCTCAAAATCTTCACTTGTAAATGGGCTCAATGGCACTTTGTAAATAAGGTTGTTTGGGGGAATAAAATGAGATAACGTGTATAGAAGTCCTCGGCTAGTGAACACACAGCAGGTAGCTAATAAATATTTGTTCTCTTTCCCCTTCCTTCTTTGTCTCTGCTTTAACATGTCCAGTGAAAATAAGCTCACTGCTGACATAATGAGGAAACTAGAGCAGGGTAACATTTCCTAGTGACCAGTGTATGATCTACCACATTTCCCAACAAGGGCACTCGGGGATACCGGTGACCATTCTTCACAGATGCATAACCAAAGTGTAATCGATGTGTGTAATTTATTTTTGCAACCACTGAGCAGTCACATAATTAAGGTAATGAGCAAGAAGTAAGAGGTGAGCTTAACATTAAACTGAAGAAAAGAACACTGAAAGAACATTGCCATTTGAGGATATAAGAGAATGCTATGAGGGCAGTAAGCAGGTCTTGTCAAGAAGTAACAGAGGATATAAGAGTGACCGAGCAATGTTGTGAAAACTCTGGGATGCTTTCATAGATATTATACGTCATGGGTTAGGCTCCTCAGGTGATAGGCTCTGAGATGCAGATTTGCATCCAGGAGATTTATTGGAGGATGTTATCAAGACATAACCTATAGGGAAAAACAAGTAGAATTACGAAGAAGGAGGGATTGAACCATGGTACTGTCACGACAGTGTCCTCAGCTGATTCCCACAGGGAGGGAGTGTGAACTTGGGTGAGGTAGCTCTCTTTAGCTAAGGGCAGTTCTCAGAGAGCAACTCAGCTGAGAACTGTCGGCTGCCAGCAACGTCAGCAACTGGGAGAAGGACTCTCTCAGGCCTCAATGTGGGAGTGGACAGGGCTGGGGTGCACCATAGCATCCACTACAGTCCAGCCCCTTGAGTTAACAGTAATTTCTGGGAACATCTCCTTCAAGGTTCTAGTTGATCTTTTGTCCTGGAAAAGAGTTATACTCCTAGAGCCCCTGGTGGTGAATTAATTCTTTAAACCTAGGACTATTTCCTCATGAACCTCCTGATTTCATTGAGTGGTATCTTCATATCTCCTCTGTAGAAAAATCTCATTTACTTGTATAAGAAGACTAATAGAGAATAGATAAGAATGGGAAGAAGTGGAAAAATAGGGTCCACTTTCAAAATTTATGCAGCTGAATAAAGGAAATGAGGTGTGAGTCGGGGATAGAACATAGAGAAGGCCAGTGGTAGAGAAAAGGGAAGGTGGCCTCTGTGGAGGATGAGGATCGGAATAGTGAGAGAGGAAGTGATGGGCTTCGAGGGGTATGATGTGGAGAGCGGTAGAGGGAGCGTGCACCAGTGTGAGATCTGGTCATCCACTCATGGGAGATTTTAAATCAAATTATTGGGTGTCTGCACATCTTTGGTATGAAATCTGGACTGGCCCAGCAGAGAGGTTGACTTGATAAGAGAAATGAATGAGGCTGATCCTATGGATCTTTGTGGGGAAATAGGCAGATTGCTCTGGTGGATGGGACAGGGACCTTCCCGGCCCTTCTCTTTCACGGTCCCTTCTCTGGGTGGGGTGGGGTGAGGCGGGAGGCTTTCCTTTCCCTCTGATACCTGCTCTCCTGTATCAGCCCACAGATAGATTTTCTTTTGCCCCCAAATAATAGTAACAACAACAAACCCAAAGCTATGCATTTTGATTCATACAAATCTGCGCCTGCTCCCAGCCAGGCCTCCTTGCTAAGAGAACTGAGGGAAGTGAGGCTGCCCAGGCTAAAGTTGCTGATCTTCTCCCAAAAGTCTCCCTGCTGAGGCTTTAACAAGTGAAAATTTGCTTTTTAAGAAAGCGCCTTTCAAAGGGCAGCCCTGTCTTTCTCTGTGACTTGAGCAATGTCATTGCTGCCCAGAGAATGGAGAGAGAGAGGACTTACTGCTTAAAGGGCTTCTCAGTAAGTCACCGGCCTCAGCAGAGATGCATATCCATAATTTATGGAGGAAGAGATCAATCACTAGAAAATACATCCTGCCCATTCAGGTGAGCCGTTGGCCTCCGAACTCCTATCAGTGCATCACGCTGAAATGAAGGGTCTGGGCCAAGGACACCTGGTACTGCCTTTCTCTGCCACTGGCTTTTAGGGCACAGACAGGAATTTTGTCATTGTCTCTGAGGCTTTAAGACCTATAAACGAGGCAGGATTTGGAAAATAGGTTCATGTAGGGGAAAATAGGAGAGGAAGAGGGGTCTACACTTCATCAGGTCTATCTTAAAGGGACAAGCTCTCAGCTATTCCTGCAGGTGATGGGGAGGCACACAGGAATCAAGTATTCTATGTGTGGCCAGAAATGAGATCTGAAGATTGAAGGCTGGTGGTCAGGCTGAGGCTACAGAGACATACGATGAGCATTGGCTTATCTAATGCACTTGCAAAATAAGAGGAAAGGGCAAGAGGGAGACTGAAGGGAAAACAGGAGAGCAAGTGAAGGACAGAAGTCGCCACAGAAGAAAAATGAAAGTGAATTCTTTACTCATTAGAGAATCAAAGGGAGCAAGAGGAAGTGGAAACCTAGAACCGTAATATGCCTAGAATTGCTCAGCGGTCTGGCAGACTTGGCCCAAATCTAATGTTATTCTCATTTTCAAATGCTCAGGAGTTCTAAGAAGTACCTGCTTCCTGTCCCTGTAATTTATGGAAATGGAAAAACCCAGACACCAGAGCAGCTCGGCAGACATTCGTGTCCCACTGGCCTGTGCTCCCGCTGGTTCCTCAGGCCACACAGGTCCTGTCAGGCCCTCTGGAGAGGAGGAAGGCTTTGGCCAATAGGAGCAGCTGGGAGATATTTCCCTCTCCTGCTCCCACTGAGGCATACTATAAGGACCTTTATGGACTGAAGTGAGAAGTATCCCGCCAGTATTCTTTGTTCTTTCGTTCAGGACTCCCAGAAGAAAAAACATCCACTCCTCCCCTAATACAGCGTGCTCACAGAGACATCATTTCCACCAAGATATCAGTGGAATTTCTTCTCCTCTGTGTTTTTACATTTTAACTGAGACCAAGCCCTAAGTCTGAAAGAATGAATTGCTAAGAGTGAGATTTTAGTAATAGCCAGCCTTATGAGTAGGCTGGGCCCCAGGCAAACCACTCTTGATGTGACCTATAGACACTGAAGGATCCAGCCTCTGCCCAGGTCGACTTATATCCACTTGTGATATTTGTCTCTCTCCTCAAACATACCACCATCTCATCAGTCCCAGGGCCTTTGCACATGCTCTTCTTTTTTTTTTTTTTGCGGTACACGGGCCTCTCACAGTTGCGGCCTCTCCCGTTGCAGAGCACAGGCTCCGGACGCGCAAGCTCAGCGGCCATGGCTCACGGGCCCAGCCGCTCTGTGGCATGTGGGATCCTCCCGGACCGGGGCACGAACCCGTGTCCCCTGCATCGGCAGGCGGACTCTCAACCACTGCGCCACCAGGGAAGCCCTGCACGTGCTCTTCTATATGGAGCTCTCTTCTGCCACTCTTCACATAGTTAATAGTCCAGATTAGCCTTTATATCCCAGGACAAATGTCACTCCTTCAGGGAAATCCTCCCTGCCTCCCAAGACAACGACAGGCCTCCCTATCAGAGACTCCCCAGTACCATGCACCACCCCTCCATTTCTTCTTTGTCCTGAAGGCCTCAGATCACAACAAGCTTGACAGTTTCTGGCTACCTAAAGAAGACCAGCGTGGCTAGGGTATAGTGGGCAGGATGGCTGAGTAGGTTAGAGAGGCAAATAAACCAGGCCCATGAAAGCTTAATTCAGGATTTTAGTCTAAGGGCATTCAGAAAACACTGCGGGTTTTAGGCAGTGGAGTGGATTCATATTGTAAATGATTACTCCAGCTACTGGGTGGAAATGGATAGAGGTAGGAGGCAACCTTAGAAGCAGGGAGATTCGTTGGAACACTCCTGTGATGGGGATATATAGTGAGTTGTACGAGAGGTATTTAGTGGAGGTGCAGAGGTGTAAATGGATTCAGCGTATGTTTGGGAAGAAGGTACCAATGACGTATGCATAGATTGAATGTGATGTTTGAGGGAAAGAGAACTAGCTTTTGACTTGAGTAACCACTAAATGCGGCATTGTTTACTGACATGAGGAAGATTGATAGGAGTAGGGAAGTGAGGGAAATCGATGCTGTTTCGGTAAGTTAAATTTCAAGGCTTTTAGACCTGGACTTGCTAGGGAAGGTCAGAGCTGGAAAAAAATATTGTGCCATTATTGATCTATAGATTGGTTTACCAGGGCCAGGGTTGCTACTTGAGGACAGTGGAGGAAGGGGATGACATCAGTGTTTGCAAGTGAGTGAGCTTGTAGAACCATGGAGCCTGACTGAGCGAGAGGGTAAAAAGGCCCCGGGAGCAGTGAGAATAGGGGAAACGTGATAGCGTAAGAGGACTGAAAGTAACAGTGAGGTTATGTGATTGGTCACATGGGAGATCCCAAGTAGGCGAGATGGAAGCATGGAAGACAGTTGTCAGAGAGTGGATTTAACAGGCAGAGACCTTACGTGTTCCAAATCCAAGCCTTTGCTATGCTGGTGGTATTGCTTTGCTCCAAAATATCCTTCCTCCTTTTTCGGCACCCGTCCATCCATGGATGTTGTTACCCACTCTGTAACTTTAAACCAGCTTGATGTGCCTGTAGGCTGCCTACACATTGACCATTAAGTGGCCGCTGGGCAGGCTCCAAAGCCATTTGTGAACGCCTTCCCACATCACTTCCTGCTGCTGTAACTCTGCTTGATTTCTCACCCTGTGGGACTCTGCTGGGCTCTTACCCTCTTTGCTCTGGTCTAGATTCTTGGTTCCTTTATCCATGCAAGATCATGCCTTCTGCTCTGGATTCTCTCAGATGTAACCACTGCCCCAGTTAGCTTTTTGGAACTAAGCCTCTGGCTGACATGGCACCCCACTGGCTCTGCCTCGTTCTCCACAGGGAGAGGATTAGAAGACGCCCGGGGCTTCCCTGGTGGCGCAGTGGTTGAGAGTCCGCCTGCTGATGCAGGGGACACGGGTTCGTGCCCTGGTCCAGGAAGATCCCACGTGCCGCGGAGCGGCTGGGCCCATGAGCCATGGCCGCTGAGCCTGCGCGTCCGGAGCCTGTGCTCCGCAACAGGAGAGGCCACAACAGTGAGAGGCCCGCGTACCGCAAAAAAAAAAAAAAAAAAAAAAAACAAGAAGACGCCCACAACTTCCTCCACCATCCCTTCCCCAGAGCCTTCTCTAGCAGGTGCCATTGCCCTACTGATGAGCTCCTCCTCCGTTTTCTCTCTACACTTGAGAATGTGTTCCCATTAGCTTTGTAAACATACTCCTCTGGCGTGCTTTAACTGTAGGAATCTTATTCTGCTCCTTATTCCCTTTTTATTTTAACACCTGTATATGAAATTTGATCTAGATCTCGATCATTCATTTTTATATGGAATTGGTTGTTTTCCTTCCTAACTTCATGGCTCTAGAGCTCCCTCTTCTGCTGTTTTTGTGAAATGTTCATGATATGTTGCCTTCCTTACTGAAAATCGCACTCTGGTCTCCCCTCCTTTCATCTGGACTTTCTTTCCTCCTTTTGCCTCTGTTAACCCCGTGCTGCTCACTTTGGATCTTATTCCCGGCAGTAAGTCACTGTGGGGTGTGGTCTTAGAAGGAATTTTGTCTGGTTAGCTTTGAGAGTTCGTGGGGCCCTGAATGCCAGGCCCTTGAGAGCTCACCACTTGCACACAGGCTGGCAGAGTCTGAAAAACTCCTGGTCTCACCAGTTGTTCTCAGGTTGGCCCTCCAGCTTCCAGTGAACACCTGTCTGCTTGTTTGGGAGATTGTGGCATACGTCAGATGCCCCACTGCTTTCCTTTGCTTTCCCCGGCGCAGTTGTGAATACAGTTCAGGTTTTGGAGCTGTTGGTGGTTTGGCGCCACTTACTCATACTTACTGTCTATGAAGATATTTGGTCAACTAGCTTTTTTGTAGATGTTGACTATAAACTTGGGGGAGTTGGAGTTTTTCCTACCTAATTGCTCTGCTTAATTTTACAGCTGTACTTGGCGAAATGACAAAATAATGCCACCACTGCCATTATTCCAGACTCCCTTGGGTTATCTGTTTAAGCCTTTTAACAACGCTCTGGGGTACTTACCATTATTATTCCTATGATATAGATGAGGCAACCAGAACCTGGAGAGGTTAAGATTTCCCAATTTCAGATATTATAAGTGGTAGAAATCAGATGGGAATCCAGACATTCTGCCTGTGCAGCACACACTACTGACCACTCTGCAAAGCTGCTTTTAAGTGTCATTAAGCCATCAGAGGGATGAGTAGAAACTGGACAAATGAGCAGTAGGGAGAAACCTGTTCTGGGTTGAAAGAACAGAATAGACAAAGGCCCTATGGCTTCCCTGCTTCTGAGGAATTAGAAGAAGCCAGTGTGGCTACAGACTTGTGAGACACGAGGTGATACATAAAAAGGACTCAAAGTAGATTATTCAGGACACTGCAAGCCATGGAAGAGACTTTGGATTTTATCCTATATGCAATGCAAAGTCATCAGAAAAGCTGTATGCAACATTCTGACAGAACTTGGAGGAAGGACCGCTCTGCTACACTTGAAGAATTAAGTTAGGTATCTTTGTTGGTTTTTTTCTTCCAGTTTTATTGATACATAATTGACATACAGTACTGTATAAGTTTAAGGTGTTCAACATAATGATTTGACTTACATACATCATGAAATGATTACCACAGTAAGTTTAATGAACATTTGTCATTTCATATAGATACAAAAGAAAAGAAAAAGAAAAACTATTTTTTCCTTGTAATCAGAACTTTAGGACTTATTCTCGTAACAACTTTCATATACAACATATAGCAGTGTTAATTATATTAATCATGTTGTGTTACATTACATCCCTAGTACTTATTTATCTTCTATAAGTGGCTGCTTTCGTCACCATACAAAGATATTACATAATTATTGACTGTATTCCCCACACTGTACATTTCATCCCCATGACTCATTTATTTTGCAACTAGAAGTTTGTACCTCTTAATTACCCTCAGCTATTCACTCGTCCCCTCACCCCCCTCCTCTAAATTAGGTATCTTTGAACCTAAAGAATGATTTAACCAGAGAGGCGATGGATGAATGGCATGATATATGCATTCATTGCCCATTTAGAAGTGAACCAAGGTAGGAGTGAAAGTGGTTCCTAGGGAGGGGAAGTGTCATGAGAAAGGAGGCTAGAGAGTTTAGACAGGGGGCCAGACTGAGAAGGCCCTGAACAGTCCTTGCTCAGTGGGTTCCTGGGAGCAGTGGCCTTTCTCCACATCAGTTGCTACTAGGACAAGAGTGGTGACAGAGCCACAGAACCTTTGACACAATCAGAGCTAAAGAGAACCACTGCTTTACATTGAACAGAGCAGCACATTCTTTCAGGAGACTGTTTCCCCTTTTACAATTTTCAGGACTCTGCATCAGAAGGTCAGCCGCATTCACCTGTCAATATATTCTGGGTAGTTTTTTAAGGAACCTCCATACTGTTCTCCACAGTGGCTGTATCAATTTACATTCCCACCAACAGTGCAAGAGCGTTCCCTTTTCTCCACACCCTCTCCAGCATTTATTGTTTCTAGATTTTTTGATGATGGCCATTCTGACCTGTGTGAGATGAAACAGAACTACCATATGACCCAGCAATCCCACTACTGGGCATATACCCTGAGAAAACCATAATCCAAAAAGAGTCATGTACCAAAATGTTCATTGCAGCTCTATTTACAATAGCCAGGACATGGAAGCAACCTAAGTGTCCATCAGATGAATGGATAAAGAAGATGTGGCACATATATACAATGGAATATTACTCAGCCATAAAAAGAAATGAAATTGAGTTATTTGTAGTGAGGTGGATGGACCTAGAGTCTGTCATACAGAGTGAAGTAAGTCAGAAAGAGAAAAACAAATACCGTATGCTAACACATATATATGGAATCTAAGAAAAAAAAAAAGTCATGAAGAACCTAGGGGTAAGATGGGAATAAAGACACAGACCTACTAGAGCATGGACTTGAGGATATGGGGAGGGGGAAGGGTAAGCTGTGACAAAGTGAGAGAGTGGCATGGACATATATACACTACCAAATGTCAAATTGATAGCTAGTGGGAAGTAGCCACATAGCACAGGGAGATGAGCTAGGTGGTTTGTGACCACACAGAAGGGTGGGATAGGGAGGGTGGGAGGGAGGGAGACGCAAGAGGGAAGAGCTATGGGAACGTATGTGTATGTATAACTGATTCACTTTGTTATAAAGCAGAAACTAACACACCATTGTAAAGCAATTATACTCCAATGAAGATGTTAAAAAAAAAAAGATATTCTGGGTAGTAATGATTCCCTTTTCTTACTATTCATATCAGTTGCCTTTTGTTACAGTCACTGAGGCTTTGTGAGCTGGCTTTGTGATGTGTTCTATATAATATTCCGCATTTTCCTATTCTCTTTTAAACTTCAGCAAAATTATCAGGGAAAATGGGGAAAAAAGGATGCTGCCTGTGACTCGGGTATTATTTTTATCTACATCACATGGAGGAAAGTTGCTTAAATGCTGTGGGATTGTCTTTCTGGGATCTCACATATTAAGTAAATATATAAAGCAGAGTCACTGTCCCACACCCTCACTGATGAGTTAACTTCTAGAGCTGCTCTAGGTTTCCATTTTAAACTCTGCCTTCTTGTTTTAAGTTTGCAGTCATTGGAAATTCTTTGTGAAAAGGCCACTGAATGAAGACACAAAGGCCATAAGCCAGCGGGAGGTTGGGACAGTTCTAGTCAGCTAGGGGTCATCATGTGGAAGAGATGGCAGGTGAGAGCCACTAGCGGCAGCTGGGGGATGAGGGCATCAACCTGGTGAAGGGAGTCTGGGTGGGGCACCAGGAGCATCTGCCACCTGGGCTTAGGTGGGACCACATCCCTAGTGTTTGTAACAACACTTTTGTCTGGGTAAAAGGATCTACTCGGTAATATCTTAGCCTTTTCAGAAGAGTTAACAAAGACTGCAACATTTGTTTGCTCTGAGATTTTGTCTTAGTGACTGTGCTCTGGATTTGGTCTCGGTCCTAAGGCTGTGCTTTAATGGCCACACCTTGAAATGGTTAGAAGCAGTTTCATTTTCCAACCCTGAGAGTCCCAGAATCCCTGGGCTCTCTATATCTATCTGAATCTGTTTGCAAACTTTCTTCCCTGAGCCCATCCCTTTCTTGTACTACCTTATCAAAAAAGGCTAGTAGCAACCAGCTCACATTTTCAAATTCTGCTTTAAAACTGACTAACCCAATGCCCAAGTCAAGAATACTCTCTGTTTTCCAGACTGCCACAGGCAGTAGTTTCACAAAATATTTACCAGTACATAACACAGTTTGCCCTTCTTCCTGCATCCTATGAGTTTTCTCACTGCCGTCTGTTCACCAAGAGACCGTGCAGTGATTGTAGAAATATAATTCTTTGAAAGGGCAGTAAAGAATTGGGACCAACAATGTAATTAACACAGCATCTAACGCAAGGTGGATTAATGAGAATCCTTTTCATGGGGATGGAGAACAGAAGTTACCCCTGTGGATCTAGTCCAGATCCTTTCTGCCATGTGATTATCTGCTAAGAGAGCCAGTCTACAGACATAGACAAATGAACAGAACAAAGCAGAGGTGTGAGAGGCACCAAGGGTTCCCTGGGTTCCTGTCACTTTGCACTTTCCCAGTTCCAGCTCCTGAGGCTCAGCTGTTTTCCTTTGCCTCTATGAGTCCCCTTTCCCCTATCTTTATGATAAATTCCCATGTTCACTTTACACTAGCTTAAGTGGTTTCCAGTTACTTGAAATCAAATAGTCTCAACTAATTCAGAAGAACATGATGTACCTGAGACCAAAGTCATGTACCAATCCTTGTATGGTCCAGCGCCCCAGCCAGTCTGGTGCTGGACCAGATTATCACTTGGATCTCTCCTTGTTCTGAAGTTCTGTGTAAGGTGCTCTGAATAAACACGCTGATGTGAGGAACCCATGACTTCCACAAGTAGAGCCCGTGACAGGGGACCACCATAGAGCGAGTGTGTAACTCAGCGCACAGCCCCCTGTTGCTGCAGAGCCACCTCCGTGTGCACACTCTACCAGCTGATGATGAGTGATAAGTAAGTGCTCACTAAGTCTTTCTTTCTCCGTCCAGAACCAGCACATTGCCCTCTGCTCATGGCTGGGTACGTGATTGTGTGAAGAAAATCAGTTGCCCTGTAACTATGTCTTTTTCAGTTTGGAAATCAGTGTTATATTACTTTAATGAAAAAAATTGGGAAGCATTCTTCCTTTATGATCTAAAATAGTAAATGTAGTACAGAAAAGACAGAGTCTTACAACAAGGTCCTACTGTATAGCACAGGGAACTATATTCAATATCCTGTGATAAACCATAATGGAAAAGAATGTGTGTGTGTGTGTGTGTGTGTGTGTATATATATATATATATATATATATATATATATATATATATATATATATATATATAACTGAATCACTTTGCTGTACGGTAGACATTAACACAACATTGTAAATCAACTATACTTCACTAAAATAAATTTAAAAAATTAAAAAAAAGAACCAGCACATTGGTTTAGGTGCATAAATGTGAGTAAAAGAGTAATTTACTTTGTAGATTTAAGTGGGCTTTGCAGGTGGCATCAACTATCTATAATAGACACTGAACTAGAACCAGCAGACTGCACCTTTACAATATGTGCACACATGAAAAAAAAGCAAACAAGGTTTGCCACGTGAGCAATGAGAGAAGTCCCCCACTTCTAGTAGGTGGGGTAAAATTGCTGTATCCTACACTTAGGACTAGTCATCCAACCAGTGTTCTGTCTCAGCTCCCTCCGGTAGTTTAGATGGCAGGTAGCAGGTGGGTTAGGAATGGAGGTGAGGGACTCCATAGCACATCCAGGACTGCCCAGCCCGAGAGGTGCAGAGCAGATGCTCATCCAGGGCAGAGAAGTTATCCCAAGAGAGAAAACGTTAAAGAACTTGGCCTGCGGTTGACTTAATTAATACACCACGTCAAGTGTGGGGAAGGTCCTTATACAGACGTCCTGGCTGGTGATAATCTGGCCTCAAGGAAAACTAAGGAGCAGGTGACTAACATTGCAGAACACTTTGTGATTAGAACAGGGGGACATTTGATGACGTGGGGTTTTAGCAAGAAGTCCTGCAGTAAAGGATAGAGTGCTTCAGCCAGGGGCTTAGTGAATAAAATGTTGACTCCAGATGGCCATGAACGATGGCCCCTAACTTCTGTGGCCCTGTTCCCTCATCTCCAAAACAACTTGGCCATTTTTAAGTATATGGGATAGATTAGGTATGACCTCTCTTGAAAGTTTTCCCTGCAAGATATCTGGTAGGATATGTCTTTCCATGTAACAAAATGCCATTAAAAGTCATAACTGCTGCTGCGCAACTTTTGTCTTTTAGTAGAAACTCCTATTCCTTGAACGATGTGTATTGGTACATCTTTCTTTGCTTTTTCTCTTTCAAATAAAATGTTTAATGTTTGACTTGCTTATCCATACGTGTTCTGGGAATCAGTTTCCGCCCAGTACATCCTGCTGGTTTATTTCATAGCACACTTTTAAGGAGTGAGGATGCAAATGGGCTCACAGGTAACTTGACCTTGAAAAACTGTGGAGATTGACAGAGGGAACTCATCTTTGAGCAGCTGTTCTCAGTGCAACATTCAAATCTGTAGAAACATAGCTAGGCTCATTGGATGAACATTTAGACTCCTAGTAAATTGCTCAGAGATTCCTAAAGTCCATTTTAGAGGATCAGACCATGCGACTGTGGTTTTTGATACTATTATTTTAATTTGTGTACTCTGTCCAGAGTTACATTTTAAAAAGTGTTCGTGCTTTTTGTAAAGTGATTCGTTTTAAGCACATTAAAAGTCATTCTAGTGTTGTTCTCCAAAAATAATAATAATAATAATGTCTACCTAACGAGTTATTGTGAAAAAAAATTTTTTTTTTCGGTATGTGGGCCTCTCACTGTTGTGGCCTCTCCCGTTGCGGAGCACAGGCTCCGGACGCGCAGGCTCAGTGGCCATGGCTCACG